>NC_080832.1:83543515-84793515 GCF_030435755.1 Ochotona princeps
AATTTACTATATCCTCACTTTTTACAAAGGAGCCCCCAAACTATGTAACTGATACTGGAATAAATCTATGAGACTTAATTTTTTGATAGAATTTTTAATGCATGGAGTCAAATAAGGAAACTCACTATGGCAATTGTCTTAAAAATGTATCAATTGCCTCTGACATGCATCCCTAAATGATTCTCCCAGGGTTACTTTGGGGAAAGTAGAAAAACAGGCAGGGGGGAGTGAAGAATTTACAATATACAAACAGAGCATACTATTGTGAATATATTATTTAAACATTTAAAAGGTAAACTTGCAATTGTGCTACCTTGTTTTTCATGGGTTTTACAAAATAATTTTATAACATTATTCCCCTATCAGCAGGGGGAACTATTTCTCTACAGATTAATGACTGCATACATTAACAAGGAAATAATTTTTTCTAAAACCTAATTACGGTCATGAAAATTTATCTGAAAATTATGAAGCTTAGCTGGGGAATAGAAATTACTGGCAAACACTTTAAGTATATAACCATACATAGTTTTAAGAACATGTAGGAGCCTGGACTGGGAATGCCTCAAAGTTTTTTTTTAGGGGGATTCCCCTGAACAAAATGGAGGAATCAAAGCATTAACCAAGAAAAGATGGAAAATGGAGTAGATGAATCAACCACCTCAGCTTTACGCTTCCAGCGGAAAACTGGACAAGGGGAAACCCTAAGATGGACTATGTCAATCAGTGGACTCTGCACCAGCCTCATCATACCTGGACTGTTGCTGATGATATGTTGGAGCTTCTGATTGATCGAGGTGACGCTCTGCTGGCTCTGCCTACAAACCTGAGAGGGCCTCCCTAAGAGGCCGTTGAACTTGAACTGGACAAGTGGGATGCTGGACTCTGTATGGTGTAAACTTTTAATTAGGGAATCTCAACGGAACTTGAGCTGTGGTTATGCATCAAGGTGAAGGAATTCATGATGGGGGAAGGGTTTGGGGTGAAGGGGGAGGAATCCCAGTACCTATGAAATTGTGTCATGTAATGCAATGTTATTAATGAATAAATGAATATTAAAAAAAATCAAAAAAAAAAAAGAACTAAGAACCAAGTTAGGTTTCACATTTATTTTAAAAGAAAAAATGTGCCATATCTTTTAAGGCACAGAAAATTAGTGTTTAAAAGCAGTAACAAGCAAATCATCAAATGAAGCATTTCATTTTTAAAAAACTTTAAGAGAAACATCTCTTTGAATACTTTTACAATTTTCACAGGAACAGCAAATACATCAAACGTCCTCATGTTGGATAATTACTTCCTTCACAGGGCCATGCACATTCTTGCAACCTAGTTGAAAATTAAAGCACACATGACAAACAGAACTATATAAATGAAAAATGTCTAAAAAATCAGACAAAATGAACAAACCTAAAAACGCTGACATTCAGCATATCGAAAGCACCTGAACTCGCTGCTTTGTAGACTGAACTAGATTCTTTGTAAATGCTTCTTTGCAAGAATTTAAGTCTGTATATCTTGGTTCAGGCCAAATAAAATATTTTGAATGGTCTAAACTAGTTATTTTCAGCTCTTCTGGTTTTGTTGTTGGAGATACTGCTCTTGTCCTTCAAAACTCAGCAATTTACTGAAGGAGGAAGATATTTAATCATTAGAAGATGACATCAAAGTGTGGTGACTGAGATATGCCCATCTATGGGGTCACAGACAATGCCTACAGGAGGTGACATGTGCACGGAGTCTAAAGGAAAAAACCGGAGTAAAAGGCAAGAAGAAGCAGACTACAGGGCAGGATGGTGAAAGGTATGGGCTTGGGAGGGCAGGACACTGCAAGAAGTTCAAGGTCACTGGAGTCAAGCTGAATCTGAGGGTAAACCAGTGGACGATGGCCACTGCCCTTCATGAGCACATAAGTCTGCCCTGGATATAAGTTGTCTTTGCCTGTTAGTAGTGAGGAGCCAGCACAGGGCTCCAGCAGCAACTGACATCAGCAAACCTGCACCCCATATGGACCACTGCTGTGGCTCTGTAGAGGATAAACAACCCAACTCAAGCACTGTTGAAGGAGAGTGAAAAAAGACCAGAAGCAGGTCAATGATGCAGCAGTGGAGAGCAGGACAAAGAGTAGTAAAATATTTTTAAGGAACCAAAATTGACTCTAAAGATGTGAAAAGGCTGAACACTGGAAATGATTAAAACCATGAACAACTTCTTTTCACCTGGATCTTAAAGTGAAGTAAAATAACACTATAAAGTCATAATTTTTTTTCAGTTGGAATGAATTCCTGAGTAATGTATTATTCTTGCTAATTAGAACTTAGGTCTGTGTCTGAATGCTCTGTGTGGAGGAGTCACATGCAGAGGACACAGGAGAATGACATCACAACTTATCTGATGCCACTCAGTCCTCAGGGCAGTTTTAAAGTATTTCCACAGAATGGAAGAAAACAAAGAGACTTTTTGTTCCTTGATACTTGAAAAACACATCTTTCTCTACTTGAACCACAGCTATCTATTATAACATTCCAATAACTTAACTCATTTTTATCTCTTGAAAAAAAAGTTATCTATTTTTTAAACTTTCTCATTTTTTCCATAAGAAGTCTGTATTTCCTTAATCTTACTCAATAATTCAGGAATGCGTATGTCTGTTTTCCTTGAACCGCATGAATTAGTGACTATATTTGGATCCTACCTTCTGAGCATCTCTTTATAGGGCTATACAGATTTTAATATTTTGTCTTTGCTCAAAGTCATCCCCCAAATTGTATCTTCTTTAAAAAAATGGCTTTTATTTGTCTTACTTACAAGAAAGAGAAAGAGGGGGAACATTTCCAAGCACTGTAATACCCACAATAAACAGCTAGAGGTAGGCTAAGTTAAAGCTGCGATCCTGGAACTAAATGAGTTTCAGTAGGTGCAAGGTTCCTAACTTATGGAGGCCACACCACTGCCGTTAAGGACACATGTCAGCAGAAAGCCAGAACTGCAAGCAGAGCTGGGAGTACAGCCCAGAGACTTCAACATGGGATGTGAGCATCCCAAGCAGGGTCTGGACATTACAGTGATGCACAGAGTTCACTGACTATGTAAAAAGGGGGAAATAATAAGCTCAAGTATGGTTTCTATGTGTATGAAGCATAAAATTTTTTTCCATTATATACATGAAGCACAAAATAATTCTTACCTATGGACTATCTATTCATACTTAAAAGTTAACAAAAATTAAATTAATTCTTTCACAGTATTTTACTCTTGAGGCCAAAGTAACACTGTTTGGTTCTTGTATTGTGCTAACTGTAAAGCTGGTATCACACTAGTTGGTTCTTGTTGGTTCTTGTATTCCAGAAGTAAAAAGTGGTCTGGAGCAGTTTTTAAGGTTAAATTAATTAGTTTTTTTTCAAGGAATCTGAACTTGAAACAGCAAAATACTAAACATCAAGTGAGCTTCAGTTAACCTTTGAACATTCATTTAGAAGAGATTTTGCTTTGTTAAATCTTCATAATTATAAAGTTTTAATTTACTATCCTTTTAACTTGAGCTGGCATTTCACAAATAGCCTTATCAACAACATGCACCAAAATACAATCTGTTAACCTCTCAGAGAATAACTTATTCAAGCTTCCAAACATTTCTTCTTGTATTTTTTTATTGAAGTGTCACCTGAAATCTTTGCTGCTGGTGTGTGTCTAAAATCAGTTCAAAACCGGTATATATTTAGTGAAGAACAACAAAATCACATGATAGAACTGTGAGAACAGTGTAATTTGTCCTTGATTCAGAGCATCTAATGATTACATATATACTAATGCATTTTTCTTAGCTGGTCAGTTTAAGTAGGAGGAGAGGCTTCTTACAGGTTTCCTGAAAGGTGGATTTGCTTAGCCATTCTTGAGCTGTTCAACATGGCCATCATGAAGGATGCTATGGGAGACACCCACCTGAGTCCAGACCAATTATTGGTCAATGCTTAGCCTAAGGTTCCTGGTCACAACTATATTCTTACTTTTTCTCTCAAGACAGCATGTGAAATTGTAGGGGAGTGAATGGAGCGCCGTTTTAGCAGTAATTTCCACCTGAAACTGTTAAAACATCTTCTGTAAACTTAGGGTTTTTATTCTATTTTTATTATTCTGAATGAGATTATCTGATATACCCAACACTTGATATTGTGGTTAAAATCTGATACTGAAATCTAAAAATAGACATTCTGTTTAAACCTGATAAATCTTAACAACAACAACAGAAACTGAATGCAAGAAAGTTGAGTGTTCCTGAGCTAAACCAGTAATGGCAGGGAAGGGGCTATTCATTTTAGTATTTCTTGTGGAATTTAGAATGTATTAAATTTTTTCAAATAAAAAAAATTTTAATCATAGGAAAATAGTTCCTAGATGCAGGTATGAAGCTGAGCCTTTGAATTAGCTTTGCCAGCTACCTGCTCGTTAAAAATTAGGATAATACTTTTAATAATAATGTCTAAATATAATAAAAAATGACTTTTGATTATGAAAATCACTAATTTTAATATTTTACATTTATTGAGGGTTTACTCTTGGCTGTATTAAGTACTTTACATAAATGATTCAATTTAATCCTCAAACAAGCCTTTGAGATGAATCTAATTCTTCAGAAACAATTCATTATACATGAAAAGTAACGTGATATTTTTGGGAAAGCATGATGAATAAAACAGACAAATTTATCATGTTACCACTTTTCCTCATAGACATTTAATCTAACAGTGTAAGTAATGAGTACTACTCCAAAGTAAGAGTACTTATGCCTTATCTAAACCATGTTGTTTTCAAAATAACTAAAGTTTAAATTAATAACCCCACTTCAATACAAATCATACTAAACGACTGAAAATGACAAGAATGTGGTTAAAGTCTATTAAATAATCTTCAACCCATCAAATTACAAATTCCTGCAATAAAGACTCACCATTTATTCTTAAATTGTGAAAATTACATAGCTCGCAATGCAGTGGGAGATTTGGCAATCTTCTAACTAATTTAATGGCATAAGTAGCCAAGTCATGATTAAGAAAAAAAGAAATTTTACTTAAATCACTAATTCTATAGGTCCAGGAAAGGGCTAAACACTATCTTATTCAGTTGGCATGCTTAAAGGAATGGTCATAAATAATAGGTTCTTTTTTGGCCACTGAGAATATTTGCACAATTCTTTTTTTTTTTTTTTTACTTTTATTTTAAAGTTTGAATTCTATGGTACAATTCTGTAGTCTGGGATTCCCCCTCCCCAATTCCCACCTTTCACCCCTACTGATTCTTAAGGACAATTTGTTGGCTGTTAACTACTGAAGGCATTTTCAGCCATTCTTACTTTGAATCGGAACACCCATCAGTTTTAAACAGTGTTTTCATGCCACAAAGGAGATTAGCACATTTCTCACTTCCCTACCACAAAAGCTATTGGAACGGCAAGATTGGCAGCAATGCAGAACTGTTGAACTATCAAAACCACTTGAGCAGGACACTTGGAGCATGCCACACACCTGGGACCTGGAATGGACCCCAGATAAAGAAATAATAATGATAATAATAATAATAATGTGGAAACAATAGTTTCACCCACTTTCCTGTAGCACTTGACCCTTTTGCCCTAATCAACTATGTAAAGGTTATCAAATAAAATAATTTTTTAAAAAAAGCTAAACCTGTAAAGCAAATCTGATGGGCTCCTTAAAGATGAAGCGAGTCAAGCCACTGCTGTGGATGCTCACTTTCCATATCAGAGTTTAAGTTCCAGCTCCTCCTGCTAATGGACAGGGAAGGCAGCCAAACAGTCCCGCCAGCTGAAAACCCCAGATGGGAGTGCCTGGCGTCTAGTTTCAGCCTAATCCAGTTTGGGCTATTTTGGCCTTTTGGGGAGTGAACCTGCAGATAAATGTTCATTTTCTCTCACTCTCTCTCTGTTACCTTTCTCAGTGTATGTCTGTCTTTCCCTCGGCTTATGTCACTCTTTCAAATAAACAGTGTTTTAAAAGTCATTTTTTAAAAACCCGAGTCTAAAATTTCAGGAACTTCACCTTATTTCAGCTCTAATAGCTAATCAAGAGTTCTGACCATCCATGCACTATGTTCCCTCTAGTTTTTGCACAGAACCGTCTTTACGGACTTGCTTTAGCCAAGGAGGTTAGTATGGATATTTTCTAGTTCTTCTAATAAAAAATCCACAACTCTTGAATTATACCATTGCTGTTAAACCTACTCTGCCTTTATAGTAATAATAAATCTATAAAAGAACATAGTCCATTTCTACATTGTCAGGGATCATTTATTCCCCTTCTGAATTTAAACACCAATCAAAATGTTAATGTAATGCCCACCCAATCCCTCGACCAGTAGCAACACAAACCAAAGCAAATACAGGTAAAATACATTAATTTTCAGTGGTGCTTTACCTATTTTGATTTTAAAACAAACATCAGTGTACGCATGTTCAAAGCATGCTGTAGTATTGAGAATCGCTTTAGCAAAATTTTATAATTAATGTGCACAACTTGGTGCTTTTGATATTTATGCACATTGAGAATTGACATATCCATTTGTTGTCTTTACCTCAATAAAAGTATAAAAAAAACTCTATCATGGTTCAAAATACAAATATCAGAGTAACACTGAAACAATTAAATCCATGTCTTACAACCTCTATTCATTTTGTTTTAATCTTCTTGCCTCTCACAGAAAATATTTTTGCATCATTTCCGCCTTCTTTATTTTTCATATAAACCTAAGGAAGTTCAATTTATTTTAAAGTTTTCTGACTCTGAAATTCATCTGGGATTATAGCTAGCTTCACCATCTCAATTGCTTTTTCTGCATATAGGTTAGAAAAAAGTGCTATTACAGGAATAAATCTAGAATTTGTCTTGCAAATTTCAACATAAGAAGCTGTTGTAATAAATAAACGTACGAGCCACAATGAATTATTGGATTCTGTGACTATCCCACATGCTCTTATCCTCCCCAGCATTCCACTTGCTACCACCACTGTTGCAATGGAACCCAGAAATGGATGAGTGGTCATACCAGAGATATATGGACAGTCTGAATAACCAGTAAAAAAAAAAATCTGATTAGGACTGCAAAATCAATACTGTGCAATACTATTTCACAGAGAAAAGGTCACCCAATGAATCTTAAGTAGAATGAAATTGCAAAACTAAATGCTGCTTGACTTTAATGAATTGATTAATAACAGTTTTACAGAATGAATTAAAACAGTATCACCTCAACCTCAAATTGAGGTTGGAGATGGTAGGGTATGGAAGAAAAGCATGATATCATGACTGATACAAAGAGATAACAGGTCTGAAAAGTAATCATCTGATTATTCTCATCTTGAATAGAGTTTATCAGTAAAGAGCACTGCCATATTACAAAAATCTTCAATTTAACATGTAGTTTCTTCAAGTCCATATCTTAAAATGATGTATCATATTAAAGCACAGCACCCTATGGTACTTATTTGATTGTGATCTACTGAAACATAATAAAAAGAATTGCCATTCTGCATTGCAAAAAAAATGGAATTGTAAAAATAGGCCTTACCTACTTATAAACCTATACCTCTGAGATTTTTTCCTACTGTAATTAGCTCATGCACCCCAAACACACTTATTTGAAACAAATAGATTATGAAAAATTATGAAAGAGTATATGGGGAAATACTTTGCTTTACAAAGTGACTAGTAATGTTTTTCACATCTAGACTTATTTGATACTTACATACATATGTGCATATGATACATATGTAGTGAAGAGTTTGATAATACTTCTAAGGCCATTATAATTTGTTTTATTAAGTTGTTACAAGGTTACCTCAAAAGGTTTTTGTAGAACAAAGTCTAGGGCCCAGTACAACGGCCCAATGGCTAAATCCTCTCCTTGCATGTAGTGGGATTCCATACGGGAGCTGGTTCATGTTGCAGCTCATCTACTTCCCATGCAGCCTTCTGCTTGTGGTCCAGCCATTGCAGCCACTTGGAGAGTGACCCAGTGGACAGAAGATTTTTCTCTCCGTCTCTCCTTCTTTCTATAAATCTGCCTTCCTGATAAAAATAAATAAATCTTTAAAAAAATTAATAAATATAAAGGAATATGCATTTGGGCAAGTACTTGGGCCCCTGCACCCACATGGGAGACACAGAGGGAGCTCTTGGCTCCTGACTGCAGACCAGTCCAGTTCCAGCAACTGTAGCCACTTGGGAAGTAAACCAATTAATAAAAGTTCTTTCTTTTTCTATTTCTCTGTAAATTTTTTCAATAAACAAATGAATATTTTTAAATAAAAACCTTAAAGTATTAAAGAAAAAAACAGAAGTTTATTTTAGTATAGAAATTAGAAATATACGCATAATGGGCCCGGCGCTATGGCCTAGTGGCTAATAGAGTCCTCGCCTTGAACGCCCCGGGATCCTACATGGGTGCCGGTTCTAATCCCAGCCACTCCACTTCCCATCCAGCTCCCTGCTTGTGGCCTGGGAAAGCAGTCGAGGACGGCCCAATGCTTTGGGACCCTGCACCTGTGTGGGAGACCTGGAGGAAGTTCCTGGCTCCTGGCTTCGGATTGGAACAGCACCATCTGTTGCGCTCACTTAGGGAGTGAATCATCAAGCAGAAGATCTTCCTCTCTATCTCTCCTCCTCTCCGTATATCTAACTTTGTAATAAAAGTAAAATAAATCTTCAAAAAGAAAGAAATACACGCATAGTGAACCTTTTGAAATACTCTTACACACACATACAAACGTATTTCTTTAGGGAGAGTTTAAACTTGTATTTAAATCACATTTTTTCAGAAATAATAGTGCTTTGGGAAATCTATCCATATTGATACATGCAGTGTTAGCTAATTTTTAGTTGAAGAAATAATGCACATTTTTTAAAATGCTGGCAGGATTTTAAATCTATATCAACACTTACATATATGTTACACAAATATGTTTACACAGAAATTTGCACGTAGAAAGTACAAAGACATGAATGTATGAGACTGATGAATAATGATTTAAAGGTAATAATGATAAGCAGGGAGTGGAAAGGAGCTTTGGATGGGGAAGTGAGGCTTCAACAACATCCATAAACATTTTTTTAAAGAAAATCCAATAAATACAAGGCAACTTTGTATGAAATTTCTGTTACAGGAAGATCCAGGAATATTATTTTTTATACTCCTCAGTAAGCTTAAAAATCATAACAAGAAACTGAAAATGAAAATATCACTGAACATAAGCAGAAATTAACAACCCTTAAAAATGGTACCTAAGTCATGAAACACAAATGTATAATGCTTGGTTTACAAGAATGATCCTTTTACGTACAACCATCTCAACAGTATTTGTTCTAGAACATAGAAAATTATAATTTCAATAATTTCACAATAAAACTCTTCTCTGTGCAGTCAGTTCAATTCGCTCCTCAGATTTTCAGACCCTTCTACAAAACAGGACAGAATGATTACCTTTAGTTTGCAAATGAGAAAACCCACACTCAGCAAGTTGCACCAACTTTTCCAAGGGCTGTACAGAGTTCATATGTGCCCAGAATCATTGTAAAAACCCAGGACTCCCTCCCAGGAGTCTATCTAAATTTATGAAACAAAAGGATAGACACAAAGAAAGAATGCATCTGTTGCCATTGCAAGCATTCAGATAAATTAATGCAACCATCAACCATACAGCTGTGTATCTGCAGCCAACCGCAGCTGCCCAGCCACAGGAGCAGAGCTTCATGCAAAGCCTCTGAAAGCCACAGTGTGGAATGTCATTGAGGGCACAGAGGTTACACCTGCCCTGGTACTATTTCTCCTGGAATATGAAATAGGGTATTTACCAGATAAACACCAGATACATTTACCATATTTATCTAAAATATGAAATAGGGTATTTACCAGAAAAGAACTTTCCATATTTCACACAATCAGAAATATGTAAGTTCTCATTACATCATCAGCGACCCTGCAGCTTAAAAAAAGTGTGGGCTGCAAGAGCCGTGTCCTAGTTTTTGCTTTGCAGAAAGCAGCTGGCATTCTCCAAAACACAGTGAGGAAAATAAATAAAAGCAAAATATGGGGTTCTGACACCTTCAGAAACTAAGACATAAGCAGTTCTACTTCTTTCTTTACTCCAGCAGTTCTACTTTCAAAACTGAGCTCTAATGGTAAAATAACTATGGTTTTAAAAAAGTTTGAAAGAAAAGTCATTGAAACAACTAAATATCTTTCTCTCTCTAAATCAGTAGTTCTAATCCCTTTAATTATTAGCTCCTTGTTAAGATTCAATATAAGTAATTAAAATATTCAGCTTTCTAGAATAGAGCAGGTGGAGACCTGGCCTACGGTGGTACAATTTAAACTACTACTAGTCATTCCTACAATTAGATTACTAGGGTTTCATTCACTGTCATATTCTATTTTCCAATACATGCCCTTGTTTATACTCCAAAGAAAACTTACATTCTATTAGTTTCTCTCTACTGCCCCCTAAAAGTAGTCTTTATAACATGAATAACCATTTGTTTTTCCCTAATAAATGAAACCTTATAAGTGAATCTAAACCATACTGCTTTCAAAAGATCAAAGTACTCAACCCAGATCCTACTGGATCTGCTGGTAGCATGCGGCACTCCTTATCTCCTTCTCTACCAAAATGCTCTCCTTTCTTCACTCCTAAGTACACTCTCCTAAACCACCTCTTCCTCACCATTCTTTGATAGTATTGATATGCTTGTTCCACTTCCTTTTATTTTCCTTTTCTTTAATTAAACAAACATTTCTTTATTTTTATTGGAAAGTCAGATTTACAGAGAGAAGCAGAGACAGAGCGAAAGATCTTCCATCTGCTGGTTCACTCCCCAGCAGCCACAATGGCCACAGCTGAGCTGATCCAAAGCTGAAGCCAGGAGCTTCTTCTGGGTCTTTCACCTGGGTCCCGGGTCCCAAGGCTTTGGGCTGTTCTCAATTGCTTCCCCAGGCCATAAGGAGGGAGCTGGAAGGGAGGTGGAGCAGACAGGATATGAACCATTGCCGATATGAGATTCTGCAGCATGCAAGGTTAGGACTTTAGCCACTCGGCTACTGCACTGGGAACCACTTCCTTTTAGTTTAATTCATTCATCCTTTAAAGAGTACTTCCTTTCTTATCCCTTGAATTATCACTGTGCTTCCCTTCTCTGGATCCTCCCACCCAATTCAATTTATTTATATATGTGCTTGTGTGTGTGTGTGTGTGTGTGTATGGATTCACAGATGTATAAACTATTTATATTTATATGTAAATTAGATTTATATATAATTAGTAACTCACATTTATATACCTCTAAATTTAGTTTGTCTTAAAAACTCAAGACCGATCCATTCTCCATGTTGCATAAAAATTCTATTTTTTAAAATGATCCCACTTCTGCTATTGAAAAAGCTTTTGTTTCCTTGCTTTTTGTTTCCTTTTATGGTATGTAAATTAACATGTACATTAAAAAAAGCAGATTATCTATTGGAAAGTCAGTTACAGACGTAAAAAAACAGACACATACAGACACAGAGAGAAAGAGATATTCTACCCTGTGGTTTACACTCCAAATGACCAGAATGCCACGGCTCAGCCAGGTAGAAGGCAGATCCAAGAGCTTCACCCAGTTCTTCCACAAGGGTAGCCGGGCCTAAGTACTTGGGTAACCTTCTGTGCTTTTTTCAAGGCAATTAGCAAGGAGGACCATAACTGGAGCAGTTGAAACACAAACCAGCATCCAGATGGGATGCTGGCACCACAGGTAGCAGCTTTACTCCTAATGCCTCAATGCTAGCCCAAAATATGTACCTTTCTAAACTCAGAAGTTTCTCATCATATTAAAGCAGTATCTTACCAGTCCTCCTTAATTAGTTTGTGACTTTGTTACCATGACCACATATTCAGGATCAAAACTAACAGCACAGGCCACGCACGGTCGCCTAGTGGCTAAAGCCTCACCTTGCATGCACCAGGATCCATATGGACACCGGTTAATATCTGGGTTGCTCCACTTCCAATCCAGCTCCCAGCCTGTGGTCTGGGAAAGCAGTAGTGGATGGCACAATGCCTTGGGACCTAGCACCCACGTGGGAAACCTGGAAGAAGCTCCTGGCTTCACATCAGTTCATCTCTGGCCGTTGCGGCCACCTGGGGAGTGAACCAGTAGACTAAGATCTTTTTCTCTGTCTCTCCTCTTCTCTGTAAACCTATCTTTCAATTAGAAAAAGAAAAAAGAGTATCAGGACTCAAAGTCCAATAAATAGGTTTTTACCAAGATATAAGGACTCGTTTGGAATCCATAATGTCTGGACTATTCAAAATATAGAATTAAGGCTTTCCTGCAAAAGCCATTCCCAGCTGTGCATACAGCGTTAACTCTCCTATTTGCCATTTTTGGAAATGCCTAAAACATTCAGGCTCACAAAGAATACATTTGCATAGACTGGTATAGAGGAACTTATAATCCAGAATCCCAAAGAAGGAGGAAGAAGCTTCTCTTAGTTATCTGCCTTAACCAGTAAGTTAGTTTTAGGAGTGCAAAGTGAGGAAAGCCACATGCAACAAAACAGATCAGTCACATGACCCTTGATAATCAAGGAAGTAACCCTGCTGCAGGCAGATGGTTCTCACGCATTTTGCATATACTGATTCATCCAGCATACTGACTGCCTATTCAGTGAACATATTTCTTCCTCTGTGTTCCTACAACATCTATTTGATGTCTTGATTTTTAACTCATAGTATGTTTATCTATAATTATGTGATTTATGTCTCTCTTCCCAATCAGCAAGCTCCTTGTAGAAAAACAGAACACCTGGCATAGATAAGCCACCAAAAAGAAGTAATGAATTCACCCCTCAAGAATAGAAGTGCCTAGGATACAATTAAGGAAAAGGTTATTTTAAAAGCTTTTCACAAAGATAACAATGGTTATATTAGAATGGCACAATTTGGTCAAAGAAATTATAAATATTAATATAACACTTTAAAAATGAAATCGCTCTTGGGCCCAGCGGCGTGGCCTAGCGGCTAAAGTCCTCACCTTGAAAGCCCCGGGATCCCATATGGGCGCCGGTTCTAATCCCAGCACCTCCACTTCCCATCCAGCTCCCTGCTTATGGCCTGGGAAAGCAGTTCAGGACGGCCCAATGCATTTGGGACACTGCACCCACGTGGGAGACCCGGAAGAGGTTCCAGGTTCCCGGCTTCGGATCGGCGCGCATCGGCCCGTTATGGCTCACTTGGGGAGTGAATCATCGGACGGAAGATCTTCCTCTCTGTCTCTCCTCCTCTGTGTATATCTGGCTGTAATAAAAATGAATAAATCTTTAAAAAAAATGAAATCGCTCTTAAACCAACTTCCTTGTAAAACAATTTTATATGCAGTTTCAGAATAATCAATACTATGAACTACTAGTTTTCCCAACAATACAAAGCAATTATAATTGTACAAACTATTTGGGTTCAAAAGCTTAGACTAAACATGTTGGCAAATGGACCCAGCATAACGGCTCAGTAGCTAGATCACTCCTTGCAAGGAGGACAAAAATTAAAATTTCTTATTGCTGCACATAAAACTTCTATGGCATGTCAATTAACATGTACTTTCAAAAAATAGATTATCTATTAGAAAGTCAGTTACAGACAAAAAAGAAAATACACACACACACACACATACCCCACAGATCTTCTACCCTCTGGTTTACATTCCAAATGGCCAGAATGCCAGGGCTCAGCCAGGCAGAAGGCACACCTTGCACACAAGCCAGGATCCCATATGGGTGCCAGTTTGTGTCCTGGTTGTTCCCTTCCCATCCAGATCCCTGCTTATGGCCTGGAAAAAGAGTGGAGGATACCCCATGTCCTTAGTTCAGCTTTGACCACTGCGGCCATTTGGGGAGTGAACCAGCAGATTTAACATCTCTCTCTCTCCTTCTCTCTGTAAATCTGTCTTTCCAATGAAAATAATTTGATCCTAAAAAACAGTTGGTATATATTTCCTTATGTAATTCCATTTGAATCTCACATCCATTTTTAAAATCCGCTAAGAACTAATGACATAAATTCATGTTACTAAAGAAAGACATGCCTCGGTGATCAATGCTAAATTTCTAGCATAACAAGGGTAAATGCAGACTGCCTAAGAGATAGGGTATCTGTTCAAAATGTCAGGCAGTCAGAAAGAAAAAAATAAGGTAGAAAAAACTTTCCTTATTTCCACATCTCTAACATCTCTAATATTTATGTTCTATTACTTTCCTAATATTTCACATTTAAATGACTTCCTTCTCTACAATTTAGCCCTTTATTCAGCACACAAAGTAAGCATTATACTAAGGTGGTAAGAGTATTCATCTTTTGGCGTCAGTACCAGTTGCCCTTAGCAACCACCACTTGAAGGAAAACCTTATTTTCATCTGCTAACTCAAAATAGTACTAAAGGGTCAACTACAGAGCAATTGTAAAATGCCTTAAACTGGCAAATAGTTCAATATAAGTCCCTCTTTCATTTGGATCATTTCAATGACATTGGGAGGCTTGTTCACAAATCTCAGGGTTTATAAACTTGCTTCTAAATGATACTTGCAAAAGACAGAAGTGTGCATTCCAACTTGAAATCTCTTCATTATTGACATTATGGATAGGAGCACACTATTGACACAAGTCTAGCGTAAACAGAGAGAGATGAAGAGAGTAAATACTCCTTTCAAATATATTATGCCAACTACTCTAAAACTGTAACTCCCTTTGAATTCACTGATTTTTCATTTAAGTCCGAGCTTCAAAGAAGGTATATTAAGAAGCAAAACCCACTTATCATTTATTATTATTTTGAGTTAATAAGTGCAGTGATGAAAAAATGATATGCACATTTTTAAAAATTATCTAATATATAGCAATTATTAAGGACAAGTAGCAAAACTATATGGGATGCATTTAATTTTCATTCTTTCAATATTCTTTTTTTCTAAGATTCATTTTGTTATCGTAAAGTTGGATATACAGAGATGAGGAGAGACAAAGAGGAAGATCTTCTGTTCGATGATTCATTCCTTAAGTGGCTTCAATGTCCGAAGCCGAGTCCAATCAAAGCCAGGAGCCTGAAGCTTCTTCCAGGTCTTCCATGCGGGTGCAGGGTCCCGAGGCCTTAGGCCATCCCTGACTGCTTTTCCAGTCCACAAGCGGGAGCTGGATGGGAACTGGGGCCACTAGGATTAGAACTGGCACCCATATGGGATCCCAGCCCAATTCTTTCAACATTCTTATCATTAATATACCAATTTATGTATGGCATTGTGGTATTTAATATAACATTCTCACGAGGAATAAAAAGAACTGCCTCCCAAAAAATACAGAAAGTTCCACTAATGATATAGAAAAAAGAAACCTAAGATATTGGACTAAGAAAGCATATTAGCACAGATCCCAGGTAGCATGGATTGCTCCAACTTGAGTTACATGCATGTCTGGGTGAACAGAGGTTGATAGCAGTAACATTCATGCTGGCACCTCACAGGCTTTGCCTCTTCCACCGTAAAGCATTTGTAGAACAGTTCCCAGTAACTATAACATTCATGTTGCCTATGGCTTACAACAACCCAGTTCATCAGTACATGACAACAAACTTTACAAATGCTTTATTCACAACCCTACAGAGAACACAGAACTTTCTTTCTCAAGCCACACAATAAGTGAGAAAGGTAAGAAAAAAAAAGGCATGGTAACTAATGCACAGAAAATCAGAAAGCCTATCATAACTCAAGGCACAGTAACTTGAAAATATGATGATGGTGAGGATGATGAAATATTAATAAACGTTGAAAGAGTAACTTTCATGATTCTAATTGTACAGTGAAAGGATTCCATGGAGACGGTAATGACTTTGTGCTTCTATGAGATATTCCAGGCAACTTTTGAAATTTACATGTTATAAACTTGTACTTTTTAAGTAATAATTTAAATAGCTCTAGAAATAGAAGATAGGCTGCTTACAGAATCACATCGCTATTGACTTACTACATAATTTTGTTTCATTTTCTTTTTTATTATCTTTCAGTGTTAGGATTGCATCTTTGGTGAAGCAGTTAAGCCACCAGCTGAGATGCTCACTTTTCATATCAGAATGCTCCGTTGGAGCGTGGAGTGCTTGGTTCCCTGTTATCCATGTGGCATAGATGGATTATGTTCTGGGCTCCTGGCATTCACCTGACCCAGCCCTGCCTGTTGCAGGCATTTGAGGAGTGAACTAGTGACGGAAGGTTTCTATCTCTTTCCCTTTCCTTTCTGACTTTCAAATAAATTTCAAGCAAATTCATAAACAAATCTCATCACTTATTTCAACTAAACTAAAATTATACAACTTGAATGAAAACATGCATGCAATGGCAGCAAACTGCAAGGTAGCTTGTATATGCAAAATTACTGCAAAGATAGCAAAAAGACTCAATGTAATGAATGCTCCCTGACTCGGTGGGTGGATGCCCTCTCACCCAGTTCCCCTTGGACTAACGGCCACGTTGTGAGAGGCCTCGATGCCCTAAGGATGCTGCCTGGGACTGCAGAACGTCTCTGTGTTTTGGGGAACTTTCTGTTTTGTTTTTCCTGTGTGAAGGCCAGCTCCGTCCACTGGGGAATTAGACTTGTGACTGAAGAGGTTAGTCACTGACAGCCTGTCACTGCCTTCACCCACTCTGTTCCCAGTGCTGACGCTGGGGAGCACTACACATTTGGAAAATGATGCAAGTGGCAGCAGTTTCTGTACGCTAACCAGGGGACTCCAGAGGGATGTCTCTTGAAGCATACTTTAAACTTCAAAATTAATTGTAGATTGACATTTAGTAAATTAAGTTTCCCAAAGCACACTTAATAGTCTAATGTGGCATTTTTATCGGTCAAAGTGCTTCAACTATTTCTATAGTTGTAATCTTTTTTTTCACATTAAAAATATTTTCTTTACTTTCACATTTACTCTAGTTTGACTTGAACTATTTATGGAAGCAATTATCTTTTACTGAGTTTATACTTTGAGGTAACTCAGATATAAAAAAACAACCCACATAACTACTTTAAAACTATAAATTCTTTTTTTTAAAGATTTATTTATTTTTATTGGAAAGGCAGATAAACAGAGAGGACGAAAGACAGAAAAAAAGATCTTCCGTGCAATGAATCACTCCCCAAGTGACTGCAATCTGAAGCCAGGAGCCAGGAGCTTCTTCCGGGTCTCCCACGCAGGTGCAGGGTCCCAAGGCTTTAGGCCGTCCTCGACTGCTTTCCCAGGCCACAAACAGGGAGCTGGATGGGAAGCGGCGCAGCCGGGATTAGAATCGGCGCCCATATGGGATTCTGGGTTTGCAAGGCAAGGACCTTAACCACTACACTATTGCACCGGACCCAAAACTATAAATTCTTTCGAATTTATGGGGTTTTTATTTAAGTTCAAGCTTTTAAGAAGCAAAGCAAATTTGTCATCTGTTATTAGTTTAAGCTAATAAATTAATAGCTGTATAAAGACTCACATTACACACTATGTGGAAATCTTTTACTTTTTTATGTATGACCATATTGCATGTGTAATCTACACTCAGATAATATACCCAGAAATTCAACTGTTTTGAACATGGATGAGAAATGAACAATAATTTTAACATCTGATGATTTAAAAATGCATGTTTCATTACTAAGGTTCTTACATTCCATTGGCAAGAAAAAACTCCACACTGTCTTGGAGATCTAGAAAACTCTCCTTTTAGGCATATTTCTTAGCCATTTCCTCATCTGTTTTTCCAAACCACACACAAGAAGAGGTCGCACATGAGAAAGGGGTAAAGATGAAGCCTGGGAGTCTCAGTCTGGACTTAGACAATGAAGGAAAAAGAAACTCTCCAAAGAGTGAACTTTAAGAACACAGTTACCTGTGAGATCTTGAAGTGCCCCTGGGGATACTGAGCTGAATACAAAAGGCCTTCTGAACAGTTTTCTGGAACCATCAATAAGTAAAATTAAATTAAGAAAGCAAAGCAATAAGTATTTAGAACATTTTGAAACTATTACTCTTATTATTTGAAAGGCAGAGTGACAGATAGGCTGAAGAAGAGTGATCATCTATGCACTGGTTAATTGCCCAACTTGTGCAAAACATGGGAGAGCTGGAGTCAGAGGCCAGTGACTCCAGCATTCCTACATGGTACAAGGGTCCAAGAACCTGGCCATCTCCCACTGTTTCCTCAATCACACTAGAATATCTATTTAAAGCTTTGTTTATTTACTTGAAAGGCAGAGTTACACAGAGATCTTCTATCTGCTAGTTCTACTCAATCAGGGTCTGCCACATTGATAGCAGGGGCCAAAGCTCCGGGGTTAGCTTCTGCTACCTTCTCAGGCACATTAGCAAGGAATGGAACTGAAAGAGGAGCAGCTACCTTGAGACAGTGCCCAAAGTGGATGCCAGGGGTGTAGATTCTGCGCCATAACGTCACCCATTACCTGCTCCCCACCCCCACCCCATGGAAAATTTTGAAAGTTTTAAAGTGATCCATAAACAGACTAAAGCTTTCTATACTATTGGCATAATAGACATTTTAATGATATTGATTTTGCCTATCCAGGAACATGGGATGTTGCTCCATCTTTTGAGGTCTTGTTCAGTTTCTTTTTTAAGTATTTTGTAGTTTTCTTCAAAAAGGTCTCCTAAATTTTAAGGTGTATAAAACCCGGTCGTATATAAACTAAAATTGAAATGTCAACGAAGGAGTCACAGGATGTGGAAAACAACTTTTTTTTTTTTTAACATGTTGGTTACTCAATACTATGTCAATTAATTCCATAACATTATAAATTGTTGCTGATGTTATGTCGGGGCTTTTAATTGATAGAGATGATACTCTGTCGGCTCTACCTTCAAACCAGAAATGGTCTCCCCAACAAGCCGCTGAATTTGTCTGGGCAATAAAATGCTGGACTCTATGCTTGGTATATGCTTGCAATGAAAGAATCTCAACTGATCTTGAACTGTGGTAATGCAACAAGGTGGAGGAATTCACCATGGGGGGAGCGCTTGGAGAGGAGTAGGGGGAATCCCAGTACCTATAAAACTATGTCACATAATGCAATGTAATTAATAAAAAAAATTTAAAAAAAGAAAAAAAAGTTTTCTATACTAAAGCTTATATGACATTTTTTAATTTTCAAAAAAAATTTCTAGTTCCTGAAAAAGACAAATAAATGCATAAATAAATAAATAAATCCACCAGTTTGAGATGCAGAGCTTATGAAATAACATGTTGCTAAGGATTCTGCCAATTAAGCTCCTATCTCTCATTTCTCTACTACTTCAAAAGCTAACATCACAAGATGTTTTTACTTTTTATCAACTCAGATTTCCCTTATTATCCTTCTCAGTGAAATAAATAAATAAATAAATAAATAAATAAATAAATACCCTTTTCTAAACTTCTTGTCAGGGTCCTTTAAGTACACCTGTTTCATGTATTGTTATCATTAATGTCACTGTGTCTGCACTAGATCTGTGCCCTTGGAAGACAGTCTGACTCTCCCCTCTTTGAAACATGGTAGCTGCTCAATACAGATTAAGCATAAGTGAAAGATACTGTCTGCTAAGTAGTTCTTAACTTTTCTGGGGGAAGTAGATTAAAACACATACAATAGAAATAGCACAAGGAGAAAGCTGACTTTCCGCTCAGGTGTGTGATAAAGAAATGAATGGCAGCGCAAATAGAGCAGAAAGTAATGCTAATTTACATATTCACTGGCACTTCATTGACACAACCTTGCAAATGCAACAATTTTGGTGTTGGTGTTACCCCTGGTTCTTTGAGATAATTCATCTTCATTATGCAAATACAGTTAACAGATCTTATAAATTAAATAGAAGTGTTGCATAATCAAGCTTAAAGTACATCCAATTTTAGTAATTAAAACGTATCTATATGTGTGTACACATACACATATGTACTTTTAAGTTCATGGGAAACAAAAGATATGTTCATTTTGATCTAAAAAGTTTTGAAATTCATGCATATTTTAAATATTTATTTATTTGAAAGACAGAGTTATAGAGAGAAAGAAAAACACAACGAAACAACGAAAGAGAATTTTCTTTTTTTTTTAAGATTTATTCATTTTTATTGTAAAGTCAGATATAGAGACGAGGAGAGACAGAGAGGAAGATCTTCCGTGCAATGATTCACTCCCCAAGTGACCTCAATGGCCAGTGCTGCACCAATCAAAGCCAGGAGTCAGGAAACTCCCCCAGGTCTCCCACGAGGTGCAGGGTCCCAAGGTCTTGAGCTGTCCTTGATTGCTTTCCCAGGCCAAAAGCAGGCAGCTGCATGGGAATTGGGGCCACCGGGACTAGAACCGGTGCCCATATGGGATCCCAGTGCATTCAAGGCGAGAACTTTAGCCACTAGGCCAACACGCCAGTCACCAAGAATTTTCCATCTGTTGATTCACTCCCCACAAGGCAGCAACAGACGAGCCTGGGTCAGGCTGAAGCCACGGAATAGGAGCTTCTTCTGAATCTCCCATGTGAGCAGCTATCTTCTGCTGCTTTCCCAGGCACATTAGCAAGGGTCTGGATTAGACATTGAACTGCTGGGTGTCAAACTGATGCCCACGTGGGATATCAGCATCTCTAACAGCTGCTTTATACCTATGCCACTACACTGGCCCACATAGTTTCATTATATACTTTTCATAAACACAAAAGATTCCTTGTGCATTTAAACTTCAATTATCCACACTGTCTTTACATAAATGAATAGCAATAATTAAGATTCATATTACTTTAGCATTACTATAATGAGTGGTTTTTTACCTATATTTGATAGACAAAAATATTTTTCTATAGAAATAAATACAAGACAAGTATTACAAGAAAAATAACCAAATGAAACAAAAAACTGGACCTTTATCTCATAATCTATCCCATCATAGCCTCAAATACATCAAAAACTTAAAAGTGAAAACAAGGCATAAAGGTTGTTAAAGATGGGAGAACTATTTTGTAATCTCAATCCAGAGACACAATATAGGAAAAAAATCAAAACTTAGCATGAAAAAAAGAAATACTTATAAAATGAAAATATGCAAGGTCAACTGGGAGAAAGAACTTACAAATTTTATCACAATGGACTATTTAGAGTACACACCCTTTTTCTATGAAAAAAAAAGAAAACAATTATCAACCCAACTTAAAAGTAAGCAATGAGGCAAACAGTTCTCAAAGAAGAAACCGCTAGTAGTTACTAAGCATTTGAAATGTTCTTCAATTCCACATACTAACAAGAAAAATAAAAATTAAAAATGCATGAGCTACTATTTTGATAGATAAACACAAGGAACTTCAAAACATTTGATAACTCACTTTGTTGGCAAGGCCCAAAACTTTGCTCTTTAGTAGGAATGGGTGGAACCCAATGTGAAGCAAAGGCAAGTTTATCAAAATTTCCTACTATTTGACACAATTACAGTATGAATCATATTTAGACAAAACGCCTATGGTGATTTCCCTAAAAAGTGATGCTATTAAGAGTTGGGCCTTTTGGGAGATAATTAGGTTCCCAAAACAGAATTCAGGGACCTTGTAAGAAACACACACAACAAAACAGCCACATCAGTGAGATGGGGGGATGCAGACCACCTGCAAGCTAGGAAGCATACCCTCATTAGCAACAGAACTTTCCAGCAATTTCATCCTGAGCTTCTCTACCGCCAAAGCTATTGCCTCAGCTAATACACACTTACAGAAAACTAGCCCCGCGCCTACCGACACACAGGCAAAGTGATTATTATTAAAGTGTTTTCATTGCTATATGATAGGCAATATTTGAAATACCATAAGCCTAGTTAAATAAATTAGTGTTCCTTCACTGAATGGAATTATGTGCAGTCTGTAAAATTAGTAAGACAGTACTACATGATCGGACAAGGCATACTAAGCAATATGTATGATGTGTAAATATCTACAAAATTAATAAAAGCCTATGTCCATACTGATAATGCAAAGGGCATCTTTGAAGGACACCAAAAATACCAGGACACTAGTTGCCTTTGGAGTAAGGCAACCGGTTATTGGGGGCCAGAAATGGGTGGGCAACTTCTCTCCATCGAGCATTGTATACATTATGATTGCATGCTATGTGTACTCTTAGAACTATGCCTCTTAGAACTATCAGGGACTCTTACAGAGAACCAAATCAACAGATGCTCAGAGTCTTCATATAAAATCGCATAATATTAGCAAACAACCTACATTCATTCTACTGTACACTTTAAATCACATCCAGATTACTTACACTAATATAATGTAGATGATATATAAATAATAAATTGTTATATTACAATGTTGAAAGAATAATCACAATAAAATGTCAGAACATGTTTGTGTAGTACAAAAATAATCTTTTTTATTTATTTTTATTGGAAAATCAGATATACAGAGATGAGAAGAGACAGAGAAAAAGATCTTGCCTCTCCTGATTCACTCCCCAAGTGGCCAAAATGGCCAGAGATGAGCCGATTCTGAGCCAGAGGCCTGGAACTTCTTCCGGGTCTCCCACACAGGTGCAGGGTCCCAAGGCTTTGAGCCATCCTCGACTGCTTTCCCAGGCCACAAGCAGGGAGCTGGATGGGAAGTGGAGCTGCCAGGATTAGAACTGGCGCCCGTATGGGATCTCACTGCATGCAAGGTGAGGACTTTAGCCATTAGGCTACCATGATGGGCTCAAGTACACACATAATTTTTTTCTGAATATTTCTATTCATAGGTATTTGAGTCCACAGATATGGATTTCTGGACACAAGGAGCCACTGCATATATCCAGTGGAAAAGAAAACTAATAAAACCAGTATATACTGGAATAAATATAATTTTGTTACCTAAAAACTAAGCTTCAACTTAAAACAGGATATTTCACTCAACTAAGGGATTTATTCAAAGCAAACTACTTAGCGATTAGCCACACTTTATGTATCTCAGACAGAAATCATAGGATTAGGATTTTAGTTCTTTGTGAGCAGCATTGAAATCTTTGTTACTAAAATAGACAATATAGTGTCTAGAAGCCAGTTTGCCTGGATTCAATCATACTGCATCTCCATTACTCTCTCCCTTCGCCCTACCTATTTCGTCTTTTCTCCATTTTTCAGTCTATGCGTTTACGTGTACCTATGTGTTTTTACTCTGATATATAAACATAGAGTACAAGGGGAGAGTGGATGTTGTTTGTCAGGAAACAATGCCCAGTAGAAATGTTTTTTTTTAAAAGAATTATGTAGGGGAGGAATATAGCAATATCTGGTAAGGTTTTTTGGAAACTGTTATGTCTGTCACAGTAGACAGTTTTCCAGGCAAAATAAAATAACACCCTAGAAAGAAATCAGAATATTTTGTCAGTGCAGGCTCTCTCTATAATGTGGATGGATGTCCCTTAAATTAGAAAGTGGCTAGTTTCTTGTCTACCACTAATTTTGATATCAGAGACTGCAAGATGTGGTACCTACTGGTAGAAACAAAACTTCTCATACCTGAATAAGAAAGGATTTTGAATGAATAAGGACTCCAGTTCCTCCAGCTGGCATAACCACTTTCATTCATATTAGAAGGGCTGAGAGATCTATGGTGCAATAATTTTCTTTACTTTTTAGAAATTATGTATATAACAGGTAATGAATCTTGCCTAAGTGAATGTAGATAACATTTAGGTTCAGAAATTGGAAGACCTGTGCATTGACAGTTACCCTGCAAATTAGTCAATTCTCTAAGTCCTAAGAATTAGTAAAATAGGGGTACTAAATGTAGTCCCATGCTCTAGGTTTTTGGTGAGGACAGAAAGTCACAACTTATATGGAAGCACAAAAGAAAAACAATTTGTATACAATTATAAAAATGACACTCTAGACAATATAAATCTGAAAATTTTGACATAATAATTCACTTTATTTCTTTATTTAAGAGATGGGAGAGAGGGGCAACTCTCATCCAATGACTCACTCCCCAAATGCCCTCAACCGTCAGAACAGGGCAGAGCTGAATAAGAACCTGTAGCCCAGTCCAGACCTCCTGCATGGTTAGCAGCAATCTAATGACTTGAGGGATGATTACTGCCTCCCAGAGTCCCCAACGGAAGGCAACTGGAGAAGGCAATCAGACCTTGTGCACTGAACCCAGTCACTTGAATATGGGAGGAAGACATCTTAATCATCCCATCAAATTCCTGCCCAAAAGTGTTAACCTAAAGATACAGCTAAACTATGTACAGTGAAAAACAAATGAGCAGAAGAAAAGACACATGTTCCTAACAACACCTACATAAAGCTACCACCGAGAATTAGAGTCTAAGAGTGGACAGGAATATATGTATACATTGATCACTGATATCTGAAATTCTAAGGTTTTGGAAATTGGGAAGCAAAAACTTGATTTTGAGGGTTCAGGAATACTCTAGTTTGAGAATTAATTTTACTCCTGCCTGTGTGAACTTGAATTAATTACCCTTAATTTTTCTACTTAAAAAATACTGATAAAAACCTGTGTAGAGCAAATTATAAAACTAAAAGCCAAGTAAACAAATGAAACATGTGAAGAATCTTGGACAGCATCTTGCAATTCTGCATCCAGGCCACAGTCAACACTCTGGAGCACAAAGTTACATGCAAAGGAGACAGAACACACACTTCAGTGGAAAAGGGGGAGATATCTATGCACTAAACACAGAAAAGAGGCTGTGATGGCTAATTGGCCACAGCCTCTCCTTTTTCCTTTCCCTTTGATAACAGAGTCATAGAGAGAGTGAGGGACAGAGATAGGGAGATCTTTTATCTACTCACTCACTCTCCGAATAGCCCTCATGGCTGAGACTGGCCCATGCCAAAGCCAGGAACCTGAAACTCCATCCTAGTCTCCCACAAGGGTACAGTCGCCTAATGACATGGGACATCTGATGCTGTTTTCTCAGCTGTATTTGCAGGAAGTTGGACTAAAAGAGCAGCCAGGACTTGAAGCATCACTCATATGGACATGCCATACTCAGCTCCTGGGAGATGTTTTGTAAAAGCAAAATGGTCTTTCCCTCCCAACTTCCTTCACTCTTATCATCCTGGCTTGCCACCAACTAAAGAATCAGGATTATCAACACTCCTCATTCCAACCCTTTTCTTTTCCTTGTGTTAGACTATGACTAGAAAATTCTAGACTGTCATCATCACCATTCTGTAAACAAACATTCCCTATAAGGTTAGCTGTGAGGCTCAACAAATTCCTGAGTAACACCGCATTAGTAAACCAAGTCAGAAATCCTGAGTATATAAATCTCAACTTCATTTCCATAGTTTTATAAACAAAAAGATGGTCTGGGTTTTTTTTTACCTTTGTTTGAACTGAATAAATATAGCACTTCACTTGGGGGAGGCAAAAAAAAGCAGAATTAAACTGGAATTAAGGATAAAGCATATTTTGTGTGGCATCTTGAATGTAGCAGCAGATCAAATATGGAATATATCCAAAGCAAAAAGGAAATAATTACTTAGCTGAACACATTAATAGAAATGTTACAAACTAAACGTTGCTCCAAAGACACTAGAGCATCACATACATTTGTTGAAAAAATGCCAAGTTTTTATATTGTTGTGTGTTATTAACAACACAGTGAACATATTCAGAAAAGCAAACAAGTGTAATTTTTATAATAAAACTGCATGCACACACATTATTAGTATTACTAATTGGTTTTTTTTAATTTATGGTTTTTGAATTACCATTATTACAAGATCTTAAACACTGAATCATAATACATAGCAACCCAGGGTTAAAAGCACAAGTCATGGAGTGGACTATCACACTAAAATCTGGATTTCTCTCTATTTAAGCCTACAAGAAAGTTTCTTGAATTTCCCAGGCCTCAGTCTCTCAATCACTAAAATTAGGATAATAATAATTTTAACTTTTGAGAATTAAATGTGTTGATGCATTTTAAATGTTTTAATATATTAAGCTGAAAGTGTCATCCTCATCTTTTTTTCCTTGTAATTGTTTCATTTTCACTAACTGCATCTTTTCTTATCCCAGCCAACACTTTAGATAAATCTACAGATTTCAGCTAGAAAAGCAAGGTCACACACTAATTCAGTCCCACAGTAAGATAGTCTTTGTTTCCCTCCCCCCAAAAAATACAAATCATAATTCCATGATACCATTTATCCTTTTTGCTAACAAGCTTCTAACCTCAATTTTATAATTTTTTTTTTCCACAAAGCCAAACATAATATCTTGTTTATCTGGCTTAAGCAGAGTAGCTGCTATTCAAGTGCTGCTGTATCAGATAACAGCAGTCATTGTTAGCCATCCCCCAAAGAATCACCTAAGAACAGCATGTGGTATCAATCACCATAATGGAAAATGAAAGGAGGCAAGCAAGTCAGCTTGTACAACTATGTGTGTTCATATGTGATTTATAGTCCAGTGGCATAAGTAATGTAATTCCTAGGAACTCACTATATTTTGAACATGACAAATGCCCATAATAAACTTCACATTCAACTGAATTCCACAGCATGGTGTCACAGATATAACCTAAGGTTAAACCTTACCTTACCTTAACTAAACCTTACATCCTTACTTTGAGGCACATGGTATTCAGAATTTTAAAACAGGCAACCTCTTCAATTACAAGATCAAAATCAGTGAAAGCAAAGCTTAACATCAATAAAATGCTAATATCAGATACATTCATTTTCTGTGACATTAGACACAGATCACATTTCAAGATAAGTCTAAGTCACTCAGAAAAGTTCATGGTATGGCAAACAATGAAAAAGTAATCTTTACCACAACTTTGCCCAGGTGAAAAATGGCTATTTTATGCCATCCTAATACAAATGACTTCAATACTGTGGTAGAATTGTCCGGGAGCTATCCTACCTGCCTACCTGTGCCTTTCCTGGAGCTCTTCTCTCCAGGTGATCTTCAACATAAAAGCCAAGGATACTGTATCTGGTGGGCAGTACCTGAAGGCCCTGGGGCTTCTCATCCCAGGTACTGATGTGTCTGATGGAAGTGAGTAGGCCCTGGCTTTTGCAACCACACACCACATAGAGAAGAGTGGTAGGAGATCACCGTGGCATGGTGTGCTTTTAAGCCTGTTAACCACATTTTTGTCTGACTCAATGTTAGGGAAACAAAATGAACAGAGACCACAATGACTGAGCTAATTTAATTTGGTAGCCCAAGGAGATAAACCTTAAAATTCCAAAGCTTCTTACAGAAACACACACATGCCAAAGACAGACTGAATAGAAACCTGCAAGCCAAAAATGCAACTCTACTCAGCACCTCCAACTCTGTTACCTAAAAACATTGCTTTGGGCATGCAGTAAGAAGATCTAAAATTTGAAACTTTCTTATTCTATAACAGCTTTTGTGGAAGAAATAAAGAAAGTATTTATACGCAATTTATTTCATGTCCAAATAAGGAAGGCTTTTAAAAAACACAGTATTATACAAAGTATCAGGATGTAATTTTTGTGACAAAAATTCTACCAAGGTTCTAAAGAAAATATCAAATTTTTGAGAAGAAGCAAAACTAAATCGTAAACTTGGACAAATGAAAAATTAAGTAATTATGGCTAATTGCTTTAACATTGAAATAAATAAATGGAAAATTTTCATTCAAATGATCGGTCTCATTTTTACTGACTTCCATACAGAAATATTTATTTCTTCTTAGTTTAGAAAAGTGTGAAACTTTGAACATGGAAACAAACATGCTTTGCACACCTATCATACAACAGAAATACATCATCCCTCCCATTCCGTCCATAGGCATACTACGCAGCAGTGATACTGGGACTACAATGCCTTATGATGGGACCTTCATTCCAGGACTTCATTATACAGAAATAACTAAACAGTCTAGGAAGAAAATAAAGAGGTGAGTTTTTCCATTCATTTGGATGCATTTCATTCTCACATACTCTTTCTATTCCTAGGTGGCATACTAAGAGATGTTTTTTGTGTTCAAGGTAATACTGGTAAGAGGCCAGTCTTTCTCATGGACTGCTAAATAAGAGCTACAGTAGATGACCTGATAGTTACCTCCCACTAGTGACTTAAAACTCAGAAAGTATTTTTTGAATGTTAATGAGATTAGATCCTATAATAGTAAGATTATAATAGCAGTTAATGAAGTTAAATCTATCACAGTAGCCCCAATGCCATGCTCTGAATTTATGTAAGCAGATAAATAGGAGTAATTAACTGTTTTGAAATCATTAAAAGGTTCCTGAATACATGTTAAAAACAAAGGAAATTTTCACATATTCTAGTAAACTAGGTGAAAATGCACGGTGATTTACTCCCTCATTTCTGAAACAGGTCAATTTTTTGAGCCACTGCTACCATCTCATAAAAATCACTGAAAAAATCTTCCTAGAAAATGAAAAGCATCAGCATACAAGAACATAAAACCCTAAGGCAAGAAACAACCCATAGTGAATTAAGAAAAACAAATTCCATTGAGGCAAAGAATTTCACTGTGGACATCCTACAAACCTAGGACACATACCTGGAGAAAGCTGGTATGAGAAGCATGCCTAGTTTCTCTTACTGCTTCACTGGCATTTCTATCCAGCACCCAGTCTCCTATCTTAACCACTGATACTTAATTGCAGTTAATTGCTGTTTGTATAAGAAGCGAAACTGTAAGACAAAATGCAGCAGAGAAGAGGGCCAGAATCAAAAATTAAAATCAGTGGCCCATTAAGAAACACTGGTTCTCCACAACAGAATTCAAAAGCATAACATTTTAATCTAAATATTACCACAAGGACTGGCACTTTGATGTAGTGGTTATGTCACTGCTTTGGACATCCCCATGCCATTTGGAGGGACTGGTTCAAGTCCTATCTATCCCGCTTTTGATTCAGCTTTCTGCTAATGCACATTCATGCTAATGAGGGCAGAGGACTGGAGAGCCAGCAACTCACACGGGAAACCCAGATGAGTTCCTGGCTCCTGGTTCCTGGCCCTGTCCTGGCTGATACAAAGCATTCACAGAGCGATCCAGTAGATATAAGATTTCTGTGTTAGCTCTTTTTCTGCTCTTCAAAAACTTTTTAAACTGAAATATTATTTTAATTATAAAGTATATTAACATAATTGACATATAGACTAATACAGTTTTCATTCTTTGGTTTAGTCTTCCTGAGAATTACACTGTCATTTACGTTTCATTGATGAATAAAGTAATTAATAATTTCTTGGGAAACTTCAATAGGAAGAATAATGAACTTGATATTTTAGCCAGTAAGTTTTAAGACTGGTTTGGATATCCATTTTCAAAAATCAAATAGTTCCCAGGCAGCATATAATTTTTTTTTAAAGATTTATTCATTTTATTACAGCCAGATATACACAGAGGAGGAGAGACAGAGAGGAAGAGCTTCGTCTGATGATTCACTCCCCAAGTGAGCCCCAACGGGCCGATGCGCGCCGATTCAAAGCCGGGAACCCGGAACCTCTTCCGGGTCTCCCACGCAGGTGCAGTGTCCCAATGCATTGGGCCGTCCTCGACTGCTTTCCCAGGCCACAAGCAGGGAGCTGGATGGGAAGTGGAGCTTCTGGGATTAGAACCGGCACCCATATGGGATCCCGGGGCTTTCAAGGCGAGGACTTTAGCCGCTAGGCCACGCCGCCGGGCCCAGCATATAATCTTTTATGTGAAAAACAAATAGAAAAAGGTGAATTTTTTTTCTTTGTTTTGTTTTCTTGGTCTCAAACAAGAGCAAATAAAAACAACTGACAATAGTGTTCCCATAATGAAAAAAGCTAGAGTGTAACTTAGCCAAAAACTTTCTATAAAACATTCTTTATGTGACAATTAAATCACCTAGCATCAATAAAATTATGCTCACAAACATATCTATTCACTGCACCATAAAATATATCAAGATATTCAGTGAAGTGAAGGATCAAAATTAATTTCTAGCAAAGCCTTACTTAGGCTATCAAAAAACAATTTTCAATACTTGCTTCCAACCTTAGCAGTACACCTTTCTCAAGGCCTGGCGCAGTAGCCTGGTGGCTAAAGTCCTCGCCTTGAAAGCCCCGGGATCCCATATGGGTGCCGGTTCTAATCCCAGAAGCTCCACTTCCCATCCAGCTCCCTGCTTGTGGCCTGTGAAAGCAGTCAAGGATGTCCCAAAGCCTTAGGGCCCTGCACCCACGCGGGAGACATGAAGAGGCTCCTGGCTTTGGATCAGCTCAGCTCTGGATGTTGTGGCCAGTTGGGGTGAATCAGCAGACAGAAAATCTTCCTCTCTGTCTCTCCTACTCTCTGTATATCTGACTTTCTCATAAAAATAAATACATCTTGAAAAACAAAAAGAATCCACCTTTTTTATCCTTTGGATATGTTCTCCAATTCACTCAGTTAAGAAATATTTTCATCAAGGTTTAAGGAAGGTAAAAGATGATTTCTCCTAAGATGACAAAACAAAGCACTGGCTGATGGCTAGCTACCTAGACGACAATAAATAAATCGCTTTTCCTTGACACAGTTTCAGAAGTGATGTCCAGTGGTATCTTTTACACTATATGGCTCCAATCTTCAAGGATTTAAATTTAGAAATACAGTTTATCAGGTATTGTACTAAAATGAATAATTGTGTCAATGCTTATATTGTAACATTTTACATTTTAAACTGGCTGAAATTCTAGAAATAAACTGACTCACATTAATTTCTTCATTTAGTGAAGTGGACAACTTCAGATATGAGAACATTTGATTTGATCTAATTAGTTAACTAATTAACTAACTTTCAAAACAGAAGATAAAGCATAGCATCAATTTCCACAGTTCAAATAAACCATAAACTGTGTTTTCACTAAGCCAAATATGCTCTTACTCTGCATCCTTTTCTCATTTTTAAACTACCCATATTTTTTCTCCCCCACTCAACTGGCCCTTCCTGCTAGTCTGATATCCTCCAATCCCACTCGTTCTTTTCTCTTCTCTTCTCTTCCTAACACATTCCTGTTCCTTTCCAATCTTAATCAATATAAACAAGTAAAACTTTGAGAAGCATGTTCTACTATTTATTACGTTTATTAAATAAAATTGCTTCTAATGCTTTAAATTTTAACTTTTTCCTGGAAAAATACACTCAATGCATTATATATCAGTGTATGGCTTTCCGTGGCTTCTTTCTTTTCAGTGGGTAAATAGGTATTGCCAGAAAAAAACAAGGACATTTCCTTTCATCCTATCACAGCACCTTTGTTCCAAATGGAGGCATAAAGCACAAAGCAAAAAGGGAAAGCTGAGTCTCTTAATTACCTAACTCCAGACTAGACACTGGGTTAGCTATCGCAAGATAGGATTCCATTATCTCCCCAGAAGTCAATTCTACTTTGCAGAGACTCTTAACTATTGGAAAATTATTTTTTTTCCATTCAGCTAAATTACTCAAGATGAGCTATCTCCTTCTGCTCATCATTAAGTCTCTGGAATGATTTTCAAGCATTTGAAGAAAATTATTAGATTACCTGTTGGTCTTCTCTTCCTTACGCAAATTTGTTACAAATCATTTAACTTCTTCAGAAGTGCTTTTTATTACTTCTGTGACTGTAATTATAACAAAGATATCTGCAGTTTTTCTATCACCTTTAATTATGAAACTTCAAACTGATAAATACTAGAAAATAATCACCACTACAAAAATGAAATAATGTGTGCAATAAATAAACTACTCCAATAAATCCATTCTTGGCTATGATGTCCTCAGACCCTGACAGATCTTGTGAGGTATATGTGGCAGAGGGAAGATCCATGGTATTCATAAGGGGGAAATTGAAGCCCTAGGGAATTGTCAGTTTCTCAAGCATATGTAGCCAAAAAGTGTCACAAAGACAGGGCTGACACCTGGCCTTGTAACAACCAGAACTTGTATATGTTTATTTCTAAAACTAGTAGGCTGTCTACTCATACCTATTATAAAATCTTAGTGAAACTCAGTGGGTATTTTTATCTTTATTCTGTTAAAACAAATTGTTTATAGATAAATGTGTAATATATTTCTGGTATATATGTTTACATACATCTATATCACCACAAGTAAATACTGCCTGCGAGCCCACATAGTCAGCCATCCTGCAGCAGTCTGAAGGGAAGCATGTTGTCATGGTTACTTTATTGATGCTCAGTTATTCAGAAAGGTGAAATTACTACATATTATATAAAATTGATCTTATTTCTTGAATAAATAATATTAGAAAATCTGAGCCCCAGAGATAGCCGAATTTTAAGCTGATGGATACAAATGAATTCACTGTCATTATCTTCTCTCTCTAGAAAATAAGACTCAAGTGAAAAATTGGATATGTGATTTGGAATACGGTTTGTGAAAACCTGTGTCTTCCTCATTACTGAAACTTTATTTAATGTTAGTAATAGCAAATGAGAAGCCCTTCTGGCTATTCTGACAAGGAAACACATCTAAGAACAGCTCTAGAACCCCCAATATAGACTCTCTACGAAACTCATCAACAAATGACTTACTGAACTTTCCCAAAGTAGTCTGTCTATTATAATAGATTTAATAGTTGTGTCCTATTCTGAATTCTTGACTTCTAAGATGATTTACTTAGAGACAGGGCCTCTAAAGAGGTACTTAAAGTCACAAGGTTGGGACATGATTCCACAGGATTCATGTTCTTTGAAGAAGAGACATACGATGAAAGATCCCATACTCTCTTCCTTCTATGTCAGCACAAGTACAAAACTGGCTATCAGGAAGAAACTTTACAGCTGATTTGGCTGGCAGCTCACATTGGCAATCCAAGCTGTAGAAGTAAGAAAAGATAAGCACCTATTTAAGTCACTTTTGTTGTTTAATACCACCTTTTTTTTTTTTTTTTGGACAAAACAATTGGGGAATGTCTGTATCAAATGTCTTTTAAAGATGAAAACTTGTGCTGTGACTTTGGAATTCATGATGATTAGAGCTTGGATGAATTTTTAGGGTACTGCTAGAATTAAAAGTTGCTAGGAACTATTGTTAGAAATACACTATAAAGGCAAGCCTGATCAGTGTAGAACTAGCTAGAAAAATGTTCATCTTCATAGGGAATATATAAATAAATATGAACATGAGGGGCCAGAGGGCTGTGGAATAGCAAGTAAAGCTACCTCCCATGATGCCGGTATCCCATACAGGCACCAGTTTGAGTCCTAGTCGCCTCACATCCAATCCAGCTGCCTGCTAGTGTGCCTGGGAAAGCAGAGGAAGCTAGTCCAAGTCCGTGGGTCACTAACCTATATGAGACATCCAGAAAAAGCTCCTGACTTCTAGCTTCAGATCAGCCCAGCTCTTGTCATTGTGCCATTTAGGAAATGAACGAGCATACAGTTAGTTTCTCTGTCTCTCCCTCTCTATCTCTGTAACACTACCTTTTGAGTAAACAAAATCTCTGCTGTTTGTTTTTATTTTTATTAAATTTTCAACACATTTATTATAAAAGTGAGGAGACTACAGACCCATGTGGGCACTGATTAGGATGGAGAGGGACAGAAAGCAGGGTGAAGGTAAGTAAGAGAAAATTTTCTATCTTCCGTCCTGCATCCATAGGCATCTGAGGATGGAGAATGGGACGATGTGGCACCTCACTCTGCTGTCAGGCTACATGATGGTGAGGATGGTGATGGTCTGTTGATATCATCTTAGAGACCCCCAATGCAGGGAAGAATATCCCAAGGGTATTACTTGAGTAACCTTGATCGTTCTGGGATGCTGTTGTCTTTGTTATTCCAGAAGTTAGAAATTATTTCTAAGGACTGTTAACTGTTCATTTCTACCTCAGTGTGTGCACAAATTTAGGTATTTGCTGTAGAACTCGACCTGAGGTATTGTTCAGCTGGTTTTTCTTTCCACCCTTTGATGAGGTACTTGAAGTGTTCTGTTCAATTAGAGCCAGCTTTCATGCCTCATGCGTGCATCTTGGTATGTTCTATATCCTTGCCTGAGAATCAATAACAGAGATGCAACATGTGTTTTGAGTCTGGACCACATGTTAATGAGATGCTCTCTGAGGTGGGGAATTGGTGGTTATGGTCTAGATGGTTCTAGATGGGAGATCCGTAAGAATCTCTACTGGGCCGGTCCTCAGACCTAGCTCTCCTGTGTGCCAGCAGCTGTTGTGGACAGGTCCAGCCACCCTTGTCCCAGCTCACACATACATCAGTGGTTGCTGCAGCCTGGTCCAGCCTTCCCCCTCCCTCATTCCTGCATATCAATAGATGTAGAGGCCTGATGGGCAACCACTGGCCTCCAGATCTAGCTCTCACATGCACCAATGTATGCAATGGCCTTGCGGGGCCAGCAACAAAACCTTTTCAAAAAAAATTTTTTTTAAGTTTGCTCACCTTTAAAAAAAGTAAATATGAACATTAAAGTTCATTTTTATAAGGTCCTTGATATAAATGAGGAACAGTCTTATAAATTGGTGGTAAAGTGATTCACATAATAAAACGATAAATTATTTGAATGAACTGTGTCCTAACATTTTGTGGAAAGTAGAAATTGTGAGGAATCAAAATGTCTTTAGCAAGGTACATTTTTAAGCAGAGTATTATCAGTTATGGCTTGGGTCTCTTTACTGCTTAAAGCAAAATTTGAAAGGAAAGCAATGAGTTCAAGAAGGCATTATGAAGCAAACAGGAACTAGAGCTTTAAGATTTGGAAAATTCCCAGTCTATCTGGGCTGCAAAAGATGAAAAAGCATGTTCAGAAGAGAACACTAAGGGTATGGCTAAAGAATCATCTGATGAAGAGATCATGGGAGCAACAGATTATTTCAACAGAAACCAGGAACAGAGGTGAAATTATACTAGCAGACACTGCCAGTTTGCATTAAAGAAAGCAGTAAAGCAGGATAGGACTTAAAAGGGCTGTCAGACCATGTGGTTCTGCGGGATCCTTCAGGGAGGCATTTGGCTACAAAGGAACACTGGTCTTCAAGGAAAGGAAGGGGTGACACTGAAAACAACTCCTGGTCATCAGCATTTCCATTCTCACCAGATGTGACTGTATTCACAGATTCATAGCAACAAAGAAATTTTGCCTCAGAATGACTAACACCTTGTGTCTCACTAAGATCTGACATACATGATATTTAGATGACACTTTTCACTTCCGAATTTACAGTTCTTTCCAGAAAGAGTTAAAGCTCGTGGTGGTATTTGGATGGAAGGAATGCATTTTTTTCATACAAGATGTAAATTAATTTGGGGGGAGGAGAGTAAGGAGCAGGTCATGGTGTGAATGCTTGTAACCATTCAGAATTTATATCCTTGAGTGACTGTATTATGAAGTAATCAAAGTCATATTAGGTTATATTAGGTTAGAGGGTGGGGCACTAATGCAGTAGGAATGGTGTCCTTGTAAGAACACATGAAGAGAGCTTAGCAGGACACAAGAAGCCAGCCACATGTAAGCTACAAAGAGAGCTCTTACCAGTGACAAAATTGCCTAGCATGTTAATTTGGAACTTTGAGCCTCTGGAACTATAAGGAAATAAACTTCTGTTGTTTGAGGCATCCAGTCTATGGTATTTTGTTATTGAAGCCAATGCTGACTAATGAGTCACGTGGAGTAACCCACAATTACTACTCTATACTTTGGCAGATTTGCTGTCTTTCAAATGACTCCCACAAACCTTTGTGCTTTTTGCTTTCCTTATGCCAGTCTCTGCCTAGACTATTTTTTGTAAAAAGTGTGATCTATTGTTCAAATTTTTTCTCATGTTATCACTCACAAAAAATGCTTTCTAAAGCTACCTAACAGCCAAACATATATGAGTCTGCACGTGTACACACGCCTACAAACATACATTCTCTCTCTCTCTCTCTCTCACACACACACACACACCTACACACACTGTCTGAAGAACTCTTATTTTGCTAATACTTACATGACTAGCTTACTTTATTCTATTATTGTTACAACAGTATAAGCTGTTTGAGGGTAGAACTGTTTCCTCATCTCATCTTGTACAGTGTTTATCACACAGTGCTTATCATGCTCAACAATAAAGGTTAGTTGATACAGTTGAATGATACTTATTTTAATTGTTAACTTTCCTTTTAAAAATAGCTTCAAGTTTTGAACTCATTCTAGAATTCCAGAAAAGGGAGCAAAACTACTACATCCTAAACTAAAAGGTGCATAAAAGAATTCATAAATACCCTTTACTCAGCCTTCTTAATACTAACATCTTACATAATCACACTGTATGTATCAAAACCAGGAAATTAGCATTATTATAGTCCTAGAAATGAAAATGTATATATTTAATTTGAATTAAATTGATGATCTAATTCTTTTTCATTATCCAAAACAAGACCCCCCTTTGCATTTGCTTGTCCAATTTTCTTTGTTTCTTGCAAACTGTAAATAGCTCCTTCAGTGTTCCCACGCCACTTATGACTTTCAATCTGTGAAGTTATTGGTCAGTAATTTGGTAAACTATTCTTCAACTTGGTGTTTTCTCATATTTTCTCATTATATTATGCATCACTAATATGAATATCATCACATGGGGATACATAATTTCATATAGAAATAAATATCCTAGAAAATTTCAGACTTTATAAATATTTCGCTCCTTCCATCTTTTACTTACTTACTAACTTACTTTAGCATCCAATGTCCTGCTACTGATAATTATTTCTGTGCTGTTCATCAAGTGGTGGAATTCAATTTACCTTGAATTGTCAAAGTCCAAAACAAACTGATCAGTGCATTGCTAGCTAGGTAGAGGAACGCAGAGCTGAAGGGCGAAGCTGGAGTAAGATTCTGCAGGATTAACCCACGTTGTTTAACAGCTTCCACGTACAGGACAGAGGCAGATGTCACAATTAAGCAGCTTTGTGGCTGCCTTAATTTGACAGATAGTCTTTAGCATGCCTCTTGTTTGATGAGATTCAATTTTGAACTGAGGTAGCCTAAATTGTGTGTGTGTGTTTATTGTAAATGCAAGTGCAAACAGTTGGCGAGGGGACAGTGAGGGAAACACAGCAGCTAGCATCTAATTATCAGAAGCTGTTTCTGACATCTTTGAGAAAAACATATTTCACTAATTGCTCCATGAGTTTTTGTAATTTTATAGCAACAGATATTTTGTTTAAATTACTTAGTCTATTTAATACTCAATCATGACCAATATTTTAGGAATGCTTATTATAGCATTTCTATAAATAACAACATTTAGATGAAATTTATTATAATACCATAAAAACATCTAATAAATTTCCTATTGGAAATACGCTATGAACTTTACAATAACACACTTCAAAGGTTTTTTTAAATTAAATGTAAGATATTTGTGAGGTTAATACTTTAATACATTAACATTTCTCACATCTTTATGTTAACATTGAATATTTCAGAAAAAATTCTAGAATATTTTCTCCATATTTTGAATCACAATCTATTATGTATAATTTTAATACTTTAAGCTACTCAAAAGGAAATTAAATAATTTTAAAAGGCACATATCAGATTTAAGCTTAAAGATGTAAATTGATTCTAAACAGAGATAAATTATTCTAAGGCTATTTAGGGTGTTGAAAATATGAAATCCTTTTTCATTGCTAGATCACTAATAATGACAAATTGCTAATATAACAATTGCAAAAAACATGGCTTTCTCAGAAATCAGTATTTAAATCTATCCCATTTGCTCTTTACTTTTTGTACACTAATGAATACACTCTTGAGTTGTGGGCTTAAATCAACCACTTAACCTTATTTTCTCAAACTGTTACTTGAAGTGTTCAGTTTATTTTTCTGCTTCTCTCATGTTGCTTCCTACTTCCTAAGAACTGTATTCCATTAGTACAATGTGTATCCGTTTTCAAAATACATTTTATATTCCACTCCATGAAATTTGAAAACAATGTGCTTTTGAAAGAAAATTTTATTTTTAAATCTGAAGTATACATCATAAAACATTGCATCTTATTGGAAAAGTCCCCTAGGCTAAGGTCCTTTTTCTATTCCTTAATTTCTTCTTTGGGAAACTTGTATTTGTTCTCTTTGGACACAATATGCCAATTCCAGGGTTATTCACAACTTTTATCCTCATAACTAAAATCTGATATTGCCTGTAAAAATTCATTTAATTTTAGTGAAGTGTGCTATAATATGAATATTATTGAACAGAATTGAAGACAACAGGGGGAGTTTCCCAGCATATTTACTCCTAAGAATTTAACATTTTTAGTCTTAGTCCACACTGTAGGTGGTCAAAAAAACTTTAGCAAGGAGCTCAGTTTTCTAATATTCACCAAATTTCAGCACATCAGTTTTTAAATTTCACAAATCAATAAATTATAGCATTCACTTATTAGAATTTGTTTACATTAGAATATGGTTACCCTGAAACTAGATATAATATGTCAATGGATACTACAATAGAACCAAAAGTAACTGTGTCACATAATACAATGTAATTAATGAATTAAAAATAATAAATAAATTTTTAAAAAAAACACTAAAAAAAAAGTAAACCTCTCTTTGAGAAAAAGGAACAAAAAAGCATACATGTCAAATTGAGAAATTAAGTTTTAAGCTTTGGAAAATGATATGGGAGATAAGAGGCCATGAAAACTAAAGTGTATTCACTGTGGCACTCTTGCTTTTAACATATTCTTGGAAAGTCCACACACTTTGCTAATTGTTCCCCCACAAATAGAAATAGTAAGTACTAGAGTAAAATACATTTGGTTCTCTCAAGTGAACTACTTGCAATGCAGTATCAGGGCAAGTTTAAAATCATTATATGCTTTTGAGGTTTCCTCTTCTGGGCCATACAGTAAGTCTCCAAAGAACACTGCTACCAGAGTGGCAGGCATCACCACTCACAGTATACCAAAGCAAGATTTTCCATAAGAGTTCTTCTTATTAGAACAATTCATTACTTGGTCTACTCACACTGTGATAATTCATGAGACCAATGCCTAATGCTTCCTTTAACACATGATGAAAGCTATTCAACATAGCCCTCTGAATGACGTAGCTTTTAGTTTCTGTGAAATAAGAGATGTCCAAAGAATAAGGTGAGAATCTTTGGAGAAAATCATACTATTTTTGTCACTACTGAAATATTCTTGGATTCTACTGATTATAAACCACTTCTAGGAAAGGCCAGAGAAATCCCAATGAAAAATGAGTAGGGTTAGTAGAACTTAAATAAAAATAATAAAGTTATCTGGTTCCGAAGATGCCAAGTATTTCCTATCATGAAACATCTCCACTCGCCCATCCTGTAACTCTGTGAGTGGGAACAATATCACTTCCATGCTTGGTGCAGCCACTGCCAGCTAGGGAACAGCCACAGGTGGGAGAATGCAACCTTGGAATGGGGAGGAGAAATGAGAACAGAGGGACCACAAAGGACTCAGAGAAACAGGTTTTAGCACAGGTTGGTGTCCTAATTTATATGATAGAGATAAAATGTTTTGAAACTACTGATTTGAAAGAAGATCCCGATCCCTCAAGAAAACCAAGTATGATTAAAATTGTAGCATGTGTTGCTTCATAGCCTTGAAAATTTTTAATGAAATGAAACTTTACACCTTCTTGGAAACACAGCTATTTTAATGATCATGTAACTCCTATAGTAACACACATGAATTTTCCATAAGACCTTTAAAATATTTCATCTTCAAATGTTTTTAAAAGAGCAGCATTGAACCACAGAACTCACCAATATTATTCTCTATGCTATTATAAGTTCAAAAAAGTTGGGCAGATATTGTGTCATCATAACTGTAGGTTTGCTTTCAAAAGCAGCCTTCCTTGGGGCTGGTGTGATGGCACAGCAGCCTTACTATGACTCATTGTGGCCTCACGTTCCAGTTGCTCTGATTCCAATCCAGCTCCCTGATAATTCACCAGGGAAAGCAGAAGAAGTCCAAAGTACTTGGCCTGCAACTCACACGAGAGACCTAGATGGGATTCTTGGCTCCTGTCAGACCCAGCAATTGCAGCCATTTCAGGAGTGGACCACAGAATAAAAGTTTCATTCTATCATTCTCTCTTGGTCTTTCTGTCAAATAAATCAATACATTTTTTCAAGACCTCATTATTTTTCTTTTGATAAGATAGAGCTGTTCACACACACACACACACACACACACACACACACAAACTGGCCTGCTCTGTGGCACAGCAAATAAAGTCTCTGCCTGCAGTTTCTGCATTCCATGTGGACACTGATTTGAGTCCCAACCGCTCCACTTCCAATCAGCTCTTAGCTAATGTGCATAGGAAACAGAAGATGGTCGAACTGGTTGGGCATGTGCACTCACATGGGAGACCCAAAAGAAACTACTGGTTCCTGGCTTCTCCCTGGCAGCCTTCCTTGGGGAAGCCATTTGGGGAATGAGTAAGCAGAGGGAAGATCTATCTCTAGTTCTCTCCCTCTCTCTCTATAACTCTGCCTTTTATACAAATAATAAAAACAAAACCTTTTAAAATAAAAGCACAACAATACAGTAATCTCCTAAAAGAAGAAAAGAAAACAGGTTGTTAAGTTGGCCAAAAAGTTGTATTTTTACATGGGCCTTTTTTGAAGATAAAAGAAAAACACACCTGAAGCTGTTTGTTTTAAGGAGATAACCCCAGTTTGGACCATTAGTTATTTGTTAATTTCTTTTTTTTGTTTGTCTCTAACGAGAATGGTGTAATGTTATCTACCTAGTAGCTGTTCCATGTCTGCTTTTCAATAAATGAAAACATCCCAGAAAAAAATTGACTTTTGTCATGATGTCACCACCACAATTCTGAGCCACTAAAAAGAACATGAAAAAATAGAGATTTTATTTTGCAAGGAAACAGAAAAATTTTATTTACTTCTGATATTCCTAGAATAGAAATATCTATTCTTTCAGCCTCCTACTTTTATCATTGTGAATATTAAGCAGGAACTGTCATTAAAGTAAATGTGTTCTCATGGTAAAATGATTTATTATTCTCAGCTGCACCAAAAAAGCAAGATTCAGAATGTAAATACAATGAGAGAAAAAGAACTTACAATATGGATCACTGTCTAAACAGAGTGGTAATCATGCATCAAATGAGGAGAGAAAGATGAAAAAAGATTATGCCAAATAAGGATTTGGGAGAGGAAGGAAAAAATAAAACAAAAATTGAACAAAAACATTCATATGGGAAACTCTGAGTCCAACACTGCTGCTACTCATGTCATTCTGTAAGTGACACTCTTTACTGCTTTAGGTGCTGTGATGGCAAATCCAAATAAATGATTTGAAAACAGTTGCATACTTCATCTCAATAAACTATTCCATCCTATGACATGACTTATAAATCCAGAACAATAAGCCACTACATGCCAAGTATATGCTAAATGTTTGAGGTATATTAATCCATGAAGAACAAATACAGAAAGGTTAAATAACTTGATTAAATCTCAAAGCAAACAAAACAAGTTAGGTGACAGATCAGCCTTCAAATTCACATCCTAACATCCCTAAAGCTTATCTACAAACAACACCCATACATCATGATATACAGATCACCAAAAATATAGGATAATATTTAAAACACTTCCAAGTATAAGTCAATATCAAAAAGTAAAGTTGAACAAATGGAAAACATATGTGAAAAAACTGGCTGCTATAGAAAAAAATGATTAATGTGCACTTAATGATGTTAGAATAATTTGATAATATTTTGGATGGTGAGTTACTTTGTACTTTTCCAAGAGTTATTCTCAATTTAAGAAAATACTTTTAGGCAGGCATTAACTTTTTTATTATTTTGTTTATATAATAGTATTGCAATGATAATGATAAAATATTAATTTGTCTGAATGAGACTCAAGAAAAATGAATCAGGGAATCAACATGGTAGAATAAGGTGAGGACAAGTTTAAACAGACAGAGAAACATTGACCAGAAGAGGCAGAGAGGGCACATTCCAGGAAATAGGAGAGGACAGAATGACAGAAGAGGGGCATCTGCAGACTGATGGACACAGGAAAGCAGCGAACACAACGGTGTGGTGTTGCAACGACTGATATGCCAGTGGCATTCAGCAAGCAGCAATCTGAACTACACCAGTGGCCAGACTCCACCAGCAACCAGGTGGCAAGAGCACTTTAGTGGGAAGTCAGGAGGTGAACCCAGACAAAGAACTGCCCCTATCTCTGGTTTTTTGGTTTGACCAAAAGTAGACAAAGCAGCAAATCCCAAGCATGTGGTGTGGAAACAGGGTGGATTTAACAGCCCAAATGTCTAGTAGAACCAAGTCGGAGATCATCTTGTGTAGAGAGGACTGTGCATGCACTAAGTTAGGAGTGAACTAATTTTTTGGCTCAGTGAATTGCAACGATGTGGCATCCTTCAGGTTTCAGCCAAAACAGGTCCCAGTAGCCTCCATACATAACAGCAAGCAGATCAAGAACTCCACGAGTTGCACATCAGGTGCCATTTTGTACAGTGTGGAAAATGCTTTGAGATTGTAGGGACAACAGTGAGCTGCGCAAGTACTGAGCTGCAAGCAAACTCATTGAGCTCAGTACATTGGGTTTCAATACAATCAGCACCATCAGCAACCTAGCTATTCATGACACCTGGTGTCTCCGTAATCCTGGAAACTGCTCCAATCTTAAGTGGGAGAAACACTGTACACACAGTAGTGTAATAACACCATGGGATCACAGGAAGTAGAGTGCTGAGTCAGGAGCAAGGCTACAGAGACCATGGTGGAAGTCTAACATAACAGCCCAGATCTGAAACTCGCTAGAGGGAGTGGTACAAGTGATTGTAAACAAAGAACCATGTACCAACCACAATAAGTAAAATCAAATTACAGACCTGTGGATGACACAGCTTGGAAACCTGTCCTAAGGAGAAGAATCTGCTAACCAGAAGTACAATGACCAAGAGCAAAAGAAGAGACAAAGGCACATTGCATATTACTGAAGACTCCCCTGCAAAGGAGCAGACACCTTTGCCAACCTCAGAGTTAACTGAGGAAGACATCGAGGAAATAAAGGATACAGAATCCAAAACACTTGTTATATGGCTTTTTATCGATGAGAAACACATACAGGAGTCTAAGGAATATGCCACAGAGCAAAAAGCAACAGTGAAACAAAATCAGTCCGAATTATTGCAAATGAAAAACACAACAGAGCAAATTAAAAATTCAACAGAAAGTCTCAGTAATAGAAGGAAGCAGAAGAAAGAATCTCAAAACTGGAAGATATTTCTTATCACAATGGGGAAACAATCAAAAAGCTGGAAGCAGAGCCGAGTCAAGCAAAAAAAAAAAAAAAAAGTATTCAAGAGTTAAGAAACACTATTAAAAGGCCAAATATAAGAGTTATGGGAGTCCCAGAAGGCGCAGGAAGAGAAGCTGGGTTTAAAGATATATGCAATGAAATAATAAAATAAAAAATCCCTAATCTGGAGAAAAAATTGGGAAACAACATCAAGGAGGGGCATGGAACTCCCAACAAGGTTGGCCTAAAGCAAACTTCACCACAACACATGACAATCAAGCTCTTGTCAATCAAACTTAAGGAAAAGATCCTTAAATGTGCTTGTGAAGAAAATCAACTGACATATAGAGGAATTTCAATTAAATTCACAGGAGATCTCTCCCAGGAAACTACAGTCCAGAAGAGAATGGAGCGACATATTCCAGATTCTAAAAGCAAAAAATTGTCGGCCCAGGATAACATACAGCAAAAGTTTCCTTTGTCTTTGAAAATGAAATAAAATTCTTCCACAGTAAAGTTAAACGAATAAGCCTCTTCCAAACCTGCCCTAAAAGGATACTTACAGATGTTCTCTTGACAGAGAAAAGGAATAACACCCACCAAAACCAAAGGCAAATGTAAAGAGCATTTCAGTTAAATAACAACAGAAGATTAAGTCAATGAACAACCCATTGCCAAATGACCTGACCAAATTATATCTATTTATATTAACCCTGAATGTAAATAGCTTAAACTCATGAATCAAATGTCATAGGTTAATAGACTGATTTAAAAACAGAAAACCCATTTATTTGTTGCCATCAGGAGATACATCTTACCAACAAAGATCAGCAGAAACTATATCTCATGGATTTAGATGTTTTTGCTTTTAGTTTCATTAAAACACTTCTGATTAAATTCTTCAGTGATTCATAGATCATACATTAGAATCATTTTCTTCAAAAAGGTTCTTAATTTCCTTTTTCATTTCTTCAACAACACAATAGTCATTCAGTAGCATGTTATTTAACTCATGGCATTGTATGTTTCTATTATTTCTTCCTGTTATTGATTTTGTATTGTGGCTTTTCATTTAAGGTGATGTATAGTAACTGTGTAATGAAGACTGTCATGTCTAGTGGCATGTTGTTTAACTCCATGGCCTTGTAAACTTCTGTTTTTCTTCCTGTTTTCAGTTTCGTTTTGTGGCTTTTCACTTGGGGGGTTTGTAGTGACTGTGTAGTGGAGACTGACAGGTCCAGATGTGAGCATACAGTGTTCATCTTGACTTCCGGATTGAACATGGACTCCCAGTGGAACTGCTGGATGTGTCTTGACAATGGGATGATGGACTCTGCCATTTTCCATGCCCACCATGATAGACTTATGACTGTTTACAAGGAACAATGCTGTTGTAATGATACATGAGAACTCAGTGGGGTGGAGAGATTAAGGGAAGGGGTAGGAGAAATCCCAGGGTCTACGGAACTGAATCATAAAATGATAATAATGATAATTATAATTTTAAAAAGGCTGAAAAAAAGAAAAATGAATCAACTTTTAAAGTACTTTAAAACTTAAAGTTTTGCCAATGTTATGTCATACTGATAGTAATCTGTATAATTATTATAATTTAAATACAAATCATAAATTTTGTTGGAAATTTCTAGGAAAATAAGGATTGAATAAAATGCTATACAACAAGGACAATTCTGGGCAAGGGGTCAAACTCCACTATATGTACAGCTTATTTGCATTATAAAATGACTGAAGAAAACATCAGGAAGAAGAAATATTTTGGGACTAGGCATTACATGAAATTTATCCCTGGCTAAATTTCACGAAAAAAATCAGTATGCAATTTCAAAAATTCCGTCTCTCAACAAAATTAGTCTTCTGTATATTTTAACACGGCTTTTATTATACAACAATATTTAAGTTATAATGACAGTGAATTTGGTTCAAATAATCAATACTGATTTTAAAAAATAATGATTTTTAAAATATGATAATAAAAAGGTCAAAATAAAACATTCATAGAATTTTAATGAGAAATGTGTGCAAGATAAATATTAAAGTACTACTGGGACAATAAATGTCAATGGAAACATTTGATTTTTACTAAATATACTGAAAACTATGTTTTACATAAGTAAGTTGCTAAGAAAATTAATAAAAAGTTTTCCTTCAAAAGACAGTACATGTTGGCATAAGAGCTAGTTTTCCTTTTTTTTAATGTATTGCCTCTTATTAATGCTATACTTAAATTATTTTCTTTTTTTATTATATTTTTGATAATCTTTACATAGTTAATTAGGGTAATAAAGGTTCAAGGGCTATAGGAAAGTGGGTAAGACTATTATTTCCATATTGTTTCCTTCATGTTTAAAGGGGGGTATTAAGGGAGAAGGCCCACCCAATTTCCTACCCTCCCCAGGTCCCGAATGTAGGACATGCTCTGAGGTTCTTGCTCAAGTGGTTTTGATAATTCACCAGTTAGGAATCGCTGCCAATCTTGCCACTCCAAGCACGATGAGGTCTCTGAAGAATCCACTGATTGACATAGTCCGTCATAGAGTCTCCATTTGCCTCGTATTTCGCTGCCAACATATAGCTGAGATGGTTGATTGACCTGTTCTGTCCTGCTCTGTCTTTTCTTGGTGAAGGTTCTGAGTCCAGCATTTCAATTGGAGAGATCTCCAAAGAAACTTTGTCTGAGGTGTTCTCAAACCAGATTCTTGTATGTACCAGCAAGTACAGGGCCCGGCACAGTCCATCGCCCCAATCAGCTGGTGGTTGCAATTGCTGGGTTGGTTCTGTTTTCAGCCCCGACTTCCACTGGAACCAATGGGTGTTGCAGTCCAGCCTGGTTCTGCCCAGCACATACTCGGCCCTCGCATAAACCAGTGGGAGCTAGAGCCTAGTTGGAGCGACCCACAATAACCCCCACCAGGCCCACCCCCTACCCTGGTTTGCCAGTATGTGTGACAGACTAGTCCAGTCTGTCCCACACCCAATTCGGCTCTCATACATGTCAATGGGTATTAAAGCTTTGTTCCATCTAACCAGCTCCACTATGCAGCCCACACAGATGCTGTTGGGTATCTGTCTAGCCACCTCAGCCCCTGTCCTAGTTTTCATGCCCTCTAGTGGAAGTGGTAACCCAAGAGGGAGGAGCCCACTATTTCCCTCCCAGGCCTCTCCCACTCCCGGATCATGCACTCTCTAGGTAGTTCTGTGGTTTGACTTGACAGAATTAGACCCCAGTTCCATCTTCTGCCAGGTGATGTGGCCAAGCCCAAACAACCCTCACCCACTCTAATTTTGTTTGCACCAGCAGGAATAATCAGCAAGAGCTAGTTTTCAAGATCAGTGAAATAATACAAAATCAAGAAATAAATATGTATATTCTTCTCAACTGGTCCTGCAGAAAGACAGCAAAAAACTCTGCTAAGGAAAGATGGCCTCTTCAAAACACAGTATTGAAAAAAATGCACATCCGTATGCAGAACAATAAAATCTGACCTTTATTTCTAATCATATATAAAAATCAACCCAAATTAGCCAAAGAACCAAATGTAAGACCAGAAAGCAGGAAAGTGCTGGAAGAAAACATTGGAGGGATGTTTCAAGACACTGGTATAGGCTATAGTTTTTAGAATAAAATATCTACAGCACACGCAATGAAAGCAGTTGACAAATATTTATACAAAGCAGTTTATGCAAAGAGAAAAAGCAACAGAGTGAATATAACCTACAGACTGGAACAATGCATTTGTGATTCATTTTTATTGGAAAAGCAGATCAAATTTATGGTAAGAAGGAGAGACAGAAAGATCAGCCATCCACTTGTTCACTTCCCAAATGGCTACAATGGCTGGAGCTGAGCCAATTCAAAACCAGCAGCCAGGAGCTTCTTCCAGGTCTCCCTAACAGGTGCAGTGTCCCAAGGCATTGGGCCATGCTCCACTGCTTTCCCAGGTCACAAACAGGGAACTGAATGGGAAGTGGAGCAGTTGACACATGAACTGCTACGCATATGGGATCCCTGTGCTTAGAGGTGGAGGATTAGCCAGTTTAGCCATTGCACCAGGCCCAAGGAAGAACAAATCTGAAAATTATTCATCCAATAAGGAATCAATGCCCAGAATATACATGGAACTCAACATCAAAATAATGAGAATAATAATAGTCCAGTTTTAAAATGGAAAAATTATCTGAAGAAATATTTCCAAACTGACATATGAATGGCCAAGAAGTATGTGAAAAATATCTAACATCACTATTCATCAAGAAATTAAAATTAATTTGCACAAGGAAACTCAAATGGCTGTAACAAAAGACAACCAAAGGTACAGTGGACAGTATGCCTAGTAGTTACAGTGTTTACCCCTGGAGTAGCTGGGTTTGATTCCTGGCTCTATTCCCTGACTCCAGTTTGTTACCAGTGAAAATCCTGGGAGGCAGCAGTATTGGTTCAAGCAACTCGATTCCTGCCATCTTCATAGGAGACTTGTAATGAATTACTGGTTGCTGTGGCCCTCGCCCTGACCCAGTCCTGGATGATATAAGCTCACTCCAGAACTGTCTTTTTCTCTTACTCTTAAGTTAAAAGTTTAAAAATACAACAATGCTCACGAGGATACAGAGAAGGGGGATTTCTCGTGTGTTTTTGTTAAGAATATAAATTAGTACGGTCCCGGGGGAAAACACTATGGAGATTCCTCAAAAAATTATCTGAAGAAATTATTAATCACATCTTTGCAGATGTCAAAAAGGCAGATGAGTAAACAAAAGGAGAGATCTAGAGAAGAATTTTAAAGTGAAGCTATTAATTTAAATTACACTGTACAGAGGAAACTCGAATGTACAATGGTAAGCTGAAAGAGGAAAACTTCAAGTAAACAATTAACCATCAAAGAAGCTAATTATCTTTCAATCATTTTAAAGGTCTTTAAATTACCTGAATAGTGAGTTTAATAGACAGAACATTTTGTATGGATATTAATCATGTTTAGAAATCTCACGGTCTTTGAAGCCACAGATTATTGTTAAAAAAAATCCATAACACTATAAAGTGTCTATCATAAAACATTTGGAAGTTAGCCCACATTCAGAAAGGAAGGAAGTTTTTTCACAGTTCTCAACTACTGAATTAAAGAATGCTAAGTCCTCACTTTTTTGCAAGACTCACACATAAAAATAAATACTTGGCGCTTCAAATTGGCAGATAAATACAGTTTCTCTTAACTAAAGCATTCATTCCTTCACCCAGTCAGTCATTGGCCACTGGGAATAAGCATGAACAAACAAAGCCATTGCCTAGAGGAGCCTGAAAGGTGCAACATCACGTTGAGAGAGCAGTCTCTGTGTGCATTACGAAGCACTCTTCCAAAGTGCTGGGCAGCAGAGAGAAGAAACCAGCTAGTGGATACCTGAAGCACCAGAACAGACCTCACACACAAGATGACTTTCCAGACGGATCTAGAGGAATCTAGGAACTCTCAAATTTGAGAACAAAGACTGGAATAGGCACATTACAAGAGGGAACGTTCATTTTAACACTTCTACGAGCGTCACTATCCCTGTTCCTCCTCCAGTAGATCTATCTTGTTTGACTTTTTTTTTTTAATGAAATTGCTTTGAAACACTAAAAATTACATATTTGGCTATTTAAAATGCTAAAAAAAAAGTTTAGATAACTTGCAAAATAAACCCACTGTATTGTCAAAGGGTCCTAAGTACTTGCTCTTTCAGAACAGACATCTTGAGACAAGGAACCTTCATCAGTGTTCTGAGCACAAAACAAGTTCATGCAAAGCATTTTGGGTTGCCCATGATACTTCCTGGTTGAAGAACACACACACAAAACAACAGCAATAACCTTCTTGAATCCTTACTGTGGATTAAAATGCAAACAGTGTGACAAGTCTGCAGTCCTTATACATCTTACCATGGCCTGTGTGGATCTGAGGACCTTCCCCAATAAGGTAAGGCTACAGAACGTGCAAGGCAAATGTGCCAGAGAATGAAGAGGTGTGGGACTATCAAAAAGTCAATTCACATTGCTTGATAGGCTTCATTACATTATCTTATATAAGAATTATAAAACATGGACAATGGGGAAGTAGGTTGTAACATTACTTGCAAACCAGCTATGAATTTCTATCTCGATAGGCTTTAATTCTAGGAAAGAATTTGGATACTCTTGGCACACTATACAACTTTGAGCTAACTTCCTGAATAGCTCCTAGGAGCCACTGTAGGTGAACAAATCCCTGTTTCTTCCCTTAGGTTCTGCCCCTATGTGGAAAATTTCAAAAGCTTCAGAAGTAAAATAATTTCTTTTGGTCTCAAAAAGTGCCTTAAAATATTTAAATTTATCTCACTGAACAGGGCTCCATTCAGAAACCAAATGGGTCAATCAGCTGATATTCTGAAAAGGATAAAAGAAAAAAATCTAGACACTCTTAAATAGTAAAAATCAAACCCACATTACTAAGAAGTCTCTTCATTAAAACAGATGACTTGGGCCCGGTGCAGTAGCCTGGTGACTAAACTCCTCCACTTACATGTGCCGGGATTCCCATATGGGCCCCGGTTCTAATCCCAGCAGTCCCACTTCCCATCTATCTCCCTGCTAGTGGCCTGGGAAAGCAGTAGAGGACAGCCCAAGACCTCGGGACATTGCACCTGTTTGGCAGACCTGCAAGAACCTCCAAGCTCCTGGCTTCGGATCAGCACAGCTCCAGCCATTGCAGCTGCTTGGGGAGCGAATCAGCAGATGGAAAATCTTCCTTTCTCTCTCTCCTCATCTCTGCGTATCTGACTTTCCAATAAAAAATAAAATAAATCTTTAAAAAAAGATGACTTAGTTATTTGCTCTTTTTGAGTAGATACTAAAGCAAATTTATAGTATGGTTTATGGAAAGTGGATTCTTCCCCATCTCATCATTTTATTAGGCTTAAAATATACCTTGACCAAAATAACTTATTTTATGATGTTGTCCAATAATATCTTGTAGCATCTAGTGGCAAAGTCAAATGTATCTCAGACACAAGGGTCAAGAGGACTGATTAGCTACAGGCCAGAAGTAATGATGGTTAAAGGTAAAGGGTTCACAGTGAGCATACATTTGTACGGTAGAGAAACCCTTATGGAATATAAAGGATGTTTAGTCTGTGTTATTTATTGAGTTCACAAGGGAAGAAAAGTACATTTATTTTTTACTAGGTAAGAAGGAAACAAAAGCAAGACTAAGCACAGTCAACTGACACAGATTCTAACATAAAGCTATTTGTGTCGAAGTTTTATTATAATTCATTACATTTTAATCTTAGGAGACATAGCTGATGATTAAATACAATAATAACACTGAAATGTTCTTTGATTGGTGATTATTCTCTTTCCTTAAGTGGGAAACTGAGATTCATGAAAAATATATGATGCAATAAACTTTCAAATATATCCTTTGTTCCAGATGGAATATCAGATAGAGACACACTGGAGGACTGAACCCAGAAGGAAAATACACAATGTTCAAGTTGTATTGGGTGAGGGAACAGCTGCCTTTCCGAAGCACTTTAAAAAGGCTCTCAAAAATTATTTAGGCAACCAGTTCATACATAACACTCTACCGTTTTGTTTTTTTTTTTTTTTTTTTTTTTGCAGTGTTGAATCTCTAATGAAATATTTCTGCCTAAGAGCTGAGCACAAGCAAATGCCTTTATGTTTGCGTTCGCTTTGGTGGCCCTGTAAGAGGCAAAGCACACCATTAATACAGAACAAAAGCAGTGCACTGCAGCTGGGATCACCTGTGCTGAATCACACCACACCTAACCCTTGTCAAATATCGAAGGGCCAAGTGGAAACTTAAAACACTATCCAGACGTGTGCTCTGGGCATATGGAATGTCTGTGAATATTTGCATTTTAGAAGACCCATAAATAGATTCTTTCCCTCACATTCCTTCCTGGTTCAGACTTTCATTAACTGTGCTAGTTCCCAGCAGTTTGCCCAGTCCTATTTGTCTTCATTGCAGAAGATGCTATGCATCGTTGTTGTATCAGTCTTTTGAATTGTTGCTCCAGTAATTTCATTCCTCTACTGAAAATCCATTTAGTGTCTCTTTATTGTCTACTGAGTCAGTCACAATTTACTCATTAGCACAGTACGTCCCCACATTTTCTTCTCTATCCTAACCACTTCCTACTCCTCCACTATTTCATTCCTTCTTCTACAGTCAACGGGATATCCACTCTCTAGAAGAAACAAAACTTACCAGGCTTGTTGCCACATCTTTGCTTGCATGGTTTCCATCATCTGGAATATGGCATCGCTGTCCCTGTTGTCCACTTCTCTCCAGTTCTAACTCCTCCATGAAACTGTTCTTGCTTTCTGTCCTTCATAATGTCACAGCTGATCAACACACACACCTGTGCGTCATGGTTATTTAAGATATAATTGTCTCTATTTGGAGCTTATGCTTGTAATATGCAACACTTTGCTCAGGATGGCTAGTCAATACATATTTGTTGGCTTGAATTCAAAGTGGAAGTATCTGAGATCTCCTTTGGTGATCAGAGTTTGGTTTGTAAAAATTTCAGGTCTATACTTTATTCTGAGTATCATTTTCATTTTCCACTTCTCCACTGTTGGCATATAAACACCAAACCAAAACATCCCATTATTGTTCCTAAAAAAAAGCCTATCTACTAAATGGAACAGAGAAAGATAAGTACAGTTCATAAGATATATATCTTGTTATTATGAATTATGCAGAAAATTGGCAAACTAAACATTTTCAAGTATGTCAGCATACTTAGAATTTGGGCAAAGGCACATTTTTCACTGTTCACAGAGTAACTTAATACTGCACTTGCAGGAAAATAACGATTTCACACTTGAGTAAGAACATACATTATTGGGCCCGGCTCAATAGTGTAGTGGTTAAAGTCCTCGCCTTGAACGCCCCGGAATCCCATATGGGCACCGGTTCTAATCCCGGCAGCCCTACTTCCCATCCAGCTCCCTGCTTGTGGCCTGGGAAAGCAGTCGAGGACGGCCCAAAGCCTTGGGACGCTGCACCCGCGTGGAAGACCTGGAAGAGTTCCTGGCTCCTGGCATCGATTGGATCAGCTCCAGCCATTGTGGCCGCTTGGGCAGTGAATCATTGGACGGAAGCTCTTCCTCTCTGTCTCTCCTCCTCTGTATATCTGCCTTTCCAATAAAAATAAAAAAATCTTTTTAAAAAATACATTATTTTCATGTGTACCTAGAGCAAATGAAAACCAAGAATATCACTGAAACAAGAACAAAACTGAACTTTAAAAAACACTGAATTGCCATAAAAGATTCTTCTGAAAACTCAATTGTTTTAGGTGTCTTTTCCCCTAGTAAGCTGTATCAGGTCTTCAGCTTAGAGATTTCTCCCTCTTAAGTTTATAACAATTACCAAGCTCTTCACACCTTTTACATTGTTCCTTTTGCCTAAATTGCTCAGAAAATTGACTCATACTTATAAATGTCTAACCTAGTTTTATCACCTCTGCATAATAACTGGCTTATAGTTGGTCTACAATAAATGTCTCTAACTAAACTGAGTGAGCCACAAAAATGTAGAAGTTCTGCCCCAATCCAATGAACCACAAACACGACTTCACACTCACAAAATCCCCTTCCCAAACTTTCTCAGTTTTCCTCCTCCTGGACCCTAATTTCCTCCTACTTTGCTATCACAGAGATCTTAAATACCATGAAGACATTTCTATTTATTTTTTTCTTGCTCTTCCCTATTTAACTATTTTTTCTTTATTTCTGATAACCTTTACATAATTAATTAGGGCACAAAGGTTCAAGGGCTACAGGAAAGTGGGTAAGACTATTCTTTCCTCATCATTTTTTTCTTGTATCTGGGGTAAAGGGGGAGATAAAGGGAGAAGCCCCACCCAGTCTCCCACCCACCCCAGGGCCCTGATGTGGGGCATGCTCTGAGGGTCTTGCTCAAGTGGTTTTGATAGTTCAGCAGTTATGAATTGCTGCCAATCTTGCCATTCCAGGCATAATGAGGTTCCTGAAGAATCCACTGATTTACAAAGTCCATCTTAGAGTCTCCATTTGCCCTATCTTTCACTGCCAACATATAGCTGGGCTTTCCCCTATTTAAAATGGTGATTAGTCCCATTGTTAAATTCCTAGGGTCATATTGTGGACTATGTTTACAATACATTTTATCTAGTAGTCGTTAAGTGCTTACCACATGCCAGATGCTGGGTTAAGGTATGATTATATCATTTCATTGAATTTTCAAAGAAACGCAATTAAATGATGTCATTAACATTACTTTTTATAGATGTGAAAAAACTCCTTCAACTTTTATTGTGTAAAAGCATATGTGGGGCCCGGTGGCGTGGCCTAGTGGCTAAAGTTCTCGCCTTGAAAGCCCCGGGATCCCATATGGGCGCCGGTTCTAATCCCAGAAGCTCCACTTCCCATCCAGCTCCCTGCTTGTGGCCTGGGAAAGCAGTTGAGGACGGCCCAAAGCTTTGGGACCCTGCACCCACGTGGGAGACCCAGAAGAGGTTCCTGGTTCCCGGCATCAGATCGGCGCACACCGGTCGTTGCGGCTCACTTGGGGAGTGAAACATCGGATGGAAGATCTTCCTCTCTGTCTCTCCTCCTCTGTGAATATCTGGCTGTAATAAAATGAATAAATCTTTAAAAAAAAAAAAAGCATATGTGTATATGAAACTACCTAATGTCCAAGTTTGTACAGTTCCTATCACAGAATTATAAACATAATGCCTGATTTAATTAACAGCTTCTCTAATAAATCTTTAAGAACTTTTGTCTAGAAATATTAAGAAAATAGTATTTTGCTCAGCAGAATCTCCCTACCAAAAAAATGTTCATACAACTACAAGAATTATTTTTGTACATAGCTGTACTGGCAAAATAAAATATCATACCTGGAAATTGGACATTTTTAATCAGATAAATGCAAACACAACCATAAATTAATGTAGTTGATGAAACCCACAAAAATACGCTAAAAATTATAAAAGGCATTATTTTGTATTTGATCTTTCAGGTGCAATCTATTATTAACTCCTCCCTGGATAATACTGAAAGAATATTTGCACTTTTCGAATTATTTGAATATTTCAAAGTAACACTGATGTAATTACATGAGCAGATATTAAATAAGGAGAATTTTTTTTCTTGTTTTATTTTAAAGAAAATCCATTCAGTGCATCTAAGACACACAGTAAATGGCTTGCTCCACTGATTCTGACAACTTGTAGGCTGGTATGAAACACCAAAACGAAGGCTTCAAGACATGGAAGATACAGAAAACGTAGCAGCTGAAACATATTGCAATGAAAACTCAAGGAGAGATGCCTTTCTTTTAAAAATAAATTAAAACCACTCTTGTGAAATAAAGCACAGTACGCAACTGCTATTGTGATTTGTATAATCTGTGAATACCTGTGATTGTAGATAATTTTCCAGAGGAAATGGGGAATGTGTGCAGAATGCTGTAACAGTACAGAGGCGAGAGCTCCACTACTCCACTCCACTACTGCTATTTTACAAATATTTCAGGCAATTCTCACAACACTGATCCTTTTGCTGTGGCACCAACAACTAAGTCTGTCAATGAGGAAACTGGAACACAAAGGTTTCCTTAAGTTCATACGCAGGGTAACTTAGGAGGCCGAACTGAACTCTGTTTTCTGCCAAGGAGTGAGTGTTCTTGCTCTCAGACGCAGACCCTTTCCTCAAACAGCAAAAATAAAATAATAATAAAAAAAAAGACAGCTCATTTGATATTAACATATCTGCCTTTCTTCTTTCAAGGGACACTTAAGCCATCCCAAGGACCAGGATGGAGAAAGTAGTGGACTGTGATATTCATCAGAAATAACCAAGAGTCCATGGATATTCACATAGAATTAGGTAGTGAATGATATAATGGCATGAGTAAGACTCCACTTTAATTCTGCTCAATTCCAAGGCACCACCATCAAGCAACTTCATATCTTTTTTTTTTTTTTTTTTTTTGTGGATGAAGGTGAAAGAACAGAGGAAAAAGAAGGAAGAGCAAAGGGAGAGAAGAGAAGAAAGATAAGGGAAAAGAATGGGAGAGAGCAATGAGTGGGAATTCAAGCTGGAGAGAATGATTCAGCAGGATTAAAAGTCCACTCTGCCAAGGAAGCAGATAATTAAAACGTCTTCATTTTCTGAAACATCTAACTAAAAACCACAAAAGGCTTGAAAACCTCTTTCTCACTTTTTGCTTCTCAAGCACTCGTAAAGTTGCCTACACATTACAGAATGTTTCATTTGACTTCCTTTTAATGTGAAGTGAATATTTGGAATGTTTCTTTTTATGTATATTATTATGTTATATATTATATGCATAACATATAATTATATTATTTTTAAATTTTATTATGTAATTTATATATATATATAGTGTGTGTGTGTGTGTGTGTGGCGTGTGCTGCTGTTTACACACACACCCTGTGAGGGGAAAGCATATGAGTGTCCATGTGTAAGTGCATGTGCTGAGATGGAAGGAGGAGGTAATTAAAAGAGAAGGAAGAAGCTTATAAAAGACTGCTTCTTCCCCTACACACCCCCATCGTAAAAGAAATCTGCAATTCATGAATATAATCTGACTTTTACATCAGCATTATAAAGATCGTTATTGAGTGTAAGTTTTAAAGGTGTTATTGTGTCATAAAATTTAATGGAAAATTTTTCTTTCTTTTAAAAGTAAACCAAAATGCCACAGACATTTCCCAAAAATTCCAGCTGTCTGCTTGCTCTGCTTGTGTCTCCAGAACTATTTTATTTTTCCTCCATTGGTAGTTTAAAGGTGTACCCTGACCTGTAGTACCATTTTAAAGAGTTTAACAGAATTTAGATTTTTGCGATGTACTATGAAATTTATTTTCAGTATGATACATATTGCAAAATTAGTGTTTCAATTGGAAAATGTTCACTACTAGTTAAAACTTGTAAGTTCAATCAAAGATTTAATTTTTTAAAATCACGGATTTTAGCCCAATAACTTAACAACTAAAACAGTGTATGTATAAATGTAGACTTTGGAAGGCCATGCTTAGCAGAAAATAATTTCTAATTTGCCCAAGAGTATGTCTAGTAAAAATATTTTTACATTCTACCACACCCCACACACTGAATTTTTCCATGTTGTTTTCCCACCGCAGTAGTCATAGCCCAAGCACATTTCATTCCAAATGCAGAGTATCCATCCATTCGTCCGTCTATCCATTCATTCATCCACCTGTCAGCTCTCCATCCAGCCATCCTCCATTCACCCTTTAATTCACTCAGTTCAACTGAAAAAGTATTCAATTGTGCCCACAAGATATTCAGCCCTAGGGTAGGACTACAGCATGGAAATTCATAAAATACTATTCTTGCCCATAAGGACTACAGAGTAGGGTAAAAAGTAAACAAGTGAATATAGTACAATGATTTAATCGTTACATTAAATATATGAGCAAAAGGTGTGGAGAAAATGGTAAGAAGTTAGAAATCTCCCACAGGGGTGCAGGGTCCCAAGGCTTTGGGCTGTCCTTGACCGCTTTCCCAGGCCACAAGCAGGGAGGTGGATGGGAAGTGGGGCCGTCGGGATTAGAACTGGCGCCCATATGGGATAGCAGCGCATTCAAGGAGAGGACTTTAACCACTAGGCCATGGCGCCAGGCTCTGGGCAGTATTTTAAAATGTAGTATAACTAGACTGCACTTCTTCAAATTGGTTATTTCAAAATTGATGTTCATGAGTCACAGTTTTAATGTACTTTTTAGCTGGTCAGTTTAGAGATTGAGACTGGGATAGACTATTACAACAATTAATACCAGTTGAGCAATCCAATGTAAGTTAATTGGCAATAAAGATAAAGAATAAAACTCCTCAGCTTCCTGCATTTTAACTGTCTGACCAAACCAATACAACCTCAGAGGAATAGAAAATAAAGCTTAAAGTCACTATGCACTTAAGTAATAAATAAAACTGTATAACAAGAAGCTGTCTATATTAAATATATTTGGCCATGTCAGAACAATATTTATTCAGCAAACCAAGCTTCTGGGATTTTATTTCTATTTGCTACCTGCTAAATAAAAATGTGAGAATTCATGTTGTCTGTGACCTTTTACTGAAGGTTTCGTTCCACAGTCATACTGTGCTTTGGCGGTCAAGGTCTGATACCAAGAATTTGCCTGTCATCTGAGCTTCATTTTCACATGTAATGCTTTATAAACGTTTATAAACATGTCATGCATCATAAGCATTTGTACAAGAGGTGACAGAACTGGTTGAAGGATTTTCCTATGCCTATTAGCTACATTCTTTCAAGCATTTAAAGAAGCATTATGAAACAATGAGAGCAAGGTCACACCTGGTCTTGTGTGCTCCCAAGATGGCTGACGGCTCACAAGGCATCCAGAATCAACGAACCTCTGGGATCTCAGCTGCACAAACTCTTGGTTGAGTCTGCAGCTTCACCTCCAAAGTCCTAGAAACTGTTAGCTCTCTTACATTATTTGATCAAGTTCTTCTCTGGCAATATGTTTATACATGAGATTCTTAACCGAAGTTCTCAGATCTCATGGTCTACACATTTCTGAAAATGTATGTAATGGAGTGTATTTATAACACATTTACTTGTTCATTGCTTTTTCTTTTCTTTCATGTTCTCAAAGGGGCTGAGACTCCATAACATTTGTAAACTCAGCATTTGTTTCAAACAGTATTGGCTAGAAATTTCTGAGCTATTTGCCACTGAGTTCTCAGAAACCCTGTGCTGCTCTCCTTATGAACGGCTGCAAACCTGTGAGCGGGACAAAGCCAGTGCCCAAACAGTCATTCCCAGGCTTTGTTTATATGCATGATCACACGAAGTGGTTCCTCAGCACTCTCACAAGGCTATTTTCACTTGGTTGAATAATACAATTAGGCATAGTAAAACCAGGGAGCCCAGAGCTAAAACTCCCAGAGGAGTACAAGGGGACAGAGAATAAGAAGTTGTATGTAACAGACACAGTAAAAAGAGTCACATGGGACAGAGTTTTGATGAAAGATGCATCTTGTCTAATCCCTGTTCCCCTAATCTTGTTTTCCAAGATAGTTTTAGCAAGCTGCTTCAACCCTACCAGAAATGTGTTATACATATATACATATTCTCCCTTTCATACATACATGTGTGTATACACATATACACATATATGTAACATGTACGTATAGATACACATATGTGCATATATATCATATGTGGATATTTTATATATATATACACATACATATATACACATATAATTGCATTATGGGCAGTGTGTGTACTGCGTGGTCCTCATCCTCATCATTTGTGGATTCTGCATTTGGGAATTTGACTTTTCAAAACTGATTTGGAACCCTCTAAATTAATTCATAACAGCTTTGCTATCACTTGCAGATATTACAGTACAGCTAAAAACTTGACTCTAATGTTGCTCATATTCCTAACCGACTTTTAACAAAGCTGAAGAGCTATTTAGAGTTCTCCAGCATAGGACAGTTCTTATGTGCTTTTTGAGGTAAGTACATATCAGATAAGCATCACTCCACTTAAGTTATAACGTCATGGACTCTAAATTCACCATTAACCAAATAACCATATGTATACGTGTATGTGTGTGTGTATATATATATCATACTATCTTATGCCATGTCTGCAAGCAAATATACACATAAAACAAATTATGTATTGATGAGTGGAAGAAAATGCCGTGATCAGGGGCTTAGAAGTAGTAACCCAGCATTTCCATTAAGAGCAATGATTGGGTATTCACTAACTCAGTGTTTCCAGTGACCACATAGAATCTGACTATCATGAATAATAATAAGAACCCATTCTCTGTGTGTTATGATTTTATTTACAAAAGTTAATAGATACATAAACTATATATAGTCTTACACCTTGAGTTTTTTCACCTTATCATTTATTCTGGAAATCATGCCACTTCATGTCCTGCATATCTCATCATTTTTTTCCCAAAGGGAACAGGTTGTCCTTGGATGATTTCACCATCACTAATTTATCTAGAGTTTTCTGTAGTTTCTGGATTATTTTTTTAATAACATATTCATGTTTCAGAAAACATTCTTGTACTTACATCTTTGCAAACCACACAGATCTCTAGATTAAAGAAAAAGTCTCTATACCAAATATGCAACAGATGTGGTTATATTTAGGAGCCAGAAAAAAAATAAGTAGCATAACATTACCGCCAAGGATATAGATTTGGCTTATGGGCTTAATGCTGCTGAACAGCAGCAGCCCACAGAGGATGCTGAACAAATATCAGATGATTAGATTTTCTTTGGTAGGTAAGGTTAAGGTTCAATAGCTGCTTTTATCTGTGGGCCAGTAGTAAGTGCTCTGTGTTTGTGTGTATGTCTGATTCATATGGAAGGGAGGTCTTTTTAAAGTGCTCTTTATCTGATTGAGCCAAACGACCCTTCTACTCTAAGTAAACTGCAATAGCTAATATGCCAATGGGGAATCCAGCCTCTGCTGTACAAATCCTCCTTTCCCCTAGCTGTGCTTAAGCAATGAATGAAGTATCTGCAAATCATCAGTTTGGAGGTTATGATGACTCAAAGAGAATGTTGTAGGTATCCAAGACTCACAGGAGTAATAAGGCATATGCAATTGTTAATAGCGAGGTAGGCATTTGGTCTGGTGGTTGGAATATTAGTGCCCTACACTGGAGTTCTGGATCTGATCTCAGTTCCAGCTCCTGCCGATGTAACCCCTTTGGCAAGAGGCAAAGTGCTGGGTCCCTGCCATCCACATGGCATATCAAGGCTGGGTTTTTGGATTTTGGCTCCCAGGTATCTAAGGAATTTACCAGAGGACGAGCATGCTCTCTCCACCACCAGTCATCTCCTTCTCAAGAAAATACATGCTTTAATGTTTTAAGCATTAATAAAATAGCCGGGGCCATTCATTTTCTCTGCTCACTTTTCTGCCTCAAAAATTTCCAGCATGAAATGAAAATTCTGAAGAACCACATGCAATATACTTCCACCCTTCAATGAACACAGGTGACACACAAATAAAAGAGTAATTTACGGGCTTTAACAGCTAAAACAACCATGAATGTTATCACAATTGATAAACTGTTACCTTTTAAATGACAGCATTATCAATAAAACATACTATACATAAACAAATGGAAACCACATATCAAATCAAGTGTACTTGTGTCATTCATCCAAAAACTTCCACTACACAAGCAAGCTGGAGATGTGCCTCAGTTCTCAAGAATCGAGGGAAAGAGTTTCAGGAGTTGCGTCATAGTGGACTGCTTCTGCCTATGTCCAATTGTGTTAGTGGAGGCCCTTTTGATTATATTACAAACAGGGTCCCAGCTCATTTTGCATGACAGACTCAAATACAGATATTTGAACGCATCTGAATTTCTAAGTGAATAAATCCATCTCGGCCTAAAGATTTTACCAGAAGTAATAACCTTGTGTGTGTGTGTGTACTGGTGTGTATGACATGAATTTGGGTCCTGCTGGAACATTTATCCACACCTATCCCCACTGCTACTGACTTGAATTCTCGAAACATTTCTCACATGATTTCCTTATGTAGAAGAACCATGGTTCTAAAAAGGAGGGGCCTTAATAATAGTTTGGTTTTTATTTTGTCTATTCAGTTATAGCCTTTAAAGGACATATCAATGTGTGTCTTAAGTCTAAGAGAAATCCCTTCTTCAGAACTTAGCTTCTTTAGAAAAATACTGAAATGATAAAAATTAATACATATTTTTACTCACTATTATAAACTTCTTAAAGGGAGAAATATATTCTTAACCATTATGCAAAGATACTAGAATATTTCTCAAGGCATATTCATATAATAATCCAACAAACAATATTGTTTTGCCTTAATGTCAATATTCACTTAAAAAAAAAAAAACAGTCATTTCAAGAGAGGAAGGTTCGAGCAGGTCTATAAAGGTGATGAGAAGGCCTAACTACCGATTCTGGCTCCAACAGTGATTAACCCTGAGAAGCTTAACATTTCTGCAGTCTGTTTATTTAGAAAAGGACAGCACTTATGCAGTCAAAGGTCCTCTGAGTTCTACAGTTCTGTATGATGTGTAAGAGCACTAAATCAGTAGTGCCTGACAGCTTTTCAAACTTAAACTTTGAAAATATACTTTTATCTAGATCTCCAAAAAATTATAAAAATCTTTCCTGATTTCTGAGAAAAAAAATTGACAAGTTCAACGAGCTTAGGCACACAACAGAAAACAGCCGCCTATACAGCATTAGCACCAAACACACTACTATAATAAAACGACCTCTTAAATTGATTCATCTATTTATACATGTATTCATTGAACACATATTTTTCACATGTGTCTACTATTCTAGTATTTATTCTTTGAAGAGGCTAGAAGACTATTTGGGTAGAGGATATAAACCTATCAAATTAGTAATTTTAAATTAATTATGTAAGGAACTCTAACACTTCTATCTCCTATCATTTCCACATATATCAAATAATATTTGGCCAGAATGTTTCATGATTTGCCCAAGGTCACACATGTTCAGTTTACATGAATTCTAGAACATTTCTCACTCCTCTATCTTGAGTTCACAGTTGCCAGCCTAAGGTTATGGCTCCATCTGCCTTTCTAAATTTCCCCTGCATATCACCGTTGGAGAAATACTCAAAATACCTTATGATGAGTTCCCTACCAGATCAAGTCCAAGCTTCATCAGGCCTTTTGTGTTGCCAAGTCATCATGCTATTCATCTCTCAGAACTACCTCATTTTAAGGTGTTTCAATGCAGAAACACAACTTTAAAAAAATGAAAGCAAAAACAAAAAAAACATAAATCCTGATCTTTCCTCTTGCAGGATTTTCTTTTCTTGGTTCTTTGAAGTTTTCCCCTTCTGGGTGCTCGGGAGGGATCTTTCCTGGTTTTTATATTTGTATAGATCTCTAGTAACTTGGAAAAATAAAGAAAGGTTTATGTTTAGCCTGTTGCTTCCTAAACTACCATTCTCACGCTTTTAATAGTCAATTATGTAGTCTCATCTATATCCTACTTCTCCCTCCAAACACTGCTGCCTTATCTCTGTTTAAAAGTGCTTTGTGGGTCCGGGACAACAGCGTAGCAGTTAAGGTCCTCGCCTTGAACATGCCGGGATCCTACATGGGTGCCAGTCTAATCCTGGCAGCTCCACTTCCCATCCAGCTCCCTGCTTGTGGCCTGGGAAAGCAGTCGAGGATGGCCCAAAGCCTTGGGATCCTGCACCCGCATGGGAGGCCTGGAGGAAGTTCCTGGCTCCTGGCTCCGGATTGGCGCAAAACCGCCCGTTGTGGCCACTTGGGGAATGAATCATCAGACGGAAGATCTTCCTCTCTGCCTCTCTTCCTCTCTGTACATCTGCATTTCCAATTAAAATAAATAAATATTTTCTTTTTAAAGTGCTTTGCACTGATCAGCATCTCTCTTAAGGACTGTGAGAATGCCTTCCTACCAGTTCTCTGCTTTCACCCTCTAGGGAAGTCCTGTTCTAGTTACATAGTTATACCTTTGGGGCTACAACTCACTTCCTATGGTACTTTCATAGACACTGATTTCTCTGTGTGCAGCTACTTCCTTGTTGAGCTTTGCTTTGGTTCCTTTTTTCCCCTGGACATCCACAGCTTTTTCCCCTGCAAAACTGGATGTCCTCCAAACACAGGGTGCTGCAGATGCTGTGGGTTCCTCCATTTCTAAGGTTTCTTCCAGCTTTGGCCCCTCCCCTCTAACCTTGCTGTTAATGCCTCTGTTCACAAGCATGTCTTCACACTGCACTCTTGCAATACTTTCATCCCACTGAAATTCTCTGAGAGTCAATCTTTCAAAAATACTTTCTGCCTTAGATTTTCGCTCTCCTTCACAAACCCTTTTCTCATCTTACCTCTCAATTGATTGTATGTTCTAAATTTTCCGTCCCCACACTCTGTGTATTATTTTTGTCTTCTACTTCCTCATCCACCACCTTTATATTCATAACTGACGAACCTCTGTGTTTTCTCCCCAAAACCTCAAACAGGGTTTATACCACTTTTGTATTTTATCTCTATGCAAAACAGAATTAGAAAATTTCTGCGTGCTTGAAGTTAACACTTGCCTGAAACCCTGAAAAACACTGATTTTCACCTCGACTGTACACCAAACAACAACCAACAAGTAAGAATCCCAGCACTTCCTTTGGTCTCTCTCCTATTTTTCTCTACAAGCTCACAAGCTCACACTCCAGGCCACCTCTACTCATGCTACATTGTTGCATTGCTGCCAGACACTTATTTTCGAGGTATTAGTGATAATGCATGTGGCCTTTTCACCAAGTAGAAAAATGGCACAGCAAATTTATTGTGAATAGGTTCTTTGAATAATTATTTTGTATCTTGGACACCTGTAGCAAAGTGCAATGTGGAAAGGACATGTGAACCAACAAGAAATTTTTTAAAAGTCAGGTATTTGCTTTTAACCTTTTTTTGGAGGAAAAATTATTATCTCTTATCAATAACAACTGTGACATTTAGATTCTGATTAGAGGAATACTCTGTTTTCTCTAGTATATTGTGAGTTTCTTCACCATTCTTGTTTTTGACTGTCGAGCCTACCTTACCTATCACTGTCTATGAACTTAGCTTTATTATTCACTTTCAGCCCTGAAGCCTGGAATAAAATTCTGTACCCAGCAGTTCTGGAAAACAGCTCTCAGTAACATGAACAACTAGTCTAGAATAATAATTTGGTTCATCAAGTCCAGCACTGAGTGCAAACGGTCAGGCACCATGTAAGGGAATCTTTCTTCCAAGAGATACTACAAAGTTCTAACTTTCACTCTCAGTTGAATAACTGGGGCCATTCTTCTGATAAGAGAGAATAAAGGGCTGTCGAACATGTTCAAACCAATCTGTTAGCCTAATTGTCCAGAAGTCAACATGATTGGTATAGATATGAACAATGGATTTTTTTCTAGTGTGTTTCCTGGCCTATCTTTGGCACAACTATAGGATCACTGCATAGAGACTGTTGGGGACAGCATAAGTAGGGTAGATATTTCCTTTGGAAAAATTGTAACACGTTCCTGCCATTTATCCCATAGAGAATCTGAATCTAAAGGAACTTACCTAGCTTTCTTTTAGATGGAAGGCACTTGGATACCAAGCTGAATGTTCAAGTTTTGTAAAATCATTGTCCCTAAACAAAATGTACTGTCTTCCAGTTTTTAAGAATTATATGAGTAGGAGTAGATGCCCCTTGGTGTTAGAATCTGTCTGGAAGATTCTAAATAATATTCCTGAAAGTCAACTTTAATGTCATTCAACTCCTCTGCACTTTTCATCTGAGAAGTGAAATAGTATTATAGGATTTAATCTTTTGGTATGATAAAGATAAAACTAATTTAATTTCACTTTGCAACTTTTAACCTGACTTCTGATCCAGTTCTGAAATTTACATGAAGTTTAAGTATGTAGAAGAAAGGTGTTAAAGACTACCTCAGAGGTTACAAAATACTTTTCTAACACTGACAACTGCACTGGCAAATGCCTCTCACTAGTGGGAGAAAAAACCATCATCATTAAGACTGGAGGTAGCTGCATAAATGACAAGTTTCCAAAGTGTTCCAAGGCATGCAGTATACATGTGAGCACTGAATGGGTGATTTCCAGACCCCACGGAATGTTAGACATAACATCTCATTTCATGTACTAAAATTAAAAAGTGAACAATATTAGACTGTTGGAGTGCATCCTTTAAAAAGAGCGTAAGTATTCAGCAATTAAAACTCTTTCATCCCATATGGGAGTATGTAAGTTTAATTTTCTGCTCTTGCTTCTGACTCATTTCTTGCCACTGCAAACCCTGCAAAGTAATGATGCCAATTCAGGTATTCGAGCTCCTGACCCCCACGTGGAAAAAACTGGATTGAGTTCCCAGTTTCAGGCTCAGCCCAGTAGCAGATGTTGCAGACATTTGAGGAATGAACCAGCAAATGAGAACATTCTTTCCACATGAAAAAGCAAAGTACATATTGGATTCTTTCCATTTTAAAATAAAACCCTTTTGGAGTGCCTTATTGGTCTAAACGAAGAGATCAAATAAATCTCCAAAACAATATTACAAAAGGAGACAGGTTTGTTTTCTTTCAAATGCTACTTTCGGGCCTGGCACAGCAGCCTAGTGGTTAAATGCTGTTATTGCAGCTACCGGGATCCCATATGGGCGCCAGTTGGTGCCCAACCAGTTCCATCTATCTCCCTGCTTGTGGCCTGGGAAAGCAGTAGAGGACAGCCCAAATACTCCGGACTATGCACCCACGTGGCAGACCTGCAATAAGCTCCTGCCTCCTGTCTTCAGATCAGTTCAGCTGTGGTCGTTGCAACCACCTGAAGAGTGAACCGGTGGATAGAAGATCTTTCTCTGTGTCTCTGCTTCTCTCTGTAAATCTGCCTTTCAGATAAAAATTAACTTTTTTTTAGAAAAAAAAAACTTACAATGAACATATGTAGAAATTTAACTGAAACAACTGTAGGATCATTTTATTACCTGGATTATTTCATTTAAATACTTTAATTACCGCTCTTTAGAAATCACTGTGATTAGTGGAAACTCTTATGATGGTCTCTGTGGGGGAAAGCCCTGAGGAGAATGTCCAGATTTTAGGCACCTGCTTCCCAGGTCCAAAGTTGCCCAAGGGGTCAAGAGAGCTGGAGAACTGCAGCGCTGTACATGGTCATCCTTTAGCTTACTTTGTAAATCACTTCCCTGAAAGCAGTAGGTAAATGCCACTGGAGAAAGGCCAACCTTTGCTTTACCCAAAGTCAATTCGGAGAGTTGCATTTTGTAGTTCAGAAGAAAGTAAACCAATATCCTACCAGATTAAAAATTCCTTAAGGGAATAAGCGGTGTCCTAAGCTTCACATACAACATGATGTCAATCTATTGAACATTGATAATTATATCCCCGTCTTACAAATCAGAAAGCTAGAAAATATGTCCAATGAGTCAAACATCAGAGAGGAAAATCTAAATGTTGAATCCCATCCAGTCCTTCTAGATTCATTCAGGTGTGAAAGGAAACAGATGTAGAGAAACAAAAGTCCTAAAGTGCTTTTCCCATCCTGTGACAGTTTACAGGAATAGTCTTAACAAGATCTGTACTTTTGGAAAAATGTCCAACCAGGAAAAAGCCACTGGTAGTTTTCTATGCTATGTATCTTAAGGACATCCATTAACCTCTCAATTAAACAGGAAAAGTATAGCAATCTGATGCCAGCTTACAAATCATTGTTGGCTCACAATGACTGCTAATGACACTCCTAAAAACAGTCTGTATGGTAAATATTCTAAAATAACATCTATTTAACTACATGTAACATTTCTTTGGACTTCTTTAATAAGCCTTTTTCTATAACTCTATCTGAAATAAAAAAAAAAAACTTCTAATTTATGTGTCAAAACAGAAGGAAAAACAGGGAGATGTTGGTTAGTAAGCAAAAAATTACAGTCAGAAAGGAGGAATAAATTCTAGTGTTCTGTATAACATAGCATGTTTATTACTTTTATCAGCAATTTATTGCAAATTTCAAAATAGCTGAAACACAGATTTTTCACAATCTCATCACAAAGAAATAATAAATGCTTAAGGGAACTGATATGCTGGTTACCCTAACTTGATCACAACATATTGCATGATATACCAAAATATCATATTGTGAGATATACAATAATTACAAGTTGGCTAAAATAGCCACTCACTGAATATCTAACTATTTCTGAATCTCAAAACTAACAGGTATGTAGTAGGTAGGTAGAGATAGATAGATATAGATAGATAGATGATAGATAGATAGATAGATAGACAAGAAAACCTTAGAGAAATCTTATTTTCTTAGTAATTTAAGCCTAACTAAAACCCAAGAAAAATGGGGCACTCCTCTTGTATTTCTAAACATTACACCTTTCTAGAAGCTCCTGCTTAATTACTGCAGTGTGATGTGTAAAGAAAGTACCACAATCAACTGTGGCAGCACACTCTTGCTGCAGGGGAGAAATTAAAGGGTCAATGCAGCTCTTGATTAAGAGTGGCTTTTGGACTAAGAAAACCAAATTTTACAGCATAACCAAAGGAAATGTGTGGGAAACACTAATCCAAAAATGTTGAGACACTAAGATGAAAAAAAAAAAAGTGATGGACCAATGGAAAAAAAAATGAAGACAGAAATATCCAGGGGAAATGTACACAGAGAAAGGAGGGAGAGCAGCACAAAAAATGAATGGAATGTATTCTTACAAGCATGAAGAACACAATAGTGCTATTTACTTTAAAGAGAGAACACTGTAAAAGTTTGAAGGAAACATGTCGTATGAGACTATGAGACATTTATGAGGCATAAATGAAGCAACTCTATTATTTTTAAACCAATATTTTGCAAAGATAGACTAAATTGGAAATGTACTGTTCATAGGAAATGATAGTAAGATACTAGTACTTATTCATCAACATAAGTTGTTACACAATTTAAATGAGAAGGACTGGAAATCTCTTGTGTTTCTTTTTTTAAAATACGAATATTCACACAGTCCCATTGGCAATAGCTAGGTGAATTTTGATTAAAAATGAAAAATGGAACTCTAAGCTACATGCCACCTGAGATACAAAAGAGGGAACTTTGTACAAACTTCCTCTGAAGAATTCTGTAAGAATCCAATTAGAAGACAATGCAAAATGTAATTAAAAACTATAGCACATGATCCAAATTTAAAAAGCCATGGGAGGCAAATGAAAGTAAAGAAAATAGCCAAAAACACACACAAAATAAGCTTTATGGAAAAATTAGAAATGAAGCTAATCAGGATTTGGAGGCAGAGGAAAAAAAATCCCTAAAACTACTGTTACGAGAAATTCCTTATAAGATATTTAAACATCATTCATTTATTCAAGAAATAATTATTGATCATATACTAACAACTAAGATTAATACTAGACCACAAAGCAGTTTCTTCTGTTGTTATTACTGCTTATTCTTTCAATCTAATATAAGCAACCCCACCTCTACAGACGGCCTCTACCATCAAGACATACGGGGGTGAGAATGTGGTTCAAATGCAAGGAGTGAGAAAACTCAAACTACTTGTTCATGATTTCAATAATATTTAGGAAACTTGCTGTTCAGATAAACTACAAAAGATGAGAAGGATCACCTGAAACTCCAAGGTCACCTGAAACAGAAATGAACTGAAGAATTTTACCAATTCTAAAAAATAATAATAATGAAATAAAATAAATAAAAGGCAGTGTGTGGTCAATTTGTCTCTCGGTTGCAACTACAAATAACACACTCGTAAACTGTTGAAGAAAAAGAAATTAAAATGGAAACATCTGCAAACCAATAAACATAGCTATGAACTGTGCCTGTGCAACAATTGGGCCTCAAGTAGTTTCACACCACTGGGTTAGGATAAAACATGCTCTGTTGGCATTTTCTTCTGCCAAAATATCCATTTGCAATTAAAAATTAAAATTGGCACTACTTCTTTGCAAGCAATTATCAAGAGGTTGCTGGCTATCTCCTTTGTTTATAGTGTTTCTTGTACCAAGACTTCATTCTGGCCTGCTGTGCTTTTTTCATGCTTTATGTCTTTTAGGCTAGAATATTCCTAATACTAAAATTTTAACACTTCAAACATTTTTAATTGTAACACAGTCCTCAGACACTACACCACCGTTTATATGAGTGCTTCCAACATAAATTGAAGGGTATGGAAATTCTTATACCGCTACATAACACAGTTATAAGGCAGTGCAACATGTATACAATATCTATATACTTAAGGAAAATCAGCGTTTTTTGCAGAATACAGGAGCAAAAATAAAAATGCTAACAAAAATTTCTACAGTGACAGACTCAGTTCAGGACGGAAAAGCCGATAGCGTAAAATTCCATCTTCCACAGACAAACCAGTGGTGTATTTTGGAGAGTTGAGGTGTCAGTCATTGAATCAACATGTATTAACTGAGCATCTTTTCATGCGGCAGACACTGTTTGGGGTATTAACAATCCTATTGATTGAATAGGAACTTTCTACACATAAAGGAAAAGTGACGTGTTCTCTTATGTAATCAGAAAGGTCACTATGATACACACTATCCTGAGGAATTAGAGTGAAGTAAAAACACCTCATTAGGAGGCAACTCCTCCACTCTCAGATGAGGAAGAAAAAGAAATCACCAAAAGATCAGATTACGTATTTCAAATGTTCCTTTTCTCTTATGGTAGAATTTTAGAGTCTTCATTCTCCATCATCTTGATTGGTTTAGGAACACTATTGTGCCCATTTCACAGATGAAGGTCTGGAGACCCATATGGGCAATACTATTTACTTTGAGTAAGATTAGCAGCAAAGCAGGGATGGGTCTATTATTAGCCCCATATCTGTTACTTTCGATGAGTCATCAACATCTTACATCCTGAAAGACTTGGTAATTTCTTCAGTTTCACCTCACTAAAATTCCTTTAAGTAAGATTTTAAAGAAAATAATTTACTTTTTCACTCAGCTCCTTTCTAGGCACTTGCAAATCAGACAGCAAATTTCTCTGCAAAAAGCTTATTTTTCTACAGAAGAGGCCAGAGCAGGGCAGATGGGGGTGGGAGCAGGGGAGCCAGTCATGGCTGACAACTCAGTGGGGGAAGCATTTTAATAACATTCCCAGAGGGCCTTGGAACCTGAGACTAGAGGCACCTTACTCATCCTGGCAGTGAGGAAAGAACTATCTGGAAATGTGCCCAAGGGGAAGTGGCACTTTAATTGTGTTTTTGAAGAAACAGTGAAAGCAGGAGAGCACAGTGAAGAGTGGAGAGCCTTCAAGTGAAAACCATTAGCAAAGGCAGGACAGTGAGACACAGGAGAGGATTCAGTAAGGATAGGACTCAGAGAGCATATTAAGGGGTGTGACTTCAACCAACCATCACCATGGAGAGAAGCCTAGGAGCCATTCCAAGAACTCTGGAGCTCACCTCACCTTACTGCGCCCATTTCCTCAGTGCTGGAATCACATGTATGACTCTCAGGACCTCACTGACAGTGCTGTAGTCAATGCCTTCAGTGGACCTTTTAAATGAACACTCTTTGTAACTCCAATAGTCCAATCCGAACTGTTTTTTTTTTTTTTTTGATTGTTTGCTTTTTTGGCTGTATCCCATGTGTTTTGATGTTTTTATTTCAGTTTGGTACCTTCCAATTAATCTCTTTTCTCCAGTCGAATTCATCACGTGTTCATGAATTAAACGATGAAATCATTTTTCCCAAGAGACTTCTGTGTTTCCTTTTTGTCACTCATGTGTTGGTTACTCAGTGGCGCGTTATTTTTTTCAAGGTGCTACAATTCATTTTAGATGTTGTTGTTGTTGATGTGGCTGTCCTAATTCACACTGGTTGTTGACCTCGTCTCATGGCCTCTCACTTATGGTAATGTATAGTGATGGAGTACTAGGGTTTATCATATACAGATGTGGGGGTACAATGGAACATCCCTGCATCCAGACGAAAGATGGATTCCCAATGAAACTACTGGACATGTGTAGAATCAACAATTGCAAAAACTTGGAAACAACCGACATGCCCATCAACAGAAGATTGGATAAGAAAGCTATGGTTCATTTACTCCATGGACTACTACTCAGCTATTTATAAAAAAAAAACGAAATGCAGTTCTTTGTAGCCAAATGGGCCGAACTGGAAACCATTATGCTCGGGGAAATGAGCCAATCCCAAAAGGTTAGATAACACATGTTTGCCTTAATTTAACATGAAATGATGCCAATCCGAAAAACAGTACCTGTAAACTGTAATATTATTTCAACCCCAAACAGCTTGTATCTCATGCAATAAGATATTGTGATGTAAACAATGAACCAAGAATCAATGTGAATCAGACTGCTTATGAACTACATCAAAAAAAATTGTAAAGCCCAATATAATTTCAAAACTCTGTGCTACTTGGAAATGGGGAGGGAGAGCAGAGAAATCTTCCACCTCCTTAGAATGTATGAGGAAGACATGAAATATAATCTATCAGGAACATAACAGGTAACTTATAGACAACAGATTCAAATCAGCATTAGACAGTAGTCAAACTACAAAGACACATAGGGGGAATTAGGAGCAATCCTAACAACCTCTTAACAGTAGGTCATAAGCACAGAGCGAGGGGAGGGGGCCCAGAGTGGAGCAGGTGGACAGGAGGAGGTTTGTATCCCAACCCTGAAGACTCCCAGATCCTCATCAAGGACTATTAGTATGGGCACCAAGGACTACATCCCAACTGCCAAGGAGACCACGGGGAACTGGAGTGCATTCGGAGGCCGAGAATTCTGAGGTCATCCACCCCCTTTTGGATCTCCCACACGGAATGGAAGAAGCCCAAATCCTTCTTCGCAGGATCCAAGGTCATCAGAACAACAGCCAGGAACCCTGAGGGATCTGCAGAAATAGATGAACAGTAAACTTCCTTCGCAACTAGGGAGAGGAGCTTTCTCTGGTCCTTACTTAGTTCCAACTTTGGATCCCCACCCTCGCTTGCAATGACCATTAGGGTCGCTCCAGAGCAGCCCCCCAACACACACACACACACACACACACACACACACACACACACACAAATTAGAATAGGTAGGCAGAGAACAAAAAGCAAAGCTTAGAACCAGACAGGAAATGGTCAGCATGGACTCACACATACCTTACTAGGTAGGACACAAAGATTAATTACTCCTCACTAAGGGTATTGAAGATTTCTCTGCCCACTCCTCCTAAAACTGTTCTGCACTTCAATTGTTGACATATGCCTTGTTAGAGTTATAAGCCAGTTTAGACTATCCTAAAATCTGCCAAGTTCAGCAAAATAATGCGTCAACACTATAACTGCTAAAGACTAAAATGAAAGTAGACACGAGACAGCTGAATAGTACCCTATAGCCATTTTAAGGTGTATAGCAGCCGTTTCTGTGTACAAACAAAAATTGAAGGGTCAATGAAGTAGTCACAGGATGTGGTTAAGAACTTGCATTTTCTAACATATCAGTCACTCAATACCATGTCAATTAATTCCATAATGTTGTAAATTGTTGTTGATGTTGTGCTGGGGCTTCTAATCGATCGGGATGATATTCTGCCAGCTCTGCCTTCAGATCAGAGATGGTCTCCCCAAGAAACTGTTGAATTTACCTGGACAATAAGATGCTGGACTCTATGCTTGGTATGCTCTTGCAATGAAAGAATCTTGACTGAATTTGAAATGTAATACAACAACAAGGTGGAGGAATCCACCACGGGGGGGGGGGGTACGGGGAGGGGATGGGGGAATCCCAGAGCCTGTGAAACTGTGTCACATAATGCAATGTAATTAAAAAAAAAAATATATATATATATATATACATATATATATATATATATATATTTTAAAAGAACACTATTATGAAACCATAGCCGCTTTTTCACACGTCTGCAGCACTGGAAAGCTGATCATAACCTCATTTCTGTACTGACTTCCCTAGGCTTTTACCTGGCTTGCTCTCACACAGTTTTCCCTGGGCTCGTCCACTTGCCGACTCACGTTGCCATTCCCCAGACTCTATGTTCTACCACATCCTCACTCTGCATTCTTACCTACTTCATGTTTTTCTATTAACTGATTAAAATACCACAAAAGTACTAGCAGCTTCCCCTTCCAAATAGCTAATCTACGCATTCAAACTTTAAATACACTCAACCATTAAAAAAATATATTGAGGGCTCTCTATGTGCCAGAAAAAGTGTTGGTTGCTGATTCAACACCTCTTGGAAAGACTAGTTCCTAGTTGCTTGCTCACTGCTGTAAACCAACACTTCAACCTTCACCTGTGTGATAAAAAAAATGTATAAAGTTTAATAATCTAAACCTAAACCCATTAGGTTTCCAGAAACATGTACTTTACCCTTTGTCCCAAATTTTACGAATGTCACTTCCATTCCACAAATGACCTGTCACAGTCATCTTTCTGGTACCACATATTAGGATGGTGAAAACAATCTGTTAATTCTATTTCCTTAACATTTCTCTGATTAAACCTTCTCATTTCCACAATTACTGCCTTGGTTCCTGGGGCAGTCATCCCTTCCCTTTCTGGAACAGCCCAAGGCACATACTATACATTTGTAGAATGAATTAAAAAATAAAACAAGGGCCTGGCGCAGTGGCCTAGCGGCTAAAGTCCTCGCCTTGAACACACCAGGATCCCATATGGGCGCTGGTTCTAGAACCAGCAGTTCCATTTCCCATCCAGCTCCCTGTTTGTGGCCTGGGAAAGCAGTTGAGGACGACCCAATGCCTTGGGATCCTGCACCCGCATGGAGACCCAGAAGAGCTCCAGGCTCCAGGCTCCAGGCTCCAGGCTCCAGGCGCCTGGCTTCGGATTGGCACAGTACTGGCCGTTGTGGTCACTTGGGGATTGAATCATTGGACGGAAGATATTTTTCTCTGTCTCTCCTTCTCTCCATATATCTGACTCTGCAATAAAAGTAAAATAAATCCTTAAAAAAAATAAAACAAAACAAGAAAGGATGAAATTTGGGAAAATCTCTGTCACCTCCTTACAGGTCATACTTACACCAATGCAATCTTCTATTTGAGAACTGATGAAAAGGCAACATTTATCTGTGATCATATATTTTCTCAATTGTTCATCAAACAGTGACCACTGCTGCCCTCACATAAACACTAGATTCCACAGCTGACAATCTGAGACATGCGCTGTGCCCTTCCCACCTCACCGCGGCCATAAACATCCTTCAGATACTTAGTGATATCTAGAATTAGTATGCCAGTTCATAATTTCCTCTTTGCTCAGCTTGCTTTCTCTATGAACAGCACTCATTCCCTACTATATTGCCCACCTGAAAACTAGCTCATCTAAACAACTCAGCTCATGCCTGTGTAATGTATGTCTTATCTCCTCCATCTCCCCTTCCTTTCCCACGTGGTTCTGTAGCCCCCCTCCACGTCTGTAAGAACACCTATAACACCCTTTCATCCATGTCTGCACTCCTGCCCATTTCCCATCCCAGAGTCTTCTCCTCTTACAGTGGAGACCTTTGTCTTACTACTTTCTTAATGAGCATATATTAGCCACTCAAATATCATAGACTTATAAACTGATAAAAAAAAGTGATAGGGTCTTAGAAAGATTTATGTAAGAGAATGGTATGATACGGTTTTCACTTTAAGAGTAACGCTATGTTGAAAGCCAGGAATGGAAGCCCAGTGTTGAGGTAGGAGACTATTACAATCGTCCAGTGGAGAACTACTGAAGAACAGAAGACAGGTGGAAGTAGTAAGGAGAAGAGAAAAGATATGAAAAATATTTATAAAGCGAACAAACGGAATTTAATGCTTATTTGGATGATCTGTTGAAACAAGGAAGAGAAAGACTTTAAGAGTTCTAGTTGGGTGACTGCACTGTTCCTTGTAGTTTAAAATACCAGTGAATTCACATGCATGGCATTAGACCAGGCAAAGTGAGATGGAGAGAGCGATGAGTTACATGCACACACAACACTGTTTCCTGTGTAATGTCTCAGTACAAATTTATATATGGAGCCCTTTCAAGGGCTGCTTTACTACCATGGTTATACTTCTAAAACGTTCCTAAGGGACAACAAAAATCAAAGGAATATGTCACCTCATATTTGAATAGCTTGTCTAATAAACTGAAGAACAGATGAAAGCAGAAAACGTGGTTGTTTGATAAATCCTAAAGAGCAGTAAGTGCAAAGTTCTTCTAATCTCCACTAATTTACACAAATCAGAAGAAAGTATTTGAAACAGGTCATTATCTTGTTTGTCAGTCAGTCTATGTGAAGGTTGGGATATAAACTCCTGTAAACACATTTTATGGCATTAAAATATCAATATAATAATTGTTTCATATTTAACAGATTTTTTTGTTTTACCTGAAGTATAACTTTAAGCATACTTTTCTTATTTCTTGGCGGCGAAAATACTGGTTGACCAACTGAATTCACTGATGAAGTGCTTCATTAATCACAGTGCACTTGTTTTTGGCAAGAACCATAATGTGTTACAAAAACTGTTATTAAAGTATGATTTGGGGATTCCCAGGCTGGCAGGGAGTTAGTTAGTCATACCTTTCTAGAAATTGTTTTCTTATAACTTACTGTATTATTAATGGTCCTGTTAGGCTTACAGCTCAAAACAATTTTATTAATGTGTGAAGTCCACCTATTCTGAAACTCATTTAAAATCATAAGCAGCAAAGTCAAATATGGCCTCTTCTCCATGATCTGCTGTGGTTTCACATCATCCTCCTAGGAGATGCTACCTATCACTTCCCTCCCCATGGCAATGTGCATCTGCACCCCATCTATTGCTCAGACAGCACAGTTTTAGAATCCCAAAATGTATGCTGCAAAACTTCAGATCACTGAGAACACCTTGACAAGTACGTAAGTTATCTATTTACCAACAGGGACACAGCTAGATTGATGAAGCCAGGTAAAGTTGATATGTGTACAAACTTGAACCATTTGAGACACATTTATTAATATTTAAAAATTCTGTGAGGCCAAGAAGCACTGAAAATAAACACCAAAACACTGAAAATAAAATGTTGCAAGAGATTCTCCTTCCTGTTTGCATAAAACACAGGAGGTACAAACTATCTCCGCCATCCAGTTATCTCAAACCTCTATAAATGGCTTCATATTGAACAAATTTACTAGTATTCTGGGCATACTCTGGTAAAAAAAAAAATTAGCCATACAGTATATATTTGCTGCCAAATTGAGCCATCAACATTGCTAAATGCTTCAATATCTTCTGACAGGTCAAAATAATTCACCACTCATTAAATAACAGGATTAATTACGGACCAACGCAGAGGAGATGAACATGAAAGCATCAGCCCTGTTTCTCTGTGTCTGTCACTCAGGACCGTAACCACATCTAAGTCAAGGAGGTTCTTAACACCAGCAAATAATAAAACCTGTATCTTCTGATGTTATAATCACACAACAGGCACATTCTCCTTGCATACATTGTAAAACAAAGAGTTGCCTGGAATATTCTACCTACCACTACACAATCTGGGACTGTAAAATTTTCCAGACACCAGAACCCCACAGATTGTAGACTTCCCCAATTTCCTGACTCCTATGTGCTCAAATTGCAGGTTCACCTATTTACAAAACCAGCTCCTCTTTCATGTTGTTTAAAAAAAAAAAAAAAAAAGGACTCCAATGTTGACGCCAACCTTTTATCCTGGGTGAGAAATGTGTGGATGACACACCCCATTTCTAAAAGAAATCTAGTTCGTGTGTTCAAAATACATTTTACTAGGAAACAACGAAAGCATCTTTGACTGCCTGAACTTTCTCCATGGGTCTCCTAAGGCTGACGTCTTTGTATTTCACTTTAACATAAGGAAGGGGGGAGGGGAGGCGGATGGAGGATGTAAAAAGAGAAGAAAAAGAAGGGGGGGGGACGAAAGAATCGGGGACTTAACCGCATAAAAATAACCTTAAAACGTCCAGATCAACCCAGTTCTAACGGGACATGAAATGAATGGACATTGTGGGAAAAACAGTAGTAAACTTTAAAGCCAGTGAAAGGTTTTAAATGCCTAAGGGGAAAATAAACATTTGCTTCCAATCATTTTCTCATTAAGCATTCTCTGCTAGATGGCGAGGGTTTACTTAACACACACACACACACACACACACACACAGGCTTTGAGCGCCACAAATGCTGGCTTAACCGACTACCTCATGCCTGTCACAGACAGCCCATGTGCGCTTTTGCTGGTGCACCTCAACAGGAGCTCCTGCGCCCCAGACTACTCTACTGGCCTCGGCTAAAGCAAGCAAGCACCGCCTCGTCCAGCCGGCTTGCCTCTCCCAGCCCTTGGCCACTTTCTCTGTGGGAGGAAGCACCACACGCACTGACAGATTTTCCGTTAGTGGTGGCTGGGGTAGTCGTCAGGCGTGCTTCCGGGAGCTCTTAAAACCTAGCCTCTCTCTACATCAAGCAGCAGATTCCCCAGCCCCGCCTCCAGCACCCAGGACCCTGCCTTTGGCTTCTCCTCTCTCCACCCTGTCCCAACCTGCCACCACTTCCTAACCCCTCGCCTTTCTGTTCTAACCAGGCGCACCTCACCAGGGCGCAGGTCCTCCCCTTGCATTTCCCAGCTCCCGGGCGCCCCGCTCGGTCGAACTTTGAGCATCTTGGGACCTAACTGCTTCAAATTATCCGCGCAGCCAAAGCCCGCGTCTGCCTGGCCCTCTCGTCCCAGGTGCTTAAGGCTACCGTCGGGCAGTCAATTGGGTCCTCGGGGCAACGAGTTCACGCCGCAGATGTGGAACAGGTGGGGCCGGGGAGGTACATGGCTCCAGAAAAAAGTCCACAGACACGTGCAATGACATAAAAACCTCCACGTGTGCGCGCACGAGTATATATGAGCGTGTGTGTGAGAGTGTGAGTGTGTGTACGCGGGCGCGCGCGCGGAGGGCCAGGGCACGGGCGCCAAGCATGCTCCAGCGGACCGAAGCGCAGGGGCTCCGGGAGCGGATGTGGCGAGGGGCGCGTTGGGGGCGCGGGTACTCACACGAACGCGTGATAGACGAACGCCCAGCCGCGGGGTCTTTCCAGCACGTTGTACAGGTAGTTCTGCACCCGCCGGTACTTGACGTTGCGCCGGCAGCTCTGGCTACTCGTGTAGGAGAGCGGCTTCCCCAGCAGGCTCATCCGGGCCCCCTGCTTGCCCCGGCGGCTCTCCCTCAGGCCGCCGCCGCCTCCGCCGCCGCCGCCAAGCGCGGCCGCGCGGGTGCCCAACAGCAGCAGGCCGTCGCCCCTGGCGGCCGCCGAGTTCAGCAGCACCCTGCCGCGGCCTGACTCCACATCCTTCATGCCGCTGCCCAGGCGCCCCCCGCCCGCCGCCGCTGCCGCCGCCGCGCCGCTCTTCACCCAGAGCCCGGCGGCGCCGCCCTCCTCTCCTCCCGCGTGGTGGCGGGGCATGGCATCACCACGGGCACCGCGAGGGGGGCGCCTGCGCCTGCGGTAGGGACAGCGGCCTCATGTGCGCCGGCAGTCGACGGGGCGCCCGCCGGCCAGCGACCTTCGCGCCGAGGGGCGGGAAGCCGGCAGCCGGCACAGCCCCTGGGCTTTGGGCGGGGGCTGCGGGGCGTGCGGAGGAGGCCGAGGAGTCTCAAGCGCTTGCAGCCTCCAGCTTCCGAGTTCCCAGTCGGGCCCTGTTGGGGGCGTCGCCAGGAGAGGTTTTTCTCTTGCGCTCTCTTATTCCCGCGAACACCGCTCCCTCCTTCCCCAAGTGCCCTCGGGGGCTGGAGCGGAGGAGTGTGGGGCGCTCTGAGGCGCGCTCCCACGCGCGCACGCCCAGCCCCAGGCTCCCCCTTTCTTTCTGCTCTCTCTCCACGCCCAGATTTTATCTGCCCCCTCTTAGAGTGAGTTGCCTCGCCCAGGGGCTTTGGAGCTGTCCGGAAGGGTGACTCCGCCAGTGGCCCTGAGGAAAAACTGCAGACGCAGGTCGCTGCGCTGTCCCCGGTCTCCCCGCCGTGGCAGGTCCTGCCGTCTTTTCACAAGAATTGTCAGCCAGCACGACCCTGCCTTGTCCTCCTGGTGGCAATTAGTCCGGAAGGGGCGCTCGGGGCGACGCTACGGGAGCGGCGCTCTGGTCCCCCAGCGCAGGTAGCAAGTCCTCCCTTGGCTGTTCAAAGGACTGGGGCAAGGGGCGCGTCTGCTGAGTCTGCCTGGCAAAGACTGGGCATCTTCCCGTGCCTCACTCCAGCCTGTGGGCTGTGACTTTCCATCTCAGCCTCAGGCACTCAACAAGCCCGCGGGTAAAACTGCACATCCTTGGCGGCTCGGGGGTGGGGTGTGGTGCCGAGGGCGTCACACTGAAGAGTAGTCCCTGTGCGGTGAGCGGGCTGCCCCCTAGGGCCCTCCTGACAAGCCCAGCTTGGGAGAACGAACCCAGTTTTCTCCGTCAAGAAATTTCCATTTAAGTCCGAGAAAGTCATAAAACTGCTAACTCTCGGAGGTAGCGGCTGCGGCCCCAGTGTTTGGAGAGGAATCCTAGAAGGTGGGGAGCCCCACAACCCTGGCTCCCTGTGTTCCCACCCCGTTCCGGTGCGCTGTAACTTGCAGTGACAGAAGTGTGTTGAGGGCAACATTTTGGCATTGGGTTCCCACCGCCTCGGGCACCCAGGCATGCCAGAGCCTGCGTCCTTGGGCCCAAGGAAGCCACGGGGTCACCGGCGGGGGGTGGGGGGGCCTCTGGCCTTCAGTGTGTGGTACAGGTAGCAAGAAGTTAAGCATCACACTCTGCCTGGGATGACCGACGTTGGGGAACTTGTTCCAGGAGCGTGGATTTGCTCCAAATAAGAGAGAAAGCAATCGCCAACTTAACACCGAACTAAGCCTCCATGGCGAAGCTATGGCTGAGAAATGCAAGGTAGTTATTCAGTGTACCTTTCTCCTTCCCTAACCCCAAGGCAATACTAAGACAAAAGTTTGATTTCTGCTGGCTCCACCCCTGCGAGATAAACACTCTACCAACTCCCTCCCCTCCCCACGCCCACCGCAGCTGCTTTCAGCCTCCGGCAATAGCTGCCCGGAGATGCTTTACTTTTTTGTGGCTGTCACTGTTGCTGTTGTTGGTGCGAAGCCCTCTCTTGGGCTCCTGGGCGCCAGCAGGACCTTGCTTTCCACAGGCTGCCCTCTGGGCCACGGGCACCGGCTCTGAGCTCCGTGCAGCTGGCGGCGAGGCCACGTGACTGTCAGGCAAGCACCAACACCCAGAGTCACTCTCGCTCTCTCCTAATACACTTCTCACCCACGCGCTGTGGAGGTGCGAGAGAGATTGCTCTGTGCCCCGCTTTTCCTGGCAGAGCAGACAGCACCCCCGAGCAAGCTCTCCAACCCCACAGCTGCTCGGGGACCCCCACTGAAGGCGGAGGGGGGTGGAGGGAGTTGGCTGTTGCTATATTTAGACTCCTCGCAGAATTTCTGTGCAGGGACTTTCAGAGTGAACAATCTGGAGACTTAAAATGACTCGTGTGCACGCTTTAAGCGAAAACCTTGGCTGTTTTGCAGGCAGTAAAATGAAAACCACTTCCTCTTACATGAACTGTTCTTGTAGCCAACTTCCACTTCAGCTGACTAGGTCAGGTCCTCTCACCGCGGGTTTGAGCCCTAGTGCAGGCGGGAAGTTCCAGGAAGGTAAGGTGTAAGGAAGCCTGTTTCCTTGGAAGAGGGCCAGCTGCTTAATTTTCAAGTAATGCTTTTCTGGGGGTGCATCAATAATATGTTGAAATTCTGTTGTGGATGAAGTAAATACCATTGAACTGTTTAATTCATCAGATCCACTATGTGGGTAGAGCTGGGAGGGCCTTTTGTTTTTTAAATTATGCATTTCTTCTAAAAATATTTAATGACTTTATGTGAAAGGGAGAGGAGAGACATGGAGAGATAGCCCTTCCGCAGAATTCAGTACTAGACTCCCAAGTGAGCTCAACCACCTGCACTCTCCCAGGATGCAAAAGGAGGAAGCTAGGGATTGAGCCTGGATGTCCCAGACAGGGGCTCAATTTCAGGTCAAATCCCAGCCCTGGAAGGAACCTTGGATTCTTTCTTCTGGTTGAGCTCTGTTTACACACATTAAGCCAGAAAGGTGGCCAGGTTTCCGTGGGTACCAAGAGGTAACTAGCATCCCAGCGTCTTTGCTTCCCATGCTGTCCTTTACCGCAGCCTTCAGCATCTCCAACAGAGGGTAGGGGAAACAGCATATGGTTTTGTACCAATGTTTTGCCTGTTACCATCAGGAAAGGCTGTTGAACTGCAGACCCTTACTGTTGTGCTCCCCATTTCCTGGATGAAAAGACCAAGTGACACTGTGTATGCCTCTCCTCTTTGTACTTTCTTTCCTACACATTAACTTTCTTCTGTGGACAGGAATCAGCTTTTGGAGGGAAATGAAGGGCTCGCGATTGTGCTTTGTTGTTTTTTTGAATACAGATGTTAGGAAACTGCCATACAATGATTCTTTTGCTGAAAATACTAAATCTCGAAGAAGGCAGTCATATTGAACAGCAAATAAAACAATTTATAAGTCTAAAATCTTTGTATGCTAATTACACTGAGACACTGAAGAAGTAGAGATAAAGTTCAATAACAACACCTTTTTGGAAAGCCAGTGTTTCTTGTTAGAGGAGCGTTGGGATTGGTTTGCCGTCCCCAATCCCTTGAGTTTGCTTGCTTTCCGCCGTTCATTTTTCTATATATTGTATGATACATGCCTACAGTTTATGACTTTGGAAACTTATTCTCTGGAGTCTACATGCAGATGGTTTCAACTCAATATAGCTACCAGAAATATTTTATTTCAGTGTATTTTCTACCACATTACATTTTTCTTCTCAAAGGTATTCTGAAAATTCTAGAAATAAGCTAGGAATGTGTAATGCATAGGCTCACTGCTCCCAGAAACGCAGCTTAAGTGGATCTGCACTGGCATCACAGAACTCCAGTGGCTCTGCTGCCTTCCCCTTCCTCTCCAAGTCCATTTTCCGATTGCACCAATTCTCCTACCACGGCGAATCCTTTCACCAACTCACATTCTTGGTTCTGATTTAACAACGAGTCACAAAGCTGCAAATCTTTAGTGTTATGGATGGACTTGATCCAGAAAGAAATCCCGGAGCTAGTCAGAGCAGTCATTCGAGTGCTCAATTTAACGACAAACAGAATATCTAAACCTTAGAGCAAAAGGAAAATTACTGACAGAGAAATGGAAGTCTATGTTTGGCTGCTGTTCAGTGACTTGCACAAAGCTCAGCAATTTGCCGTAAAGGAAGCCTAGAGCCTCCCAACTCCAGAACAGAAAGCCATCTAGGCTACTTCACCTTCTTCATTAGCTTGTATTTCCTCCTGTCAGGCCAAAATCAAACCAAGAAGCATAGCATCTATGGTGCACATCGAAAGTTTCTTTTAACTAGTGTCCCACTGAATCTATTTACCTTTCTTATTATTTTAAATGGATCAGCATAGTGTGCCATGATATTTTTAAGTCAATTAAGAATTCTTATCTTTAAGAGATGTAATACAAGTTCTCGAGATGTTTTCCCAACAAGCCTACCTTAATGAGAGAACCCAGAACATCAGAGATCATCTGATCAGAGATCAGAGTGAAGGTTCACCCACAGCAGGAATCCCAGGCCATCCTCTCAAGGCGAAAGGGTTGTGACTTCTGTGGAGTAGGTTCTTCCACAGGGGTGCAGAAATAACAGAGGTAGACATGTTTATGGTTGTAAGGAGAAACTTGTATGAGAGTAGAGAAATAGTGAGAAAAGGATTCCAAATGGTTTAATGATTTTCATTCCAGAAACTGCCAATATTCATTTTTAAGGCTTTTTAAAATATTGTGTTGCTCACCATCACCAAAAAAACTACAGCAAATGTTCAGCTTGTATTGACTATGAGCTAGATGTTGTTCTTTACAAGAATTATTTCACTTGATTCTGCCAATAGTCTCATATGTAGATTAGTTTACAGGGAAAGGTATTGTATATTCAGGTTAATTCATCAAAACTAATAAAACTTAGGGTATTTAATACATGAAACCAGCAACCACATATTAATGTGATATTATCTCTTAACATGAGATTAGCTGTTTATTGTGTATTAGTACTATTGACACTTTTCTTTACAAAGGAAGTATAGTCATGTACTGCGTAAAGATATATCCACCAATGATGGGCTACATATACCATGACCATCACATAAAATCATAATGAAATTAAAAACTTCCTGTCATGTAATGCTTTTCTTTTTTTTTTTAAGATTTATTTATTTTTATTACAAAGTCAGACATACACAGAGGAGGAGAGACAGAGAGGAAGATCTTCCATCTGATGATTCACTCCCTAAGTGAGCGCAACAACGGCCGGTGCTGCGCCGATCCGAAGCCAGGAACCAGGAACCTCTTCCAGGTCTCCCACGTGGGTGCAGGGTCCCAAAGCTTTGGGCCATCCTGGACTGCTTTCCCAGGCCACAAGCAGGGAGCCTGATGGGAAGTGGAGCTTCTGGGATTAGAACCGGCGCCCATATGGGATCCCGGGGCGTTCAAGAGGAGGACTTTAGCTGCTAGGCCACGCCGCCGGGCCCACCTAGTGATTTTCTAACTGTGCTAACATAGTAGTGTAATGCATTATTCATATCTTGTGGTTAGGATGATGCAGACACACCTAGTTAGGTATCCTGCAGTCTCTAAATACTCACAAATGCAATAATCATCCTGCTGTAACTTCCTGTTACTGTTCAATCAAACAACACATTTACAGGTTGGTAGCCCGTAAGCAGTAGGGCGCATCATAGCACAGGTGTGTAGTAGTCATTCCATCTCGGTCTGTGTGAGTGCATCCTATGCTGTTTACACAATGACCAAACCACCTAAGAATCACCTGAAGACATGTTTCCCAGAACATATTCTTATGGTTCAGTGATACAGGCCTGTATTGAGAAGTTTTTATTGATTTTTTAAAAGCAGGATTTGGGATTTTATCTTAAAAAGAAATTGCTTTGACATGCATTCCTGCTTCGAAACAAAAAATGGACTCCCAATGAAACTGTTAGAAATGTATAAACAATAGGATGCCATACTGTCTGACACTGTACCAGCAGTGTTGGGGAACACTGAAGTAAGAGAATGATGGAATTATGACTCCTTATGAAGGACTATACTATTGTGGAAAATTGTCGGGGGGTGGAAGTTTGGGGAGGAATCCTCCCCCAAAAAAACCCAACAAATTGCTTTGATATTTCTCTTTCCTTTTCCTATGAAAATGGTTTCCTACATAGACAAATTTCTGTATTAATGATTTAAAAATTATCCAAAGAAATTTCAACTATATTTTAATGTTTCCAAACATTACAATCAGTTTTACTCATAAAACCCTGCTTATCATATTTGCTTATATCTTATTTATTTTGTGTGATATGTTCATGAGGCAGCACACTTCTTTATCCTTTGGCCAGCTATTTAAACACTACATTCCAGGAGCAAATTGAATAGATTCATTTGAGCTTTTTAAGAACTATGTATTTAGAAACTGAAGAAGTTAGTACAGAAGGAAAAATCTCTTTGGAACCAAGGTACTGGAAAATTCTGTTATAATTCTGTGCCCCCTAGTGGCACTGAGTTTTTAGCATTTTTCCCCCAAAGGGAATAAAGCAACCTCTTACTTTTAAAAAAGATTTATTGTTTTTATTTGAAAGGTAAATTTATAGATTGAAGGAGAGACAGAGAGGAGAGAGAGGGAATCTTTTATCCTCTGGTTCATGTCCCTAAATGGCCACAACGGCCAGAACTGAATCTATCCAAAATAAGTAACCTCGGGCAGGTCTGCCATGTGGTTGCAGGGGCCTGTGGACCTGAGCCATCCTTTGCTGTTTTACCAGGCCATAATCAGGGAGCTGGATCGAAAGTGGAGAAGCCAAGACTGTAACCAGTGCCCACATGGGATACAGGTGGAGAATTAGTATACAAAACCACTTCACCAGCCCTGGAAATTAAGTTACCCTTATTAAACTCCCCCAAGTTACTTATTGTTTAAGCAAGCAATCATTGATCATAGATGTCTTTTTTGCTAGCATAGCACAAAGAGAGAAAAAAAAACAATCCTAATTGTTATTGTGTTCAGGGATTAGTTGAGGGAAGCTGGATAACGAATTGTGATTATAATTTGATGAGTTCACTGAAATGTGGACAAAGTGTTTTAAGAAGCTATGGAAGATTTACTGAAGAATGTAGCATTTGAAATAAATCTCAAGTAATAACTGAACTTTGGTGAAGACATGAGACAGAGTATTAAAAGAGATAACATTTGAGAAAAATGGGGAATCTTGAAAGCTGAACGAGCTTTGAGAATGGCAATTACCTGTAGCTCAGGTTGCTTCGAAGGTGTAACTGTAAGGAAAGTAGGTGGTGAAGATTTCGTCAAGAGCTTGGATTTTATCCTGACTTGAGTAGAGAACCACTGAAGAACATTAAACAAGAAGGACTGCAGGTTCTTGCTTCTACTTTCATAAAAGCACTTGATATGAAATGAACACCTGTGAGTGGCACACAACGTTCCAAGCCTTAAGACTCAGTGATGAGAAAGGTACATAGTCTATGACGGAGGTTAGTGAGGACTGACAATCCTTGGACAACTTTTCAACCTAACTTCCAAATTTTAGGTACAAGTATCTTAATGGATAGTGGTATTAGTTTATATAACTAGGAAATACTAAGGCGGAAGAAGTCTGGAGAAAAAAGAATGAGTTCGGTTTTCCATTGAGAGTGTCATACTGGTTTAGCCAGCCCAGAAGAGATGTGCAGTTGATTGTTGGCTATATAGTTGTGTAGTTCATGGAGGACTAGGAACTAAATTTGGAAAAGCATCTTATTTGTAGGATGGAATCTGTGCGTTGGGATTTTATCACTTGGAGGATCACGTGTGCTACAATTTAAAAGGAAGAAAATTATGAGCACAAAACTGGTGAGTATGAATACTTAGGGGCTAGAATGAAAAAGAAAGGGAGGAGCATGAAGTAGAGAAACATGGAACTTCTGTTGTGGCACAGCCAGTAAGCCACAATATTCATGATGCCAGCATCCCATATGAACACCTCTTCCATCTGCTGTTCACTCCTCAATGGGGCTAACAACCAGGAACTCCATCTAGTTCTCCCAGTGGATGGCAGAGTCTCAAGTCTTTGGAGCTATGATCTGATATTTTCCTAGGCACATTAAAAGGGAGCTAAACTGGAAGTGGAGCAACCAGGACTTGAACTGGCTTATGTCAGATCAATCTGATGTGTCACAGCTTCTACCCTCAAATATGTTTTTATATATACTCAAGAGTTGGACTTAGGGTAACAAACAAAGAAGAACTTTTAACTGTGTTATCCCAGTTCCTGGCCGAGTTACTGATTTTTTTTTTTTTTTGAAATTAGTATTTATTGCAAAGGTGAGGGGTTTTACTTGTCCCTAGTTGGGGCAGGGTGGGGGTGGATACTTGATGTCATATTCCACCAATGCCCAGGGGAAGAGACCCTCGGAGGCCCTGGTGTCTTGTTCTAAGGGTGTTTCTGCACTGGTCTTGATTGTTCTGAGAGGCTGTTGGCTCTATTACAAAAGAGATGAGTTACTGAATCTTGCTAAGACTTCAATCCCAATGTATTTAAAGGATCCAAATCACAGGGCTTTGTGAGGATTGAATGACATCATTTGTGTCAAGTCCTTCACGCTTACACATAGTAAAGACTCAGCAAGTGTTAGCTATTCCTACTGATATTTCCCTCAGATAAAGATTTCTTATAGGCTTAATTTATACTTTAGACTGCAGTATGAAATTGTGGTCAATAAGTTTTAAAACATTTCTGTAATTGTTAACATTATCTGAAATTTAGAGTTAAAAATTATAGAAATATGAACTCATAGAAAGCTGTTTTCTATGAGTAAACCTTGAGGTAGCTCAGAAATGAAAATTCATGTTTTAGGTGACATATTTGTGAAATTTAAAATAAAATGAAAGTAATGCCATTTGACAATATAGCAGTTTATGTATTCATAGATACATATTTTAAAGAGGGTTTTTAGTTACAACTTAACAAAGTACAATTTAACATAAGTATTTTTAAATATAATTTTCTTCTAACAGTAATATTTAAATGGTGACAAGTGTTCTATGTTTACATGCTAAGTATATATATATATATTTTAGATGGTGATAAGTGTTCAGTTCAGCACTGAAAGACTATCTGAATTTATAATTCTCAAGTTTTCAGGATCACAGGTTTAAGAACTGGTTAAAAACATGAAAAATTATTTTAAAAAGAATTCTTACATTTTTGCATACAGATTTTGATATTTACATATACTTGAAAATAATTCGTAAAATTTGACATTTATGGATCCAAGATTATGAGCCTGAACCACAGTATTAAGGAAGTGAATTTTACAAGGCTTCTCTGGAGAATGTCATAAGATGACTTGACCTGGATATATGGGAAGTATAATCACAACTGTCTCCTGGAACAACCAGCACTGTTTCTCAGGCTTTGGTCAGGAATACCTTGATGGCACACCGACTAAGAGGGTTCTAGAATGGCAAGATTTACTTCAACCTAAAACCCTTGGATTTCTAGGAGAAAATTTTGGATCTCTGTTTTGATTTTTCTTCTGTTGGAATTGTCTAAATGAATCCTTGAGCTCTCACTACTTTATGTATTTGACTACATCACCTGGACACATGTATTCAGAATGGTGCTTTTGTTTGACAATAATCTTTCAGGATTTGGATATGTCACATAATTTAAGTGTGTGTATATACAAACATATGTATTAACGGTAATTTAATGCTTTGAAGCATTGCTCACCAAAGCATATAGACTAACCTATGAGAATCTACCCATGCAATGTGAAGTAAGATTATGGGTTCAGCTAGGGTCTCAGTTTGTAGGATTACAGTCACATACTCACATTGTCAGTCATCTTTAGAAACTGAAGCCTTCACCCCTGCCCCCAAATGGTGGCTAGAGTCTTGTTACTAGTCTTCCTACTTCACAATACCAACTGCCTGCCTGCCTATCTGGTTGAACCTCTGGGTGTCACCTTAGTTCCATAATTCCTTTAGGTACTTTGTTAGACACATTGGAAGCCTCCTACTGTGCAGTTGTATAGAAAAAAGAGCTACTCTTCTTCATAGCAGACTATTTGCTCCCCACGCTTGCCAGTGGGGCCATTCTCCCCTGCCTTTGGCTTGGCCTGAAAGTGAGTGTCTCAGTGTTCTGTTTTACAATAGCTTGACTTAGACCAAACCCATAACTCAGCTGAATAATATTGTATTGTGCATCCATTCATCAATTCATTCAATAATTATCGAGTTATTGCCATGTGCCCAACTAAAACATTATCTCCAATGCACTCTGTAGTTTGGTGTACTATTTAAAAAACTTTAACCTCTTTTTAGAACAGATTTAAATATATAATATGACTAACAGAAGGATGATCTTAAACTTGATCATTTCAAACCAACTAGTATGTTGCGTAAACATTCATTTACTAACTCTTTTGATCAGTAGTGATTTTGTCTACTGAAGAATATTTGCTCCATCTGTAGAAAATTTTGGTTGACACAGTTAATTTTTTCAATGTATTTCATGCCAGTCTAAATATTATTCAGAAAGTTAAAACAATATTAGTACTCCTTCTATTTAAAAGTTAACATTTTCCCATCTCTAAAATTTCTCTCAGAAATGAAAAAGGAAGAAATATATCCAGGGGATAAATGAATGGCCAGTTGATTCAGGATTCTGAGACTTCTTGGAGAAATTATCTTGATTGTATGAGAATATAGACTTTTCAAATGACACTATAAGTTTGTTTAAATCTTATTCCATGTAAATTTATGCAAGAGTACTTTACAATAGGGTGATAATAAAACTAGACCCACAAAATTAAAATAACAGAGCATTATAGCTTCTGTGAAAGGATTGCACAAGAGATACAAGCATGAAGTTGGCCTGAATGTCATTTTAATCATCAGTTATCCATCTTTTTTTTTTGAGAAATGTAATAAAAACACATACCTGTGGTAATCTTTGAAAGAGCTACATTAAACTAACACTTTTAGATTTCATTTAATAATATGTGAACATACCACAATAGCTGAACATTTTATTCCATAACAATGCTCTCTGTGTCAGAAGAAAACCTGTTAGATAGGCTAATGTGCTGACTTAGCAAGCTAATCTTCTGTCAGCAGTGCCAGCATCCCACATGGACACTCTCTCCCATCCCAGCTGCTCCACTTTCAATCTTGCTCTCTGGCCACAGCCTAGGAAAGCAGTAGGGAATGGCTCAGGTCACTGAACCCCTACCCAATATGGGATACCTGAAGAAAGCTCCTGGCTTCTGGCTTTGGATCAGCTCTGGATTTTATGGCCATTTGGGGAGTAAACCAACAAATGGATGGTCTGTCTCTCTATGATAATCCTCCTCTCAGATAGAAATAAATACATCTTACAAATGAAAAGGAACTCTGTTAGAACAGGAAAATATCAAAAGGAAAAGAGCAGCTTAAAGCATGTTCTTTTATCTTAAAGTTTGCTTTTAAATTCTCTTTGCTAAGTCAAAATTATATATTTTCTTTTTTTTGTAGATAGACAAATATTTACATAGGCCCTTACAGTCTCCCCTGGATGCCTTTCTAATTTTACTGAGATATAAGGCTGCTAAGTTCATTTGCTCTAAAACGAACAAACACATTTTTTAAGGAAAATAAAACAAATGCTCTTATTTCCTTAATATTTCTTGAAAAATATTACAACTTGGGCTTGTGGAGTGGCCTAGAGGCTAAAGTCCTCGCCTTGAATGCCCCGGGATCCCATATGGGCGCCGGTTCGAATCCCCGCAGCTCCACTTCCCATCCAGCTCCCTGCTTGTGGCCTGGGAAAGCAGTCCAGGATGGCTCAATGCTTGGGACCCTGCACCCACGTGGGAGACCTGGAAGAGGTTCCTAGTTCCTGGCTTCGGATCGGCGCAGCACCGGCCGTTGTGATCACTTGGGGAGTGAATCATCGGATGGAAGATCTTCCTCTCTGTCCCTCCTCCTCTCTGTATATCTGACTTTGTAATAAAATAAATAAGTCTTTAAAAAAAAGAAAAATATTACAACTTATTATTTAAATAAAAATGATTAAATGCATTTTCTATTATGAATTATATATATGGAAAAATCAAAGTTTTACCTGGATTACTTTAAATATCGATAATTCTAATATATGAGTAAACTTGCACATTGCTCCTCAGTTTTGTAATTTTCCTAATGGGAGACAATATGGAGTTTCTGTAAATGGAACTAAAATATAATATTTGCAAAGTGTGTTATACCTGATAGTCTGTAAATGTTATATAACACAGATGGCTTCCAGTGTTGCAATAGGGCAAAAAGAATCTTGGGAGAAATAATTAGGAGTCACAGCATGTAATGTTTTTCTGTTTATTTTAGCATTGTTTTTTTTTTAAAGATTTATTTATTTTTATTGGAAAGGCAGATTCTTAGAGGACAGACAGATCTTCTGTGTGCTGGTTCACTCCTCAAGTGGCTGCAATGGGCAGAGCTGAGCTGATCCCAAGCCTGGAGCCAGGAACTTCTGAGTCTCCCAAACAGTTGCAGGGTCCCAAGGCGTTGGGCCATCCTCTGCTGCAGTGGGCCATCCCCTCAAGCATGGAGTTGGATGGGAAGTGGAACAGCCAGGACCTCAACCACCACCCACATAGGATCCCGGGCATGCAAGGCAAGGATTTAGTGAGTAGGCCATCACACAGGATTCTTTAACTTTGTTTCTAAAAAGGCACATATTTAACTGGCAAATCCAACAACATTTGGCTATATAGGTCATTGTATTTTTGAAGGCTCCAAAGATAAAATTAATATTAACTATATGGAAATATTCATGTGCATGAGTCTAAGTAAACTTCATTTCTGAATTCTCTGTTCTAACCCCCCAGAATCCCAACTCACAACTTTCATATTTTTAAAAAAAGCTACTGAATTTTAGGGCAAATTTATAATCCTTTCAACCAATGAGAAAATCCTAAATATTAGTCCACATTTAAATGTTTTAACTTTGCATGGAAAAACGCTCAATATTTAGTCTCCAGCATGCTTTTCTGCCAAATTGCACTTAACCCTGAGATAATTATATAAAGTTCTTATTATTACTTTCCCACTTTGAAATATTGATGTAAGCTCAGAAGGGTCTAGAATCACACAAGATCATAGTGACAGATGGATGGGGGCTGAAACAATGCCTGACTCTGGAATTATAATCTAACCACAGAATCATATGGAAAAGTTTATGAGGAAAATGGAACTGACAAGTTTATTTTGGTGTAATTAAAATTTTTTTCTTAGTTTTAATTGCCATATAAAAATGATATAGATTTGTGGGGAAGCATGTGATAATTCAAGACCTATTACTTATGTAATATCCAGCAATAGGAGATATACCTATCTTGTAAAACTTTTTGCATTTCTTCATTGTGGAAACATTGTTAACTTCCTTTTTTTTAAGAGAAATACAGGACACATTATGATAATGATCCTACTGAGTGAGTTGAGTTACCTCAGTGTTGGTGCAAATGTTCTTGAAATCCATGAATTCAAGAGGTCTTCAGCAAGTTTCTGCAAAAATATATTTTATGTGAAAAAAGCCTATGTATGGATTTAAAGTTTTTGCCCCCAAATACTTATTTTTAAATTTCATTTTCCACCAACTTTTAAAAATGTGTTCCTAATAGTTCTCCCAAATGGAAAATGATCTTAGGAATAGAGGATTCTATTTGGAAATTGCACTGACAGCCAAATTTTGGAAACAGTGATTTAACTGTAAAAGATCTATAGACAAATACCACTTCACTTTTAAGAAATGAGAAAGGGGGGGTGGGGGGAGTCTTCTCCCAGTTGTTTTGGGGCCGGCTAGTATCTCTAGGTAAAGTAAGATACCGATATCTTGTTACTAGGATTATGCTATGAAATAGGTGCTCGGGGCAGGAGCTTGGCACAATAATTAAGATGCAGCCTGGCACACCCATATCCCATTTTAGAGTTCCTGGGTTCCTGTTCCAGCTCTTTTTCCAATTCCAGCTTCCTGCTATGGGGAAGAAAAACAGCAGTGATGGCTTAACTGTCCTGCCCTGGCACCCACTGAGAGACTATGATGGAGTTCCTGTATTCTGGCTTTGGCCTGTCTCAAGCTTCACTGTTGTGGGCATTTTGGAAGTGAAAGAGCAGAAGAAAGATTTCTGTCTATCTTCTCTTCAAATAGATTATCATAACAGACCAATAAAAACACTTGAAAGGAAAGTGCTCATCTGCAAAATAAACTCACAAAGAAATAATACAGGTTTATGTGTCATTTGCTTCCAGCAAAAAAAAATCTCCATCAGACAGGAAGTCTCAGTGAAGCCATAAAGGATTTTCTTGTCTCCTTTCACTTTCTCAGTGTGTGTTGTTCATCCTCATTGTCCGAATAATGGTGTGGTATGTCCAGATGTTGCATTTGATTTCCCGATGACAGCAATAAAGAAGACTCAAGGGCAAAATGTGACTTGATTTTTATTCAGGAAAGAGTGCTGTTCTGAGGAACTTCTACCTATGAGTCACTAGTCCAAGTCATCGATCATATAGTCAATCATCACTGTCAGGCAATAAAGGTGAATTACATATATTTTAATTGTGTATATTGAAAATCATTAAAGTACATTTAATTTAAAAAGATAAGAAATGGACATTTACTATATTCCACTCCATTAACTGTCCAGCATTGTACAGTTCTTCACATATACATATTATACCCCAACCCACCCCCCTCAAATCTCATCAAATGTGCAGATCTCTGGATGAAATAACTTTCAGCTCTAAATATGGCTTCTTGTAATCCAAGGACTTTGTTAAATAAGCTCAAAAATATCACAGTCAATATTGAGCCAAGGAAGAGAAAATGTACAATACTTTAGAGAAGCAAAAATGCAAAGAACTACATTGTAGAACTGGAAGACAGAATTACAAACAGTAAAATTTCTTACTGTTAGTTCAACAGCTTCTCAGTTAGCTCATTATCTTGGTTTCTGAAAGAATCTTACTTGTCCAAATAATCAACATCATCACTTGTAAAGGAGGATATCTGTTTGAAAAGCATATTTCACTGGAGTTGCCCAGCTCCTCTTGCTGTAAACTTGGGTGTTGGAGTTGCATTAAGAACTAAACAGTCAAAGACCATTGTCTTATATAAGAGTGAACACATGATATTTGTTCCAGAACAATATGATATTGTTTCCAGTTGGGTCCACTTTGTTGCAAACGGTAACATTTCATATATATTTTTTATTTTTATTTTAAATATTGAATTTTATTGTACAATTCTGTAGAGTCTGGGATTCCCCCCACCCCACAATTCCCACCCGACTGATTTTCCCCATATTGTTACAATAGTGTAGTTCTTCATAAGGAGCTATAATTCCATCAGTCTGTTTAAGTATGCCCTGATATTGCTGGTACAGACAACGTCAGACAGTCCATCATCCCATTGTCCAGATATGTCCAAATGTTTCATTGGGAGTCCATCTTTGATTTGCAAGTAGGGATAAATTTATATATTTTTAAGAGTAAAATTTCAGATATTGAAATCCAGGTGCTTGCCAAAATCTTCAGACTTTAATATTAGCAAATGGAGCACAAGACAAAATCTAAATATTATGTATTTTGCTCTGAAGTGAGATTTTTCAAAAGTACAAATGGTCTGGGATTCAGGGTGATATCCCTTTGTACACTGTAATTGGGCAAATATAGAGATTTGCATTTCCTACAGCCCTGTCTACAAAGAAATAATGAACTTGGGCTTCAACATGGTGGATATTCAGATGTTTGTTATTCAGAATTTTAAACATGTCCCAGGGACAGGTGTTTTAACTTTGCTTGGAATGCCTGCATTGCATATAAGTGTTTGGATTCTTCCTGACTTCTCTCCCCAGTCTAGATTTTTGCTAATGTGCACCCTGGAAAGTGTCACATGTTGGTTCAAGTACATGAGTCTTTGCCATCATCATGGGAAACTCAACTTGGATTCTTGGTTCCTTGTTTTTACCTGGCCCAGCCCTAGCTATTGCACGCATTTGTGTGTGTTTATGTCTTTCTCTTTCAAATAAAATGAAAATAAGTTTAGAACAAAGTAAATTTTGAAAGTCTTAAAATAATTAAAATGTCTTTTTTATGCAAAGTATTTTTATATAATAGGAATTTTCTCATGAACATTTTGAGGTATAGTCATATTCATGACTATGCATGTGCACACTAGCTGAAGTAAAAAGGAAACATACTACTGATATTCTGTTACTGATATTCTGTTGTGGAAGAAGATACATTGATCAGACTGCCCAGTTCCCTGGTAATTCTTATGGCACCAGAACCTATGCCAACAATCAGATTAACCTGGTATTCAACGTTCACAGGGTTTCAGGGTAGAGAACTGACAGCGTTAGAGTACAAAACTTTTGAAGATAGGGTCTAGCATATGTCCGTGCATAGACCACAAAGGAACTAATTCCTCAGTTCAAAGGTTAATTACTATCTTTAAACTTGGCATTAATTTTATGGGAGAGAGACTTTTACTAATAGTTCTTTAAAGGGCAAAAAACAAGCAGTTTTAGACTGAATTGATGTGATCTCTCAGAAATTCAAAAAGCTGTTGGTAGTATTTGAGCTTATAACTGTTCCATGTTGGGTTGTCCGTTCAGAAGAAGTAAATGAAAAAATGCTATCCAAAACCAAGGCAGGCCTCAGCAACCATTCACAGATGAAGTTCCAATGAATGGGAACTCATTCTCAAAATCACAAACACTCAAGGATACAGGGCAACACAAAAGAGCAAGAGCAAGGTAAAAAAACAAATCGGTCAAAGTAGCACAACTTTTAGATGTTCAATGTATCAAATAGATCATAAAACTGATACATGTAACATTTAAAAAATATTGTTCTTTTAAAACAGGGGATTAAAATATAGTTAAGGTCCTAAAAGTTAAACAAAAAAGACCAAAACACAAATAAAAACAGAAATCTCAAAAATGAAAAACTATTGTAGCAAAAATAATTAGGTCTGACAGATATTTAAATGTATTATGAGAATCTAGTGACCTAGATTAACCTAAAGGATTTCTTCAGAATCTAGTAATGAGAACAAGAGAAAACATGGCAGAAAAAATATTGACAGGACAAATCGCAGAGTTAGATGAATATGGGCTCAATATTTAATGGATATCATCATTCTCTTTTTGTTTCATCTTACTCATTCTTGTTGATATGAAAAAATAAGCAGTAAATCCTTGCGTAGACAAAAATTATCCTGTGATGCCATAGCACATAAATTATTTTAAGATGTTCTACTCAGCAACTGAGCCAATAAATTCTACTAATAAGCAAAGTGAGGGAGAGCAACTGTTTATACCATCTTCCCAGATAGAATTTGATAATATAGCTGTGTGATCCTAAATTTTCTTTTCAACATTCTATTATTCCTACTTGAAGGTTTGGGGAAGCCAGAAAAATGAAATCAGCTGATTCTCTGGGAATGAACTGAATACATTAACCTGCAGGAAGCTTCCTTTTAAAAATTGCTTCCCAGTCGGGTACCCTCCTAACCTTTCTCCAATTAAAGTTATTCACACACTATACCGTAACTGCCAAATTTAGTGAATATTTTCCCAACTATTTAGTTTTGTCAGAAAAGGCTACACATTGGTTGACAAATGGTAGGAACTTAATGTTTATTTAATAAATCAAGATTTTCCAGCTAATCACTGCAAGGCAAAACATGGTCATAAACACTGGTCTGTTTAGTGAATGAATGAACAGGAGGAGGCTTGTTATCTCAACCCTGAAGACTCGGCTCCTCACCAAGGACTATCAGTATGGGCACCAAGGACTACATCCCAACAGACAAGGAGAACACGGGGAACTGGATTGCCTTCAGAGGCTGAGAACTCCGAGGTCACCCAGCGCCGTTTGGATCTACCACATGGGATGGAAGAGGCCCAAATCCTTCCTAACAGGATCCAAGGTCATAGGAACAACAGCCAGGAGCCCTGAGGGATCTGCAGAAATAGAAGAACAGCAAACTTCCTTCGCGGCTAGGGAGAGGAGCTGTCTCTGGTCCTTACTTGGTTCCAACTTTGGATCCCCACCCTCGCTTGCAATGACCATTAGGGTCGCTCCAGAACGCCCCCCGCCCCCCAAAAATAGAATAGATAGAGCAATACAAGGAAAGCTTAGAACCAAACAGGAAACAATCAGCGTGGACCCACATATACCTTACTAGGTAGGACACAAAGATTAATTACTCCTCACTAAGGTATTGAAGATTTCTCTGCCCACCCCTCCTAAAACTGTTCTGCACCTCAACTGTTGACATATGCCTTGTTAGAGTTATAAGCCAGTTTAGATTATTCTAAAATCTACCAAGTTCAGCAAAATTATGCGTCAACACTATAAACTGCTAAAGACTAAAATGAAAATAGACACGAGACAGCTGAATAGTACCCTATAGCCATTTTAAGGTGGATAGCAGCCGTTTCTGTGTACAAACAAAAATTGAAGGTTCAATGAAGTAGTCACAGGATGTGGTTAAGAACTTGCATTTTCTAATATATCAGTCACTCAATACCATGTCAATTAATTCCATAATGTTGTAAATTGTCGTTGATGTTGTGCTGGGGCTTCTAATTGATCGGGATGATATTCTGCCAGCTCTGCCATCAGATCAGAGATGGTCTCCCCAAGAAACTATTGAATTTACCTGGACAATAAGATGCTGGACTCTATGCTTGGTATGCTCTTGCAATGAAAGAATCTTGACTGAATTTGAAAGGTAGCACAACAACAAGGTGGAGGAATCCATCATGTGTGGAGGGTACGGGGAGGTGATGGGGGAATCCCAGAGCCTGTGAAACTGTGTCACATAATCCAATGTAATAAATAATTTTAAAAAAGTATTTACCATACCATAAGTCAAAATAGCATTAAACAGAAACTTTAAACTGTCCTTTATTTAATTTTTTAATATTATATTTGCTTCATTGCAAGAAAAAAAAGTCGGGGCATCAGAGTGCTGTTTATCTTCTAGTAGTATAAGTTATTAATGTCAACCCAACCATGAGGGAGTTTTCACTAATGGTAGACTAAAAAAATAAATGGTGAAAAATTGTCCTGTATGTGTACACCCATAAAGAGTTCTTTGTAATGTACTTTGAGTTAGTAAAACAGCATTTTTAAAATGAGAAAAAATAAATAAACTATGCTACTTTTTTAAAAAGATTTATTTTATTTTTATTACAAAGTCAGATATACATAGAGGAGGAGAGACAGAGAGGAAGATCTTCCATCTGATGTTTCACTCCCCAAGTGGCCACAACAGCCGGTGCTGCGCTGATCCGAAGCCAGGAACTAGGAACCTCTTCCAGGTCTCCCACATGGGTGCAGTGTCCCAAAGCTTTGGGCCATCCTGGACTGCTTTCCCAGGCCACAAGCAGGGAGCTGGATGGGAAGTGGAGCTGCAGGGATTAGAACCAATGCCCATATGGGATCCCGGGGCATTCAAGGCGAGGACTTTAGCCTCTAGGCCACGCCGCCGGGCCCAAAGTATACTACTTTTAAGAATTATATCAACAAAACTTAACTTTCCTTAAACATACAACTGCAGTTCTGCAAGTAGAAAAGAAAGCACAAAATGGAAGCAGTACTTGAAGAAAACTTTACAAAAAATTTACTAATCTGATGAAGATTATGAAACAGAATGAAGAAAGGAAACAGCAAAGAAGACAAAAGGGGAAGGTCCTGTTTTATTTAAAACAATCTGCATTGTGCAGATGGAAGCTAATGAATCAGATGGAAGTAATTTTTAAAAATACGGTTGCTAAGAAGTTTACCAGTTTAATTAAAATCATCAAGCTAAACAAACTATAAAAGAGCATACAGGTTTTCACAGAAAAATGTTGAAAAGTTGTCAAAGGGGAACTTGACAATTGATTTTCAAAAATGACAATGAAAACCAGAAAACACTGGAATATTTTCAACTTGATAAATAAGAGAAAAAAATTGTCAATCTAGACTCACACAGTTAGCCAAATAATGTTAAAGGATGAAAAAGAAATAAAGGTATTGAAATATGAGAAAAAAGTGACATTTTAGTCACTGTAATATACTTCCTCAAAGTGTGTAATCCAGGCAAAATAATCCAATTCTTTGTGGAAGATATAAGAAAGATAGGAGGACAAAGTGCTGAATATATGCATAAATATGTAATGGCAATGAATGCACAGAGCAATGCACCTCTTTTTAGTTTTAAAACATGGTAGACCGTTAAATTCAATAATCATGTATGGGGGCTGCTGTGTGGCATATTTGATGAAGTCACAGCCTGTGGTGCTGGCATAACAAGTAGGTGCTGGTTTGGTTCTGCCTACTCCACTTCTGATCCAACTCCATATTCTTGTGTCTTGGAAGAGAGCAGAGAATGACCCAGTTATTTATACCCCTGCAGCCACATGGGAGATGCAGACGAAATTTTGGGCTTCTAGCTTCAGACCTACCCAACTGTGGGCTTTGTCGCCATTTAGGGTATGGACCAGCAGATGGGAGACCTGTCTCTCTACAGAGACACTGACTTTCAAGCAAATAATAATAAAAAAATCTTTTAAAAATAATTATGTATAAGTCAAGAAGGGATGAATAGATTTAACGGACTCCTAAGATTGGGATAATGACTTGAACATATTTTACGAAAAATTTACCCTGTGAAATGAAAACCAGCTGTAGCACATTCAGATATACACCCGCAAAAATGTCATATTGTGTGTATGTTTGGGAAGCAGATTTTACAGTTTTTATAGAAGGATTCAGTGTTTCTTTGATAATGTTTTGCTTGTCATCAATGTTCTTTTTCCTGAGGCTTTTGCCTCTGTCTTTGCTTTGGCTAGTTACCTGGGGGCACAAACACCAAGATTCAATTTAGGCAGTATCTTTACCATGTTTAATATATGATTTATTTGATTGGTTATATAACAGTACATATTTATTTTTAAACATGGAACGTCAAGATAATTTGTTTCCAATATGGCATAGATGTATACCAGGCACAACTGAGTTAGTGAAGAGCCATTCAAGAAAACAAACATAAGTGGATAAGATCAATTTTTAGTGTTTATGTAATGCTGAAATGTTTGATGCTTCTTATATGAGTTTTTGTTCATTTTAGTGGAATATAGGGAACTTTGTCTTAGTTTTTACATGTTTATTATTTCATTTTCTAATTTTATTTAAAGCAATAAATGTATAATTAAAGATCCAGTAAAAAACAAAGGTTTTTTTAGCTTTGATTAGAAAAATGAAAAATCTGCCTTAACTTCAAGTAGTAGCCCGAAAATGGAAGGGCAATTTGTAGTTAAACAAATGAATGCTAAAACTATATATGTGCCTGACCAAATATACCTTGGAACAAAAAATAGTAGTAGAGATAAAACATTGAGATGAAATGGAGAAATTTTTGAATTTACCAACAATTTGAAAGAAGTATAACTTGCGCATATTTAATTACTAACATTTATGTGTATGCATGTTTAAAAGAAAAATGATAAAAAGACAAAGACATTTTGCACTTGTTCAGCAACTGAGAAGTGAAACATGCCAGGTCCAGGAAGATTTAAAAGATTTGAAAAATAGAAGTGACCTTATGAATCAACTGCAAATGCTCATTTTGTTCAAGAACCCTTAGAGATTACAGGTGACATATAGAACATACCCTCACCACAGTAAACTTACGTTGGAAACAATTTTAAAAGGTTAGATAAATCTCATGCTTTTAAAAATAAGATGTTTCCTGAAACTACAAATATCAAACAATAGTGGAAATAAGATAATACTGAATACAAAACCATAATGAATATGCTGTATATCAAGCTTACGAGATGAAACTCAAGTGGTTTTTACCTCAATGAAACAGCTTTAAATCATAGTATTAGAAACATTAAAAGCTTGGTCAAAATGAACGAGTTAAGAATTGTTTTATAAACCTGAATTCAGACCTTCTTCAAAATAGAAGGCAAGACATAATACAGCCCAGGAAAAAAGCAAAGACATACAACAGATCAACCAACTCAAACCTTATTTGAATTGAATGGTATAACTGACAAAGTTTTTCCAGATTGGGTATGGGAAGAAAAAAGTGAAAAAATTGGTAATGAAAAGAAGGGGTCTGACATGCATCTGTATATATTTTAATTTAATATTTAATTTAAAATTTAATATATCAACAAATTAAGAATATTAGACAAAATGGACACATGTGCATGTGGGTGTATGTATATATGATTATATATATGTTTGTAAATCAAGCTAACCTAAAGAAAAATAATCAGAAAAATTGAATAGTTTTAAATTAAATCAATGATTCAAAGTCTTTCTTTTCTGGATCTTCCAAAAAAAACAAAACAAAGAATAAAGGCTCAATTAGATTACCTATAGATTTTAACATTCAATGGGTGCATTAATTCTGATCCTACCTAAACTATTCTTATGTATAGTAGTAGGGAAAATATTCCTGGCTCATCTTATGAAAACTTTCACTACTCTGAATCGAAAGTCTGTAAGAGCAGCAACAAAAAAATTTTGGGGCCTAGCGCTATGGCCTAGCAGCTAAAGTCCTCGCCTTGAACACGCCGGGATCCCATATGGTCATTGGTTCTAATCCTGGCAGTTCCACTTCCCATCAGGCTCCCTGCTTGTGGCCTGGGAAAGTAGTCGAGGACGGCCCAAAGCCATGGCACCCTGCACCCGCATGGGAGACCCGGAGGAGGTTCCTGGCTCCTGTCTTCAGATCGGTGCAGCACCAGCCCATTGCAGTCACTTGGGGAGTGAATCATCGGATGGAAGATCTTCTTCTCTGTTTCTCCTCCTCTGTGTATATCTGACTTTTCCATAAAAATAATAAATCTTTAAAAAAATTTTGGTCAGGGGGACTGATGGGGACTCAACAGGTTGATCCTCCATCTTCAACTGTGAATTTCCAAATGTGCACTGGCTCGTGTTGCAGCTGCCCCACTTCTGCTGCAGCTCTCTGCTTATTGCCTGGGAAAGCAGCAGAGGATGACCTACGTCATTGAGCCCCAGCACCCATGTGGGAGACCTAAAAGAGGCTTCTGGCCTTGGCTCAACTCTGGCTGTTGTGGCCATTCGGGAGTGTACCAGCATTTGGAAAACCTTTCACTGTCAATATACCTTTCCAATAATAATGAAATATTTAAAATAAAAGAAAATGTGGCCCAAGCTAACTTTTGAAAATAGTTCCTAAAATCTTAAAAGAAAAATCAGCATTGTTTAAATGTGTTAAATATTCTGAAGCATGTGAGAACATTTGGAAATCTGTGTATTTAGCAGAAAGTTTCATTAACAGATCACATGAACACCTTAGGAGGAATTAGTGCACAGAAAAGACTTGTAAAAATTAAACTGTAATTTGTATTAAAACTCTTCTAAAACTAAGAATTGTAGGTATGAAAAACACTATCCAAAGCCTCAGAGCATGCCTAATGATAAAACATGAAATCATTCCTTTTAAGATAAGACAAACACTGGTGTTCCTCCTAACATTTCTATTTGGTGTTTTGTCATGACAGCTGGGAAAGATGAAAAACTGTAAATTTTACAAGGGAAAAAAACAAGACCAATATTGGTCACAGATAGCATGATGTTTTAAATGTAGAAACATCTAAAGAATAACTGAATTATTTATGAAGACTGCTGGATATATTAATCAATGAAAAACTCAATCATGTTTTATACACTAGCAGTAAAGAGAAAATGTAATCAAACAAATATAATCTCTTGCAAGATATTTAAAAATCACTGAGGATAAATCACTTGATAGCAGGTAAGAGACAGGCTAAAGCGTAGCAGTGGAGATGCTGGCTGGGATGCTTGGGTCCTGTGTTGGAATATCTGGGTTCAAATTTTGGCTCTGCTTCCCATTCCACTGTTCTGTTATGTACATTCTGGGAGGAAGCAGGTGATGAATTCAGTGTTTGGGTGGCTCCCAGGCCATTGAGAGACCCTAAATGGGCTCAGAACTCCTGGCCTTGCCCTGGCTCAATTCTGGTTATATTGTGGGCATGAGGGAAGGAATTAATGTATGGGGTGATCTGTCTGACTTTATATGTATGTGTGTGTGTTCTACTTTTAAAATACACTAAATAAATAAAAATTTAAAAATACATAAGACTTCAAGGGGGGTAAAATATAAACTTCACAGCAATAAGTAAGAACAAGACCTCAGTAGATACTCATGTATGATTAAGGATTAAAAGGTGTAATAACTATAATCAAGTTTTTCTTTAATCCATAAATTCAATATAATTCAAATAAAATAGCTGAAAACTTTTAGTTTTTTATTCTTTATTGTGTTATAGAGCTTGGAAGAAACATCCATTCTAGAATTTCTTTAGTAAAACATTGAGAAGCAAAGAGCTCCAAAGAGTCAAATGGTTCTAAGAAGAGTGGATTGCCCAATTGAGATCATTTGTAAAGAAAAATTATAAAACTGCATTTGTCAAGGCGGTCAACAAGCCAGATGAGTACTATGAAGTAGAATAAAATGCGCATACCTTAACTGATGCTGACTTCTCAGTTCATGTAATGGTGATGAAGAACTTTTAAGGAAAAGGCATTGGGACAATTGTGGTCAAAAGTGAATCTGAGATTGAATACAAACACAAAAACAATTTCCAGATTATGTAATGATGTAGAATATGCTTACATATAAAATGATGCCTAAAACAAGACCCACAAAATGCAATGACGTGAACAACAAATAAAGACTGCTTAAGGGTTTGGCACAGTAGCCTAGTGGCTAAAGTCCTCACCTTGCACACAGTGGGATCCCATTTGGGTGCCAGTTCATATCCTGGGGGTTTCACTCCCATCCAGCTCCCTGCTTGTGGCCTGGGAAAGCAGCAGAAGAAAGCTCAAAGCCTTGGGACCCTGCAACCATGTGGGAGACCTGGAAGACAGTCCTGGCTCTTGGCTTCAGATCAGCTCAGTTCCAGCTGTTGTGGCCATTTGTGAAGCGAATCAGCAGATGGAAGATTTTTCTCTGCATCTGCTTCTCTGTATAATCTGTCTTTCCAATAAAAATAAATAATTGTCTAAAAAAAAGAGAATCCCTTAAAGTATTCATAAAATAAATAAAACTGATTTTGGAAGAAGATATTTTCATGGCATGCAACTAACAAGGAGTAGAGTCCAGAATCTATAAAGAATATAATAAGCAACAGGAAAAAAGACAAATCAGCTAACGGAATGTATCAAATGTAGTGAGTGCAGGGAAAGTTGGGAAAGTCAAAACAAAAACGTTTAACTTGAGAATTAGGAACTCAGAAAATACAGAAGATATTAAATCTCATTAAAAGTCAGAGGAGGGGAAGCTAAGACCATTTTGGGAAACTAATTCATGCCCAGTAGATTAGCAAACATTTTAAAACATGAGACTGTCACGTTTTGCCTAGTGTATGAAGTCACCAGATCACTATGTGATCTTGGTGGAAGTGTAAACAGTTAACTATCACTTCAATGATAATTGATGTTTTCCAATGGAACTGGAGTTGTTCCAGTCGTATGACTTAGCACACGTGCAAGAAGGTTTTTAGAAGCATTGTTTGTTAACAAAGAAATCTGGGCACAATTCTATAGTAGATGGAATACATGAATTTCACAAAATTTGTACAATATTAGCAGAAGTAAAATTAATGACTTCAGTCACATCATTGATGGATCTCAGCAGCAAAAAAGTCAAATATAACTGTGACTCTTAATATTTCTGTATTAAACCATTCAAAATAAACAACAGTGAGAGTACTTTCAATAGTTGTTGAAAATGAATTAAAATCTGTTAAGTAATTTTTAAAATACATGAGTAGATTTTTTTCATATATGCATTTTCCATGAACTTTTTGAATACTCATCATACTGTTTCAATCACAAAGCTACTTGGTAAACATTTTAAAAATATATTTGGTCACAACATAAAAAGCACTTGTGATGATAGGGAATTCCAGGAGATGGGGTAGGATTAGAGAATAACATTTAGGAGACTGATAGAGTGACAAAAATGGTGTTTTTTAAATTAAATTGCAGGTAAAAACATTTTCTGAACTGCTGCATTGCTGGTTTTGTACTTCACACACACTATATATGTTTTTGTCTAATATTTGATGATAGTAATTTTTGAAACTATCTTCAATAAGTGCTATGAAGAAAATTGTCATTTATAAAATGATGACTGGAGAAAACTAATACTTCATTTCCCATGACACATCTTAGGGGCTATCAGAGTAGACTGATAAATCAGCTGTAGTGCAATTCCTTAAGTATCCTTTTTCATTGTAAAAACTCTCAAACTTTCCTAAGTTATTTCAGGTTGGAAAAAAGGTGAGCAACAGGATAATGACAGCTTACAAATCATTACTGTTCTTGAATTTTCTTAATCTTTATATTACTATAAGTGCAAAGCTACAACACAGCTTGATATGAATGAATCTGTCCTTTGTAGAGACTTGAAGGTTACCTGGAACTTATGGAGAGACAATGTTCACTTGCGTTAGTTTAAATCATTTATTTTTTAATACATATTTTTAGTCAGCATCATGAGCTATTTAACAATTCAGCTTGTGTCTTTTCCTTAGTTTTATATGAGTCCTTATGTTTTTCTTTATTTATATTGTCTTAATTGTTCTCCTGTTAAAGGAGCTTCAAATCTATAACTCTTTCTAAAGATAAAATTGCTTACCAAAGAATAACAACAAAGACTCAGTTAGCTGTTGCCTTTTAGAGTTGCCGCTGCCTTGTAGAAATCTTACTGATATTGCAGGTGGAAATAGACAAGAGGTGTTGTTGTAGGACTCATGACTTACTCTCCTATCTGTATAGGCTTCATTTAATGACTGTTTCAGATTTCAGCAGGCCAATAAGAATGAGGGATGTTACTGTAGCAGCCATCAACTTTCCTTGCAGCAAGTCTGAAGACATAGTTTTCAAAATTTTTAAAAATTACATTGTTATAAATTCAGCTGTCTTAAAAATTTCCAGTAGTAGATGAACTTATGTAATAAATATGGAAAACAAATCTGTTCTTCTTTACCCCTCTGCTTCATTCTGTGTTGCATTTATGCCAAAATAATTTGGCAATCTGTACCTCTTTTTTATACAACCTCAAAAGTAAATAGCAAGACACAAACTTCATGGTTTTATAGTTGATCTTTTTAAAAAAAGATTTATTTATTTTTATTGGAAAGATGGATTTACAGAGAGGAGAGACAGAGAGGAAGATCTTCCGTCCAATGATTCACTGTCCAAGTGACCACAATGCGCTGATCCAAAGACAGGAGCAAGGAACTTTCTCCTGGTCTCCCACACAAGTGCAGGGTCCTAAGGTTTTGGGCTGCCCCCGACTGCTTTCCCAGACCACAAGCAGGGAGCTGGATGGGAAATGGAGCTGCCAGGATTAGAATCAGTGCCCATACGGGATCCTGGCCTGCATTCAAGGTGAGAACTTTAGTCGCTAGGCCACTGCACCATGCCTGGTTGATTTTTTTTTTTATCAAGTATTAAAGCATGAATATCTCTGATAAAATTTTCCCAAATTTTCGTATTTACGCAGGGTCTCTTTGGGGTCCTTACACAATGTGTGTGTGTGTGTGTGTGTGTGTGTGTGAGAGAGAGAGAGAAAGAGAGAGAGAGAGAACTAAAATAGCACTATTTCACATAACTTAAATTTTCAAGAAATGTAAAATGATATTTAGTGGACACTTGATATCCTGAAATATTAACCAGAAAAATGGGATAAGACGTTCCAAAAATTTTCTTGAAAGCATAAATGAGCTAAAGATGGTGAAGTATTACCTGGCCAAAATCTAGAATAAACTCTACATTCAGACTAAAACTGCTTTTGCCTAGAGGACATTTGAATAGTGAAAGAAGTATCTGTGAAGCTGCACTGTGGCTTTGGCAGTCTCCTGCAGCAAGGGAACAGAATCTGGGAAAAATTTTCTGCCCATCTGCAGTCTAAAAAGAGTGTATCCTCAGAGCAAGGGTGATCCAGAAGTTTGGAAGCACTTGTCTAAAAATAGTTAATAGAAAGAGAGCCAAGAGAATTCGTATTGTATTTCAGAGCAATCTATGTTTACAAGATGAAAAGACTTTTTTAAGAACAAATTTAAGAAACTAGAATTACCAAAAAACCAAATTTGAAATAATAAAACCAATCTTCTCACTTAAAAGCTAGAATGAAACTCAATATTATCAGTGGAAAGATTTTTATAGCTTACTGAACAGAGTGAAAAAGAAAATTGGTGAACTGGAAAACAGGTTAGAATAACTTTTTTGTTTTTGAGGATGCAGCATAAGGGATGAGAAACACGAAGAAAATACCAACAGCGACAGAGAACAGATAGCACAATAATAACAGTAGGAATTGCTTTTTGTGTTTTGTTTCCAGAAATTCAAGACTGTCATAGAGAAAAGAGTAACTAGGCTTGAAGAAAGACAATAGGAAGCATCCATGCAGTATTGAAAATGTTCTTTATCTTTACTGGGTTTATTAACACACAAACATATGTTACAAAATGGTGTGAAACAGATCCTTCCCTATTTATACTCAGGTGACAAATAAGGACATGAAAAAGTGTTTAGCATAATTAATCATTACGTCCACATAAATTAAACTCATAACAGTGTATAACTATACATTCTTTGAATGGTTATGATTAAAATTTTTACTCATACAAATTATGGAGGAAGTTTCAGAGGATCTTGAACTCTTATTCATTACTGCTAGTGAGGTAAAATTTAACAGAGCTTTATATGTAATCTGAGTCTGGAACATATCTGTCTCCAAGCTTCAATACAATGTTGACTTTCGGTTTTCACTTTGTTTTGCTTCATTTTGTGGGGTGATTCTTCTTCTTGTTATTCTCTGTCATCCAGTAGAAGAGAAGATGCTAACTTAATAGTCATATTCTTACTGGAATCAGTTCTTACATTTTAAGGCATATCAATTAACTCCAACAGGCTTTTCATAAGCATATTTTTGATGCCAAACTTAAAGTGATTTTGTTAGGTTAAATAGTGTTGTAATGTAACAAAACAGATAAAATTTTCTTGCACTAATTTTATGAAAATCAAGCTGAGTCAATTAGCACAAGAATAACAGAAAATTGAATTAGAAAAATGAATCATAAAAAATCAAGGCAACTTTGTTATCCTAAAATAACATTAATGTTAACATTAATAAACAAATGCAAAACTATAGAGGTATTCTCAGAGTTGATACCATGTTTTTACTGTTTTGGGAAAAGAGGATGCTTACCCCATTAAAGGCTCCCAAAGAGCTGGAGATTGCCCACCCATCTACTGAGGGCTACCACTCATCCTTAAAATTATCAGAGATGTTCTCTTGACAGAGAAAAGGAATACCACCTACCAAAACTAAAGGCAGTTGTGGAGAACATCCCAGTAAAATGACAGCAGAAGACTAAATCATACAATGAACAAGCCATTGCTAAAATGACAGGACCAAATTACCACATATCGACATTAACCCTAAAAGTAAATGCTTCAACTCGTCAATCAAATGTCACAGATTAATACACTGGATCCAAAAACAAAATTGATCTATCCCTTGCCTATAGGAGACATATTTTCCCAAAAAAGATCAGTGGAAACTGTATCTCACAAATTTTGATTTTGTTTTAATTTATTTCTGCAAAAGTTTTTCTTCATCAAATTCTTCACTGACTCACAGGTCATAGGTAGCACCATTTTCTTCAAGAAGGTCCTTGATTTTCTTTTTCATTTCTTCAGTGACACATTAATCATTCAATTGCATCTTATTTAACTTCATGTTACTGTAAATTTCTGTATTTATTCCTGTTGCTGATTTTTTGTGACTTTTTATTTAAGGGATGCATAGTAACTGTGTAATGGAGACTGTCATATCCAGATGTGAGGATACAATGCACTATGCATCTGTACTTCCAGATAAAAAATGGACTTGCAATGAAATTGTTGACTATATCTTGACAATAGGATGATGGACTCTCTGCCATCGTCCACATTCACAGTGTCAGGATACATTTAAATAGCAGGCTGATGGTCTCATGACTGTTTATGAAGAACTATAGCATTATAATAATATAAGGAAAATCAGTGGAGGGGGTGGGGGTTTGAGGAAGGAGAGGGTAAGGAAAATCCCAAAGTCTATGGAACTGTATCATAAAATAATAAAAAATGAAAAAACAAAATAAAATAGAATGATGTTGAGTATGTGCTCTAGTGGGTCAGAATTGATGTTAAACTCTAGTAATTGACCAGCGAAGCATGAATACAGTGAGGTCTTAGGAGTCACTTTCATTTTTTCTAATGATATTTGTTAGATATTTTATGCTTGCTAAAAACATCAGAAAATGTTCTGGTAGCAGCAGTTTTGTATCTGTATGCATGATGTTGTTTTTCAGGAAGCTTTTTGGCTTTGCTGAGCTAGTATTACCTGGAAATGCCCAACTCGATTCCATAATCATAGGAAAGCCTGGAGTTTCTGTTTTATCATCCCAAACTAGTCCTACAAATTTTACTACACGTTTGAGTGAATTTATTTCTATACTTTTTCTACCTTCTCTGTTTGGCGTGTTTCAATAATGCCTTCCCTGAAAGTAGAAAAAGAATTGAGAGAAATGTTGGTGCATTAGAGGATATAGCAGGAAAAGTCCTAAAGGAAAACATACACAAAAGAGCAGAAAAAAAAAAAAAAAACACCAGGAGTAGGCATGAAAATGGGACCAAGACAAGGATAACAAAAATGGCTTTGGTCAACAGGCAAAATGATCTGGACTCCATGTTAGATATTTTGGGATAGAAAAGTAAGTGACTGAGTTAAACAATGAATATCTTTATTGAATAAAACTGAAGGTAAAAAATATGGTTAATGATTGGCTTTTTATTCTTGATCAAGTCTGTGGATAGAATAGGCTAGGTCACTGGCAAAAACTCATGAGATGTCCAGGGTCTGACCGTGGTTATGACTTTACATATTCATAGGTGTAATTTTTTGAAAAAGGAATATGCTGTGGAGTTAGATGAATTTTGATTCTTTTATTAGTGTCATCGTCATCACTGTTTCTAATGAGCAATACTGAGTAAAATAACGTCAAGTAAAAAGACTTGAATGATTAGGGTATACCACACATGTTTACCAACCATAACATAGGTCCTGGTAAGAAATCAGGCCAATCACACAGCTTGATCAGCTTTACTCTGCACTCGCAGGTGTTTTGAAGGAATTTTTTTTTTACGATAACACAGTCTCCTATGAATGGAAAACATATCAAGTCAACACAGTAGAGAAACAAGTTGGATTGAGACAAGAGGCAACAGGAAAGCCTTGAGCACAAGTAGGACGTGGGAAAAAAAGATTGGGGATGAAATGCAATAACTGTTTAATAATTTTATTTACTCATCCATAAGGGGAAGTGTTCTTAAAAAATAGAGAACATCCTATCAATATTCTAGGAGAAATGTTTTTATTGTGATTGTTGATCATTGATCATCTTAGGTGAACAAGGCAAGAATACCTTGGAGTGCACTTACTGCTTGCATTACACACTGTGACTCCACAATTCTGTTGTGTACAAAAATATTCTCTTTTTTAAAAAAAAATATTTGTTTTTATTGGAAAGTCAGATTTACAGAGAGAAAATGCCCAAGTGGTCACAATGGCCAGAGTTGAGCTGAGCCGATCCAAGGTCAGGAGCCAAAAGCTTCTTCCAGGTCTCCCACATTGGTACAGGGTCCCAAGGCCTTGGGTCATCTCTACAGCTTTCCCATGCCACAAGCAGGGAGCTAGATGGCAAGTATAGCAGCCAGAACATGAACTGGGGTGTTCAAGGTGAGGATTTAGCCACTAGGCTATCACACAGGTCCCCCCAAAATAATCTCTTTTTAGTGAATAAAAGACTGAAATCTATTTATTATTTTATTTTCATAGTGCTCAGGGAAAATTTCTATTTTTACTTTTAGTTGATGCAAAACAATCGAACGTTTAGAAAAGATTTTGATAAAACTAACTAATGGGACTTTAGAAATAGTGACTGATTATTCTAAGAACATGGTATTATTGGTTTTGCAATGTACTTGTGATTAGCTTATAGTGCTTTTGATCATATTTATTTCAATTTTTTGTCCTAATGCTCATTTCTTTATCATTTTCAACTATTTTGTTTTATACATAATTAAATACTCTGCATTATCACACAGTCTGCTTAATTTCCAATATTAAGGAAATGACTTGTGTATTCTTCAGAAAATAATGGTTACAAAACACAACAGGGAATAGGAATCTTAGATATTTTTATTATCTACCACTTGAAGATTGCTTGTAGACAGACTGAAAGAGAAGTGCAATTCTCTGAAAGAAAAACTAGCTCAAGGTGTTATAACAGAGGAGCTTAATCAGAAGCTGATGAGATAAAGGCTGGGGAAATCCTCTATGGTCATTTCATGACATATTTTTGGTAATAAAGCAGCCTGTTAAACTATGCAATTATCTTAGAAAATGTTTCATCATGCTTGTTCCAGAAAAGTAGAAAGTATTTGAATTACCAGACTTCTGGCAAGTAATTCAGATGACACCATACCAGGTTTTGGAAAGAACTGAAACAGTATCAAGTGAGTAGCTTTTTAAGTCTGCATACCTTCATGCCTCTTGGAGAAGTTTAGGATCCTCAGAATTAGAGCAAAATGGAATAGAACCAGAAATGACATACATAAGAAATTTATTGTGCTAACACACATCAGAGTTTAGGTAATGCATGCTTAGCGGGAGAAGAAGATATAAGGAAGTGATGAAAGGGATATAGATAAATAATATGCACCAGTCTTTTTAAAGTTTTATTTTATGTATTAGAAATAGAGAGTTAGAGAGATAGGAGGCATGGGAAAGGGTGAGTAGAAAGCAGGTGGTGGTGGGAGAGAGAAGCACAGAGGAGAGATATATATTGAAATTTTATGGGCTAGTTCCTTTTCCAAGTGACTGCAATGGTTAGAGCCATTCCAGGCCGAAGTCAAGAGCCTGGAATGCCAAGTGGGTCTCCCATGTGGATGCTAGGGCTGCTTTGCTTACTGATCATTTTACTACTTCTAAATACGAGAGATTCATTGCTTGTTTAAAGCTCAAACTGAAAGGGAAGAGCAACTCCACCTGAGAAGGGTTGAAGCTAATGCTAAATCAAGTGTCAGATAAATAATTACAAATAAATATTTTCAAGAGAGAAAATGGAGTATATTAAGGAGATATTTTTGCATAGGGATCCCTGTTGTTATAATTTTTTTAAGATAGTTTCAAAAATTTTCTAGTCTGAATGCTATTATACTATTTCTTTACACATGTGCATTATAAATTAATACATGTGATGTCGGCTACTTCTAGTTTTATGAACTCCTATTAAGCAAGGTCATTCCCACTACAGTAGCCAGAAGCATGCACCAGATGGCACTAAGAACATTCAGCAAAGCAGCCAAGAAGAGGTCGTCTCTTAATTTCTCCATAGGATCAGAAAACTGTCCAAAAAATGAGATATGTTAATTGACTGCAGCTTTTCCACAATAAGGTGCGTAACAGAAACTGCAAGTTCTACACAACACTTTCCACTTTAAGAAATTCAAAATGCTAGTAAATAAACAAACAAACAAACACGTGGAGCCTCTCCCAGGAATTAGGATATTGTGAAACTTTCTGAAATGTGATGATCACAGCTAGTGTTTTTTGAATTGCAGATTAAAAGCATTCGATTGTTTTTAAAATTTGGAAGCATGCAGCACAGTTTGTATGTGTGTGTTTCATTTCAAGAAAAGGGAGATTCATTTGGAAGATGGCAAAGAGAGTATCAATTGCTTCAACAGTGCTTTATCTGCACCTCACTTTGTCTCTTCCTTCTCTGTGTTTTGATTTGAAGTGCTGCCACAGAATTTCTATGCACAGTCATGCACTACCTTGCGATTTTCTTGAAAACTGACACTTTTTGAAGGGTTAGGTTATTGGGTTTTAATATCTTCAGGCACCTACTGATATGACTAATCCGCTGAAAAAGACTGCATTGTACTAATGACTGCATTGAAAAATAAAATCAAGCAAATTTCTGTGATATTTTCTTTTTTAAAATAATCTTGATCCCCATAGTAAGAATTCACATTAACGTTTTGATCCGTAGCTAATTTTAGCTATTCGTTTACTAGTCCACATGCGTATAGTGTATGTGTGTTTTAAGAGTGTGAAGCTCAATGAGTACTCAAATGTATTCATTATACATAATAAAAACATAGCTTTTTACAGTCCTTCTCTTTCACCAACTGAAGTGTTAGTTAAAGAAAGACTTATTAGAGGACATGATCATTTAAAGCCTAGAACGTTTTGGCAAACTCTCATCACATCTCTCCCAGGGTTGAGCTGTGACCGTAACACTCTTTCACTTGGCCTCTCACCCATAAAACCTAAAATCAGGAGTCATGGAATACTTCTGTGTGGTTTTCTTGTCATCATTTGAATTGATTCTCCGTATTATACATAAAAACAGAAGCTTGATACTTACTGTAGAGATATAAAGTCATTCTTGTCCTATTTGTTTATGTAGAAAATATCACCTCAGAAGGCAGCAGTTGATGAGGTTAGAGGTCTTGCTTGTCCATTATCAAACTATCACATAAATGAGTACTGACCTGTGATGTAACATACATCATTTCTTGAAGATGCCACATGTTCAGAACAAATTTCTGCAAATCCTAACATACTCATCATGATATGTATATATATGTATATATATTATACGTATATATATGTATATATATATTATATATATAATATTTAGATATATACTGTCTACTTAGAGAATGAGAAGAAAGGAGAGAATAGCTTAGTAAACTTCAGGGTTGGCATTCTTAGTAAAATATGCCAGGAAGAAAGAATATACTTGTGGTTCACTTAGAGTCTGAAGAAAGAGCATTCATTTTTTTTTATTCTGAAGCAGTGCAATAATGTAATGTAGAATTTTCCAAATTTTGTTCTGTAGAAGAACACTAGTGTTTCTCAAGATGTTCTATGCAAAACTATGGCCAATGCTTTCCTTTTACATGCATTTTCTAAAATGCAAGACAGAATTTAGAATATTCATTTATTTGCTTATATTTTATGCTACAATATAACTCAATTGTAACAAGAATCTCTCAGGATTTTCTTAGGAAGGAAAATTTCTACACAAGTAAAAAAGACATGTCACTCCACTGGTATGCTAAAGCATGGGCAGCATTCACCGGTACCTGGGCACTAGCAGATGGACACTTGTCATCTGTGGAGCATTTTTCATCAATTGCATTCATATTTTCAGCACACAGCAGTAATATTTTCAGTCTTTAAGGTATATCAAACATCTGCAGATTAACAAGTTCCTGATGGAGTTCTGTCAATACATGTTAGTTTACAACCACCGGCTGAGCAGAGAGGCGGACTGTGCCGGGTCCTGTACAGGATGTGGTTAAGAACTTGCATATATTTTTAACACATTGGTTACTCAATACTATGTCAATTAATTCCATAATGTTAGAAATTGTTACTGACGTTATGTTGGGGCTTTTAATCGATCGGGATTTTATTCTGTTGGCTCTGCCTTCAGACCAGAGATGGTCCCCCCAAGAAGCTGTTGAACTTATCTGGACAACAAGATGCTGGACTCTATGCTTGGGTATATGCTTCCAATGAAGGAATCTCAACTGAACTTGAACTGTGGTTATGCAACAAGGTGGAGGAATTCACCATGGGGGGAGGGATGGGGGAGGGGTGGGGGAATCCCAGTACCTATAAAACTGTGTCACATAATGCAATGTAATTAAAAAAATAAATTAAAAAAAAAACAACAAAAAAAACCAAAAAACCCCCACTGTTTTGGCATCAAATATTTGTGAGACACGTTACTCTGGGGAGCAGTTTTACAATTCTTAGTGGTGCATGATTTTAAAAAAGAAGAGGAAAAAAAACATGGATAAAGAAATTCCATACTTATGAAAAATGATCAATTTGAGTGTGCAAACTACAGCCTTTATTTTCAATGTTGCTAAAATTGATTTGATAACAGTTCCAATTCTTAAATAGAGTCCACTGAGTTTAATAGACATTCTTTCTTTCTTTTTTTTTTTAAGCTTCATAGAATTCATGTTCAAAGAAGAGTAAGTTGGAAGAACAGAGAATTCTCGTATACCTTGTCCTCGAAAGTGCAACATTTATTATGGGGGATGGCTAAGTGGTAAAAATCCTTACCCTGCATGTCTGTGATCCTATATGGGCACCGGTTCATGTCCCGGCCTCTCCATGTCTCTTCCAGCTCCCTATTTGTGGCCTGGGAAAGCAATAGAGTATGGCACAAAGCCTTGGGATCCTGCCCATGTGGAAGACCTGGAAGCAGCTCGTGGCTCTAAGCTTCAGATCTGCTCAGCTCTGTCCATTGCAGCCACCATTCTGTCTCTCTTTCTCTCTGTAAATCTGACTTTCCAATAAAAATAAAATAAATCTTGAAAAAAAATTGCTATGATTGATAAACCTATACTGACACTTCATTACACCTGAAGTCCATAGTACTTTTTCTTTTTTTAAATTAACTGGTAACCTTTTACTGTGTTTAATATAGGATCAAGATATACATACAAATGTTCTTTGAAATTCCCTTCGCTTTGAATTAACTAGAAATTTGAAACTCATGACTGTTTTATTATTTGTGTATTATCCAATTTAAGTGTTTGCTCATCTACTTAAACAGTGTAGGAGAGAGAGAAAGAGAGAGAGATCATTCATGCATTCCCTGCCTCCTTTTTCAAATGCCCACAATAGGCAACAGCCAGACCCCAGCTAGGATCCCGGAGCTCTGCCCTGATCTCTCAAAAGGGTAGAAGGGACCCAAGTATATGATTCATAATTTGCTGTCCTTCCAGGCACATTGCCAGGAAGCTGGATCAGAAAAGGACAATCCATAACTGGAATCGGCACTCTTATGGAATGTGGACATCTTAAATCAGAGTTTTAGTATGCTGTGCCATCTCATCCACCCCAGAATCTAGTTTTGTGTGAGGCAAAGTATGAACCAGAACTCAGGAAAACAGGGAGGCTCTAGTCAAAGTCTGATGAACAAAAGCTATGACCATAGTCCATAGTATTTTTGAATTTGCTCTCTTTTTAAGATTTATTTATTTGAAAGACATAGTTAAAGAAAGAGAGAGAAAGCAAGAGAGGGATCTTCTATCTCCTGCTCCACTTCCAAAATGGCCACATTAGCCATGGCTGGATCAGGCTGAATACAGGAACCTGGAACTTCATCCCGGTCTCCCACATGAATGACAGTACCATCCTCTGCTAGCTTCCTGGGCACTTTATCAGGGAACTGGATCAAAGTGGCATAATCAGGACTGGAATTGGATATGGGATGATGGGTAACCCCTTGTCTTAACACTCACCCCACAATTAGCTTTTTTGTAATACATTCTCTAGATATTCCCCATTTTAGTATCATACAAAATAGTTTCACTGCCATGAAAATCCTCTACCTCTACCTGTTCACCATTTTTTCCAGCCTAACACTGGAAAGTCACTAACATTTTCATTTTCTTCATGTTTTGTGTTAACCAAATTACCACATAGTTGAAATCATACAGCTTTTTCAGATTGACCTTTTTTCATTTAGTAATATGTAGTTAAGTTTCACCCATATATTTCCATGGCTTTATAACACATTTCTTTTAACTGAATATGAACATTTTATTGCCTGGATGTAGCACTGTTTACTTATTCACCTACTGAAGGCTGTCTTTGTTGTGTCCAAGTATTGGCTGTTATTACTAATGCTACTATAAATATCAATGTGCAGGTTTTGTGTGGATATACATTTCAACTCATTTGTATAACTTAGCAAGGAATGTGACAGTTGCATAGTGACTGTTGCATTGTTACACAATGTTTATTTTCAAATAAGCTACCGAATCTGTCCCCCAAGATGACTGTATCATTTTTCATTTCCATCAGTGATAAATCGGAGTTTCTGTGCTTCATGGCCTCATAATCATTGAGCATTGTTGGTGTGTGGAATTTTGGCCATCCTAGTCAGTGATCAGTCACATCTCACTGGTCTTCATTTTGAAATTTTCTAAAACATTTGGGGTTCAAATTTTTTCACATACTTATTTACTGTCTGCATACTTTTGGTATTGTGTCCATATCTTTTTCACAATTTTTAGTGAAATTTTATTTTTGCATTCAGCTTTAAAAGCTCCTTGCATATTTTTCATAAGAGTACTTTTTAAGGAATGCTTTTTGCATACCTTTTCACTAATTGGAATTGTTTCATTAAGAAGTTTTTAATTTTAATGATATTTTACTTACTGATGACTTTTTCATGGATCCTGAATTTGGTGCTATATTTCAGCAGTATCACTAGACTCAAGGTCATATAGATTTTCTTTTGTTATTTTCTAATGCTTTTATAATTGTGTGCTTGGAGTTGATTTCTGCAGAAGGTAAAAAGTCTGTGTCTAGATCCACTTTTTGCATATGTATATGTTTAGTTATCCAGTTTGTTTTTTCTTAATATTGGCTCGATGAAAGAAAGTATGATGTATTTTTTGTACTAATATGGTCTAAAAGTACTGCATAAAATTGATATATTTCTTCCTTAAATGTTCAAATTCTTTAGTGGATCCATTTGGGCCTCAGGTTTTCTGCTTCAAGGATTATTAATTATTTACTTGATGTCTTCATTCATTAATTAATTTATTAACAAATATCAGTGTATCTATACATACATCCAGATTATCTACCTCTTGGTTTTCTTAGATAATTAATATGTTTATTCTAGATCATCAAAGTTGCAGGAATAATCAATTTATTATATGTTTATGATTATTAACATATATTATTATGTGTTCATATAATTCAATATTACTCATTTTCCCCTCTTTCATTTGTTACTAGTATTTTGTAGCTTCTGTCTTTTGTTTTTATTTGACCTCACTACAGGTTTATTAATGTTCGTGATTTTTTTTTTTATTCCAGGGGAGAGCACGAACGCAGTCCCCCACTACCACAAATAATGCTGTCAAGTTTCCCACATTTGGGGAAATCGCAGGGGTCAGCACACCTGTAGTGCAATGGATAAGCCTTGCCCTGGAAAAACCACCTTCGTGATCATGGTATCTCCCCGGCCAGGTAAGTATGGTGATTTTTTTTCAAAGAGACATATTTCTATTTTGGTGTTCTCTATTAATTTGCTATTTTCAATTTGATTAATTTTGCTCTAATTTTTATTTTTATTTCCTTCCACTTATTTTGAATGTACTTTATTCTTTTTTTGAATTTATGAAGGTAGAAACTTTGCTGATTTTAACTTTTAGTATATGCAATAATGTTATAAAGTTTCTTCAACTATTTTATTCCTCTAGCCTACAAGTTTTGATGTGTTCCATTTTCATTTACATTAAATTGCTTTAAATTTTCTTGAGATTTACCCTTTGTCATGTCAAATTTAAAAGGCTGCTGTTCATATTTTGGATTTTCTAATTATTTTTGCTGTTATTGGTTTCAAATTTACATCCATTACAGCGTAAGAGAATATACGATATTATTCCCATGTCTGCAAACTTGTTGCAATTTGATTTATGTCTGAAAATATGTTCTATCTTGGTTAGTTCTCCATTTGAACTTGAGATGAGAAGAGTAATGAATTCTTGGATGAATTAGGCCGTATGTATCAGCTGTACTTAGTTGACTTGATGTTGTTAAGTTAAACTATATCATTGCTGACATTCTGCCTGGTGGATGCCTTTATTTCTGATATATTTTTGTTAGAGTCTCCAGTCATAAAAATGTGTTCATCTTTACTCCCTTTAACTTGTACCTCATATATCCTGGTGCTTTACTATTAATTGTATCCACATGAAAAATCATTATGTCTTTTTGGAGTAAGTACGTCTTTAATAAAGTAATACATTTATTCCTTAAAACTCTCCATGCTCTGAAGCCTGCTCTAAAATAAATGGAGCTTCTTATACCTCATTTTGTGTTCATCTGTTTTCAATACTCTTTAATTAATCCAGAATAAATAATACATTATTTTCCCATCGGGAAGCTTTCCTGCTATCAAGGGGAAATCATGTAACAAACATAACAATATAAATAGTATGCTTTGTGTTGGAATATAAGGATAAAAGCTAAAATGCTTCTGAAAGAGTTATAAAAATTTATACAGATGGGATGTGATTAAGTTTTCCTTTGACCACTGAATATATCCCACAGATACAAGAGGAAAGTAAATTAAAGAGACACTATCATGTAATCACTCAAACTTACAAAGTCATACTTGGAGTGGGAAAGACCCTTTGATTTTTTAATACAGTTTTTAGAAAATAAAGATGCTCAGTATTGGTGAAAAGAAAACTGCAATGTGAAACATTAAACAAAAGATCCTATGTGTTTCTCTCCCAAATCCATTACTTTCTAAAGAGTATGAAAATCATGAAACAACACACAAATGCTTGTAATTTAGCTACTATTGAGATAATTATTTTATGCTCTATATAGTGCTTAAGTTTTATATATCTAAGTTGATTCTCCATATGAGGCATTACTATTATTTCACATTATAACTGGGAACAAACTCTAAAACTGGCTAAGATTAAACAAGTTTTCTGAGATCATTTATTCAATAGGTACAACAAAAAAGGATTTAAATTCATATTATCAGATTTCAAAATTTATACATATTCTTAGCAACTAAAGCAAACCTCCCCGATTATCTAAGGAATGTGCTGCAAAACTAGACTTACTTGGTTTCACTTCCAGGGAATTTATTTAGAATGGGAGTTCATCCTGAAGGGATCTTTGAAGACAGAGTTCAGAGTAACTCACCTTGCCAATATTTTTCAAATCTCTCCTTCTGCAGAACAAACTACAACTTTAGCAATCTGAGTACTAGATTTGCTAAACTGAGGACCTATCACTCTGTCTGTCTTTTGTCTAAAACCACAGGATAATCTTTTGACATTCTATTTCCTTGGTAAATGACTACAAAATTCTAACTTAAACACAGGAAAATGAACACCTTTAGTCTTTACCCTTAAAATGCCATTTATCTAATTACTTTATTTTTAATATTTGTGATTAACATTAAACTCAGAATTCCCCATTGCTAGTAATGCAGATGAGGATATGTGGGGCTGGTCATTTCAGCTGAATATTTCTGCTGATAACCTAATAGAGAAGTTGCAGTGATAGCCCATGACATTTCTCTCTCCACTAGTATTTGTCTATCCTGTAATGCCACAGCAAAGAACCATGTCTAGCAGACTCCATTGTTGTCAATGGAAAGGTGTCCATTTTAGAAGGTCAGTGTGGACTGGCTAAATGTCGGAGTTTTGGGGGTGACCGGATCGGGTGTGTCATGGGTGAATTCTGGTTGTTTCCTATAATTGTTAGAAATGCAGACAGAGCCAATCAGTTAGAAACATTTATTATGCAACTTTAAAACATTTTAGATATTACAGAGTGCTTCCATTTTGTAAAAAGAATTTCCATTCCTAAGTCACTTGCTCCATATCAGATTACAATTAAGAACTGTTCCAGCAGCAGATTGTCCAGGAAAGCTTCTGAAGTATTTCTCCGTATTAATTATAAGAAGATTATAATGGTAAAAAGCAAACATTTATATTTTGAACTCACATTTTACTATCATAAATTAGATTACAAAACCTTTATTTTAAATTTTCACTTTAAAATTTTCCTTGAAGTAATAATTAAAAGATAGATCTTGAGAATCTATGTTCATGGGCATGTCTCAGCAAGCCTCACAGGGATCACAGTGGAAATGACATTTTATATTAAACTTTTGAAGCAAGAAAAGGAGAATCTATTGAATGCTATAACTGTTATGCACAGCATGCATATTAACTTATCAGCAAGAGGAAATTATGACAAAAATTGATTTAAAAATTTAACACCAAGAAGAGAATTCTAATGTGACAAAGTTAATGTATCCAGTAATGGAATGACTATATTTTCAAACCTCCTAATTGGATTTTTGTCTTTATATAAATTGCAAAGCACTTGCACTTTATTATAAATGAAATGGAGCATCCATCCACATAATTTTTGCTTAATATTGAGGAAGCACCTCGTGTGTTTGCAACTCATATAAATTTGGGCTTCCATGAGTGAGTTAGGTGCTTACTTTGTATACATTTAAATTATTACTCAATCATAACTAGCAAAAATAGAGCAAGATGCTATAATACCCCTATGTTTATACATCAGAGATGAAATTTTTGGATTAAACTTTTGCAACAGGCAGTATAAACTATGAGAAAGTTTCTCTTACAAAATAGCTAACCTGGGGCCCAACTGCAGCGCCAGCAGACATCCATTCTTGGTGCAGATTTTTGTGTCCGCTGCTCCAATTTTCATTCAGCTTCCTGCTTATGACTTGGGAAAGCAATTGTGAATGTCTCAAGTCCTTGATCCCCTGCACCCACATGGGACACAGGAGACCTGGAGGAAGGTCCTGGTTCTTGGTTTCTGATTGGTTTAGTTCTGGCCATTGTGACCATTTGGGAAGTGAATGATCGGTTAGTCAATTAATCATTCTCTCCTGTCTATGTGTAACTCTGCCTTTCAAATGAAAATTAAGAAAAAAATCTTTTAAAAAAAGATTAGTTGTGATTACTATTATCACTGATGTGAATGAATAAAAATGATATAAAATAATAAAACCAATTTTTCAGAGTAGTGCTACATTATACAGTAAAGTTAATGAACATTAATTTACTTTAGAATTGGATGTGACTTTTGATTTCTTTATGCATGTTGTCTTAATGACAGTGTACTTTAACAAACATGAACTCAGAAATAAGAAAGGCTCAAAAACATATGAACTAAATGCATATATAACTAACACTGGGGAATAAATTCTATTCTTTGCATAAATATCTGAAGTGGAAAAAATTTCTAATATTGTTAGCAGTACAGAAATTCAGAATTAGGCAATAGCTAATCAACCATGACTGAACAATTTCACCTTTGGTTTATCTCCCGGTAGGATAATTATGTAGAGAGGAGGCTGGAGTCAGTCAAAGGGCCTGACAGCATATGCTTGTTATAATTTTATTTTCTTTGCATTACCTTAAAAATAATATCATTAGTAAGCTTTCCCTTTGTCATCCACAGAGAAGAACCCTCTGAGGCTTACAAGGAAGGGTTGGAGGACACAGGGAGTAACTGATTATACTGCCCCATGTATATTAATATATGGAACATCAGGTCCCTCATAAGCAACCTCAGTCTCCTGGGTTGTAACCCTTTAGGATCCAGGCTCCGTTGGTCTACACTGACGCAGATGGAGATATCTGAAGGATGCTGTTGGATATGTGGAACAGAGACCCAGGAGAGAAAAGATTAGGGAGGCGAATGTGCACTTTGTTTTTTCTCAAGGAGTAGTTGATACTGTAGGAGCAGCTGAGATAATGGTGCAGGAATATAAATACATTGAATGAAAAAGGTACAGAGTAAAATACTGAAGTCACAGAGTAACAAGGAAATTCAAGGAAGAAAATGCAGAGAAGTTCAGAATGCTTGCCTACATAGAATATTTTTATGACCTAGAAAAAAGTGTAGCTTCAGGAATAATGCTCTAATCAGTGTGTCAAACAAGGAAGATGTGTATTAAAGGATCAGTGAATTCATCAGGTAGTTAATTGTTAGCCTTAGTGTGATGCAATATGGGTGGGTGGCAAATGTAGAAACCGGAGTCTAATACTATGAGGTAGATTAGAGGTGAAGACATGGTGAAAAGTTGCCTTTGTCTTGGTTGGTATTGATTTATTTTGTTATTCCTACCACAGAAATAGTTGGAAGAAAAACAGAATAGCCTGGTGCAATACTTCCTCTCACTGACTGCACACTGAAGTCACCTTGAGAAGGTGTAATTATTTTTTTTGCTATCTTTTTTTTCAACTAATGCATAAGCCCCACTCAAATTGAATTGAATCCCTAAGTATGGAACCCACATAAAATTTATTTTATCCAAGGTCAGAGTTATATAGAGAGACAGAGAAATTTCTATCTGATGGTTCACTCCCCAAATGGTCACAATGGCCTGGACTTAGCCAGGCCAAAGCCAGGAAATTCAACGGAATCTTCCACATGTGTGGCAGCGGTCAAAACCAATTGGACCTTTTTCTGCTTTTCTCAGGCCATTATCAAGCTCATTACTGGAGCATCTGGGACACAAATCAGTGCTGTTATGAGATGCTGGCATCAAAGGTGGGGGCTTCACCTTTCTGCCACAGTGCAGGCCCCAGATATTGATTGTTTAAACAGCACACCTGTTTGGAATGGTATGATGGTCTTGTGATAAAGTCCTCACCTTGCATGCACTGGGATCCCATATGGGTGCCAGATCTAACCCTAGCGGCCCCACTTCCCATCCGACTCCCTGTCTGTGGCCTGGGAAGACAGTTGAGGACCCTGCACCCATGTGGGAGACTTGGAGGAAGACTCCTGGCTTCTGGCTTTGGATCTGCTCATCTATGACTGTTGTGGCCGCTTGGGGAGTGAATCAATGGATGTCTCTCTTCCTCTCTGTATATCTGACTTTCCAATAAAAATAAAATTAAATAAATCTTTAAAAAATAGCACACCTGTTGATCCTACTATTTAATTAGAATTGAAAACTTCAGAATCAGCTTTAAATATTAATCTAATCCTCTGCTGTCACTTCTTGAGTCTCAGTTCCCTTATCAAACAAGTGACAATATGAGCAGTTATCAACTTCATTGGATTTTAGGAATGACTGAGTGATGTAAAGTACATGAAACAATATTGGTAATTGTTGCTATTGTTATTAAAATAGACAGCTGATCTCTCTGGTTTCCTGTTTTTGTGGTTCATCAGCTCTTTGGAATGTATCTAATTAGATATAGCTAATATCTTCGGGATGGCCTCATATTCAGGAAGGGATGAAGAGAGACTGATGTCACTCTTTCCACCAATTATACTACATGTCACCTATTCAACAAACCTACTATTATCTTGGTATCTGGCCTTAATCCTGTATGAGATGCATCAAAAGTTGAGCATCTCAACTTGCTGGAGTTTCACATGTTTCTTGGGCCTTTGGTTTCTTTCATCAGCCACAAATCTTCATTATTCTTTCATAGAACTTCATGAGATTTCCTAAACCACTGTTTATGATTAACTTTGAAATAAAGTCCTTTGTGTTAACGATGTATTGTGATAATAGAATATGTGCTAATAGTACAGATCGCTAATAGGCAGTTAGAAAAGTTAATGACTGTTAGTACCTGTTTAAATCGTGGTTTCCTGCCTAGCTTTTTACCCTTGAGCCTTACCTTGTCCATCATTTTAATGGGAAGTTATAGGCAAGGAATATTAAACTCATGACTATTGCAATATGGGAGAGAAACCTCAGTCTGAAGTAAATTCTTCTAAACAAATTTACTTCTGAAGTAAATTCTAAAGGTGGAAGACTTTTGAAGAACTAAGATGAGCTAATGGAAAAGTACTGCTTCCAGAACCTTAGTGGAGGAGGTTGATCAACAGGATATGTTGAACATATTGAGTTATTTATTCCTGAACTGGCAAATGTTCTTCTCTGTGATTAACCCATCTGTTTGCTAATTGATACCCAAGGAAGCTGGTCTCCTTCCCTTCCTCTGAGAGTAGGAGACAAAGGTATTTTCCTTTTTGACTGCCTTTCAGAGGAGTGATTCCCACGTTCTTCCAAAAGAAGTTTCTGTGATATAAAATAGGTAGGAGTTCAGGTGACACGATACCTCTGCAAAGATCAGATAAACAATTTGTAACTGAAGATATTTGAAAGTAAATGTACCAGTGTTAAGCAGAGATGGTACATTCAAGGAAATAGGACAGGACAGAATGACAGCAGAGGGGCACCTGGAGACTAACAGACATGGAAAGAAGAAGAGACAATGGTGTAGTGTTATAGTGAGCAATAACCCAGCAACATTCAGCAAGCCATGCTCTGAACTGCACCAGCAGCAGAAACTCCACCAGCAACAAGGTGGGAAGGGACATTCGCTGGAACCTCAGGAGGTGAACCCAAAGAGCTGCTCATCCTGTTGATTTGATCAGGAGCAGAGACAGAGCAGCAGATCCCAGACAGGCAGTGTGGGGACAGGATGGATTTCATAGTCCATTCTGCCCCTAGAGCCAAATAGGGCACCATTTTGTTTAAAGAGGCAGAAGCTATGGGGCAGGATTGCGGCTATATGGAGCTGTAAGTGAACTAATTTCTGGCTTGGTGAACTGCAACAACATGGCATCCTACAGGTTCTACCCAAGACAGGTCAGGGTAGTCCTCAGACCTGAAGTCCAGCAGATCCAAAACTCTAGCAGTGGCACATCAGCCACTATTTTGTACAGTATGGCAAAGGCTATGTGCATGTGCTGAGCTGAGAGTGAACTCACTTCCCTGTCAGTTGAGTGCACTGGTCTCACAGGAAAATAATACTGACAATGGCATTGTATGGTTCATAATAGGTCCTGTTGGCCCTCAGACCTAATGGCCAACCAATTCCTGCAATGTCAGCACTGCCAACAACCTAGCTATTTAGGATACCTAATGTCTCTCTAATCCTGGGAACTGCTTGAACTGGAAGTGAGACAAAGGTTGTACACACAATGGTGGAAATGGAAAGTGGTGAGCCAGGAGCTGGGGCTATGGAGACAATGATGGAAGTCTAACATAAGAACCCAGACAAGAATTTGCTGGAAGGAGTGGCTCAAGTGACTGCAAACAAAGAACTGGGTACCAAACACAATAAGTAAAACCAAACTGTAGATCTGTGGGTGACACAGCTTAGAAAGCTGCCCCAAGGAGAAGAATTTGCTGACCAGAAGTACAATGATCAAGAGCAAAAGAACAGACAGAGGCATGATGAATATTACTGAAGACTCCCCTGCAAAGGAGCAAAAGCTTTTGTCAACATCCAGAACTCCCAACAGGCTTGAGCAAAAGCTACCTATACCACAACACATGATAATCAAGCTCTCTTAAATCGAACATAAGGAAAACATCCTTAAATATGCATATGAAAAAAATCAGCTGACATATGAAGAAATGCCAATTAAAATCACAGGAGACCTCTCACAGGAAACTCTACTAGTACCTAGCAAAACCAAAGGCAAATGTAAAGAACATCCCAGTAAAATAACAGCAGAAGACTAAATCAGTGAACAACCCTTTGCTTAAATGACAGGACCAAATTATCATCTGTTCATATTAACCCTGAATGTAAAGGCTTAAATTCATTAATCAAATGTCATTGATAAGTACATTGGATTAAAAACAAAACCCATTTATCTGCTGCCTACAGGAGACACATTTTACCAATAAAGGTCAGCAGAAACTGTATCTTATGGATTTTGATTTTTTTTAGTTTCATCTTTCATAATTCTCTCATTAAATTCTTCAAATACTCATAGATTATAAAGTAGCATCATTTCCTTCAAGAGGGATCTTGATTTTGTTTTTCATTTCTTCAGCAACACATTAGTCATTCAGTAGCATGTTATTAAACCTCATGTTGTTTTTAATTTCTTTTTTTATACCTGTTGTTGATTTTGTTTTGTGGCTTTTCATTTAAGGGGATGTACAGTTACTACTGTGTAATGGAAATCATCATATCCAGTAGCATGTTGTTTAACTTCATTGCATTGTAAATTTCTATTTTTCTTCCTGTTGTTTCGTATTGTGGCTTTTCATTTAAAGGGATTTATAGTAACTGTGTAATGGAGACTATCATATGCAGTTGGGAGGATACAAGGCAGTATTCATCTCTACTTCTAGATCAAAGATGGACTCCAAATGAAACTGTTAACTATATCTTGACAATAGGATGCTGGACTCTCTGCCATTGTCCATACTGCAATGATGGACATATGACTGTTTATGAAGAACTATATTATGGTAGTAATATAGGGGAACTTAGTGGGGGAAGAGGGAATTTAGGGCAGCTGGAATAAAAGTCCCAGACCCTATGGAACTGTATGATAAAGTGATAATGATAATACTAACAATAATGAGTACAAAAATCAAATAGAAGCAAAAAAAAAAAAAAAAAGGCAAGAAAAGAACAGAAAGTAAATGTACCAAAACAGCGAAGATGGAGTAAAGAGAAACGGAGAAGCCTGCCTAAAATTGAATTAAGAGGAAGGGAATGTTAAAGATATCTCAGTAATTGTCTTTGATTTTTCCTTTGGCTTAAACTTTTCTTCAGTATCACCTCCTCTGGAGTGTCTTGATATTTATTTGAAAGAGAACTAGCGAAAAGGAAAGACATATACAAGACAAAACTCCCATCTATTGGTTTACTTCCATGCTGCCCACACACTTCCGGCTGGGTCATGGCTGAAGTTAGGATCCAGCGACACAATCTAGCACTGCTACATGGATGGGAGGGACCTCTCAGGGTCCGCATTAACAAGAAGCTGCCATCAGGAATCAAACCTACATATCTTGATGTGAGACAGTGATAACTTAACTGGCATCTCAACCTCCAGGCTGAACACTTACCGCCTGATTTTGGATTTTTGCTCAACCTTCATGCTCTGGTTTAAAATAAATTTGTACTGTTTAGAGATTTTTAAATAAATATTAGAAAGTTCTATTAATTAGAAAGGTCTGAAGGACCAGGGTCTTGGTCTTGGCCTGGCCCAGTCCTGGCAGTTTTGGCCATTTGAAGCATGAACCAATGGATGGGAGATTAAGTTCTCTCTTTCCCTCCCTCCAGTCTTCCCTCTAGGTGTCTGCCTGTTTGATAATTTTTTTTTGAAAAGGAAATGTGATCAAGGGAAACATTTATACAATTGAATTTTATCTCTGCAGTATTGGAAAGAATACTCAGCAATGAAGTGATAAATGCTTTACTCTAAACTGGTCAGTCTCAGAAAATTTTCCTTCTGAAAGCTAGATGGAGAGACAATGGATAAACACAGAAAGAGTTGGGCAGGTGAAGGAAAGGAACTTCCATCTGTTGTCATAGTCCCTAAATGTCTGCAACCGCCAAGACTGAAGCTACAAGCCAGGAACTCCATCCAGGTCTCCCTGATGGGTAGCAGAGCATGAATCCCTTGACTAATCACCACTGATTCCCAAGTTATGCATTACAGGCAGTTAGTCAGGAGCTGGATTGGAAGTGGAGCAGTGGGATTCTAACCAGCATTCTCATGGAATGCGAGTTGTATAGAAACAGAAAGGGCAGGTGTCTTTGTGCTTGATATTTTAGCAGAATGAGGTCTTCTCTACTCTCATATCGATTAGGAAAATATTTCAAGACATAAGCCTTCTTTAATATCCTTTATAATTAGTATTCAAACATGAATTTCCATCACTCTGGAAGTTTGGCTGACTTGGAATTCTGTGGATTTACTGGAATACCATTCCTAAATGGTGTGGGTCAACTTTTATTATGCAATATTTTAGGCAGATAAAACATACAGGATGTAAGTTACAATGGCTAGTCAACAAAATGTTTTACATAACTTAAGACCTAGAACATAGTATCTTTCTCTTTTCCTAATTGGACATCACTGTTTTCCTTTTAGGTAACTGCATTTTTCATAGTATCTCCTTGCTTTGAATAATATGATTATTAAATATGATAGTACCTATAATAATATATTTACCTGTGTTTAAAACTTAATTTTGCAAATATGAAATATTCATCAGATAAATTTACTTCATGCCCAAATGATGGTACCTACTCAAGAGGACCAAATTGGAGATTTATATAGATGGTTCTTCTTAGAACAATTGGCTATGTACCTGACAGCTGCTTCTGTTTGAGTGAATCATTAAGTTACATTGGGATGGTACTCAAAATTACATTAAGTGCTATTTATTCTACACTATCTACTTGCCAAAGTACTTCCTTACTTTTGCTTTTTGTTGTCTATGCCATGAATTTGTTGATGTTAAGAGTATTAAAAAATAAAGATGTAGTTACCTCCCAATGTGATGTGACAGTAAATTTGACAATTTAACCTGAAGAAGATACTGACATGTACATTCACAGTTTAAAAACTCTAATAGTTCACTCAATTTACTTAGAATGTATAAGTGTTATGATTCATCATGATTTGTCAATGTTCTTTAATCCATAGTTTGCAAAGCTCTGTGGTTCTTTTTTAAAATTTAACTTATGTATATAAAGTGAGAAAACTTCATGTATTTAACAGTACATATTTAGGAGCATAGTGGTATTCCCCCACTCCCTCTTTCCTGAATTCCCTGTCATGCTCATTTCTTTTTCTTTCTCTCTTTCTTTTCCTTTTCCCCCCAATTTTCACAATGGCATTCTTTCAGTGCCTTCATAATCACAGGCTTAAAACCCCACTAGAGAAAGAAGTCAACACGTAGCTGTAGGAAAAAAAAATCCTGTTCCTCAAGAGTATAGACAAAGGCTGTACACAGTAATCAAATCCCAAAATGTCAAACTCACTCATACAGACTACATTTTTTTGTTCTGTGTATTAGTAATCACAGATCAGAGAAAACATATGATAGTTGTCATTTTGGGGCTTCCTATTTCACAGAATAATCTGTGGTCCTTTTCACGAGATGTTTATTTTCTGTTTCGCTAAATATGGCATGACTATCTCTACAAGTCTCCCATTCCTGATTTGCCTGGGATGCAAAATAAATTTAAATTTTGAGTGATAGGGATAGAGATTGAATTTTTCTAAAGAGACTCTGGCCAAATCTAAAATAAGCTGTGTGATCACAAGGAGAGACATATAAAACTCCAAGGTCAGGGTAACAGATACACAGAGGAAGTAAGGAATGTGGAGGGGAGGGAAGTAAATCTTCAAGAAAAAAAATAAAAACCTAGGAAAAAAATTTCATTTTGAAGTTAAAGGCTATCTAGACAATTTGTGAAAAGTTGCACGTTTAAAATTTTATTTGTTTGCAATCTTTACTGATGATTAAATCAAAGTAATTTTCTTTTTTTTACAGTATGGATTATTTTGTAAGGCATGCTCATGAATAAGACAATCCCATTCTATTTATACAGAACTTCCATTCAGCCGGTAATATAACTAATTGGTGATTTTGTTAGCAATTCCTTATTTTGCTGTATTATCTTTGTACCACTTATGCATTCATGGCATTTATTCTACTGGGCTACCAAGCTTCTTGTTTGGTAGGATAGGCCTCAGACACTAGGGACTTATTCAAAATCAAACCCTTGAATGTTAAATAAACATTAGGCAAAAAAAAAGATAGCTGAAGCAAACAGAAATAAAATGAAGAAATACAAAAAGCAGTGGTGATTCTATATCACAAATTTGCCCTTATTTTTTACTTTTACCTGCATGGTTTCTGCCATTAACACTGAACTGGAAACTCAGTGGTTCTGTTCTCAGATGGGCTGTTTTATGTAGAAAAGCATAGGAAAGCCCATGAATAACCAGGAGTTGTGACAGGTCTGATCTCAGGGTGAGTGCTTTTATGCCAATGATTTCTTTGGGAATCTGAGAAGATCCAAAGCTCAAGGAAAGAAACATGCATTTTATTATTTCATGAAGAGATATTTCCAAATGTAGGATTATAGCTACCACTGTCTCAGACTGGGGAGTATCCTCTCAGCTGTGATTGGTACTGTGTTCTAGGTTCATCCAGAAAATGATTGTCTGTCTTAGAAGACTCCCTAAATATTGAGCCTTAGATAATAATGATGAGGAAAATTCTTGCCCGAGTTGATACTTTTGACACTTTTATGTATTTACAACTCATCTTGGGATCTGGATAAAATGCACATTCTGAACACAGTAACTGATATGATAAAACTGGGAGTAGCTGAGATGCAGCTGACTTGGGGGAAAGCGCTCGTGTATGTCATTCTACCCCTTTGAGAACCATTTTTGGGAAAACAAAACAAAACAAAACCAAAAAACCCCTGCTCTTTGTGGTTACTGTACATTACTGATGCAATCAGGAAATGACAATGACTTCCATGAATACCCTTGGTCAAAGAATGGGCCTCTGGAGGGCTGTCCATAACTGGAGAGACAATGGTAGGACACATGTGTCTTCCTAGTAGGGTCAATGGAATCAACTTCAGTCATCAGTGTGCTGATAGATGACATGTTCAAAGAACTTCCTAGCAGGAACCCATACTCTGAGTGGAAAGGTGAATGATACTTGTGGCCCTGACTGGGAAATCTCACCCATAGAATCCAGGTGCACCAAAAATCACTTACTGAAGAGCAACATTGACTGTCACTCCCATTGGTGAGTTTTCAAATCTTTCCACCCCATGGCACTGTTGACTTGTGATGAAAATGCAGATTTTCAGGTGAGGCCATCCTCAGTGGAATGACACTTGTATTCTGAAGCAAGATACTTTACTTCTCTAGGACTCATTTTTTCCATAAAGAGATATTAATTATGCCTTATTTCCAGGGCTGTGGTGAAGCACATCAAAATACTTGCCATCATGCCCAGACACTTAAAAAGTGCCCAATAAAGGTTATTAGGCTTCCAGCAAGATATTTTTTCCCTTTAATGAATCGTGTGATGGGATCAGAATAAAGCTTTCCTGCATAGTGTGACAAATCCAAAGCAAACCCAATAATGTAAGAGTTGGAGATTTTTTAAAATGCTTTTTGGTTATAGGTCACAAATTCTCTGGGCACAAGTGTTTTAGCTGTCAAAGAACTGGAACTATTGCTTCTAAATTCTCATTTTTACCTTGGAAAGAACTTTATCACACAAAGAAGCCAATTCCAGCAGAGCTAGAATCTTGGCCATTTCTGATGTTATGGCTACTGTGAATCTGCATATTGATTATGAGCTCTCAGTATACTTACTGTAATCATTCATTATTCATTCATTCTTTCCACTCTTTAGTGTACACAGTCTATTCCTATTGCCATGGGGATATCTATTAAATGACAATAATCTATTTGCTTCATTTCAGTCATTTCCATAGTTACTGTTGTGTCAGGCTTATTCCAGTTTTGACACTGGTGAAAAGAGAAAAGAACTTATTTAACAAAGTGCATTTTTTATGCTTAATTTACTTTTGCATCTCTTTATCTGTGTCTCAAATTTAGCAAGTGAAACATTTGTTCCAATGGATTATCTGAAACACATCATTGGTTGTCACATGCATGACTGATTTTAAATTTATGCCTGAATCCTTCTTTCCAGAGTAAATCCTAGGACAGTAAAACATTCTTACTGCAAGGATGGCTTTCCTGTCATTGTCAAGTACACCCGTCATCTTTGACTTAACCTTCGTATTGTAAACAAGTAGTTGCTGGCAAGAGATCATAAACAAAAGCACTCACCATGTCTATATTTTCCACATGCTGTGCCAGGGAAGGTATCTGTCTAAGCCATCACTCCATTTCCCCCTTTCTTGATACTTTTTGTCCCTCCTACAAGCCATACTCATTTTTTCATATCCATTTTGAATCTGTCTCTGTGTCTCTCTGGTTACTGTGGCTCAGTAATGAGTCATGGAAACTACTCAAGACTTGTCTCTCTCTATTTATCCTACCAGTTATACCTGTTATTTGTCTGCCTTTCAGCTACCCTTGTGTAACAAAATGCTTTTTTATTTGCCTTCTTCAGTGCTATTTTTCTTGCTTAGAATTTCCATTTTGAAGCCAATCCCTACTACCAATATAAATATTTCCATTTGTTTAAAAAAGTTACAATTCATTTAACTGACAATATCTTTCAATATCACAACTATGTAACAGTACAATATACTGAGTTTAATCGGTTCGAAATGAAGTTTCAAACCCAAAGATCCCATGTGCAATCTTAGCTCCTTTCATATAGCATAGTATGCACAAAAATCCTTATTTTTGTTTCCCCCAATCTTGCTTTTTATGTATCTACTGAGAACCCAATTGTATCTGATAGGTTGGACAAGTTTTCTTTATTTTTGTAATAGTTTAAGGTAACTTTTAAATTTACATTATAATCAAAGGCTTGCTCTTTTCACTAAATAGTTTAGCAAATAAAGGGCAATAAAACTATAGCCCAGCAGGAAAATAGACAAGGGCTATAAAAAATAATCAAATGAACATAAGTTTAACTTTGGGGTTGGTGCTGTGACACAGTGGATCAAGCCAATTTCTGTAGCACTCCCATCACATAAGAGTGCCAGTTTGAGTCCCAGCTGTTCCACTTTGGATCTAATTCCTTACTAATGGGCCCAGGAAGGCATCAGAAGATGGCAGCACTTGGGCCGCTATACCCATGTGGGAGACCTACAAGAAGTTCCTAACTTCAGACTTCACACTGGTCCAGATCTGGCTGTTGGGGTCATTTGGGGAGTGAACCAGCAAATGGAAGATGTGTGTGTGTGTGTCTGTGTGTGTGTGTCTCCCTCTTTCACTGTAATCTTGTTTTTCAAATAAATGAGTAAAATAAAAAATTCTTTAAAAAGAAAATTGAGTCTATGTATTACTGAGCCACGAAAGAATGAAATCCCAACATTTGGAATATTCTTGAAGATTATCCTAAAAGATAATGACTCCACTTAGACCAAGGGACCAACTGCTTACTACTAATTATAAAAGAATTAGGTTTGTTAAGACAAGGTGGTTTTTGTCCTGTAATATAACTAGTACTGTGTGTAGTTGTCACCTCATCCTCTTAGCATCATCTACAAAACCAGGAAACCAGTGTAACAATGTGGTCACATTCTGGCTATTGCTATTGTGATTTATCTACAACCCTGGAGTCCCGAGTCTTCTTCCAGTGTCTATGAACTCTAGCAGTCTTCAAGAGTGGGTGGGAATTGGAGATCCTTTTGTAACTGAAATAAGCCAGACACCGAAAGACAAATTCATATTTTCAATACAAATCTAAAGTAATTACTCTTAGAGGCTGGAATGGGTTAGAGAATATGGGGGTATTTGACAATGGAGACTAAAATGTAGTCATTTCAAAGTAGTGGATTCTGTTGGTCCATAGAACAGTAGGGTAACTATAACACATGATGAAGAAAATTAAGAACATAGGTATATGGTATGATTGCTTATGCTACCTATATCAGTATAAATATTACACTAAGCCTCATAAAATATACAGATATTTCATGCAAAGTCAAAAATTTTAAAATAAAGTTAAAAACTATTTGCATAGGGTTTACAAATTGAATGCAGGATACAGGGTTGAATTGCAATTCCAGATAGATGACAAATAATTTTTTAGCACAAAGGTTTCCTTTGCAATATGTGGGACCCACTTCTATCAAATTTTTTGTCATTTATCTAAATTCAAATTTGATGAGGTATCTTATGTTTGAGTTTACTCAAACCCTGACAATGGAAGAGAAGGTGAAGGAACATCTATCTACAGGACACTGTGTGAAATTTCTAGATTATTAGCACTTTCTAATTTATTGCTTGATAATATTCCAGAGTTATCCAATTTACATTCATCTTTTAAACCAATATGGGAACTTTATTATTTATACCCTGGTATTTGGTGCACAGATGGTATGCTCTGCAACCTAGGAATCCATGTTGTTTATTAGCAGCTTCAATGGTTCAATTGCACATCAATTTGCAGGAGGAAGAGCATCTTTCAACACAAGATGAAGGGGAATTACACAGTAGGATCTCATAGGTTTGATTTAGTCACAGGAGGAGGGCACAAAACAGGAAGTACACAAAATGAATGACTGGGGTTTTGGCAGGCATCCACTGATTCTAACACAACTCTACCTTCAAGGACCTGCCAGGAATTGATTTATGATTAGAAAATTCTGGGCAATGCTGAAGATGAAGCAAGCAAAATTTGTTAAACAGGAAAATAAAATTTAAAAATTTATTAGAGGCATTCCTTTGTTTAATTATATCCTAAAATATTTAACAAACTCTTGCAATGGCCATCTTTCTCATGATCATCTTATTTGCTTCATTTGTTTGCATATAAAAAGCTTATTTATTTATTTATTTTAATTACACTGACCTCAGCTGAAGTCATTGCTAACTTGTTCAGAAATATTAAGTTAATAACTTTATGCTTGCTTCCTTACTTTTCATCTGAATAATCTACATTAGAATATTTCAGACATGCCTCTATTTCATTATTACATGTTGATGCACATCAAATTAGAATGTCATGTGCATTAACACTGGCAATGAAATGTATTTTAAGCTGTCTCCAGTGAATTGCATTTATAGCATTTTTTTGTGCTCTTGTACATTTTGCTGGCATCCCATAAGGACACAGGTTCATATCCTGGTTGCTCCACTTCTGATTCAGCTCTCTCCTTATGGCCTGGAAAAGCAGCAGAAGTTGGCCCACATCCTTGGATCTCTGAAACCACGTGGCTGACCTGCATGAAATTCCTGGATCCTAGCTTCAGATCAGATCAGCCCTACCCATAGCAGCCATTTGTGGAATGAATGTGTTGATGGAACAGCACTCCTACCCCTGCCTCTATTCGCTATAAAATTTGCCTTTAATATAAAAATATATAAATTTTTAAAAATATTAGCCATTTTTGATGCAAGGTATATGTGTATATGTGTATGCCTGCATATATGTGAACATATATAAGGATACTTCAAAAAAGTTTGTAGAAAATGCAATGAAAATATAAGTTCATTTTGATGCATACAATTTTGAAATCCATGAATATCAGGAATGTTAAAAATTCATGGAAAATTTATTTCATGAGAAGAATGAGTCAATTTTAAAAATTTACAATGAAATAAATTTTAAATCATGAATTTTTTGAAGTACCCTCCATGTGTGAATAGTATGTCTTGTATCTGATTATAATACAGTTCAAAATGCTCATAAGACACTTCGCACCTTTTTTATCTGTTCAGAGTGTGATCATTTAAAATATCTGCCTCTCAAGTTTTTTTTAATAAATTTATTTATTTTTATTGCAAAGTCAGATATACTTAGAGGAGGAAAGATTGAGAGGATGATATTCCATCTGATGATTCACTCCCTAAGTGGCCACAATGGCTGGAGCTGAGCTGTTCTGAAGCCAGGAACCAGAATCCTCCTCTGGCTCTCCCACGTGGGTTCAGGGTCCCAAGGCTTTAGGTCATCCTCGACTGTTTTCTCAGGCCACAAGCAGGGAGCTGGACGGGAAGCGAGGCTGCCAGGTTTAGAACCAGCATCCATGAGATCCCGGTGCATTCAAGGCAAGGACTTAACTGCTAGGCTACCGTGCTGGGCCCTGCCTCTCAGTTTTTACTAATCTACTGTTTTCAATGCTATGTAAGCTGAATAGATATACCTACTGGGGCATTTCTGCCACCACTCCCCCACAGTACTTAACATAGTATTCAGTTGTAGGTTACATTTATGCAAGGCAATATTGTTTGCACAAGCTGTTTAGGTTAAAATAGATTCAACCTGTTTCCAGAATCCACAGGCCATAAGAGAAGAGCCAATAAGGTTATTTAGCCTTTCCTCTCATCTTAGGATCTTCCTTATGAGTTTAATTTCATTCAACTGACCGCTTCTTGATTATCACTGCAATAGCTTCATCACACTAAATTTTGTGATAAATGTTGGTATTTCATAGACCTTGTTCTACAAGCTCTTAATTCAGACCTACACGTTGAAATTAGCATCTATACCTTTTTCTTTGATATTTCACTTTCTTTCAAAGCCACTCCTTTTTTAAAAAAATGTAAATGCAGTTTTAGAATATCTTTGCAAAAAACTGGTTGGAGCTGGAAACATTATGCTTAGTGAAATAAGACAGTTCCAAAAAGACAAATATCATGTTTTTCCCAATTTATGGCAGCTAGTATACAGAGTAGAAAAAATTTAATATATACGAGTGCAATTGACATTCTGAGATTTGGTTATTGTTTACAGCCCTTGTCTACATTTTTGAGAAACACTGGATTTTCTGCTTACTACTTGTTGAAGTCTTTATTTAATAGAGGGTTAAATTTATAAAATAAACTGAAAGTGTGACGGTGTGAGTGTTCTCTGGAAAGAGTGTAGAGTGGGAAATGTACTTTTCTATCTGTACATATGAAATGCACTGAATGTGTTCATTTTATATAAGTAAAAAAAATTAAAATATCCTTCAACCTTGTAATTTCTATGTTCATACGATGATGACTTTTCATCACTGCTTTCCTTCTCTATCAAATATGTGTGTGTGTGTGTGTGTGTGTGTGTTTGTGATTGTGACACTAATTATGGAAGTGTACAGTATAAGCTCTACCTCCTGGTTCTGCACATACAGTGTTAGGATTCTGTTTCTGGTTTCTTACATTTTTAAGCCTCTCTTCTCAGCTGGATTTGCTGTTACATTCATCAAATGAAGCCTGATGGAGGTGAGTGCTCAGTGATGCAATGGATCCATGCACAGAGCAGAGCAGAAGAAAGCTGTATGCTCAGATTGCCCTGGAGTTGTCTTCAAAGTTGTGGGACAAAAGCAAAAGCAAGCACAACTAAACTTCATGAAAATATGAGCATTTATAATTGCATAATCCAGTGGAAATTACCTTTTGAATGTTTATAAACCCTTTATTATGTCATTTTTATCAAAATGGAGTGACAGAATTGCCAGTTAACCTGAGGTTTTCAAAACTGAATTTAATAATATTCTATCATAAAATTACATCCCTGCTTCTAATTTTACAAGTGTTAATAATGTCTGACTTGCCACAGCCAGTTTCTCTGCCAGTCTCATCACCTGTTACTTGCAGGAAAAAAGAGAGAGAGAGAAAGAAAAAGAGAAACTATCAGGCTGAGATGATTGGAAGTCAGTACAGATGTACAAAGAAAAGAGTAATCTTTTGATCTTTTGAGCCATTTACATTCTTTAATAAGCACCAGAAAATTCTTCAGATGGAACACATTCCAAAATGCCTAATGAAATATCTCCAGCCAATGAGAATTCAATGTGTCCAGCCTGAAATTAATTTGACATTAAGTGTTATTTTTATGGTAACAGACAAATATAATGAAGCATCCTTGGGAGTTTCAAAATGTATTGTTTTTTTCCACACAGAGGTCTTATTCCAAATAAATTTTTGTATAATTAGAGCAATTTCTTCAAAGTTAAGAAAGACAATACAAAGCATATAAGTTTATATTTTTCAATAAGTCAGTTGTTTTAGTGGTTCATGGCAATAATCACTCTTAGATTTTAGGTGAGTTCAAATACTTTTTACTGAACTGTTTAATGCTGGTTTTAGTTCTTTACGATACTGAGAAGAGATTTTTATCTCTAATTTTTCTATGAAGAGGCAGAAAAATACTGATTAGAGGTGTGTTGGAAAGAGTTGCACTAAAGCAATTTTGATAGGGCTACTTTTTTTAGTTTCTACTTTTGTGCCAGTACTAATATAATATTAATATCTTCTTTTTTCCATAAGCAAAACTGTGTACTATCTGAAGTACATTGTGTTAGTGACTAATAATTATGAACTTTTTTTCTTTCCTGAGCTGAGCAAGACGATCCTTGTATCTCTGGAAGAATTGTTTGTTTTCAAATTTGAGTGCATTGATTAACACTAAGTCTGCTCTCAAGTTGCTATGCTTTCAAAATAATCTCAGTTAGAGTATATACTGTTCTCCAGCTTATCACACATAAATCCTCTTCATTTAGGTTGAATCTACACTCTATATCCTCTTTGTTGCTGTACAATTTTAGAGCTATGGTGTTGGCTAAAGCCAGACTTTAATTAAAGTTCAAAATTTCAAACCAGAATGTTGTAAAATTTTATTAAAAATTTCATTTTCAAATACAAAAGTTGAGTTGCAGTTAATTGAACAGTAGATGCATCAGTATTTCCAATGGGATATTCTCTCTTATATTAATACATACTATTGCAGTATTGGAATAATATGAGTATTTTAATAATGTCTTCTATTTATACATTTGAAGTGTATATAATCATTATATGTACAAATGCTTTCATAAAACAGGAGCTGTGTTCTTTTCAAAATTTAACAGTAAAACCCTAATTTCAGAATCTGAAATCCTTTTCTGCAAAGGCAGAAGTGTAAATATTTTCATTTTATTGAAATCAGTTTGTGCTGTTTTGTTTCATAAGAAGACAGAGGCAAAATGTAAAGAAAATGATGATGTAACTGTGTTCCAGTAGATCTTTATTTACAAAAGTGGGTGCTGCTCCACCGTCTTTCATTGGTTGACTCATTAGCTTTGGTATTTGACATTTGCTCATAAGCATATGAGCTCCTGAGACAAGGTTAGAGTGTCTTATTCATGGCTGTAAATTCCTTTTTAAAGAGTAGTTTTTGCTGTATACAATACAATAAATTTTTTGAATTAAAATATGAATTTTTATTCTATATTTAATTGAACATATCTGACACATTTAGATGAATAGTTAAGAGACTATGTTAGGAGGAATGACAGTAAAAAATGAAAAATGAAATGTCAGGAACATGTCCTTTGTCAGAATCACTAGACAATAAGGAAAAACATGTGAAAACAACTTTTCTGAAACTCTAGAAATTGGCAACATTTACATTTTATCAAGAGAAGACAGCTAAAGACTAACAAATGACTTTTCTGACATTTGAACGTGCCTTTGACCCAACCCATTTTACTGATCTCAGTAGATGTCATGAAGGTGGCAGCTCACGTGCTCTGTGCGGATTTCTGATTAGTGAAAGCACACTAGACCTCACTCCCAAAGAACAATTTGTATGTGTTGAACTGAGTGTGTGTATGCACAGGGTCCCTGAAGACTTGCGTGGCTGCGTTATTCTAGCTCCGAATTCTGCTAGGACAGAGAAACAGCAACATAGCTCTCCAGGGGGCAATGGTCAAAATGTCCCTAAGATAATCTGATGTCCCTAAGACAAATGGTTTGGGCTGAAACATATGCTGAAAAGCCTAGTAACAATGGCAGGAAAGTAAGATGCTTTTGAGAAATAAGGACTAGACACCTCAATGGCAGTATGATGAACTTCTGAGGGTACATGAAAGACACCTAATGTAAGACTGGAGGGGAGAACAAAGGGGAGGGAAGGTGGGGAGAGGGAGGGAAGACCCCAGTGCCTATTACACTGTTTCGTAAAATAAAGAAGAAAGAAAATGACAGAAAACTTCCAACAGCCTGAAGAGAGAAATAAACAAGGAACTATAAAGCAAATAACAACAACAAAGCAGACATAGAAATACCTTGCTCAAATGTTAAAATGTGTCCCAATAAACACACAAAGTTCAACTGTAAAACTGGGAGACTTTTTCTCCTTTTTTCTGCTTAGTTCCAGGAATTTAGAGATTTTAATAACCACATGCAACACAGCACATAATCATCATAATAGCAATTTAGAAAAGTCACCAAGGAAATTGCTACAACCACAAGAAATAGCACAGCAAATCCTAGGGAAAGAGTAAAATCTGTCATCCAAGTTACCGTATCATAACATTTTAAATACTAGGTTGTCAATAAAATTATGAAACATTCAAAGATGAAAGAAAGGCCAATTTGTACTCACAAAAAATGAATAGAACTGTTTCTGAATAATCTCAGATTATTGGACTTATATTTTAAATTTGTTCACTTATATATACCCAAAAAACTAAATGAAACAACAAAAATTAAGAAAATAAAAGGAATAATACCAATAGAGGCAGCCAATAATAAGACAACGTTAATTTCTTCAGCTCCAGAATTTCAAATAGAAAAACTTAGAGTTGAAAAATAATATAGTTAACATCAAAATTTCACCAATCAGAGAGACAAGGCAGATTAATAGTGGTCAGAAGCTGAGGAGATGGAGTGACAAAAATGCTCTGCAACTATTTAGTCTGATGGCTGCACAGTGTGATGGATACCCTACTGCCAAGGCACTGAACTGCTAAAATGATAAGTTTAAAATTATGCATATTTTGCAACCAATAAGGATTTGGAAAAGTTATGTACATTGTCTATATGTTAATGATAAAATTCTTATTCTACCTACATTCATATTTCCACTTCCTCATGTGTTCAGTGGAAAGGATATGAGTGTCAAAAAATCTTATTTGTTGCTTCCAACATTTAGGGAAATGTAAACACTGGAAGTCATAGCAGTGTCTATCTACACTGGAATGTTTCCATGCAGGTTGTATTGTGTGTGAATAAAAATGTGCACATCTGTGTGTGTATGCATGCCCACACAAGCACACATGTTTTTAAGACTGCAAGGGATAATGACGGTGACTCAAAGTGAGAGGAACAGTGGCTTTAAGAGATTTCAGAGAAAAGCCACTAAAATTATTGAGAATAAGAACATTGGATTTGTGAGAAGAGATGAAAAGAACTGGAATAAACTTGTCTTGTGGAGAGTAGAAAGAAGACTTATTTAATATCTGGTGTCAAGTACTGTGTTAAATACAACGACATTGAGAAAGCTAAGACTGTTCTAACATTTAGAGGATGGGGAAAATGCTAAAATTTTCTAGTTGTCTCACATTTTTGCCCTCAGAAGAATTTAATAAGCATAAAACACGTGGAAGCCAAGGTGGGGCAGGTGTGATGATTTTTGTCTCAGCATCATTAAAACATAAAACACTGACCATAGGCAGAAAAGGATATTACCATCACTTTTATTCCCTAAATATTTGCCAATATTTTTTTTGCCATTTTCTCTGTAGTTAGAAGGAGCAATGGACAAGGTGGGTGCAGTGGGCTTGGTGCTATATTTCAAAGAAGCATCTTCAGATGTAGAGATGATAAATACTACAACTAGGTTTTGAAAAGCATGCTTTTTCTTAGATCTTTGGGAAAAAATACATTTTCATGTGTAAGAAGCAATTTCATTGTCATTTTGTTGGAGTGGAAAGAATGGATTAGATGACCACTCAAATTTTCTTTCATTTAAGTGAAGTAGGAGAATCATGTTCTTGTGATTATGTCTCTCTAAATTCATAAATTCTTAGAAACAGAAGTACTCTTGAGACATAGTTCCTTTAGCAGTCTTTCTGAATGTAGCCTATTTTTATAGATAGGTAGCATTTTGGGGATGGAGAATGTGCTAAACGTTTATGGTTGTCTCACTTTTTTTCCCTCAAAGCATTTAATAAGCTACATTAAACAAGTGGAAGCCTTGGTGGGACAGGGTGACAATTTTGTCACAGTATTACCCACTTGGTTCCAAGATAATCAGTAGCATGATCAAGGAAAGAATGACCATCTTCCTGATAGCCTATGCAAGTGTGTATCATCAATAGTGTTAAATTTCTGCTTTATGTTCTGTACAAGACACTATCCTAAAAACCTTTGATTATAATGTTATTTCTCTGATAACATTCTCAATACTTGGATTTGACCTAAACAATAAGTGCCTTAAATTATAATAAAGGAATTTTTTAATGAAAAGAAGCTTGGACCTTTTATAAAAAGAAATGTGCCTGAAAAGGAAGCAGAAAATGTGCCAAGTGCTTGGGCCCCTACATTCATTTCAGAAACCTGGATGAAGCTCCTGGATTCAAGCTTCAGATCAACCCAGCTCTGCCCATTGAAGCCATTGAAACAACGCTTTAAAAAGTTAAAAGAAAACTTAAAGTAATAAAATACATGACTTAAAAAAAAGAATTTTCAATACATAGTAAGAAGCTAATTTAAACAAATGTTTAAGGGGATGATCTCTTCCCATTTCTAACAACCACCCCCCAATTTTTTAAAAATGTATTTATTTTTATTGCAAAGTCAGATATACAGAGAGAAGGACAGACTAAGGGGAAGATCCTCTGTCTGCTGATTGACTCCACAAGTGGTCACAACAGCCATAGCTAAGCTGATTTGAACACAGGAGCCAGGAGATTGTTCCTGGTCTTTCACGTGGGTGTAGAGTCTCAAGGCTTTGGGCCGTCCTCAGCTGCTTCCCCAGGCCACAGCAGGGAGTTGGATGGGAAGCAGGGCCACCGGGGTTAGAACCAGGGCCCATATTGGATCCTGGCACATGTAAGATGAGGACTTTAGCCACTAGACTGCTGCGCTAGGCCTTAAACCAAAATCTAAAAGCAGCTATTCCAGTAAGCTAGAGCTAGAACAGAAAAATCACTGCCTTCTGGCTAGAGAAGCTACATTATGGATTTTGATTTATTGTTCGTTATTTTTAATTTTTACTCAAAGAGAATAGGTTTAATTTATTTCATAGGAATAATTCTAACAAGATAAACATGATTCTCTTTCTTTTCTTCCTTACTACCACCATGAATGGACAATTAGATGAATGTGCTAAAAATGAGGGATTCACAGAATGCAAGTTCCCCAAAATATACAAATAAAATATGTCCAAAACCTGAATTAAATGCTGAATTGTACAAACATGAGATATATTACAAGGTGCCTAAATAGCTCAGCATCTGAGATTTGAATTGCTGCCAACTACAAGGAATACATAGCTTGATATTTGAGTCTAATTGAAGGAACTATGCAAAAAAATAATGTTTTCCAGAAACCAACAACAGAATTCAGTCTTTCCGATTGCCTAGACACAAATTCATTATATAATATAAAAATTATTGTACACATGAATAAAGAGGCTCCTCACCAGGAGAGAAATAAGTCGTTTGTAACAAGCTTCAATATGATACAAATGTTAGAATTAGCAGATGAGAACTGTAAAGATGTTAAAACAAATAGGACCAGAGCAGTGACATAGCCTGCTAGCCATCATTGGCATTCTTGTCGATTCATGTCCAGCTGCTCCACTGCCAATCTTGCTCCCTACACGAGGCTTAAGAAAGCAGCAGAGGAAAGCTTCTGGCTACTGGCTTTGTATTGGTTCAGCTATGGCTGTTGTGATCATAGGGGGAATAAACCATAGATGGAAGAATTCTTTTCCTGTCTCTTCTTCTGTCTGTAAATATTCATTTCAGGTGAAAATAAAAACAAAAAAGTATGAAAGTAAACATGCGCAAAAGCTAAAAGGAACATGCTACAATGATGAAGAAATAAATAAGGAATCTCTACAGAGAAATGTAAGCAGAATAAAAAGGACTAAGTAGAAACTAACAAATAAGAAGTCTGAAAGTCAAAGATAAAACTTTACTAATAGGGGCCAGCATTGTGATTCAATTGGCTAATCCTCAACCTGCAAGCACTGGCTTTCCATACAGGTTCTGGTTCATGTCTCAGCAGCTCCACTTTCCATCCAGCTTCCTGCTTGTGGCCTGGGAAGCAACAGAGGATAGTCCAAAGCCTTGGGACCCTGCATCCAAATTGGAAACCCAGAGGAGTCTCCTGGCTCCTGGCATTGGATCAGATAATCTTCGACCATTGCTGCCATCTGGGGAGTGAACCAGCACATGGTGCATCTTGCTCTTTATCTGTCCTTCTCTTCATAAAGCTACCTTTCAAACGAAAATAAAATAAATCTTAAAAAACATTCACTAATGAGCTGAAGACAGATTGAAGACTATTCAGGGATGAAAGATAGGAAAAATGAACAGTCTCAAAGAACAATGAAAAATAGTCAGACTTTATGTATATACACACACATGTATATATATATAAAATTTATCTATGTATAAATTTTAAAGGAGAGTTGATACAACATAAGTTATTTGAATAGAATGATCAATATATTACAAAATTTTGAAAATAGAAATTTATAGATTCAAACAGTTCAATGATCCCTAAGCATTATAAATACAATAAATGGTATCATATACATGTCTGTGGTATCTGATATATATATATATACATACATATACATATATACACATATACATATATATATCAGAGTAAAATGTCAGAAAACCAAATAAAAACTTAATAATATCCACAAATGATAACTCAGAATCCACAATGGAACAGAAGCTCAAATAAAATATTATCCTTACAAGCAATTTCTACAAAAAATGAGAAATGTTTTAAATGTATCTGCAAGAAAAACTTTCTTTTTTAGGGCTCCTCTAGTGGGAACTTGAATTATTCATTTGAGTCCCTGCTATTTTCTAACTTACGCATTTTGGGGCTACAGATATCTCTTACAGAACTTCTTTATCTGTGTCTCAAGAGTTTTCATAGATTTTATTTTCCTTTTCATTCATCTGTACATATATTTTTAGTTCCCTTAATTTTTAAATATTTTTTTCATTACTTTGAAACCTGTTGCTTCCATTTCAAATTTTTGAACTTTTCTGTTACCTTTCTGTTATTTTCCAGTTTAATTTAATTGTGGTCTGAGGGAATATGAAATTTCAAATTTTATGTTATGACTCGGAATATGGTCTATGGAATCCGGCATAACTGCCTACTGGATCCCCTAATAAGTTTGTTTTTTAGTTTAGTTTTTTTTTTCTTTTGGCATTGCTGCTGATTTTCCTTCTTATTATACTCGTTATATATCAATTGTTGAGAGAGGCATGATGAACTCTCCTTCTTTCCATTTGTTCATGAGTTTCACCAGAATGTACTTCATGCACTTTGTTTTTCTGTTGGTTGCATGTACATTTAGGATTGCTATGTTGTCTTGGTGGATTGACCACTGTAGTATGTGTCATGTTGTCACTGGTAATTTTAATTCTGAGATCTACTTTATTTGATATTATTATAACTACTCTTGATTACTTTAATAATTGTATGGAAAATTTTTTTCTATCGTTTTACTTTTAATCTCAGCACCAACCATTGCAGCCACTTGTGGAGTGAATCAGCGGACAGAAGATTTTTAATTCTTTCCTACTCTCTGTGTAGCTGACTTTCAAATAATAATAGAATAAATCTTAAAAAATATTCAAAGAATATACCTCTTCCAAAACTACCCTACAAATGTCTTTAAAGATGTTCTCTTGACAGATAAAAGGAATAGCACCTACCAAAAGCAAAGGCAAATGTGAAGAAAATCCCAGTAAAATAACAACAGAAGACCAAATCAAACAACGAACAACCCATTGCTAAAATGACAGGACCTATTCATATTAACCCTGAAAGTAAATGATTAAACTCATCAATCAAATGTCAAAGATTAGTGAACTGTATAAAAAAAACATAACTCATTTATCTGCTGTGTACAGGAGATACATATCACCAACAAAGATGAGTGGAAATTATATTTCATGGATTTTAATGTTTATGTTTTTCATTTCTTCAAAACAGTTTTTTTTCTCATATTAAATTCTTCAGTGACTCATGGGTCATACAGTCGCATCATTTTCTTCAAGAAGATCCTTGATTTTCTTTTTCATTTCTTCAGTGACACATTAGTCATCCAGTAACATGTTATTTAACTTCTTGGTGTTGTTAATTTCATCTTTTTTCTTCCTGTTGTTGATTTTGTTTTGTGGCTTTTCATTTAAGGGGATGCACAGTAACTGTGTAATGGAGACTGTCATATCCAGAGATGAGGATACAATGCACCATGCATCTGTACTTCCAGATCAAAAATGGACTTGCAATGAAACTGTTAACTATATCTTGACAATAGGATGCTGAACTCTCTGCCATTGTCCATACCTGCAATGATGGTCTTATGATTGTTAATGAAGAACTATAGCATTGTAATAATATAGGGAAAATCAGTGGCGTGGGAGAGAGAGGATTTGTGGAGGGAGTAAGGGAAACCCCAGAGCCTATGGAACTGTATCATTAAATAACAATAATTTTTAAAATGGAAAAAATAGACACTTACTATAGGAGTATAATCCAAAGTATAAAATAAATGTTTTATTCTATACAGACATAAATTGACGACTAAACTGAATATGTGGAGTAAAGAGACAAACCTTTACAGTTAAATATTAAATGAATTGTATAGATATTTCATTTTCAAGTAACTGGAACATCCTCCCACATCCCAGCTCATTTAGTGTGGAATTTACAGAGTGATTTTATTTCTGAATATAATAGTAGAAAATATAGCTCTACAAGTGGTATAACATGACAAAAAACCCACTTCAACCACGTGTATTTTTTAAAGAGATTTATTTTTATTGCAAAGGCAGACATACAAAGAGGAGGAAGATCTTCCTGCTGATTGACTCCCCAAGTAGTCGCAACGGCTGGAGCTGAGCCAATCAGAAACCAGAAGCCCAGAGTTTCTTCCGGGTCTCCCACATGGGTGCAGGGTCCCAAGGCTTTGTGCCGTCCTTGACTGTTTTCTCAGGCCACAAGTAGGGAGCTGGATGGGAAGTGGAGCACGTGGGTTATGAACTGATACCCATATGGAATCCTGGCACATGCAAGGTGAGGAATTTAGCCACTAGGCTTTGTGCTCGGCCCTCCACTGAAATTTTAATTTGCACTATTACGTTCTTCATTTAGAATTAATTGGCTTAATTTTGTTTCAGTGTTGCTATTTCCTTTGTGACATATTCCTTAAATTCCTGTATATGCTTCTTATTGTTGATAAGAAGCCATATAACAAGTGTGTTGAATTCTGTATCCCTCATTTTCTCAATATATTCCTCAGTTAACTCTGAGGTTCGCAAAGGCTTTTGCTCCTTTGCAGGGAGTCTTCAGTAATATTCATTGTGCCTCTGTCTCTTTTTTTGCTCTTGGTCATTGTACTTTTGGTCAGCAGATTCTTCTCCTTAAGTTCAGTTTCTAAGCTGTCAACCATAGGTCTACAGTTTGGTTTTACTTATTGGAGTTGGTACCCAGTTCTTTGTTTGCAGTCACTTGTGTCATTTCCTCCAGCGAGTTCCAGTTCAGGGCTTTTGTGTTAGATTTAACCACAGTCTCCGTAGTCCCAGGTCCTGGCTCCCCATTCTCCACTTTCTGTGATCTCATGCTGTGGCTGTGCCATTATCTGCACAACTTTTCTCCCACTTCCGGTTTGAGCAGTTCCCAGAATTAGGGGACACGAGGTTTTCGAAATAACTATGTTGTCATTAGTGCTGATCTTGCCACAACCTGCTGGCCATTCGTTGCCAGCTCAGCACATGCACAGCTCACTGTTGTGCCTTTGGTCTTTGTCACACTGCACAAAATGGCACCCACTGTGCCACTGGTGGAGTTCTGGATCTGCTGGCTATTAGGTCTGCGGGGTACCCAGACCTACTTTGGGTGGAACCTGTGATTTACCATGTCAGTGCAATGCACTGAGCCAGAAATTAGTTTGTTCTCAGCTTAATGCATGTGCAGTCCTGTCCCATAGCCTTTGCCTCCTGAAAATAAATGACAATCAATACAGCTCTGGTGAGGTTTGGGCAGTGAAATCCACCCTGTCCTTGCACCACATGTTTGGGAGCTGCTTCTCTGTCTATGCTCCTGGTTGAATTAAACAAATCGGCATGATGGGCACTTCTTTGCCTGGATTCACCTGCTGAGCTCCCAGAGAACTCCCCCCCCTCCCCCCCCCCGACACCTGGTTGCTGCTGGAGCTCTGGCCACCAATGGAGCTCAGTTTGCCACTTGCTGCCTGCTGTTGGGGTATTCTCTCGCTGCAACATCACATCATTGTCTCCATTGCTTTCCCATGTCCATCAATCTCCAGGTACCTTTCTGTTGTAGTCCTATCCTCTTCTATTTCCTGGAATGTGCCCTCTACGCTTCACTTTGATTAATGTTTCTCCATTTGTTTAAATGTGTCCTTACTCTATTTTGATATCTTGATTCTCAGTAATTATCTCTTTAATTGCTTGAATTTTTAAAAAAGATTTATTTATTTTTACTACAAAGTCAGATATACAGAGAGGAGGAGAGACAGAGAGGAATAGCTTCCGTCCAATGTTTCACTCCCCAAGTGAGCCGCAATGGCCGGTGCTGCGCCAATCCGAAGCCGGGAACCAGGACCTCTCCCGGGTCTCCCACGCAGGTGCAGGGTCCCAAAGCTTTGGGTCATCCTCGACTGCTTTCCCAGGCCACAAGCAGGGAACTGGATGGGAAGTGGAGCTGCCGGGATTAGAACTGGCGCCCATATGGAATCCCGGGGCATTTAAGGTGAGGACTTTCGCCGATAGGCCACGCTGCCGGGCCCAAATTGCTTAAATTTTTGTAGCTTAGGCCATTAGATTCTATTTCAAGTGTCTGTTTCTTTGATATACATCCTCAGTTCAGTTACCTAGGACTGCTGTAACAAGAAGTACAAATCAAAATATTGGCATGACCCTACCTTCCATGAAGACTGCAGTGAGGAATCTTCCTTATGCCTCTTAGTCTGAGATGGTTGCTGGCAATCCTTGGAATTGTTTGCCTTGTAAGCTCTTTATTTATCTATTGTTCTCCATTTCTCACATGACTTTCCTATGTGTCTCTGTGTATTCTCATCATTTTTGGTTTCATTTTTAATATTGATACAGTAGAAATTGTAACATAACACCAAGAACTCCCATACAACCCTCACTCATTCTCCCCTTAGTTTTTATGTTAGTAAAGTTGTTACAGTTGAAGAATTTGATCCAACCTCCACCACCCAATGTATTCAAGAACTATATAATTTTTTTATGAGTACCTTTTAAACATCTCCAAATCTGTAAAATGCATTTCTAAGTAAGATGTTACCTGAGGCTCTGGGTGACTATGAATTTGGGGAACAGCATTATATGCCCATGACATCTCTAGCATTTTGGTATTTACTGGAGTATTTTTAGCATTCTGCAATTATGAGATACTTTTGCTTCAGTCTAGATGAAGTCATTTTTCTGTAAATATTACTTCTTGCAAGAATTTGACATCTGGGCATAAGCTGTGATTGTTGTCAGTGTGGTGGTATGATTTTCCAGGCCCTTTTTTTCTGACAGCATAGGAATTATCTGAGCATTTATAAACAATGTACAAATGCTAATACACATTTCTGTTCATTAATTCACACTGATGCCTTTAATTCCAACCCATTACCACATGGACCACTATAGCCTTTTCCTAGCTGTTATGTTTTGTTCAGTTAGTGAGGAATCTGGATCCCACCATCCACCTACTATTGCTTACTCCTACATCCTTATGTAGAGGTACCAAAAGATTTACCACTGGAGGAATTTTATTTGCTTACAGGTTTTGGCGATTATGAATAAAACTTTTCTAAATATTAGCATAGCATGCAGAGTTTTACGTGGATGTAGGTCCTCAAGTCAGTTAGGTAATTTCCCAGGCAATCATTTGCTTATAGGAAACTATCCAAATATTATTCCAAAGATATTATGCCAGCAATGAATGAGAGTTCCTGCTGCTGTTTACCTTTCCTAGCAACTGCCATTGTCAGGGTTTGGGGTTTAAACTGTTCAAAGAGGTATGCAGTACTATTTCATTGTTGTTTTAGTTTGCAATTCCTTGATGACAATGATTTCAGCAAAATCAGTAGTGTGGAAGTAGCAGAACCCAACAAGACATAATGCAAATAGAAAATCACACTTAGTGTAAATAATTACATCCGTTAAATGTTACAAATTGAGAGAATAGATTTTAAAAGTATGATTGAACTATATGATGTATACATAAAGACAAGATCAAAGAAACAAATAGGTTGAAAGTAAAAAGATGACAAAAATATACCATACAAACTAGCAAAAAAGGGATTAGAGTTGCTTAAAATATCTGACAAAATAAGCTTTAATAGAGGATTGTCACCAAAAGCAAAACACAATTTTAATGAAAAAATTGCCAATGCTTCAAGAATATAAGGCAATTTCAATGATATAGGAATTATAACCAGAGGGTGCCAAAATGCCTTAAGCAAAAATGTCAGAATTGAAATGAAAAGTAGTAAATTCAACAATCTAAGTTGAAGATTTCAAAATCTCTACATCAAAAATGGACTGAATAACTAGCCAGTGGAGTAACCAAGGCAATAAAAAACATGAACAACATTATCACGCACCCAGACATAAGAGTTACAGAACATTCTGTATAGAACATTCTGCTCAACAAAAGAGTACACATTTTTCTGAAGTGTCATGGGCTATTCTACTGAATAAATCATCACCCAAGTCACAAACCTGTAAATTTAAAAGGTTTGAGATAATCCAAAGAACATTCTTTGAATAGAAAAAACAATACAGAAAGCAAACAATTAAATAATAAGTGAGTCAAGGAAATATCAGAAGAAAACTTGAAAAATAGTTTGAAATGAGTGAAAATTAAAACAACATATACCCAAAGCAAAGCAACTGCAGTGTACATAGGTAAAATTTATAGATACAAATGTCTATATTAAAAGAAAAATGAATACATTAAAAATCTAGTTCCACAGAAACCAGATGAGCAAGCTAAACTGAAGCAAAAACAAGGAAAGAAATAATAAAGACAGTGAAAAAAAGAAAGAGAAAAGAAAAATGGATAAACTCCTTTAAAAGATGTGGTTCTTCAAAATGTCATCACAAATACCAAATCTTTGTCCTGAATGATAAAAATAAAATTAAATTATAAAATCTGAAATTAAATGGGAAATATTACTACCAATCTTCTAGAGATATAACAGATTATAAATTAATCATAAATGATTTGTGCCACAAAAGCAGTTATTCTCAAAACATAGCTGACTCAAAAGGAACAGAAGAAACACTCAAACAGCTTAATATGGAACCACAAATCAACCCTGAGCCAAGAGAACAAAAGTGAAGACATAACTAAACCGATTCAAATCATTATACAAAGCTCTACTAAGTAAAATAGTATAGTATTGACCTATAGGACAGAAAAGACTAGAAAACCGAGAAATTAATTGATGTATTTGTAGCCAACAGAGTTTTGACAAAAGTGCCAACAACATATGTTGAATAAAGGCATATTTTCAATCAATGGTACTGAGGAAACTTGATACTCATTTGTAAATATATATATATATATATTTATAATCTATATATAGATTATATATATAATTATATATCTTATCAAACTCTTATCCAAAATTTTTTGCAAAAGCAGCTCAAAATGGATAATCAAGTTAAAACCTGAAACTATGAAATTATTAGAAGAAAACCTGCAAGAAGCATATTAAGGTATCAGTGTGGGCAGTAACTATTTGAGGGAGAGGGGCTTATTATAAGAGTTCAAGAGTACCAGCAACAGTTGACATCAAATGACCATCTCCATTGCCAGGAGCTGACGTAGTCTGACAGCAAGGCGTAGTGCATTTCTTCCTCTACCCCCACAGACACAAGAGGAAAAACTGAAACATTTATCTTACCCACCTTATCCCAAACCCCTACACTCTCCATCTTAATTTGGAGCTCACATGGGCCCTTCATCTTTGTAATATATTCAAATAAGATTTTTAAAAATATAAGTAAAAGCTGGTGGAATGCCTAAATCAAAATCCCAGAATTATCAAATGTTGGCTAAGACAAAGAGAAATTATTATACACTGTTGGTGGGAATATAAATTCGTATAGCCATTGTAAAAAACAGTATGAAAGTTATTCATATAAAACTACTAAAAATAGGGCCCGGCACGATAACGTAATGGTTAAGGTCCTGGCCTTGCACTCGCTGGGATCCCATATGGGTGCCAGTTCTGCTCCACTTCTCATCCAGCTTCCTGATTGTGCCCTGGGAAAGCAGTCGAGGACAGCCCAAAGCCTTGGGACTCTGCACCCACATGGGAGACCCGGGGGAGCTCCTGGTTCCTGGCTTCGGATCGGCGCAGCACCGACCATTGCAGCTCACTTGGGGAGTGAATAGCTGGATGGAGGAGCTTCCTCTCTGTCTCTCCTCCTCTCTGCACATCTGCCTTTCCAATGAAATAAATAAATCTTTAAAAAAAAAAACTACTAAAAATAGAACTATCAAGTGATCCAACAATCTCACTACTAGGTATATTTTGAATGGAAATCAAATCAGCATATCAAAGAGATACCTGCGCTCTCATGTTTATTGCAGTTGTATTTATAATAGCGAAAATGCGAAATTGATTATCAATGGATGCATGAATAAAGAAAAATGGAACGTAAGCACAATGGAATATTATTAAGCTGTACAAAATAATGAAATCCTATCATTTGAGTTGACACTGAAGCCAGGCTTATTTTCACTTATATGTCAGAGTTCAAAAAGTTCATTCCTGGGCCCGGCGTGATGGCATAGTAGCTAAAGTCCTCCCCTTGAAAGCGCTGGGATTCCATATGGGTACCAGTTCTAATCCCGGCAGTTCCATTTCCCATCCAGCTCCCTGCTTGTGGCCTGGGAAGGCAGTCGAGGATGGCCAAAAGCTTTGGGACCCTGCACCCATGTGGAAGACCCGGGAGAAAGTTCCTGGCTCCTGGCTTCGGATCAGTACCGCACCAACTATTGTAGTCACTTGTGGAGTGAATCATCAGATGGAGGATCTTCCACTGTCTCTCCTCCTATCTGTATATCTGACTTTGCAATAAAAATAAATAAAATCTTTACAAAAATAAAAATAAAAATAAATTCATTCCTTAGTAGAGAGTGGAACAGTGGTTAATAGAGACTAGGCATGATGGGTATACAGAAAGTTTAGGAAACAGAGATGGACATTGTGGTGACATATTAAACTGCCATTTGAGATGCCTGTATCCCATACTGGGCCTGCTTCAAATCCCACCTACTCTGTTTCCAACCCAGCTCCCTGCTAATGTAGATGGGGAGCACAGGTGGGACATGTGGATGGAGTTCTTGGCTCCTAGCTTCAAGCTCCAGCCCTGGTTATTTGGGGAATAAACCAAAAAAGGGAAAAAAATAAATCCCCAAATATGGTTAGATATGAGGAATTAGTTCAACTCTTCTATAGCACAGTAGAGTACCGGAGTCTATAACAAAGTATGATATATTTTAAAATGATTGGAAGAGACTGGAATCTCCCAACACATACTAGTGATTTATAATTGAGTTGATGCTAAATGTCAAATACTGTTATTTGGTCATTGTCTTTTGTATACATCTATCAAATCATCATACTATATCCCATAAACAAATAAATATATTGAGTTAATTAAATATAAAAGTAAATTTCATAAAATAAAAAAAAATAAAAAATAAAATAAAAAAATTTTAAGAAGCTTAAGAGTATATTAATAATCTAAAACAAAGCTTCACACAAAGAAACTCCTCAGGCATAGTTAGCTTCATGAACACTGTACTGGTCTATCATAGATACTGGCTCCTGTAGGTTGCACATCCTCATGCCATGCCACTGTCTCAGGTCTTCATGTTATCTGCATTGGCAATGCCTACAATTCAACCCTTCCCTGAAAGAGGCCTTACCTGTCCCGAACTGCTTTTCTGAGCTCTCAGCCCTATCTGAAGACATCCACTACTATTTCTCTTTATGTTACACATAGTGCTATGGTGCATAGGTTTTGAGTGTCCTGATTTTCTAATAAATCTTATTATTTTTTCATGTATAACTGTGCAATACATAAAGTTGTTTTAATTTAGAAAATACACTGTAATTTACCAATATGCTTATATCTATTTTCAAGGGTTTCTTTGAGGGATAAATAAGTTAATATATCAAAAGCTTCCCCTGTACATATACTAAGCATTATTTATGCACCTACTATTGTTAAGGATGATTGTTACTCTGATGCAATTTTGTTTTCTTATTTTCTGTAGTTAACACTATTGCAAAATTAAAGAAACAAATAATTTAGTATTATGAGCCTTCATGAAACACACAAATGTTCATAATTAGGGCAGAAATACAAGTTGAGATTTATAACTAAGTAATAAGATCTTTATTTACAAAAAAATAGACCGCAAAATTTAAAGTAAGTATTATGCCATCTAGGTCTCTGAATTTGGTAAGTTGAAGAAAGCATAGATTTTAGTTCATTACGGAAAAAAAAGATGTCTCTCTTAAAAGAGAAAATATTTGCAAAACTATAGAATTTACCAAAAAAACCTGACTCTCAGGATAAATTACAGTGATCATAAATAAGATTTCTTTAGGAACACAACATTTATAGGAGTGGAGAGGGTATGCTATGTATGCGTTCACAAGAACTTTCCTTTAACACTACAAGTGAGAAAGATGTGGCGAAGGACTTCAAATCTGGCATTCTGATGAGCAGTACTTAACCTGAACCACTGATATTCAAATGTTCTGGTCTCAAGAAAGAACTGATCATCGCAAAAGCACTGTGTGCTCATCAAATCCTGAGACAAACATTGACATGACTTTCATGCCAATTACCTATGTATATGTATGCATAATATACAAATAAAGCTATAGATACTTTACTGACTGCAGATGTAAGGGAAGAAACAGAGACAGATACTCAGTATATTTTTCCAACAATGTATGCTTGTACCAAAAATCCAATGATAAATCCAAAATACCTATAACTTACTTGATAATGTTAAAACTAGATCCAAAAAAGTCTATTTTATTGTCATATCAAGAGGAAAATAATAGTCAATAAAGACATTATGAAAGCACATTCTCTAAGAACAGCAAAGGATTCTGGAACCTCTAAGGTTAAAGACTGAGGTTTAAGAATGGAGACTTTCTTGTTTACATTACTGGAAGAAACCTGGAAAATTGTGTTTCATACTTTAACTAGTTCTTGGCATAGTCTACTCAACTACTCCTCTGAACCTCTCTTCCACTACCTTTTCCTGCCTATTTTTGAAAATCTGAAGATCTGGAGACTTGCAATCCTCTTAGAAGAAAATTCATGAATCTAGCTGTGGTTTTTAATCTACTTTTTAAAAATTTAAAGATTTATTTATTTTTATTGGAATGGTAAATATATAGAGAGGAGAGACACACAGAAAGATCTGTCTACTGGTTTACTCCCCAAGTGGCTGCAATGGCCGGAGATGAGCTGATCCGAAGCCAGGAGCCAGGAGATTCTTCCAGGTCTCCTATGTGGATTCAGGGTCCCAAGACTTTGGGCCATCGTCTACTGCTTTCCCAGATCACAAGCAGAGAGCTGGAGCAAAAATTTTAAGGTAAGTTTAATACACACTGGATTTGAAAGTCAGTGCTCCACATGGGATCCCAGCACATGCAAGGCAAGGACTTTAGCCCCTAAGCTATTGTGCTGGATCCCCTCAATCTACTTTTAAAAACTTTGCTCATTGTCGCCGCCCTGTAGCAACACTAAAATGACTAGGAATCTCGAGGGCCTGGAAAAAACAGGAACCGCCACTGCGACCAGCACACACACACACACGAACAAACACACACACAAATGAACGAAAGCCGAACCAAAAAGAAGGCGAACCAAAAAGCCACAGGCGAACCAAAGGAGAGGGGCAAACCAAAAAGGCTTTATTGTCGAAAGCGGATTGCTTATATACAGTTCTCTACCAATCACTTCTCCCTGTGGGTCCACGGGGCGCTATCTGATAGGCCAGCAATCGCAGCGGGGGAGGATTAGCCTATCCTTGTGACTTCCTGCCTGCTTACTGGCGGGACAAATCCTGCCTCCTGGCCCTCGGCCAGCCACCATCTTGCAGCCCCTAACATACACATGGGGTCTGCCGCTCCCCACAGCTCATAAGTTATTTTCTTTTCTCCCCTGAGAAAGTATCTCAAGATATCCAGGTAACTTTTCAAGTCATATAAAAAAATAGAATAAGGGAAGGAACAAGGAGTCAGAAAGATTAGAGAATTTGAAAGTCAGAAAGGAAGCCAGGGCTTTGAAAAGAGGTGAAGAAGGGGCTGGCATGGTGGCTCAACAGACTATTCCTTGACTTGCATGCACCAGCACCCCACATGGGTGCCAGTTTGTGTCCTGACAGCTATGCTTCTGATCCAGCTCTACGCTTGTGGCCTGGAAAGGCAGTGGAGGATGGGTCAAGGCCTTGGGCCCTGCACTTATGCAGGAGACCTGAAGAGGCTCCAGGTTCCTGCTTCTGATCTGCTCAGCTCTGAGCATTGAAATCATTTGGACAGTGAACCAGCGAATGGAATATCTTTCTCTCCTTCTCTGTGTAACTGCCTTTCCAGTTAAGAAGAAAGTCTTTAATAAAAGAGGTGAAGGGAAGGGTTTGGGGAATTTGAAGATACTGGCTGGGGTGCAGCATAGGGTAAGGGAAGCGGGCAGGGAAAACATTGCATCTAAATAGTCTACTTAGACTTCATACATGTGTATTTCTTCATGGTCCTTGAAATTATGAGTAAAAATTTTGCATCAAAATTAACATGAACAAAGCTTGGCTTACTCTTTGGAACTTTCTTTGAACATAACATTGGTCTGATATTGACATGATGGGATTTCTGGGTTTATTAGGTAACAGGCAGAAAGCAGATAGTGGAGACCTAAATTTAGTTAGTGGCAAGTTTTTTCAGGGAAATTGTTTAGTTAGACAAGAGTATCACTTCTGTCTATTCAACAATCTCTCCCATTCCATAGCCTCTGAGTCTCTGCTCTTACGTTCTTACTCTGATTCCCTCAGAATATTGCAAAGTCATTTCTCCTTTTTGTCAACCCATCCTAGGTCTTTAAGAGACATTGCAATATATTCTCTAGATTATTTACTTAGCATCTCAGCAAATCTAAAGATGACAACATTATTTCACGAGATCCCATGAGTTGTCTTTGAGTCTGTCATATATCTCTCTCGGGAGGAGAAATTTTGGACTCCAATTTGGCTGAACTCTAAGTCCTTAGGGCTTTTGGCATGGAACGTTAGTCTCCCCCAAATTCCCCCATCATGGTGTTTAAACTCAAAGTGACTTCTGGGATCCCTATCCATAGGCCAAATGAAAAGTTGATAAAGTAGTAGGGAAAAATTGAAGTTTTAAAAATTCATTCTTATTGAACTGTTGTTTTGCTAAGTTCACTAATAGAACTTGCTTTTGCCAGAACATACAGATCAAAACTCTAAAGAAATACCCAGAATAAGGGAGTCAGCCCATTCCAGCCTCATCCTGTGACACTTTCTGAAGTGTACAACAGGTTCTCATTAATAAGTTAGTTCTCAAATTCAATTCTTTTATTAAAGCTACTTCTCTCCTACCTTCTCCTTTCTTTCCTCATACAAACACACATGTTTAACTTTGATTTTTATTAATTTATCAGCAAAATAAAATATGCAACTCAGAGAAAAATATTTTTCCCTCACATATTTTTTTTTAATTTATGTTTTGAATTTTGTATTTTTGTATGGTACAATTCCATAGAGTTTGGGATTACCCCCTCCAAATTTCCACACCCCCACTGATTTTCCCCATATTGATGCAATAGTATAGTTCTTCATAAAGTGTTATAATTCCACCAGTCTGTTATTTAAGTGTGCCCTGACATTACCGGTACAGATAGTGTCAGACAGTTCAGTATCCCATTGTCTAACTATGTCCAACAGTTTCATTGGGAGTCCATCTTTGATTTGAAAGTAGGGATGCATATTGCATTGTATCTTCACATCTGGATATAGTAGTCTCTATTAATTCATCACTATGCATTCCCTTAAATGAGAACCCACAAAATAAGGTCAACAATAGGTATGAAGTTAAAACAACAATAACAACAACAACAAAAATGCAGCACCATGGAGTTGAAAAAACACCTCACTGAGTAACTAATGCATGGGTGATGAAAAGAAAACACAAAAGCTTAATTTGCATGCTTGTTTCCTTATATCAGAGAATGGGATTGACTTATTCCACTGAGCATAATAGTCTCTAGTTGGGATCATCTGGTTGCAAATGGTATAATTTCATTCTTTTTAAATCGCTGAGTAATATTCTATGGAGTAGATGTACAACAGTTTCTTTAACCACTCCTCTTTGGACAGGCATCTGGATTGCTTCCATATTATTGCTATTATAGATTGTGCTGTTGTAAATATAGTATTTCAGATCCTCTTCTCATATGCAGTTTTCATTTCTTTTGGGTATATTCTCAGGAGCTGGATAATTGCATCCCTCACATATTTTTATTTAGAGGTCATTACAGCTATTCTTTCTCTACAAAATACAAAGGAAAAGAAAATACAATGGGACTAAAGCCTGAAAGGTTTTGAGTCAATCATTTAACAGATATTGAGAGTCTATCAGATACTACACAACAAAGCATATTTTCTGAGTTGTACAGATAGTGTATAATGAGAGGGCCCAGTATTGTGGTGTATCAGGTAAAGCCACTGTCTGTGATGTTGGCATGCCACATGAGTGTCAGTTCCAGAACTGGCTGCTTCACTTTCAATTCAAAATGACCTGGGAAAAGCAGTAGAAAGGCTCAAATGTTTGGTTCCTGTACCCATGTAGAGATCTAGATGAAGCATGTGGCTCCTGGTTTTGTCCTGTGTCAGTCTCAGCCAGTGTGCTCATTTGGGAAGTCAATTTGCAAATGGAAAATTCTTATTCATTCATTCATTCATTCATTCTCTCTCTCTCTCTCTCTGTCCTCTCTAATTTTCAAATACATAATCTTTTAAAAAGTATATAGTGTATAGAATGAACGCATCATGTGCTGAGAGTCATCAAAGGAGAGTACTGAGGGAGCACAAACAAGGGACAGCTATCTGAGACAGGATGGGAGGACGTGATGATATTCAAGGATGATCAGGACTATACTGGTGAGAACATGTTACTTTGAAATATATTACGTGGTAATCAGATTGTAGCACAGTTCATTATTATAATCAACTTTATATTTTTACATCTCTTTGTTTAGCCTCACACACATTTTCTTCAAATAAAATTTTCCATTTGCCTAGTAGATATTAAGTATCTTATATACCTGTCACTATCAAAGCATACAGTAGTTCACCAGTGAAATATGATGGTTTTCATCATGTAGATAGAGGTATAGTATTTCCAAATCAGCTTGTGCAAATAAGTGAAACCAGTAAAAGTGGTGAATGGAATGCGGTAAGGACATTAAACCTGAGATGACCACACCTCTCTGTCTCAAGAAGTTAAAGCCCAGCTGATCAAAAAAAAAATTACATGGGCCAAGACAAGTACATTTTCTGATGAGAGTTAATTCACAGAATGCCAACTGGAAAGTGTCATTTGACCAACAGAAGTAGCTGCCACATACTTAAAAGATGTAGATGGGAAGGTTCAGCTGGAGTCTATAGGATGTTTGGGCTAAAATGCAGGACACTGGAAAGTCAAGAATGCAAGTTCAGATTCACATAGTTCTGCACTTTGGTGCTTTTTTATGGAAAGTAAGTTGTTAACTTTGATGAAGCAATCACTGCATCCTCTGCTGTTTCCCATTCCTTTCCATTTGTGTGCTAATATCATGCCTCAGAGCCAAACCAGCTTCACTTCATTTTTGTTTTCAATGAAAGAAATACATTTTTTAAAGCCCCGATAAATTGTGAGGATTATGGTGTTGATGAACTGCAGAAAGAAATTACAAGATAATGGGTAGTAATCTTCAGGCAGAAGTATGAGGAGAACCAGCCATTTAAAATTTTGAATTCAATCTTGAAGAAGAGTACCTTCTAATTTCTTCCAATATACAGGAGGCACAAACTACAAAACATGAAGAGAGACATGAGGTATGAGTCTCTCTAGAGTGCAAATTTACTCTGGAGCAATGCCAAGAAGCAGACACTTACAAAGTAGCTTAAGAGCAAAGTCCTAGCTTTACCCAGACAGACCATCAGACCAGTGAGACAAGAACACACTGATGATAATCCAAGGAAGATGGACTAGCATTCATGCAGCCATTTGTTAGGAGTATAACATGCGAGGATGGTGGAACTGCTGGGAGTGACAGGGCCCTGAGCTAGAGACTCAACATGAATCTCTCCAGACAGCTCATCTTCGCCACTGTGATGTGCTGAAATGGTACAGCAAAGAGGAAAGAAGCCACATGGGTCACAGATGAGATGAGAAACTCTCCCAGCTTATTAGGGGGCAATAGTAAAGTGAGTAATCCTATGAGTAATCCTTTGCGTATCTGTGGACTCTACAAGTGAGACAGATGTCGCAACTATACCTTGCCTGGAGACAGCGTTTTAAGTTTTGCTTATGTATTCTATGCTCTAAAATCCACAAAAACAGACTGAACAATTAGTATCAATTGGAGAATGAATACTTTTCTGTACTTTTAAAGAGTCTTCTGGAAACTTTTTTATCCCTTGATGTCAGAGTAGCATTATCCTGCTTGGGCATATATTCCCAACTCCATCTGGTATAGATAGCCTTCCAACTGCCTCCCACACATGAAGAGGAAAGAGCCAATAAAGGTTTTAATGAGTAATTGGTTTAATTGAGCATCTTGAAAAGTAGCCACATATTCTATCAAAATAATTGCAATACATTTGTGCAAGAGTAACATTTTGGGTGAATATGGAAAGCATAAAATCAACTGAAGAATCACTCTAATACAGTGCTGCCAAAGAATGCAGTTTTTCTAAAAATATTTTACAAAAAGTGAAATGTAATAATACTTTTGGGAGACATATTCATTGGTGTTTGTCATCTTTAAATTGAAAGCCAAGCTTTTAGGCAGCTTCTAGTCAGAGAGAAGACTTTGCAGGAAGGTACATTTCTCATGCCAGTTCTCAGCATTTTGTTAAATCCAGATGATACTTCCACATTTTGTGTCTCAACAATAGCACCAAATGACTCTTGAACATTTTTGTCCATATCTTGCTCATTTTGCTCTTGATGCAGCTTGTGACAGCTTTTCCTGTTGCTTGATAAAACTGGTCATAATGCATCACATCCTTAAAGATTTATAATAAAATTTATCAGAAAAGCTTTGTCAGAAGGAGTGATAACCTCTATTCTTGATGCCTGTGTTACAAATGTTTAAGGGTTGACTGAAGTGGTTGAGCAAGAGTAACTATAAACTGCTCTGGGAACATCATTCTCCATACATTTTAATAGTCTCTATTATTGGCTACCAACTTGCTCTGCTTGACTGTGCTTCTTTTTCTAGCAGATTCCTCAGATTTAACACTTACAAATTGAATAATTACGCAGTGTGTATCTATTGACAGTGTAACCACTCTTAAACAAGAACAAAGTTGCTACATATGTTCATCTCACCACAGATGCTTGTGCCCTTATTCTAGTTTTTCAAGTGCATCAAATATTAATAAACTCACTTGTGAATATTCTTACATATGTCTCTAAGATACTCTGACTTTGTACCCAAATCAATCTTTACTAGGTTTGCAAAAAGTTTGTATAGTCAAATCTTTCATAATATAAAAATTTCCAGGGGTAGTGGCATGGTACTGGCAAAAACAGAGTTGTTCAATGTAGCAAAGCAAAAATTATTATCATGGTTTTTACTTAAGCAACTTTATGGAAAGGCAGAAAGTCCAATAATGATATTGAAGAAGTAACTGGTACAGTCCAAAACTTCGGTAGTAGAGGAGGCTGGTAATGCTGTGGTTGTGTGGTTGTGTGTTTTGTAAATTACCCTGAGCCTCTGTGATCAACAAGGTAGCAATTTTTGGGACCAGTACTGTGGTTCAACAGGCTAACCCTCCCATTTGGGTGCTGGCTTGAGTTTCAGCTGCTCCACTTCCCATTCAGTTCACTGCTTCTGAACTAGGAAACGGAAAGGCTGTCCTTAGGACACTGCACCCACATGGGGGACCTGGAAGAAGCTCCTGGCTTCAGATTGATTTAGTTCCAGCCGTGGTGGCCATTTGGGGTGTGAAATAGCTGATGCAAAACTTTTTTTTTTTAATCTCTCCTCTCTGTAAATCTGTCTTTCAAATGAAAAAATAGATGAATCTTTGAAAAAAAATTACTACAGCTTCTACTAGAGAAGATTTCAAACCCAATGAGAATTATCAGTGGTATAAATAACACGTTTTTACTTCCTTTGAAATGAGGAAATAATTTCCTATCACTGTCTTCAACCAAAAATAGTTGGCTTCCTTCCAGAAATATAGTGCATCCATTTCACTAAAGATTGTCAACCTCGTATGTGCAAGACATATTGGATACAGTAAAAACTAAGCCAAGCTTTAGTCAAAGGAAAGTACTAGGTGACTAGAAACTTCTGAAGCTGTGACACTGGGGATGGGGACATCATAAATATCAGCTTTCAGGTGGACAGGAAGTTAAGTCACTAAACCCATGTTCAGGTGTAGTGTCATCAGCCCTAGCTGATATAGAAGTTATTGTAACAGCTTGGCATGAGATCACATTACTGGACATTTTAAGCTGTCTGTGTGGTTGCTGAAATATGAATGAAATGACAAATTGGTAACCTTACATTAGAATTGCTTAACTAGATCGTGCTGATTCTTGTTCAGTGGTGATTCTCATTTATTAGCTCAAGGTTCTTTTGTAATTCTTAGCTTATCCTCTGTCCTTTCCTTATGCAGTACAAGTTTATGTGAAGTCTAAGCATGTATGGGGGAAATCCCATGGTTCAGATTCAGAAGGTCTAGCTGAGATTTGTACTCCAGGACCCAGGAAGATCATTTAATTCCGTGATGGAGATAATGGTAACAGTAATTATGAACACTTGGGATCATCTGAGTTTCATACAGCTTATTATTAATTCCTCATAACAACCTTATGTTCACTCCCATTTTATCAAAGAGCAAACACAAATTTTAAAAGTTTACTGAAAGTTTAAAGTTTGCCAAATTAACTGATTTTATAAATAGCCAATACTATGAATGCACACCATTTGATTCCAGAATCTTTGTTATCATCTTTTGCCTTCTGGTAAAACTGGAGAGAGAAATAATCATATTAGAATGGCTGTGAAGGACATGGCCAGAACCATCACTGTCAAACACAGACAATGAATGATTTGAGATTTACTGATTTACTGATTTGCTTAACCTCCACAACTACATTTTTAGAGGAATAGACTTACAAAAATCTATTCTACAGTTCTCCTGGGATCCCTGCTGACTTTAAACTTGAGAAAAGGCAATTCGCAATAACTAGAAAGATCATTCAAGCACACTTAGCATTTAGAAGGTAGTTGTTCTTTCTCTCTCTGCCAACATAAGGACAATCACACGACGAATCTCAGAAATTGAGGAGTGCTGTGCTCAAGGTTGGAGATCATGTTTTTTTTAAGTAACAGTTGATGACACACCTTAGAAGTTCTTAGATATTAAATATTTGTAAATCTCCATACAAAAGAGTGATTACACATATTCCTGAGTTTAGCTGTGGCTTAAGTGTACAGAGCTGAAATTTCAAGGCAGCCTTTCAAAATTCCTTTGGACTTCACTGTACTGTGAGACTGTGTATTTTTATTGACAGTTTTTAAACAAATAACTAAACAAGCTTGGAAACAACACCTTTTATCATTAAATTTGCTAGGACTGCCAACAATTTTTAGATACCATTACTGTTTGTCTGAAATTTCTTGTAAGCAATTCCAAAATGTATATTTATATATGTTTATATGTACTTAATTTCAGTTAAGTTAGTTGAAAAGTATTACAAAACATTTATAATCTGGTAAGTTGTTATTTGGGAACAGATGTTGTTATGATGATTTTAAAAACCTGATTATATTTTAATGTGAAAATGAGGATGTAGATTCAGTGGCAGGGCCTGAAACCTTCCACAATAAAAGCTGACACTCTACACTGAATGCTACAGTGCCATGGCTATATTGAGGCTATCAGTATTGCTTTTCTGGATAATTGCTTTCTGAGTATTGCTTTTGAAATCCTTTTGGCAATTTGTTCTCAATTAGAATGTTTTAAATATTGATAGAAACTGAATTTTGGGATAGATACTCTTTGCACATCAAAGCAAACTTTTAAATCAAATTTTCTATTTAACTCTACCTAGGAATGTTTAACAGGAATGATCATTAATATATAAAATGAAAATAAAGGTAGCCATTTGCATTTTGCAAGTGTTGCTTGCACACAGCTCAGCTTTTCCAGCCTCAGTGATGCTGCCTGTCAGCAGAGGAGTATGGCTATTTTTAAGTTGATTTAAAACCTCAGTATCCAAATTTTAAACTTATCTCTTTGGTTTAGCCTTTGCTAAAAGTACAAATATTTATGGATGCAATGATATTTTAATTGTTCACACTAATGTATTATTTCAAATTCATAAGTAAGGTTCATTTAGTGAATGTCCTTCTCTTAACATTCTATCAGGCATTGGCTGTAAGATGTAGGTAAAGATGTGTATGTGGTGAAGGCCTGGGACCTGAGACACAGCAAGTGGAGGATTGGGTTTGGACCCCTAGTGATTGAGGTACAAATATTTATTCATTTTCCTAAACATGGTGCACAAAATATGTGAAATAGAGGTGAAATACATTGAGATTATACTTTTTCTAACTTCCTTGGAGTAATTCAATACGTTTAAGTGATGACACACTGTACAATCCCTGCCTCCAAAAATGGCATTGCTCTGTTTTCTGTAATCATGGTTATGTATCATCACAATGAGTCACTTTATTTCCCATAGCAATTCAACTCTTTCTCTCTCAAACCTGAAGTCATTGATCCAATTTAGTTTAGGCTCAAACTTAAACAGGATCTGTAAAAGATCAGTGAGTTGAAGAGCTAATTCTTTGAAAAACACCAATACATCATTGGCAAACTTACCCCCCAAAACGAGAGACCCAAATCAATAAAATCACAGAAAAAAACAGATATGACATAATAAAAACTGAAAGAAACACCAGGAGTTATAACAAAAAACAAATTGGAAAACCTATAAAAATGGATAGAATGGATACATGCAATCTACTAAAACTGAATCATGATGATATAGAAAACCTAAGAACAATAACTAAGAAAAAAGATTTAATCAATAATAAACACCCTCCAAAGGAAAGCCAAACACCAGATGGATCCACTGCTGAATTCTACCAAACTTTTAAAAAACTAATTCCAATTCTCAAATTATTCAGAAAACACTGAAAGGGAGAAAATTCTCTTAAACTCTTTTTATGAGGCCAGCATCACCTTAATATCAGAATCAGAAAAAGATACCATACAGAAAAGAGAACTATAAACCAATATCCATGATGATCACAGATGCAGAAAATTCTCAATAAAACACTAGCAGATTGAATCTAGCAACATATCAGAAAAAATATTCACCCAAAGTGAGACTTATCTCCTATGTCTAGGGATGGCTCAACATACACACATCACAGATATCATGTGTTACATTAATACCTTGAATAAAAATATATAAGATCATTTCAATTGACACAGAAAAAGCAGTTGAAAAAATACAACATCCTTTCATAATAAAAGCCTTAAGGACATATTGCATAGAAGGAACATTCCTCAACACAATCTAGGCAATATACGAAAGACTCACAGCCGGCATCATATTGAACGGGGAAAAGTTGGAAGCCTTTGCACTAATATCCAGAACCAGATAAGGATGTCCAGAATCTCTCTGTCACTCTGATAGTCCTGGGAGTTTTAGCCATAGCTAGCAGAGATGCAAATTGGAAAAAAGGAAGACAAATTACCCTGGCTTACAGATTGCATGATTATATTAGGGAAAGCAAAAACCTACAAAGAAATTCTTAGAACCCGTAAGAGAGTTTGGTGAAGTTTCAGGATATAAAATCAACACATAAAGTCATTCGTCTTTGCTGAAACAATTTTATGGTTGAGAAAGAACTTGCAAGATTAGTCCCACTCGCAATAGGTAGCCATGCACCAAAAAAAAAAAAAAAAAATACATACCTTAGAATAAGCCAAGAATGTGAGGAATCTCTATGATGAAAATTATGACAGTCAAGAAAGAAATAGAATATTCCAAAAGCTGGAAGAAGTTTCATGCTAGTGGATTGATGTAATTAATATCATTAAAATGTCTTTACTAAAGAGCAATATACAGATTGAATGTTATTCCAGTCCAAATACCTACAATATTTTTCTCAGTTCTAGAAAAGATGATTCTAAAATTCATATACATTTATTATGTTATGTCAATTGTTCTCGAACAAAAAAATTCCTGAATTAATGTACTTTGACACATGCTAGGGTACTGTGCTCTTTCTGCATCATTCAAACACTATCATTATTTACTTTAAGACTGATTGTTTGATTTGAATAGTGAAGAGAGAGAGAGAGAGAGAGAGAGATCTTTCATTCACGATTTTCACTACCCGTATACCCACCATCTGGATCAGTTACTTGTTGTGCCAGGAAGCTAAATATTTGAGTTATCACTGGCTGCCCCCCAACCCCAGATGCATGGGCAGGGTGCCAGGTTGGAAGTACAGAGCAGTTATGTGCTGAACCAGGCATTCTATCATAGGACACAGGTGTCCCAAGTGGTAGCTTTTTCCAGTATACTGCAATGTCTACCTCCATCCAAACATTATTTGACTCCTAGTAGCTATAGGAGTTTTGAAAGGCACATAGTAAGAATGAAGCTAACTTTCCAAGTGAGGAAAGATTGTAGTATACATTTTGTGACAACAGCTTAATTTCTTTCTTTTTTCTTTTTTTTATTGTATTTCTTTTTATGACATCGTTTTATAGGCTCTGTGGTTCCCCCATCCCCTCCCTGTACTCTCCCCCCAAGGTGGATTGCTCCACCTTATTGCAGTATTACAGTTCAAATCCAGTCATGCTTCTTTCATTGCAAGCATGTACTATGCATAGAGTCCAGCATCTTATTGTCCAGATAAATTCAACAGTTTCTTGGGGAGACCATCTCTGGTCTAAAAGTGGAGCTGCAGAATATCGTTCTGACCAATTAAAAGCCATAACATAACATCAAAAACAGTTTACAGCATTATGGGGCTAATTGCCATGGTATTGAGTGACTGATATGTTAGAAAATGCAAGTTCTTAACCATATCCTGTGACTACTTCATTGACATTTCTATTTTAGTTTATATACAACTGGCTTCTATGCACCTTAAAATGGCTGTAGGATACTATTCAGCTGTCTTGTGTCTATTTTCATTTTTGTATTTAGCAGTTTATTGTACTGAAGCATAATTTTTACTGAACTTGGCGGATTTTAGAATAGTCCAAACTGGCTTATAACTTTAACAAGGCATATGTCAACAGTTGAGGCACAGAACAGTTTTAGGAGGGGTGTGCAGAGAAATCTTCAGTGAGGAGTGACTTATTTTTGTGTCCTACTTAGTAAGGTATATGTGAGTCCCTGCTGACCACTTCCTGTCTGGTTCTACGATTTCCTTGTTGTTCTCTGTCTATCTATTCTAATTTTTTTGCTGTTGTTTTTTTGTTTTGTTTTGTTTTGTGTTGGGGGAGTGCCTCCAGGGCGACCCTGATGGTCATTGCAAGCAGGGGTGGGGATCCAAAGTTGGAACTAAGTAAGGACCAGAGAAAGCTCCTCTCCCTAGTCCCAAAGAGAGTTTACTGTTCATCTGTTTCTGCATACTGCTCAGGGCTCCTGGCTGTTGTTCCGATGACATTGGACCCTGTGAGGAAGGATTTGGGCTTCTTTCATTCCATGTGGGAGATTTAAATGGGAGTGGATGACCTCAGAGTTCTCGGCCTCCTAAGGCACTCCAATTCCCCGTGGTTTCCTTGGCAGTTGGGATGTAGTCCTTGGTGAGCATCCTGGATTCTCCAGGGTTGGGATACAAGCCTCTTCCTGTCCACCTGCTCCACTCTGGGGTCCCCCTCTGCTCTGCATATGACCTCCTGTTAAGAGGTTGTCAGGATCACTCTTGATTCCCGCTATATGTCTTTGTAGTTTTACTACTGTCTAATGCCGATTCGAGTCTGGACAACAGTTGAATTTCAATGAACATTATTTCTTTAGAGGTTAAAAAGACCTTACCAACTGGCATAAAGAAACAATTTTACAACTCCCTACCTTTGCAGAAAAAAATGAAAACACTTTCAGAGTGATATTTCTCTTTGACTAGGGATGAAAAAAATCAAAAGATGAAGAAAAAAATAAAACACATCTTGAGAATTAAAAGAGCTGAATAAGTAAGAAACACTTAGGGAGGCACAAAGTGAAATGTAATGGGAAATCATTCCAGGAGTTGAAAAACACTTAAAACAAGAAATAAGAGCTTTCTCATCATAGACTCTCAAGGTTCTTTTCCAAGTGGGATACACTTTGAATCCAAAGCTTTGTCATTCTTTGAAGTATGATGACTTAAGTGACAATGCGGTTACAAGCTCTTACATACTGAAAGTTTTTCTAGCTTTAAGGCCATTAGCAGTCAAGTCCTCTGAGAAGTCATATTTCAGAATGCTTTCTCTTCAATATTCTGGCTGTTAATAGCTTCCTGCTCATTAATTGCCATTGCAACTTTCTCAAGAGGCTGAAGAAAGTACAAGAAAATAAGATAAACTGGGAACTCTAGATTCCTCTTAAATATTTCCTAGTTGCTAACAATCACTCACATCCTTCTACTGAGATCCACAACTAATTTGGTTTTCCGTATATATTAGTACTCACATGTTTTTGGCAATCAACTTACAATAACATCAAAATGTATTGCCACAAAACTCTATGCACATGCAGCATTGGCCTCTAAATGGTCTTTATCACTGATGTAACAAACACACACGTGTAGCAAGCAGAGAAGCCAAAGATTAACACAACCTCTTTTAAAAAGATTGTTAATTTTTTAGCATAGGTATTTCTGCCTAACTTTGAACTAGTTCATCTTAGGATTAATGATTTTCATAGAAATATATCTGAAGTATAGAGGTGTTTCTTTTTTTAAGATTTATTTATTTTTATTGGAAAGGCAGATACACAGAGAGGAGGAGAGACAGAGAGGAAGGTCTTCCGTCAGATGATTCACTCCCCAAGTGGCCGCAACAGCCAGTGCTGCACTGATCCGGAGCCAGGAGCCAGGAACTTCTTTCTGGGTCTCCCATGCGGGTGAAGGGTCCCAATCCTCTGGGCCATTCTCGACTGCTTTCCCAGGCCACAAGCAGGGAGCTGAATGGGAAGTGGAGCTGCTGGGATTAGAACCGGCGCCCATATGGGATCCTGGCATGTTCAAGGCAAGGACCTTAACCATTACGCTACCGCGCCAGGCCCAGTTGTTTCTTTCTTAACAGGGAAGGTAAACATGTCCCTTAGAGATCAGCAAGATCAACGGAGAGAGTCAGAGAGGAATCAGGGGTTTGACATGTTGTGTGGTAACAAGGTGAGGTGAACTGCAGTCAAATGAAATTTCACAGGGCTCTTATCCTCTTGGATGAGTGTTAGGACTGGATTAAATTTCTTTTTGACCCTGCATAGCCCTTGGATTCACGTAGCGATGAAATAGAAGTTACTGACTTAGCAGACTAGGGAGATTCCAGGCTTCCATCACGAGTCAGCCTGGATGGTGTGGGTGGTAGTTAAATCTGCAAATATTTATTGTACAGGATGAAGGAGGAATACATTTTAATTTTAAATTAAAATTAAAATTTTAATGATTTTAATTTTAATTTTAAAGTTTTTAAATTAAAATTTTAATTTTAAAATTAAATAAATTTTAAAAATTTTAAGTGATGACAACAGGCCCCTTTTTTGTTTTGAACTTTTTGACATTTAACACTTGAAATACTTTATAGAATATAAATGAAAAGGTTTTGTTTCTTATTTTGATTTTGTGTTTTTTTCTTTTATTAAAACAGCCTGACATTTATTAATTCCTCACCAGTCCCTTACATGAATGCCTGCTAAGGTCAACAGGCTGTGAAGCAATCCAGAGGCTGTGTGTCTCTATCTTCTTACCTGCTAAGGTCTAAACATTAATTTGGATATTGAATATCTCCCAAAACCCTGCATACTAAAGCTAAGTCTTCAAGGGTTATGTTAATGCTTCATGGGTTAATGCTGGAAGTTTATGAATTAAAGGTAGGAAGTCTGGGGGACAGCTTGGAAGCTTTTAGAAATTCCCAGGGAAGCCAAAACCCCAAAATGTAAGGAATGAAATGATGGATAACCTGACCCTGCAAGTAGAAATGGGAATCAGACTGTTACTCTGATTTCTGCAGTATAGCCTTTAGTTGAGCTCATCTCTAGTGTGCGTATCTATGCACACATGTGAGAGTGTGTGCCTGCCAGCTGAAGGACTGTGGTTATTGAGATATTTGAGGGTATGAAAGAAACCTAACTGGGAATCCCTGGGCACAGGTGGGATCTTACATCAGTGACCTGGAATATTTCGACTCAAAGTCTTTTGGGCTTTTCCAGAAGATTGGTCTCCCTCTTACAGAATTGTAATAAATCCTTTGGATATCTGAGAAGCAAACATTCGAAGGAGATTAATGAGTCTTTCCCGCCAAAATACTATGCTTTGTCTAAAGTCTCTGCTCATTTTTCTCCCCAGAAAACAGGACTTTTTTTTAAAAAAATCAATTCAGTTGGTTTTGTTTCAGCTTACACATTTTAAGATTTTCTTTTTAAAAGGTGCATTTCTGCTCCTTTGGCCTTTATGAGTATAATTCATTGATGCATTTATTTTGCTAATTATAGGATTCTATTGTTAGAGGCTTCTTACTGCTCCATTGTTCTTTAAAATAGAACATTGTTTTTAAATAAGCTAATTTAAAATAGTAGTCTATTTCTAAGGAATTCAAAATGCATATATTTTAGCTAATGTAACCCTTTATAATCACCTTAATCTGATGGCCATATTGAAATAGCTAACATTTAAGCACAGCAATTATCTACCCAAACCTTCCCTTTGTTTTCAGATCCTAGGATATGGGGTAAGCCCAGAATGAAGAAGAAATTCTGCAAGCAATAGTATTTTTTAAAATTTCTGAGTCTTCACTATTCTTTGTACTTCTTAATCATGTCTAATAGTGTGATAAAAGATTAAAGTAAATTATAAAACTTTCCCATCAAACAAATTTTATTACTCTGGAAGCACCCTTTGGGTTTTTATGCTAATTTAACTTTGGAAGTAAAATTAACGCTATTTAGTGATTCTGCCAATGTGCTGGTTTGACCCTGGCTTGGTAAAGAAAAGTTATTACTCAAGAATCTCGCATGCAGATTTTACTGGTTTTCATCTTTGGGTATAGAAAAATACTTACTTCCCCAGCAAAATAGTGATAACACCAATGGGTCCTGGGAGGATGAAATTGTTGCTGAGAAATACTTCTTTGAATCATCACACAGAAACAAATAGTGAAAAATGTGCATTTGTTCAAATCTAAAGATATAAAGCATATTGTAAATGCCACCAGTGCCTTCTTCCTTTATCCTCTGGAGTATTAGGGTTGCAATAAAGTAAAGCAATTGCCAGGGTGGCCAGCACAGCCCCCAGGAATTCATTTTGTTACCTCAAGATGGAGAATGAAAACCCGAGATCTAGGTTATGTGGCAATTATTCATCTTGCTTTATTTCTCTCCTTCTGAACTTAACTCCATGCCAGTGCTATCATTTGGATCTTCTTCATCTTCTTCTTTTGAAAGTACTGATTCACGCATCCTGTAATATGTACTCTTCCCACAAACGAATTTTCTTCTCCAGTGATGGTTAGAGCTTTGAAGGGCAGGATGAAGGTGTTTTAAAAGGCACACAGAAAATGGAGCTTAAAAGTAAGTATATTTTGATGAAAAAATGTTCACAGCTATGCATACAAAGAATCTTCAAAAATTAATTAAAATGAATATGGTGAAAAAAAACTACTCTCACAACAAACATCTTTTAATTCTATTTTTCACGAACTTTTTGAAAAAAAAATCTACGTATATACTTGTTTGGATAAGTAGCAGTTGATTTACAACCAGGTATTTTATAGACAAGAAATTGCCTACTTAGTGCCTAATGTAAATAGTTCTATTCAAATAAGGAAAAATGATGGCAACTTAATTCTCTACTCTTTATATGAGCAAATAAAACCTGGTTTAGAAATTCATTTTACCTGTTTCTTTTTACTTGTAAAATGTGGTTACTAGAATATTTATAATTGTATACTTAAACTCTCAGGAGATTATATTGTTTATCTGTAGATATTATTTTATTTATTATTTCTGTAGAGAAAAATAGCTTATTTAAGAAATGAGCTTTAACAAGGTAGAGGAATCCACCATGGGGGGAGGGTGTGGGGAGGGGTAGGGAGGATCCCAGTACCTATGAAACTGTGTCAAATAATACAATGTAATTAATGAATAAATTTAAAAAAAAGAAATGAGCTTTAAGTACCTTAACAATTATCCAATAATTACTCTGATAGATTTTTAAAATAAACAATGACAGCCTAGTGACACCTACATGATTTTTCATATAGCATAATTCAGTATAAATAAGCAGTGTTGGTATTGTGGTGAGTGGCTTAAGCTGCCACCTGTAGCACTGCTTTCTACATAGTCACTGGTTCATTTCTCCATTGCAAGTCCTTGCCATGTGCCTGGGAAAGCAGTGGAAGATGGCCTTTGGTCTCTGCCACCCAGGGACTGGGAGGGAGCTCCTGGCTTCAGTCTTCTTCAGTTCCCGTCATTGATGTCTTCTGGGGATAAGATCTCTTTCCTTTCTCTCTCTCTCTCATGCACACTCTCTCTCTCTCTCAACTCTTTCTCTCTCAACTCTCTCTGTGTAACTCCACCTCTCACATAAGTAAATAAATAAATCTTTAAAAGATAATATAAATAACTATTTCAAGGTTGTGTTTCTTAGAATCACACAGAAAGACTTACAGTGCCATACAAACAGGTATCCTTGGTTGGCTGCCAAGGTGGTACTGACAGCACACTGAAGTATTACACACCATAGAGAAAGAAGCAAAGGAAAGAAGAAGACACTTGGAGGGGAGGGCACTCAGCTGGTAGCTAAGCCACCACTTGGGACACCGACATCAAGCCATTTATCTGAGTTTGAATCAGGTTTCAATTCCCCACTTCCAATTCCTGTTTTTTGTTAGTACACATCTTGGGAGGCAGTAGATGATGGCTCCACCCACATGGGAGACCCAGGATGGAATTGCCAGGCTGGCTTTCACATGCCCAAGACTGGCAGTCCATAAGCATCTGGAGAATGAACAAGCAGATGGGGAATCCCTTTGCTTTTTTACCTCTCTCTCCTCTCAGCTCCTTCCTTGCCTACATACCTCCTTCTCTTTCTCCCTTCATCCCTCACAAACAAAAGAAGCTATACATTTCAAATAATAATTTTCCAAGAATTCAGACACAGGATAAACAGAAGGTAGATTAAATTCGCCCATCATAATACAATCAATTCTGTGCATACAGCCAAATGCACTTATGAATCTTTAGACTGCGAGGTGCTCTTAGAAATGAACTCGTTACCCCATGCAAAATAGAGAACAGGCAGAAGAAAAGAGAGTATTCTTTCAGCCATTTTGTTTAAAGCACATCAGTAGTTTCTTAATAAGGTGGATTGGGAAATAGCTAGCTGATACCAATACAAATCAAATACAAATTATTTCATATGTATATTTTTATTTATACTATCTTTCATATCATAATCCCTAAAGTAAAAATTTCAAATGGTCTGAAAGATTAGTTGCTTTTTCTATCTTCAAGTTAAAAGTACTTCTGAGCACAGAATGAAGCAATTAGTGATCCCCTCCCTCTTTTTTTTAAATTATTGATTATTTTTAATTCATTAATTACATTGTATTATGTGACACAGTTTCATAGGTACTTGGGTTCTCCCCACCCCTCCCCAAACCCTCCCACCATGGTGGATTCCTCCACCTTGTTGCATAACCACAGCTCAAGTTCAGTTGAGATTCCCCCATTGCAAGCATATACCAAACATAGAGTACAGCATCTTATTGTCCAGTCAAGTTTAACGGCTTCTTAGGTATACCCTTTCTGGTTTGAAGACAGAGTTTTGTCTTTGAGAGGCTTATTGGATAGGCCAGTGTTACGCCTTCACCAGAAACAGTGATCAGATTTCAGAGATAGTCCTTGTTATTAGAGTCAGTCATATAAAAATCTGTAGAACTGAATGTAATGAAAAATATAGAGGACATATACTATGATAATGTAATAGTTAAAGTAAGAAAAAATGCATGGTGTATTTAATTCTGAAAGACTGAAATAATCTTTACAGTAAAGAATTATAAAATTAATCTTATTTTTAACACATTTCTAAGCCAATTTCTAATCAGCTTGTGTTTTCAACTATGAAAAGCATTTTTAATGCTCTCTGGAAAAATTAAGTAAGGATAATTTGATGTATTGTTTATACTATTAGCAGTAAATATCAAATGTATCTTATGATAGCTAAGGCAGTCAAGCATATTTTAATGAAAATATCTCAATGAAATATTTGTTATTTGTGTTATATTTTAAAAATGTATTTATTCAAAGCACTCAAAGAGTAGTTTTTCTTTAAGTTAGTCAGAAATAATTGGCTACTCAGAACTCATCAGAGTAAGTCCAGATGAATTAAAGACTTAATTGTGAGAAAGACTTAGATATCTTAAGGTTATTGATTATAAAATATCTGGAGGCAAAACTCAACTTTTAATAGGACATTCATTTTGCCTTAGTTTTTTAGAAATTATTTTAACTGTAGATAATTATTTTAATCTGTAGATATTTATGGGATGGATACCATGTAATGATTCAACGCATGTATACATTGTGTATTGTCCAATGAAGATAAACATAATTGCCTCCTCCAATAGGTAACATTGATTTGTAATGAAAACTTTCAAAGTACTTTATTCCAAAATACTTTTGAGATATATACAGTTTTCTCATTATCTTCAGTCATTTTACTAGGCAATAGAATCCAAGTACTTCTTACTATTCAACTTTTTTCCCATCCCTATCACCCAGAAGCCCCATTCTCTTCAGCCTCTGGTAATCAGCATCCTGCTTTGAACTTCTGAGAGATAAACTAGTTTAGCTCTCACATATGAGTGTGATCCTGGGGAGAAATATCTGGCTAAGTATCAACTACTGGCATGAGATGAAAATGGAAAGACAGCAGCACGTAATCATATAGAGAAACACATTTCCTCTGACTGCCAGTTCCAGCATGAACATATGTTAATGAGCCTAACTTAAGTCCTTACTCCTCTGAGTGCCCTAGTTCAGGGCACCACTTGCAAACCTATAAGTATGACTCTGGTGGAAGATCCATGCCATTCTTCCACAAAGTTTCCATTCAAAAACTCACCACAATCCAGCGGGAAACAGGGCGAAACAATTGAGGAAAGAGCAATATAAAGGTTAATGATGATTGTGAAATATATTCAACCATACTATATAAAATCATTCCTTCAGCTAAACTGTTTTTAACTGTTGCAGGCAATTATGATATTTTAATGTACAGTAGGAACTAGCTGCTCAGTAGGCACTATCAAATACCTTAATTATCATTTTCAGTATATGAATTGATGTCATTTCTTTGGAACATGTGTGTATGTTTTTATGAAAAATATTAAACTGTACATTTCCTCTGGTTTAGTTTATTTGTTCACATGGGAGAGCTACATTTCTATGAAAATGAGCTTAATAAACTATTCTAATAAAATGAAAAAATGTTTATATCCTAAGAATATTTTAAAATGAGGTCACAATTCTGTATAGGGCACCAAGAACTTGCTAATGTACTAAAGCTAAAACATCAACTATTTTCAGAACTTACATGGTGGAAATATGTACAATTTTCTCCCTTTTTCTGCTATTTCTTATTTTCCAAGTTTTCACTAATGATAACTATGGCATTTATTTGACATTATAATAAAAACATTTTAATGAAAAAGAAAAAGTACCAGGTAGGATTTCAAGTCCAGAATGTGTAGGGGCCTTGCTATGAGAACACTGCACAGTTGAATTGTCCGCAATGTGCCGAGTATTTCTTCCAAGCAAGGGTTAACCAGTTTTCATCAGTCTCCACAGATTCTCCACAAGAGTCAAAGAAATCAAATCCCCCACAAAGGTAGTGTTTGGACAAAGGAAGGACTAAATGTGATTCCTTGATGCTCAAGTTACATTCTGCAGCACTAAATGTCAGATGGGGAAGTCATGATTCTGGCAGCAACAATGCTGACAAACAGCAACTGACATTTTGAAAGTACTTGCTGTGGGCCAGGCACTACTCTAAATGTTTTACAGGTTTAAAATCCTAACGTCTAATATGCTGTGTGGTAGTTACAATTATCATCTGCCTGTTTGAGATGAAGAAATTGAAATCCTAGGAAGTAATTTGCTAAATGTCACACATCTAGTACGTGATGAATGTCCCAGATATCTTGTCTTAGAGCCCATGCTCTCTTCAGGAGACACAGATCTAATTACTAATTTATGATCCAGATCCTTCTTGGTTAGGACAGTGATAAACGTTTCTGATGTTTTCTCTGCCATTTGCTTAATTAAGGAGTGTTTGTGTGAAACATTTTTTAATACTTTGAGTCCTCACAGCAGTTAAAACAAAATTCCTCATGCAAGTCTTTGCTTCAAAGAAGGTTCTATTTAGAGGATGAAAAGTAAAGATGCAGTCTAGAGAAAATATTTGCAAGTCATATATCTGACAAAATATTTGTATCTAGAAAATCCAAAGAATTTTCTAAACATGTCAGTAAAAAAAGAAATAATAGCCAGGTTAGAAAATGGGTGAAAGATATGAACATTTTACCTAAGAGAATATGTCTATGGCAAATCGTTGCAGTAGTTGCATTATTGACAATAAAGAAAATAGAATTTAAAATCACAGTGGGCAAAATCTGCTTTAATAGACACCCTGAAATTCTATACTGGGCAAACATTGTAAGAAATTGAGAAGTGCTGCAGTTGTAGGCAACTGCCAAGGTTGCCTTGTACTTATACACTGCTGGGAGAAAAGCAGCCAATAGCTGGTGGGCATTCTAGGTCTGGTTAATGTCAAATTTGTGTTAACTATACCAGTATTCCAACATAGTTGACTATTCCTTTTTTTTTTTTTTTTTTTTTTTTTTTTTTTGATACGTGGGGAAGCTTGGAAATTCCAGGTTGGGACACATCACTCCAGCCCCGAAGCAAAGAGGCTGCAGATTGCCCCTGAGGGATAGGACCTGGGGAATTATTGGAGTGGGAGAGGTTGGGGGCATGTTTGACAGGAGAGGAATGACTTTTAGGGTCTTCCACGGACCAGGCCACCACACTTGTAAGTAGGCAAGGGAGCTAAAGATGGAGTGGTTTGTGGACAGAAATAGAGGGAACTGAAAGACATGTCTTGGTCAAGCCAAGGCACTCTCCCTCATGGGAGACTTGGCTAAGTTAAATAGCATCATCCACCACTAACTGGTGCACAGAAAAGCTGGGGCTGGTGGGCATGCCTGGCTGGACTAAGTTTCAGTACCCACCCATGAGTATTAGAGAATAGGGTGGGCCAGGTCAGACTGGGTCACAGCACTCACTCACCAGAAAGTGAGACAACCAGATCTGGGAGGTAGAATGTATAGGGCAATTGTGGGCTCACCTCTGTGGGACTGCAGAACCTACTGGTTTACAGAGAGAGCTGAGAGGGTGACAGACAAAGCCAGGCTAGATCACAGAATTCACCTGATAGGAACACATCTGACACTCATGGAACCCTGGGCTGGGAGGAGGCTGAGCTGGGCCAAGCTGCAGCACCTGTCAGAACATGCAAATTGCCAGGACTGAGAGCAGACTACGCCAAACAGGGTTGCTGCATCTGCCATCACCGTGACTTGTGACTGGGAGCAGGCCTGGTACGGTAACTTGGGGAACTTCCCTACCAGGCTGTAGCTCCTGCTGGGGAACATTGGAGCTGGACCTGGAGGCAGGTCAGGTGAGGCTGCTGCACACATCAGCATTTGGGTGGACCAGGTCTGAGGACAGGGTGGGCTAGACCAGGCCGCAGAACCTGCTGGCATGCATGTGAGCCAGGTTAGGTTGTGAACCACATCTGGCTGGGCTAGGCTACACTTCTATCAGCAGGAGCACATGCTTGCACAAATGAGAGTCAGGCCAGGGTGCAGGCCAGGCTCAGTGGGTCCACACAATACCCACCAGTTTACATGAGAGCTGGAGGTAGGCCAGGCCAAGCTAGACTGCTACATTTGCTGGTGTGCATGAGAACCTGAATGGGTGCAGGCCAGCGAGGCTAGGCTGCACTACCATCTGGCAAGTGCCAGGACTGGATGTGAATCACATTGTGCCAGAATGCAATACCCCCTGACAGGTGCAAAGATTCAGTGCTGGAAACATGCCTGCTAGGGTAACTGTGGACACACCCTAACTGGGCTATACCTACAGCTATTGAGCATGAGAACCAGGGCTGGCAGCATGCCAGCCTGGACAGGCTGGAAGCACCTATCAGTATGCAAGAAGGCCAAGTCTGGGGGCAAGTCAAGATAAGCCAAGCTACAGCACCCACGGGTATACACAAGAGCCTATGGGATACATGTTGGACCCGGCTTGATCACAGCAGAGGCTGGCAAGTGCACAAAATGGGGCTGGAGGCAGACCTGGTTGGGGATGTTGGAGGTCACTCAGACTAAACCGTGGCACCTGCTAGAATGCATAGGGACTGGATTTGTGATGGACTAGCTGGTCTGGGGTGATGCACCCATCAGCTTGTGTGAGATATGTGGCTGGGGTAGAACTGACCAGACAGCTACATCCACAGGTCTGTGCATTGGCTGGTGCAGGTGACAGATGAATCTGATGCTGCACTGGCTGGTGTATACAAGAGTCAAGTCTGAAGTCACTCCATGGGAGGTTTCTTGAGGGACTCCCCAACTAGACCAATGGACTCAAATCTCACCAGGGAAAATCACAGCAGTAGTCCATCCTTAGAGAGCATGTGTTGTGACCATGTCTCCTCAGTTGCTGATGCCTGTGCTGTTGAGAGTATGTCCCCAGCATAAGGGGGAAGTGATGACCAGCTCATCTAGGCCAGCAAGGGACACTGACTGCCTCATCAGAGGTTAGAAAGCAGAACAAGCTGGACAATTCTCCTGGCAGAGGTTTGCAGCATGTTCCTGGGTCTGCAGATGTGCTAACATGAACTTTGGCAACCCACAGACCTTTGAGAATTTTCTCAACCCTGGAGTATAGAAGCCAACAACTTCTCAGAACTGTCGGAACTACTCAGGTAACACCTTTGAAACACACTTCCCCCACATTAGAATCTCAAAGGCATCATCAAATAATCATCTTCCATTTCCCCATTCTGATGGGGTTTGATAGCAAGGAATGGCCCTACACCCCTGCAGACACAAGAGAAAAACAAAACAAAAACAACTTAAACATTTGTCCATCTACCTTCCTCCATTACTGGTCCTCTCCACTCTAATTAGAGGCCCACATGGTCATGTATCCCTCCCATGTAAACAATATTAAAAATAAAATTAAAAATTAAGAAAAAAATTTGGAAACTGGAGAGCAAAAGGTAGTCTAGCGAAGTACCTTAAGATCTGTGAAATGAATCTGGCACTGTAGCCTAATGGCTAAAGTCCTCACCTTGCACACACCAGGATGCCATTGGGTGCCAGTTCATATCCCAGCCTCTCCACTTCTCATCCAGCTCCCTGCTTGTGGACTGGGAAAGCAGCAGAGGATGGCCCAAAGTCTTGGGACCTTGCTTCCACATGGGAGATTCGCAGGAAGCTCCTGGCTCCTGGCTTCTGGCTCCTGGCTTCGGATCAGACAAGCTCAGCTGTGGCTATTGTGTTCACTTGGGCAGTGAATCAGTGGATGGAAGAGCTTTGTCTTTCCTTCTCTCTGTAAATCTTACTTTCCAATAAAAATAAGTAAGATTTTTTTTTCCCACAGAAAAGCCAGTTTATTACTTTAGGGTTTGTGGGAGAGCATGAGTCACATTTTGGCATTCATAGCAAAAAGGTGACCACATATGCAATCAACATGTTCAACATGAAATGATATACCAGTGTATGCTGGCAAGGACTTTGAAACATTCAGGGGAAATGTGCATTATGAAAAAATTGTGCATGGATGTCAATTTTTATATCAAAATAAATTTAACTCTTAATTCCATTTCCCATGGATATTTTGAGTTATATATAATGTCTAACACAAACATCTTGTCTATCCTTTAATTTCTATTGCATACTCATTCACATTTTGAATAACTGAAATGTACATAAACTTTTCCTTTTATGATCGGTCAGGACATTATATTGACTATGCAAAAAGAAAACAGATGCAAAATAGTGCTAAGTGGTACCCTTCCCTGAAATTATAAGACTACATATATGTGTGTATATATCTAAAATCCTTTCTTCACATTCCATCTTTTGAGCTATACGTCATTCATATATCTGTCCCTCTTATTTTATCTTGTTTGAAAACCAAACACTTAAGTCAACCCTCCTTTTTCACCAGGCTCAACCTCTAGAAGCCAGATGTTAACAAGATACTTTCCTAAATTTCTTTGGAATTGATCTCTTTTCAATTTAGGTTCATTGTTGCAATTCCATGTCTTCATGGGTCCAGCATGTGAGACTTGAATTGCTCTGCTGCAGTTTTCTCTTCTTCAGTTAGTGGTGACAGCTCCAGGTCTGTTGCCGTATGGCGGTCATAGTCTTCTTCACTGTAGTACAAATGCAGCTTTGGTCTCTTTCTGTTCAGCAGCAAGCAATTTAAAGCGTGCAAACAAAGCTTGGTATCGAGGCTTCACTGCTGACATTTCCTCTAAGAGTGTTACTGGATTTTTCTCTCCTGCCGACTCAGGGTGATTAGCCTTGATTTCATATTCCAGCCTGTACGGAGTGTAATCCAGGTTGGAGTCAGCTTTCTGGAACATCAGTTCCAGCTTGTGGACCTCTGCCTCGAAGTTGAATAGTTGAGATTCCTCAGTAAGTCTTTTTTTTTTTTTAATAATCTGTGAAATGACACTGTGGTTTTTCTGAGTTTCGTTTTCACCTCACAATTGTCACTGCATGCCAGAAAAGGACAGAATCAAAAACTGTAGTGGGCCAAGACAGAACCAAAGGGAAAAAATCCCCAGGACACATTTGTTCTCTAAGTGAATAAAACACAGAAGAGATATCTTAGCAAGAGAGAAATGTTAATCGGTAATGTCCTTCTCTATATCGGTCAAACCTCATGTACAAATTTTGACTGTGTCTGTACCTCTGGTAACAAAGTTGGAGTTGGGAGCATATATTTACAAATTTATGAGGTGGAAAGAAGTTTCCCCTCCATCACTGTAGTACAGTGACAGTACAGTGGGAAGCCAGAACTTTGATTACCTCCGAATGCACAGAGGCACCCAACACCAGCTTCCCCTCATGGTAGCAGCTGAGGCCATAACAGGACCATCAATGAACCATTATTCCACTCTTGGTAATCCTGGTGTCAGGCTAAACACCTGATCATCACAAAGGATTTTTCCTGGGATGTCAGTTGCTGCTAAGTGGAAAATTTAGGCATTCACTGCTACCTGGAAGTAATGAGGTATTGCCCCCCTCCTACTGGCACAATGTCAGAGAGGACCTCTTAAAATAGGCAACTTGATTTATACCCAGTGTTTCATCACATGGTAACAAAAATCTCCAGATAGAATATAAAATCACTTGTTATATAAAGCACATGAAAATATCACCTCAAATGAGAAAAGACAATCATAGCTGACAACACCAAGATGATACAGATGAATATGAGAAGGATTTTAAAGCAGTCATTATAAAAAAAAGAATTTCAGCAAGTGTAAAGTAATCAAGACAAATAGTTTCAGCAAAGAAATAGAATTTGTCAAGAAAAGTGCAAAAGAACCAAATATAAATGTTAGAGCTGAAAACTAGAACAACTGAAAATTTTAAAGTCAGTGACTAGGCTTGCCAGTATAAAAGGATAGGACCGAGAAAAGAATTTGAACTTGAAACTAGGAAAATAGAAAAATAGAAAATGGGCTATAAAATGAATAGAGCTGCAATCCTTGGTAGGAAATATAATGTAAGATCTAGCATTTGTACCATCAGAATCTAGTAGAAACACAAGAGTGGGTTGGGAAAAGTACCTTCTTAAAAATGAATGGATTAAGGGGCTGGTCCCCTTACCAGTCAGCTACTCCCACTGGAGAGTTTTGGCTGGGATAGAGACAGACCCGACCAAGCAAGGCTATAACACCTGTGTGCTGCATGTGGACTAGATCAGGGCCGCAGCATCAGCTGGCAGAAGCTGGCACTGGGGACTAATTCTGTCGAGTCAAATCTCAGGACCACCTAAAGAGTGCATAAACCGGGACAGAGAGACCTGGGAGGGAAAAGTGGGTTCCCCCTTCTTGGGTCACTATTCCCGTGGGAGGGCATGAAAACTAGGACGGGGGCTGGGATGGCTAGATAGAGAGGCACTCAACAACATCTGTGAGGGCTGGATGGTTGAGTTGGTTAGATAGAACTAAGCTTTAATACACATTGACAAGTACCAGAGCCAAATGGGATGGGGGACAGACTGGTCTTCTGCTACACATACTGGCAAACCAGGGTAGGGGGCGGGCTTGGTGGGGGTTATTGTGGGTCGCCCCTACTAGGCTGCAGCTCCCACTGGTTGATGTAAGGGCCGAACCAGACTGGACTGCAACACCCATTGGTTCCAGTGCAACTCGGGACTGAAAACAGAACCAACCCAGCAATTGCAACCACCAGCTGATCGTGGTGATGGACTGTGCCGGGCCCTGTGCTTGCTAGAACATACAAGAATCTAGTCTGGGAATACCTCAAAGTTTCTTTGGAGATCTCCCCAATCGAACTGCTGGACTCAGAACTCTAACCAAGAAAAGACAGAAGACAGAACAGGACAATCATTCATCTCAGCTATATGTTGGCAGCAAATTATGGGGCAAACGGAGACTTTATGATGGACCATATCAATCGGTGGACGACCTCATCGAGCGAAACTGGCAGCGATTCATAACTGCAGAACTATTAACACCACTCGAGCACATATCTCAGAGCATGCCCCACATCCGGGACTTAGGGTGGGCGGGAAACCGGGTGGGGCTTCTCCCTCAATATCCCCCTTTACCTCAGATACGTGATGGAAACAATATGGACATAATAGCATTACCCACTTTCCTATCCCCCTAAACCTTTTTTTTTTCCTTCTTTTTCCTTTAACTGTAATTAACTATGTAAAGATTGTCAACAACAATACAATAAAAAGAAAAAAAATTAAAAAAAAATGAATGGAATTTTCCCATGTTTGGTGAAGGACATACGTCTACAGATTTCCATGTATATATTTGTGTATGTGTGTGTTTATATGAAAGACTGATAGAGATAGGGAAACATAAATGGAATAACAGAATCAGAGAGAGGTACCTTCTATCTACTGAGTCACTCTTCAAGTTATTAAAACAGCCAAATTTGGGCCATATCAAAGACAAAAGCCAGGGACCCCATGTTTCAGGAGCTCATATCCCTGGCCATCTTCCAATTCCAACTCAGGTAAGTAAGCTAAAACATGGATTTGATACAGAGTAACCAGGTCTTGGACCAATACTCTGATGTATTGCAAATGGTAGCTTAAATTACTGATGCCTTCTTGTAGATTTAACAAGAAAAATTACAAAGAAATTCATGCTAAGACATATAATAATTCAACTTCATGAAACTACAGGAAAAATCAAGAAAATATCCAGAGAAAAACTGGAGTTTATTGAAAGAAGTAAAGCAATTCCAATGACAGTGAATCTTTATCTGTTTGTGTCTTTCTTTCCCTTCCTTTCAAACAAAATTATTTTAACAAACATATGCAAATTACATAAGCAAACCAATGAAGAGAAAAACATCTCATTAAAAAATGTAACTGCTGTTTTATACAAATATAACAACATAAAAATGGAAAGCAAACCCATAAAAAGGCAATCATAAATTGATAGAAGGCTAAAATGACTATATTATTAAATACAATTTATTTATCTTTTTAAAGGTAAACTTACAGGCCAGATAAAGAAGGAGGTAGAAAGAGACTATATATTAATACATTATAAAGTCTATCTTATTGTTAAGAAGTTTGCCAGAGTTGGGCCCGGCGCAGTGGCCTGGTGGCTCAAGTCCTTGCCTTGAACATGCCAGGATCCCATGTGGGCGCCGGTTCTAATCCCAGCTGCTCCACTTCCCATCCAGCTCCCTGCAGTTGAGGATGGCCCAAAGCTTTGGGACCCTGCACCTGCATGGGAGACCTGGAAGAGGTTCCTGGTTCCCAGCTTCGGATCAGTGCAGCACCGGCCATTGTGGCCACTTGGGGAGTGAATCATCGGACGGAAGATCTTCCTTTCTGTCTCTCCTCCTCTTTGTATGTCTGACTTTGTAATAAAAAAAAAATAAACCTTTAAAAAGAAGTTTGCCTGAGTCAAAAACAATCATCACAAAATGATGAAGGAATAAATCTCTGAAAAAAGCAATTATAAATGTGTAAATACCATACAAAAGAGATGTAAATATAAAAAATAAAAAAATGCCAGAGCTTCAAAATCCAAAGACATTAAGTGGATCCTACACAATGACATACCATTATATAGCTATCAGTGTAGCTAAAATGAGATAATACCAATCACCAGCAAAGATGTAGATAAATTGATAGCTCACAATTGTTTATCAGAAAAGAAAACACCATAAATACTTTGGAAAATCATTTAGTTGTATCTTATACAATTCAACATACACATACCTTGTATCCATTAATCACACACTTCAATATTTATATTAGCAAAATTTAGTTAATATAAATATCTGTAAATCAATATTCATTGTCTCTTCATATGCTTGTGATAGCCCAAAATGTAAAGCCATGTCACACACACGGCATTGATTTGTAACAGTTGGTTGTATCATAAGAAAATCATACTGAGGATAAAAAGCCAATCTGTAAAGCATATATAGCCATTTTCATTATATAACATGCGTGAATAAGCATTGAAAAGAAATTCATCTAGTGCAGAAGAGGGAGTAGGCAAAGGATGTGAGTGGAGTGGGTATGGTTCAAGAAGTACAGGATGAGGGAGCCCTGTAGTGGTGTAGTGTGTATCTTGATCATTATGGTGAATACACAAATCTATGCTTGTGATAAAATTCCACAGACCCACGCACAAACATAAATTCATGCAAAAATAACAAAAACTTGATATGTGCTATAAGTTATATCCACATCCCTTTTATGGATTTGACAATATACTCTAGGGATACAAGATTTCACTATTGGAGCAGTCTGGCTTAAGAGCACACAGAATCATCCTATGTAGCTTTTCCTTTTTAAATTTCCTTTATAACCATTTCAAAACAAAATATTAAAGAATACATTAGAAAATTACAATGTGGAAATTCTTTTTTAATTTTAAGTGATAAAGTAGACATAATCTATGTGTGAATAAATCAACGACTTACAGGCACTGACAATATGTCAGGCATTTTATAATGAGATGTACTCATACATGCAGTTTCTTACATACTTTTACCACAATTTAGAAAAAAATATTTATGCCCTAAAATTCATATGCTCTAAGCTTAGGCACCAGTATGGTAATTGGGAGCTTATAGAACCTTTAAGACATGTGATTTAATTGGAATTAGGTATACCTTTAAGAGGAAATGATGCTTTTTTGTGGGGAGAATATAGTTTGACTTGAACAGAATTCAGGGCTACTACGTTGTCAAAGGCAAGTCTGGCATGTTCCTTGAATCTCCCTTGGTTTGTATCTTGTCATTTGATCTATTCTGCATTTATTCTCACCATGTGATGTCATCCACCATTTGACACTCAACAAGGTCAGAGAGTTGCAGTGTCATGCTCTTGAATCTACAGAATTGTGGACTAAATAAGCCTTTTTTTCCTATGTTACTCAGCCTTAAGTGTTTTGTTATAACAACACAAAATAAACTAGGATAATGGTAGACAGTATTTGAGTGCATTTTTGAATGACAAATTACAAGCTTAAAGAAATTAATTCAGTGTCCATTGTTTTCACAAGCAATACAGTACCATTTTTAGTCAAAGAATTAAAAAGGACTTGAATCACTTTCAAGCATAGTGGGGAAAACTTGCCTGTGTCTTGTAGCTAATGCTTGTATTTCTCATGTTAGGAGTAAGAATTTTAATTTCTTATTAGAAATGTGTCTGATTCTCATGTTAGGGAAAGACACATCATATAAATGTAAAATAAAAAAAATGAAGACAAAAGGGTATCTTTGGACATATTGGGTCCATTTTAAATTTTGCTAAACAAATGTTCTAGTTTAATGTAAAGACAAATCTTCCATACTGGAAATTTCTGTGCCGGGCCCTGTGCTTGCTAGAACATACAAGAATCTGGTCTGGGAATACCTCAAAGTATCTTTGGAGATCTCCCCACTTGAACTGCTGGACTCAGAATTCTAACCAAGAAAAGACAGAAGACAGAATAGGACAATCATTCATCTCAGCTACATGTTGGCAGCGAAATATGGGACAAATGGAGACTTCATGATGGACCATATCAATCAGTGGACCACCTCATCGAGCGAAACTGGCAGTGACTCATAACTGGAGAACTATTAACTCCACTTGAGCACATATCTCAGAGCATGCCCCACATCCGGGACTTGGGGTGGGCGGGAAACCGGGTGGGGCTTCTCCCTCAATATCCCCTTTTACCTCAGATACATGATGGAAACAATATGGACATAATAGCATTGCCCACCTCCCTATCCCCCTGAACCTTTTTTTTTTTTTTCTTCTCTTTCTTGATTTTCCTTCAACTATAGTTAACTATGTAAAGATTGTCAACAACAATACAATAAAATGGATTATAAAAAAAAAAAAAAAAAAAAAAAAAAAAAAAAAAAAGAAAATTTCTCTTCAGATTGACCTGAGTCACAACATTTAATACTGAAGTGTAGAAAATTTGATCAAAATCAGTCAACCCATTTGAAAGTTAGTGAGAAACAGATGTAAAATGCTAAACGGTCCAACTGATTTCACTATGTTGAATCAGTATTTTTTTCATTTACAGTTCAGCAGGTAGTCTTCTTTTAAATATCCATGAGCCAAAAATGACTGGAAAAAGTATTTGATTTTATCTCACACTGTTACCTGGAAATTAACTGTAGGAAGGCAAAGACAGAGTAGTCAGTGGTAGGTTTATTCCTTTCTTCTACATGGAAAAGCTCTCTTCATGTATATCATGTAATACTTACACTTAAATTTAGATATTAATATTTTAAGTGAATTGAATTTGATTTTTTCATGTGTCCTATAATTTAACCAGATTTTCTTCTATTGTTGCAGTGATTCTGCAATTGAACTTCAAAAATACTAGTATATCATAATCATTAATTTAATAGACTTCACTGATGTAAATATTGACAATTTAGCTTCTGATCTTAAAATACTAAACAATTTTATTTAGTATTATAATAATGAAATCTTCAGGTTTTAATTTCTAAATTTTGAAGATAAATATAAAATATAGATATCAAAAGTAAGATTACCTTTTTCCACTTTTGATAATCAATACATTCTCTTTTAAAAATTTCTATTTATTTATTTAAGAGACAAAAGGAAGAGATGAAAGAGAGAGGCTAAAGTATTTTACCTGGGATCACTTCCACATGTCTGTGAAAAGCTATAGATGGGCCAATCCCAAGTATGAAGCTGAGAACTTAAAGTGGGTGCCCCACTTACATAGCAGGAACCCAAACACTTGAGCCATTATCTTGTTGTCCTCTGGGCCACATACTGCCAGGTGAATCTAACAGGGAGTGGAGTAAAGACTAGAATCCAAATACTCAAATACGGGATACAGGCTCTGCAAATTGTATTTTCACTATTGTTCCAAATATTAGCCCCATTCATTATTTTAGCTACATGTTACTCAGTATTCAGTAAGTCTCGGTTGTTACCCTAAGGTTTGGGTTGTACCAAGGTAAATTACATGAAATTATAAATTATATGACCCAATCATTTAAAAAAATGATTTATTTAATTGAGAGAACTACAGATAGAGAAGCACTGCCAAAGAGACAGAGAAAAAAGAGAAAGAGAATGAGAGAGAGAGAGAGAGAGAGAGAGAGAGAGAATATGAATGAATAAGCAAGCAAGTGAGATTTTTCATCTGATGGTCTGCTCCCTACATGAGTGCAAAAGCGAAGAGTTTCACCCAAGTCTGGACCCTAGTTGGCAAGGGTCCAAACAATTTGTCATCTGCTGCTTTTCAAACCAGGCCATTATTAAGAAACTGGAGGAGAGTAGAGCAATGAAGACAATATCCAGCATTCATATGGGATGCCAGAATTACAGATTTTACCAGCTATGGTACAATGCCGACCCTTTTTAAGACAAGGAAAACAGATTCACATTATGCAGTCTATTGAAATGACAAAAAAATTGCCTTTCATAAATACTTCAAATTCCGGTTGAAAAGTTATGAACTAACAATATATATATAAATTGGAGAGATTCTGGAAGACTTCCTTGAGGAAATACTCAAGCTGATTCCACATAGATAAATGAGAGGAAAGAGTACAGAAAAAGTTTTCACCAAGAAATCCAAACTGTTGGAGACTAAAAGGGAAATGATGCATCTAGATAGTAGAAGAACAATCAAACCACAATGCTTCCTATGTGATGAAATTTTTATAGGGGACAATTGAGAGACATTAAATGTTTATAAGCAAGAGAATAAAAGGTAAACTTTACAATTTGGGAACTCATTCTGGCAGCCATGTGCAATGGGAAGGGAGCTGGGCAGAACTTGAGGCTGGGAGATCATTTGATGTTATTTTTTTTCACTGTAACTTACAGGTGATGGTAGGTATTTACAAAAGCAATGATGGAAAAGTTGAAAGCAGTCAACTCTAGAGAATAAGGCCTGATCTTGCTATACTAGCCTTCAGTACAAGAGATGGGAGAAAAAAAATCCAGATAGGCACCTCTGGCTTGGGAAACTGGATATGTTAACTTGATTTGAAAATGCAGAAGTCCTGGGTCTGTGAAAAAATAAAGGGAAAGATAGTAAAGTAAGTTTACACCCCTAAGTGGACATATTTGTGATTCGATTTTAGAGTTTTGGGAACTTAAGAAATAGCTGAATTGGAAATATAGATAACAGAGTCAAATAAATGGTAGTTTAACTCTTGGAAATAGCAGTGGTTACCAAAGAAAAGAGTGAAACGAATAGCTAGTTCCAAGGACAGAGTGCTGCAACTCTTAACATGGAGGAGGTAGAAGCTCCAGAAAAGTTTCCAAGGAAGAAAGGCCAGAAAAGAGGGAGGGAGCTGAGAGTTTGTAAAGTCAAGGCAGTCATTAGAAGAAAAGACTTGAACAAGGGAACACTTAGTAATGTAAACCCTCACAAGGAGATGGATAATAAGGACACTGAATCTTCTATATTCACTATTCTGAACTTTTTCAATATGATTTTGTCTACTAGAGTGTTTAATCAGAGCTTACAGAGAGAAACAACTATACATGGTCCAGATAGCCCAGATGTTTTATGCTTAGTTCCAAGTATATAGACAGTAAGATACATTAACAAATTCATATATTAAATCATGGCTTCTGGAGTATTGAATGGCTGGTTTCTACTGTTCATCCTCACTCACCCTTTCGCCAAATGACTATGAAACACCTACAATTTAAAGAAAAAACAAGTGATAATTGTATCTAGTCAATCATATATGCAGCAACATAAAAATAGTATAGGCAAATAACACATAGATTTGGGATGATAATAGAGTCTCTGTAACTACTCAGCAGCTCTCGACTAATATCAGTGGAAATAAAGAGAGTGGGAGTTGTCTGTAGTTTGTAGCTGTGTGAGCATTTAGGCATCTATCTTGTAGATCAGAGGTCCTCATGCAGAGTAGCAATACAGCCTCTGAGGAACCTAACTGAGCAGGTCTTGACAAAATAACTTGATTGTATGCACCCAAACTGGGACCCCCAATATATCTCCTAGCTAAACCAGACTTGATTTTTTAACCTAACTTTCCTGGAGGTGAAGATGTGGGTGGACCACACTGAACTGAACTGGAATAAATAGAACAATGTAATGAATACAGTGATTGAAAAACGTATTGAGTAACAGAAATAATATTTGTAGTTTATATTTCTAGTGTTCACATTTAGGGTCAGCCAATGTCGAATTATTCCCGAAACTTTGAATTCTGTTCAGTAATTCTGCTATTGTTTCACTAGAGAAATCAAGTGAAGACAAAGCCAAGCATGGCTCAAAATGTGGTTCAAAGTTTGCTAGGGGTATTAACTCTGATCTTTTTGTTTAGCAATGTGAAAGGCAGAACTATGACAGTTCAGGTTCATGTTGTAGTGGTAAATTAAGAAAAATGACACTTGTGTGGCTGACTGAGTGCCAGGATGGGTCTTGGTGTACTTAGCAAGGAGCAGCAGGAGCAAGGTTTCAGTGCAAGTATAGAGACTTCAGACATCTCCCCCTCTTGGTTTTGGTGAAAGCCTTGAGACCCCTGTGGACCCATGTAGTTGGCAAGAAGCCCAAGGCCCTCTAGGTATTGCCCTCTCCCTCAACCTTTTCTGGTAATTTGTGTATCTACCAGTAGCTAGGTTACCTTCTCTCCCTGCCTATCCTGGTCCATATCCATCTTGTGGTAGACTTGTGATAGTCTTGTAATAAACAGCTCCAGTATGTGTGTGGGTTACGTAAATTGTGGCGGGCTATATAGTGTCATCAGGCAAAGTGCGTGACAGATGTATTGATTGGCTAGGCTTATGTAATAGATGTTTATATCCAGTAGAAATTTGTTACTACCCTAAAGCTTGTTTTCCTGAACCCTCCCTATATAAGCTTGTGCTTGGTTACTAATAACTCTCTAGTACTTCTCTATTGAGAATGTTGTCACCACACCACATTACCTGGGGGGGGGGGTGGTCCATGGTTGACCCCTGCATTTATGCAAGTTCAGCATAAATCTGTACTACCAGGGGACACATTAAAAGCCTAGATTGCCAAATTTAAACAATCGTTCCCGGAATCTGTAAATGCCTTACTGCTTTTGCAAGACCCTGAGAGTTTATACTGCCTTAAATTTCTCTCATTTCTCACTGCTTTAATCTAGCTCTGAACCTGTCATATTAAAATATTTTCATGGTTCTTGCCCATTTCAGGCCACATTCCCTAGCCGAATCAACTCATACCTCAAAATAAGTAGTCAAGGAATTGCCAAGAGAAATGGGAGACACACGCCTTGACATGAGACATTCATCTCAATCTAAAGATACTTGTCCTTAGATGTCTGATTTGGTAATTTATCCCTTTTTTAAGCTTCTGGAATCCTGTAACAAAACAGCACATGCCAATTAGCCATTTTTGGTGGCTTATGTGAGGATAGAGAACATACTTAAGCAAGTTGTACTTGACATGAAGTTGGCAGAGATAGGAAATAGACTGGATGCCAGAATCAAGATTCTAAAAGATCTTGACAAGCTGAAATGATGGGCCAAATATAATAAGATGAAACTTAGCAGGGATGAATATCTTTACTTAGGTCAAAATTCCAACAAAATAAATACAGATTGAGAGATTTGTAGTTTAAAGGCAACTCACAAAAGGCTTAAAAGTTTCAGACTAAACTCTTCCAGCAAGTCAATGGAACCCTAAATGAAATGTAATTATAAGCACTGCTGACAAAAGTCAATGATCTAAAATGAAGGAGACAACAGCTCTGTTGTGATCATAAAGTCACTCCTCCACAAGAGGAATGGACAGCTCACTTTTAAAGGGGACTTACTTTCACTGGTTCCCTTGTGAACCAATGATGTGGGTTGACTTTAAGTGACAGACTATGATGCAAGGGGAGCTATGTGGGATAATAAAAAAAAATACAAAGTTCTTGGGAAAGATCTTATAGGTGGAGGTTAAGATCTAGCAATGCAGTGACAAGCTAGACACAGAAGAGGCTGGTGAAAACTCGCTTGCTGAGGCTTATCTGTGAGCTTTATGGATTGCAATTTCATATCTGTTCGCTTCAAAATACAAGTCTACTGAAATCTTCAAATTTTCATTGCAAGTCCATTAGCAGGTTTTCATATGGTAGAGTAGGGACAGTTTTTTCTGGCGTGACAATGAATACAACTATAAGGAAGAAAAAAGATTTTTAAAAGGGAGCTTGGAGCAGGGATTTGGAGCAAGAGGTAACAAACAACTTCTGGAAGTAATCACTCCCATCCCATAGAGAACTTTTAGCAATATCAGAAAGGGTGTTGGATTTTGACTGGATTTAGAATTACACTGTGTGATCAAAGTAAAGAATAGTTATGGAAGATTTGGCAACCAGAGAAAAATGGATTGCTATGGCATATTTGGGGTATTTTCTGATGGAGCATGAGTGTTCTTGCATTTTTTATTTGTCTCACTAGCAAAACAACACCCTGAATATAGAAATAACAAATATGTGACAAATGAATTAGTGAGATTACCAACTTTGATATGTCAAAGATGATGCTACAAAAACAAAAGTCAGTCTGTCCATTAGAAGCCTATAGTCATGGGGAAGTAATTCATTCAATTAATTATTTATTGAAATGTGTTTCTTGGCACTAGGGACATAAAATGAAAAAAAAGTTTTCTACAGAATGTGACTTCTTGCTAAGATTCACAAATAAAAATTATTAAGAAAAATTCAACAGTGATGAATGCTATATGAAGAACTGAAAAACTGTAGAGTGACAGAGAAAAATGCAAATATTATAGTACACTGGGTGGCTAAGAAAATAACTTGGCTGAGATGATATTTAAGATGAGATGAAAATTATAGGAAAGATCCAGCCATGTTGTGAGCAACCAAGCTAATAAATACACATCTTCTAAGGCCTAGAGAGAAGGCCAACAAGCTTTTAGGACAGTGCTGGGGGGAATAGAGTCATTCTACAAGAGTAGAATATTTAGAGGGGTCAGATAATTTAGATCTCTGTGAACTATAGCAAGGAATGAGTTTTAGTCTGAGTTTTTCAAATCTATCAGAAATATAAGTTTGGTTGTGGTTACGTTGGTGAAGACAGAAAATAGCAAAATTATGATACTCTAAAACAGTTCTGACAGAAATGAGGCGATTACAGGATTCTGATAACAGAATCAGTGGCTGAGGGGTTCCAAGGGAATGCTTCCTAGAAAACAAACACCTTTAATGAGACCTACAGTTGACCAGGCCAAAAAAAGAAAGAAAAGGATCCGGAAGAGTGTTCTAGAAACTGGATAAAGTATGACTTTGTCATGTACTGCCAGCAACTTGGTTGTGAAAAGAAATGAAGTTGGAGATGAGAGTCGTGGCAGGATTGTAAAGAGTATGCATTAGAAAGTGAAGATAATGTTGTAGTATGCATCTCTACTCCCAACTAAAAGGAAGACTTGCCATCAAACATGTAAATATGTCTTGACAGTATGAGACTAGATTTTCTACCTGTACCTTTATTTACTATGCCATGATACACTTACATAGCAGTCTGTTAAAATTGTTAATGTTACTGAAGTATTATTTCACTGTGATAAAATGGGGGGGATGTGGAATGAGCAAATTGGGAGAGAAAAGGGAAAGTAGAGGGAGGAATCCCTATACCTATAAAACCATACTGTGGAAAATAATAACAATAAAACAGTAAAAATTAAAGAGCATGCATGTTTTTCTGAAAGAAGACAACAAATTTTTGAATGAAACATTTTCATAGTGAAGCTAGCATGCCTGCCCTGGAATCTCAAAGACGACAAATCAGAAAGGGAAAAGTTTCTCCTCAAATTTCTAACCATGAGACTGTAAACTAGAGCAAAGAAAATGATGGCCTGAATTAAGACATTAGGAGAAGAGAGAAAGAAATGTACAGATTTGGTAGGAACGATTAAAAGATCATATTGTGTTCTTGGCCACAGGGTAGATGATACTGAAATCCACCAAGAGAGGAAGCAAACAGAACTTCAAGACCAGTAAAGGTAATTAGGGGAGGTTGCAATATGGTGAGAAATGCATTTACTAGTTCAGTTTGAGGTGCCTAAGGAACAGAAGTGTGTGTTTATTATACTATGGGAGATTTAGGTTTTTGCTTGGGAGTGATATCTTGCTAAAATAAAGATTTGAGGCTATTAATACATGCTTGATGGTCAAGACTTTGAAAAAACAAATCAAGAAAAGTATGTAACGGGGGAAAATTAGATGAGTCACAGAAATGGAACCCAGATGAGCATTAATATTTTAAGGACTATCTTAGGGAAAAACAAAAGTGAATACCACTAAAAGTGAATTTCTAGAGAAGCAGGAGGAAATTGAGAAGAAAGTTCTCTTCTGATGACTAGGGAAAAGCAGCAGCATACGGCCCAAGTGTTAGAGCCCCTCGCACCCATGTGGAGATCCAGATGGGGCTCCTTCTCTTGGTTCAGCTTGGCTCAGTACAGGGTGTTGCAGCCATCTGGGAGAGTGAATCAGTGGATAGAAGCTCTCTCTGTCTCTTCCTCTCTTTCAACTAAATAAATAAGAAAATGATTAAAAAGAACGTGTCACAGAGCTAAGTTAAATGAGCCTTTTAAGAAGGCAAGAGCCAAGAATTTTTCCTGCAGTGACATCAAAAACAGGACCAAACATGCTAAAAGTTAAATAATTTTAAAAAGAGGCACGTAATAACAATTGCTGTACAAGTTTCACTCAAATGGTAGAGAAGATTCATGATAAAGAAAATGTTTCTAAAATAAGGGGTTGTCCATGAGCAAAGTATAGAAATATTCTTACTGTTACTAGGTGTACTCAAGTACCAGTATTGATAAAGTGATAAAAAATTTTACATAATGAAAACCCACATCCAAAAATTTTTTCAAGATTTGAAAAGTCAGACTGTAAGACCAGGGATATGATAATTATTGCCATTATACATTAACCCAACCAGATACAACAGCTAAGCAAATATAGCAAAGAGCTGATTTTTTTTTCTTTCTTTCTTTCTTTCTTTCTTTCTTTCTTTCTTTCTTTCTTTCTTTCTTTCTTTTTCTTTTTTTTTTAATAATCTGACTTAGTTGATTAGTGTACAAAGGGACAAGGGCTACAGGAAAGTGGGTTATACCATTGTTTCCACACTAATATCATCATTTTTTCCCTGTATCTGGAGTCAGGGGAGAAATAAAGGGAAAAGCCCCACCCAGCCTCACACCCATCCCAGGTCTCCGATGTGAGGCAAGCTCCGAGGGTCCTGCTCAAGCAGTTTTGATAGTTCAACAGGTCCAAATTGCTGCCAGTCTCGCCATTCCAATTGTGATGAAACCTATTCAGAATCCACTGACTGACATAGTCTCTTCATGGTTGGGGTTCTGAGACCAGCAGTTCAGTTGGAGGGATCTCCAAAGAAACCTCATCTGAGATAATCCCAAACTTGATTCTTGTGTGAGTTTGCCAATACAGGGTCCGGCACCATCCGTTACCCCAATCAGCTTATGCACATGCTGGTGGTTGTAACTGCTGGGTTAGTTTTATTTCCAGCCCTGTCTTCCACTTGAACCAATGGGTGTTGTAGTTCAGATCAATCCTACCCACATCATACTCGGTCGTCACGCAAAGCAGTGGGAGCTGTAGCCTAGTTGGGGTGACTCCCCATAATCCCCACCAGGCCTGCCCCCTACCGTGGTTCTTTGCATGTCAATATGTACCACAGGCTTGTTTATTCTGTCCCACATCCCATTTAGCTCTCTTATATGTCAATAGGCATTGAAGCTCAGTTCAATCCAATCAATCTACTATCCAGCCCACACACATACTGGTGGGTGCCTTTCTGTCTAACCACTCCTGCCCCTGCCCTGATTTTTGTCCTCTCCAGTGGGAGTGGTAACCTACGAGGGAGGTGCCCACTATCTCTCTCTACTAGGCCACTCCCACTCCCAGATTATGCACTCTCCAGGTGGTTCTGGCATTTAACTTGACAGAATCAGCCCCCTGTGCCAGCCTTTGCCAGCTGATGCTGCGGCAAAGCCCAACCAACCCTCACCCACTCTAATTTTTGCTTGCACCAGTGGGAACAGTCATTCCAACCTGGCCCTTCCCTAATCTAGCTCACATGAGGCCCACAGGTGTTGTAGCCCTGCCTGCTCTGGTCTGCCCCCATCCCAACTTATGCTCTCCAATGGGAGTGGGTGTCCAGCAGGGGAGCCCACATTCCCCTGCCAGCTTTGCCTCCTCCCACCCCCTCCGGTTCTCACATGTGCTGCTTGGGCACTGCAACCACATCTGGTATGGCTCACCTCATCTTGGCATTCCTTAATGTGCACTGGTATGTGTTGCGACCGAAGTTGGCCTGACCCACACTCTATGTTGGTGCTCAGATTCGCCAGCAGTTGATGTGAATGGGTTTAGCCTGGTCTGCCCCCCACCTATGACATATGTATGATGGTGGGTATCTTCCTCTGGCCTGCTCTTGGTTACTCCTTATTGTGGCTCTTGCGCTCACCTATGGGGACTGTGTTCCGACAGAGGAATTTCCCAGGCTCCTCCTTCAGAACCTCTCCCTATGCCAGGTCTTGCGCGTACTAGTGGTTCCATGGGCCAGCCCTCTTTGCTGGCCTTCAATCCATTCCAGTTCTTGGTGTTGGATGTTTCACCCCAGCCAAGGCTTGTCCATACCCAGACACTGCTCACACATGGCTCAGTAGGGGCAGAGACCCAGCTTAGTCTGTCCTACATCTACCCAGGTTCTCCAGAGCACCAGATGGTGCTGGCATCTAGCCCAGCTTGGTGCGCCCAGCCCCAGTCCACATTTGTGCCTAGGGAGATTGCAGTCATATCCAGACCAGAACGCAGCACCCACTCCAGCCCCCGCACCCTCCCATGGGAAGCCCAACCCTGTAAGGGTTTACTCTCACAGCTCCCCCACCAAGTCTATTCCCAGCCCTAGATTACGCGCGTGCCAATGGTTGCTCTTGACCCAGTTGGCTTAGCCCCTCACCTGTCTCAGCCTTTGCCTTCGATGCTGTGGCAGAGCATCCCTGCCTCATGCAGACCAGTTGGGGTAAGAGCCTAGTTTAGAATGACATGTGCTCCATCCTGATTTCTGTTCTTTTTTGTGAGTTGAAGTTTTCTGGGCCCTGCCCAGTCCACCCCACATCCTATTTTAGGATGTACCTTCGGGTGGTGCAAGAGCTGATTTTTTTTTAAGAAAACAAATGATATTCTGATTGACATTGCAATTGTTTCATAAATGAATCTTTGAAACAATTCCAAACATGAAAAAGGGCTACAAAAGCAAAGACATTTATCCTAAAATTGAGAGTGGGGTGAAGATGTGATTCCCAGAAAGCGCAGGGATTTTAATGAGTATTTTCTTTATAAATGAAGATATTATCTTAGTTCACCACAAGTCATCAGTACTAGAAAATAAAAAAGTTTTGCTCCTATATAATCAGAGACTCTATTTACGTATTTTTGCATTATTCAAATAATGTTGTGTATAACAAAGGTATCCAGTTAAGAATCACACTGCATTTAGGTGAAACATCTTGATTCTCAATTCAGGGACAGATTCTTAATCCTTCTCTGACTTCATGACCTTGACACTTTTAAGGCCAAAGTCAGCTCTTTCATCAAGCATCACTCAATGAATGTGTCCTGTATTTCCTCATAATTACACTTAGACATGCATTTTATTGCTTGTGTAAACACCATGGAAGTGTTATGATGTTAGTCACGTTGCGTTTTTTTCTAGTCAGTAGATTATGTGGTTTGTCCTATCACTGCCAATACTGACCCTTTGTTTAAAGTAGTAGTATTTGTTACTATGTAAACCTCTGTAATAAATGCATATTTAATTGGACTTTACTTTGAGAATGTGTACATGTTCAACCACTCATCAAACTTTCAGTTAACTAGTTTGTATCAGTGTGAGATCATCAATTCATATTCAAAGCTACTTGTCAGTTAGTATTACTACTTGCTTTGATGTTCAGATCATCTTACATCTGGCCAAGGGGAATCCCCTCAAGAGGGCGCCTCCCAAATCTCTAAGACACGCCTTGATCATTGTTTGATTGTTTATTATGGCAGGAGAAAATATTCCAAGCTCATTTTGTATTTTCCTTGGGTTGAACCATTTCTTTTAGGAACACTAATTCCTTTTCAAAGAGATCAGTATTTAATAACTCCTGTCTGGATGCTAGGTATTTTACAGATGGACACACAAGCACACAGCACAACAATTTTATGCTTCACCTTGAGTAGGATAAGGAGGTAATTCGTACAGTATTTGGTCAAACACTAGTCTGGGTGCACCCCAAGGACTTTCACCATATAAGAATGATTCTTGTTTGAATTTGCCAGAAAAAAAAAATCAAGCAGATTTTCTTCCAAGTGCAGGTGGGCATCATGCTGTCAGTTGATGGGGCAGGGTAGAATAAAAACATTGAGTCCCCCATAAGCATTGAGCACCTCCTCTGCCTGCCTTCCTCAGAGCTGAGGTGTTTTCTGTTTCCAAACTCCAATGACCAATAGCTTTTCTTGTATTTCCAGCTGGCATTAGACTAGGAACAGGTCATGGGCTAGCTTGTTGACTTCAGATCTTGGTGCTAGTCAGTGTTTCTAATCAAAAGAGGCAATGCTTTAGGATGACTGTTCCTGTTTCTGCTTCTCTGGGGAGCCTAATTCTGCCTTTGTCTAAATATTCTGAAAAACATGAGTTAGCATCCATCTCTCTGATTCCAACTAAGTACCACAGGCTACATCCTTTTCCTGTTTGTGCTTTCTTTTTTTGGCTTTGAGAAATCTAATTTCAATCATTCATCATGTATTTTCTTATTCAATCAGACTCCTGGATGTAACAAATTGTACACCTTATCTTACTGCACCAATACCTTCCTTGGGCTCTGATACCAATAACTTACTAAGCCCATTGTCACTACTATCTGCTGGATATTCCCCCATGTCTCCACCACAGCTACCACCCTGTGTCTGCCTCCGGCTAATGTCCTGAAACTACGTGTTGGGCAGCAGTTGGAAATGAACCCAATGCCTACCAAGAAGCCATCTTATTCAGCTGGCTGTTGCTCTGACCCTACATGGGGTTGTCTTCCTATGGATTAACATCCTCACCTGTATTTTTAGTTCATCTAACAACATGAAAAATCTGCAACAAATAGTTTTGACATTTCCTGTTTAAATAATCCTCCAACTCATCAAATACGTTTAGAGAAATAGCCATATGAATATGGATATCTCATAGCCTTCTTCCTTTATTTGCCACTCTGAGATTTTAGTTTTAATTTAACTGCTAAAAGTAGGAAGGAAATACATGACTTTGAAATATGTCAAGAGAATTCTGTATTCTACTTAAGAAACGGCATCCTATGTCCCACTTACACAAGCTGTATATTTAGATTTAGGATTCATGGCAGCTGTGCCACTATACTTAGCAGGAAGATAGGAATAGAAATTAAATTTTGACAGATTACTCAACACAGCTTAAGTCTTTTTTTAAATAATGAATTATTTAAAAACAAACACTTATTAATATAAGATTTTAAAATCTCAACTGAAAATCTCAGCAACTTTAGTTATAAAGGCATATATCATGATGAGTATCCCCATTTCTGCTATAATTTCCATAAAACAAATTTTTTAAAAGCAGATAAATGCTTTACAAGCAAAACACTCACAAACTATTTCTTTATCTTCCTGAATTTTTAGCTCCTTCATTTGGAAAAACAATGGATAATGCTTCCGTTACTGAGTACTGACATGGAGGCATACAAAATAAAACTTGTTACAGTTCATGAAGCAACATAAAAATTGGCAGATACATGCTCATAAATCTAAGAAAAAAAGTATCAGAAATTTCCTTGCCAAACATCATGGTTTTGGGAGAACTATACATGATTTATTCACAGTGATCAAGGCATTCAGAAATAGGCATAAAAGATATTCTAGAATGATCCTTCAAATGCTTATTAAAGTGATTCCTATCACTACCTTCACTTCAAGAACACCATCCCATGATCACATTTATACTATTTTCTTTTGGAAAAGAAACAGATGTAAAGAAAGCATACCTAATAGAAAGAGAGTATTAGGACAGTTTTAGCTCTTTTATTTATAAAAAATGTGGATGCAATGCTGAGACTCAACATAGAAGATTAAAAATAGGAACGGTTCATTAGGTGGTTGCAAAGTTCACTCCATGGTCACTCAAGCTCCCTACCAGGGTTCCTAAATGTGTAAAATATGTCAAAAATAATTACAGTTAATCTATTTCATTACTAAAACAGTGGCAGTGTTGATAGTGAGAGTCACATGTTAAAGGTAATTGATGCATTTTGAGTAGATCTAAACATTAAAAAATCACTTCCCTATTTTTCAGATTCAGACATAATTATTTACAGAAGTTTTGTGAACGAAACCTGTTCAAAATATAGTAAAAGTTCTATGTTAGTGTTTCCTAAAATGAATCATGAGATAAATTTAGTAGTTTACAAGTAACATTTAAAAACATGGTTGTAGAAACAAAATCAAAAGGCATAATATGTAGTAGGAATTATTTTTGTAAACACTTAATTTCCATTATATAGGATTGAATGGTGGATGACTCACAGCACAGGACAGGATGTATTTTTGTAATTATTTTTTTTTTTTTTTTTTTTTTTTAATTTTTATTTTTATTTTTATGTAGTTTTTTTTTTTTTTTTTATTAATTATTATGCATTATGTGACAGTTTCATATGCTCTGGGAATCCCCCCACCCCTCCCCACACCCCTCCCCCCTGGTGGATTCCTCCACCTTGATGCAGTATTACAGTTCAAATTCCATCAAGATTCTTTCCTTGCAAACATATACCCAGCATAGAGTCCAGCTACTCATTGTCCAGATGGGTTGAACAGTTTGTTGGGGAGACCATTTCTGGTCCAAAGTCAGAGCTGGTAGAATATCATCCCAGTCAATTAAGAGTCTCAATATAACATTAACAGCAATTTGTAACATTATGGAATTGACAAGGTTTTGCGTAACCAGTATGTTAAAAAAAACAAAACAAAACAATACAAAACAAAAAAGAAGCAAGTTCTTAACCACAACCTATGATTAGCTCATTGACATTTCAATTTTAGTTCATATACAGGACCAGCTGCTATATACCTTAAAATGGCTATAAGGTACCATTCAGCTGTCTCGTGTCTGTTTCATTTTAGTATTTAGCCATTTGTTGTGTTGAAGTCTAATTTTACTGATCTTGGCAGATTTTAGGATAATCTAGACTGGCTTGTAACTCTAACAAGACATTTGTCAGCAGTTAAGGTGCAGAACATTTTTTTTTGGGGGGGGGGGTGTGCAGGAAAGTCCCCAACACCATGGTAAGGAGTGACTAATCTTTGTGTCCTACCCAGCGAGGCATTAGCCAATCCATGCCAGCTCTTTCCTGTCGGATTTCAAGCTCTACTTTTTGTTGTTTGTCTATTTATTTTAGGTTTTTTTTTTAGTTTGTATGATTGTTTGTTTGCTGTGAGGGGTTTTCGGAGCGATCCTGATGGTCATTGCAAGGGAGGGTGGGGGTCCAGAGGTGGAGCCAGGCTCGGTCCAGAGAAAGCTCTCCTCCCTGGTCCCGAGGGACGTTTATTGTTCTTCTGTTTCTGCGGACCGCTCAGGGCTTCTGGTTGTCATTCCGATGACGTTGGTTTCTGCGCGGTAGTGTTTGGACTTCTTCCATCCCCTGCGGGAGCTCCGGTTAGGGGTGGGTGACCTCAGAGTACTCGGCCTCCGAGGGCATCCAATTCCCTGTGGCCTCCTTGGCAGTTGGGATATAGTCCTTGTTGCTCGTATTAGTAGTTTGTGGTGAAGGTCTGGGAGTCTTCATGGTTGGGATCCAGGCTTTCTCCTTGCCATCTGCTCTACCCTGGAGTGCCCCCCTGCTCCACGCACATGACCTCCTGTTAAGAGGTTGTCAGGATCGCACCCGATTCCCCCCTCATGCATTGGTATAGTAGTTTTACTATTGTTTAGTGCTGCTTTGAGTCTGTTGTCTATGAATTACCAGATTTGATCATGATAGGCTATATTATACTTTTTCCTCACTCTTTTTATGGTCCTGAAAGGCTTCCCTGCACTCCCCCCCATTACGGATTAACATAACGTATTGAGGGTATAGTAGGTTTTACAGTTTTTCGATGTAGATCTTAAGTATTCTGACATTAATTGTTGGTTTATAGATTATATCACATTATCTTATTGTATTGGATACAGGTTGTTAGAGATTGCAATAATATTACAATATACAGGTACTATCAGGTTGTCGTCTTTTCATCTCAGATTAAGGCAAACATGTGGTATTTAACCTTTTGGGATTGGTTCATTTCTCTTAGCATGATGGATTCCAGTCGGGCCCATTTGTCCACAAAGAACTGCATTTCGTTTTTTTTAATAGCTGAGTAGTATTCCATAGAGTAGATGAACCATAGCTTCCTTATCCAGTCTTCTATTGATGGGCATTTTGGCTGCTTCCAGGTTTTTGCGATTGTAGATTGTGCTGCTATGAACATTGACGTGCATGTTGGTTTCTTGAGTAGGAGATGTTTTGGATATATCCCTAGGAGTGCTATTGCTGGATCATATGGCATGTTGATTTTCAGTTGCTTGAGTATTCGCCAAACTGATTCCCATAGAGGCTGTACCAATCTGCAGTCCCACCAGCAGTGGAGAAGGGTTCCCTTTTCCCCACATCCTCGCCAACAAGTGTTGGTGGTATTACGTATGTGTGCCATCCTTACTGGAGTTAGGTGGTACCTCAAGGTTGTCTTCATTTGGATTTCCCTTATTGCCAGGGAGCTTGAGCATTTTTTCATATGCTTGTTTGCCATTTGGGTTTGTTCCTTTGTGAAATGTCTGCCCATTTCCTGTGCCCATTTCTTGAGTGGCTTGTTTGTTTTGACATTTTGGTTGTTTTGTAGTTCTTTGTATATTCTGGAAATTAGCCCTCTGTCACCTATGTCGTGCGCAAAGATCTTCTCCCATTCTGTGGGTTGCTTTTTTACTTTGTTGATTGTTTCTCTAGCTGTACAGAAGCTTCTTAGTTTGATGAGGTCCCAATTGTTTATTTTGGTCTCGATTTCTACTGCATTTGGAGTCTTTTTTAGGAAGTGAGGGCCTACTCCTAAGTGTTGCAGTGTGTTTCCAACATTTTCTTCCAAAAGTTTGAAGGTTTCTGGATGTAGGTTTAGGTCTTTTATCCATTTAGATTTGATCTTAGTGTATGGTGAGAGATGTGGGTCTATCTTTTTGTTTCTGCAGGCTATCAACCAGTTGTCCCAACAGCATTTATTGAACAGACCTTCCCATTTGCTTGGATTGTTGTCTGTCTTTTTGTCAAAGATTAATTGACTGTATCTATGTGGATTACTGTCTGGTGATTCTATTCTGCTCCATTGATCTTCCTCTCTATCTTTGTGCCAGTACCACGCTGTTTTGATAACCACTGCCCTATAGTATGTCCAGAGGTCTGGAACTGTGATTCCCCCTGCTAACTTCCTGTTCTTCAGGATGGTTCTGGCTATTCGTGGTTTTTTGTGCTTCCAGATGAACTTTTGGATCATTGTTTCCAGTTCCATGAAGAATGTTTTGGGCAGTTTGATTGGAATTGCGTTGAATGTATATATCGCCTTTGGCAATATAGACATTTTAATGATATTGATTTTACCTATCCAGGAGCATGGGATGTTACTCCATCTTTTGAGGTCTTCTTCAATTTCTTTTTTAAGTGGTTTGTAGTTTTCCTCAAATAGGTCTCCTACATTTTTGGTTAGGTTAATTCCCAGATACTTCATAGTTTTCTCTGTTATTTTGAATGGTATCTTGCTGCTTAGATCTTTTTCCAACTTGGGGTTGTTCGCATACACTATGGCTGTTGATTTCTGTTCATTAATTTTGTACCCTGCCACACTCCCAAACTCTCGTATAAGTTCTAGGAGTCTCTGTGTTGAGCCTCTTGGCTCTTCTATGTAAAGAATCATGTCATCTGCGTATAGTGAAAGTTTGACTTCTTCATTTCCAATTTGGATTCCTTTGATTTCTTTTTCTTGTCTTATGGCCTCAGCGAGTACCTCTAGGACTATGTTGAATAGCAGTGGAGAAAGTGGACATCCCTGTCTTGTTCCAGTTCTTAGTGGGAAGGGTTCCAGTTTTTCTCCATTCAGTATGATGCTGGCGTTGGGTTTTTCATATATTGCTTTGATTATGTTGTGGATTTTTCCATCTATGCCTACTTTGGTTAGGGTTTTTAGCAGGAAGTGGTGTTGGATTTTGTCAAAAGCTTTTTCAGCGTCTATTGATACTATCATGTGATTCTTGTTTTTCAGTTTTTGGATGTGGTGTATCACATTTATGGATTTGCGAATGTTGAACCATCCCTGCATTCCAGGGATGAATCCTACTTGATCCGGATGAATGATCTGTCGGATGATTTTTTGAATTCTATTGGCTAGGATTTTGTTGAGTATCTTAGCATCAATGTTCATCAGAGAGATAGGTCTGTAGTTTTCTTTCTCTGTAGGATCTCTGTCTGGTTTTGGGATTAAGGTAATGTTGGCTTCATAGAATGAGTTTGGAAGGGTCGCTTCCTTTTCTATTATATTGAAGAGTTTGTAGAGGATTGGGGTTAGTTCTGTTCGGAATGTTTTGTAGAATTCTGTAGTGAAGCCGTCTGGACCTGGGCTTTTCTTTGTTGGGAGTTCTTTAATCACTGATTCAATCTCTGCTTCAGTTATGGGCTTGTTCAGGTCGTTTGTTGCCTCTGGGCTAAGTTTTGGCAGGTTGTATAAATCTAAGAACTTTTCCATTTCTTGATGGTCATCTGATTTGTTGGAGTACAGTGCTTTGTAGTAATTTCTAATTATGTTCTTAATGGTTGCAATGTCTGTTGTTATGTTGCCTTTTTCATCTTTGATGCTGTTAATTCTTGCTTTCTCTTGTTTTTTCTTTGTCAGTCGGGCCAACGGGGTGTCTATTTTGTTTATCTTTTCAAAAAACCAGCTTTTTGATTCATTGATTTTGTGTATGGTTTTTTTTATTTCTATATGGTTGATTTCCTCCCTTGTTTTGATGATTTCTTGTTTCTTGTTGTGTGTGGGGCTCATCTGCTGTTGCTTCTCCAATTCCTGGAGGTGTGTGTTTAGTTCCTGTATTTGGCGCCTCGCTTGGGCCTTGACATGAGCTCCAATTGCGATGAATTTACCCCGTAGCACTGCTTTGGCTGTGTCCCACAAGTTTTGGAATGTTGTATCAGAGTTTTCATTGGTTTCCATAAATTTTTTGATCTCATCTTTAATTTCTTCTCTGACCCATTGTTCGTTCAATAGCATATTGTTCAACCTCCAAGAATTTCTGTATTTCCTTGGGCATTTTGAATTGCTGATTTCCAGTTTCATTCCATGGTGGTCTGAGAGGGTACATTGTATGATTCTTATCTTTTTGAAGTTACTTAGATTTGCTTTGTGTCCTATCATGTGGTCGATCCTGGAGAAGGTGCCATGTACTGCTGAAAAAAATGTATAATCTGTGGCTTTAGGATAAAAAGTTCTATAAATGTCAACCAAGTCCAGTTGTTCTATTGTTTGTATTAGCTCTGTTGTTTCTTTTTTGAGTTTTTGTTTTGTTGATCTGTCTATTGTTGTTAGTGGGGTGTTAAGGTCACCCACTACTATTGTGTGCATATCTATGTCTCCCCTTAAGTCTGTAAGTAATTGCTTCACGTAGCTAGGCGCATTGGGATTTGGTGCATATATGTTCACGATGGTAATTGCTTCCTGATGGATCAATCCTTTCACCAATATATAATGTCCTTCTCTGTCCTTTTTGATGTCTGTAAGCTTGAAGTCTATATCATCTGAAATTAGGACAGCTACCCCAGCCCTTTTTTCTCGTCCATTGGCGTGAAATATCTGTTTCCATCCCTTCACTTTAAATTTCTTAGAGGCTTTTCTGGTTAGATGTGTCTCTTGTAGGCAACAGATAGTTGGATCTTGTTTGATGATCCATTCCGTTAATCTGTGCCTTTTGATTGGTGAGTTCAGGCCATTTGTGTTAAGAGTCAATATTGAGATGCTGCGATTTTGCCCTGCCATACATATGTGTCTTTGTGGGTGTTGTTATCTGTGTAATTACCCCTCCTTGTGTGGGCTTTAGTGGGGAGATCTTCCTGTTTGCCATCTTTGCTTGTGGTTTGCCCCTGTTTTTTCTGTGTTTAGCACATTTCTAAGGAGATTTTGAAGAGTTGGTTTTGTGCTGGCATATTCTTCAAGTTTCTCTTTGCTATGGAAGTATCTGATTTCGTTCTCGAATATAAATGAGATCTTTGCTGGGTACATTAATCTTGGTTGACAGTTGTTCTGTTTCAGGATTTGGAAGATCTTTGTCCATTCTCTCCTTGCTTGTAGGGTCTCTTCAGAGAAGTCAGCCGTGATCCTGATTGGTTTTCCCCGGAATGTGATCTTTTCTCTGCTTCGTACTTGTCTTAGGATTCTTTCTTTGTCTTCGTTGGAGTGGAACTTGAGCACCATATGTCTGGGTGAAGATCGCTTTGGGTCATATCTGCTGGGAGTCCTCTGACCATCCTGGATTTGGGCTGGGTTCATGTTCCAAGTGTTTTGGAAGTTTTCCTGTATAATTTCGTTGAGCACCGTTTGCATTCCTGATTCTCTTTCTGCTCCTTCGGGCAGTCCCATAATTCTGATATTAGATTTTCTTAGGTTGTCTTTCATCTCCTGAATGGTCTTATTGGCTTTGTTCAGGCTTGTTTCTAGCTGTTTAATGAGCTGGGTGTGTTCATTTTGTGTGTCTTCTGTTTCAGAGATCCTCTCTTCTGCTGTATTTATTCTGTTAGTTAGGCTCTCAAGTTTGTGCTCTAAGTCAAGGATTTTGTTTTTGACTTGCTGTATTTCTGTGACTATGTGGTTCTTGAATTCCTTGAAGTCTTCCCAGTTCTTCTCATTGTCTCTGACAGCTTTTAACATTATTTTTTTAAATTCCTTGTCTGGTAGAGCTTCCATGTCTTCTTCTCGTATCTCCGAAATAGATATTGGCTTTTGGTCTTTTTTTGGTGAGGTACTGGCTCTCTCGTCTGGATCATTCCCTTTTCTGAAGTTTCTTCTCATTGCGTTATTGTTTCTTGTTGATTTCAGGGATGTATTCTCTGATTTGTTTATCTACAGTTTCTGGTCTTTGTGCAGTAGTTTGGAGTAGGTGTGAGTTCGCTGCTTCCTTTAGGTTTACTTTTGAAGGAGAATTTCTTTGAGTTCTATTGGAGATGTTTGGTGCGGGGGGATAGCTATATCAACCCCTGAATGTCTATAACCCTCTGTAGCTTGGTTTCTGTAAGGTCTGTTGGTTAGACCTTTCGTCCTGTGTGTGTTTTCAGGGGTAGGGCTTAGTAGCAGTATTTTGTAGCTTCAGGGCTCCTTGTCTGTAGTTTTGGGGTGGATTTGGAAGACCCCTAGCGCCCCTCAGGCCTGCAGTTGTGGAGCTGCCCAACCCTGGCCTGATGTGAAACTCAGATGCTGGTGTGCTGAGGGGTTTGCCCAGAGGGATTCCTCAGAGGACTGCTGTTGTTGTGCTGGGGCAGTTTTCCTAGGGGGATCCCTCAGAGGAACCGAAGCAGCACTCCCTGCCGCAGGCGCGCACTGCTGGGGACCTCCTCTGTGGGGCCTCGGGGATTCAGCAGTGAGAAGCTGCAGGCGCGCACACCAGAAGTTGCTGTTGCACCAAGGGGTTTTACTGAGGCAGCTCCCTCAGAGGAACTGAAGCAGCACTCCCCGTTGCAGGCGCTCGCTGCTGGCGCCCGCCGCTGGTGCCCGCCTTTGTGAGGCCACAGGCATTCAGCAGTGAGAAGCTGTGCTGGCGCACACCAGAAGTTGTTGCTGCACCAAGGGGTTTTACCGAGGCAGATCCCTCAGAGGAACTGAAGCAGCACTCCCTGCCGCAAGTGCTCGCTGCTGGCGCCCGCCGCCGGTGCCCGCCTTTGTGAGGCCACAGGCATTCAGCAGTGAGAAGCTGTGCTGGCTTGCACCCCAGTTGCTGTTGTTGTGCTGGGGCAGTTTTCCTAGGGGGATCCCTCAGAGGACCCAAAGCAGCACTCCCTGCCGCAGGCGCGCACTGCTGGCGGCCTCCTCTGTGGGGCCTCAGGCATTCAGCAGTGAGAAGCTGCAGGCGCGCACACCAGAAGTTGCTGCTGCACCAAGGGGTTTTACCGAGGCAGATCCCTCAGAGGAACTGAAGCAGCACTCCCCGTTGCAGGCGCTCGCTGCTGGCGCCCGCCGCTGGTGCCCGCCTTTGTGAGGCCACGGGCTTTCAGCAGTGAGAGGCTGTGCTGGCGCACCCCAGAAGTTGTTGTACTATGTGGTCTGCCCAACGATGTCCAGTAGAGAGAGTTAAGCTGCGCAAGTCTCCTGCACCTTACCACTGGGGGACCTGTAGGGACTCTCCGCCCTGGCTCCCACACAAGTTGGAACGTTCAATTCTCGCACAGCCTCAGACTGGGAGAATTCTGGGGGACAGGGGGCACTGAACAGGGACAGTCTCAGTATAGTTCTCTCAGGGAGCGAAAAGCCCGAAAATAGTTTTTTTTTTTTTCACCTCTGGCGCACTCCACCTCTCTGGGTTCCTGTGTGTCCCAGCGCCACAAAGTCGCCAAGCTAGGTGCCTCCAGGGGCCAGTGTTGCTGTCTCCAGCTGCCCTGGGTCCTCTGGGCTTCCCGCTGTTGCACCCCCTTCCCGGGATGACTCACCACGTTTTAACTGGGTCTTTGTGTTTCCTGCGTTCCTTCTCTGGATTTCTTCCGAACCATGTGTTTCTTCTTGGATGCTCGATGTCCAGGGAGCTTCTGGCACTCCTTCCTGTGGTTCCTCAGTCCGCAGATCTCTCTCCAGCCGCGCCCTGTCTCTCCTTCAGCGCCTCCCTTTCTATGCCCGTCCTCCCAGGTCGGCCATCTTCTACAGTCTCCCTGTAATTATTGATTGTTTAAAAATATTAGGTGTTCTGTTTAAGTGAGCTTATTACATTTACATATTCATTTTGTCACCAGAGTTTGATTTTTTTTTCTTTTTTTTTTATTGTTAATTATTTTGCATTATGTGACAGTTTCATAGTCTCTGGGTATCCCCCCCTCCCTCCCCCTCCCCTCCCCCCGGTGGATTCCTCCACCTTGATGCAGTATTACAGTTCAAATTCAATTAAGATTCTTTCATTGCAAACATATACCAAGCATAGAGTCCAGCTACTTATTGTCCAGATTGGTTGAACAGTTTCTTGGGGAGACCTTTTCTGGTCTGAAGTTTGAGCTGGCAGAATATCATCACAGTCAATTAAGAGTCCCAATATAACATCAACAGCAATTTGCAATGTTATGGAGTTGACATGGTTTTGAGTAACCAGTGTATTAAAAAGAAAAAAAAAATGTTCTGCACCTAAAATGTTGACATATATCTTGTTAGAGTTACAAGCCAGTCTGGATTATCCTAAAATCTGCCAAGATCAGCAAAATTTTACTTCAACACAACAACTGGCTAAATACTAAGATGAAATGGACAGAGTTTGATTTTTTAATGTTTATGCATTTATCATAAACTCACAAAAACATTTAGCACATATTATCATGGAGCCATTTTATGCATTTACAATTATCAATGTTTGCTACTTTCTTTACCGTGTAGTAGATCCTTGGAGCAAACAATAAAGAAAACCTGTGTTCCAGAGGGTTTGACTGAGTAGGAAGAACAAATGCTTGTAGAAAACTCATCTGAGTGCCCATGTCATAGGTGGACACATGAGTTTGACACTGAAAAGCTTGTGTGGAGAAATATTAAAGGTGACAAATCATAACAGAGTCAGAGAGTGTGGAAAATGAATAGATACAAATGTGTTACATAACCACAGAGCAAAAATCATTTGTACCCAGAGTCTGAGGGATGAAGGACAGTGATGTTGTAAATGTAGAAGCATCGAAGAGGGCGTTCCTAAGGGCCTTGCTTGTTACACTGTAGTGCGAAAGTCAATGAGGAACATCCTCTTAGAAATTTCAGGCACAGAGGTGACAAGGTTAGATCAGCTTCCTATTACATCATTTAAGTTTGAAGAGTTGATTTGCAAGGAGGTTCTTGTTAGAGGAAGAGAAATTCAACATGACATTATTATCCTAGAGCTGACAAGCGTGTGAGTTGGGACCCTAAAAGTGAAAACAACAAAATATATGGGTTCGAAGGAAAGTCTAGGAAAAACACAGCTAGGACTCGTGGATGGGTTTTAAGGAAAGGGAGGGATCCAGCAGGCACTGGACAAAACCATGGATTGTCTTGCTGAAGTAAATATATGAGGTTAACCGCTAGCAAAAGAGAGAATACTACATGTAAGGCATAGAGTTGGGGACATGTAATAATCAATTTACTTTTCAATATGTAGATTGGGGTTGTTGGAAGACTGCCCTACAGAAATATTTAATAGGCCTTGGAATAGAAATAGAAACTCAAAAATATTTGTTAACCACACCAACAAAATTGTGAATAATTGGCCAAGCAGGCCAAAGGACAAGAAATGAAATCGCTTTCTAGCAGTGATGTCCTCCCCACACAAACATGCCTCTCACCAAGGACCTCCTCTAGCCCTCTCCGGAGGAGGAGAAGTTGAAACACAGAAAGTGCTTGGTGCAGAGCTCCAGATTGGAAGTGCCAAAGGTGCTACAAAATCACCAGGAATTTCAGCCATGCACTGTGGAAGATTGCCTCTGGATCTCTGTCTGCCTGGCCTACGTGGGAGGTTATAGGCACGCAGCACAACATGTCCTTGGGGGAAAGCCCCTGACAATGTTCTTGGTCACCAAGACTTCAAACTGGCCTCATCAATGGCCAAGAGTGATAAGTTGCACTCCAGTCTCTGTTCTTGGACAAGCAACTCTGAGAAGTCAGTGTGATCTCACGTTGCCTGCCTGCCACACGTGGTGTGCATGATCTTCACCTGACCCACAGCCACACGTGATAAACTTGACCTACAGTATAGCTGCCAGCTCTGTGTGTTGTATGTGATTTTGACTTGATTGAAGAGTTCAGAGAGATAGATATGCCTTCTAGACAATTGCAGAGTCATGGTAGGAGACACTCTTCCACCTGCCCCTTTCTTAGTCTGTATAAGTGTGTGCTTGCTTGACAATAAATGGACATGTTCGATCAGACTGTTTCTGTTGGTTTATGCTGAGGAACACCACTGCTGCCTCATCCCCTCTGTGGTCACAGGGACCTGCTGGTCAGGAAGCCCTGGAGAATGCACCAGTAGTAGTTTTGTATGTCAGCTGTTTTAGTGTCCTCTGAAAGCCCATGGGAGGCAAAATTAGGCTAACAGCAGGATGTTCCCTTTGAAGGAAGTAGTGCTAACAGCACCCTGAGTCAAGATGAGTGCGAGACCTTCCTAATAAATATGTTTTGGATACAAAACAGTAACAACAAAAATGAAATGAAATTACTGATTTGGGATTGCTGGTTAGAACAAGAGAAAATGACCTACAACAAGTGTCTGCCAGGACACTAATATTGAAGGAGACAAGGAAGAAAGGAAAAGGTAGGAAGAAGGTTTTCGAAGCATGCACTTACTCCTTATTATTTCAGTCTAAATTTTAAACTACAAACCAGGACACAGAATTGCTCACATAAGCATGAACACAACACAATATGTCAGATTAATTATTTTATTGACTTAAAAGTACTCTGGGCCTTGTGACCTTAAGAAATTTCAGAACAAACATCCATAAGTGTAATGTGATTTAGAAAAATTTGAAATATCAGGAACTTTGAAATATTACACATTTTTACATTTAAAAATTATCTGTGAGTTCAATCAAGACAAGAAACAAAACAGAAACAAAAACTAAAACAAAAGCCAGGTGCCAGCACAGTAGCATGGCAAGTAAAGCTGCTGCTTCCCACGCCATGCTGGTGCAGTGCCTTATGGCCACTGGTTTGCGCTCCAGTTGTTCCACTTTTTTTAAAGATTTACTTATTTTTATTGCAAGTCAGATATAGAGAGAGGAGGAAAGACAGAGAGGAAGATCTTCCATCCAATGAGTCACTCCCCAAGTGACCACAATGGCCGGTGCAGCACTGATCCACAGCCAGGAGCCAGAAAATTCCTCCAGGTCTCCCACGCGGGTGCTTTGGGCCGTCCTCCACTGCTCTCCCAGGCCACAATCAGGGAGCTGGATGGGAAGTGGAGCCACTGGGATTAGAACCAGTGCCCATATGGAATCCCTGTGGCGCGTTCAAAGGGAGGCCTTTAGCCTCTAGGCCACTGTGCCCGGCCCGTTGTTCCACTTTTAATCAAACTCCAAGCTAATGACCTGGGAAAGCAGAGTAAAATAGCTCAAGTGCTTGGGCCCCTGAACTCATTTGGGAGACATGAGTGAAGTACCTGGCTTTGGCCTAGCCTAATTCTAGCTGCTGTTGTATTTGGGGAGTAAATCAATAGATCAAAGAGTGGTGTGTGTGTGTGTGTGTGTGTGTGTGTGTGTGTGTATAACTCATTCAAGTAAGTCTTTTTAAAAAAGAGCAAATAAATGAAAATTCACAATATCAAAATTCAGGCTAATCCAAAAGAAGTGGCAGGGGTCCGGCGGTGTGGCCTAGTGGCTAAAGTCCTCACCTTGAATGCCCCGGGATCCCATATGGGCGCCGGTTCTAATCCCGGCACCTCCACTTCCCATCCAGCTCCCTGTTTGTGGCCTGGGAAAGCAGTCAAGGACGGCCCAATGCTTTGGGACCCTGAACCCACGTGGGAGACCCGGAAGAGGTTCCTGGTTCCCGGCATCAGAATGGCACAGCTCCCGCCGTTGCGGTCACTTGGGGAGTGAGTCATCAGACGGAAGATCTTCCTCTCTGTCTCTCCTCCTCTCTGTATATCTGATTTTGTAATAAAAATAAATAAATCTTAAAAAATAAAAGCAGTGGCAGCAGACTCTGACACAACAGTGAAGACAGCAGTTGAGATTCTTCTATCTCGTGCTAAGAGGGGCTGTGTTCCATTCCCAGCTCTGACTCATTAGTTCAGCTTCCTTGGAGGAAATGGTGATGGTTCAAGCAGCTGAGACCCTAATACTCAAGTAGTAGACTTGGATTAAGCTCCCGCTCCCAGCTTCTGCCTTACCCCACTCCAGCCATTGCAAGAATGTCAGCAGTGAGCAAATGAACTGCTGCCTCCCACTGCCTTGCCTTCCCCCAACTTCATTTCAAACAAGTAGAAATAATCTATAGGATATGAGAATCATTGCTTTTGGAGGTATATAAATATATAAACATGTATGTATATATCACAAGATTTAAGGTATCTGGTTAGCAGAAAAGTCTTTAATGAATCTCATTATAAAAGTGAATTATGCTGCAAGATGTCTCCTAAAGCACACACAAAAATGTGCTCTCAGTTATTGTTAAAACTGAGAGTCAATATGCACTTTGACGTTTGCTTTTCATATTCTCAATAAAATCTGTCTAATCTTTCCAGTTGCAAGTATGATCTGATCGCACAGGGACTCCCTTGCCTCCCTCTCTACGCTGCAGATGAACAAACCCTACAGCTCTTAACACAGACTTCATTCTTTGGTGCTCAGCTCAAAGACACCTCCTAGGCTCCAGCCTGGACCGCACAGGGTGTAAGACAAAATATCACGAACACTAGAAATGTCCTCTAATATGCTGGTTGCTCTTTGTGCCAATGAATATATCTGCATAACGGCATGAATAATAATGTTGCACCGTGTCATGAGGGGCCACCTTTGTCTTGTTCACCATTGTTATCTCAAAACCTAGCACTCAGCTGGGAGTGTGGAGGAGCTCAGGGACACTTCAAACGAAAGACAGGCCTGTGAAAGAACGTACTCAACTCTGCAGCTCGAACTGTCCGTAAATCATCCTTGTTCCTGCTATGTTTTGGATCTTTACTAGAAGAAATTAAATACTGAATTGTACAATTATTTCATGACACAAAAGAAGGGTTTAATGATTATACAAATGAAATTATAATTTATCCTATTATCATTTAAGTTGAATAAAATCTGAATTCTTAGTTTAAATTATAAATATTTGTATATTTCAATATGAAAAATCTATCAAAATGGTTATTAACTTTAATAATAATTTACTATATTGGAATATGGCTTATAAGGTCTGCAAAGTTATAAACTCATGTGTGTCTTTTTTAATTATTATTTTATGACACAGTTTAATTATCACTGGGGTCTCCCTTCCCCCTCCCCAAGTTCCCTCCCCTCCCCAGTTTTTTCCCCTCCAGTCTTACAATGGGTGTCTTTTGTGAATTTTCACAAGTTCATTGTGCTGCCACGCAGCTGTCTCCCAACAATGTAGGAGATTATCAGTCATTTTGCTGTGAGTTTATCCTTGTACTGCATGCATGCGGACATATTTCCCTGTTTCCACCTATGAACATATTGATTTCTGCTACACTTCCACTATGCATCCCCTTAGGTGCAGTCTACCATGGGGAGAAAAATAGTGAAACTTTATCCCCATGAAGTTAACGAACTTGTAACAAAGGTATCAATGTAATGGACAACATGTGTGTCTTTAAAAACACATTTTTGACCTAAGAAGTATTATTAGATGAGGTTGTATCTGATGTTTAAGTATTCCAGAGAGCTGGAGTATTGAACATTGTGGTTTGGACCCACAGAAACTAGCAAAAAGTTCCTTTTTACAGTTCATAATCCCACTATTCCTCATTCTACTTCCTTGGGTCTGGATGGGGCTCCAATCCCACTTTTAGGGGTGGAATATATACAGAAATACATGTGTAATGATATGTTGTATTATTATTAGTATCATTACTATTATTATTTTTCAGATTCATTTACTTTTACTGGAAAGGCAGGTCTACAGAGAGCAGGAGAGACAGAGAAAAAAAAATCTTTTGTCCTCTGGTTTACTCCCCAAACGACCTCAAAGGCCAGAGTCAAGCCAATCTAAAGCTAAGAACCAGGAGTCACCCAAGGGTCTCTCACACAGGTGCAGGATCCCAAGATCCTTGGCCATCCTCTATTGCCCTCTCAGGTCACATGTAGGAAGATGGGTGGGCAGTGGAGCAGCCAGGACACAAACCAACAACCACATGGGACCCTGGTGCATGTAAGGCGTAGATTTAGCCACTAGGCCACCATGTAGAGTCAAATATATTGTATTATTGTAGAAACTTGCTCATAGTGATTGCTAGAGGAATGAACAAGTGACATAATCAGAGACAATAATCTGCAATAAATTCTTCCATTGGGGTTTTGACAGCAAATAGGTCCTCCTTTCTCCCTTGCATTTGAAGTTAGAAGAATACAGGCTGAAATTGTTGCAGGCGTCTTGCTTTCATGTATGAAGAATCCACACAAAGTATCAGCCCAAAGGATGAATTCATTCTATTTGAAACTGTTTTCATTCCTTCCTTTGTTTTTTTTCCAGTTATATGAATCACAAATTCCTTTTTATTTATTCTTTGAGTGCACCTATTTGTCCTCTATTATTCATAACTCAGCTAAATTTATGCCATGAAAACTTAAAAATGCTCATTGACATAGTAGATCATAATATTTTTCCAGTGCTTCTGATATTTTTTCAAGTTCTCAGCTTCAAAGGTCTCTGTCGTTTTAAGAATGGTTTCATTGGTTCAAGAAGCAAAACTTTATCCTTCAAGGGAGTTATTGGTCTGTATAAAGTGAGTAAATTTCAATTGGGAAATTTTCTACTGCAGGGCAATTAGTTGAGCCTAATAACACTTTCTCACACATCAGCCATGAAAATGGTATAATTCAACATTAAACTTTCTGAATTTTAGAATACAATGCTTGGAATCTGTGTATTTATCCTAGAGTAGTAAAACCTAAAAATCTCAAAAAATACAGGAAAAATTAGAAGCAGTTTCAATGTTGTTTGTTTATGCTTCCTCAGAATGGACAGAGAAAGCATTGCCAGACATAGAGTGCACCATGCACAATCAATCCTAGACAAGTAAATTATAGATGTATCTTCTTTTAGTTGTAGATTTATCTATAAAGTACAAGGATAGTTTGAATGTGTGACAAGTTATAACCTGTTGCTTCTATAGAGAAAACAAATTTAATATATATTAAATGAGCGATTACAAGGAATTTAGTTTAGGTAGATAGCTAGTGCTAAGAAAATCTGAATGTAATTGGAAGCAATGTAGAAGTCCTGGGAGAAAAAGGGGGAGTTTCCATTTTTATTTCAAAATGGGGAATAATTACAGTAGGGAAACTGCTTTCTCTGCAGAAAACTGTTGTTCTATAACTATGAATAGATGAACTCATCTAAAGTAATTACCAGAAGGATTAAGTCCCAGCCTCCTGCAAGCAGTCTGATCTTGCAGATATCCCATTTATTAACACTGAAGGCTTGTCAGGGACTCCAAACAGTTCCATTGAAGTCATCTTCATTCTCCAGTAGTAGCAAATAAATGCTCACTCTCTTCAGCCTGTACTTGCTTTGCAACATTTTGTTTCCATTTGTGAGGAAGACATTTTCCACTGGCAGAAGCAACAAAAATTGTGTTGTAAAAAGAGCAAACTTCAATGTTTTTGAAAAGTGATTCATCTGTACGTATACTGTTTATCTATATCTTCACATCTGTAAACACAACAGGTACAAAGGATAAACTGTCCTTTATAGAATTACTGGTACATCAGTTCGCACCAAATAACTGTTCAGAGAAGATGCCAAGGTCCATTCCAGGAGTTAGTTATAATCTTATCTTTCCCTGGTGCCAAGATGTTATTTACAGGAGCCCTCTGGAGTGTGTTATTTATTGCATGACCCTTGGGTAGGGATAACTAGGGACCTCATGGATCATCTCATTACAAACTTGTATTAAATTCATCCCTTTGCTGCTATGTTTTCTACTCTTTTTTAAATTTTCTCCTTTTAACATCACAAGAGGATATTAGATGCTAGTTGTTTCATAAAGTTTTAAAAAATCTGTTTCACTGATCTGCATATGTTTTATTTTTTTGTCACCTAATTTGCAAATTTCAATCAAGCTTGCATCTAATATTTTCCGGAGTATAAATATTTAGACACCAATATTTCTGTTATTAGCAGTGATGTGAATATTGCCATTTATCTACTGTTTCGTATATGAAAACACTTTCAGAAGGCAGTTTAATTCTTTTGTGTAGCAATTTACTGATACAGGGGGTTAGTGACCGAAATCCTTATGTTGAGTCATGGTCATGTGAAAACTTATTCTTGCTACTTTTATTTTCATTTGAAGAATTCACTTATAAAATTGACTTGTATGGAGGGAGTATCGCTTTTATGTGAACAGTGTCTTACACTTAAAGGACCTTTTTACTCAGATGAGAAGTAACCACATCACGTGTATATTCAGTGTTGCTAATTACTCTCTAGCTTGGAAAAATGTGTTTTGAATAACTACACTGAATTGGCAAAGTTTTCAAAAAGTGAAACTTAATTTTTCTAAAGCCAAATAGTAAATAAGAATTGATACTACTATTAAAATTTTTTGCTTCATCTTATTTTCTGATTCAAATTTAATCAACTGGGCCCAGCAGCTGAAGGCCTCACCTTGCACACATTGAAATGCCAGTTCGTGTCCCAGTGACCCCACTTCCCATCCAGCTCCCTGCTCATGGCCTGATAAAGCAGTGGAGGATGGCCCAATGCCTTAGGACCCTGCACTCACACTGGGAGACCTGGAAGACATTACTGGCTCCTGGCTTCGGCTTGGCTCACCTCCAGCTGTTATGGCCACTTGGGGAGTGGATCAGTGGATGGAAGATCTTCCCCTCGGTCTCTCCTCCTCTCTGTATATATGACTTTTCAATAAAAAATAAATCTTTAAAAAATGTAATCAACTAAGGTGATCTTTTCCTGTTAAGTATTATATATAATGTCTGCAAAGATGCAGCTAAAAGGGACCCTGTATTCCTTTTCTGTAAGAAATCCTGCAGGATAATACTGTTAATTTTCTGTTTACAAGTAAGATGTTCAAGTGCAAGTGTTAAGTCTCCTAGTGAATAATTTACGATGATGTCTCAGAGAGAGCTGGAAGGCACATCTCCACACAAAAAATTCTGAATATTTTCCTATCATTCTGGTGGTAGAGAGAAAATACAGCAAGAGAGAGACTAATGCATGCATGAATTTTTATGAAAGGTTCACACAGTGTTAAATACATTTGAAAGTTGTCCTTTACCTATCACAAAATTATCTCATATTTGCACAGCCATTGTCCATAGGTATGGGAGATAATGCTGTATCCTTTATTTCACCCATTAGAAACATTGTATGTGAACATTGGGTCATCATCTACTTGGGATAGATTAAGTACCCTCAGAAGTCTGTGTTCTTGCAGGGAACAACTGCTGAGGAGGGCTATTCATGCAACTGTTTTTAAGGTTAACCTGGAATAACACTAAAGATAGTCTATAATGAAAACAATAAAATTCATAAAACAAACATGAAGTCTATGTTGTCTTTTATATTGCTAAATATATGTTCTTTAGGATATCATTTATGTGAGAACAAATTTTGAGCTGTTTTCTCTTCTGCATTGTAATTCCCATCGAGTTTTAGCAACAGCATGAGTGTAGAAGTATTTGAATGAATAAAGTGGAGCACATGACTGGTAATGCAGAGTAGGAGTGAGAAGGAAAAAATATGAAGCAAGAAGCAGAAAGACAGGAAAGTCGAAGTGTATTCTGGCTTTAGCATTCCAAGTTTGGAATCTTACATGTATGGATGCAGAACGCATGAGTGGCTGAACATCTGATGGTCACTCTTACTACTGAGTATATAGCCAATGGATATAAAATTCATATGCTGAAGATACATCTTTTTGTAGTAGAAGACTTATTGGGATTGTTCAAGTTTGTTTATTTATATGTTATTTATTTGAAAGTGATGGAGGGAGGGATGGAGGGAGGGAGGGACCAAGGCTACACATTGCATAGCTAGAACCTGCCCAAAAGCACTGGCCCATTTATAATAGCTTTCTCCAATTCCTATGCAAGAAGTGAGGGTGTCATATAGAAATGTTCACTATGACCCCGAAGGATTAGGGTTGCTGTCGTGAGAGTTTGGCATTGGATGTGGAATGTGGATCTTCATTAAATTTGCAGTTACTGGCACACTATGCTTGGCACTGGCCAGTGCACCAAGACGATGACTCTAGAGCTACTGGTAGAGGTGTATGCCAAGGAGGAGGAGGAAGTACTTTGTGTCGCAAACTGGCATGCCTCTCTACTCAGGACTGTGTTATTTACACAATAAGTACTTTGACCTAGGAACCCTGATAGTGAAGTCCTTAACAGAGGAGAGGGGTGATCACAAGCATTTGATTTTGGAGGGATATAATTGCTGGTCCATATCACAGTTTAATAATGTCAACTTTTAAGGAAAAATGTGGAATATACTTTCCAGAAATGAAAAAAAGATCCAGATGGATATTTACACAGTTGTCCTGAATCTGTAATAATGTAACCTCAAGAACACTGGAAAAATTTTTCCACTGATTACCAATACTCAGTGATTATTGCAGACTTTTCTGAAAATATATCCTGGGGAATGATTCTGAACATTGTTTTGACATTGTGATTATAAATGCATTGATTTAGCTATCCTCACCCATTTGCCAAGTCAGGGGGCCTTTCTGGACACTCCAGAAGGAAGGGCAGAAGATATTGAGATTTCTGGAAACCCCACCACCTGGGATGATGGGCTTGGGGAGAGGTTCTCCCAAAGAAATGTTATCTCATCTATTTTTATGAACTTCTGAAGGAAACTACTGGCAAACTGGAACGCAAGGTTGATGACTGTAGCAACAGTATATTTCCCAATGCATTCCCAGCCTATCACTGAAGTTCTTGGCAGAGTGTTAATACTGAAGGACCTCAAGAAGAAGAAGAAAGTGAGAATCCCGAGGGTCCAGAACCTCTGGAGAAGAAAGGAACAACCAAGAAACCCAGAGCAGAATGTCTGAATACTTCCTCTAAAAAATGTGGCTTCTCATTGATTCAGTTTGGGTACAGAAAAAGGAAGAGGACTCCCTGTTTTATAAACGGTCTTCAAAGAGAATGAATAATTGTGACAAAAATGGAATCCCAAGTATTGAAGAAACTGCAGAAGCACTCCTGGACTACAAATTTACAAGGTTTTCCTCAAACCAATGTAAGACATCTCGCTCCTATCTATTGGTAAATCAGAAGATCTAGAATTGGGGTCCAGTGACTTGTATGCTAGGAAAAGGTATGTGATTCTGGTTGACCCTACAATTTGAAAACCACTGGCTAGAACATATCCTTCATATACTAATTTCATTGGCTTTGGTAGATAATAGCTGAGCACTGATTTATTATGCACTAATTTATTATGCCCCAGCAAAAGCAGTCAGAATTGAGAATATATAATTTATGCCAACCCCTTCAGTTTATATCCAATAGTCTTGAGTCCAGTGAGGGTAATTATTTTTCCATGCTGTTAGGTTTTATGCTATTTCTGTCTTTTCCAAAAACAAGGATATAAAGAAACATGATCTATTTCAAGAACATATCACCAGTATAGAATGGACATGGTCCTGAAAGCCACTATCTCCACTTCCGTTGTCATCCATTAGGTTTCCCTCCCCCAGTAATATTAAAGGCTATTTACCTCATTTGAATAACTTTAAGGCAGGCATTCTTAATGGGGATTAAAATAAGTTGCTAATATAGAAAATCATTTTTAAACAAATACATTACATTGCTAACATCCAATGCTCAACATTACCAAAAAATCTTATTCTTTACTAATTTCTTCAATTTGAGAGAAATGCTATAAAGTTATTAAACTCAAGTTTAATTTTTAAAAATGAAAGTAGGGAAGGAAGAAGTCTGAAGAATACTGTTTTTGTCCATGTAAGAGTTGCCCAAGGCCTAGAAACATATTGAGTAGTTCAAAAACAAAACGAAACAAATAAAAACCTTTAAAATGCTATAGTTCTATCATCTATTTTTACAGAGGAGTAAATTAATGCCAAGAGAAGTTAAATGACTTATAGAGTCATACAAATCCAGGGTAGAGAACAACCCTCCTTATAAACTAGTGCTGCATATTACAACACAGTGGTTACGTTTAGGCTGTTGAGTTGGAAATTTTTAGCTCAAATTCCAGATCACCGCTTCCAACCATGCACCTTCAGCAAACAACATTACTTAACCACTTAGCATCTTAAACTGGAGTATTATTTATTATTTCACAAGGTTGGTATAACGATTAAAAGGGATCATATCCAATATAATATTTTGAATGATTTTTGACTCTCACCAAGTACCAGATAAAAAGTAGCTGTTATCACTACTGAGATTTAAAAAATTACAGAAAAAAGAAAACAATTTTGAAATCAACTTTGGAAATGGAATTTATTCTTAAAAATTCCATGAAGCATGTAACATTATGTTTGCCTTTCCCAACGACAAGGAAAGAAGCTTTTAAACACATTCTTCCAGAACAGTGTTCTTTTATATTCAATGCAGTCAGATAAAACTTAAGTTTAATATTTTTCCTATCATTTATCAGCTTTTTAATGTTGCTAAACTTCAGTTTCTTTCATTGTAGAATAACACATACACTCAATAGATTGTATGGAAATTCAATGAGATGGTTAATAAGACAAAGCCCGAAAAAATACATTTGTGCATATTTTCTTTGTTCTTTATCTTACTTCATAAAATTTCTATTACAGTCAAAAGAAAGAAAATTATTCTGACCCCAAGGAAGAGGGAAATTTCTAGAGAACAGCTGTATATTTACAGGGAAGAGAGGACTTTGAAATCTACAGAGCATAATGAAAATATCCATGACATAATTTACAATCTGATCTGTATGTATTTTGCCATTGTTTAAACCTTTTGTTGCTCCAAAACTATTTTTAACTATTACTATATTTTATTTCTTGGCTAGTCTGCTAACCAGCTCATTGAACGTTTATGGGTTTTTTGTATTAATATTTATTTATCTATTTAAATCTTTTATTTGCTATTATTATTATCATCATCATCATCATCATCATCATCATAGTAAGACAGAAGTATTATTTTCTTCAGAAAGGTCTTGATTTTCTTTTCTGATAGAATAGTAGAGCAGATTAAAAAACAAAACTCATCTATATGTTGCCTACAGGAGACAACCAACAAAAATCAACAGAAACTATTTTTGTTGTTGTTGGTTTCGTCTCTTCAAAATACTTTCTTCCGATTAAATTTTTCAATGACTCATAGATCATACAGTAGCATCACTTTCTTCAAGAAGGTTCTTGATTTTCTTTTTCATTTTCTCAACGACACATTAGTCATTCAGTAGCATGTTATTTAACTTTATGGTGTTGTTAATTTCTTTTTCTTCCTGTTCTTGAGTTTGTTTTGTGGTTTTTCATTTAATGGGATGTATAGTAGCTGTGTAATGGAAACTATCATATCTAGTAACATATTATTTAACTTCATGGCATTATAATTTCTTTTTTTCTTCCTATTGTTGATTTCTATTGTGGCTTTTCATTTAAGGGGATGTACAGTAACAGTGAAATGGAGACTAACATATCCAGATGTGAGGATACAATGCAGTATGCATGTCTACTTCCAGACTAAAGATGGACTCCCAATGAAACTGTTTACTATATCTTGACAATAGGATGCTGGACTTTCTGTCATTGCCCATGCACACAGTAACGGACATATGACTATGTATGAAGAACTATACCTTAGTAATGATATAGGACAACTCGGTGGGGGGAGAGGGATTTGGGGAGGGGATAAGGGAAATCCCAGAGCCTATGGAACTGTATCATAAAATGATGATGATGCTCCAAAACTTTTGACCATTTATTTTGAAACCTAATCCTGTATTTTAAGAAGGAAATCTATTGAAAAACAAGTTTTTTTCTAGTAAATATTCCTCTACAAGAATGTACAAAATTACAATTTTTGTTTCAAACAGCATTTTTAGTTTCATGTGACTAATGAAATATAGCTCACAATATTAGCGCATGATCCCTATATAAATATGTATGTTTCTAATTGTCAAAGTAAGTTAGTTAATATGCATGAATCAAAATTCTCCTTTAGAGGTATAGGTTGACAGAGTATACTTTAAAGTTAAATTCTGTTGCTACGTTACATGTGAAAATACAAAGAATGCAGTAGTTCTGTAACTCATACAACTAAATTCATTCTACTGAAACTTTTTTTATCATAAAGATTAATAGAATCATAACATGGTGGAGATGAAAGTAATCTTTAAAATTATCTAGCAAAAAGCTTAATTCAAGTGAAGAAACTGAACCCCTCCAAGCAAAATTATAGTAAGTGATTCAGAGAGTTGAGCCACACCAACTTTCACATGTAGCTTCCATTGGCTGCCGAGGAATCTGGCAGGAGTTCAGGTATGAGGGTCTTTCCAAAGACTACCCTTTACACTAGCACTTTCTAAAAAAAATATTTTCAATTTAGAGTTTGTATGGTTGAAAAGAAGAGTCTGATCTATACATGACATTAAATGGGTACCAAGTATCAAACTGGCCTTGGGCATGCTCTTTTCGTCCCATAAATCAGTACTTTTTAACTTTCTAGGAGAATCAGTATCTTTGATAGTGGAATCACAGCAGTGATGCCAAATAGCAATAGCTTAAGGAATATGAATGAAAATGAAAGATTTGTATGATCTGAAGAGAAATCAGAGTATAAGATCCGGCTGTTGGGTGCTTAGACTTAATATAGGAAAGGCATATGTAACTCTAAAGTAACAATTCCTATGATACTAGTAAAAAAACGTTCATTGAAATCTGGTTATTATCATACATACTTGTAACAGAAAGTGAGTAAGAAGATACTGTATTTAACTAAAGGAATTTATTATCCCCTAAAGGAATTTAGTATCCCCTGTGTTGTAGGTTAAGCTGAGTAAGTGGTTTTAGTCATCATCTCTCTTTCTGGAAATCTTGATGATCATTTCAAAACTCCTTCTCTGTTCAGCTTCTCTTGGTAAACTTACCTTATTACCTTAGGTTTTTCTATATACAAGACCAATGAGTCACATAAAAATAGCATCTATCCCAATAAGGAAAAAAGATTTTTTTTTTGCAGAACTGTATATAAAAGTCAGAGATATTGTAATTAACTTTGAGGTACACGTACCAAAAGAAAACTAAATGATAGAAGCAAAAAAAATAGAGTATTGGGCCCGGCAGCGTGGCCTAGCAGCTAAAGTCCTCGCCTTGAAAGCCCCGGGATCCCATATGGGCGCCGGTTCTAATCCCGGTAGCCCCACTTCCCATCCAGCTCCCTGCTTGTGGCCTGGGAAAGCAGTCGAGGACGGCCCAATGCATTGGGACACTGCACCCACGTGGGAGACCCGGAAGAGGTTCCTGGTTCCCGGCATCGGATCGGGGTGCATCGGCCCCTTGCGGCTCACTTGGGGAGTGAATCATCGGACGGAAGATCTTCCTCTCTGTCTCTCCTCCTCTCTGTATATCTGGCTGTAATAAAATGAATAAATCTTTAAAAAAAATAGAGTATTAATCAAAAATAGAAACCAATACAATAGTGCTATGATTTATTCATACTAAGTAAAAGTGGGAAGAAAACATGTATAAGAAGAACATAATTTATATGGTAGAAATAGTTTTCTTAAAGAGTTAAAAGAGTATCATTTAAGAAGCACCACAAATTCCTGCAATTAAAATATGCAAGATTCTAGAACAGTTTATGAAAAGCAAACATGCATATGAAAGTATATGGCAGAAAAACTAGATTTAAAGAAAATGGAAATATGATTCAAATACATTGAGTCAAAGATGAAAATAGAAATATTATACCTGATAACACAGAAATGCAAAGGATTATTAAATATTACTATGAATGACTATATTATAATAAATTTCATACTCTGGAAAAATTAAAAATTATTGGATACACATATCTAAACAAAATTGATTTATGAAGAATTAGAATAGCAATACAGAGCAATAATGAACAGTGAGATTCAATCAGTAGTAAAAAAAATAACAAAACAAAATAAAATAAATAGCAATAACAACAAAAATCTCAACATCAAAGAAAAGGCCAGGAACAGATAGATAATCTCACTATTGAATTCTACCCAATACTTAAGGAAACATTAACACTAAATTTTCCTTAAATTATTTTTAAAGATAAAAAGAAGTTCTTCCAGATTCATTCTTTGAGGCCAGGAGTACTGTGACAGCAAACCATGCAAGGACACACGGAAGAAGACTACAGGCGAATATTCTTGATGAATACAGACATACAAAGTAATTCTCAGGAAATCACACCCCAGAGCATATTAAAGCGACTGTTCTCCTTGACAGCGTGAGATTCATCTCAAGACAGAAACCTCCCTTAAAAGGTTGTTAGCTTTTTGGGACCCTGCACCCGCGTGGGAGACTCGGAAGAGGTTCCTGGTTCCCGGCTTCGGATTGGCACAGCACCGGCCATTGCGGCCACTTGGGGAGTGAATCATCAGACGGAAGATCTTACCTCTGTCTCTCCTCCTCTCTGTGCATCTGACTTTGTAATTAAATAAATAAATAAATCTTAAAAAAAAAAAAAAGGTTGTTAACTTGTCCCAGGAAGATACAGGAATGCCCTATCCAGCCACTGACCACCTGTGTAAAGAAAAAACCAGCTTGCCTGAAGCCACTTGCCCCCACCATCTCCTGTCCTACTTTCTGGTGAGTCTTCAGACATTTCTGTTGTGATCACCGCTTACTTATGGCAGTCTGTGATCAACTTAAGAAAGGGATTGTGGTGCTGTTTTCCTTATTCTTTTGGCTGGATATTTTAAGAGTGCAGATTAATAGCATTCTCCACTTGGAAGAGCTTCACTAGTAAAGAAGGAAAATTTGAGATGTGGAGAAGAGAAATAAAAATAAATCAACTGAATTACATATGGAGAATCCAGAATATACTATTTCATGTTTATGCATAGTAATTAGAAAAAGGATTTAGCTGTTTTTATAAAATGCAAACCTAAATACAAGAAAAACAAAAAAAACCACTTTTAATGATTGTAGGGAAGAATAAAATAAAGAAAAAGAATAGTACATTTACCAAGGAATAAAGAATAAAAAAAGGTGGGGGAGGAAATTTTAAAAATCCACATATAATAATACAATAGAATAACAGAACAAAGTAACAGAGAAACAATTCAACATTTTAAGAAAAGCACAAATGACTTAACTATCTACTAAAGAGACAAACTAAATGAAGCCACTTGCATAGAATTAAAACCAGTATCCACCTACAGGATGGACAGAAAATGCTACCAAAATATTGTAAAAAGTAGTATGCAAATAAACATAAGACAACTGACCAAGTTCACAACATATACAAATAATATTTGGATGAATAATGTTAATCTTAGAACTAAAGCAATATACTACCACTTTAAAATAATACTTTTATTTGAAAGGCAGAACTACAGAGATGAGAGATAGAAAGAGGTCTTCATCTGCTGATTCACTTCCCAAATGGCAAAAGCCAGAGCTGCCCTGAGCCACAGTCAGTAGCCAGGAGCTTGCTCTCGGTCTCCCACATAGGCTCAAGGGCCCAGGGACTTCAACCATCCTTTGCTGATCTCTGAGGCTACAAAAACTTGGAACTGGAGTAGCCAGACATGAATCGCTTCTCATACAGGATGCTGGCACTGCAAACAGAAGCTTAGCCAGCTAGGCCACAACACCTGCCCAGTGATGTACTATCATGACAAAGAATTGAGACTGTGATGTAGATACCAATTTAGTGAACGTCATGGACTGACAACATCTTAGTGAGATATAGAGTGGGAAAATGCTAATTAAATGAAAACATAAAAATATAAACTGGGGAGGTTTTTAATTTTTCAAATATTTATTTGAAAAATGGAGTATATTCCCATGTTTGGATTTAGCCTCCAGTACCTGAATGGCTGGGTCAATAAAAGCCAGAAGGCCTAGGTTTAACCTAAGTCTTCCATGTGAGTGGTAAGATCTAAAGTGCTTGTGACATCACCTCCTGCCTGGTGGGGTCTGCACTGATAGGAAACTGGAATTAGACGCAGAGTAGAGACTACGGGATGTGGAATCTTAACTCTGGTCAAAATACTGACACAACAATAAAAGTGAAAGTAAATGTATTTTTACTGGAATTAAATGTAATCAAATATAAATTTAATGTAGATATAGACAATTAAAGTATAAATTTACTATGGTGCAAAAAAATTTTTACCCCATACCTAGTTTTTCATAATCTTCATTTTCATGAACTTTTTTTAAAAGACACATCATATGTATAGATTAAAGATGACAATTTAATCAATTTATGGAGGATAAGAGACAGGTCAGTGTCAGGAATTCATCTAAACACAACAGATGAAGATACCAAAACTAAAGGGTCGGAAAATGTGTCCTGAGTCAAAGTAATGATGTTATCATAAAAAAACAAACGACCAATCAGAAAATGTACTACAGTTGTTAGCAAAGGGCATAGTCTGCCTAGCAGACGCTCAAGACACAAGATACTGTCACGATCAGTAAAACTAGCATCCAAAACAGAATCACTTAAACGCAATTCACTGTGACATAGATGCTTCTCAATGAACTAATACCTTGAATACATTAATCTTACTTTTCTGGACGTTGTAATGCCCAGTAGTTCTATCTCTGCTTCTTCCTGCTTTTTCCTTTTAAGACTAATTAGTTCATTTGGAAGGCAAAGTTGCAAATAGAGATGGAGAGTTGTAGAGAGAGGTCTTTCTTCCTCTGGCTTATTCCCCCAATGGCTGCAATGGTTAGGACTAACCAGGTAGAAATCAAATGTCTGCAATTTTATCAGGATCTCCCCCATGAGGAGAGCTGCACTGCTAAGAGCTAGGTGCTGGATCTGAAGTGGAACAGCCAAGTCTCATTGTGTCCTAAGGTAGACAGCAGTTTATCATGCTGGGCCACAGCATTAGCTGCAGATCCCACTTTAAAAGCTAAGAAAATCAGGATTTAGAAATAACTTAGGTCATTTATTCAGAAGTCACACAGACCCCTTCACTCCAAATCCTGTGTTTCGCTTGCAAGTTTGTGGCCACAATTAAGTTTCTGCATTCATACTTAATATGCATTAGATATTGCATAACAATTGTTCAGTTACTTACAGTGTCTGCCATTTTTCAAGTGATTGTTTGAAGAGACTTCACAAATACTCCTTCAATATCTTGCAACATTTACCATTCTGAAAAACAGCAGATTCTAGATGTTAGCATTTATAGTGCCACAAATAAGTTATATTTTAAATTTGTACTCTTTGAATGGTTCAAAAATGAAATTATCTCTTTTGATAGTTTAAACTTTTACATTTCATAGAAAGCTACCAATAGAAAATCTATTTACTGGACTTACCATTATACTTTTGTGTTCAGCACAAGCAATATTCTTAGCATTTTTCACCAATTACCAACCTCTAGCACGATTCCATTCATTATGATTGCTTTATTTCTTACCTTCATTACATTTTAGTTGATGACTGCCAATTTTTTCCATTGCTAAAAATGTTAAAGTCTCACACAATAAAATAATGACTTTAAGTGAAGGTTCTATCCGAGCATGTGGGTGGGAAACTAAGATTTTGAGAAGTTAACCAACAGCTGTAAGTGATTGCTAAATTATGGTATGTTGTTTGTCCAATTATTAGCAACAACTGTGAACAATAAAGAACACTTATAAATGAAAGAATCAACTTAGGGAAAGAGTAGATGTGATAAATACGTCTATCAGACTCAATGTACATAGTAAGAACAATTTACTGGTTTTATCACAAGGAAAATATGTTTTCCTTTTGTCACTGCTCAGGCAATGCAATAGTGGAAGATAATAGGGAACTGAGCGAATCTTAGACTTATTGTATAAATTTGATGAACTGAAGTAAAATATTAGAATGAGTAAATCAAAACTAGATAGAACCAGGATATTGAGGGAATGACATACTCAATGGCTATGTTGCAGAAAAAAAAAAATATATATATACAAAAGCAAAATCAAGTCCAGAGTGTTAGCCTAGCAGCTGAAGTCCTTGCCTTGCATGTGCCCAGATCCCATATGGGCTCCAGTGCGTGTCCAAGCTGCTCTACTTTTCATGCAGCTCCCTGCTTATGACCTGGGAAAGCAGTAGAGGCAGCTCAAAGCCTTGGAACCCTGCACCTATTTGGGAGACCTGGAAGAAACGCTTGGCTCCTGGCTTTGGGTTGACTCAGCTCTGGCCATTGTGGCCACTTGGGGAATGCGCCAGTGGACAGCAGATTTTTCTGTCTCCCCATCTCTTTCTGTGAATCTGACTCTGACTTTCCAATAAAAATAAAAGAGATCTTACAAGAAAAAAAGAGTTGTTCTTAAACTAAAAGTTGTCCCAGAAAACTGTATGTTCTGCTTCCATATTTGCAGCTGTACTGAATAGAGACATGTTCTTTCTTTTCTCTAATTAATTTTTTTTTTTATTGGAAAGGCAGATATACAGAGGAAGAGAGACAGAGAGGAAGATCTTCTGTCTGAAGGTTCACTCCCCAAGTGGCCGTAACGGCTGAAGCTGAGCCCATTTGAAGCCAGGAGATTCCTACAGCTCTCCCACGTGGGTGCAGGGTCCCAAGGCTTTGGGCTGTTCTGGACTGATTTCCCAGACCACAAGCAGGGAGCTGGATGGGAAGCAGGGCCACCGGGATTAGAGCCACTGTCCATATGGGATCCCTGCGGCGCGTGCAAGGTGAGAACTTTAACCACTATGCTATAGTGCCGGGCCTTCTTTTTTCTTTTTTAAAACTTTGATTGTAAAGTCAGATATACAGAAAGGACGAGAGACAGAGAGGAAGATCTTTCCTCCGTTGATTCACTCCCCAAGCAGCTGCCACAGCCGGAGCTGTGCTAATCTGAAGCCAGGTGCCCGGATCCTCTTCCAGGCCTCCCACGTGGGTGCAGGGTCCCAAGGCCCTGGGCCATCCTCCACTGCTTTCCCAGGTCACAAGCATGGAGCTGGATGGAAAGTGGGGGCGCCAGGATTAGAACCAGCCCCAATATGGGATCCTGGGCGTGCAAGGTGAGGACTTAGTTGCTAGGCTCTGCGCTGGGCCTAACAGAGACATTTCAGACATACAGAGATCCACATCCTGGTGTGCAGAGCTGGTGCTTTGACTTAAGAGGTGTCCATCTTAATCATGCATGGTAGAAATTCCTGAAACTGTCTGACCAAGTGAGACTGCATCACTTAGAAGACTACAGATGACTTGCTCTGAGCTCTGCATCTCTTCTTCACAACTGTAGTGGCTTTATTTGCTCATTTGGGTTATTCTGTGATACCAATAAACATGCAAGCTGCCATGGAAGCCAAAAGCATTTCAACGGACTCTGTTTTCTTGATCCAAAGGAAAGAGGACACAAAACCAGACACCTAAAAACTGGTTCCTGTCTGTTCTGTTTATACCACCAGGGTGCAGTGGTGCTATAAACTGAGCATCTAATTTAGACAACCAATTTCTAATTGGTTGTCCTCTGAGTAAAATTATAAAAGCTTTGTCAGAGAAATGTCTCAAAAATGCACTAAAAACACTAGGCATATGTGTTCAAAGTTATCAGAGGACTGAAACACTATTGTAGTGTGATAGGTACACTTAGGTCATCAGAGTTGGGTTAAAAGATTTTCTTTTCTTCAAATTGCTGTTAATCATGCCTTTCTGTTTTCAAGTACTTATTATACACCCTTTCTTTGATAGTTCCAATTATGGTTCACTATGGGTAGACCTTTCTGTCCCCTAACTGCAGAGAACAATTCCCATTATTTCAAAGGTAGTTCTTAACCCAACGAACATGCATTTTTCCACTGCCCGACTCACTATAAATAGTTCATCTACACAGGCCTGCCAGAAAGAAACACAACCAGACACACATTCTGTAACTTAGTGTATTTTCTCAAGCCTGGCAGGGATTTCAGGCCCACACTAAATCCTTTCATGCATTATTTTACTTACTCACACGGTATTTTTCTGCATAATTCAAAATCACATACTTTAAGGTACCCATGTGAGAATTCTGGCATTACTGTCGCACAAACCAAAAGCTTATTAAAGGAAAGTTTTGCTGTCTGTTAGATAATCATAATTTTTCAAAATACCTTGGGTTAAAAAAGAAAAAAAAAGTCCAGGAACGTGACTCTTGATTTCTTGTCCAAGAAATGCTGTAAATCATGGCTCAACAAACTTTTTCTATTAAGGGCTAGATAGTAAATATTTTTTACTTCTTCAGTATACAGTCTGTTCCACAGTTCAACTGTACCACTACAGCTTAAACGCAGCCACAGAGGGCCCGACGCCATGGCAGCCTGGCTAAATCCTGGCCTTGCACACCATAGGATCCTATATGCATGCCAGTTCTTGTGACCCTGCACTCAACTGGAGACGAGGAAGAAGCTCCTGGTTTCAGGCTTTGAATCAAATCATCTCTGGCCATCATGGCCACTGGGGAATGAACCAGCGGATAGATCTTTCTTTCTGTATCTCCTTCTTTCTGTAAATCTGCTTTTGCAATAAAAACAGATAAATCTTTAAAAAGCAGTCACAGAAATGAATGGGGGTGAATATGTTTCAATGATACTTTATTTATAGATGGTGAATTTTTTATTTATTTTCATAAGACACAAGACATAATTCTTTTTTTTCCAGTTATTATAAAATAAAAAAGTCATTCGTAGCTCTTTAGCTCCATGTATTTGGTCCCTAGCTTCAGTCAGTGGATCCTGGCCATGGGAATGGAAGGTTTCTCAATTAGATGAGTGTCTACTCCCCAAGGCAGTAGTCAGACCACACAGTAGCTAAGAAGAGTAAGTATCCAATTTTTAAAAAATTGATTAGGAAAGACTATAAGATTATCAATAGATCCCTGAAGCGTAGCAGTTGAATGCAAGAAACAAAATTTTTTTTTCAATGCTTTCAGCCTGTAAATAAAGGCTGAGTGTGCCTTCCATGAATTATTAGGCAATCTTCAACAGATTTCACCTCCAGTGTCTTTATTATGCTGAGAAGCTTTTGCAATTAAAGTTTCTGAAATTATGTATAAGCCTGAAAATTGAGTAAGGAGAGAAAATTTTCTGTCAATAAGTCAGCTATTTTTACTTTCCTGTGCTCCCATGTCCAATAATTTTGATTTTCAGGGAAAAGAATTTTCAATTTACTGAAGACAACTTTCTTTGACTTGGCAATATAATTACACCATCAGGGAGAGGGGGTAGTCCAATGTAAGACTGATAACTTGATTCTGGCATGATCAGCCTAATTGCTCCTATGAATGATAATATGCATTTCATTTGCAATATTTCAACTAGTCTTATAGCTCACGGCACATAGGCACATTTCTAGGTTCCAAGGAATAATCATTTTGAAAAAATTCAAAGACTACTGCAGCATAGTTCAAGGCAATGCATTTAAAAATAAGTCCATACAGACTCCATGCTTAGTATATGTTTGCAAGGAAAGAATCTTGATTGAATTTGAACTGTAATGCTGCATCAAGGTGGAGGAATCCACCGGGGGGAGGGGAGTGGGAGGGGTGGGAGGATTCACAGAGCCTATGAAACTGTCACATAATGCAAAATATCAATAAAAATATAAAAAACAATAAGTCCATACAGAATGATACCAGCACCTCTCATGATTGTTACATAAACAACAAGATCATTTGAAGAAAATAGATTCCTTTAAAAAACACCACTTATTTTGAAATGAAGTTTATTTATTCTTTTGTAATTTACACAACATTCATTTTTACTGTGTTCTGGAGAAGCAAACAAACTGATATTTGAACTTGAACTAAACAGGGAAGAGTACATATTTCCTAATAATATTTTTTACTGTTTGGATGTCACTTGACACACCTAGGTGGGCTCTAAGTCTATGGTATTTATCACTTGCTCTCTAACAATCAATAAACAATCATGCATTTCTCACATCTCATTTTCTCTATCTTAAAGTTGTAAATGACTCCTCAAACTCAGAGATTTTACAGTTGTCTTCAAACCCAAGTTTAATGATATTATTGCTCTGCTCCAAAAATTTACCACTTTAAGTGCAAACAGCCAGTTAATAGCACTTTGCATGTAGATTTCATTAAACCAAGACATTTGACGGAGTTAGGTAGAGAGTGGGAGGAAAAGAGAAAATCCCCAGTTATTTTCTTTGTACAAGATCATGAATTGCTTTTCTTCAGATGTGTTATTTTGGGTAAGAATCACAGCGTTTTTGTGTATATGAGTGTGTGTGTGCATATAGAAGAACAGAGAGGATTGAGCTGCCTTGGTTTGGTTAATCACAATTAAGGAAAAACCAAGGGCCTCAATTGAGACCACAGCTATGAGACAGTCTGAGATATCTGGCTGTGAGGAGAAAAAACATCTGTAGTGAAGGGAAAAGGATTGCATCAAAGAGAAACTGACTTTGAGCTAAATCATAGCTGATGGGAAAGCTAGTTGGAGAGCACTTCATTCTCACGCTTGATCTTAACCAGAAGGCTGCCAAGTGACAGATGACACATCTTTCCCCACAACCCTAGAGAGCTAGATTACTCTGAAAGCCCAAACTTTGAGCTGCCACTTTAATGTTTATAATGGTGTTCACACAAAGGTCAGTCAACAGCATCTGGGAGTGTGTGTGAAGATGCATAGCCCAAGATACTGGACAATAGAAGCAGGAGCAAGAGAACAGGATGGAAGCATTAACAGTGGACTGCGGGTAACAAAGCAGTTCTGCCCAGTCTCCCAGGGAAACCCTTGATTACTGAGTCCTCTGAAGAAGCTGGTGGTGTGCTGTCATGGAAGACAAATGAGCCTTAAAGACTGCCATGAAGGGCAGGTATTTGGCATAGCAGATAAAATCTCATGGAAGAAGTCACTGTTCTTTATCAGAATAACTGGAGCTGTTACCTGGCTACAGATCCCGACACCAACTTCCTGTTAATGCGGATCCTGAGAGGCAGTGCTACTAAGCATATGGGTCCCTGCCCTCCATGTGAGATACCAACAGTGGGTTCCTGGCACCCACCTTGGCCTGGCATAGGGCCAACTTTAGTGGGCTTTTGAAGGGTTGATCAGCTAATGGGGACATTCTCTTCATCTCCCCGTCTCTCTCACCATCAAAGAAATAGTATTTTTTTTTAAGATTTATTCATTTTATTACAGCCAGATATACAGAGAGGAGGAGAGACAGAGAGGAAGATCTTCCATCTGATGATTCACTCCCCAAGTGAGCCGCAACGACCGGTGCGCGCCGATCCGATGCCGGGAACCAGGAACCTCTTCCGGGTCTCCCACGTGGGTGCAGTGTCCCAAAGCTTTGGGCCGTCCTCAACTGCTTTCCCAGGCCACAAGCAGGGAGCTGGATGGGAAGTGGAGCTGCCGGGATTAGAACCGGCGCCCATATGGGATCCCGGGGCTTTCAAGGCGAGGACTTTAGCAGCTAGGCCACGCTGCCGGGCCCAAGAAATAGTATTTTCAAAAATTGATTTTAAAAAATTGATTTGAAGGGCCTGGCACTGTAGCCTCGTGGCTAAAGTTCTTGTCTTGCAGGCACCAGTGTGTATCCTGGCTGCTCTACTTCCAATCCAGCTTCCTTATTGTGGACTGGGAAAGCATAGAGGATGGCTCAAATGCTTGGGACCCTGCACCTGTGTGGGAGACCTGGAATAAGCTCCTGGCTCTTGGCTCCTGGCTCAGATCAGCTCAGCTCTGGCCATTGTGGCCACTTGGGAATGAAATAGCAGACAGAAGATCTTTTTCTCTGTCTCCCCTTCTCTCTATAAATCTGACTTTCCAATTAAAAATAAATAAAACTTTAAAATTTGATATTAAGATATCTTATAGACAGAGGCCAGCAAGTACAGTTACTTTGCAAGTTTTACTTAATAAAATTTGACAAATTGAATTTTAATTCTGAATGATAGGAATTCTCATTACAGTGTGCTTCCCACACAGGAAGGTCTCCATCTACATACCAAGATAGACTCTTGCAGTTTTAAGATGATTTTCTATCAAGTTTTAAGATGCTTTTTAGCTTTAAAATCAGAAATACACGAACCCAACCAAGAATACAATCTGACAATTTTGACATTTATAAAATAAATGTTATAGCTGACTTAATCTGAAAGTTTGCACAGAGTGTTCTTGGTACTTGGAAGAACTATAATGACTACTGGTGATACAAGAATTTATACTCTACTCATTATTTGCACACAGAAAGAGTTGTGTATGTTTGAATCTGGAAGTGAGCCTGTTTTGAGCCACCAGTGAATAGAACCTTCACCTCCCACTTCAAGCTTTGACCTGCGGTTCCAAGGAACAAGACATCTATTTAGTGCTCATTAGGGTATAGAATGGGTGGGCTATACAGTATATCTTCTATCACTAAACACCCTAGAATTGCCAGCAAAACAATGCCAACGCCCTTAGGCCCACCTCCACTACTATACTTCCTTTTTGAAATTCTTGCCCTATTAAATACATTACAATTTTGATTCACTTTCAATTATTTTAAAATTCTATTGCCCTTCACCTTTACCAAGAAAAATAATGAAGTGTTTTTGCTTTATATGAGAAGATGATTGTTTGGGATGTATCTGATCTTCAAGGTTCCTAAATATCCTTTGATTTTCTTGCCACGAGGCATTTAATGATTAAATAAAAAATATGTAGTTAAGCCAGTTAACCCATTTCAATGTGCTTTTGCTTTTAATTGAAGTCAGTGTTGGTATATATATATAAAATATATAGATATATATATATATATTTCCTCTTATTTTCTTTTCCTGTTTTTACTTTGTCCATGCTTTGACACAATATCCTCTATTGTGAGTATTTGCTTCACATCTGAAAAATAGATTTGCATTTCAGTCACATCTGAATGTTTTAAGTCATAAGTCACTTTTAAGGAGCAGTGTTGGGGGCCAGAGAGGACAAGCATGAGAATAATGCTGATGCTTATGTTTTTTCAGACTTTTCTTCTATGGTGAAAGTCATAGTTTTACTCTGAGTTTTCTTTCCTTGCACAGGAGGAAAAAGAGCAGCTTTGAGGTTGCCTCCGACCTGCCTTCTCTAGTAAGGACACTGTTCAGTGTGACAGCCGTAAATGTTGAAATGGGGTGGGTGACCTTCCTATACAGTATGTGACATACTGCTAGAAACACAGCAGTCACATCCCTTCTCCTCCTTTCCTTGAGCAAATGTTTTTGGGTGAGATTATAAAGTAAGCTGTGTTCAACAACAGGGCATTAGGTCCAATGACTTTGCAGATGTTAATTTAGATGACAGGCTGTGATAAGCATCATGAAATTTTTCATATGGGTCACTTTTGTGTCCAGTCACCTTTAGAAATGTTGTCCTTACAAGGAATGCTGACACATGAGGGATGGAGAGAACTATCAGCAAATCCTTCTTCAGGGGTGTGAGTCATGGTGGTTCAGAAGAGGAGGAATTTTCGAGCTTGCCTTTTCACCGCCTTTCTGTGCCACTCCAGCGATGCACTTGGCCTTGACTAGCATCTGCTGGAGACCCAGGGCTGAAGAGCCCTTCAATCATTTCTGATTTGGCTTTCATGAATAAGTCAGAAGACATAGCCAAGCCTGGTGCTAAAACTACCACAAGGCAATAAATAAAGCTTAGTAATAAATAAATAAGCAATGATTCTCTGCTGTCTATTACGTGTCAGTACAAGGACTTATAAGTAGAGCCATAGGTACAAACAAGAAGCATTCTCAGATTTTACCTGTGTTTGTAAGTTTAGTTTACACTAGGAATAAAATCATAACTTACTAGCATAATATATTATATACAGGACTTGGGAAGAACATGTTGGATCCAAATTCAGAAATGAAAGAAAAGATTGTAGGTACTGGGCCCGGCACAGTGGTCTAGTGGCTAAAATCCTTGGCTTGAACGTACCAGGGATCCCATATGTGTACTGATTCTAATTCCTGTACCTCTGCTTCCCATCCAGCTCCCTGCTTGTGGCCTGGGAAAGCTGTCAAGGACGGCCCAAAGCCTTGGGACCCTGTACCCATGTGGGAGACCCGGAAGAAGTCCTGGCTCCTGGCTTTGGATCGACTCAGCTCTGGCTGTTGTGGTCACTTGGGGAATGAATCATTGGACAGATCTTCCTCTCTCTCTCTCCTCCTTTCTATATATTTGACTTTTCAATAAAAATAAATAAATCTTTTTAAAAATATGTGGGAACTGAAAAAAATTATCTGTTGATAACACTGGGGTAAAGAAAATCTTGCAAAGTCTTCAACTCTCATAATTGTGATAAGAAGACGCTCTTTTGTTTTTTAAAAGTTACAGAGGCAGAGGGAGAGAAAGAGAGAGATCAATCTTCCATTTGTTGGTTTACTCCCCAAATGTCTTCAGCAGCCACAGCTGGGCCAGCCTGAAGCCAAGTCTAGATTTCAGATGTGGGTGGCAGGAGCACAAATATTGGGGTCATCTTCCACTGCTTTCCCAGGTGCACTAGCAAACAGCTGAATCAGAAGTGGAGTGGGCAGCCTTATGGGGTGCTGGCATTGTAGGTAGTGGCTTAATTTGCTGTACCATGACACTGACCCTAGGAGCTTCCTTATATTTAACTTAATATTTCAATCAGGATGACTGAATCAAACAATATTACTGATGGATGATATAGAGGACTGGTGTTTAGTCACCGTTTTATGTCATCTCCACTGGACATTAGTTTAGTTAGTGTCGTGGATGTTTTGGAGATTTAAATTCCAGGTTTTTTATAAATCCATATGGGTAGTATTGTGTTGTGCAAGTTGATACGCTATCAGCTAGTTTTCTGAGTTCCATGATTCTGACATACTCAGATTATTCATTTCTTTATGTTAGCACAAATTTGATTTTGATAGCAAAAACTGAATCAACAAGCTTGGCAGGGAAGAAGCTCCTAACTTCGAATCAGCTCACTTCCAGCCATTGCGGCTACTTTGGGGAATAAACTAGCAGATGGAAGATCTTTTTCTCTCTCTTCTTCTCCCTGTACTTCTGTCTTTCCAATAAAATTTTTAAAACTAAGAAAAAAGAAAAAAACCTATATACATAATTTGAATAAACTCAATTCCCATGGGAAACATCATCATTTCATTTATAAGGGAGCATGTGAAAAGAATTGATTTAATGGTTTTTCATGTTACTCAAAATAGAAAAATAAGCATATGAATATACATTAAAATAATTATCTCGTGGTATTGGTAATGATGTTTATTTAGTAGAAGAAGATAGAGTTTTAAGCTTGCAAATACAAGAATCAGAATTCTGGAACATCAACACTAAAAGAGAACTTGAGGACAATTTAAACACATCAGTGTGCAGGAAAATCAAATGGCATTCAAGTTCAATAGCTCTTGGAGAACTGGAGAAACTTCAAAGATGCATGATTAAAGCCCACTAGTTAAGCAGAGGATGTACACATTATGAAACATTATGTCTTCTACTTTTCTCATATTTCACTGATTGCATCTAACTTAAAGCATGATTAGAAACATAAAAAACAAATGCGTCACCTAAAGAGTGGTGGGTTTTGTTCCATCTATCACTGGCAACTATGTACAGTTTGGTATGAAAAGAGATTGAAACTAGTATCTAAATGGAACTTATTTAGTTTCATTTCCATTTTATGTAATAAATAGTTGATAACTACTTCTTGAAGATAATATTTTCCAAACCTGTAATCTCACATTCACAATGTTGTCAATATAGGACTTTTTCACTCTGCTTTTACAGAAGGAGGAGCAATTTTCGCACCTCTCCTGCTCCTTACCCTCAGCCCTCAGCCCTATGTAATCCACATGGGTGGTTCTTTGAGGTTCCTTCTGAGGCCAGCTCATGCAGGATGCTACAACTCTCATCTCTATCTTGCAATCTTTGCACACAGATTGATTTCCTTCACTCAGAGAGAAGTCTTTTGAAAGTGTTCTTCCTGGAAGCTCTCTAGATGTGGTTCCCTCAAGCAGCCATATGCAGGAGAAAACCTTTGCCACCACCATCTGCCTACAGTTACTTGAGACTCCAAATAAGAATTGCCTAACTTAAGTGAGAAACAATACTAAATGAAAACAAATGATCATTATAATTTAAATAATTTGCTTTTGTGTGAAGCAATAGTTATGAACATTACTCTGAAAAGCAAAACTCCTTAAAACACAAAATTATTTCAGTATCTATCACATTTACATACTAATGAGCAGATATAAGTTGATTTCAAAGAAAATATGATCAGCAAAGCTCCTAAGGTTCTAGCGAGGAACATATAATGTTGATAACATTTTCTAAGATTAAAACTGGAAGTTATATAAACTCAAATTATACTGCACACACACCCTTCTATTTGCTTGACAAAACAGACAAGGTGACCTGCATCTTCTCTACCTCTGACTTCTGTCATTCCATCTTCGTTGTGTGGGTGTTCAGTTTGCTGAAAAATCCATATTTCAGAACAGATTTCTTTGAGAAATGATGCTTTTTAAGTTAAGGGGAAAAAGCTTGCCTTCTGTAGAAGTGGCAGGTATAAAAATAGATTTAAAAATAAATTGAAAATTCATAACCATTGTGCTGCAAAGGATGTATTGAGACAGAATTACAAAGTAAAATGAAGAATGTGAAGTTTTGATTAAATGAATAAGCTGAAGTATTTACAGTATAAAATATTGCAAAACAAATGGGGAAAACAAAGTTTCAATTGTAGTGTTGAGCTAGCATACAGGGCAAATTTTAGAAAGTGTGATCCTACAGTAAAGGCCAGGAGTCAAAGAACTAGGCTAATTCCTAAATCGAGCAGAGAGAAAATGTGTTTAAAAATGCAGAGAAACAGGGATGACAATGTGTCAAAGAACTTTTGCACCAGTAGGAAGATACGAAGGTAGAAAAACCAAGCATTTTCACCAGATTGTGTTCAATAAAATTACCTTCTTTCTCTCTCCCTGCATCCCACCCCCACTGTCCTCGGACACACATCAACACCATACATTTTTAAAGATCAGAAGTGGCTCTACGTTTCTCACTTACATTTGCACAAATGACAACAACAATTTAAAAGCTTCTGAACAAATCATCATTACATTTTAAGTCAAGGTTGGAGATCTTAGTTGAAGTTTTAGTAAGGTTAAGGACTTCACTGAAGTTCATTTACTGATAAGCACTTTTGTTCATCAGTATCTAGTCAGTATAGTAGTTATATAGACAAATAACACGAAAATAAGCAGATATTATCTAGTTGAGTAGACAAAATTTAACCAATAAAGAATAATGAGTCCTGGAAAAGTTCAAGGATTGGGAATGGAAAGAACAGATATGAAGATATTCTTTTTTAAAGGATGATTTGTTTATTTGAAAGGAGAGTTACAGAGAGAAATACACACAGTGCTGGGGGGAGGGGTGGGGCACACAGACATTGCATCCAGTGGTTCACTCCCCAACTAGTGGATGGGGATGGGCCAGTCTAAAGCCAGGGGCATGCATTCAGGTGTCCCATTTGATTGGAAGTGTCCCAAATACTTGCTTCCCTTCCTCCTTCCTTCCAGCTGCATTAGCAGGGAACTAGATTAGAAGTGGAGCAACAGGGACTTGATTCAGCACCCATATAGCATGCTGGGTCAAAAATGGAGACTTAACCCACCACAACAAAATGTTGGTTCCTAGGAAACCATTCTTCAGAAGCATCTCACTCTATGTTTGGTGCATAGTGGGGGCTCTAGAAACATCTACTGTAAAACTGAACAAGCAAGGTTAAGCATTTGCAAGGTGTCCTAAAATGTGATAGGGACTAGTCCAACCCAGCTAGAGCTATGAGGGCAAGGCTGGATCTCAGGCTAACCAGAACAATGTGGCCTAGAAGGAAGGCAACACATTTATTTTCTATGGTAGAAAAATGGCAATCAATGCAGATGCCTGATATTTGAGAGGAATTACTACTACAGCAGAATGTGAACAGGAACAGAAAGTAACTCAAGAGAAGTGGCATCAATTTCAATTACTCCCTGCCTTGACAGGCTTGTTGTGAATCTTTGCCCTTTGTGCTTAGTGGAGTAAAACAACTTCAAGCTAGACTGGTGTTGCAGGGAGAGGGAGTCGTTGCAAGAATATTAGGAGGCACAGCTGGAGCCAGTACTTTGGAGAATTTATATAGATAGAAAAAGCGGAAATGTGGACAATTCAGGTTGAACCAAGCCTTCCATCGAGAGCAAACTTATGGGAAGTCATATAAAACCCAAAAATAGAGCTTGAAAGATGAACCACACCAAAATTACTGTAAAACACCTGCAAGAATTATACTACTTTTATGTCTTGACAAGTGCAAAGAGTCAGAAAAGAGAGGTAGCTATCCATCTGCCTTTGCCTAAGACATGAGCAGTACACCTTACTTTATAATAAAGAAACACAATGTTTAATAAAGTAATCTCCACACTGAAAGTTTTGCATCTTGTTGATTCATTCAGGGTCTCTTACTGGAGTAACAACTTTCATCGCTCATTTCCCTGGAAAAACTACAAGGTACAATTTTTTGGGACTAATACATACTGAGTGAGTTTGAATATACCACTGACTTGCCCTGAAACATCAAGAAAATTATTTAAATTCTCCATGGCCCCATTTCATTACCTGAAGATGAAAGGTAGTTCTGGATGCCTCCATTTATAACTATTAATATTGAGCATTATGAATTACATATGAAGTTCTTAACATAGCACTTGGGTTATGGTTAATGATCAAAAAATATCAACTACTGTTATGACTGAGTTTCCCTTTGTCTCTTTTGTCTAAGCAAAAAATCAGTTCTTACTAGCAAACTTTCTATAGGAGAATGTTAGAAGCAATCTAAACGGTTTATCCTCAGCAACACATTGGATTACTTGATGGAATTAGAAAAAGCATTTCACTCTCAAATCCTGATGAAGAAACTGAAATTCTTATTTATCTGGAATCAAGGTTCTGAAAAATACACTGAGTTGAACAAAACAGAATGAAAACTAAATTAGTTACATTTTGCTTCTCATGCCTGAAAAAGTCTGAAAAATCATCATCGTTTTCTTCTGAAAGGACATCCGAAAGGAATCAGACCACACGACAATACCAAGATCTCTGTCCCTGAGGTTATAATGAATCCCAACAGAAAAGGATAATGTCTCTTGGGAAGCAGGGGATACTGTGTTGACTATCCAGTCATTTATGTAAAACCTACTTGTGTTGTTTTGGAGTAGGCCTATTCATCTGAAAAGCACTCCATCTTGTTGTATTTCTGAAGATTTAAATGGAAATTGTTGTTTTTGGGAAACAGCCATAAAGGCTAACCCTGTTTAAAAGGTTCAATCCCTTTACCTCCTGATACCAGTTTGTCTTCCCCTCATATTGCAGGTTGGCTGCCTCCAGAATCTAATAGTGATCACATAATTGTAGCAATAATCTAGTCTTCAGAGGACTGTACAATGTATCCAGTATACTATATAATTACATACAAGAATATGCATATGTAATTCTCAATAAAAAATTTGCAATGTAGATCTTTCTAATTTCATAAACAGGTTATAGGATTAAGTCTCTTGCTGTTTCAGATCAGACAACCACAAAAGAAAGGTAGGCTGAGTCTTATCCACTCAGACTTTTTTTTGCCATTCAGTCATTTGCCACAAGCCCATGTGAATGTATCTCAAATGATTTCACTCAAAATAATTGAAACCTTAATAATGAAAGTGGAGCCACAGCCTCCAGGGATTCCTACTTTGAACATGAACAGCTTAAAATAAGATTCAGAAACAAGATCTGTCATATCACTATATTTTGTCCCACTTGAAAATCAATGATGTTCAAGTGAATTGATCCAGTACATGCTAGTTACGTAAGTCTACTGCAAAGTCAGTGGTTGTGTGTTGGGGGAGGACTTTCTTCCCATTTTGTTAGTTTTTCCTGAAATGGTACTCCCATTCTCCTGACATCACCAAGTTGTAGGTGTGCTATTAATACAAAATAAAATGACTGTCCTCACAAAAGATTGCTTGGATGTTCAGCAGAAAGTGAAATGTATTTTATTTACAATATTTGTTAAACTAAGTATGAGCATCCAATTAAAAAACAAAACAAGGATCTCAAATATCATTCTTGGAGATCATTCGCTGAGAAAGAGCATCGGATTGCCACGTATGTCTGTGTGTGTTACAAGAAACACTCCTTTCCCAGATGCACTGCTTATTTACGGGGTTGGAATACTAAAAATACACTGTTTCTTGGCTCATGAAACAAAAATAAAACAAAAATTTAATATAAGCGCATTTCTGTGAGCTTCTCAACTAAGCAAATTTGAAAAAACTGCAAGGTTTCTGACAGAGATAGAGATTAATCCAGAAGTTTGGATCATCCAGGGAAAAATTGGTTGAGTTATAGCTGCTCAGACTGCATGGTTGCCCAGTCTCCCTACGGGGCTGTGCTTTCCAATCTCCTTCCTAAATTCTTTTATTGACTTCCCAAAGGTAGGACACCCTGTCTGCTCTGGCTCCGAGTTCATGTCTTTTTCCTTTACTGTATTACAAGGGTTTTTCTGCTCACATATTTAACACTTCTTTTCTTAAATTGTTAATATATGGTTTGTTAAAACTATAGAGATATTTGATTTCTTACCACTCGTCTAGAGTATACAAAATTCTGTGAAATCTTGCTAATATACCGTAAAGCATTTGGTTATTTCCACTGAGTTTTTAATATGCTTTATTGCTTCCTTCATTTCCAAAAATTCACCTTGATTTTATTTCAGTGTTATTTCCTGTTTGAAATAATCCTTAAATTCCTTGAAATCCTGTATGTGTTTCTCATTGATAAGAAGCTTTATAACAAGTGTTTTGAGTTCTGTATCCCCCATATTCTTGATGTCTTCCTCAGTTAACTCTTAGGTTGGCAAAGGATTTTGCTCCTTTGCAGGGGAGTCTTCAGTAATATTCATCATGCCTCTGTCTGTTCTTTTGCTCTTGATCATTGTACTTGTGGTTAGCAGTCTTCTGCTTGGGGCAGCTCTCTAAGCTGTGTCACCCACAGATCTATAGTTTGGTTTTACTTATTGTGTTTGGCACCCAGTTCTTTGTTTGCAGTCACTTGTACCACTCCCTGCAGGGAGTTCCAGGTCTGGGTTCTTATGTTAGACTTCCACCATGGTCTCCATAGCCCCAACTCCTGGCTCACCAGTCTCTACCTCCTGTGATATTGTGCTGAGGCTGCACCATTGTGCGTACAACCTTTCTCCCACTTCCAGTTCAAGCAGTTCCCAGGATTAAGGAGACATCAGGTATCCTATATAGCTAGGTTGTTGGTAGTGCTGATCTTGCTGGAATCTGTTGGTCATTGGGTCTGAGGGTCAACAGGACCTATTTTGAACCATACAATGCCATAGTTGGTATTATTTTCCTGTGAGACCAGTGCACTGAACTGAGAAGAAAGTGAGTTCACTCTCAGCACACACACATAGCCTTTGCCGCACTGTACAAAATAGCAGATGATGTGCCACTAGTGGAGTTTTGGATCTGCTGGTCATTAGGTCTGGAGCCTACTCATATCTATTTTGGGTGGAACTTGTAGTTTTCTGTGTCAGTGCACTGCACTGAACCAGAAATAAGTTCACTCCAATCTCAGTGCATGAGCAGTCCTGTCCCACAACTTTTGACTCCCTCCACAATATAGCTCCCAATGTGGCTTTGATGAGATTTTGGGTTCTGAGATTCAGCCTGTATCTGCATCACCAGTTTGGGATCTGCTGCTCTGTCTCTGCTCCTTGTCCAAACAAATAAACATGATGGGTAGTTCTTTGCCTGGGTTCACCTCCTGAGCTCCCAGTGAATGCCCCTTCCTATCTGGCTGCTGGTGAAGCTCCAGCTGCTGGTGGAACTATTTGTCGCTCGCTGACTGATGTTGAGGTATCTGGTTATTGCAACATCATACCATTGCATTGTCTCTGCTGCTTTCCCATGTCCCTTAGTCTCCAGGTGTCTCTCTGCCATTGGCTTGTCCCCTCCTATTTCCTGGAATGTGCCCCTCTGCTTCACCCTGCCTAATTTTTCTCCATCTGTTTAAATGTGTCCTCACCCTATTATGCCATCTTGATTCTCAAGGTAATATGCTCTATCTTCCAGGCTAAATGTCTTCCTGAACCTGCTAGGTTTTTACAACACTTAGGTAAAGTATAGTTCTGTAAAATCTTACGCATTTTCCAGTTGAATTTGAAAACTGCTTTAGCATTTTTGAAATTAAATTTAGTTTAATGTGTTCTGTCGCTCCACAAAGTTGATTACCTTGAAAAGGTGAACCTTAAACTTAAAAATTGGCTTGATTAGTCCATATTTTACTTAATCAAAATTCAACCTAAAAACTCATAAAATATTCAACATTGAGTTTTCTGTCTGGATGCATGAAACTCTAAATTGGAAGAGATTGTAACTGCCTTCTGCCTTTCACCAACATTGCTTTAAAAATCTGTAGGACCACACTATAGAATGGGTAGAATAGGAGAGCTTTACAATATTTTGGGGAACTCAAGGGTCATTGAATGACCCTTGTTATCCACATATGTTCATTGTTTCATTTTCTTTTCTTCATACATCTCTGAAAAGCTCAGCTTTATTATCTTAGCACAATAAAATTCCTAGAAAATTGATCATGTATTAACAATAAATTGTGGCTTTCAATGATTGAAATATTACAGATTATGTTTACTGATCACAAAATAATTATGCTAATAATGAAAAGATATAAAACTAGGAATATTTGGGTCCAGCATGATAGTTTAGTGGCTAAATCCTTGCCTTGCATTCACCAGGGTCCAATATGGGTGTCGGTTCATATCCCAGCTCTCTGCTTCCATCCATCTCCGTGTTTGTGGCTGAGGAGAGCGGTAGAGATGGTCCAAAACCTTGGAATCCTGCACCCATATAAGAGACTGAAAAGAAGTTTCTTGCTCATGGCTTTGAACTGGCTCAGCTCTGGTCATTGTGGCCACTTGCGGAGTGAAACAGCAGATGGAAGATCTTTGTTCTGTATTTCCTTCTCTCTGTAAATCTATTTTTCCAATAAAAAACTAAGAATATTCATATTTAGAAATTGAGAAATAATTATCTTTGTTATTATTTTAGATGATGTTTACATAGTTGATTAGGGTGGGAAGGGTCTATGGTTAGGGAGAAGTGTGATCATTGTTTCCAAAGTTTATTGTTTTCCCCCATTTCTGGGCAGAGGTGGGAGATATGGAGATCAACCATATCTAGCCTCCCAACCATCCCAGTACACAAGGATGGGGAAAGGCCACCTGATATCAACTCAGGGTCACAATGTGGTTCATGCTCCAAGGGTTCTGCCCAAGTGGACACAATAGTTCTGAATTGCTGTCAATCTTGCCAATCTATGGATGAGGAATCCCTTCCAACATCCACTAGCTGATACAGTTGACCTTAAAGTTTCCATTCACCCAGATATTTGCTGTTATTGTTTGATTGGGGTAGTTGTCTATATGTTCTGCTCTCCATTTTCTGCTATGGTACCAGATGACCTCTGCAAGCCCAAATGGGCTATCATGTCTTCTATGTGCACCATGGTCTGCTGACCAGAACTTTACACTGAGGAGGATCAGTTCTGGACCTGAGCTAGTTGACCTGGGACAAGCTGGACCCCCCACCACTGGGGCTCATGGATCCAGCATCCACCCAGCAGGCAGGCCCAAGGCCCCAGACCATGTGACACATGACCCACCAGATTCCTCACCCACTGGACTCACGGACCTAGCACCCACCATACAGGTGAGCCCAGTGACCTGGGCCAGTAAACACAGGCTTCTGATGATCCCCCACCCCTGGGGCTCACAGAGCTGGCACTCACCCCGCAAGTGGGCCCAAGTCTCCAGGCTCCAGGTCATGCAATGCAGAACCTGACAGACCCCACACTTATTCATTGATCTGGTACCCATCACTCAGGCAGGTCCAATGACCTGAGTCAGTACACCAAGGCCCCTTTGGACCCTCTGAGGCTCACTGACCTGACACCCACCATGCAGGCACGTCCAATGACCTGAGCCAGGACATTTAGGCCCTGCCAGACCCCTAGCACTGAGGCTCATGGATCCCTCACCCACCTCACAGGAGGGCTGAAAGTCGTGGGCCAGAAGACACAGGCTCCTCCAGATCTCCCCACCTCTGGGGCTCACAGATCCAACACCCACTCACAGGTGGGCTCAAGGTCCCCTCTATTCTTGGGACTCATGGACCCGGCACTCACAGCCCCCAGACTGGCATGGCTCATCTTCCTCGGCATCCACCAGTGGGTACTTCAGCCTAGTTTGATCCAACCTGCCTCTCAGTTTCAGCTTGCATTGGTTGGTGCTGCAGCCTAGCCTTGTCCAGTCATCCCCCAGTCCCAGCTCCAGTGTGAATTGGCTGCTGTTGCCATCTGACCCAGTCTATCCTGCACCCCATCCTGGTTCTCAGATCTGCCAGTGGATGTTATAAACTGGCCTGGCCTGGCCAACCCCCAGACTTGACCCACATAAATACTGTCAGGTACTGTAACCTGTCTGGTTTGGGCTTCTCCGTCCCTTGATTCCTGTGCTTACCTACAAGGACTGCAATCTGATTAAAGTGTTCACCAAGCTCCTCTATCTTATCTCCTCTCAGGGGCACAGCTTGTGTTCACCAGTGGGTCCTTGGCCCAGGTTGACTTTGTCTATCTGTTGTCCTGGCAGGAATGGTGTCCTTATTCAATTAGCCCAGACCCTTTCTAGCTCTTACTATTGGGTGTTGCAGCCCAGCCACACCTGGTCCATGCCCAGACACAGCTCTCTTGTGGTTCAGCAGGAGCCAAGACCTAGCCCAGCCCATTCTACACCCACCCTGACTCTTAGGAGTACCAGTGGGTGCTGGAGTCTAGCCCAGTCTGGCGTTCCCCAGACCTAGTCTATACCCATTCCAAGGGAGATTGCAGCCATGTTCAGCCCAGTGTAACACCTTGATTCTGGCTCTTGCATTAACCAGTATGAATTTCAGCCCAGCCCAAACATTCCCTTAGCTCCCCAACTAGGCCTATTCGCAGCCACCATTTTTGTGCCTGTCAATGGAGATTGCTATTGCACATGGGTGAGCCCAAATACTCCCCTGTAGATTCTATCCCCAGACCTGATTCACTCATGTATTTGTCGACTGCCTGGCCCAGCCTCACAGTATCTGTTCCCTTTTCTGATGCTCTCTGGTAGGTTACATGTTATAGTCCTTCACATAGAGTGGCCTTGTCAGTGGAAGTCCCAGAGGAGTCACTCCCCATCTGGACATGAACTGTCAGGTCCCTGCTTATCCACACCTGTGCCATCTGGCAAACTCCCTGTAACTCCACACCCCCAATTTCTGAGTGTATCGCTGAGCGGCCTGAGGGCTTCACTCTACATGAGTTCCCTCAGCAGCAGCCACACAGCTGGGAGAGGCAAGCACCCTCACCTCAGCCTGGACTTACTTGACCTCCACCCACAGCATGGTGGCAGTGGGTGGAGCCAGCATCCTAAGCATGCCTGACCCACTTGAGATCCAGCCAAGCATGTTGTCTGTGGATAGAGAAAATTTTCAAGCCTCAAGCCCAGACTAGTTCAAGATCTGCCCACTGCATGGCAGCAGTGGATGGAGCTAGGATCCAAAGCATCAAGCCTGGCCTGGTCTGGATTCCCCTGACTGCAGCCAGGCAATTGGGAGAGTCAAGCACCCATGCCTCTGCCCAGACTCCTCTGAGCTCCACTAAGAAATAATTATCTTTAATACACGTTTCAGAGAAGAAGTCATAAGAGACTAAATAACATTTCAAATATTTCACTACCCAAGTAACTGCAAATGGCAGGATTAGGCCAAGACAAAATATAGAGCCTGGAATATTGATTTTTTTTACATAGGTAGCAAACACTTGGGCCATCTTCTGCTGCTTTTCCAGTGACATCTTCAGGGACTTGGGTTGGAAGTTTAGCAGTCAGAGCATGAATTGGTACCAACATGTGATACTGGTGTCACTGTCCGTGGCTTAACTTACCATGCCACAACATTGGCTCTTGGGTACAATTTTTTACATGGGACACAACCCCTATAGCCTTAAAGAAGGACAGATTGGTCAATTTAACCTCATTAAAATTGAGAATATTTGTCTATAAAACAACCCTTTTGAAAGACAACCTAGAAAGGAAAAATGCACAGATACTGTGCATAATTGGTTACTGATACATTTCCTACGAACATTGACCCAGCCTCAATTAGAGACGCAGAAAAGGCACAGGTGTGAGATACAGATGTTAAACCACTTTGGATGGCAATGTCCCAAATCAGAGTGCCTGGGTTTGAGTGCCAGCTCCATTTCAATTAAAGCTTTCTACTAATGAGCATCTTGGGAGGCAACAGGGTATTGGAGTATCTGCCCTCCAGCTCCAGGCTTGGCCCTGGCCCAATCCCAACTGTTGACACTATTGAGGACTAATCAGCTCCACCCTTGTCTCACTCCCACATTCAAATAAAGTGATATTATTTTTTTAGAAAACATAGAAAAATAGGCAGAATTCATTTCATAAAAGAAGAAATTCAAACACAAAAAACAATGTGTTCCGAGACAGCTGAATGGTACCTTATAGCCATTTTAAGGTATATAGCAGCCGGTCCTGTATATAAACTAAAATTGAAATGTCAATGAGCTAATCAGAGGTTGTGGTTAAGAACTTGCTTTTTTTTTTTTTAAATCATTCTGGTTACTCAAAACCATGTCAATTCCATAATGTTGCAACTTGCTGTTGATGTTATATTGGGACTCTTAATTGACTGGGATGATATTCTACCAGCTCTAACTTCGGACCAGAAATGGTCTCCCCAAGAAACTGTTCAACCCATCTGGACTCTATGCTTGGTATATGTTTGCAAGGAAAGAATCTGGATTGAATTTGAACTGTATAATACTGCATCAAGGTGGAGGAATCCACCAGGGGGGAGGGGTGTATGGAGGGGTGGGGGTATTCCCAGAGCCTATGAAACTGTCACATAATGCAAAATAATTAATTAAAAAATTTTAAAAAAAGAAAAAAAATTGCAAAGCAAAAATATTTACTCTATAATCATAGGTGTAAAAGAGAACACATAATAGCTCTTGATTAATTCACATGATTCCAGGAAGTTTTACATAAAACACTTTCTATACACAATTATCTTAATCTAAACTTTTCTATGAGACATGATTTCATAGTCTTAAGGATTTTGCAGTATATTGAACCTCATTGTAATTAGTTTCAAGTATAATAGAATTAAATTTATCATGGACCGGGGACCCAGGCATTTAGCTGCCTAAGGGTTTGTCTCACAATATAGATTCCACAAAGAGGAGTTCCTCAAAGGCTGAGTGGTTGGGAAAAGCATCTGCTGCCCAGATTTTGAGATCCAGTATTCTGTCCAGAACATGTCTAGACAGATCCGGTACATACTTATGCCCCTTGTCAAACTGCATTCACCTAGCATTTTCCCTGTTTTAGAAAAGAATGTGCTCAAGAAAAAAAAAGTTCTTTCTTCAAAGTGATGCAGATGTCCTTAAAAAGTACAAAAATCAATATTTTCAATGTATATAACTGTGCCTATGGGACCACCACTTGTTTAAATGTAACCTTGTTTTTAAAAAGCAACCTTGTGACTGGGATTTCCCAAAACAACAAATCAATAAATGTTAGTAGTTTAAAAAAAAAAACAATGTGTTCAATCTTATTGGTTATCAAGCAAAGTAAATAAAAACAGAGACTCTTATGGGGATTAATAAAATGTAGCCCTTTTGGGATACTCTTCCACTGCTGGTAGAAGTATAAATTGGCAAACCCATTATTGGAAACTGTTTGAGAGCTTATTATAAAAAATCCATGATTACTAATTTTATTTATAGATATAAATACTACAGTAATGAATACTATGCACAAGATACCATCATCGTTGGTAGTATATCCAAGTGGGAAACAATCTGAATAGTTGTTAATAGTAGAATGCAATATTGGCCATTGTATACATTACAGATGCTGTTACATATGCATGCTGCCGTATTAGTGAATCTTGAAGATATAAAGTTGAAGAGAATGCCATAATGTACATTGCTGCATTCTATTTACAGACAGCTCAAAGTCAGATAAAAACTATATCTATATGCATACATATATTGATAAAAGAACACAAAGCTAAAGGTATATATACAAATATATGTATAATATATGTAAATATATATGTATATTTTTTAAACAAAGTTTAAAGAGAAATCAAGGATGCAGTTAAAATTGAGAAGAACAAAGAATTGTTTGAGTGCTGGTCTTATGTGGTGATAACTGATTAAAATGTCATATATCATGAGCAATCAGGCAATGCATATTAACATACCTGTGATATATTTGTAATGTAAGTGAGGGTCACAGTGATTTTTTTTGCTTTATCTTTCAGTCAGCTACTATAGCTTTGAGGCAGCTATAAAGTCTGCATGTGAGGAAAATGTCTTTGAAATTCTCAAACATCAAAAAGTAATCTAGGAGTTCACCCTACAATTCAGATTTCTCCATAAATGAATTTCAAATCAGAAACTGTGAGCCTCATTTATAATTCTTGTTAAGTTGTGAGATTTCTATTTTCCAAGGAAAACAACTTAAACATAGCAGATAGTTAAGGAATCAACTAGTGGTGTTTTTGTTGTCCCAAGCTTTATATTTTATTTACTACTTTTGAGACAACACAATTTTAATTTAAGTAGTACAAAAATTAATGTTCTACAAAATCAAAAGTTCAACAAACAGAAAGTTAAAGAACACATAGCTCAACAGGAAAACAGGAACATGCTAAATACAACAATCAAAAGCAAAGGTGTGCAAATTCACTGATAAAAATAAATTACCGAATTCTTTCTAAGACAGCTACTTCTCTTATTCCTGGCAGAAAAGTCATAGTAAAATAAGACAAGTAAATGTTGTGACAGCATTTGAGTCCCAGGTATGGCATAACCTCATTGTTTTAAATAGCGTTTGGTCATTCAACATCATTAAATAGTTGTATTTTGATGTGATAGCTCATCGAACTAAATGTGCACCAGCCCCACAACTTCCTCTCAAAAGTATCAATATTATTTCTTTTGCAGTGGGTCCCTTTCTCCAAAAACTGTGACATAAAACATAAAATAGAGGAATACAAGTATTTTCAAAATCCAATTCAATAGACATTTATTGCAGGTCAAGCATTTAGCTCTTAATTTGGCCCCTAAGGGTAATATGAATAAATATGAAAAACTTTTCAGATCTCATTTACCTTCAAGGAATATTCAGACTAACATCACAGTGCTATCACTGGGAGGTTTATTTTAATAGCTTAATGAAAATTTCAACTATACTAAATTTCTCCAGAAGGAATTAAAATTATCAATTAATACTTCTAAGTACTTAATAAAAATGACCTAATTTACAGAAATGTTGTTAAAATAATTTCAGTTTGTTTTCTTGCCTGCTACTTTATTGAATTGGTTTGCTCATTTCTCTGAGCTTTGTGGTGAATACTTCAGGTTTTTCCATGTACAACATTGTGTCATCTGTAAATGTGAATAATTTGTTTTCCTCTTTTCTAATCTCGATGTGCTTTATTTTCTTGTGCTTTTTGATTGTTCCCGCCAACATTTCCAGCACAATATTGAACAAGAATAGTGAAAGTGGAACAGAATTATGATGCCAGAAATTAATTCATCCATATATGTACATATATATATATATACACACATCCAACTGATTTTTTACAAAAATGCTTAAACCATACAGTAGGATAAGGATATTATCTTCAACAAGTGGTGCTGCAAAAATGGACATATATATATATAAAGAGGAATGAAATTAGATCCATTTTCTCAGCATAAAAAAAATCAAAACAAGATGCATCAGACCTCAATTTAATACGATGAAATTGTTGTAAAAAATGTTGGGCAAACACTCTAAGACATTAGTACAGGTTTGACTCTTGGATGAGACCCTCAACACAGGCAAGAAAAAAACTGAACTAATGAGACTGTAACAAACTCAGAAGCTTTTGCACAACAAAGGAAACAATCAGGCATGAAGATACATTCAAAAGAATGGCTGAAAAAATTGCAAATCACCTCTCTGATAAAGGATTAATAATGCAAAATAAATCAGCAACTTTACAAACTTCTTAATAACTGCAATATATCAGACAACTCAGCTGAGAACTGGGCACAAGACTTCAACAGACAGTTCTCAAAAAGCAGAACTACAAACGGCCAACAAATATATGGCAAAAAATGCACAACATCACTAGCCATCAGGGAAATGCAAATCAAACCCATAATGAGATTTCATTTCATCTCTGTCAGAATAGTTGAGGCCCAAAGACTAAGTGTAGCAACCGTAGTTTCTCCATCCAGTGGAGAGAGAGGAACCCTTGTGTACTGTGGGTGGGACTGTAAGTTAGTGGACACGCAGGAGGATAGTGTGGAGATTTCTCAGAAAGCTAGAAATAGACTTCCCATGTGATCCATCAATCCCACAATTGGGTATATACCCTTTACTCTCAAACACAGCATCTCAGAGATAGCTACACAATCTTGTTTAAAGCGCAATTTGGAACCAAAGTATTCATAATTTGATGAATATAGAAAAAGTGATAGATTTATACACAATAGAATAATATTCAGCCATAAAAATAATAAAATTTTACCATTTACAGCCAAAAAATAAAAAAGCACAGCTCAGACATCATATTGATTGAAATAAACCAGACGCAGAAAGACAAATAACTATGTGTTCTCACTTATATGTGGGAGCTAAAATATTAAATAAGAAAGAAAGAAAGCAAGAAAGAAAAAAAGGAGAAAGAAATGCCTGTGCATGTCAGTGTTACTGCAAATATAGTTTTCTAAAACTTTGCTTTATAACTTTGCCAAATCGATGGTTAAGAATGTTACATTCATACAACATTAATGTCTGTGATAACTTTTAAATTTACTGGATATAGGTGAAATGATTATTTTTTCACTCAATTATTATTTATAGTCATTGTTTATATTCTAATGAAACTACAGGTTTTTTTGCATTTTACTTGCTAAACTTCTTAACTGGTAAAGTATTAGTAGTAAAGTACTATACAGCCATAAAAATAAAATGAAATCCTACAATTTGCAACAACTGAGACCATTATGCTTAGTGAAATAAGCCAGTCCCCATAGGACAAATTTCACATGTTCTTACACAAGACAGCCTTCATGCAAAGTACAAACACACAGATGTCGGTAATCAAATATACACATATTCTCACAGATGAGCTGCATAATGGAGACTGGCATTCCGGGGGAAAATATGTGTTGTAGTTACATATCTCTCCTCCTGAAGTAATGCAATTTCAAAATATTGTCTCAAAAACTAAAAAAAAGGACAAAAACAAAAGGAGGAGGAAAGGAACTAGGAGAGAGAGAAAGAATGGACTATTGTCATGCTTTGGAATTGTATCTACAAACCATATGGAATTTGCTAAAAGTTAAAAATTAAAATTTTAAAAAATTAAAAATAAAATAGTGTCAGTAATGAAATACAGTCTTGTATCTATGTTGGCTGATCTCTGTTTTCTTATTTCTTTTTCAAATGTCACTACTGTAGTTGCTGAATTCATACTAGAGGTAAGAGATTGGTAGTTTGGACGAGCATTGGTTGTAATTTTCAGTAGATGTTTGTTGAGTGATTTCGTTGAAAGACATCAGGAGTGTCTTTGCCAGAATAAATTTTAAATAATTAAAGGTAGTAATGGAAGTGATCAAAAATATAAGTAGGAACAAAATAGGGCTATTTTGAACCAGACTATGGGAAGCACTCTACAGGGCAATTGTGTATGGATGTAAAGGCTATGCCCATCACATTTTTAGGGCAATAGGAATTGTGTACATGGGTGCTCTGACCAGGCCATAATCCTTAGGCCCAGAAAAAGATGTTTGTAATGGAAAGTAGCCAACCAGCTGTCGTTCTCAGCATAGAAACTAGTTTTTCAGCATCAAGATTAGACCTTGGGGGTTAGAAGGTTGGGGAACCGCAAGTTCTTCTTACGCAGAACATTTCCTTTCAGCACAGCTAAACAGCAGAAATGTGCACAGTTGCAATAGTTTCTAGACAGTCTTTCACTTTTGCTCTCCACAGATGGCCTCTATGACACCATCTTCTCTCGCTCCAGTTTGTAACAACAGTACCTTGGTCTTCTGGCAAAGGTACCATGGGGGGAGAATGAAACTGCTTATGTCTCCTGCCAACATACCGGGAGACGAACAATTCTGATTGAATGGATTCAGTTTAATGAAGGATCTGAAAATTCATCAGCATGAAGGTGAACAATGTTCAATGAATTGAAGTTAAGTCTTGCATTCTGTTTACACTTACAAATTAAAACTCTCAGTAAGGCATTTGTGGATAATGGAAAACAAAATTGATATTAAATAGATGCTTTCCTCGCCTGTAACATGGACATGATTTTGCTACTAAACTTTCTTACAGCCTGGTAACCCACTTAGATTTGAAAGTTTTGACTTTCTGGCAATTAAAAACATAGAAATGCATGTGTATAAAAAAATCCTAAATTCATGAAGTGGCAAGTATCTGCTATGCATGACACCATCATAGGTTCTATCTAGGTCTAATACTTGATGCTTCAAGAAATTAGTGAATAGTGAATCAAAATTTTTATACATTTTCTTTGCTTTTTCTAAGGAAGCCCTCAAGATGTTTGCAGCAAGCATAAATCACCAATTTGCTAAGGGAACTGGAACACTGGAGACCCCAGGGGCACTGTTAGCTGGCTGTCAAATCTCTTTAATTTTCCAGATGAAGAAACTAAAACCTAGTGCAGTTAAAATGGTAATAACGATAGGAAGCACCAAAGGATAAAAGGAGAGGTAGGAAGAATGATAGGATTTTGAAAAGTGCTTTTTTGTTTAGTATAATACCCATCATATCCTCTAAAAATACTCAATTAAAAGTGATTAGGATGTTGGTTTCTTTGAAAATATATGTGTGGAAGATAAAAAATAATAAATTATTAAGCACATGACTACCATATTTAAGTGACTCATGCAAGATTTACTATGAGTCTAAAACTTAAAACAGACCAATACATAAAACAACATATAAAGGACTAGAGATCTGAGGAAATCACTTTTGGAAGGGCAGTAAGACAGTGAAAATCGGTGTCCCTTAGAATGAGATCAAGAACTAAATGACTAAATGTCCTTACGTGAGACTAGGCAGGGGATAAAAGGAGACGGACAGAGAGAGGAGCAAGAGATGGGAACAAGATGGAAACCAGAGAAATGGCCTGGCATTTAGATATTCATACAAAGGCCCACTGAAAAAAATCCATATCTCTTTCTTCTTGTCTGAAAAGTATTTCATGTCAATAAAACCAAGCAAAAAAAAAAAAAAAAAAAAAAAACAACTCAGAGGTACTTAAGAGCAAATTACTGAGCAACAATGATTTTAAATGATTTTGCTGTATTATGAAAATGCATGAGCTACTAGCTGATATATGACTGGTTCCTTCCGGGTCTTGCCTTACTCAGAAAAGATTTTGTTTTCCTGGAATTCCGAATGAGAGCTTTAGCTCTCTTGACATGTGAACATCATGATTTTTTATGAATGGGGAAAGATGGGACACTCTAGAAAAAAATTAGTGTGATCTGAGCACATCTTTTTTTTTTTTAAATCAGCACATGCTGATTTTAAATTTACTGAGTGAACCTCATCCAGAAGTGACACAGTAACACCCTAGAAACCAGCAGAGGCAGATAAACCTTCCTGATACCCCCTTTTCCTCAGACTTCCTTGGCCCTATTCACAGCTCTACTCCCAGGGTCCCTCATTGGAAATGTACAGTAGCAAAGGAGCAAAACACCCTGTCAAGGGCAAGAGGAAGAAAATATTTTCTTAACAGAGAATTTGTTTACACTCTCAGGTCATGCCACTAATGGTATTTATGATCCCTGGATGAATCTTTCAGAAGAAGAATAGAAGGACAATATTCCTCCACATAGGCAACTAGATTAAATAGAGACATTCTCAGTGATTTAGACTTCTACAAAATAACCGATACTTGATGATGACAGGATGGAAGTTATTTCTTTTCATAGCATTGTGTTCCTATGTAAGAGTAAGCCCAAGGAATAAATATGCTTGCTATTATAGCCTCAGGATCATAATCAGCAATTTGAGCTTGACTGTTATCCAGTCAAGAGAAAGCTAAGGGGATGTTTTTATTGTGAATTTACAATTGGTAAAGAGCCAAAGTATAAAAATACAGTCCAGGTTAGAGAATCTCATGCATTTTAAAATCCAGTTTGTCTCACATAGGCTTGGGGCTCAAGGTATAAAGTGAGATTGACTAGTTCTATATGAGATGAAAACATGGAAAAGAGAACAAACATTTTTAAGGCATAATCACCAGATGTTGTTCAACTCACACTTATTCTTACATGGTTATGTTCATAAAAGTGGGAAGAGACCCATGTTTAACTGCTCCAAGAAGAGATTTAGAGACAAAATTTAAAGAAGACAGAAATATCTGAATTCTTTGGGTCCAGTGAAGATTTTCCATTGGTGCTTATTGACAGAAGGAAGAAATTTGGAAGGAAAAAAGATGAACAGTTGTCCTAAGGCTGTTTGCAAACAACAATAAGGCACACAAGCAAACACATGAAGCAAACATTGAAGGGAGAGTTAATCATTAGGATCTACAGAGTACACTGAAACCTTGGGGGAACTGCAACCAAGACCAGGAAAATATTTGGATGCAGACCCAATGTTCTCTGTGCAGCTTCATCAAGTTACATTTTCTCATTTGCACCTCTCCTTTGGGTCCTCCTCAGGTAATAAGTGCAAGATTGGGCTACAGAATTTAAACAAGGACTCTAAAGTTGATCTGGGTGGGTTAGAGAGTTATTCCCCCAGCAGGATGAGGTATCAACCCAAAATTTTGTCATGCACAACAGTAAGCCATTTACTGCAGCACTTTAACTCATCAACTAGTGATCAATGCTTATGTAAGATGAGCAAATTTCTTTGGCATTTCAGCATCAGATAAAATGATACACTTGCATATCTCTGTGTTAGAGATAGCCAAAAGATGAAATGTGCTGAAGTGTGAAACTGTTGCTAGGAAGGAGCTGCCAGCAAAGGACTGGGAGTCTGAGACCATATTGCATCAAGGAGGAACTGTATTCCTGTCCTCACCAATGGGGACACACTGTGCTATACCTGGCAAAGCCTGTCAGACTGAGTCCCTGAATGCCCATGTATACCAGAGACATTAAGAAAAAAGTTCCACTCAAGAAAATACCTCAGCCACATTCCTACAACTCAAAGTTAAGAAAGACAGAGCCTTAACACGCAAGTACAATTGACAGAATGTGAGTACACTGAAGTACCAATCAGTGTCATTCAAAGTGCGGTCTGAAAAGTCACAAGAGAACTTTCTGTTCTGGCCACTGTGGGACAAGGAGCTTGCCATATATTGTAAATCAACTGTATTATCAATAATACTGTTTAGTCCAGCTGACATTATGATTTAACAGGAAACCCTTTTGATAAAGCAATGTGCTGATTGAAATTCTGTTACATGAAGCTCAAGCTTGAGTAAGCCTGACATAAATGACCCATACTAGAATTGCTCCTGAAAACAGGTTGATATTTTTTCTTCAAGCCAAAGTACCATGGACATACCAAAAATATATAAATAGCACAGACAGGAGGCATAGAATGAAAATAACTTTTTTTTCTAAACATAATTACTCTAAGCAATTTTTTGTATATTTCAACAGAAAATATTATCAGTATGTCTGTCATACACTTTAAAATATTCAGATAGAGGGCCCGGCGGCGTGGCCTAGCAGCTGTAATAAAATGAATAAATCTTTAAAAAAATATTCAGTTAGAATTAAGTACACATACACACTGCTACCTTTCCTATTTAATAATTACTCTTTTTTTCAAGATTTATTTATTTTATTACAGTCAGATATACAAAGAGGAGGAGAGACAGAGAGGAAGATCTTCCATCCGATGATTCACTCCCCAAGTGAGCAGCAACAGCCGGTGCGCGCCGATCTGAAGCCAGGAACCTGGAACCTCTTCCAGGTCTCCCACGTGGGTGCAGGGTCCCAATGCATTGGGCCATCCTTGACTGCCTTCCCAGGCCACAAGCAGGGAGCTGGATGGGAAGTGGAGCTGCTGGGATTCGAACTGGCACCCATATGTGATCCCGGGGCTTTCAAGGTGAGGACTTTAGCCACTAGGCCATGCCGCTGGGCCCAATAATTACTCTTTAAAATACTTAAACATTAACAAATATGGGTCTACCTTGTTTTATGCAAGAACTGTTTAGTATATCAAAGTATTACATCCTATATTGACTCACATTGTAACTAAGTAGTCATTTCTTTATATTGTATACATTTTCATTCTATGCTATTACAAATAATATTGTACACTTAGAATTAAACACATTGTGTATTTTGTTTACTCCTTAAGAGTATGCAGCATGAAATCACTTTCTTAAAATAACCACACATGGAAAATGTTCATAACTTTTACTAAAATGTCCTTCAAAAACATGTTGCCCATACATTCTCTCCAAATGAATATAAGAGTACTTTTGTCTACCTTCTCAAGGGAGTTGACATCATCATTATTATTATTATTATTATGTACTGACATTTTAATCATCTGTATAAACAAACAATGTTTGAATTTGAACCACTCAATGTATGAGTTTGGCTATGTTTCTTTTCCTGAACATACATGTCACAATGGACAAGACCAAGTGATCAAATTAGAGGAACAGTATTTGAAGGAAAGGTCTTAAAACTGGAAAGCAATGGGGGAAAACAGATTTTTTTCTCTAATGGATACAACAGTATTTCCGTTTCTTCTCACATGCTTTATAAACCCTCGACCCCATCCCTCCACCCCAATCAATCTGTTCTCTTCTGTTGGTCTAGGCAGATGACCCAGATGCTGACAGTTCAAAGAACCAGAATTCAGGCAAGACAGAAGCCAAGATTTTGATTATGATCCCCGGGACTCAGAAACTGAATCATCCAATTAGTCCAGTATAGTTGCCAGGTACATTACACTGCCAACTATGGCTCCAAGAATCTGATAACGCATGGGCAGTGAATGAGGAGCTCATTTGAGAGACTATGAATTACAGAGATTCCCTACCACAGTCATCCAGAGTATTGATTCATCAGTAAGGACTGTTCTACCTCTTCTATAGTAGTCTTTTGATATTCTACTGTCTATCCTTAGCTTTAATTTACTTGCTCATTGTCACTACAGATGCTAGAAACATTTATTAAATTCTTATGTCATTTGACCCTTCTGTGTCCATCACTATTCCCCACCAAAACTTGTTGAGACATACACTGCCTCAGTGTAAACAAATTTCATGACAACTGTGAATTAATCCAACCATCATCGTCATGTGTTATATAACTTGCTGCAAAAGTCTGAAAAGCAAATGGATTATTGAAAACAGGAAATTTTTAAAAGAGCTGCAAGATGTTTGACACTGTGTCACGCTCCTATGTCTTGTCCTTGTTCATGCTCTGTCTCCATGTGAAACTCGCGCCTCTGCTTGAGTCTCGGATGCCAGGAAACCTTCGTTTTTCTGCTGAGTGATTTGTCCTTAATATGAGCCCACTCATATCCTTCCCCTTGTTTAAAAGCACCTAAGGGCTCATCACCACACTGATCTACAAAATCCAAAGTCCTCAGTATTTTGTACAAGGCCCTTTAAGGAGTGACTGCATGTGATACACCTCAAGACACATCCCAAATTCCAGTCAAACAAGTCACCGGGATCTCAGGAGCACCAGGTTCCTCTACATTTCTGCCTTTGAACACCCTCTTGCAAATTTTTGCTGCTACCTCTTCTCTCCGATTGATGGCATCCTCCTTACCCTCTCTTGTCAAGTCAGGTGTAATCGCCTATGAGGCACTTCATCTGTCCTCCCCTCATAAAACAACTCATTCGATTAGAGTTAGCTCAGTTGTTTTTCCATTTGCAGGGAGAGGACAATTATTTATTTCTCTGTTGCCTGTCGAATCCTGGTATTACAACTGCACTGCAGAAAAGCGATTCTTACCTCAAAAACTGAAAGATCACAGCTGCCTCTTAACAAATGCCCAATAAATGGTTATGTAATTATTGAGCAGATGGGCTTATGTTATAAAGAACAGGACATTCAGCTCAGTAATAAGGACAGGACTGGAGGAAAGTGGGGATGCCTTTTACTCAGTAGTTAGGAGTCCACTTATAGAAATGAATAGCCTAAAACCAACAACAGAAGATCTCAATCAGCTTCAACGAGAGGAATGTTCTTTGCTAATGTTAATTAACTTAAAACATATTTTATTAAAACTTGTTTTAACACTTTTTATTGATTACATTGCATTATGTGACACTTTTATAGGCACTGGGATTCCCCCCCACCCCTCCCCAACCCCCGCCCCCCCATGGTGGATTCCTCCACCTTGTTGCAGTTTTAGCACTTTTGATGTCACACGGGACTGACCCTGTGATTTTCCTACCTTCCGCTTTATATTTACAATAAGGAAATAGCAGGGATGTGGAGATCAATGCCCATATAACCGGCAATACAGAGACAGAGGTTTCCAGGTTAGCAGACTTTAACAAGTGTAGAGAATGATTATGTTGCCTGGAAGATTGCTCAGAACCCCATGGAAGTAAAGGAGAAAGACAGATACAACAGAGACCCCAGACAGGAGCTCCACAAGTATTTGGGATGCATGTTAGAACACGTTAATGATGGAACCCCTCTCAGCACTACTAAGTCAGAATCCCAGAGACTGGAGCTTGGGAACTTAAAGTTCTGCATGTGTCTCAGTTGTTTCTGCACCCCATTAAGTTGTGGGAGCACTGACTTGGGTGAGACTCACCATAGAGGTGCACAAAGCAGAGGGTAAGGCCAATGTGAAGATGTGTTAGATTAGACTAATAAAAGATTAATGCTCTGGGGCCAGCACAGTTAGTTAAGCTGTCACCTGCAGCACTAGAATTCCATATGGATGCTGTTAAATGTGCCAGCTGCTCCACTTCTGAGCCAGCTCAGTGCTAACATACCCGTGAAAGGAGTAAAGGAAAGCCCAAGTGCTTGGTTCCCTGTATCCACGTAGGACACAGAAGCTCTTGGCTTCAGACCACCCCAGCTGCATTGACTGCAGCCCATTAAGGGAGTAAACCAGAAGATCTCTCTGTTTCTACTCCTCTCTTTCTCTACTGTGTGTGTGTATATATATCTATATATGTATGTATTAATATAATGCTTTGTAAACTGTCACATAGTAAGTCCTGGTCTTCTGGTTTTGATTTCATGTTCACAAAACATTGAGGGACCATTTATTTTCTATGAAAGTATATAACTAGAAGACACAGATTTTGGTACTTTTCACCATATATTCTCACTACTAATGAACAAATGAGTATAGTTATCTAGTTAACAATACCTTGTGAACTTTGTTCCTGTGAATTTAAACTGAGTCCAATAAATAAATGATTGCTTGAAAGATACTTTGTTTATGCACATGGAAAGCTAGAGATGACTTTGGCTTCCTACCTTCTCCCTATCCCCATCTGTCTCATTAGAAAATAGCAATGAATCCCTGATGCCTTGAATACTCAACAACCATCTGCATGGCTTCTGCTATTGTAGCTATGCAGGGTTCAGATACAATGCCCCTAAAACACAACTGACGGCTAGAATCCTGCTTCATTTTTTTCTAGTAGGAATGTCAAACCCTGAAACAATAACTTTCAATCAGGGGTACTTTTGCCCAACATGCTACTTGACAATATCTGGTGACATTTCAGTCACATGTCAGGGAAGCTACCAGTACTGAGTGGAAAGAAGTCAGAGGGTGTGTTAATAATCTGCCATGCATATAACAGCCTCTTGTAAAGAAAAAATACTAACTGGGTTGGTATAACAGAATTCTCTGTAATTTCTGCTCAATTTCTGAATTCCTTTAAAAATAAACTTCATTTAAGACAATTATCTAACCACAAACACTAGTAGCACCAATGTTGAGAAATCCTTACCCTGAAAGAGGCAAGAGTTCTCTTTTCCTGAAACTACTGATAGTTACACAATACTAACTATCATAGAGGAGACTAATTATGTGCCCATATGCTTGTAAAATCAGAAGATGATGCTATAATTAAGTAGTGTGTGCTCCTTAATCTCCCTCCTAGAGGACATTTTTAAAACTATTCCACACAGGGCACATAGGAGTCATGCTGAGGTGAGAATCGATTTCACTATTAAAATGCAAACTTACTACAACAGAGGCAAAAGAAATTACAAGTATTAGATAAGAAATTGGGTTTGGCTACATTGGTTGACCCACTTTGTGTGAGAGGGCAGGGGTTCGCTTTCAAATTCTTAAACCTATGGCATTCCCTCAGCACATGAGCCCTGCAGACCTACACGTCTCATATGCCACATGGCCTATTCTGGAATACCTTGCATCTGATTTCCTCTCTTCTTTAAAAATATATATCTTTTATTTTCACTGTGTATGGAAGTGCTGAGGTCCTTAAAGTAGGGTTCTTTGTCTAATTGCATTTTTGTAGGTGGTGATCTTTTCTAACACCATGAGAAAAGGAAAAGGAATTCTGTTGATGAAATGTAGAAAAGCATTTCATATGATCTACCTAAGAAATCAAAGAGTCCATTCTTCATTTGGGGTCAGGACATCAATAGTAACTTAATGGGAAAAATTCCAGACATCTTTCCAGAATCTGTGAAATGGTGGTACGGGCCACAGGTTGGTGGGTCGGAGTTGAGGGGATGGGAAAGCACAAGTTCTGGGAGTCACCAAATGCACATCTCAGAACATAGAGAAAGGGCATTCCACAGCGTCAGCCATCCCTGCACAGGTTCAGTAGTCAGAAAGATGAGAGAAAATAGCCACCTATTGTTTAAAAACAAAGTCGAATGATTGACAATTAGCTAACAGCATTAAAATACATCAATAGGAAAGCAAGAGAGGAATCAAAATTAATTAATGCCATTAAGAAATGGAGCTCACTGTACCAAAACAGAACATAAACACTTCCTTAAAAGCCTGCATCTCAGGTTCAGAGTGATAGTGTAATCGCTAAATCCTCACCTTGCATCATCTGGGAACCCATATGGGTGCCAGTTTGTGTCCCGGCTGCTCTACTTCCCTTCCAGCTCCCTGCTTGTGGCCTGGGAAAGCAATGGAGGATGGCCTAAGGCCTTAGGACCACATGGGAGATCTGGAAGAACCACCTGGCTTCTGGCTTTGGATCAGCTCAGTTCCAGCTGTATTGGCCACTTGGGAGGAGAACCAGTGGACAAAAGATCTTTCTATATCTCCTCTCTCTATATATATGCCTTTCCAATAAAAAATAATTTTTTTAAAGTCTTCATCTCCCCATGACTGAGAATTGTCACCCACTTATCTTCTTTCAATGCATCGCTTCAGTCTCTGTGTAGCACTCATTTGCCAAAGAGGTTGGGCCAAAACACTCTAGTCTTTCCTTCTGGAAGGATCCCTCCGCCTCTGTACTACCTGTATATTTTTGAAGGCCTTTTCACCATTGTATCTGTCCTGGAAATCCACATGGGGTTGAAATATTGGTTGGGAAGTTGCTTCCAGAAATGCAGTCATTGTAGAATGCCACCTTCTCTGACCTTCTCAGTATTTGAGGTTAATAGCTGAGTTTTGTATCACCTATGCAAAACCTGGTTTCCAGAAAGCCAATTTCAACAATTACTGCAGCCAAAGAAACACAAATCTTAAATACAGAAAAATTGGAAAGTGATTCAAATCTCTACTGCAATGACTCAGTTCAGTATGAAAAGGGATTACTTTCATATCACACAGAAAACAACTTCCCCAGCACTCACCAATGATCCAATCAGACACACAAGCTGTTGGGAAATTTTTCTTCTCTGTTCTCCAACACTGTCTCCAAACTCGGTGCATATTAGTCTGAGTACCTCCTACCTACTACCATTTCCTGATACCTTAAAATTTTCCATCCAGCACTGTTCTTCTATTTGACTCTAGATTAAACCAGACTTGCAAGTACACTTTGTATCCATTATCTGAATCAAGAAAATAAAATATCTGACCACCTGTCAAGCAGTGAAGGCAATGTTTTTTAAAGATTTATTTTATTTTCTTAATGGAAAGTCCAATGTACAGAGAGGAGGAGGAGAGACACTGGGCTACCACGCCTGTGCTGGGCCTCAAGGCAACATATTTAGACATAAAAACTGAGCAAATCCACCTTTTCCATGACACAAAGCACGTGTTTGTGCACACAGTATAGTAAGGCACTCTGCTCTTTTTAAAGGGCAAATGAATATCTCTTCTTTGGTCAAACTTAAAAACAAAAAAGAATGTCTCTTATGAATCTATTTCTGTGACCCAGAACAGAAAAAGTGTTGCAGTTGATCCCCTTGAAAGAATGACTCCAGGGCCTAGTGCAGTAGCCTAGCAGCTAAAGGCCTTGCCTTGAACATGCTGGGATCCCATATGGATGCTGGTTCTAACCCTGGTGGCCCCGCTTCACATCCAGCTCCATTCTTGTGGTCTGGGAAAGCAGTGGAGGACGGCCCAAAGCCTTGGGACTCTGCACCCAAGTGGGAGACCAGAAGAAGCTCCGGGCTCCTGGCTTCAGATTGGCTCAGCTCTGGCTGTTGCGGCCACTTGGGGAGTGAATGAACAGACAGAAGATTTTCCTCTGTGTCTCACCTCCTCTATGTGTATCTAACTTTCCAAACAAAATAAAATTTAAAACAAAAAGGGATGACTCCATCCTGTAAGCCAGGTTTTCAAATGTGTCATATTGCTTGCTAAAGCTACATTTTGTTTTTGTTTCCTCTCTACGCTACTGCATCCTCCTCCTCCCAATTCGTCTTTCTGTCTTAATGCAACTACTCTCTAGGCAGGAAATAAGAAATTTCTTCAGGATTTTATCAAAAAAAGGAATCCTCTTGCCAATTCTTTGCTGAGTTAATGCCTCAGGGGTAAGGGTTTTGTTGACTTCTTGGAGGTCTGTGAGGGTGTTGGAACTCAGAGGTAGTGCTGGCCTGCCTAGAATTGTGAAGCCTGGTTAGAACCCAGGACCAGAAGCAGAGCATGGGGAAGCATCCTGTTTTGCCCATAGACAAGAAAATGTGTCTTGTTTCTGGGTCATATAGCCGTGCATTTTGTAGGGAGGAAGGTAAGTTTGGTAGTAGTTTATCTTTAAAATCACAGATCTATTAATTAGATCTGTGTTAGAGGTGAGACAAATTGCTTTGAATGATAAGCCAGGCAGTAGCCAAACAATCAACCAGCAACTCTTCTTTTAACTATTTTAATTTTGTTAATTTGAAAAAAAGTCCAAATATCACACTTCTGTTCCTCACACATAACTGTACCCATAAAAAATACAACTAAGGTTTTGAAAAATTACTTTTGCATTTTGTAAAATTTCTATAATACGCAATAGATTTGGTTGTATTAAATGCATTTTACTTAGACTAGCTTCAATTTATTATATATCTATCAGAATGTGACCTCATAATAAGTCAAGGAGATTATTACTGTATATTTAGCAGCAGAGGTTGTTAGTAATCAAAAGAAGTTTTAAAATGACCTTTAGGAACCATTTACTTAAAATTAATTCATTTAAATGTAAGAAATTGTATTATTTTCATCTTATTCTATTTGCCACATGCTGGGAAGCATCTTTAGAAAATGAAAATGAAATATCTGGGCCCAACACGATGGCTTAGTGGCTAAATTCTCACCTTGCATGCACCAGAATCTCATATGGGTGCCAGTTTGTGTCCCAGCTTCTCTACTTCCCATCAAGCTCCTTATGTATGGTCTAGGAAAGCAGTGGAGGGTAGCCCAAAGTCTTGAGACCTTGTATCCATGTGGGAGACCCAGGAAAAAGCTCCTGGCACCTGGCTTTGAATCGGCTTAGCTCTGGCCATTGTGGCCACTTAGGGAGTGAACCAGTGGACGGAAGACCTTGTCTCTCCTTTTTTCTGTAAACCTGATCTTTCTCTCCAATAAAAGTAAATAAATCTTTAAAAAAAAAAGAAATAACAAAGTTAGGAAGACTAGTCTAGTTGATAGTGTTATATTTGTCAATAGGGAAATTTTTGTTTGCCTCTCTTCTAAATAATTAAGAGCATTTTGAACAAGTCATGTTATTTTCCATTTTCACATTTCAGGATATTTCCCCACAATTCTTTGAAATTCAAGAAACTCAAAGAATTATTTCTGGAATTATAGCACACAGCCCTGTAATCCTATGATTTTAAACAACATGATCACAGGCTATTCTTCATGTTACTGATGTACTACTTGGAAGGTTTTCATATCTGGTTTGGACATTATCTCTGCAACACATACTGCAATCATGAAGAATTAAATTTTCTAAGAAAACTAATTATCCAAGAGGTGAGAGTTAAGTTTCAGTCAGGTAAGTCAAATTATTTTTGTCTTGTTCATAATGTTTTTCTATTGTTTGCAGTGTTGACTAGAGAACCAACCCAGGGGTTAAAACCATCAGCTGATCGGAGTGATGGACGGTGGCGAGCACTGTGCTTACTAGTAGTACATGTAGGAGCCTGGACTGGGAATGCCTCAAAGTTTTTTTTTAAGGGGGATTCCCCTGAACAAAATGGAGGAATCAAAGCATTAACCAAGAAAAGATGGAAAATGGAGTAGATGAATCAACCACCTCAGCTTTATGCTTCCAGCGGAAAACTGGACAAGGGGAAACTCTAAGATGGACTATGTCAATCAGTGGACTCTGCACCAGCCTCATCATACCTGGACTGTTGCTGATGATATGTTGGAGCTTCTAATTGATCGAGGTGACGCTCTGCTGGCTCTGCCTACAAACCTGAGAGGGCCTCCCTAAGAGGCTGTTGAACTTGAACTGGACAAGAGGGATGCTGGACTCTGTATGGTGTAAACTTTTAATTAGGGAATCTCAACGGAACTTGAGCTGTGGTTATGCATCAAGGTGAAGGAATTCATGATGGGGGAAGGGTTTGGGGTGAAGGGGGGGGAATCCCAGTACCTATGAAATTGTGTCATGTAATGCAATGTAATTAATGAATAAATGAATATTAAAAAAATTGAAAAAAAAAGCAATAACTTTGGTATTTTCCTCTATGAACAAACCCTCATTCTTCCTTCCCTTGTTTATCTACTAAGTCTGCTAAGTGGGACTGAGGTCTTTGATTGCTTGATAAATTCCCCATTGGCCTCCCTTCTTCCTCACAGCTTAAACACCTTGGCCAAATCATTTTCACTAGACTCTTCCCAGTGATGCAGTCTTGCCAACTTCTACTTCAGCCTTTCTGAAATGTGAAGCCACAGGATTGCATGCATCATTGCATTCTCCCACTCAAAGGCTTGGGAAACCTGTTAATGACTTTTTCTGAAGTCTCAAAACTTCTTTATTGTAATTTGTGCAAAAACTGGGATATTTCTGTAAGATTAAATTTCTTTTTCTTGCAAATATCGCATTCCCACTTCCTACCACTCTGTTCAACTCAACATCTCACTGCAACTCATTACTTTCCCCTCTTTCTGACTCTCTAGGGAAAAGAAACCAACAAACTCCTTTGGCTCCCTTCTCCGTTTCTCATTTCACAAAAACAATGCTCCTTTCCTGGTAACGCTAATCCTTCATAGTCACTACTGGCTCCTTGAAAGTCCTGCCATGATTTTCCCTTCTAGTTCTATACATCTTTTTAACACTAGTAAACATGCTCATATCCATTTCTTTTGAGCTATTTCTAAAGTTTATAGTCCTCGTTTTAAAAATATATTTTCTGTGGCCTTAGGGTAAAAAATTCTATAAACAATTGGGACCTCATCAAACTAAGAAGCTTCTGTACAGCTAGAGAAACAATCAACAAAGTAAAAAGGCAACCCACAGAATGGGAGAAGATCTTCGCACACGACATAGGTGATAGAGGGCTGATCTCCAGAATATACAAAGAGCTACAAAACAACCAAAATGTCAAAACAAACAAGCCACTCAAGAAATGGGCACGGGAAATGGGCAAACACTTCACAAAGGAACAAACCCAAACGGCAAATAAGCATTTGAAAAAATGCTCAAGTTCCCTGGCAATAAGGGAAATCCAAATTAAAACATCAATGAGGTACCACCTAACGCCAGTAAGACTGGCCCACATGAATAAAAGCACCAACAACACTTGTTGGCGAGGTTGCGGGGAAAAGGGAACCCTACTCCACTGCTGGTGGGGCTGCAGGCTGGTACAGCCTCTATGGAAATCAGTATGGAGAATATTCAAACAACTCAAATTCAACATACCGTATGATCCAGCAATAGCACTCCTAGGAATATATCCAGAACACTTGTTCTATGAGAAACCAACATGCACTCCTATGTTCATAGCAGCACAATCAGTAATTGCAAAAACATGGAAGCAGCCAAAATGCCCATCAACAGAGGATTGGATAAGAAAGCTATGGTTCATCTACTCCATGGAATACTACTCAGCTATTAAAAAAAACAAAATGCAGTTCTTTGTGGCCAAATGGGCCAAACTGGAAACCATAATGCTAAGGGAAATGAGCCAATCCCAAAAGGTTCAATACCACATGTTTGCCTTAATTTAAGATGATATGATGTTATGTATAACATGTTATGTTTTGAATGTTATATGTTGTGTATAAACTAAAATTGAAGTATAGGTGAGGTGGTCACAGAAGGTGGCTGGGAACTCGCATTTACTTTTAACATATTGGTTACTCATTACTATGTCAATTAATTCCATAATGATGTAAATTTTTGCTGATGGTATGTTGGAGCTTTCAATTGACTGGGATGATACTCTGCTGGCTCTGTCTTCAGACCAGAGAGGGTATACCTAAGAAGCCGTTGAACTTGACGGGACAATAAGATACTGGACTCTATGTTTGGTATACGCTTGCAATGGGGAAATCTCAACTGAACTTGAGCTGTGGTTATGCAACAAGGTGGAGGAATCCACCATGGTGGGAGGGTTTGGGGAGGGGTGGGGAGAACCCAAGTATCTATGTAACTGTGTCACATAATACAACGTAATTACTGAAGTTAAATAATAAATAATTTAAAAAAATAAAAAAATAAAAATATATTTTCTAAACTTTTGCCATCAGATATAAAAACAACCCCATGTAATAGTCTCTACTTTTACCTTCATTTGATGAGCTTCTTAAAAGAATATCATATTAAATTAAAGTATTAATATCTAAAACAAATGAGTGTCCACTTACTGGGACAAACAGTGTTTTTTTTAATGACATATGTATGAAGTCAGCAAAGTGTGAAGCCTTCTGTTGGTGAATTCTTGCACATTTACACTGTTTCAGAATCTAAAAGTCGTCATGGTCTACCAACAAATTTTTTTAATCCTGGGACTGGTGTGTGGTGGAGCAGTTAAGCTACCACCTACAATAGACTTCTTACAAGAATAAGGCAACTTTACACTGATTATTTTCTCACCTCTAATTTCTTATGCAGCCTTTTTTGCTTTCATCTCAGTCACAATACCATCCCTTTGCTCTCTAAGTCACTGATAATTCTCCAAATAACAAATTTAAGAACACCTTTCTCCCTTTGTCTTGCTTTCCCTCTTAATATCTACGGCTTCTCTCTACCCTCTGAACAGTCTTGCCTGGATGACAGCATGTGCATCTGTGGATCTCAGGAATTCAGGCACTTTAATGAGATCCAGGAGAGGTGTCATGCCTGAGATCCTCAATCCATTTATCCTTTGAGTATCTCCTCCTGGGTGTGTTGCAACTCAAATACAAAAGGTCAAAGCTAGAAATAATCGTACCCCCTTATCCTTTGCCTTTTTTGTTTTCAATTTTGTTAATAATGATTCATTTTATTGCCTCTTCTTGCAACCTAGAAGGATCATTGTGTTTTATACAATTTACTTTTCATGTCCAATAATTCCTTCCTATTAACATGTATGTGTAGAATATATTATATACTTCCAAGTTCCTTACAATGGCACCATGGTAATGTAGCACAATTGCATTGTAATCCTCTGACAAGATCCTTAATATTCACATTTCTGTTGATTGTTTGCCTAACATGCATGATTGATTAAAGCTAAACTAATCAGATTATTCCCACCTTGAAATCTAAATTATATAATGCTAGGATAGAGTAAATGATGTAACTGGCATGTGTTATTGGCATCACTTTTGTAGATTTCCAAAGCTCCCAAATTCTACCCATGGTCTTAATTCTTCAACAATTTCTTCAATGGAGTGAAATAGCTCAACATTTTGCAATAAATTCTAGGGAGTTGTTATTTTTACTATTTGTTAGTTCATTTGCTTTTGTTTCTTGAAAATCAAACATTCTTTAACTAAACTGTAATGTTTATGCCACTACCATCAGACTTGTTTTTCCAAACACAAGGCTGGTCTTATTTCTTAAATTATTCAGCAGACTTCACTGTCTGGTATATAAAACACAAATCCAATAACTAAGAATAAAATAGCTTTCAAGTCTGAGTTCTTCTTCCTCAATAGTGTTAACCATCATTACTTCTCTGTATTGTAGAAAGAGGCTACAAAAGCTAGACACTAAAAGCATGAATTCCTGTGGTACAAGAAATACAGATGCATTTTCTTTCATATATGGAGAATTCAGATTATGAATATGTGTACATTGGTTTGCAAAGCAGTTTTGCACCAAAATATACCTTGAACTCCAGATGTATCTAGAACTTGCTGAGGTCCCCTGTAGTCAGAATTCTGGCCCCATCACTTATAACTATGGAAGTGCATGCACTGACTTAGTACTGTAGTGAATCCCCTCAATGAGGCACAGCTAGTGTAAGGTGTAAGGTAATGTAAGCTCCGACAGAAGACTGCATCATGACCCCTTAACATTGGAATCAGAGCAAGCAGCTACAACACTAGACACTACTAATGGTTTCTCTCATTTGTAGCTGCCTGGTTAACAATACATACAGAAAGGGCCAGGGTAGTGGCTCATCAGGGTAGTGGCTCAACACGTTCATCCTCTGCCTGCCAACACCAGCATCCTGACTGCCCACTTCTGATCCATTTCCCTGCATATGACCTGGGAAAGCAGCAGAGGATGGTTCAAGTCCTTGGGACCCTGCAACCATGTGGGAGATTCTGGAAGAAGTTCCTGGCTCTTTGGCTTTGGATCAGTTCAGCTCTGGCCGTTATGGCCAACTGAAAGAAGATCTTTCTCTGTCTCTCCTTGTCTGTAAGGAGGGACAGACAAATAAAAGTAAGCAAATAAATAAAAAAATATTCACAGGAGAAAATCTCTATGTCAGGATAGAGACAGCAAGAGTTTAATGCACATGATACTAGCATGAGGATATAAGGTTACTTAACGTGGGAACCTATAAGCAATGATTGAATAAAAATATTAAATATTAAGTTCCCACTAACTTAGATTTCAGTTATCTATTGATCTTTACTATTATTGGGTCTTGCTCGTGAGTGCTGAGATGGTTAAAATAAGATTCAGTTATCCCACACGTGCTTTTTGAAACAGTCATCATTTGGATTCAGAAGCTCTGTTGTTCAAGACTTTGGAGAGATTGGTCAAGGATAGTGAATGGATAAATAGAGTGAGTCAGACTGAACACGTGTGAGTGTAAGTATATGACTAAGAAGCCAAAAACAAAATATGTTGAGCCAAGGTTAATTGAAATGTAAATTTGGCAAGTACTTAAAATTTTGGATAGTCTTGAAACTCTTTAACTATTGTCACTTTAATACACCCTTAAGATCATATTTATTTTTAAAATAATCATCTGTTAGTTGAGCAGTGACGATAAAGTAAAGTTTCTCCAAAGCTTTGGTATTAAGTATAATTTTTTAAAAATCCACTCACGTATGACATTTACTTTCTCATTTATTGACTTAGGCTTTTGTTCTCTCCAGTTCAACCATCCTTAATCAGTTTGGCTCAAAACAATATCCTCAGCTTTGTTATGGTTACTGTAACTACTGCTTTATTTTTAAGTGTATTTATGCATTTTTATTCCTTTGAAAGGTAGAAGATGGGAGAGAGAGAAAACTTCTATTTGCTGATTCACTTACCCCAATGCTAGCAAGAGATGGGCTGGGCCAGGTCAAAACCAGGAGCCAGAAACTCATGTCAGGATCCCATGTGCTTGAGCCATCAGCTACTGCATCCAAGAGTGCCCATTAGCAGGACGCTAGATCAGAGGCAGAGGTGCAATCCATCATAAGCTGTGTGGGATGTCACCATCCCAGAGACAACCTGCTGAATCACAGTGTTCACCACCATCTCTACTGTTTAATGTTCCTATGATATTACAAATATAAACTCAAGTCACACTCATCATATGAAAATCATGGGCTGGATTTTGTGGTAAGCAGGAAAAGTACTTTTGGGAGCCAAATATGAATGCACTTGTCTTTCAGCATCTTAATATTCACCAATGATGAATTCGATTTTGGCAGAACACACTGTAACCTTAATGAGTGTTTCAGGATAGAATGGTGCCCATGTGTTTTGACATTATATTTATTCTTTTATGTATTAAAGATAATTATATTAAAATGGAACAGTCATGATGCGTACCTAAAACTCCCTTATGTAAAAGGTAAGAGGAAGGTTCTAACTGTTTTTTCCTACCTGGATAGTAAATAAGTATTTTCACATAGCTAGTTTTCTTTTTATAAGTTTTTATTTTGATTAATGAAAACAGAACAGATTTTATGCATCCCAAGAGTACAGTTCAAGAAGGCAGTCCCATCGTCTTCCCTCCCTGCTTCCCTCCTCCGTCTCCCTCTCTCTGTTCTCTCCTTTCAACAGTATTTGTAGAGTCCTAATTTTAATCCTCTCTATATTCACAGGCTTAATTTGCCACTAATCATAATATTCAACAATTTAAAAGATCACAAAGCCACATTTCCACTGGAGCATAAACAGACTAAAAAATATAATCCTAGCCACAAATTACCATTTCTTTCCTACCCTGTTTAGTGCGTTCTGTGTTAGCTGCCACGTATCTGAGAAAACACAGGATATTTGTGTTTTTAAGACTGGCTGATTTTCTGGAACACATTTTTTCTTTTACATTACTTTATTTACTGACAACCCAGAAGTACAAATGAATTGTGTATGACATACATAGATGTCATAGAAAAGTAGACTCTGGGGTTTTTAGCAAAAAGGAATAGCAATCAGCTGGCCACAGGGAAAACGAGACATGGCCTCACTAAGCCATGGAACTATTTTCAGATCACCTTCACCCTAATCATGAGATCTATATCAACTATCCTGTCCTCAGTGATTATGCAAACCTTACTGCCTTCACACTCAAAGGTTCTTTCACATCTGCTCCAACTTCCAACTTCTCTAGTTCCCTGGCATATTCAAATGTGACCACCTCTTCTTCCCTTCCTCCATCTCTCCCTTTCTCTTTCTCTCTCTCTTTCTTTCTCTCTCTCTCTCTCTCTCTGTTCCTCATGATCTAATTCAATCCTAACTGAATGATGGTTGCCAAGAGTCTCAATGATTTTACTAACTACTGAAGTCTGTGTAACAATTTTTTTTGAAAACAATAATTTGATTGTTTTCTTTTTTTTCTTTTTTATTTTTTTACATTCTTTATTAATTATTTTGCATTATGTGACAGTTTCATAGGCTCTGGGAATCCCCCCACCCCTCCCCACACCCCTCCCCCTGGTGGATTCTTCCACCTTGATGCAGTATTACAGTTCAAATTCAATCAAGATTCTTTCCTTGCAAACATATACCAAGCATAGAGTCCAGCTACTTATTGTCCAGATGGGTTGAACAGTTTCTTGGGGAGACCATTTCTGGTCCGAAGTTAGAGCTGGTAGAATATCATCACAGTCAACTAAGAGTCCCAATATAACATCAACAGCAATTTGCAATATTATGGAATTGACATGGTTTTGAGTAACCAGTATGTTAAAAAACAAAAAAAGCAAGTCCTAACCACAACCTCTGATTAGCTCATTGACATTTCAATTTTAGTTTATATACAGGACCGGCTGCTATATACCTTAAAATGGCTATAAGGTACCATTCAGCTGTCTCGTGTCTATTTCATTTTAGTATTTAGCCATTTGTTGTGTTGAAGTAAAATTTTGCTGATCTTGGCAGATTTTAGGATAATCTAGACTGGCTTGTAACTCTAACAAGATATTTGTCGACATTTAAGGTGCAGAACATTTTGGGGGGGGGTGTGTGCAGGAAAATCCTCAACACCACAGTGAGGAGTAACTAATCTTTGTGTCCCACCCAGCGAGGCATGAGCCAATCCACGCCAGCTCTTTCCTGTCAGATTTCAAGCTCTACTTTCTGTTGTTTGTCTATTTATTTTAGTTTTTTTTAGTTTGTATGATTGTTTGTTTGCTGTGAGGGGTTTTCGAAGCGATCCCGATGGTCATTGCGAGGGAGGGCGGGGGTCCAGAGGTGGAGCCTTCGGGACTAGGGAGGAGAGCTTTCTCTGGTCCGAGCCTAACTCTTACTTAATTATATTAAATGCAGTGCTGCTTAGTCCTATGTCATGTTCTTTATTACGTACGTGGATTATGAACTTTGGGAAGCAAATATCATAATTTTGTAAAAGTCAGAGCTCATGTCTGCACATTCTTATGACTTGAACTACAGTATTCCACAGTCCTGTCAACGGAAAAGGAGAATAGGAAAGAGCTAAACTGTACTAGTTAAGTGAGACCTTCCCACAGAATGGGCCATTTACTAAAGTGATTCATTTACTGACGCTTCCTTCAAGGAAGGAAGAGGAAGGGGAAGTAGAAGTGGTGGTGGGGAAATCACCTAGAAAGAATTCTGTATAAATCCCCACAAAGAATTCTACATAGACTTCTTTGTCTAAAACATGACTTAGAAGGTGCTGTATACTCACTGGTACACCGAAGCACAGCTGTGTCTGACAGTTGACTGCAGTGCACTGAATATGCAATTTTCTTCCATCTTTTCCATCTCTGGGGCCAAGGAAGATAGTTGTCATTGTCTCCGGTTCCTGTGACTGTCATTGCTACCATTCATCTCTCCAGATTTCTTGAATGAGTTCTTCAGAGAAACATAAACCTACCCCTACTTTTAGATATGACATCTACTCAATGGAATGTATGACTACTTGAACTGAAAATTATGATTTCAAGCAGGTGCATCATTTAGTTAAATCTTGAAAAAATACTTCTTAAACATACAAAGTAACTGAATATGATAGGATCTAAATTAGTGGGATGGTTGGATAAATTTTACGAGTCAAATACAAAAAAGAATATAAAATATATGAAGCAATAATCACAGAAAGAATGGTTGAATAACTTTATTTGATGGCAGGCTGTCGCAAACCCAGAAACTACGTAATGCCACATGTAGGTATGTTCAGTTCCTATTTTTCATCTTCAGTCTAACCAATATACAGTGAATGACCTATGTATTACTTTATCTTCTGGCAGCTGGTAAGTCAAAAGCTCAAAAACAGATCCTGACTTACATCATACTGAGAGACTGATACGTATGAAGAAAGTTTTAAGAAAGTTACTTAACTCATAGTGAAGTAACTATAGGCTACAAGTCCTTCTTCTGTAACTATAGGCTATATAACTTAACATTTATTAATCATTAGTTTATGCTGGGTTCTGACAAATGATTTTATAAGTATACATAAAGCATTTACTTAACAAATATCTAATAAGAGCCTAACATAGAAGCCCAGCACAATGGCTCAATGGCTAAATCCTTGCCTTACAAGCACTGCGATCCCATATGGGCATCGGTTTGTGATCCAGCTGCTCCACTTTCCATCCAACTCCCTGCTTATGGCTTGGGAAATCACTGGAAGATGGCCCAAGTCCTAGGGATCCTGCGCCCATGTGGGAGACCTGGAAGACTCCTGGCTTCTGGCTTCAGATCAGCTCAGCTCCGACCATTGTGGTCATTTGGAGAGTGACCAGCACTTTCTCTGTATCTCTTTCTCTCTGTCCATCTGATCTTTCTTTCTAATAAAATAAATAAAATCTTGAATAAAAGAGCCCAACATATGCTATATGCTATATATTATCTTACCCACTTCTCACTATATCTCTGAAAAATAAAGATTCTGATTATTCACATTTTCTAATAAGTAAATAGTTGCCAAATTTAATGAAACTGTGCATGGTCAAGTAATCAGGAAGTGGTAGATGCTGATTCCTGACTGCAGAACCCAAGGTCTTAAATCAGATGTCAAAATGAAAAGTTGTATATTTTTGCCATAGTTTTGTAAAAATCTTCCAAGTTTCATTTGCTCTCCTCTTTTCCCTATCTTTTATTAACTCATGATAATGTTTTTTCCTATAACCTGTTTGCATTTTTAAAGCCCTGGTTTTCAGCATTTGTCTGTTTCTGTAAATATTCATATCATGGTTAATTTGAAGTTGTCAAGTGTGAAATCTGGAGGTATTACGGATATCCAGATTCATGAGGCTCAAATGAGCCCAAGCAATGTTAACTAAGGAAGTCTCTTTGGGTCTACATTAGTAAAAGCTTACAACATTGGGTTTACTGGAAAAATTAACAAAACTGCTTTACCTAAATAAGCCATTAATATACTTGTAACACTGAAAATATAGTGAGAATAAATATTATTTGAAAGAGATTTTATGCCTGAAGTTGTCACAAGGAACAAAGCTGTCATGCTAAACAAGGCTATTTTTATAATATTTAATTTCCTGGAAAGTTCTCTGCTTTTCCTTTACATATATAGGCTATGCAATATCCTTATATGAGATACATAGTAAACAAACATTATGTGGCAAAAAGATCAATGCTGCAAGTCATGTAATAATTCAAATGTCAACAGCTAAAGATAAAATCTTGAGAGCAACAACAGGCCAAACTTTTACCAGTCAGGAGAACTCCATTAGACAATCAGCAGACTTCTCAGCAAACATATTGCCAGCCAAGAGCAACTGGGAATGGCATAAACCTCCTAAAGGCAAAACTGCCAAGGGCCCGGCGGCGTGGCCTAGCGGCTAAAGTCCTCGCCTTGAGAGCCCCGGGATCCCATATGGGTGCCGGTTCTAATCCCGGCAGCTCCACTTCCCATCCAGCTCCCTGCTTGTGGCCTGGGAAAGCAGTTGAGGACGGCCCAATGCATTGGGACACTGCACCCGCGTGGGAGACCCGGAACAGGTTCCAGGTTCCCGGCATCAGATCGGCGCGCATCGGCCCGTTGCGGCTCACTTGGGGAGTGAATCATCGGACGGAAGATCTTCCTCTCTGTCTCTCCTCTGTATATAACTGGCTGTAATAAAATGAATAAGTCTTTTAAAAAAAAAAAAGGCAAAACTGCCAAGCATGAATATTATACCAGTCAAGGGTTTTCAGAAAGTAAGAAAAGATAGAAACACTCCCAGAAAAAATATATATATACTGGAGGAATGTATGCAAAAGGAAGTCCTTTAAATTGAAATGAAACGATGCTAGTTAGCTACATTAAACCAGACCAAAGTAAAAAAAAAAGCTTAATGGTAAAGTGCACATACATAAATTCAGAATATCCAATGTTGTAATAGTGGTATGTGCATCTACTGAACCTCTAGTGCAAAGGTTAAAGTTCAAAATTACATAAAAAGATCTATAGTCACAATAATTAGCTTACTGATACATAGTATAGAAAGAAGTAAACTATAACATCAAAAATACAAAGAATAGAGGGAAATCAAAGCATCATTCCTGTATAGGATCAAACTTGTATGAGTTGAAAATAACCAGTTAAACTATAAAACTATTTTATATAAGCCTCATGGGAAGAATATGTGTCATCAGTCTTTGTAAGCTGGTTCTAGTACAGTGCTGTTTCAACCCTATCATAAGGAGCATTTTGTCATTGAGAGGTGATAAATTCCAGAAGAAAACTCCTTTAAGCACTGAGAGATTTAGACTCTGTAATATTTTCAATACATTGTACTCCTTCATGAAAAAGTATCAAGAGACAAGGCACAACCTTCTGCAGTAGATTTGTAGTTTTCCTTGCAAAATCTAAGAAGACTTTGAGTAGCTCCTCAGATTGTGAGCTGATTCCAAGATGTTCTAGTGTTGAAAACATTGAGTTTATCCAGCTGCATATTCAAAAGCAAAGGTTGAATGATTGACATTGTTACTGGTTTGAGCTGCCAAATTGATTCTCTCTGAAGGGGAAGGTGAAACATTTCACATGTATTGGTAAGAAGAAACAAGTAATGAAACAGGGAATAGAACTATTCCTAGAAACTCACCTAGGAAGAGCTCTAATTTATGATGTATATTCAGCATTCCCAGGGAGAACTGCTACTGGGAAATGTGCCACACCACTGTTGGCCTCTGCCTTCTGGCACCACACTCTTTTGTTCAAAGGAATCACCATCTGCAGCAACTTTCACCTCTGTGTTCATTTACTGCATGGAGATCTGTCATTTAGGAGGGGCAGAAGGCACAGGAAACCTGGGTCCCCAGAGCTGATGCCTGGCAGGAGCTGCATGCTGCTCCAACCACAATAAAAACCAAAATCCCCCCTTTTCTTTTTTTCTTATGAGGCTCCAGACAGTCCATAATGACTTGGATTCCTGCCAGGCTCTAACCAGAAAGTCCCGTTTTATGAATAATAAACCTTTCCATACCCCATATGTGTGTTACCATAGATCTAGATATTCAAGTGAGTACTGAGTGATGAACTGAACCCTCAGTTAACACAGCAACCATAAGGTACTAAAAATCAGACCTGTGTATTAACACCTAACAGAGACTGCAAGACCTATAAAGACCACACACTCACAGGCAGGGGCACCCCATGCTTTCTTACCATCCCCCTGGAAGGGCAAAGAAGGATGGGGAGTAGTAGACCCTGAAAGGGGCTAGTGGTCAAACATCAAAGTGAAGGCATTATGTTTGGATATTAAAGTTGTCAAACGTGGTTTTGTTTCAGCATAATATGTAGATGACTATGGGTAGGACAAAAACAGATTATAGTATTTATGCTAGACAGTAAGGATATGGAAGTTCATTATACTATACTATTTTGGCATGTTTGAAAATTGCTTTAGATTTTTTAAAAAAATCTAGTTCAGTCTAATATCTAAGCTTTAACTTTTCTACTAATTTAAGCTTCCCACTCTTTGCCAACAGGGGCTAAATTTGCTCTAAGAAATTTGCAGTAGAGATGCGGGAATATCAGATGCTGCTTCCTTTACATTTCTATACTTTTTCCAATCATTCGCTTTGTCTCCATATTGCTCTGGCAGCTCCACAGCTGAATTAAAAATCTTGGAAGAGAAGATACATTGAGAAGCTTGCCATCTCACACTGTTTGCCCTCTTAGACGTAAGAGGTGGCCAAATTCTGGGTGTTGGGATTCACAGACTTTTCGGATTTTTCACCAGGGACCTACTGATTCCCTAATTTCCAGATGAAATAATGTGGCATCTGGTTGGCCATTTACCACTTCCACACTCCCATCCTATCTTAATGGATAGCTGCAGTCTTAGCATGACGATGCCTCTCCCTTGACAGAAAGCCTTAGATAACAGAGCACGTATTGATGTAATCCAAAGCAAGTTATTTTTATTCATCCATATGGTGAAGGGAGGTCCCAAGTAGGAGGAGAGTGCCACAAACACTCTCTCTATTCTTGTCTTGGGGAATTTACAGCTTGCCTTCATCCCTTCAATTTCTCCAGGTGAGATTCAGATGTTATAACTTATGTCTTAGACACTGCATCATACTAGAACCATGCTCTACAAGAACCATGAGGTCACAGTGTACACAAGTCCTAAAGAATGGATAGTCAATCCCCCAATCATGGCAAATGCTTATCCAACACAAGTGGTTCTCTGAAAGCTATCCTTACACAACCTTGTGTGGGTGAAACCAGCCTTTTTTCCCTACTGCTGAGAGTGATCATCCACATTCTGGCTGCCTCCCAAGACAAAATCTTCACTTCCAATTTTCCTATAGTCAATCTCTTCTTTTAAATATCACAGGCCAAACATGTTGGGCGAAAGGTGAACACTCTGTTTTGCATTACCCATTAGAAAATTTTTCCTAGATGTTCTAACACCTTCTTTTACAATGTGCAGATAATTAGCATACTTCCTTCTCAAGTTTCTCAATCCTCAGCCAAAATTACAAAGCAACAGAGAATTCACACTTCGCTTTTCTTACATTTGCAACCATTTTAAGGCAATGTTACTCATGGCATTTCAGGGAAAATGCAAATGCATCATAAAGTACCATTGTTAGTTGTTTCGTAAAAAATCATAGGAATCAACCAAATTGTATTTAGTGTCATAAGCAACAAACTATAGATTTGATAGAAATACATAGGATGTTGCAAATACTTAAAATTAGAATCTAAAAATTGCTAGATTCAATAATTTCATGGAATTGAGCCAAGCAAATTAATGGGAGCTTGAGGAAAGCTACCTGATCCTAGTCTACCCATTATTACCAAGAAAAATCTTTGTTTCATTCAATCAAATACAGAATCCAACTTCTCAAACCAGAAAGCAAGACAGAGAAAGAAAACAAGTACAAAAAATTAAGGTATTGGGAAATGCGCCAATTCCCAGCACTTACTACTCTTATCCAACCAGAAAATGCACAACCTTTCAAGTGCCCAGACACCCTGACTAATAAGGGATGAAACAGAAATACACATCCTTCTTTCCCACCAATTTGCATAGAACCAATATCTTCCATTTGTTAAAAGAAATAGCCATTAATCCAGTGGCTGTTTAAAAAGTGTAGGGTCCAGCATAGCACTGGGGTCCCACAGGGATGCTGACCCATGTCCCAACTGTTCCACTTCCCATCCAGCTCCCTGCTTGTGGCCTGGGAAAGCAGTAGGTATGTGGTGCAAGTCCTTGGGATCCTGAACTCACGTTGGAGATCCAGAGGAGATTCCTGGCTCTTGGCTTCAGATCAGCTCTGTTCTGGCCATTGCGGCTACTTGAGGAATAAACCAACAGCTGGAAGATCTTTCTCTCTGTCTCTTCTTCTGTCTATGGATCTGCCTTTCCAACAAGAATTAAATTTAAGAGAATTTTAGGCAGTTTATAGGTCTATGAACACATCCTCCTTGAGTGCACCCATTCAGCCACTCGGCTGTGGGGTTAGCAGTGAATGGCAGGGTTGGCAGGGGTTCTTTGCCTTACGGCCGTCTGGATGCAGTGCGCACGTGGACTCAGGGCATCAGAGCAGGAGGTGAACCATCTGGATTCTGTTCACCATCCTGGTGATGACTGACACGAACCATGAAAGTGAACAGAATCAGGAGAGAACTGAGGGAAGCCTCAAGAACATCACTTAACTTCAGAGTCCTCAGTCAGGATCTGAGCAGCAGGGGACAGCCTGCAAAGTGTCTACACCCATCCCACCATCAAAGTCACTCTATTAAGATGGGATAAGGCTTTTAAAAACAGGCTAAACTCCTGAGTTTTTCTTTTTGCTTTTGTAAATAACAACGATAACGGTAACATTGACACTAACTATGTCTACTGTTATGGCAAGATTCGCCTCTCCCCTGTCCTAGGTGAGGAGAGGGATTTTCAGGGAGTAGGTGACCGATCCTTGCAGGAAGGAATCTAGGCCTCCTGACCAGCTGCAACCCACACATATGCAGGCCTGTTGGCTGGGCTCCCCCAGTCCCAGGGTTCTACTCTGTCCTCCACCTTCCTGGTCCCCATGCCATGCAGGTACCAATAGGAACTGCATCCTCTGAGCTAAGCAGGTTGGCTGCCTGCTAGTCATTCTTGCTTCATTTTGTCTTAATTCTAAATGTCAGCAAAAGTCAGGATATGTAACAGATTCTCTTCCCCAACAAGCCTCTCTGGTGTGCCTTTTTCCTTGTTTGCTTTGTGTATCTGTTACTGCATAATTCCTTCTGAGCCTTCCCAGATCAATCTGAATCCCAGCCTGTGTGGAGGGAAAGTAAGAGAGCAAAGGTACCTTGTGCACATGGATAAGTGACTTCTGGTATTTCAACTTCTCTGGAACAAATTCAAATTGAGATCTTTGTAGCTGGGAAGTGAACTCCAGAAAGGGGATGGGGTGCTTTAAATTGGTTCAGGATGCTCCTATTTTATTTAATAGATTGTTACATAGAAATCAATACAGCATGCATGCCAATCAAATGAGATAATGTCTGTGAATAGTTTGAACTATTTCTTAGTTCTAATGCACTTCCAAAAACAAGACACCAGTGGGGTAGCACTGAGCTTAATAGCTTGATTATAGTCCTGTTGCTGCTCCCAACTAAGAATGTGGAAGTTATTTTACATTTCTAGTCCTAGTTACTACCTACCTCTGTAAAATGTGGCATTCTTTCCAGATTTAACATTTTAGGATTCAGTCACATCTAGAGAATTACACTGGATTTCTGGCACCGCTATTTTGGAAGACTGATTTTGACCTAAGCATATGCAGTGCTAAATATAATGCTTTAACTGCATCTTTGTCTGTGGCTTCTTTTACCAAGCCAAGATGAGCCTGTTTGATTCAAAGCTAGACAGCCTGGGTGTGCTGAGCACATTAAAACTGCACTCCTTGTAACTGCCACCTTCCTGGAATTGTCTATAGAAAAGCAGCAGGACTCTTGGGAGTGCTGTACTCTTAATGACTAGGGGCGCTGCAAAATAGAGGTTGTATTATGTGAGCGAAAGGAATGTCTATTGGAGACAAAATGTCTCTATTTATGCAGACTTTATCAATACAAGAACAACTGAGAACAAATGATGATAACTGGCACTTTAGAATGATGTCTGAGGAGCTATAAAGAGCCCCCACTGGACAACAGAAGGTGTATTCTGTGGATGTTACCAATACATGAAAGCTAAATGAACACTGGCCATGGTAGGCCCAGCATATCTGTAAGAACACTAGTAGCAGCAGACCTGTATTTTGCTGACAGATGTTAACTGTAGATCTTTTGGAGTAACAGGATGTTTTGACACATTTATGCTTCATGTATTGATGGATTCAGGATATGTAGATTATCTGTGATCTCAACTATCTACCAAGTCTCTGCAAGGAGAACATACACAATCCTCTCCTCTTGCTTTGTCAGTCATGTTTGCTAGCTAAGCAATGAGAACTAGAGTGTCTCATCTGAAGAACAAGCAGTGTCTTGGTGGCAAACGATACAAACAGGCTGGCAGTGGACCCAACTCCACAGCCTAGGGACTCATCGGTTCTACACAAGGCCCCCAGCAGCTAGGAATCAACACAGGCGTGATTCCTGGGCCCCCCAATTACACACAGACATGGAGAATCTTTCAGATATAGGGACATGGATTAGCATGTGACAACAAGCTAACAAATACTGATGCTGCTATCCAATATAAAGTGCAGGCTGTATCCTTAAACAGCTCTAATTTAAAACCTGAGTTTCCTGGAAGGAAAACATGCTTCTCTCCTCTCTTGGACCCTGGCAAGCAAGAGCATGTAGAGGACAAGTGAGGAGACCCAAAGGTGTGCCAAACTGTCCATATAAAAGATTTAGAGAAAATAAAGGAGTATTTGTGAATTTTAGTTGGGGGAAAAACAGTGCTGGTTGGCACTTTTTAGTTTTCAAAGCACTTCCACAAATCACCCTTCACATTTACCACTTTCTTTCACAGATGTGGAAAAGATGTCAAATGAGTTTGCACAACAACCTGCGGCCAGATTGTGATGAGAATATGAACTAACTTATTCCTTCTCTTAGGCAACAACTTTATGCCTTCTCTGAAACAAGGGGTGATTTTCAATGATGTTCAAAAGATGATTACATTTGGACAGCTTCTTAAACTTTTAAAATCATTTCTTTTAATAAATGCTATCTATCATGATGGTATTGATAATAATGCTAATAATCCACTGAAATTTATCATGTTTTGGGAATTATTCTAAGCAGCTCTGCCAATATTGCCTAAGTTTCACAAGGTCCCTTTTAGGTCAGTACTAGTAGTAGTAGTAGCAGTAGTAGTAATAATACTACTATTTCTTTGTCCACAGCATGGAGATGACAGATCTGAAAACCACAGTGTTCAAGTTACTCGCAGAGGTCATAGCATCAGCAACTGCTGGAGCTTAGATTTGCCCGCTAGGGCATCTCGGGTAAGGCTTTGTGCTGGTGTCATCTGGCCCCAGCTGGATTCCTCCTCTCCTGACATCTACACTCTCTCACCAGGGATGGTTTCATTACCACAAGAGATCTGAGGCATTCAGATTCTGCCAAATGCCCTACATGAGGCTCTGCTTGACCCATCTCATGCCCCAGAGTAGCCTGGCACGATGGCTAAGAACACTGTTCTGTGTCAGACAGACCTGGCTGCAAATACAGGTGCAGCACCTGGCTGGCTTTGGTATTGGCATAAGTCCCTTACTTAACCTTCCTGGGGCTCAGTTCCTTTTTCTATAAGGGTGGGCAGCACTATCTACCTGATAGAGTTTGGAGGAATATGAAATTAAGATGTAGTAGCTACATAAACTCATGGCAACTAGTATGTCTTTAACAGGATTTTAATTATTGACTGTATGGCAAGGTTCCTGAAAATCTCATTGTTTGGCTGTGTCTGTTCAACTTTGTATCAACTTTGTATTTTCACTAAGACCCACCACCGACTTAATAATTATTAAGGATCTGACCTGTTAGACCCTATGCTGGACCCTTGCAATGGAGAAATAAACATGATGTTGAAGTCATTTGAATGGTAATACAACATTCCCAAAACAATTATAGTGGAATAAGATAAATGAGACCTGAATATTATGCTTTAGAAGCAAAGATAAATAACAAATTCTACTTGCAAGTGTCAAGAAAAGTTCATAGTTGTGCAGTAATAAGACAAACAAGTGTCACATTCCAACTCTGGATCCCTGCATGAGGGGAAGAAGGCAAAACAGAATTCTCCATGATCCTTACTGAGGGCATGCCAAGATAAGGCAGGGAAGCTGCCAGGGACTGACCTGGTTTCCTCACACTTGTCAGCAAAAAGAAGTAAGACTTCTTTATGTGATTTAGGCAATGGATCCCCACACGGCTCGAAACATTGGGTCTGGGCTTTATGCTTTCTACATGTTGTTCTTACAAAGACCACTTGCTTCATTACTAAGAGTTTTCATTCAAATGAGCTCTGCTGGAGCAGACGATGGATGTGATCCATCATTTGCTTTTGCCCAGCTCACTGAAAATGCATGTCTTTCATGTGAAATTATGCTCTCAGCTCCACCAATCAACCAGGAAACCAGACAACTCCAATCGTTCCTGCAGCAGTTTCCTTGGTAACCAGAACCCAGCCAGAAAACTCACCAGCTCGCCACGGGACCGAGTGCAACCCTGCAGCACTGGCAAGTGTTCTCTGCTTGTGAATGGCACGAGACCCCATGGGAAACTCTGGACCCACGCCAGCCCAGGTGCCGTCATTGTGTGTTTGCAGATCACGTTTCTTCAGCGTACCTCAAAGCAGAAATGCTTTCACGCCGTGGATCTTTCTTTACTGAGGTGGACGTCATTATGTTCCCATGGCTCCTATGAGGAATCAGGAGTGGAAGAAAACAAAATCAATAACTCTCCAGGGAGCCCTTTTGTCCCTCTCTTTCTTTTTTCAAGACTAAAATCCATGTCCCTGACACTCCCTGACAATTGCTCTTTCAGTTGCCTATGAAAATGCCACAGTCAAGATCACAGGGCTTACTGCTCACTTCTCCAGGCAGTGCAACCCCATTGATCTCCTTAGTCACCAAATTCAAATCCAACTGATGTCTCAGTTGGATGTTACCCTTGCAATTCATCCTGTAGCTTGTTGGGGGATCATCAGTGAAGATCAACCCCATATTTAGTAAGAGGATCTCTTCTTTCCCCAAATCTGTTGCTGTTCACACCGAAGTACTCCTGAGTAGCTCTTAACAAAAGACAAATACAGGAGAGATATAGTCTCCTAATGTTCCAATGTTGTCACTGACAACAAAGCAGCCCCAGCTTCAGTGTCCATGCAGATTGCCCAGGGGTCAGGTCATATGGTGTGAGCTGATTGAGTCATTCTGGGGTGGGGCAGGAGGGTCTGTATATTTCTCTCTCTCTCCCCGCCCTCTTGTGTGTGCAAAGCAAGATTTATTTAAGAAAGTGATATATCTCCTGCCATTGCTGGAGGCGGCGGCTCCAAGCGAGGCCTGCACTTCTGCTGAGCTCCCGGGTGATGCTGATGCTGACAGTCCTATCAGAGGGCTGAAGCCTGAGAAGCAAGGGCCCAGCCTCTGGGTCTACCCAGACGTGTGTCTGCACGCGCTGTGAAAACAGACCAGGAAGAGAAATGCTCCTGTAGATTTTTTATGTATTTCAAAGCTCTCTCACACTCATCCTTCTAAGTAAGCCACTAAATTATATTCTCTCTTATTCCTGCCCAATGATACATGGCTCATGAGAATCCAGATCCAAGGATTCCCAACTATTCACCATGAAAAATTAATATCTACAGTAATTTTGTGCTTATCTTGTTCATTGTTACAGCATTTGCACAAATCAGAATATCATTGCTCTGGATGTTATTAACAACATTCAGGTGCAGTAAACTTGAGTTATTAGTAGTTCAAATTGCTACGAGTCATTTCACAGAATTACGAAGGAGCCCAGTGAGGCAGTTCAGCAGAAGAAGGTGCTGTGCTAGGCTCCTCTGACCTGACCTCTGCTGGCCTCCTTCTAGATTGAAAATCCAAGGTGCTGATGAAAATAGTGAAAGAGACCAGGGAATAAATGACCTCCAAGTGACAGTGAATCGAATGATGCCCCCTACATCAAAATACAACTCCACATGTAAAGTCAGGATGTTACCTTGTGTGGGAACTTATTTTTTCATTGGAAAGACAGAACGTTACTTTTATTTTAAAAATACTTTTTTAAAAAACAAATGGTAGCCAAAAGTTGTTTGTGTGGTATCTTTTAATATTGGCTAAATGCACATGGAATAAATATGTATCTCCTCAAATATTATCATTTCTTATATTATGGGCAAAATATTCAAAGTCCTAGGGTGGCTTCACAACATGAAGGGTAAAGCCACCACCTGTCATACTGACATTTCATATGGGCACTGGTTCTGGTCCTGGCTACCTCGGTTCTGATCCAGCTCTCTGGTGGTGGCCTGGTAATGGCAACAAAAAAGGCCCCAAATTCTAGGGAGACTTGGATGAAGCTTCTGGCTTTAGTCTGGCCCAACCCCAGCTGCTGCAGCCACCCGAGAATGAACCAACAGATGGAAGATCTCTCTCTGACTCCCTCCCTCTATAACTCTTGCCTTCAGATTAATAAATACAAATTCTCAAAATTTAAAGTATTCAACATTTTAAGGTATTCACAATTCTTTTTTTCTGCAGAGAAAGAGTACATCATCGTTTGTTGCCATCGTATTGCACAACAGAACTGCAGCGCTCCTTGATCGCTCCTGTCTGTAACACGGGGTGCTAATCCACTCTACCCACTCTCCTCACCCTCTTAGGGCACAGTGAGTGAGGTCATGTGATACTGTCTTTCAGTGTTTGCTTTTTATCGCTTAAGAAAATCACCTTCAGTTCCATCTGCTCCAGTTCAAATGGCAAGATTTTGTCTTCCGTTTTGTTTTTGACTGAATACCATTAGTTCAAGTAGAAGGGCCACATTTTCTTTACCTGTTCATCAGAGGACAGACGCGTAGGTTGTTCCCATATCATGCATATTATGAATAATCCTGCAGTAGTGCTGGGAATACAGCTGTCTGACCAATTCTGAAACGGGATTGATGGATAACACTGTAGTTCTATTTTCAGTTTTTTTTTTAATTTTGAGGGATCTCCATATTGCTTCCCACGATGGTTTTATTCATTTACATTCCCACCAGAAGTGTGCAATGCTTTCTCTACATCCTCACCATCCAAGGCATTGGACCATCCCTCTGCTGCTTTCCCAGGCCCTAGGCAGGGAGCTAGATGGGAAATGGGACAGCCAGGACACTAACTGATGGCCATACTGGATGCCAGCAATGTGGGTGGAGGCTTAGCTTGAAAAACCACCAGACAGGGCCCCGTCAAAGAAGTTAGAAAAACCCAGAAGTCATTCAACAAATAAAATTTGTTGGCAGAGTTGGGCACAATGGCTCAGTGACTAAATCTCTGCCTTACACACACGGGATTCCATTTTGGTGCCACTTCATGTCCTAGCTGTTCCACTTCCCATCCAGCTCCCTGATTGTGGCTTGGGAAAGTAGTGGGGGGATGGCACAAGTCCTTGGGATCTTGAACCCATGTGGGAGACTCAGAAGAAGCTCCTGGCTCCTGGCTTTGGATCAGCTCAGATCTGATCATTGTGCCACTTAGGGACTAAAAAAACAGCAGACAAAAGATCTGTCTCTCTTTTTCTCTTTATGTATATATGCCTTTCTAATAAAAAAAAAATAAATCTGTTTAAAATTTTGTTGGTAAGTTATTTTTAGAAGTTACTTATCTATGTATGTTACGAGGTAGGGAGAGAAAGACAGGTCCCATCCACTGGTTACTTCTCCAAATGCCCACAGCAGGTAAGGCAGTGTCAGGGCTGAATGTGGAAGCAGGGAACTCAATCCAGGCTTCCCGTACAGGCAGCAGAGACCCCATCTGAGCCATCACCATTGCCTTCATGGTACACACTACTAGCAAGCTGGAGTCATCAGCAGCCAGGGCCCAAACCCAGAACTTTCATGCAGGGCACAGGTGTCTAACCAGAGTCGTAACAATTTCCACCTGTCTTAACTAGTTTTTGGTGGAGGTAATATGCAAATATTTTGTGCATGTTGCAACTATGTTTATATTCTCAAACAAATATTTATGTAATGAAAAGGTCTGCTTCTGTATAAATTTTGTCGTTTTTTGCTCCCTGAAAAAGTCCCTCTCATTAAGTGTCCACCTGGAGCTTCATGAAGCACGGCTGCCCTCTGGTGGATGCCACGTGCTAGTGCCGCCATTTGTTTTTTAGGTTTAGTTCTCACCAACAGAGGGCAGGGATTGGAGGTTCACACCTCTGCGGGCAATTTTGAGCTTTGGCATTTAAAAAGTGGGGATAGAGTCAGATTTCTTTTGAAACTGAATATTGGGTTGAAACACTTAAAACAATTGCTTTTGGCCTGTTAAAACAGCACTGGACACTCACAAATATTGCGGTTTTCTGGGAGGTGAAAACCAAGAACTACCTGTACTGTTTTGGGTATCTTTTTTTCCCCTTGTTGGTCTCCTGCTCCTCCAGTGCTGCTGTGATAGCTGACAGGGAGGAGGCATCTGGTGCAGGGGAGAGGAGGAGAAGGCCGCGGGGGGTGGTCGGAGCTGCAGAAGAAGCAGCTAACATCAAGGCTGTGGCTGAGCCACCAGGCAGTACAGTTTCTGTTTAATAAGGATGATTAATTAGGATCCCGAGCACTTAATTTCCTACCAAAAAGCGTTGACATACTTTACTGTCGAATTTATTATTATGTTAGAAGAACCTTACAGGCACGTGTTTGGGTCCTTGGGATATGTTCAGAGTGCCGGGGCCCCTGATTCCAACCTGCACCACTGCACGCTGTCCGAGGCATCAGTTACAATACCCACATGGGAGACGCGCATTGAGTTCAGGCTCCAGGCTTCACTTTGACTCATTCCCAGCTGTTGTGGACACTGGAAGCCAGAGACCTCATTCCATTAGTCTCTCTGCCTTTCAAATAAAATTAATAAATGAATAGAAGTTTCAGAAAAGAATCTTAGTCTCTAGGTAACTCTTCACAAAAGTGAAACTTGCCAGAATGACAAATATTAACATGCTCCCTCCTCAAGCACTCATGAAAGCTCCGGCTGACTAAGTGAAGATTCTGAACGCTGCCTGCTCGTCCTCTCTTCTCCCTCCTTCACTACATCCACACCCAAGCTCAAAAAGTATTCCTTGACCCTGGAACCAGTGCAGTAATTCAGCCGGCTAATCCTCCACCCCCAAGCCTCAGCATCCTGTATGGGCATCGGTTTGTGTCCAGGCTCCTCCCCTTCCCATCCAGCTCCCTGCTTGTGGCCTGGGAATTTAGTCGAGGATGGCCCAGATCTTGAGACCCTGTACTTGCGTGGGAGACCCGGAAGAGGCTCCTGATTTCTGGATTCGGATTGGTGCAGCTACTTGAGGAGTGAACCAGTGGATGAAAAATGTTTCTCTCTGTATCTCCTTTTACCTGTGAATCTTTCCCAAGAAAATAAACAAACTTAGAAAAAAGTTTCTGATCCTTTAGAATGGAGTTGGAAAAGGTCTCAGCAAGTGTTTCAGAGAAAGAGAAATTAATTCCTCCCATAATACTCAAGGGTCTCAATGATCAATTTGAGTCAACTGCATCAGAGACTTATATGGCTAAAATGCCATGACTATTCCTATCTGGGCACTGCTCTGAGCAGTCAGAAAATCCCTGGCAATGTTCTGTTGCTTAGGTGTGCACATTCACGCCCTTGAAATCAAAGGGAACTTCATTAAGCTGCCACATTGCCTAGTACAGGGTCAAATTCAGAGTAAGTTCTCAAGTTAGAAAGGTCTTTGATGAGCTTACGATTCTGTTGCTGCCAGTATGAATTTTTAAAAATGTGAACAGGAGCCTATCTTTTTTATTTTACATCAAACAGCCCACATTTTTGCAGCAGATTCTGACTGGGAGCTCCTTAGAGATGTATAACCTGAGGCTTCACCTTAGACCTCTGAAATGGGATTTCTATGTAACAACCAAAAAAAATTAAATTTTTGAAATGTAGATCTACCAAAAGGTAGAAAGAAGATTTTTCTCTTTATCAAATAATTCCCTAAATGATTGCAACAGCTAGGCTATGTCAGGCAGAAACCAGAAATATGGTCTTCCATATGAAAAAACAGGGTCCCAAATACTTGGATCATCTTCCATGTCCTTACCAGGCACATTCACCAAGAGCTGGATATGAAGTGGAGGAACCAGGACTTGAATCCATACGGGATGCTAGCCCTGCAGGTGGCAGCTTAACACACTGTGCACAACACTGGTCCCTGAATCTCTGCTGAACAGCATTTTATCAAGGAGCGTCGTTGCAGCCGTGAAGTTTGTAAAGGATTGGCCCGAGTGCCCTGTGAGGCCTGTGGGAGGACTCAGAGGAGTGAAAACCAAACAGATGCATAGAATTCAGGGGAGCAGGAAAATCCAAAAGCCTGATCCTCGGTAGGTAGGTGGCATTTGGGACATGGCTAAACTGAGGAGACAGGAAAGTACAAAGCTTCATGACATATGCCTCTTGAAACCTGTTTCTTTTATTTCTAGTGATCAGCTGCAAGTTTTGACCATCTCTACCCGAGGACAAAGAGAAGCCGACCAATGGTTGATCAGCGTCTCCTTGGCTTTGGAAGACACTCGGCCCTCTGCTGGCCGTTCTCTGCTATGCAGTGGTCAGGAATCCACACACATGGGGTGAGTTGCTGTTTACCTCCTTAATGTCTCTTGAAATTCCCCCCTCCACTTGCCGCCTTACAAATCTCCCACGCCCCCCGACACCCAAACATATATCATGATAGTCACATATTTACCAAAAGCTCAGATAGCAAAAATGTTGACTTCATGCTGTGGCTAATTTTAACATTACTGGATTAAAGCATAGGAAAAAAAAAAAAAAAAAAAAAAACTACTACTCTTGGCTACCCAGTTTCTGATTTTTCCCTACCTCAGAAATATCTGTCCAAGTATGAAGAGAAGACATTAAAACTAGCATATGGGAGCCTGGCACTGTAGCCTAATGGTCAAAGTCCTTGTCTAGCATGTGCCAGGATCCCAAATGGGTGCTGGTTCTAATCCCGGCAGCCCCGCTTCCCATCCAGCTCCCTGCTTGTGGCCTGGGAAAGCAGTCGAGGACGGCCCGAAGCCTTGGGGCCCTGCACCCATGTAGGAGACCCGGAAGAGGCTCCTGCCTCCTGCCTTTATATTGGCTCAGCTCTGGGCCCTTGGGGCCACTTGGAGAGTGAATCAGCAGATGGAAGATCTTTCTCTCTGTCTTCCCTCTTCTCTGTATGTCAGATGTTCCAATAAAAATAAATAAATCTTTTTTAAAAGGAAACTAGCGTACGGAAGGCACAATCTCTGTTATATCCTTGATGCATTAGTTCTAGTTCATGACTATAATTGGATCAACCTGTGAATGTTTTACTTAAGTTGACCTTTTTAAAAGAATGCTTTGTTTGAAAGGCAAAGTTAAAGAGGGAGAAAGATGTCCATCCACTGCTTCATTTGCCAGATGGCCTGCAGTGGCCAGGCCTACCTCAGCAGTCTGGAACTCCTTCCCAGTCTCCCACTTGCGTGGCAGCCATCTTCCACCGCTTTCCCAGACACACTGTGAAGCGAGCTGGATCAGAAGGGGAGCAGCTGGGACTCTATGTAGTGCTTGTATGATGGACATTGCAATCAGCTGCTCAACCTGCTATGCCCAAACATCTGCACCTGGCCATGTTTTTAACTTAGGGAAAGGGACTAGCACATTTTCTGATATGTCTTACGTGCAGAGTTAAAATTCATTTCCAGTTTACTCTTCTTTCCTTCCTTACTGTTAGAACCAAGGCTGGAGACTATTACTCAGCAACATCTATAATATCCCAGTACTTTCTGTGAGTGCGAGTAAAATATGTAACTTAGAGACAGAATGACTTTAGCTCTGAGAAAATAGAGACTATCTAAGCAGTTTATGAGCCAGAGGGCTATGGGAATGTGGTCAAAGTTTTTGTTCTGTGAAAGGACGAGAAAAGATTGTTTTTAATATTTAGGTTTTCTTTTTTATTTGAATAGCAGATTTGCAGAGAGGAGAGACAGAGAGATCTTCCATCCACTGGTTCACTGCTACCCTCCAAGCACCCTCAATGATTGGAGCTTACAGCAGCTTCTTCTGAATCTCCCACATTGGTGCAGTGAGCAATTCTCCACTGCTTTTCCAGGCCACAAGCAGACAGCTGGATTGGAAGTGGAGCAGCCAGTTCATGAACCATTGCCCATGTGGGATGCTGGCACTAACAGGCAGAGGATTATCCTGTTGAGCCAAAGCACTAGCCCCAAGAAAAGACTTGAGAGTAGTCATTTATGCTTTCTAAATTCAGTACAAAGCTATAGTCATGTTCCCTTTCTGCCACCTTGAATGTTTCTTTAGACCATGAGTGCATTTTAACTAAGTTAGCAAAAGCTATCAGTGACAAAGGGGTGTGAAAAAATAAAAACTAAAATGGAGTGAATAGAAATAACATTGAGGAGGAGGAGAATGTTGTAGCTTTTTTGATGCCCACACAGAATTTTTATTTATTTGAATAGTTGACATGATTCTATGCTTCATGGAGCTTATAGCAGAAAGCAACATATTCATTAAAAAATGTAAAACTCCAACAGATTTTCAAAATGCGTTAGATACAATAATGAATTATTAGCTGAACATCTTTCATAGTAGTATTTATTTAGTGAGCTTTACTTTTATTGCAGGATAGAGACAGCCTATGCTTTAGAAGCACATTACTTTTTTAGAAGCTGATTTACAGTTTTGCTATTTGAATAGCAAATTTGAATTTAGATTACATTTGACCTTAGAAATGATCAATGAAATAGCTGTGCAGGGTAGTCCACAGGGGCCCATACAGACAAATGTCTAACTGAAGTGCAACACTAATATATCTTAGAATTGGTTCTAGGTGCACTCCATAGAGAAGGAGGAAGATTGCCTTTTTGTTGTCATCTTTTCCCTCCTCAAGACCTGGGCTAGAATTTCGGAAATTTCATGCCTACTCTGGTGGAGCAAATAAAGTGTTTTTTCCCTTTCTCTTCACTTGACCTTGGCTGGAAAGACATGTGTATGTGAACTCCTGCCAAGATGTTAAAGCTCCTGGTCCCCAACATGTGTGCCTGCCCTGGGTTAGAGATTCCACGTGAGGGCAGCACACAAAAAGCATGGTTGTACCCGTGTTAAGGCCATCACTCAAACAACTCAAAATAGGTGCATTAACTCCTGTAAGATGCAGTTCATGACTCACTGAAGACAACAGAAAAAAAATGAGCAACCTTCCCCTAACACACATAAAGCTCTTGTTACCTAAGCTCTTCGTTACACATAAAGCTCTTATTCCCCTAAAACACATGAAGCTCTTGTTACCGACGCCAGTCACAAAAACACAGAAAAAAAAAAAAACTTGATTGAAAGGATCAGCATGTGACATCAGCAAATAAACCTATTACGGTTAAATTAATCATGGAACAATAAAGCAAGGGACCGGGTAATCCTATTATCTGCACTCCTCAGAGACAGGTGCTAACTTTAAAATCATTTCCTTCTAACCCAACCTAAGCTCACACAGTGTTCAACTTTCACAAACCGTCTACACAGTTTGTTACCTTTATTAAGTAAGAGCTATAAATGCTTACAATTCTGAATCTGGAACTATTTTAAGCTATGGCTTCATCTAGCTTAAGAACAGCACTTCCATGTTTTTGCAATTACTGATTGTGCTGCTATGAACATAGGAGTGCATGTTGGTTTCTCATAAAACAAGTGTTCTGGATATATTCCTAGGAGTGCTATTGCTGGATCATACGGTATGTTGAATTTGAGTTGTTTGAATGTTCTCCATACTGATTGCAGGATTGGATAAGAAAGCTATGGTTCATCTACTCCATGGAATACTACTCAGCTATTAAAAAAACAAAATGCAGTTCTTTGTGGCCAAATGGGCCAAACTGGAAACCATAATGCTAAGGGAAATGAGCCAATCCCAAAAGGTTCAATACCACATGTTTGCCTTAATTTAAGATGATATGATGTTATGTATAACATGTTATGTTTTGAATGTTATATGTTGTGTATAAACTAAAATTGTAGTATAGGTGAGGTGGTCACAGAAGGTGGCTGGGAACCCGCATTTACTTTTAACATATTGGTTACTCATTACTATGTCAATTAATTCCATAATGATGTAAATTTTTGCTGATGGTATGTTGGAGCTTTCAATTGACTGGGATGATACTCTGCTGGCTCTGTCTTCAGACCAGAGAGGGTATACCTAAGAAGCCGTTGAACTTGACGGGACAATAAGATACTGGACTCTATGTTTGGTATACGCTTGCAATGGGGAAATCTCAACTGAACTTGAGCTGTGGTTATGCAACAAGGTGGAGGAATCCACCATGGTGGGAGGGTTTGGGGAGGGGTGGGGAGAACCCAAGTATCTATGTAACTGTGTCACATAATACAATGTAATTACTGAAGTTAAATAATAAATAATTAAAAAAAAAAAGAAAAGAAAATAAAGGTTGTTTTTTTCAGTCAAAAAAAAAAAAAAAAAAAAAAGAACAGCACTTCCCAGAGGTGTTTGTTGTTTTGAATGGTAGCAAAGGAGAGAGGGGAGATGAGGCACAAAGGATCCTGCAGTAGGGAAGGCAGGCAAGAGGGCCACTGTGGAGTTTGAAAGAGGGTAATTTGACCTCACTCTCTCCCAGGGTACCCCACCTGCTTGAGTGTTCTGAGATTTTGGCTGAGAGAGAGAGACTAGGGAGAGACCACGGTGGGTCAGGTTAAAAGAGACACCTGTCTCCATGAAATATTAACAGAGACTTCAGTTTCCAGTAGACAAGCCAGGGAAAAGATAGCAAGCTGGGCATGGAGCATTCCTCAGAAAAAGTTTGTTCAGAACTTACTCCTGGTCTCATTCTCTCTTGGCTGTCTCTTCCAAATATGTTGTCAGAGAGGCTGCTCCAAAGTTCTTGTCTTCATGCAAGAAAAAATTCGGATGTCAGGGAGCAATGATAAACAAGGTGACATTGTTATTGGAAAGAAATACACCTGAGAGACCACGTGGGCATCTTAGGCAAGCACATAGACTAATTCTCTTTTCTGGTTTATGTCTTTCAGCTGTATATCAATCACTCAAGGCATTCTAAATTAGGATTTTCATCCATTAGAAATACCTCAGTTAAGAAGTAACCAGGGTCTGGCAAGGTAGCCTAGTGGCTAAAGTTCTCACCTTGCACATGCCAGGATCCCATAACGGCGCTGGTTCTAATCCCAGCAGCTCCGCTTCCCATCCAGCTCCCTGCTTGTGGTCTGGGAAAGCAGTCAAGGACGGTCCAAAGCCTTGGGATGCTGCACCCACATGGGAGACCCAGCAGAAGCTCCAGGCTCCTGGCTTTGGATCAGTTTAGCTCTGGCTGTTGCAGCCGCTTGGGAAGTGAATCAACAGATGGAAGATCTTTCTATCTTTCCTCTCTCTGTAAATCTGGCTTTTCAATTGAAAAAATAAATCAAATAAATCTTAAAAAACATAAAAAAGAACTAAGCAGGATAGGACTGCCACAATGGCTCAACTGGCTAATCCTCAACCTGCATGTGCTTGTATCCACTGGACACCAGCTTGTGTCCCAGCTGTTCCACTTCCCATTCAGCTCCCTGCTTGTGGCCTGGGAAAGCAGTGGATCTACATGGTCTAATGCCTTGGGACCCTGCACCCATGTGGGAAACTCAATGGGGGTTCCTGAATCTTGGCTTTGGATTGGCTCAGCTCTGGCCATTTTGGCCATTTGGGGAATGAATCAGTGGATAGAAGATCTTTGCTTCTCCTCTCTGTAAATCTCTGCCTTTTCAACAATAAAAAATACATGCCTAAAAAAAAGAATAAGAAGTAACCAGGGTGGCCAGGATGGTGTGAGCCTGAAGGGCAATGAGTTGTGAGTGAGCTATTGGTACTATCTATTATAGTACCTGCAGATGGTCTGGTCATGTGTCACATATGGCTTAGTACAGAACACAATGTGTTTACAGCAATTTGCTTTTGCCAAAGAAATCCTATTCCTGGAGAACAGAACTTTCTGAGAACAGGTGAAATCACTGGCCACCTTGTTGGAGGCTGCTTCCATTGCATGTCTCATGACAAAGGAAAGGGGCCACTTTGGACCACTAATTTGGAGAGGCTCACGCTCTGGGCAACTCATCCCAGCAGAGTGTCGTCATGGGATCAGCATCCTGTCCTCAGGATCGTCCTCTAATTGTTTCAAGTGTCAAGTGCTTTGTGAAACTAACAAGAAGCACTCAAACCAGAACTGATGCAAAAGGCTTCAGTCTACATTCATTTGTTCACTTACTGGAACGGTCATATAGAGATTACTAATTACTCACAAAAATCCCTATTTTCCTCAGAGTTCTAGACGATCACTTATCTGCCTTTGCAGTTATTGCCATGTGATTGAATTTTAGATTGTGGGATCTGGCATGAGAGGCACCCTGTTTCACACCAGGTCTTCCTACATCTCTTGATTGTGCCCTGCCCCCAGATTATCTTCTCATTAGATTGTTGCAATGGAGCCAACTTCCAGGGAGTCGCAGTTGTCATGTATTGTGGACTTCTGGGTCCTGTCGCCTTGGGTTTCTAAGTGTTGAGTACAGGAGGACTATATTTGCTCACCCTACAATTGTGTTAACTGTGAAGAAGTCAATGTCTGTTCGACTTGAGTTATACTTGTTACGTCTATTCTTCACAATGGCTATCTTCTGTAACTAGTACATGTGCCAAAAATATTTTGATCCCCTAGTTAGGCACTTTATAATTAAGAATTTTGTGGCAAGAGCCATAGCTGTAGGCGTCTATGGATTCTCAGAGATTAGAGGCCACTGCATCATCTTCGCCATCTACTTTTCTAGCTGCTTTAATCTCTGTACTGCATTTACAGTGGCCTTCTTTTGGTTTGTAGGATGTGCCATTTCTTTTCTCTATTTGGCTTTTGCAGTTTCTCTGCCTAAAATGTCTTACCTTTGTCTTTAAACTATGAGACTCACTGCAATTTTTTTTTTTTTTTTTTAGGGAAAGTAGCCACAGCTTCACTGCCCTGCTCTCTCACTTTGGGAAGATTGTAGGTTTCTCTAGTTGAGTCAGTGATTCATTTTTTAAAAAACATTACATGATTGATCTTCATTTATTGGTACAAAATACTCAATAAAATTTGCTTACTATACTGTGAATTAAATAATTTTTTCCAACTTCTCATGGGCTTTTAATTGGTCTGTCAGTACTTTCCTAGCTAATTTCAAGAATAAATCAAGTCTTTCGAAACTTGGAAAATGGAGATGGCCAACCAAAACAAAATGACTTAGGGTATGTATTAGATAGATAAATATAGATATAGATAGATAGGTATTAATATTTCTTCAGTGTCAGATGTTAGAGCATTGGGATATATCATTTAGAAGTGTGAATTGGAGAATTTGTGATGCTGCAGAGGAAGACAGAGGCAATAACAGAAACTTTGGAGTAAACAAGATCACAGAAGGACAGCAGAAAAGGAAAGTCATGATACTGTGGAGCGAAGTGAAGGGTTTTAAAAGGATCTGTACTGTAGGTGACTTTACATGTTACTCAGTGCCTAGCACAGTAATGGCAAGTACATAGTGGCTACTGCTGAAGAGGTACTGATGAAGAATGGTGTAATTGCGTTTGCTTTAATCATTGACATAATGAGCAACCTCTAAACTTAGTGGCTCATCACAAAAGCATTTTATTTTCTTGTTCATATATCTGGATTGTGGCTGCTTCTTGGCCATGATGATTTATGCTTAGGTGTGAAGATTTACATGTTACATCCTCTTGGGAAGTATCCTAGGAACTCAGGATGTGGCAGCTGTGCAAGGGACTGATGATTTCTGAACCTTCCTGATAAGAGGTCCTAAAAACAGATGTGATTTATGGAAATGATTTGGAAGCAAATAAATTGAATTCTATTTGGAGGACCAAAAGCTTCACGAGTCTAGGATTCTGGACATGTTAATGCAACCTCAAGATATGGATTTTTTTTGAATGCAGAATTGAGAGGCATTGTGACTACATACAAGGAATAAGGTGGGGGTACTTATAAGATTTGCAACTTAAAGTACAAAGAAAAATCCTAACACTAAGCTAAAGAAAACTCTGCTTCAACCTTGGTTGATATAATTCCTGACCACTGCCTGTGAAGAGTTCCTGTGATAATGGAAATAGTGAGTACTCTCCCAGGGCCCACAGAGGAGTCCCTGAGCAGACAACAGCCTATAAAGGAGGCTAGGGAATGACGAATACACCTGTCTCAGCCCCTATTCCCCTACACCTGTGGTAATGACATAGTTACCCAGGCAACATGTAGGAGACCAAACTGCCTAGGGACCGCCTCACTCTGGTAGAGTGGGTTGGCTTAGAGTCGTTTCTTACTCTGTGGACACCTCATTCTTTAAGACATAGCTGAGCTGTCAGCAGCCCCTCCAGGATGTAGTGTTAAGCAGAGCAGATTATGTTCCCTAGATCCTTCACCCGACAGCTGTGGGACCTTTGGCTGCCGTTAAGCTTCTCTAAACTTTAGACCCTTCCATGGAAAATAAGGGCTCTAAGGTCATTCACCTCCTGGGACTGTTTTGAGAATTATATGTAAACGGTTGCCTTTTGCATACAGATAGAATATTTGCAATTGAAATAATTTTATATAACATTTTAATAGGCTGGCAACTCCTCTAATGCTTATACTCCAAGTTCTTAGTATCTATAAATTAACAAAACCATGAATACCGCTGGTTACCTATAGCCAGAACATCTGTCATGTGTGTGAAGAGTCAGAAGGGATAGCGGGCAGTTAGGGTCTCTGGTCCCTGGTGAAGTTACCTTTTAAAATATAAAATTGTGCTTCTCCCCACTCCTTACCCTCCCAAGAGCACGTTCTCCTCTTGAAGGGGAACCAAGGCAGAATCAAAGTATCAATTCCCCTCTCAGCATTATCAGAATGGGAGGAGGAAGCCACCAGTCCTACTCTTCCTATATTCTTTGTTTTTGAACAAGGTACTACATTGTTGCCCATTGTGAATGAATTTTTTCCCCCTTTTTTGACCCTTTGAGTGACTGCTGAGATGGTGTATAAGAGACACCATCTCTACCATTTCCTCAGGGTTTTCCTTCCCTGGATCCCTCTCCTGTCACTATGGCAGGAGATCTTTTTCTCTTAGATTTCCTTGGGTCTTTCCTCCTTTGGAACCCCTCCTCCCCCTCAAACCCCTTTTCCCACTTTTCCTAAGCAAATCCTACTGTGCAAGCTAGAGTTGTCCGCATGAAATTCTTCTTTCATATGAGACAAGAAACAAGATTACCGCCATGTTTTGTGTCGAATACCCTGCAACACTGGGAAGAACTAAGTTGCCAGGGTCTCAAAGAAGCCAGGAAGACTTAACAAAAATCACTTTGCCCTCAGTTACTCCTTTTTGTGGGCCCTGAAATCCTAACACACAGCTTTCCCTGATTTGAAGAGATTACTGCTTTTCTTTTCCTGTCTAGACAATTCTAAAGCCGTCTCCAGTTTCAGTGGCAGGCTGGTCTCCTGCCCCCAGCCAAGCTATGTGCTATGTTAGATGCATGTGCATTAAACGGCTTTATTTTTGACAGTTTGTTTTAAACTACACTGATCACTTGTTTCTGCCTGTTACTACCCCAGTCTGACTAATAATCTTGTGTCTTGTAGACCAAACAACTGGATGATTTAATAGGGTAAAATTCAGACAGTGGTTTTCAAAACTGTAAACAACTAAGGGTGTCATGTGCCAAACTGTTTTATTGTCTCAAATTTGATATTGATTTAACTCTGTTTATATTGTTCCGTAAAGCCAGAGTCAGTGAGGTCTATAAAATGTTGGGAGCTCTTAGGAAGTTGAAACTAGTTAATTCAACAGTGATTTTACCAAAATCCAAGGTGAAACTAGTGTTTGCCACGTGTTTGGAGAACAGTGATGACAGTGTAATACATAACTAAATTTATAAAGAATGAAAGAAAAAGGTTAAGAAAAACAATGTCTCTTTTTGTGGCTTATCTATCCATATTTGGGAAAATGTTTATTCCTTGATATTTCATTGAAGATGACCTAAGAATTAATGGACCACATATTTTTTAGTTAGCCTACCCCAAAACAAGCTTCAATAAATTTGCCAAGGGTTCAGGAGGAGAAAATGGAAAGGGGAACCTAGATATTGTGATGAAAGGCACAGAATCAGTATTCTGATAGGTCACATAACTTGAACTCATTCAGCAACTGGGCAAGAGTTGTCTCTTTTATTAGCACATTCAAACATCAGCAGAAAAACAACCTTCCATTTGGTTCTTACTGAGATTTATTGTTTTTAATAATGCCACTTTTCAGAAGTATAGTCATGTGCTTACTTAGACAGGCTGACAGTGAAAACTCATCTGTGATGCCAAGAACCCTTTGGGCCGTCGATTCAGACATATATAGTGCAATGACAAAGCAAGTCGAATGCCCACAGCAGACAACAAGTCCCAGCCTCCCCTTCCTGTAAGCTGGCTCCCATTTTGCACCATAGGACCCACAATGATAATCTGGCAAAACATAGAACACAGATGGCTACTGACATGAAAAGTAAATTTTATTAAACATGTTTACATACATGAGTTGAAAGTTCATTTAAAAGCACAGGGGAGTGTTAAGACAAGTGGTCAAGATAGAAAGATACTACCCAATTATCATCATTTGATTGTTGGCCACTAAGACAGAACGGAATCTAGCAGAAGTGCACCAATGCTTCGGTCTTCCTGCTCGGCGTGGTGAGCAGTGGTCAATCCATGCCCTGTGGACTGATGGGCAGATAATTCTGGCATGTGGAAATAATAATAAATAATTCACTTGGTACAGGCAGTATGTCTATGGATTAAAACCTAGTGTGTACACAGTGTCTACATGTGTTACAGCCCCACAGTAGGAATCTACACCAAAATATTTATTAGAAGGAATTTGGTCCATACTACGTCACGTGTTTTCCAGAGGGTAAAAAATAAAGTCCATCTATAGACATTTCACCACAGACCCACAGAATGAGTCTGGCTAAAACCTGCAAAATGTCTATAACAAAAATGGATGGCTTAGATTTCTTGGTTATTTCAGTATAGTAATTAACGAGCAAACTGTACAAGTACATGCAACATACAAGCTGGCCTAGGTGAAACTAACATACAGTGTTAAATAACCTTTTATTTTCTTTTCCTTTTATCTTTTTTTCTTCTTCATTTTTTTCTTTTTAATTTTTTTATTTTATTTATTTATTGATTCTTTTTTTTACAAAATGTGCATGCAGCTTTGAACAGGTCAAGGTCATGCTGCTCTATTTGTGTAATCACAAAAGTCGACTGACTCAGAAAAGGAGAGAGAACGTATCGATGCACCTGTGAAGTCTGCAGTTGGTAGCACATGTACAGAATGTCACAAGGGAAGTTCAAGGCCAAGGAGAACTCAAACGAAGAAGATGCAAATTGAAGTTCGACTTTGTTTTTATTCCCCTCCCCACCCCCACAAAAGTAAGATTCTCTGAATTAAAAAATCAAGCTTTGTGCTTGCATCAGTCTCAAAGAAATGTAAACTAAAATTTGATAAAAACATGTGTTTAGTGCAGAATATTTCAACTGGAATTTCCAGTGGAATATTGAACAGCTCACACCATGCTCTGTCCAGGGCAATGGGTGCGTCTACACGGAGGCATGGCTGAGAAGCCTGGGCGTAGCTGAAGGTGTCTTAGGCTCAAATCCATCCCTAGTCACCATTTTGGGAAGTCAAATGTATGGTTTACAGACAGGAGTGTACTTTCTTTTGATAACAGGAAGAAAAAGGCGTTAGAAGGAGTGTTTCAGAGTACAATTGTCAAGGGGGTTTTAGCCCCCAGCATTAGTTGCAGATCGACTTGCAAAATGGTGAAAAATACAAATCAATGTGCTGGAATGCAAAAAAAGATACGCTCATGATTCTAAAACAGTGACTGGAGATTCATTTTAGAAAATAACTTTCGGTCTTTCCAAACAAAAACACTTTGAAGAACTGTAAAATGAACATTGCCGAAAAGAGTCATGGGGCTCCCTTGTCCTGGGCCTCACTTGTCCAGCTGCTGAGCACTTTTTGAAGGGGGTGGGGATGCCACAGAGACTGCTTCAGCCCTTTTTGGGGGTGCTTTTGGAAAAAGAAAGGAAGAGTCTCTGTAGGCATCATGAGGCCCATCATGACAGCCAAAAATCTTGTGCAAAGAACAAATATGTGGTGAAAACAAATCAAAAACCCAGAAAACAGATAAAAAACCAAAACCCAACAATTAACACACAAACAAAACATACAAGACGACAAACAAACTTCTCAACTACCAGGGAAATAACACTGATTCTGGTCTTTGCAAAAACATGTAAAACACAACTTTTCAGAGTGAGAGTTTCCAGTTTGTTCAATTTGTGTGTGTGTCTGTATGTGTTTTAAGTTTCCTCTTTTTTGTTTGTTAGAAGCATCAGCGACTCTCACTAGCATGCGGATTCTTACTTGTAGTTGGATAGATTGCCTTGTTCTGTCATGTGAAGCCGTATTTTAAACAACAATGGGGACACACTGAAAAACTACTACTACTGACAAAACACAAGTTGATTGTCTGTCTCCAACAATGCTTTTGATCATTAAATATCTGGTTCAGATTCTTAGACTGAAAGGTAGACTTTGAATGGGAAAAGTGTGGGATGAATTCACTATGATCGGATGCAGGGGGGCCCAGTTGAACTTTCCAGAGACGACTGGGAAGCTCGGCGGGTCAGGGGAGTAAGTGTGGGATCCACCAGGGACGACGGTGGGAATAACTTGTACCATCCGATTACCATGCTGGACAAGTCGAGCTCTTCCAACAAGATCTGAGCCACGCCCATGAAGCATTTATGGTCCATTCTGCCATAGTCCCCCCAGACAATCACCTGCAGAGACGGAAAAATGAAGTGTAACTTGCACTTCTTTCTTTTACATTCAGAGTTCATCAACATATTCTGTAAAAAGTGGAACAGTGGAAGTCAGTGAAGGTTGGGAAAAGAATATCACCCTGAAAAATGGGCGTGAGTAAAAAGAATTAGCCAATATTTAAGGTGCTCAGAGCCACTTTTTAAAAAAAAAGATTTATTTATTTTTACTGGAAAGGCAGATATACAGAGAGGAGGAGAGACAGAGACACAGAGAAAGATCTTCTGGCCGCAGATTCACTCCCTAAGCGGCCACAATGGCCAGAGCTAAGCCAATCCAAAGTCAGGAGCCAGGAGTCTCCTCCCAGTCTCCCATGCGGGTACTGGGTCCCAAGGCTCTGGGCCGTCCTCAGTTGCTTTCCCAGGCCACAAGCAGGGAGCTGGATGGCAAGTGGAGCATCTGGACATGAACCGGAGCCCTCATGGAATCCTGGCACAGGCGAGGGGAGGACCTTAGCTGCCAGGCTACTGTGCTGAGCCTCAGAGCCACTTCTTAGTAACTTTCAGGTATGGCAGAATTTTCTTAAGTCAATGAGGGGCATTATTTACATAAGCTATGTTAAGGAAATAAATACATGTGGGAGATTGCCCCTGGATCTCTGCTTGCTGCCTGGTGGGTGCGACCCATGGCCCACCTGTCCATGACCTGAGACACAGCTCCCACCCCTGCGTGCAGAACGTGCCTATGCTATGACTGGAGGGTTTAAATGGATAGATATGCCCTCTAGCCAATTACAACGTCACTGTTGGGTGGGGAGACTGCCAGGACCGCCCTTCTGCACTCCCCTCTTCTTAGGGCATATAAGTTGTACTCTGTTTACAATAATCAGGTATGCTCCATTAGACAGTCCCTACTGGTTTTGCAGCCGAAGAATACTGTTGCCTCACTCACTTGGTGGTCTTTAGGTCTGCTGGCAGGAAATCTATCCAAGAAATATGTAAGTTATTCATATATAAATGCAGCACTTTTCTTGTATAGCTAGTATCTAGTAATGAATGCAAAGGGTGATGCAAAACACAAAACACAGTATTTATGCACCACAGCTTGGGCAAAAGAGGCAATGTAGCTTAGTGTACAAAGGAGTTTGTGGATGAGAAATGTATAAGGAATGAGTGCGTCCAATTTCCTCTTCTATCAATGAGCAGGGACAAAATTAATTGTAAGCCACTATCTTCTGAAGACCTGACTGCTGTTTTTGGTTTGATTAGACCATTAGGGTACCAGTGAATTCAGTAATTCCAACAAATATCACAATGTGGGTCAACTCCTGTTGGAGTCAAACACATCTTCAATTATAGTGCTCCCATATTAATTTCCTAATCTTTCAGTCATCACTAAAGCTTCTTTATTGGATCAACTCACCTACTACACAGAACAAAGAATGGTGAATGTTTTTGCCTGTGTAACTTTGACAAATCTCTGTAACCCTCAAACACAAATTAAAATGAGGATAAATGATATTTATGGCATATAATGGCTAGAAAGCTTTAAAAGAGGTAATACATGCAGGTACCTAGCAATACATCTGGCATTCAATCAGCATTACTTCCTGGTTTCTGTGCTCATCTTTCTCTTTGTATCCCACATCTGGTATATCCCACATCTGGTATTTGATAATGCTCAATCAACTATTACTAGTGAAGAATGCTATCAAGCACCATCATTCCCATGATCAAGCTCCCTATGTATCCAGATATCTACATATCTACTGAGAAGAGAGGAAGGGTGAGAAATAGAACAACAGTAGAGAGGATGGTGAGAAGAAAGTAAAAACACTAAAAAGTGAAAATTGTGCTTTCCCTTAAAGCCACCAAATACATATTTAGAGAAAGGAGGGAGGAAGGGCTGGAGAGAGAGGTAGCGGGGGGGGGGGGGGGAGAAAGAGAGAGAGAGACAGAGAGAGAGAGAGAGAGAGACAGAGAGAGAGAGAGAAAGAGAGAGAGAGGGAGAGAGAGAGGAAATTTCCCCAAATGCCTGCAATGGCCAGGGCTGGGTCAGGCTGAAGCCAGGAGCAGTGAACCATAATCTAGCCCCCCACCCCCCAGATGAGTGGCTTGCATGAAACTACTCAACCCATCATTGCTGCCATTAGGCCTGCACTGTCAGGAAGGTGGAGCCAAGAAGGACTGGTAGGAATCAAGTCAGGCACTTTCAAATGGGAAGCAGGGACCCTGATCACTACACCAAATGACTACCACCCCTCAGATACTTTTAACACAACAGTGTTTGCCTTGTAAATGAACGTCCTTTTTCTCTTGTTAAGGCATTTGATACTACATTTGTTTTTTTACTGTATTTTGTTTTTTTCTGTTTGACCATTTGTCAATGGATAACCTACACATTACTATGTAAAATGCTAAATTATTGCTGACCTGCAGAACTTTACCCTGTGGACTCTCATCAAAAACCAGGGACTGCTGATACAGAGGATCAAGGGTTTTCCGTGCAATTCTGGTCTTCTTCTTGGCTATGCAGGCCCCATTTTCCAAAAGATATACTTTCACATATGGAGCTGGAAAAAATAGTATGAAGGAAGTTATTTCTCATAGTTGGTTTTTATTAGACAATGTCTTCCTTGCGAATCTGAGTGCTATTTTTTGAAATCTTCAACAGATTATTTAAATAATTTAGAGCTTTCATTGAGCCACAAAAAGCATGCTATAAAATATGGTGTCACCATTACTGTCATTTTCCTCATTTCAAGTAAACTCATACAAATATCTTAAAATTTGTTTTAACTAGGATTGTAGCTCTATACAATTCAGATTTATGTCTTAAAGCTCATTGTTTTTTTATTCACATAAATTCTTTTACTTATTTATAGAAAAAAATGTCACAGTGAACAATCATAATCAAACTTGGAAAGAATCCTGCTATTATCCTCTGAAAGAATAATTCTGTAGGACAGCTACCTAGATCTATTTTCAGTCTCAACAAAGAACAACAACAAAAAAGCTGCCTTTTTTGTATTCTATGGATCAAATGCAGCACTGTTCTCCTTACCAGGTGTGGATTTGGAACCAGGCTTTTGTGTGAGACTGCGCGCTCTGATAACTTCAACTTCCAACTGGCCCTTTTTATCCTCCATTCCAATTTGTATATCACCTGCAGGTGGAGAGGAAGAATAATTCAATTTCTTTGTAGTTACATCAGTTAAAAAATTAATAGAGGCTCAAAGCAGACTCAAGTCATCTCCCTGAAAAGCATTATGTTTATCTTGATTAAAATTTTAATACTAAGACACCCCAATCCAAGTTATTTTCCTAGATTCAAAATAAAATCTTGAAATATTTTCTTTCCGGCACTAACCCATCTTAAGAAATTTGCAGATCAGTTTACAAATCACTAACTATAACACCACCAAGTATTTAAATAGTTCTTGGATTCAAAGGCATTTTCTTACATTGTTCAGTGTATCGTATATTACACAGTGTATTTACTTATTATAGTTACTTACTAAAAATTGTAATTATCTGTTTTTCTATTATGTAAACTGCCATTAATATTTGGATGAATGACTAGAAAATGCAGTTAAAAGGTGGCTATTTTGGTGCAAAACTTTGAAATTCACCCATGTGAATGCACTTCAAAATTTCTCATACATATTATTTTAAAAATGTGTAAAATATAATTTAAAAAATTTTTATTTTATTTGAAAGGCAGATTGACAGAGAGGGAGGAACAGAGTGATCGTTATTCTGCTAATGCACGCCCCAAATGATTGCATAACCCTTCATGTCACAACCCCGACCGCAACATACAATTATCTTTGCAATCCAATTTTCACAAATGTTTTAAAGCGTCATTGCCAATTGTGACCGCACATTTACTGACCAAATGGACCACCGAAGTGGACATGTCACTACTTACTTAAGCAGTCCTGTTACTGGAAATAGAGATTATTTACATTACTGCATTATAATGAATATAACATTATTTAATACTAATAGTAATGAATGGTAACATGAATATTATCAACACTATAACACATAGGTTTCCAAGAATTCTTGTCCATAGGTCATCGATTATTTCTTGAGCACTGAGTCCCCATATGTATCATTTCCAGATATAATTGCAAGGATATTTAAAACTTCTTTGCATATTGCCAACCATCCTTCAGAGAGTTTTATCAGTTTGCACCATAATCAGAAAAAAAGTTTACTTATTTCCTATATGCACTAATAATAGTATTAATAAAATGTTCAATTTTTCTAATCAGATGGTTAAAATTTTACATTAGTTAACACTTCTTTTGTTATTGGGAAGGCTAATACAGCTCATGAACAGTTATAAAATTTAAATTACTACAATGAGTTGAGAAAAAGTTTCCATTTCCCTAAAAAAAAATTATTTATTTGAAAGGCAACAGAGATAGAGACAGACAGAGAGAGGGTCTCCATCTGCTGGCCCATTTCCCAAAGGGCAATCCAGGAGCCAGGTGTTTCCTCCTGGTATTCTGTGTTGGTGCAGGGGTCCAAGTACTTGGGCCATTCTCTGCTGGGAGCCTGATCAGAAGTGGAGCAGCAGGGACATAAACTGGTACCCCTATGGGACATGAGCGTTACAGGCAGTAGCTTTAACTGCTATGCCACAATGTCAGACTCTTTCCTTTTTACTTCTTCAAAAAAAAAAAAAGTGTTAAGATTTATTTTATTTTACTTTACATTCAGAGAATTTGAAGAGATGGAGAGACAAAAAGAGACAGAAATATTCATCCATTGGTTCACTCCCCAAATGGTTATAATGTCTGGAGCTGAGCTGAGCTGATCTGAAGCCAGGACCTTCTTCTGGGTCTCGTTTGTGTGCAGTGGCATAAGGCCTCGGACCTCCTTCCACGGCTTTCTCAGATCACAAGCAGGGAGCTGGACTGGAAGTGGATCAGCCAGGACATGGACCGGATGATGGAGGTTTAGCCTGCCATGCCATGGTACTAGCACTGCCATTCTTATTTCTTGAAAATATTTAGAATTTTCAACTCTTACATTAAGATTTACTAGACTTCATGTGTAAATCCATGTACACATATTTTGCCCCATTTTTCACTCACTCATAGAATTTTAAGTTTAAAATTAGTTTATTTATATAAGGTGAACAAATTTTATGCAGTTCACAATGCAGATCTAGGAGCACAGTGACATTTCATTTAATGGGTAGATTAACATTAACGGCTATAGCTCTAGTCAAGTTTTCTTATTTGCTTTATTTTTCTTATGTTATAATTTACTGTCCATCTCAAATAATTGTCCATTATTTGTCTATCTCAAATATATGTCTAAATTGTAAGCATTAAATATAAGTGGTATTACTTAGCATTCACTTTTTCTCCTAGTATTTTTATTTTGTAGGTTGTGACATCTTTTCTTCTATGCTTAAAAGTATCACCTTCACCCTATATTTGGTCCTATACTAGATTCGTTGTTCTGACATTGTATTCTGGTAATTCAAAGATGCATGACTGAGTTACAGTTATGATACAAGAAAGTAGTTCTGGCATTCCAGTGAACACTACAGTATCTACAGAGCATAATAATGCATTGCATATTATTAAAATAAAGCTAGGAGAAAGGGAATGTTTACGCCATAAAGGATAATGTTTGAGGAGATAGGCATGTTTGCCCAATTCTAACATAAAAATTGTATGTATGTATCAAAGTATCATTTGGTTAAAAACACAGTAGATTTGTATATCTGCCTTTCCAATAAAAATAAATAAATTTTTGAAAAAAACACAGATTTTAAAGCAATTACAAATCATTAAAACCAGCATGTTTTCCATTCAATTATTGTTTTTAGCTATCATCTGTATTCCCACTGATCTAGGGTCTTTTTGCTTGCTAAAATTCTTATTTGATGATGCATGAAGTCTTTTTACTCTAATGTCATTTTAGGATGCTTTATCGTGGAAACAAAAAAAGGGAGGAAGAAAAGAAATGCATAAGAAGGAAAACTTGAAAAGGGGGAGGGAACAAGAGTGGAAAGGAGAGAGGGAAGAAGGGAATATTATCTCCTTAGAGTTGTCTGTACAAACCCTACTGAACTGTTAAATACTAACTAAAGTTTTAAAAACAAAGTTGAAAAGCAAAATTTTTGAATAATTCCATTTTTATAATATTACCAATCATAAAAATGTATCAGCAACACTAGCCAAAATATTACCTCTCACTTCACTATTACAGCATTTGAAAAAGTCTTGAGAAAGTAGTGAGTCTTACCCATTGCAGGTGTGGCAAGGGTCTGCCGGCCAACAAGCTGGGCAGGGCCCAGTCCATCAAGAAAATCACTGAATTGACTGTCAGCCCCTAGTCGCACTCCAGGAAATATTAAGCTATCAGGAAAAAAACAAAAACCAAGGAAAGCAAAATTTAGATCTCTTGAGAATTCTTTTCCTTGCATGCTCTACTTAGATATACACCTGTTATCTGATTGTCTGGATTGCCATCAGCCAAGTATCTGCAGGTCAACAATGACTGGAGAAGAGGTCTAAACTTTCAGTTTAGCCTCTGATGTCGTTTGCTAGAGTCCTTGGTGATAGCTTTTGGTATGCCTAGAATCTGGATATTTAAAAAGCCAAGTCTAAATCATTATCTAAATGTACTTTTCATATGAAAATATGATTTTTTATAATAAACTAATTACTCATGAACAAGTGGCATTAATGCAACACATTTAAAGTGGCTAATAATTTCTTGAATAAATACTATTGTGTAAGTTCTTATTTATAAAACAAACAGATTCAATTTATTCATCTATGAATGAGTTCAATGTTTAAATTACCTGAGTCATTAACCCAAATGGAAATAGGATGATTATATCAAATTCTTACAAAAGTGTGACTGTATTTAAGCTGCACCAGAGTGGTGATCACTTTTTTTTTTTAAGATTTTCTTTTTTTGAAAGACTGACACACCTAACACAAATGGAAATCTTGTATTTGCGGGGCCATTTCCAAAATCCCCCAACAACCAGGGTTGGGCTAAGCCAAAGCCTGAAACCAGGAATTCCATCTTAGTCTCTCTTATAGGCAGTGGGAACACAAGTACTTGGGCCATTTCTGGAGGAAGCTAGATGGAAAGGCAGGACTCAAACTAAGAGTTCTGACATGGATGCAGGTGTTCCAGGTTCAACACACTCAGCCTTCCCTGGTTTATTGACGTGATTCTCTCTGGGTAATGAGGACAATTTTTCTAGTTGGAATTCAGAAACTGTTATTAGAACGGGCTTTTGAATGGGATTTTATGCCTCCACTATGCTGTATGCGTAGCCTTTCCTCACAATCAAGAGGATTAGGACACACATCCTTATCCTATCCAGAAACTGAAAATAAGCCTATGAGAAATTGAGTGGTTTATCCCAGGATAGAGGCAAATTTTATTTGATTTGTTGCTAATTATATTAGGAAACATATCCAGTCTTTGATTTCATATGCTTCATACCACTTCACCAAATATTAGTATTTTTTTCAGCAGGTTTTTCTCCTTAACTTTCATGTCTGCTGATTTCTGTTCTTAGCTATATCTTGCTGGAAACATGCATAACAATCACTCAATCAAACGGACAACGATCTACTCATCCCAGGAATGCAGAAGCACATCGTAAAAACTAACTTGATATGATTTTATTCACTTTCAAAACAGGACAATATTAGTAAAAGAGGAAAAGGTTCTGAGTACTATGTTAATAAATGAGTGAAATGACTAGTAATGAGTGAATAATTATGGAAAATTTGTACACTGTCCATCTTTACACAACCTACAACAGTGTAATGACTTATTAATGTAAGGGCTTATATGAAATGGGTAAAAAATTAGTCAAGAGAACAAAACAAAAGCTCCATTTTTTCAGAAGTAACTAAAATTCTATAATGAAAGAAAAAAATGATGAAAAGAGGTTGTAGCTTTTTCCCCCCAAGGCAAACATAGGTGATTTTTTCAAAACAGATAAATATAAGTTTCTTATGTGTATCAGAGTGTTAGACTTAAAAGCATTAGGCTTCTAGACAGTTTGGAGACATGTAGAAATGTGGAAACTCGGTTTCTTCTGAACTTTAAAGCAGAGTTTGGCGATAAGGCCAACCAGAATCTGAGTTTCTTATATGAAAGAATCCATTAAATGTGGCATTTGAACTCTACATTCAATAAGGGACTATTCTACACTCTACTAGATGATGAACGGTGGTTGAAACGTATTCACTCAGCATTTCTTCATCTTTTCAAAAGATCTAAGTCATCAGTTCCACCATCAGGATAGCCTGCACCACTGGTTGTAGGGTAACTCATGGGAGCTTTGTTTTTTCCTTGGCCATAGGCCATCCAGATATGCTGAATCACTTACTTTCCTTCAGAACTGTAACTGTTGATGCTGCCATCAGTAGACTCTCGACTCGGTTGCCGTACCATCTTCCTCATTTCAGCCGCCATGCCTGTTTCTGTGCTCCTCTGTATGGTACTTTTTAACTTCTTGTGGCCTGACTCTGACAGGAGAGATAAAAAAGAAATGCTAAGTTTGATGTAAACAGTTTTCTCCTGAATGCCAACTGATTCTACAGTTAATCTTTCACATAATTAAAATCTAATCAGAAAAACAGTGCTCCAAGATAACAATTTGCTTAATTACATAGTTTGCCCCCAAGGTTTACTTTGGCTAAAAGGTGTCACAGTGGAAGAAACATCATAGTCACAATTGCGGAGACTGCACAAGACTCAATGAATTCCACTATATTATTGCTGCTAACAATGGCAGTGAAATCTTGCCTTTGGCATTGAGTTGTCACGTGAAAAGATGTTAAATAATATAACAGGTTTCTCCTAACCTAGAATTTCCCAAATGTTCAGGGATAGAGCTCAAGAAAACGGCATGTCTTTTTAAGAGGTACTCTGAATTAAGTATGGAAAAATGTCACAGTTGACACCATCACACATCAGCAATATTCTCAAACAGAAGTAGTAGTCTTCTATTTGATGTTTTTTCCCTTAGTGAAAATTGTAGCATGCTATTTCATTTGAGAAGGGATATTTGTTATGTAGAACAAGTATGACCCTGACTTCATGTTACATAGCCATCTCCTGTTCTACTGACTCAGTGGTAGGATTTTTTGACAGAGAGAGTACTTCCATCTGCACTGTGAATTATGCTGATAATCACTTTCATTTCTGTCCCTGGGAAACAGTAAGTTGAAAGAAATTTGCTAGGGCCATTTTGAAGTGCACAGACCAGAATTCTATTCATAGTATGAAAATCAGTCTCAAAAACCTTATTTAGCTTTACGGAAAAATCCAATTTTAACAGGTTAGACAAGCTATTATTCATTCCCATGTACATATTCTATATATGTCTCCAATTTTCATGGGTTTTCATTTTTTGTGTATGAAACGAACTTGTATTTTTGATTCTATTTTTCCAACTTTCTGAAATACTCTGTAGACTTTCCAATTCTCATAAATCTCTAAAACATGTGCATAAGTATACTTTCAGATAAGCCATGTAAGAGATGATTTTTTTTCTCTTTCTGGTCACAATAATTCTCGCAAACTGAGCAAAGATAGAACAGTTTATATATGCAGACTTAATGCTGATGTATCCCATGCATTCAATGTATTCATTAACTTTTTCTATTTTCTATTTCTCTTAACCTTCTCATTGTAATTTTACAAAGGCAACAGAGGCATATTAGAAAATATTCAAACAGAGATAGCAAATGTTGCTATCTACAACCTCATCCCTCGAGGAAGATGATGACTAGTGATTTGGAAATTATGCCTTCTTTTTATTTGTACACACTTCTTCACTTGGTTTCTGTTATCCACACTTTCCATTGCTAGCTTCATATTGTTTGCTTCTCTCCAGGACCATATACTGGACCATTTAATGCTTATAGGTATAGGCAGTCCCCATGTGTTAGCCCTTAGAACTCTGAAAATTTTTCTAACTTACTTTCTAGTTTAAGCCCTCCAAAATGTGTCTCTCTACTCCTAACCATTCTCCACATTTGTCTGTAATTGTCTATAACTTTTTTGATCTAGTAGATATTTCAAAGTTAATACACCAATGGCAAAACTCTAACCCTACAACCGTTACCACTGACAACCAGAGTCTTGCTCCTTTAGTATAAGACACGTGCACTGAGTTGCCCAGGCCTACCACTGTGTAATCACCCTTGATTCCTCTATCACACCCATCCAAATCCACTCATCAATTTTCTTGGCTTTACGTTTAAAATACATCACAATTCTGATCACGCCACATCCTCTCCACTGCTGCAATCCCAATGAGAGCCATTTGCATCAATCAACAAGACCAATGTAACCACATTGTTCTTGCATCTTGTCCTTTCCGCCTCAGAATATTCTGTGTAATAGCCTTGCCAATTACCAGAGACACAAATCAGAAAATCACTTTCTTGAGATTTCATAAAAATGAATCTCAAGAAGTAAACAGAAAATCCAGATTGTTAGCGTGTCCATAAAATGCCAGTTAAGCTGCCCTGTGGATACCTAACATCCTACCTTCCCACATGATCACTGCTCTCCACTCACACTATCTTGCTGTTTCTGCATCATTTCATGGTCTTCCTGCTTCCGTATGCTTCACAGTCTTACTTCTCTCTGCCTCTTCTGTCTTGCCTTCTTGTTCTCTGCTCTGATATCAAATCCCGAAAAAGGCTTTTCGTGATCCTCACCCTTCCTGATTCCTAGTTATGACTTTTTTCATATCTCTATTGTTACTTTCATCAAATCTTTATGTGTTTTGTTTTCAATTAGGATGTAATTTCTACAAGGGTGAGGACATTGTGTGTTCTGCTCACCACTATCCCCAATATCGATAAGAGTGGTATAAACTTGATTGTGGGATCACATCACATATATTAGTTGGAATTTTCCCATTCAATATGTATGTAATACAAGCATATGTGCAGCCTTTCTTTTTTAATGACTTTCTCATTTCTTTAATAGAATGTCATAAAACTACATCTACATTCATTTTTTAAAATGATTGCATTGTTCTATGGAATGGCTATCTGTATTGCAGTTCACAACTAAACTACAAATTTACAGGTTTTTGGATTTTTCTAAATGTAACAGGAAAATCGTTATGTAATACATTTCTATAAGTTGGAATGCCAGTGAAAAGATAGGAAGCTATTTAATCTTGATGGCTATTTCAAACTGCCTTATAAAGATACAGCAATTCATACATACTTCATCAAAATTCAAATGGCTGCTGTTTTCCTACAGAAGCTCAAGTAATTCTTCCTTTTTGATATGTCTTGCTTTCCTGTAGAACACGTTTATTTATTGAAGCCAGCAACTTCGTGTGTAGCCATTTTGAATGCTGCTTAGTTTCTATAATGACACATTTTATACTATGCCTCCTTTATGGAAAAAATAGTTCATTTAAGAAGTTACTGTGACAGAGCAATATTTAATTCGTGCTCATATACTGGCCAGATCCCTTACGCAGGATGCGGGTAGATCACTGGGTATATTACCAAAGTACTTAACCAAGTGAAATTACAAGCGCTTACTCAATTTAGCCTGAGGCAATAAAGCCAGGGTGGAATGCCAATCTTTATGCAAATAATGAGGATCACAAATAGAGAAATTAGGACAGACTTCACAACATGAGATGATGCTGGAAGAAACTGTTAAGAGGATCATTAGTTTGGAAGCTCATAGTAAATTGTTTTTAAAATCAGTTTTTCATCCATCTAGAAAACATTCACTCAACATCTATTATATGTCATAAGCTTCTGGTTACTAAGGATATCCTGGCAAATGACAAACTTCCTGCTGTGACAGAGCTTACATTCTAGTGTGCTAATGCACCAGTGGGCAAATAACAATACGGTGCTGATGGCAGTGTTATCCAGAAAACACACACACAGGGTAAGGAAGATACAGAGTGACCAGGGTAGAGCAGAATTTTGTTTTGTTTTGAAGAAATCGGGGTCTCAGTATGCAGGAGTGTGCAGGATGCAAAGGGAAGCAGCATGCAACAAAAGTGGTCCTGGTGGCCATGACAGCAAAGCCCTGAGTCCGGCGGCAAGGAGGACCGTTGTCTTGCCAGTAGCATAAAGTGTCCAGGTTTCCTCTGTCGATTATTCACTGTCTCTGCTGGGTGTTCAGTGTCCCTGCTGGACGAATGAGGCTCTGCTGCACAGCTGGAAGTCCAGATGACAGGCAAGCGTAAACTGTAGTATCCGATTTCTCTTTCCTAACATTTCACATGGCTGTTAGTTTTTATATAAAATGAAAAAGTTTTATTAATTTGTATTTTCAAATGAGATGCCATTTTCCTAAAGAAGAACTTGTGTCCAAAGTGAAAGTTTTGCCTAACAACTTCTAAAATGGTAATTCTATTCATTCTGGTAATCACATAATCTGAGAGGATCATTGACATGTTTTTATATTTACTTAAGTTTTGGAAGTTGATTCATATATGTATTTGCATATATATATATAATTTTCCATTGAGTTTTTAAAAATTTTCATTGCACAATTATGTAGGGACTAGGATCCTCCCCCAAAATTTGCCTCCCCTCCACTGATTTTCGTCATATTACAACAGTATAGTCCTTCACAACAAGTTACAGTTCCATCAGTCCGACACTGCTGTTACAGACAGTGTCAGACAGTCCAGCATCCCATTGTCTAGACATGCCCAAGAGTTTCATTGGGAATCCATCTTCGATTTGGAAATAGGGATGCAGTCTTCTTTTCGGTTGTTCTAATGGAACATGGCACACAGACTGATACCGAGCTATTGTCTTATTCAAACTTATAAATACTTAATGAGAAAAGTATTGATGGCTGAAGCTGAATAAACTGTTCCAGCTTTGATTCCATCTTACCTAATTCTAAGGGCTCTAGTGTTAATTGGGGATGTGAGGTTGGGCAGTACATTATCTCACAGATGTAGGTTCCCTGAATATGGAGAAATATAATCCATGGGACAAATTGAATCAGCACTCGGCTCTGGAACCAGTCTTTTTCAGATGCTGCAATATAAAGGAATGAGTGTAACAGAGAGAGATCTTTTCCATAGTGGAGAATAACTTCCAGAAGTACATGTCCAACATTGCAGTTGGTAGCAAAACCTTCAACTAGAAACCTGAATTCATAAATCTCAATCTGCAATTACTAAGTTCATCACAGTTTAAAAAAACGCAGAATCTGATATTATATATTTGCAAATAGAACAATGGCTTAGCTACTCATATCTTTTCCATGTATATATCTGCAAATAAGCTTACATATTTATTGGGAAGACTATTATAATCACATCTATTTTAAATAAGTACAAATATATACATATATATTTATATATTATTACCCACATTTGTCCCTCTAAATCTCACAAATACAACATAAGACTTATATATGAGTTGCAAATTAAATATAATTAAACATAATTAAATCAACATACTTAAATATACATTTAATATATAATATATATATTATGTATATATAATATATACATTTAATATATAAATACTATAAAATGTTTTAAATACCCTCATTATTAAAAATTATTTGTATCCACTGAAGAATCATTAGTTTAAAAAGACAGCTTGTACATAAAATCTTTGATTTTAAAACACTTCAAAAATTCTACAAGGAACAATAGAACATGAAAAAACAGTGCGTAATTTTCTATAGTCAGAATGATTTGAAAAAAATCAGCAAAATTCACAATTTTGGCAGACAAGATTTAAGCACTATGGCAGAACAAACTAACTTTCAGAAAATATTCCAAAAGTGTCATATTTATACTTAAGCTCTTTTTCACTTTGCAGTTAGCAATATGCTATATGCAGAAACATTTCCCTGAATTATGAATTCATTCTGTAAACACTCATTAGACACTAGGAATATAACATGATAAACATCCTCCTAGGTATTACAGATATAGCAATAAGACCAGATAGGGTATAGGAACAGGTCAGGGCTACAGACCAATTAACAAGAAACATGGGCAAGCAGATCCAACTGAAAGCCATGGCACTGAATGTAACCAGCAAGGTTAAGAGCTACGGAGACACATAGAGTAAAGAAAATGGGTATTCTCCTATTAGGGGTCTAGAAGGTTACCCAGGCTTTTAGGGAGGCAGAAAAAGATGCTTTTTTTTCTTTTTAAGGGGAAGGGAGGTAATGTCAATCTAAGGATGTAGAAGTCGGAAGAAATATTTCAAGAAGCAAAATATTGTGTTCATTACTACCTGAAGCTGTAGCAAGAAAAGACAAAGGGAGGAAAATGCTTGGCTCAGTGGAAATCACTGATTCTCAGAGACCAGTTGAAGGGAAGTAGCAAAGGCCAGTAAAAAAACAGAAGAGGGGAGAAACTCTTTAGAAAGGGTTTGGTGTAACTTAGATGTATTTGCAGAAAATCACACGTTAGAAGAAGCTATCTATTTAAGATATGGGATAATATGAATATTTCTATGTAGAAAGAAATGATTAGACAAACAGAGAAGAAAACAACATAATCAGATCTCATGTTATCTGTTGGACAGGTGGATAAAATAGACATCAGGTAAATCATCCTAGAATCAGTTCTCTTTAACACCAGCATAACTAACCAACGACTGATTACACAAGTTGAATCCAGAGAAAAATATGGCAACGTCCTATTAACTTACAAAGTATAAAGTAAGTGTAACCTTTTGCTTATCCTGAAAGTAACCGTTGGGATCAGTGATATAACTTATTTTTTATATGTATGGTGACAAAATTCGATTGATTTTTTTAGATGAAATTAGTTGTTGTTAACATGATATGCCTTACTCATTTTACCTTTGATTTACTTATTCAGCAAACTTTTTCCTGGGAGCTTTGTGTGCCAAGAGTAGTTACCTACATGTGAAAAAGGAGAGAAGCCTTGACCTTACTGTTCTCATGGCCTGGAAGGAGTGAGTCAGGGCAAGCAAGGTCTCACTGTAATGCAACGTAAGTACACTATAGTGGGTTCATTCTCTGTGGTTATCTTACATCGGTTAAATAAAATGGAGAGAGGAAGAGGTTAAGAGGACATGTAAAACAATGTGTATGAATCTACATTTTGCAATGCTTATATTTGATGAGCAGGTAAGTTGGAGAAATCATTAGGTGAGAAATTGAAATTTTTCCCCTTCTTTTTTGCTTTACTTTCAGAAGATAAATCTGGCATTTATGAATTCTAAATTAGGCTGCCTAAAAGCAAATCAATGTCTTTATCTGACATTCAAATAAAATAGCAACATGTAATCAAACTGTGAAGTTGGATAGTATTAAATTTAATAAGAGACTACAGTCTTGTATCTAAGAGATTTTCAAATGAAATATTTATTCAATATAGATGATGGGGTAGTGGGTGGAAAGGGCTCATATTTCATTTCAGATCACGATAACAGCATACCAATCAATCTTAAAACGAAAAAAAAAACTGACTCTTTGGGATAAATACATTTCCTTGAATGTATTTTAGAATGTAGTACAATAATAAGACAGGAAACAAGCCAAAGAAAGCCACAGAAACAAGCCAAAGAAAAATCATAAAGGACATTTTATAAATGTCTTCAGGGTGCACAATATACATCATTTGGGTTGTTGTGTTATCATTATCAACACTGTTACAACATCTTCTTGTTTCTAATGCCAGTATTCCCCACAAAAAATCATATATACCCTGTATCAGATACAGAATGATATAGTAATATTCTCACAGATCTCCATTGCAAGGCCATAAAAAATATCCAGGTAGCTATCCTTTGTCATCTTTTGTCACTGGATGTCAGATGCATCCAATACTGTGATGACCAGGCAACAAGCTTTTATTAGAAGTTCTGTGCTAAGAATGTCACACTTTCCTTTACTGTTGAAGCAAATAAACAAAAAATGTCACTTTTTTGTTGTGCCAACATTTTTGAGTATACTCATCCAGAGTCAGATCAGTACATCTTTAAAAATGTCATAGATTGAGGATGATTTTAATAAAATTGCAAGAAGGATTCTTCAACTCTTAGATTTACCTCCTTTTCTTTCACTCACTCCCTAGGTTAGTGCTACCAGTCATAAGGTCTGGTATTTTCCCTTTGTCCTCCCTTTTTCTGAAGAGCTTTCTAGCGAAAGAAAGACAGTGGTCAAGAGGCTACAGATGGTGCCATTCAGAACATTTCTGTGAGACAGAAGGAATAAACCCCCCTGATGGTACTTTCCTTCCACAGAGTACTTCACATCATTTGCAGTGACGCACTTACCCTCTTTCATTCACTTCCACAACACAAAAGGGATAGAAGGTTTTACTTTGTTGCCATGTACTTCAAGTTCTCTAAGGATGATAGCTTGAGACAAGAGTTTCATCTTGCTGAACACTGATTTCTTTTCTCCCCAGTACTTCTGTAAGTAATTAGTGTCTTATAGGAAACCTGGAACTATTATGAGCAACTAAAATAAAATGTCTTACCTGTTGCATCTGCTCACAGCACGCACTCACATTGATCTTTTCCTGCAAAACACTTTCCAATACGATATGGATTTTTCTTTTTGCCAAGGTATGAAAATGTACACAAAAGCAAGAAGGCCATTCATATGTTTTAGGTAATCTGCATATGAAACTGTATAAGCCTGCTAAAATATTTAAGTAAAAAGGTTTATTGATTAAAAATATATATTTTAATTTATCTGAAAGGTAGAAAAAGGAGAGCAAGAGCTCTCACCTTGGTTCACTTTCTAGAGGCTCACAACAGCCAGGGCTGAGCCAGATCAAAGCCAGGAGCCCAGAACTCAGCACACTGAGTCTCGCACATGGTGGCAGGGACCCAAGCACTTAAATACCTGCTGTCTCTCAGGGTGTGCATTCTCGGGAAGCTGAATCAGATGAGGAGTAAGGACTTGAATGCAGGCATTCTGATTTGGGGTGCAGGTGTCCCAGACAGTATCTGACCCACCATGCCAGTGGAGAGGTGTCTAGTCACCAAAACACACCTATGTATGTCTGCATATCATCTTGTGTCAAGTGAAATAACAGAAAGGAAAATATACCCAACCCAGGTTTCTCATTGCTGTAAATTGGCTTCTCAAGGCTTCCCATGTCTTTCTCTTGTGAGGGGCTAATTGTGTGCTCTTAAGGCACATACATTCAAGCTCTAAGCACTAGTCCTTAGAACTAACTGTATTTGGATAGTCTTTCAAGGTATAGTTTAAAACGAGCCTCACTCAATCAGAATGCTGTCTTTTTAAAAGGAGGAGATTAGGTCACACAGAAGCAAAAAGGAGCAAATATGTAGAGATGCCCTTGCAGAGTGGCAGCCACGCTGCCACAGTGTGCAAGCCAAGAAGAGAGATCGTAAATCTAAGCAAGCAGGCCTGGTGTAGCAGCCTAGCAGCTAAAGTCCTCGCCTTGCACACACCGCACATGCCAGGATCCCATATGGGTGCCGGTTCTAATCCTTGCAGCCTTGCTTCCCATCCAACTCCCTGCCTGTGGCCTGAGAAAACAGTACAGGATGGCCCAAAGCCTTGGGACCCTGCACTCACATGTGACCCTGCACCCTTGTGGGAGACCTGGAAAAGGCTCCTGGCTCCTGGTTTCGGATTGGCTCAGCGTCAGCGTTGCGGCTGCTTGGGAGTGAAGCAATGGCCAGAAGATATTCTTCTCTGTCTCTCCTCCTCTCAGTATATCTGACTTTCCAAAGAAATGAAATAAATCTTTAAAAAAAGGAAAGCAAACATTCAGGCATTTAATCTGACTTTGCCCTCCAGAAGGTGAGACATCCAATTACTGCCCAGCAAGCAGCCCACTTGTTGTTATTTGTCATGGAGTCTATACAAGGAAAACACATTAGGGGAGTGTTATTATTTTCTGAGTACCCTTAAGTTCTCATCTTATTTAATAAAAGCAATGACTTAAAGCTTGTGGGAATAAAGAATACCTAAAGGGTCTCGGGTGAGATTAAGCGACAAGTGCAGGGATGTACTTATTTTTCCAGTTTAATTGATCTAAAAGCGGTGTCAAGTATTACATGGCAACACCTAAGTCATTTTTGACAACTCTTGATGTTCAGAAAATGAAGTGACAGATTTGCCCAGGAGTTGTAAATATATTAAGTTTAATAAAATTAAAATGTGTATGTGTTGCATTTTTTTCTAACCATTCTTAGTTTCTGGACTTTCTGAAGCACCCTAGTGTGTAACACATTCAGTTCAAATCTGTTTAGCTTCCTTTGGCCTGTGTTAACACCTCTGGACTGGTGTTGTGACACAGCTGGTAAAGCTACTACCTGTGATGCCAGAAGCATCACATACAGGTTCCATTTCGTGTCATGGCTGCTCCAGTTTGGATGCAGTTCCTTGTTTAGGACCCAGGGAAAGTAGCAGAGGCTAACCCAAGTGTCTGAGCGCCTGCCATCTACAGGGAGAGCCGAACCAAGCCCTTAGCTCTCTGGCTCCCTAGCTCCTGGCATTGGCAGCCATCTGAGGGAGTCAACCAGCAGATCTTTTTTTATATATTTCTCTCTTTTGAATACATTAATATTAAAGCGTAAGTTAATATCTCAGATAAATCTGGATTTCAGTTACTAACTATGTACATAGAATATCTTCTTCCTATCTACCACTGGGACTATAAAGCTAAAACAATACATATGGTTGAAACCTGGAAAGCAGCACAGTCTAATACTGTTAGGTGGTCACCATGTGGAATACGGGCCACCTTATATTCCAAGAGATGGCCAGACAGAAAGCTGTTAAGTGGGTAATTCTGGAATCCATATCTAAAGAATCAGCTTCATGACTTCCTTGCTTGCAGGCCGCTTACCAGTTTCTCTGCAACTCACTTCCCTCATATCAGCAGTGGGAAGAAAACAGGACCTACATCCCTAGGTTATTTTGAGTATTAAGTAAATACATATAAGGTGTTCAGGGGACTACCCAGAATCTATTTAATGTTATCTTTTGTTGCACATAGGGATATTTTCTATATATTAGGTCTTCAAGTAGAATGATGCCATCTACTCTTTCTCTACCCATAAAAAAAAATCTTGTTTCAGTGCCTTACATTTTAATTGAAAAATGCTTTTAGGTATGCAATACAATGAAATTGTAACATGTTACAGAGTACTTCTTCTTCTAATACCCATTTTACCCTTTTCGCTTTGCAGCAACAATTCTCCCATTCTCCCAATAGCCTACCTAGGCGCTAACCCAAGTTTTCTCCTCTTCTATAATCAATCTAATACACTGTGGTGTGACTGTGGGAGTACCTATTTGGGTTTCTGCATGGCAGAACTTGTTGAAGTCGGCAAAGTCTGGGCCCCTGGCATGGCAGAGTCACAATGACAGACCCTAACCAGACTACCCATCTAGACTATTATGTGAGTCTTGAGTAAGCTCCTCTAACTGTGGATGCCCCTTCCTAGGGGCTTAATGCATTGACACACAGGGCAAGCACAATGGCTCAACTGGCTAATCTTCTGCCTGAAACATCTGCATCGCATTTGGGCTCTGGTTCATTTCTCAGCTGCTCTACTTCTCATCCAGCTCCTTGCTTGTGGCCTGGGAAAGTAGTGGAGGTGGCTCATGTCCTTGACAACCTGTACCCACAAGACCTGGAATAAGCTCCTAGATTCTGGCCCTAAATTGGCTTAGTTCTGGCTGTTGTAGTCATTTGGGGAGTGAGGCCTATGAAATAAGCAATGATGAGGTCTATGATATCTAGATTCTGACAGAAGTTTCTGTGTGGAAATCAGCAGGGGGGGATATAATAGTTGCATAGAGGCAGGTTTGGTATAGCAGAACACGCACTTCACAGAATAACACTAGCATGTTCTAGCATACATTGAAATGATTGCTTTATAATTTTTACTTAATTTGCTGAATGTTTTTCTGCATATTTTAATAGAGCATAAAAGCAACATTTGCGAAGATTTGGAACAAGCAGCGATTCCAAAGAACACTGTGGTTCTGGTGCTGGTCTTCCACAATTAGAAAACTGAAACTCCTATCATTGGTTATTTCTAACTCTAGAATTTTTGGGAGAAAAAAAGATATAAACTCAAAGACACACTAACAGCCATCTCTTGTATTTATAAAGGCAAGAGGTGGGAAGTAACAGAGCGAGAGAGGCATTTTTGCCACTAGGAATTTGTTTGGTATTTCAATTTCCATTTTATTAATAGGGATGTTTGGAATTTTAATGCCAGACAGGATACTTGCAATTCAGTTGGCAGAGGTTGCAAACATGTTCACTAGCAAACTTTCAGGGAGCAAGCCAGAAAATACTGCAGAGATTACACATAGGCCTTTTCTTAGCTACGAAACAATCGAAACTGACTGTTCACATTCTTTAGAACCACATACCATGGCCAATGTACGATGTACATTCTGCGATCCTGGGAGATTTTGTCAAATTCAGTCGTGAAAAGCAACAATGTCTCATGGTGGTACCACTCACCCAAAAATATTGTCATTCTCATTTCTTGTACATAATTGGAGTTTACTTGATTTTGTGATTATCAAATGCATGTGGTTGTTCTAAGTTAGTTCATCAGATCATCTAACTGAAATGGGTAATCTGGACAAAAGAGAATTAACACCAAAAAAGGAATGAAAAACCAACAAGCACACAGAAAAAAAAAACCCAAAATCCAGTAGTATCTATTTATTGGGTGAATAGAAAGGTAATTTGGGGGGCTAGTGCAATGGCTCAACTGGCTAATCCTCTGCCTGCAAGTGTCAACATCCCATATGGGAACTGGTTTGTGTCCCGACTGCTCCACTTCTGATATAGTTCCCTTTTCATGGCCTGGGAGAGCAGCAGAGAACAGCTCAAAACCTTGGTTCTTGAACCTGCCTGGGAGACCTGGAAGAAGCTCTTGGTTTTGAATTGGCAGCTCCAACCATTGCAGCCATTTGGGGAGTGAATTAACAGATGGAAGATCTTTCTCTCTGTCTTTCCTTTTGTCTGAAAATCTGCCTTTCCAATAAAAGTAAATAAATACACATATATTTTAAACAAACATTTTTGGTCTAGGAGAACACAAGACACTGAGGTTATATGGCAGGCTGGGAAGGCACAGTCAGCAATTCAGGAGTCATCTGGTAGTATCCAAGGGGAGAAAGAATGAATTGCAGAGGGGATGAGTAAGATTAAGAAATGTCAAATTTGATGAGGCAACACATCACAAGAATGAGTGACCATCAGCACAATGTGATTTTGACCTAGTCTGACCTAGTCCTTTCAGCAAAAGTGCTGTGACTACTTCTGTTCAGGATGGCACTGAGATCAAACACTACCTCTGAGTATGGACACTCAAAGGATAAAACTGACAGAGGAAAAGCCCTTGTAAATTTGAAGTCTGCTCACACAGGCTCTGGCAGTAATTTGCAGATGGTCTGAGTGTTACTGGTAGTGAGTAGAAGACTATAAGCGTCATGGAAAGTTTATTTGAGATGGGGTATGCTGAAAAGTTGGGGAAATCAGCTCCTAACAGGAATAAACTTAAATAACACACCTGGAATCTGCATATCTTAAGACTAAAAGAAAACCTGTGAGCAAAAAGAAATCTGGTGGTAAAATTTATGTAGCAGAATATTGAGGATAGCAAGGCGGCTTACTAGGCTAATGCTTTACTTGCCATACTTGCATCCTTCAAGGACAGTGGATCAAGTCCTGGCTGCTCCATTTCTGATGCATTTCCCAGCTGATGGTCCAGGAAAACAGTATAAGACGGCCCAAGGTCTCGGGTCCCTGAACCCATGTGGGAGACCCAGAAACAGCTCCTGGCTGTGGCTCTGGCTCCAGCTCTGACCACAGCAGCCATTTGGGGAGTGCACTCGTGGTTGGAAAACCTCTCCCTATCTCTCCCTCCTTCTCTCTATAACTCTTTTTAGTACTAATAAATAAGTCTTTCAAAAATCCTGTATAATAGCATATTAAATATATCACATTTAATTTTTATCCTCATACCCATATCTTTTGATAATTTAGGTACACAAGACATGAAAATATACAATTCATTAGAAATGCAAAAGTTGTACTGGTAAAGGATAAATCTGGTGGACTGAGGCTTACCAATGGCCAGAAGAGAACTGCCTGCATCTTAGGGAATTAACTATTTTAAGTGCAGAACTTAACGATTCTACGGAGAACAATGGATGTGCCTAAGCAGATGCTTAAATAAAATGAGAGACAGTGATGATACTATAATGTTAATGCTAATTTCACATTTTTAGCAAAGTTGATCAGTTTCTTCCAGTTTTCCTACTAATTTTTAGATTTTTTTTTATTTTAAAAAAGTTTATTGGAAAGGTAGATACACAGAAAGAAGGAGATACAGAAAAAAAGATCTTCCGTCTATTGATTTACTCCCCAAGTGGCCACAACCGCAAAAGCTGAAGTGATTTGAAGCTGGGAGCCAGGAGCTTATTGTGGGTCTCCCAGGCTACATGTAGGGTGAAGGATGGGAAATGGGACAGCTGGGATATAAAGCCCATTTGGGATCCCAGTGGATGTAAGATGAGGATTTAGCTGCTAGGTTATCACAGTGGGCCCTTCCTACTACTCCTAAGGAGCTGTCCTAACTTGATTGTCCACGACCATCCGGAGAGTCTGGCAGTCTTTGTTAATCCTACAAAAATATTTGGTTTTGTATTAAACCTCAGCAAGTGGATGCTGCCAAGAAGAAAAACACTATCTTGGAAGCTAAAAACAAACCTGGATTTTTTTTTTCATGAAAGCAGATATAAATTCATAAGAATATTATAAAAACTTTAAATAATTTGATGCATTTTGCAATATAAAGCAGTCCTAAAAATAAGCACCTAGCAGAGAACCCTGAAATACAAATGACAGGTGGATCAATTTAATCCTTTTTGGAACAAGCCAGGTCTAAAACATCACCCTGGAATTTTAAAAATGAACAGTCACATCCAAACTCTTTGTTTAAAGAACTCAGTGTATCCATGGCTAAACCTTTATCCTGCAGTCATATAGGTCCATACTGACACAATGAAAATTAGAGCTTGAAGCATTCTACTTCAAAGCCTCTGACCTTCAGTGAAGATGAAATTCATCTTGTTAAAAGGAAAAAACAAAAACATCACAGGGTAACCTCCTTGCCAAAGCAGTGGAGTGTGTATATTTTAGTCTCAGAATTGCTTGTTTCAGAAAGAATACACACTGTCACACTCCATCTGGTCAAACCCGAACAGGCCAAGTTCAATCTGCAGTGACTTTGGCATCTCTGTTTCAGTTCATTGTTACATGTCAGGCAGTACCACCTGGCCTCAGCCATATATGACAGAATTCACAAAGTTCATGAAAAAATGGTATTAGAAGATAAACTTATTTTCATAGATTTTTTAATAAGAGATTATGAATGAATTCTGAAAGGGCCTTTAGTGTTTATATAACTCATAGGGGCCTACTCCTGAAGATCACAGTCTACAAAAACTGGTCTCAGTTCTATTCTTCATAGAGATACTAAGATTTTGTTTGCAAGCTTAATTCTGAGATGAAATAGTGAAAGGTTCTCCATAACGCTTCTCTAAACTGTCCCCAAAAGTACAAAAGAAAGACAAATATAGTATAACCCCTGTGCCCTGATTTCTTAGCAAATTGTTTTCAGCTGTATTAGTTTACAAAGTACGTAAGTACGTTAACTTAAAAAAAAAAACCGTAAAATTCTAGATCCATCTGAGTAAAAAGAGTCTTCTACATTTGATAGATTAATCGATCATTGCTAAATTAGACACATATAAACTTAAGAATAATCAGAAAATGGATCCTAGAAGGCGCAGTTGAAAAGAATCATCTCCAGCATACATTCAACTACGTATGGCTAATTTTGTAAAGGTTAAATGTCACAGAAAATATTTGTATTGTAAAATGCAAGAATTCTTAAGTTTTGTATCTTCTTCATAGGGACCCTGTAATACAATATGGATAAAGTCATCATAACCAATAAACAATTCATGCCACGTCTAGCAGACTCCAAGTTCTGGCCAAACAACTTCATTGGCTTCCAGAACTACAGGGCCCTTCTTTTTAGAGGACCATGTTAAGGCAGGTGCCATTTCCAAAACATCACATACAGAACTGCTGGGTACCAAAGTTAGTCTTGCCTGTCTGTTGGTCATCATGCATCTAGTAAAATGACAATGACATTCACAAAAAATTTTCAACATTTGCAAAATATGTCCAACTTGGTTATGGAGTAACAGAGATGAAAGAAGTTAAATGATTTTTGCTATAATCACAATACAGTGAACAACAGAGTGCAAATCCAGAGATTGTAGTTCAAGTTATGAAATGCTTATCCTTTATTAGACTCTCATTAGGTAACCACTGAGGGGTTCAACTCCACACAGAGTAGGCAGAGGTAAGCTAATTGCCTCTTACTGCCTCTTGAATGCTGGCTAGTGCTCCAAGACATGCGTAACCTCAAAAATGACATTTCTCCTAATTCTAGCCTTCGCCTTTTCCTGATTCCTTCTACATTTCTGTCTTTGAACAGAATTTAGTCAGCTGTTGAGAGTATACTTGTTATACTTTAAATACACGCACGGACATATACACACATAAACTGTAAAATGTAAGTATGGCTGGAGTTTCAAATCTTAAGGAGCCTGGGCAACTCCTCTGGCAGGACACAGTCCGTGCAGGTAAGCGCAAGAAGCATGATAGGAAACAGTCCAGAATAGGCCATGGAAAGTTTCCCACTGGCACACATTCAGCATGGGTCAGGAGCAGACCAGGCTGAATCAGTTCATGTCATCCACTGGCAAATCCGATCACCAGAACAGAGTGTGGGATGAGCCGGGTTTAGTCACGACAAAACCAGTACACATTATGGAATGCCAGGGCGTGGTTGCCTGTACTGGATATGAATGCAGCACCCAACCAGCACACGTGAGATCCAGGAAGGGAGGGACAGAGCTGGCAGGCGGATTAAGGGACTAGTCCCCTCGCCGGACAGCTACTCCCACTGGAGAGCGTGGGCTGGGACAGAGACAGACCAGACTAGGCAAGGCTACAACACCTGTGCGCTGCATGTGGACTAGATCAGGGAAAAGCCAGGCTGGGCTGATTATTCCTGCAGGTGCAAGCATAAATTAGAGTAGGTGAGGGATGTTTGGGCATAGCCACAGAAGCTGGCACTGGGGACTAATTCTGTCAAGTCAAATCACAGAACCACATAAAGAGTGCATAAACCGGGACAGAGAGACCTGGGAGGGAAAAAGTGGGTTCCCCCTTCTTGGGTCACTATTCCCACGGGAAGGCATGAAAACTAGGACGGGGGCTGGGATGGCTAGATAGAGAGGCACTCAACAACACCTGTGAGGGCTGGATGGTTGAGTTGGTTAGATAGAACTGAGCTTTAATACACATTGACAAGTACAAGAGCCAAATGGGATGGGGGACAGACTGGTCTTCTGCAACACATACTGGCAAACCAGGGTAGGGGGTGGGCCTGGTGGGGGTTATTGTGGGTCGCCCCGACTAGGCTGCAGCTCCCACTGGTTGATGTAAGGGCCCAACCAGACTGGACTGCAACACCCATTGGTTCCAGTGCAACTCGGGACTGAAAACAGAACCAGCCCAGCAATTGAAACCACCAGTTGATCGGGGTGATGGACTGTGCTGGGCCCTGTGCTTGCTAGAACATACAAGAAACTAGTCTGGGAATACCTCAAAGTTTCTTTGGAGATCTCCCCAATCGAACTGCTGGACTCAGAACTCTAATCAAGAAAAGACAGAAGACTGAACAGATCAATCATTCATCTCAGCTATATGTTGGCAGCGAAATATGGGGCAAACGGAGACTTTATGATGGACCATATCAATCAGTGGATGACCTCATCGAGCGAAACTGGCAGCGATTCATAACTGGAGAACTATTAACACCACTTGAGCACATATCTCAGAGCATGCCCCACATCTGGGACTTGGGGTGGGCGGGAAACTGGGTGGGGCTTCTCCCTCAATATCCTCCTTTACCTCAGATACATGATGGAAACAATATGGACATAATAGTATTACCCACTTCCCTATCCCCCTGAACCCTTTTTTTTTTCTTTAACTGTAATTAACTATGTAAAGATTGTCAACAACAATACAATAAAATAAATTTACAAAAAAATAAAAAAAAAGAATTTGATTATACTGCTCTATCAGGAGAAAAGACAGGATGACTATTTGCTTTACACACATTTCTAAGGAGAATATTCATTCGGACATTTTAATAAAAGCTTACAGAATAATGATAGGACACATACTTGGACCTACTATCATGTGTAATAAACCACTGAATAACACAGGGATGGGTGGAAAACACTGAGGTGAAATAACAACTAAACAAATTGTCTTTAGAACTACTTCCAATGGATTCTATACTTGCACATGCATGCACATAAAAAAGAAAAAAAAGGAATAACCATTCTAACTGTTGAATCTTTCAGTGTCAGTACTTTAATCAAAGTGAAGTTGAGTTTAAAAATTTTTAACATAAAAACCATCTCATTATTTTAGGAAAAGTCACATGAATTTTACTTTCTTGGGACGAGTTATCTTCCAATCTGTTTGTCTTCCAACCACAATTGTATCGAGACCAATCTCTCCTTCTGTGTTAGAAAAGTACGTCTTCTCTTTTGCAGCACCCCTAACTTATACTTCCTCCCCTTTTCTTCTCCATCTTATTCTTTTCCATTTTACTCCTCAAACCCTCCAAAGTTCTCCTTCCGTATGCTGCTTATATACGTGTCTGTCTATACACACACACACTCACACACACTCCTACCTTCATTTCTCAGATGGATCTTAAGCAGTTAGATGGTACAGCTGTAGGCAGTGCAGAATCATTATTGAATGCAGGTTATAACTTGGTAGGGGAGAACTGTTTCAGCAACTCCATCAGTAAGATCAGAAGCATAGGACATGCCTGACTGCATAATGCAACAAGGAGCAAATCAGCATCTGCTGGGCCGAGTTAAAGAGCGTTCCAGAAAAGAATACAAAGCTTGAGCTGTACCTTGAAACTTAATGAAAATTTGCCACATGAATAAGAAGGAAAAGGACATTTAAGATTGTGGGGCAAATTGTACCTTCAAAGTTCATGATGAAAATCACTGGTATACTATCAGGGCCAAGGCTGTTGGCATCTCTGGCCCTGGTACTTTCAATGCCAGAGGAAAGCAGGGAGGTCCATCTGTATTGTGCCTTGCTCTTCTGGGAATCTTGAAAAACCAGTGAAAAACTATGGTGAACATCTGAGGCTGTATGTTATCATGTTTATTTCTTCAGCTGTTTTATCTTTCAATTAACTCTCTCTTTCTTCTAATAATCCATCTTTGACGTGGACTCCTACTGTATTCGGAGAAAATCCTTAATCATTTAACCACATATACATCATCTTTATGTGGATAATTCCTATGGATCTTCCAACATCACTAACTTTCCTGATGTTCAATACTGATTTCCAATAGATTCCCAGTCATGTCTACGTAGAAATTCTCCTAGTATTTTACAGTTTATAGTGCTTTAACAGGAGCTCTTATTTATCCAACTGGGTAGGCCAAAGTCCCTAGGAATCCAATCAAACATAATGGTTTCACAGATGACGCACAGGCCAACCTCAGTGGAGATGGTTGAGAACATCCATCCTGCCTCTTCTCACTGCCTGCACTACGTTTGTGGACTTGCCTAGCTAGCTCCCATGACCAGACAAACCATTTTACTCTATAGATTTTGATTTTCTGGTTGATCTCTGATAGAAATTTAAAAACTCAAATTGGCCTGCTACTTTTCTTCTTTTTAAAGTTAAGGATACCACTGTTTATTTTTCACTATCAAAACATAATTCTATGGCTGTATTTCCTCTATTCATGGAGAGAAAAGAGGTCCTTCTTTTGTATTTCATCTCCCTCTCCATAGTGAGATACTTGTCATTTCAACTGAAGTTTCATAATTTACCAGGTTAGGTTTATGCTGAATGGCGTATCGATCTCCAGCTCCAGTTTTACTGGGTTTCCAATATTTGAGCATCCCATTCACAGCACTTTCTCATTGATTCCCACCAATGTTAGCATCTTTCCTTCTCTCTACCCTGCACAGAACCCCTCTGCTAAACCAAACTGGTTACATCCTGTTCTGTCTTCATGAGATGACATTTCTCTGCCTCTAGCTTTTCCTTAAACTATCACACCCACATAGAATGTCTTTTTCTATCAATGCTTTGATACCACCCCAGAGCATGTTTTCTTTTTCTTCTTTTTTAAAAATATTTCATTTATTTATTTTTTATTGGAAAGTCACATATACAGAGAGCAAGAGAGACAGAGAGGAAGATCTTCCATCCGATGGTTCACTCCCAAAGCGGCCACAATGGCCGGAGCTGCGCTGATCTGACCCAGGAGCCAGGAGCCTCTTCCAGGTCTCCCAGGCAGGTGCAGGGTCTCAAGGCTTTGGGCCGTCCTCGACTGCTTTCCCAGGCCACAGGCAGGAAGCTGGATGGGAAGAGGGGCTGCCAGGATTAGAACAGGTGCCCATATAGGATCCTGGTGTGGTATGTGCAAAGTGAGGACTTTAGCCACTAAACTACTGCACCAGCCCTTTCTTCTTAAGCATCTTTTTTTTTTTTTTACAAGCTACTCTGATCAGCCTAAGTGGTTAGTAGCATTGTTCTCTAATTAACAATATTAATTATTTCCCTGTAAATAAATTACTAATTGACTATGAACTAGTTTATAAAAATACATGTGAATGATAGACTTTTATTGAAATGATTAATGTCTATGTAACTTTTTGTCTGAATCTACATGCCTCTCTATGTGTCTCAGCCCTGTCCTCTCCGAATACTTTGGGAGAGTGGCTCTCAGAAAATGTTGATTAGATTTTAGTTAAATGAAACACAGTATTGCCTGCATGCTATCTTCAAAGGAACCTAAGTTCTTACTATTAATTAGTCAGTCAGAAAAGAAAAATCGAGGCAACCTTGATTCCACAGTGCTAATCTTATACAAAGTTTGAAGTGTAGAAGGGAAGAAAGAAATTTTTTTTTACCTACGTACAAAAATAAACTTTCTGCTGCTTATAAATAATAAGCACAGATAAGAAGCAACAACAGTACAGTTCAGTGACTTGCTTAAGCACAAAGGTGGCAGAAAACCAAACAGTTGTTAAGATTCCTTTTAAGATAAATGACTGAAACTAAATTGGGAATTAGGGGAGGGAAAGATTTTATAAATCACAGATGTATTGCCGTCATCCTGAATATATTTATGCTTTCATTCCATGGCTAATCTTTGCTTCTGAAGTTAAATATTGAGTGCTAAGCTAAAAATTGGGAAATGATTCCAAACAAGTATTACTAAGAATTCAACATCCATAACAAGATAACAGCACTAAACAGAAAACTTCTTATAACTCTCGCAAAAGCAAAAGTGTTCTTAGTCAGACGTTGATCTGGAGTCCTCTTAGGAAGAACGAAGCAAGAAAGCTATGCATAAATGTGAATGCTACCAGACTTAGGATATGGCTAAGTTTTGGAGAATAGCATTGGTTTTTAATGCACTTTTAAAACACTTTTTCCAGAGAGTTCTTAGAATGGGTTTGGCACAGGCACTCATGGTGACACTAATATATTTCCAACTTCAGCCAAATTGTTTGTGACATCATTAGATGTGTAAATAAGCAAATAAATTAGAAAAAAAAATCATCAGATTACATTTCTTCCAATAATTTACCAAAAAAGTACAAAATTAATGTATCTGAAAATTCACCAAACTCTTAACATAGTTTCTCCTGTTCTAAAAAGGCACATTTCTGTGGTCTTTGCCTAAGCATAAAAAATGAAAGACAAAATTTTTGGAGCCTAAATAGTAAGTGTGATTTATAATTTCCAAATTCTAAGTAAATACACTTGAGCACTTCTTTCAGAAACATATTTTCCTATGACTGTGTCTACAAGGGCTGTGGTGTATCTAATGCAGTTGGCACAATTTTAAATAAAAATAAAATTGCTTTAAAGGAAAATGTAACATTGTGATAACAATAAGATGTATGTTTTGGCACTAATGAGTGGGTGTAAGCTCTGCTCAATTTCAAATCCAGCCTTAAAACCCTGCAACCCTAGCTTTAAAGTTAATCATATTCTGACCTTACAACTTTATAAATAAACATACAGCTGCAGCATCCTTTGTTAGAGCTTCACCTTCCACAAAATCAGTTTTAGATTTTTCTTTCTCATTCAATTCCTGCTAATCTCAAATATAATACTATCGTAGTTTGAAAACTGCCACCTCTCCATGAAAGTCCCAGGCAAGTAAGCAAATACCAAATTTGGCTTTTGACTTTCACTTTAACAACTGAAGTTATATATGAACTAACTCTTGTAAGTATTTAGTAAATACACAAATGCAACATCGGCTTACCTTGTTTATGTTGAAAAAATATTAAGAATCAGTATGAGATCGCCCTCCGAGAAACACAGTGCTCAAAGCTGCTTTGACCTGGTTTAAGGAACTTGTGCTGTTTGTGGATGGAATATCTATCAGAGTGCTCTGTGAAGCCTTCCTTCTTGCTCTGGCTCTTGCTCCCTCCTCCTCCACTTCATCTCCCTTGTCCTTCCCTCCTCCTTCTCTGCTGCTGCCCTCTGCTGCCCCCTCGACCTCTCTCTTACACACACACACACACACACACACACAGTGTGATTAAGTTACTTCTGTCAAAATTGTTTTTCTTTAGCTTATTGTAAGCTCATGAAGTGCACAATCACAGAAGAATTTCAACATGGATCGTCTCATAAATTTGGAAACTGCTTAACGGCCACAATTTGAAAACTGCTACGTGTCACAAAATTTTAAAGAAACTACATGAGGAAGACATATTTCAATAAATGATGCGAAAGTATGTTGCTTACTTAATTAAATACTGGATGGCTTTTGACAATCTATAAGAGATATCCTAGAAGTAAAGCTGAGGACTAATACATGATTTTGAAAAGATTCCTCTTTAAAGGGTTTTTTTAAACATGGACAAGAATAAAGTGCCACAACCATTTCGTACACGCATGTGGCAATTATTATGTTCATTTGATAGATTTAAGCTGTCAAAATTACTTTCAAGGTTCATTCATTAAACATTTATAGTTTCAGCTGCCTTCCCCCAGTTGTCCTGCTACTGGGAGGAGAGCACTAGGGCAAGGAAAATGTTTTAAAAAGAAAGTCCCAGAGCCAGTACAACTTGTTGAGGCTCTGTTGCAACACCAGTGTTCCATATCAGAATGGCGATTTGAGTCCAACCTAATTCACTTCCAATCTAATTCCCTGGTAATGTGCCTAGGAGGGAACAGCAGAAGGTCCAGGGATGTGGGCCCTTGTCACCTATGTGAGAGACAGGGATAGAATTCCTGGCTCCTGACTCCAGATTGACACAGCCCTGATTATTCTGGCCATTTGGGGAAGTGAAGCAGCAAATTGCAGATCTTTCTCTCTCTCTCTTTCTCTTCCTCTGTGTGTGTGTGTGTGTGTGTGTGTGTGTGTGTGTGTGTATGTTGCTAGAATAAAAAAATCCCAACATTTGTTAAACACTGTACTTACCCATGCCCTGTGCTCAACATGGTACGCACATTTCCATGAATTCTCATCATAATTTTCTGGTGTTGGTACTGCTCTATTTTACAAAAACAGGAACAGAGGCTCTGATTCAAGTATTAGTAAGTACAAAAACCATCAATAGCAGCAAAAAAAAAAAAGGTTGGACACATTTTATCTCCACTAAAATCTATATTGTAAGCTTTAAATTTTTTTCATGTTAGCATGCCAAGGGAGGGGGAATGGTGACAACAGGACCATTTTGCTGTGATGGTATTTCTCCCTGTGGCTCCTTCTCTCTTCAACGCTGGCCCTGAGAAACTGAAAATATCAGAACTCAGACTGTTCCACTTTTCCACTTCTTCCCTCTAGGGCTGTGCTCACAGCACGAATGGACAAAGAGCAGCACAGTGATCACATGTCCTGCTAACTGTAGGACAGCCTTAGTTTACGCCCATTGTTCTGACCAACTGTGAATAGTGTCCCTTTATACTCTCAAAGATATTCTAGTTTGGATGCCAAACTTTATAGTCAACTTGTATATAAGAGGTAGATCAATACACATCGGATTAAAGAGGCTTTTATACAACTGCAAGTGAGTTTTTGAAATTTAAAAGTTTTATTAAAATTGAAATGTCAATGGAAGCAAATCTGTGCCCATTAAGAGTTTTGCCCAGAGGTACCTTGGTAGAGAATATATATGGCCCTTAGCATGCAGAATATTATCTGCGTTTATAAGGGGAAGCTATGTCTATAGGGATTCTCCAACTTAGGCAGAGAGAAGAGCAAGATGGACATCTTCACAATATGGAATGAAAGATCAGAGAGAAGAGAAAAATGAACAATGTCCACTAGCACATGTTGTACATTTGGAAAAATCAGGATAAGTAGAATTAATCTCATATCATTTATGTTACTATCCACCCCCCCATACACATACATCTCAAACTGCACACATACAGATGGAAACCCTATTTTGAAGGAACTATGGCAGGTGCTAATGGTGCTCTGGCTATATCCCCAGGGATGCACTGTTTCCATTCATAAGGATGCTAACTTACTGAAGCTACCTGCACTCACTGTTGAGGGTTCGTTCCAGTTGCTGGAGTCAAGGGGACCCATGAAGAAAACAGGCATCCTAACATATCAAAGTGTTAGAGATTCCACAAGCAGTCCTTAGCCAAGAAGAAACAAGACCTGCTGGATAAATGCATCAGCCTCTTCACCCTCATGGGAGGCACCTCCATAATCTCCCACAGGACTCCAGTGGGACTGAGCCCCAGTTGCTCCGTGGCAGCAATCTCCTAAGTAACACACACAAGCAGTAAGTAAGATCATACATTGCATTCCTTTGCCTATCTTATATCTGTGCAATCCACACTGGTGCTTTGTTGAGATCACCTGTGAAATAAAGTGTGTCTCTCTCAGAGACTTCTTTTAGGGCAACTTAACCAACACAGCTGCCAGCATTGCTTCAGTAACGCTGAGAGCTCTGTGGTTTGACCACCATTTGGGAAAGGTAAAAACTTCAAATTAACCAAGGGACCAGCATCTTACAAAGATGAAAATTTAATCAAATTTACTTGACAAAAATTATAAAAGACTAACATTTCACAGGTGGTACTGTGGGGAATATACATTGAGTAAAGTCTCAGTAATTTATCTTTACAGACTGATCACTTTTATATGTCTCTCCAGGTTGAGTGGCATTTTGCAACAATTAAGTTACCCCTCAGAATGGCCACATCCCTTATCCGAGTGCAAGCTCTGAGTTCCAACTACTCTGCTTTGGATCCAGCTTCCTACTAGTGTGTGTCACGGGCCAATGATACTGTATGAGACATGGATCTAGACCTGGGCTTCTAGGCTCAGCCTGACCTCTCCCTGGTTGTTGTGGATATTTGGGGAGCAAATCAGCCAAGGAAGATATTTGCATCTCTGCTTTTGTAAGTAAAAAGGAAAATAAGTACAAAGTAAAAGTTAATGTGAGAGGAAGAGAGACATCCACATGTCTCTCACGCATGTGCACATGTGCGCACACACATACACAGCACTTCCATGTGCTGTTTGCTTCCCAGATGACCACAAAGGCCCAGGAAGCTTCTGATGGAGCTGAACTGGGATTTAGATTCTATGTTCTTTGATGTAGGACTAAGTATCCTGAGTGTCTTAATTACCACACCAAATGCAGGTCCTTACCTTCACTAGTTTAATATCTGCTGATCTATCAGCAGAGAAATGACTCAAATATTGTCACAAAACAGCAAGGAACTATGTCAGAAGGGGTATAAAACTATTGAAAAGTAAATGGGACAAAGTTAAAGATGGAAAAAAATCATAAAGAAATCATAAAGTGTGACACTGGCAACCTTACAGTAGAAAAATAGGAGGGCCAGAAATAAGTTGTGTGTTTATCGCTAGAAGTTAAGGGTCTGGACCTATCACTAGGAATAAAAAGGCCCAAGCAAAGGAGTGGAAGCTGATGCTAGCAGACCCTTTCTAAAGTTGTTTTCAGGAAAACCAAGGGAGGCTTCCTCAAACCTTCTTGATTACCGAGTTGTAGAATGTGCATGATGTCCACAGAATTGGAAGCTGAGTAGGGAAAGGAGGCCTCTCCTTCCCTACCCTCACATCAGCTACTGACTCAGATAACCTTTAAAACCTATGGACAAAGGTCTGTTACGGTCTGAGACGAACTTTGTCACTACCTGGTTACACTCTTCATATGTTTATGGGTGCCTGGAACTCTTGACTTCAAGCAAACTGTGTTCATTACACAATTAGGAAGAAAATGCAAACAACTGGTCAAAGACAGGGTACAAGTAAGTTCCAGCATAAAGCAACCTATCAGGAATATTTCCATCTTTTTCGTGCATTTTGAATAGTACTTAATGAGATATGTTTGAAAGAGGAGTCATTGCAATGCAAATGTATAGACACCCACATCCTTTGTAGGGAAACAGTTATGAATTCTATATTTGAGTTCTATATATTTGAGTTCTAGCTATTAATCTTCATCCTAATTCACTTCTTTTCATCTACTCTTACTTTTCCTTCTTCTATAGCCTCATCCTCCAAAGCAAACAGGAAGAGCTTTAAATTTGTTAATGAAATGACTTTTGGCCAGGATCCTTCTATAATCCTTGACTACATTTAAGATGAAAGCCAACTTTTATATATAGTCACATGGCATTAGTGGGACCAAGCCTTTACTTCCTCTCAAATTCTCTTCCTTCTTGCCTGTTGGCTACCCTTCTGGTAATTTTACTTGTTCAAAATTACTATTAGCTTCCCCAAGCCTTGTTCCTAATATTTCTTTTGTCTAAGGTCCTCTCCCTTTCCTCTGCCCAAGCCCTTGTGCCCAGCCCACTCTACCTCATGGTCCTTTTGCAAATGTAAACCTCACTGCCACTAGTCCAGATTGTAGGTATTAAAGGGCTCTATGTTCTTCATAATATTAACAGGTTGAGGTGACCACCCTAGGCCCATCTTTTAGTTACATTGTAGGGCTGTGGTATCTAGCTTATTATTGTAATATCTAAGCCCAGGTAATGCTTGGAGCATATCAGAATTTCAATAAACATATTTAGAATGAAAGATCAGACAAGTCACACCAGATCTTCTAGCTCCAGACTCCATATTTCTTGTGTCACATCTCCTAGAATTAATGAATTGGACAACTGAAACTTATGGGGAAAATGAATAGAATTTTAAGAAATTGACCAGAAATCAAACTTTCAAGATATAATTTTGGCAAGAATTGTATCCATACATTTTTAAGTTAGTCAAAACATACAGATGGGGCTCTACACGGTAGCCCAGTGGCTAAATCTTTGTTTTGCATGCACACTGGGATCCCACAGGATCATTTCGCATCCTGGCTGCTCCACTTCCCACCAGCTCCCTGCTTGTGGCCTAGGAAAGTAGTTGAGTATCATGTCCGAAAGCCTTGGGACCCTGCACCCACATGGGAGACCTGGAGAAAGCTCCTGGTTCCTGGTTTCAGACTGGCTAAGCAATGGCTGTTGCAGCCACTTGGGGAGTGAACCAGCAGACAAAAGATCTTTGTCTCTGTCTCTTCTTCTCTTTGTGAATTTGCCTTTCCAATAAAAATAAATAAATCTTAAAAAACAACCCCCGAAAGCCCCATGCAGGTGAATGGAGCATTGTTATCACATAGTTGTTTTTTCTGATGTAAGAAATAATGGGAAAAAATCAGTTTTAAATTAAGTGGGGTATATTTATGAAGTCTGCTTTTAAAAATATTTATTTATTTATGTATTTAATTTGTTTATGGGAGAAAGAGCCTGTGCAAGAGACATAGTGAGAATGACCATTCCATCTGTTCATTCTCTCCTCCAGGGCTAGTTCAGGCCAAAGCCAGGATCCCAGAACTCAATCCAGGTCTCCCACTTGGGGAAAACATGTGAGCCTTTGTCTACTACCTACCAGGGAATGCATAATGGGAAGGTGGATGGGGAGCAGATTAGATATCACTTAACAGCTACCATGTTCTTCAACTGCCATTTTCTTGCAATTTGCCCTTTTATTATACATCTGTAAACACCGCAGTGTCCAATTTTATATTCATAATTTTGTTTGTTCAGTTTTATCAAAATTTGTTTATTTGGTTAGCCTGCTATATTTTCCACAATAAATAAAATCTACTTTTTGTCTTGACCCTCCCATAGAAATGAAACTACATCAGCCAGCGGCTTCTTTTCACTGAAAATCACTCAAGGACCTCAAAAGGGAAACGTCTGCCATAATCCGACAAAAGAACCCAAGAAAGTGTTTGGCTTTTTCCCCCAACCACGGTGACAGACTAAACTTGATAAAGCATGAATAGTTACTGCACTCCTTGATCCAAAAGTTTGAATCAAATATAGTATTCTGTATTTTCAGATGAAAACAGTAATTGATCATTTCTAAGACTAAACTCAAAGTGTTCTTTATTTCCATCTTAATTCTATCATAAAACCAAAATGATGATTTATTTCATTTAAAATGTTCAAAAGCTACATAGGTATATTGTTTCATTCATGGTCTTTATCAAATTTTTTTTCCAGTGCTGCTCTGCCAATCAGCCCTTCCCCCTTGGGTGAGATGTCTTAAATAAAAAATGACAAAATCCATACAAATTAATTCATACTTAGATTCTGCAAAACTTAAATATATCTGGCGGTGGGTAAAATATGCCAAATATGCCTCCTTCCCCATCCCCCCAACCCCGCTAACACACATATAATCACATCCTAGTGTCTATACCCTATTGGTTTGCTATGCAGCATTACATAACGAGAGAATGTATGGTTGTAGATGGAATTAAATTTGTTGATAAACTGATTTTAACAGACCACTATGAATTATTTATCTGTGTGTGTGTGTGTTCAGTAATCAATGGGTCCTTCTGAATGAGAAACAGCATAGTGATACGATGTGTTTACTCAGTTATTCCTGGCTTTGAAGATGGAAAAGTCTGTAATCTAAGACAGGAGGATGATTCCAGGTGCTGGAGAGGCAAGGGAATAGATTTTCCCCTGGAGCCTCCAGAAGGAACCCAGCCCTGCCAAAGCTTTCCTCCATTTAGGACTTCTGGCATCTGGAATAGTAAGAGCGTACATTAGTTGTTTTAAGTCACTAAGTTTGTACCAAGTTATAACAGCAGCAACGAGGAACTAATACCTGCCTTTTTCTGAAGTAAGTACTCAGAAAGCTAAAACTTGTCAAAAGTACCTCCCTCAAACTCTCTTTAATTTATAAGATCCTATGCTCCAAATTCTGAGATTATAAAATGTTTCTAAATAAGTATGAAGAGATTATTATTTAAATGGAAGATTTCTAAGGTAGAAATATGCTATAAAATTATGCCCACATCTATAGAAAAGTATCATGTGCATTAGAATCCATTTATTCAGTATCAAAAACTATGCTAAAAATTATCACTAGCATTACCCATATTTTGTTTAAATATATACACCACATTTGTGTGTGCACATATATATAACTGCAAAAGGATGGATATGATTTTATATACTGTGTATGCAAACACATGAAAAATACACATTTATACTTTTCTTCCTTTTGAGCCTTTTTACAATACAAATATAAATATACATTTATTTGGAAACTATTCAGAAATTTACATTTAGTCTCAAATCCACACATATTGACTGACACAACTTTTGGTAAGTTGTTTAATTTCTCTCTTATGTAAACTGGAAACTGCTAGTTGATGGGATAAATGGATATTGCAAACCTAAAGTGCCTAGTATAGAATATGGCACCTAAAAGTCTAGTATCTATTATACTGTATGCAATTAGCTGGTGTTTGTAGATTTATATATTAAATGTCATTGTCTAACATATCTAACTTTTGTTTCAAATAAGGATTCTAATCTATTAATTTGAAGCTGCTGCAAATAGTAAGACTATTTTAGATAAATAATACTCATGTCAGAAGGTAGTTAAAAAAACATAATACATAGACTTATGAATATAACATAAATTAATAATATATAAATGGGATCTTGGAATTAGAATTGGATATGATTATGAGTAGCTATTTATAATCACAGATATTACTGGTGATTTTTCAGTATAGGTGGGGGTACCAAATATTATTTCATGGTGACTCTAAATAATTGAGAAGGAATCAATAAGCTGGTGCTTGAGAATTTTGGAAGCTATGAAATGTGAATTCAGAGGCTAAATGAAATTCTGACTTGCAAATTGTTCTGTTTTAGCTCAGGCACTTCAACTGAGGAAAACAAATATGATAAATCTTCTGCAATTTGTACAAAAAACTAATACTGTAAAGGCTTCTATATTTCAAAGGACAAAAAATATTTCTGGAAAGTTGGGTAAACACAAACATGTTATAAGTTGGGTCATTTTCAACCTGCTCATGGGAAAAGATTAGTTTAAAACATAACAACATATGTTTGAGATTTCACATTGGAAAAGGCTCTGGCTTTGTGATTTCTGTACTCTGTTATTTTCCTCACATGACCCAGGATAATTCTTGTTAAATGATGGGGGATCTGTTTCTGTTTTACATCTGAGTTAAAAAAATGTGATATAATACTAATTTCCTTACTCTAGGGAGTTTTGGTGAGTCTGTGAGTGCTAATTTAACAAATTTTGCTATTTATGTAATAATATGAAATACCCAGTAAGGAGGGTCATTGTGCTCTTTGGGGAGATCAGTAGGAAAAATGCTGATTGCTTTTTAGTGATGAAATGTGTGGAGAGCTATCTATCTATCTACAGATCTAGGTAACATTTAGCAAGTTAATAGGAGTCTGAGGTGTCAGACATTATTGCTTTCCTCAGCTCCCCATGCCTACCCCTTCCCTCTTCTCTGTCACAAGGCAAAAGGTATCTCTCCTCCTTTAAGTGACAGCATTTGCCTTCTCAGATTAGCTACTATCAACTATAATTTGAAAGGCAGAGTTATGGAGACAGAGGGGGAGAGAGAGAGAGAGAGAGAGAGAGAGAGAGAGAGAGAGTTGGAGATCTCCCATCTGCTAGTTTATTCCCCAAAAGGCTGCAAGAACTGGGACTGGACTGGGCTGGACCAAAGCCAGGAGCCAGAAGATTCTTCCAAGTCTTTTACATGAATGGCAGCAGCTCAAGTACTTGGGCCATCTTCCACTGCTAACCAGGGCCATTAGCAGGAAACTGGATTATAAGTGGATCATTTGTAACTCTAAAAAGTGCCCAAATGGGATGCTGATATCATATGTGGCAGGTTATCCCACTATACCACAATGCTGGCCCCTCTACATATATTTATCTTTTTTTTAAAAAAAATATTTTTATTGCAAAGTCAGATATACAGAGAGGAGGAGAGACAGAGAGGAAGATCTTCCATTCGTTGATTCACTCCCCAAGTTTCTGCAATGGCTGGAGCTGAGCCAATCCAAAGACAGGAGCCCAGAGTCTCTTCTGGGACTAACATGGGGTGCAGGATCCCAAGGCTTTGGGTTGTCTTTGACTGCTTTTCCAGGCCACAAGCAGGTACCTGGATGGGAAAGGGCTGCCAGAATATGAATCTGGACTGGATCCCGTCATGTTCGTGGCGAGGACTTTAGTTACTAGGCTACTGCACTGCATGTCTTTATTTTAAAATATTCTTTTCAAGTATTCCTGAAGCTTAATGATTTGTAAAGTAGTTCTTCATTCATTCTGTAGGGAAAAAAATTACATTCTAAAAAATGTATTAGGATGTGGAATCAGTATAGTGTGGACAAATCGAGACTAACTAACTGGGTATAGAATTCTAGAATGGTAGCTGGCATTGTGACATAGTGGATTAAGCCACTGCTCTCTACCTAACATGAAGCTGATTTGAGAACTGGCTGCTCCACTTCTCATCCAAATCCCTCTAATGTGCCTGGAAAAGCAAGGGAAGATGGCCCAGGGATTGGGACCCTGTAACCAACAACATTGAAGAGAGAAGCTCCTGGCTTCTGACTCCAGCTTGGCTAAGTCCAGACATTGTGATCATTTGGGGATCTCTTTCTCTGTGTCTCCCCTTCCCTACTTTTGTTTTTCAAATGAATTCTTTCTTTATTTCTTCCTTCCTCCCTCCCTCTCTCCCTCCTTCTTTTTCTCTCTTTCTTTCTTTCTCTCTCTCTCTCTCTCTCTGGATGTTAGGCTATCTTTGGGCTATCACAGGGCATCTATACATGTTGGGCTGGGATCATCTTGCTTATGTGGAGGAATTACATAAAGATACTATCCTTTATATTTGTTGAGATGCCTAAAACAAGGAAATAGCTAGAATATCTTAACCTAATTTTGGGGGAATTGATACCTAGAGTTATTATGTGGATGACTGTAATTCTAAGTGAGCTTTATCAGCAAATCAAACATTTCTCTCATTACATACAGAGAACACAATGATTCATTTAATCATAGCAAAGAACACTGGGACACTGCAGATGGGGGGCATGCATATTTGTTAAAAAGTCATGCAGTCTAGAAGGTGGAAACGCATAAACTTTCATGATATAGCAGTCTGAGAACAAAACTGTTGCAAACTTTTTCACCGTTAAAAAAATTACTTGTTTTGATTGTGTTCTCAGGCATCTTTTTGTGTACACAAGGCTCTTACATATAAAGGAAGAAAAGCATCAATGCATAATCATTAAGGGTTTCATAAAAGCTTTTCAAGCCCAGATATTTTATCCTGCTTTTTTTTTCTTGGTTATTTTTGCTTTAGTAACTTAAAGTGTGAATAAATATCTTTGTTTCATATCACTCATACCAAGTAAATCCTCTATGACAAACTAAATTTTAAACAGGGATATGCTAAATTCCAATACTTAAAAGATTAGTGCATAAGTGCATGATATGTAAACTTTATAGAAGACAAAAAATCTATTATAAATTAATTAGAAAGTAGAGGTCCCATTTTGTCATACCTGCATCTTGTGAAAAATTATAACTATTCTGTAGAAAATGTCAACAAAATTTTAGTTGAGTAAACAAAATCATGACCTCTTCTTTCCATGCTGTATTATCTTTCTTATTGGTTGTGGCACTTGGGGAAGAATAACTGCAATATATAATAATGACACCCCAATTTGGTATATGATACCACGGATTTTTCTCACATCTAATTTTTGAACATTCTACTGAGCTGAAAAATGAATGAACTTAGATTATTTATTTATTTGAAATGCAGAGAGAGAGAGAGACAAATCCAATGAGTGACAATGCCAGTCCCAGAAGTGAATTTTAAAGAGAGGGAGGAAAAGGGAAAGGAAAAGAGAAAGAGAGAGAGAGAGAGAGAGAGAGAGATTTTATGAGGTAATGAGAATATGAATGCACAAATACTTACAGCCAAGTTCCATTTCCAAAATAACAGCAGGAAAGATTTCAATGATGTCTGCATTCACTTCCACCCAAGCTTGGGGGACAAGCCCCTGGAAAGTTCAAGGAACTAGCAAGGTTGCAATTATGCTGGGATGCAGCTACATACTTTAGAGTGTATTGATACACGATGAATAATACAAGATACATTAATAACAACTTTTATTTTCTAAATAGCAAAAAAAAAAAATCCTAGGAAAAATTATGCAGCTGAATCTTCTTAGGTAAAATAACCAGGGGTGGGTGTTTGGATTGATTAGTGGTTAGGACAGTGGTCAAGATGTCTGCATCCCACACTGGAGTGCGTGGGTTCATCTTGCCTCTTGTTTGAATTTCAGGTTTTTGTTAATGTAGCTCCTGGGAGGTAGCAGGTAATGTGAAGGGGGTGGACCTCTGGTTTCCATGTGGGAGACCTGTACTGTGTTCCTGGCTCCTGAATTTGGCCATACCTAGCTCTAGCCATGGCAGGCTTTGTGGGAATGACCCAGCAAATGGTAGTTAATTTCTCTGCCTACATTTCACAATAATAAAACAACTAATAGCAACTCGACTCTTAAAAACTAACCCTGTGAATGGGGTAAAATGTCTCTACATATTAAAATGTAAGTAACACTCAATGTAGAGACTGAATAACGCATCCTACTATTCTGTTAAAGAAATGTTATGTAGTCATTGGAATTATTTTGACTCTACCATTTCAGAGTTGGATTAAAAACCAACCTAGTGTCAGAAATAAATGTAATAGAATAAATAGACTACTAGTTTCAAATCTGGTCCCTAAATTTTCCTTAGTGAGAAAATTGTTGACCGTGAGTTATTTGATCTAAGTTGCATTAGTTTTCTCAATGGTAAACAGAAAAGTTGATACGTGAACCTGCCATCTTAGGCCTATTTTATATGTATTTTTAAAGATTTATTTATTTTTATTTTCTCTTCTGGATGATTGATTAATGAATTACATCACAAGATTTTATTATAAAAGGCACAGGTAAGCAGAAGTGACAAAAAGTAAGACTCACATGTAATATCCCTAGATTTGACATCAAATTATCTTATATTAGATCAAACATATGCTGTCTGATCTTTTGAGATTGGCTTATTTCCCTTAGCATAATGGTCACTAGTTTAGCCCATTTGGCCACAAAGAACTGTATTTCATTTTTTTTAATAGCCGAGAAATATTTCATAGTATAGATGAACTACAGTTTCTTTATCCAGTCCTCTGATGATGGACATTTACGTTATTCCCATGTACTTGCAATTGTTGATTGTGCTGCAATGAACACTGGAATGCATGTTGCTTTCTTGTATGACCATTCTTTTGAACATATTCCTAAAAGTGGTATTGCTGGGTCATAATGGTGGGTGGATTTTTAATTGCCCAAGTGTTCTCCATACTGACTTCCATAGTAGTTGCACTTTAAAGATCAAATATATCAATATCAATCATAAAAAGGGCAAGAGTAAATGCTACAGAAAATACACTGTTTTGCTATTTGTAGACTCATTCCAGAAGAGCAGCAGGTGAGAGTTGGTGAGACCATGCATGACTGCTTCTCAATCATCTTTCTCCAATCGCTCTACCACCCACAAGATCTTCATCAAAGGCCATTCAACTCATGGATTCCGGACAAGAGCAGATATTTTACTTTAAAAAGTGGAAAGTGACTGATTGATGCAGTGTACTTGGACTGGGACTGGGGAAGCTGGGTTACAAGTATCAAAATGCAAACGAAATTTAAAAAACTGTGGAAAGAACAGAAATCTTGGGCCAGTCTTGGGAGCTGACAGCTGTGAAAGGGGGTCACAAAGCAACCAGGAGACACAACGCACAGATTTTACAGCAGCTTTTTCAGAGTCTGAGAAAACAATTAAACTCTCAAATGACTTAACTATTATCTATAATGAGAAAAAAACTTTAAAGTCACATTTGTGACAGCAGTTTGTCCCTTTCCATTCTATAGTGTTGGCCTCCATCAAGGTATGGCCGGCCATGCGATTCACATGAGAACATTAACCAGAGCAAGGCTTTTGGATCAGGCTTTCTCTTCCCCATTTACACTGTTTATTTTCCTTTTACCTGCTGCTACAACTGACAATGCATAAGCACAATAAGCCAGCCACTTCATAGAGGAAGAAATGACTGTCAACATGAGTCACTGTCTTGAACTGTTAAACGGACAGTAAAGGAAATGTGATTGAGTTGACCCCCAGTTCGGCCAGCTGCTACAGTAGCATACAGTGTAAGGGTTGTTACAGTTAGACACTGGCTGACAATATAACTTCCTGAGACAAGCTTGACGGCATGCATTACTTACAGCACACACTGTTGCCTGAAGGCTGAGTTCTAGCTCCACTTCTTCCCTTATTGCTGTGAATGTGAGCAAGTCCCTTAAAGTCTGCTTCAATTTAAATAAACTGATTAATTATTAACAAATCATATAAATTAATTGCATTTACTCTAACATATTTATGAATAATTACTTATACATTAATTGTTGATGTGAGGCATATCGCTAAGAAAATAATGCTGTATCACCTATAAAGGAAATTGATGTTCTAATTACATATTTTTCCTGGCATGGAATTTTCTGTAGAGATGACAAAATACTGACCACTGATTTGATACTGAATATTCTGGATATTATAGGAAATTACATGCCTAATTAGCTTGTAAAAAAAAACCCTGAAACAAAACTAGACGATGGTATAGGGTTTAAGGACTGACTCTCAGCACTGACAGAGATGACTCACATTCTCATACATACTAGTGGTATGATCTCGGGCAAGTAGTCAAGTAGTTCAATTTCTCCCAGCTCTATTTTCATCATAAAAAATGGAGAGACAGCTACTCTACTTGGTCACTGCCTACTGCAGCAGCCTTGCCGTACTGCTGAAGGAGGAAGATGTGATAATGCACACCGTGTGCTTTGTTCCAGTCAGTCAGATGCTTTGGGTAGAAAACAAATTAGCCAATCTTACTGTTAGCTGCTCAAGAGAGACTTGTGGAATAGATGTCACAAATGTTCTGCATCCCGTAAACATCAGTGTTGGTGGTAAGTTGGAACAAGCTCAGTATCCACCTACTTCAGTGGAGAAGGACTGCTGATTTCAGTCACTACTGATCTAAAGTTTTAAAGACTGGATATGAGGAAATGAGAGCTACAACTTGCCACAGAAATAATGGCTTCTCCCCCCAGTATCTTGGGGGAAGTACGGGAAGTGCAACTAAGAAGGACTTAGAAAATACTAGATGCTGCTAAAAATAGGTTATTTTTAAAAAAGATTTAGTTTATCTTTATTGGAAAGTCAGAAATACAGAAAGGAGGAGAGACAAAGATCCTCTGTCTGTTGATTCACTCCCAAAGCAGACGCAATGGATGGAGCTGAGCCAATCTGAAGCCAGGAGCCAGGGCCTCCTCCGGGTCTTCCGTGCAGGTGCAGGGTCCCAATGCCCTGGGCTGTCCTCCATTGCTTTCCCAGGTCAAAAGCAGAAGGCTGGATGGGAAATGGGGTTGCTGGGACCAGAACTGGCGCCCATATGGGATCCCTGTGCGTGCAAGGTGAGGAAGCCAGCCACTTTCAAGGCTGGCCCGAAAACAGATTATTTTTAAAAATCAGAGTTTCAGGTGGTGCTAGGTATGTACACTTGGAAATAACTGGGTTCCTTGAAAATTGACCCAGCAACTGCAACGACCAGCACGTGCATAAGCTGATTGGCTCAACAGATGGACTGTACCAGACCCTGTACTGGCAAATTCACACAAGAATCAGGTTTGGCATCATCTCAGATGAAGTTTCTTTGGACATCCCTCCAACTGAACTGCTGATCTCACAACCCCAACCATGAAGAGACTATGTCAGCCAATGGATTCTGAATAGGTTTCATCGCGATTGGAACGGTGAGACTGGCAGCAATTCAGAATTGTTGAACTATCAAAACTGCTTGAGCAGGACCCTCAGAGCGTGCCTCACATTGGGGGACCTGGGATGGGTGTGAGGCTTGGTGGGGCTTTTCCCTTTGCTTCTCCCCTGACTCCAGATACAGGGAAAAAATGATGATATTAGTGTGGAAACAATGTTATAACCCACTTTCCTGTAGCCCTTGTCCCTTTGTACCCTAATCAACTAAGTAGGATCATTTAAAAAAATAAGTTAAAAAAAGGAAGCTAGACATGGTTAATTAATTGTGATAAAGGTACTAACATGGAACAATGAGAGAGGAAATATGGTTAGGGAATGTGGGAGCTCTTTGCATTATTATTACTTCACAATGTTGGTTTTCTAAATTTAAAACTATACTGATACAAATATTTAGAAGAGAGAATATATGAAAGTGTATGGAAACTTTGAGAAATAAAGAACACACAGGTATATTTAACCTTAATTTCCTTCAATAAGCTTTCTTCAGCTAATGCATTCCTACTCTTACTAATCTGAATAGGATCTTCATTTAGTAGCTTTCACTAACTTTGCACTGAAGAGGATGAGCATCCTAGGGCCTTGTAAAGTGCCCAGTTCTACAAAGAGCACAACTTTTTTTGTTGTTGTTGATATGCTGCTTAGTAAAGGAGCTTATAAACAACTTCAGGGCAAGGAAAATGTTTTCTGGTTTTTTTTTTGTGAGGCACAAAGAGAACCAGATGTGGAGTTTCAAAGAGCACAAGGCTCTGACAGGAGTCTTAGTTGCAGGATATGCCTAGAGTGACAACCATTAGAAAATGTGAAGGCAGGACAAAGGACTGACGTTACCAGTAAGCACGTCACTAAGCCATTTACAGAGCACAAAGACGTGCGCTCGTGCTATCTGGGCCAGCAAATCTAGGACATGACCAAAACAAAGAGCAAAGCGCAGGCCCAGAGCAATCAGCAACATCAGAAGGGAGCGAGTAGAGCTTAATGCAGAACATTTTCCATTTGGGCACTGTAGCCAAGGTACCTATTCTTTAGGCACATACACTTGGAAATTAAAATCAATATTTACCACAAAATCCTGTCATTTACAACACATGGGTGGAACTGGTGGACAGCCACATTATGTGTAACAAGACGAATAACACACGTTGTCTTTCTCATTGTGGAAGTTAAAGACGGTTTCATGGAAGCCGAGTGCGGAGTAGGTTGTTACTGGATGTTATGGAGGCTAGAGGGTCAGAGGCAATTTGGCTAGCTGATATTAAAATGTAGTTATGTAGAGAAGGAGAACTAAGTTCCAACATTTTTTAGCATAGCAGAGTGACTATAGTTCACAATGTTATATCTTTTATAAAGAAATAGAACAGAGGAATTTGAGGTTCCCCAATACAGAAATGATAAATATTTAAAGATATGGAAATGCTAATTACTACAAGTTGATCATTACAATTATATACACATATTGCATTTCATAATTTGCCTCATAAATTTACGAGAGGCCAAGGGAAAAATGGGGAAAAAAAAAGAGGCATGGTATTGTGATGTTGCAGGTTGAGCAAACATTCTTGCATGTATCCCCATATTGGAGACTGCTTGTTCTGGTCCTGCTGCTCCGCTCCCTGTCCAGCGTCTTGCTAAAGCTAAAGATGGTCCGAGTACTTGAAACTCTGCCACCCATGTTGGAGGGCTGGATGGAATTCTTAGCCACTGACTTTGATCTGGCTCAGCTCTAACCCCCGACACTAACTGGAGAGTGACCCAGCAGATGGAAACTCGCTGTCTCACCCACCTCTTTATTTCTGCAACTGTGCTTTCAAATAAGTAAAATATAAGTCTTGTTTTAAAAAGTGGATGAAATAAAACTAATGCTTGCGGCATTAATTAGACTGACTTAAAATATCTCAGGAAAAAATGTCATATCACCCTAATAAAGACACTTGGCACTACAACAAAACCACTGAGTTCTCCATTTTTTCCCCCACTTTCTCTCTGTATACATGTTCACAATCTTAATTATACAACTTATGCAAAAGGATGTTTCCTCCTAAGATACAATGCTTTTCAGTTTTTAATTTGAAAAGAAAAATAAGCACATGAACTATGAGAATTACAACCTAAGCATTACTGAAAAAAATTGGACAGAGAAGTTTTATTTAGAAAGCAAACTTCTCCTACTCTGATCTTGTGTTACATAATCTTCTCAGTATGTTTCTAAAACATATGCCAATTGGTAATTTTCCAGTGATTTCCAGAATTCTACACGACTTTGTAAATAATCCTTATGAAATCTTATGTCCTCCCACCTCCCTACCTCAGACTTTAAAAATAATTGAATAATTGCTTGGGTGCATCTCCTGAGGCAGAAGCTGTAAATAGGAGCTGGCATTTTTAGCAGCAGGTTGTATCACCTGAAGCTGCTGAACTGCTTCCCGGCTTTAACCTTCCTGTAGATTTCTAATCAATACACTTTCTTTCCACTCACCCTCCCTCATTAGAGGCTCTGCATCCATTTTCAGTTTTCATGATGCAGGTAGGAAGATCAAAGTTTCTGTCCTGCTGTTTCACATTCAAGGTGATAAGATTTCACAATTAAGGATAAGAATTGATTTTCATTATTTCCCAATACACTTTCACATCATTATAACATTAGAAAACAGCAATGCCTTAATGAAGCTGTATGTCTTTTATGAACTGACTTAGTTAGTATCAGTAATTTTAAATTTCTTATTTGAAACCTTCCTAAGTATATATAATATGACTATTCACTATTCGATTACTTTTCAGAAGCTTTAGGATTTTATACCATGGGCAAAAAAAGGGTGGTACAATAAACATCCTAGGGCATTGGTTTGAATCTGGAATACTGAATGTTTTTATCTACTTGTACTTCTAGAAAATAAAGTCTGGTAAGCTTCACTTACACTATGATTAACCATTGTGTGTAATACACTCGCTAGTTACAAGAAAAGAATCTTAACAATGTAAACTATTTTGTAACAAGTATCATGATATACTGGCCCCACATCAGAAGCCTGTTCCTCAAAAAAGAATTCAGTAACTTACTTGACAAGTAGTTGTTGTTGCCCACAAGGATCCTTTTTCTCTATCTCCAAATAAAAGAGAGATTTGTAGAACACCTAGCATTTTGAATTTCTTCTAAGATTAACAGGAAAACCTTTAACACGCAACAATAATGTGTGTTAAAGGAAGTTAAAACTAATATCTTCATCAACCATTAATTATTATTCTTCGCAAGTGTAAAATTTTATTTTTCATTAATTTTATAATAAACAGTTACTTTGACTTTGTAATGTTAAAATGCCATATTCTGTGGAACAGCAGTCCTTCTATGTTTGACTTGTTGACTCTTATGGTTAGTGGTGCATTACAGCTGAGATTATCAAGTAAATGGAAACTAAGCGATAGCAAACATTAAAGGGGGGAGTAAGGCTGTTGCTGGGAGGAAGAAAAGGATGTAGGGAAGCATGGCTATTTCAGAATTGTACCTTGAAATACATGAAACCTGTGGTCCTCATATTAACAAAAATAAAAAACAAAAAAAATCTAAATTTCAAAACAAAAAAGTAATTAAATTACTACCTTAAATCCTAAGTGGTAATTATCTACTCTTTTTTATGAGAAGGTTAATTTTGAAAGCAAAAGTGGTTGAATTTCCAGAGAAGGGTATCCAAATCAGCGTTCATGTATGTTATAAGTGATACATAAAGAAGAGAGAGAGAGAGAGAGAGAGAGGCAGAAAAGTAAAAGGCAAATCACTTGTACTTGATGAAAAAAATCTTAAAAGATGCATTTATCTCCTAGAAAAAAAAATGTCAGCATACAAGAAAAATTGCCTTTAAAATGTATCCACTAAGAACATACCATGATACAATAAAAATCAATGAACCGCCTGCCATGGTTTTCTGTGTGAGTAACTTCATATCCACCCTCCTAGTGTTTGTTCAGATTCCACTTTATTAAAGGCACTTTTGTGTGAGATCAAAAATGTCCTGATACACTTAGTCACTACTATTGAGTAATTTCATCTTGTGATAGGACCTTTACAGACAAATGAATGAAACAAAGGAACATTTAAATAGTATCACCTGAGATCTATATTAGCTTTGTATGGAAGATAAGAATTACTTCTGGCTCTGGGGGACAGTTAGAATTGTGACAAGGCGTGCCAGGAAAAGAAGAGTTTTAGTGGAACAACAGATAAAGAAATTCTCAGGTGAAAGGATTAGCAACCGAAAAGATGCGAAGAAACAGGCTTTAGGGGGTGTTTGTCTGAGAAGGTTATCCCTGCTGGGACACAGCAAGAAATAAGCACACACATCTGAGATATGGAAAACAAGAACCCTTTACTCAAACCAAATAAAAAGCAGATATCTCCTACCAATAATTTTTTTACATCACACATATGTGACTGGCTTCACATCCGTACAATACCTGTGGCCTATGCTGTAATTAAATTCCACCCAGATGAAGGCAGGGTTGCGGCCTTTCTGTGTTTCTAGAAACAACAGTTTAGGGGAACTGCAGAGAATTCAGACTAGACATAAGGAATGATAGGATGGAACACAGAAAATTCTTCAAAGTTTTACTTTCATTGGAGCAAACTTTTGTATGCCTAGACATTGTTCCAAGTGCTGGAGAAATCATAATAATAGTAATAGTAGTAATCTTAACAACAACAACAACAACAATATAACAATGGTCCACGATCTTCCAGTTGCAGAAGTTCTTTTACTATTTTGAGCAGCAAAGTCACTGATTGGTTTTTAAGGCAAAATAGAATAGCTCTCTTTTTTTTTTTAAAGATACACACAGAGGAGAAGAGACAGAAAGGAAGCTCTTCTGTCTGTGCACTCACTGCCCAAGCAGCTGCAATGGCTGGAGCTGCGCCAATCTGAAGCCAGGAGCCCCGAACCTCCTCTGGGTCTCCTGCACAGGTTCAGGATCTTCAGGCCTTGGGATGTTTTTGACTGCTTTCCCAGGCCATAAGCAGGGAGCTGGAACAGAAATGGGGCCGTGGAGATTGGAACCACTGCCCATATGGGATCCTGGTGCATGCAAGGTGAGGATTTTAGCCATTAGGCTACCACGCAGGGCCTAAAGAAGAATATCTTAAGAGCTATACCTTTGGGGGCAAAACTTTTCATTCTCCTGAACAACTACAAGAAGAGATTGTGTTAAAAGGCTCAAGGCATAAATGTCAACATCATGGAAAAATGGGATGACTGTAGGATAAATTAATCCTGAGTCGAGAAAGCCTTGAAAACATGTAAATGTACAGACATGGTCATATTTCAATAAAGTCGTAATTATAAACATCAAAATTAAATTTCACATGATTTCCAACTAATTGTACTTTATCTACCACTTAAAACAACATAAAAATCACTGTTAGTCATAGCCATAAAAGAAAAATGCTTTGAGAATTATTTTCTAACACCTGTCCTAGTTACCAGGGACATCACTGTGTTTGGGAGTATGCCAATGTGTGATGAAAATATTTCTACAAACAACTTTAAATTGTGTGCACAAGGTGGGAATATTATCCAGAGTAACCTACTGACGCCAGGACGGTCCAGGTTCACCAGATTCTCAAAGGTGGACCTGACAGTTGAACTTGGAGAGCTACTAATCTGAACTCAAGTACTAATTTGTACTCCACTGATTTTTTAATCCTAAGCAATAGATATAAACACTGGCTTGTTAAGCCTGTCCCTAAAGTCCGTGCATGGATGATATCACTGACACTACTTTGCACCTTCTGTTCTCGCCACCTCCTCTTTTGGTTCCTCATAATTATCAGAACTGCTAGTAATTACTGTCATTGAGCACTTACAGTTTTTGTCAAGTAATCCTCACAGCAAACTTGTGAGGTGGGTACCGTTTATCATTCCATGTTACAGCTGCAAAATCTGAAGTCCAAAAAGCCTTCAACATGTTGCTTTCTTTCTGAATCATTTTTATTTTCTCCTGCCTCATATTCCATCCTTCCTAAGTCACTTCATTGGCTTCTTCTGCCTTTTATAAATTAATGAGTACACGGATTGCATAAAAATACCTTCCCAATGAATGCTCTAAGCTCAAGTTGGCCAGAATTAGCAAGCACAGGCCTTTTCTACCAATCACTCTCCCAGTACATGGCAAACTATACTATATTATACTATACTATACTATACTATACTATACTATACTATACTATATCATAAAGTGATGGTTATTTCAAAGGCTATATAAAAGTACCATCTTTTTGTATGTGGACACTCTTAAATGGGATTAAACTGAAATGGCTAAAAATATAAACTCTAATTTCTAAGCATTATGTTGTCTCAGACAAGTCATAGTATCCATAAAACCGAGATACTAATAATAACCTACGTTTGTGCAGAAATTGACATATGCAAAGCAATTAAAATACTGGCTGGCAAGCATTAATTGATGAATAAATCAAAGTTATTATTTCTAATGATTTCAGTAATTATGTATACTAATAAACACATAAAAAGGTTCGACAACAATATAGTAACATTTTTTATACTGAATTCACAATTAATGGTGACGTTGTAGGATTTTGCATATCTTCTGCTTTGCTTTCTTACATTTAAAAAGAAATTTCCATTTAAAACTACTCTGAATTAAATGAGGATGCATTAGAAATTATTCATTTGCTTTAAAATACATCTTTAGATCCTCCAAATATTTAGTGATATATTCTGAAATTCATCTCATGTTTAACAATTAACTCAGTACAGTTAAAAAGAATTTCCATTCTCTGTAATTATTTGACTTCCCAAGTTTTATATTTTTGAAGAAATTAAACTGTTTTTCTCTTCCAAATCTTGAAATACAGGCTAAAATTACAAAAATTAATTCCATTCAAATATTTTTCTACCAAACCAATTTAAATGGGACCGTATACCTTAGAAAAACTAAAAATGTATAATTCAGAGTAAGGAAAAGAACAAGACTAGAGCAGCTCAACTATGGTTGAAGATACTAATCCTTCTTAGAGCATCTCTTGAGAAGTTGAGTTGCCATAGCTGAATTGAATCTGTATCAACAGTAGAGAATTCCTAAGCCAGAGAGCAACAGTAAATAAAAGAACCCATGCTTACATTCACTTGATGGCTTTGCAGACTTCAGAATCATTTCTGGCACCATGCTCAGGAAACAAAGAACATAAAACATTATGTTCTGCAGAATGTTTTTCTTGTGCAATTAAAAGAATCAACTAAATGTGGTACAGATGAGGAACTTAGATTTTTAAGTAAGATTTGCTTCACAGAATCTTTGAGTTTTTGAAATTTGGGGGAAGCTCACATTGTTTGTTGAACTGTGCTCTTCCACTGTTAATAGACACCACAGCCAAACCCACCACCATAACCAAACATTTTAGAATCTTCATTCTGAGACCACCCTAACCTTCCTTCCTTCCTTATAGCTATAAACTTATATTTGTGAAAGCAAAGATACTCTTTGCAATACAGTATTATATTTAAGCTACAGAGTATTTTTGAACCTTGTTGGTTGAAAAGAGGAAAAATTGTCGTAAGACAGACACGACAAATTTATTTTCCAAGATTAACAAAATATGTTCTCCAGGAAGAGAATTTTTATAATTTATAATTTGCTTGGCCTGCTTCAGTTTTGAGAAAAGAACTGGAACTTGATATTATGAACTTATTTTGGGTATAATTATTGTTTGTGGACATTGGAATTTTAAAATAAGGTCTTTTCATATGGAAATTAGATAACCCAAGCACTCCTGCTTGAGAACTGAGTGCATTACAATCATAATTTTTATTTTGTCAATGAAAGGGGAGAATTTTCTGAATATCTACCTATGATTCCATTGTGAAAAGTTAGCAATACGCCCTGGAAATCCATGATTCTTCAAAAAGAAGTCATAACAGTGATTAAAGGGATATTAACAATCTCAGATGATTATATACAATCATACTCTTATGGATGGTTGATTTTTGAATTACATCACAAGATCTTATTACAAAAGGTCAAGTAAGTGAGAAGTGATATAAGGTAAAATGCACATGTAATATTCTTAGATTTGACATCATATTATCTTATCTTATAGCTAACACATGATATCTGACCCTAGTGCCACATTGATACTTTGTTGTATGTTCATTATTAGCCTCATGTGGATGAAGCTTCAATTTCCTTTATTTTCTGCTGCTTCTCCCTGTGGTGGACTGTACTTCAGGGGAAACATCATGGAAATGTAACGAAATTACATATCCATAGGTGGAAACAGATACAAGTGCCCATGCATGTACCACAAGGATGAACTCAAAACAAAATGACTAACAATCTCCTACATTATTGGGAGACACCCCAGTGGCAGCATGATGGACTTGTGAAAATTCATGAAAGACACTCATTGTAAGACTGAAGGGGAGGACATAGGGGAGTGGGGGAACTTGGGCGAGGGTGAGATAATTTGTGAATGGGGGAAGGGAGATCCCATCATTAACTAAATTGTATCAAATAATATAATAATAAAAAGAAATCCATAATTCTTATCAGCTTATTTTCTGACACAGATACACTTAATTTTTTTTTAGAAAACATGTTTTGCAAACAAATTTTTAAAAGAATATTTACTTATTTTTAGTCAAAAGGCATATTTACAGAGAGAAGGAGAAATAGAGAGAGGTCTTGCATGTACTGATTCACGCTCCAAATGGCTATGATGCCCAGAGCTGAGTTGACCTGAAGCCAGGAGCCAGGAGCTTCTCCTGAGTCTCCCATGTGGGTATAAAATCCCAATTCCTTGGACCACCCTCATTACTTTTTCCCAGGTCATAAACAGGGAGCTAGATAGGGAAGTGGAGCAATCAGGACACGAACTCACGAACTGCTGCCCATATGGGATGCTGGCACCAGTTCGTGGGGGATTAGCCCATAATCTTATAATAAACCCTATAAATTTTAGGTTCATCTACCAACCTCGTGAGCTGCTTCATTTCTTTTATGGTAATAATTATGTAATTTCATGGAGATAAAATGCCAGTACAAATAAAAAAGCCTTTTATAACAACATTCAGAATGAAAACAGTAAAGCATTTACTCAGTGCCTTAGAAAGAAATAATAGTAGGTAGAAGCAAGAGGACAGAAATTCAATTTTCCCTCAAAAGGAGAATTCAGAAAAAAGTCAAGTTAGTGGCAGTCAACAGCAGGTGAACTTTGAAATGATTTCAAGAAGACAGAGCCAAGCAGATTTTAAACAATCTCAGGGTCTTAAATATTGCTGACAACTTGATCCCAAAGACTCTTAGGATGATCTCAGAACCTCTGGCAAGACACTGAAGATGAACAAAAGTGGAGGATGACAATCTCAACAAACAGGATACTGTTAATGCGAACTACACACCTGTGGGTAGGCTTGATGGGTGATAAATGTTTTTTTTTTAAGTTACTTTCTTGATAGTTAACATATTCAAAAATCAACCAGGACACCAGTGTTGCACAGCAGTAGCTTCATTCCTACCAACTTGTTACAATGTCCCTCAGTCTGTCTCATTCTTGCCACCTGCTCTTACCACATTTGCCATGAGATCAACGGACAGTGATTCAAACTTCCTCATTTTCACTATTCCCATTACTTTATTCTTTCATTCCAACCAATTCCCCTTTTGTTTAAACAAAAATTCTGGGGCCCAGTGCACCCGCTTCTCATCCAACTCATTGCTTGTGGCATAGGAAGGCAGTCAAGGACGGCCCAAGGTTTTGGGACCTGAACCTGTGTGGGAGACCCAGAAGAGACCCCTGGCTCCTGGCTTCAGACTGGCTCAGCGTCAGCCTTTGTGGTCGCTTGGGGAGTGAGTCATTGGACAGAAGATCTTCCTTTCTGTATCTCCTCCTCTCTGTGCATCTGACTTTGCAATAAAAATTAAATAATCTTTAAAAAAATTCTGGGAAAACAACTATCCTCCCTTTTCCAAAGAATAAATATGTGCCTTTGAATTTAAGCTCTCTATTTTCTGGATATTGGCACCATTATTCCAAATTCTTTGTATGAGGGTTTTTTTCAAAAAATCTTTCTGCCCCATCACATTCCATCTAGGAAACACACATAGATTTCCTTTATTCTGATATGTAAATACAAATGTAATCCACTACTCCCTCAATTATAGGGTGAAGTACACAAAAAATGCTTAATAAACGCCAGAAGGATGAATGAATGAATTGCTCATAAGTGATCTTTTTTTTTTTTTCTGTCACACGAAGGGCCTTGAATACAGGCTCATACCATCCTTCCTGTCCCAGTCTCATTCATCTAACAACCTTTAGGGGTACTGGAGGAAGCCTCATTCTACCTGCTTGTAGACTCTTTAACCCTCACCCCGTGGGCTTCTCTAACTATAGCATTTCCTCACATCCATGTCAAGAGCCACATCCCAACTATAATAAAAGAGAGAGAGAGAGAGGAGAGGAAGAGACTGGTTAGAGGAGACAGCTGCAGTGCAAACTGGCAAACTGAAGAGTGTAATGGCCTCTAGCCTATGCAGAATTCTGTACTAGAATGCAACCTCACCACTTCCTCATTAGTCTATCCATGTTTAAGGTCTGGAGTAAGTTTTCAGTCCTCATAACCCAGAGAATTAACAAGCCTGACTAAAATTCTTGCTGCCCTTGGGATTCTACTTCTCTTTAGTCACTCATAACTATTCCTCCTGCATGCTCTACATATTCTTCCTGTTTGCATGAGCTGCTCCTGATTCTGCACGTTGCATGGTTGAGCCCAGCTTCCGCTCATTCTTCTCCTGTATGAGTTCACTCATTTCCACTTCTCTGGCTCACTGTGCTTACTCTGCCTTTGCACATCAACCTCACGTGGCTTGCTTCTGTGAACTTTTCACTGATATTATGCTCTTGCTTCCACTTTAAGCTTCCAGAAGCTCAGGTGATGTTCCTCCATGGCTGTATTAAAAATTTCCTATCGAATAGTGAGCAAAGTATTTTAGAGGGATATTGACGACTGACCAGGGATATTGACGACTGACCACAGACTTTCTAATAAACCTATTTCCCAAGTAGCCAATCTATACTCATAGGCTGGGATTATTTTGGTGATTCCCACATTTGCGTTTACCTCTAGTTACATATCCTCTGCTTGCCACAAAATTGCTTTACCACTACTTGCCTCATGGGTTTGTAGAAAAAGAGGCAACCAGGAGGCAGTCACTCCAGTCTTCTGTAAGTGCCTCAACTTTATTATTATTTTAAAAATTTTATTTGTTTAGTTATTATTTTATGGTATGGTTCCACAGGCTCTGGGATTTGGATTTCCTCCCCCCTCCACGACTGATTTCCCCTATATTATTACAACAGTATAGATCTTCATTCTTCTATTTAAGTGTATCCTGACATTGTAGGTATGGAAAATGGCAGAGTCCAGCATCCTATTGTCAAGATGTATTGAACAGTTTCATTGACAGTCCATCTTTGATATGGAAGTAGAGATGCTCACTGCATTGCATCTTCACATCTGGATATGACAGTCCCTACTACACAGATACTACACACACCCTTAAATGAAGTCATTAAATAAAGAGGAAGAAAAAACATTTACTAAGTGCCTTAACTTTAAAATAGGTGATGCTAAAAGCACCAGGAGTAGAGAACAAGGCTTTGCTGAGTGTTTAGACCAGGAGTGGGTAGGAATCTGTAAAGCCCTAGGTCCTACTCCCTGCACCCAACCCACATAAACAGAACAAGGCGACTAATGTGACTGAAAGATGTTTTAAAAGTATACAGGTTCTGATTCGTTTACTCCAAGGAAGTGTGTATCATTTTCAACTCATTGGGATTTTCTGGTGCATCCTTGTTTATGTGGCATATTATTAAAATATGCATTTACACTGAGTATTTTGGTCTGCATATCTGCATACCAGATGTGATTCTCTAATTCTGCGTTTGCAGCAGGTTGACAGGAAAATCAGGGAACTCAATCTAGGAATTTAAGGAGAGAGGAATAAAAAGACACTGGCGAATGCTGAAGCAACAGAAAACAAGTATGGAATTAGGGGGCCGTCAATGCGGCCTTCATGGAAAATGATTTAGAAAGCAGAAAAAAATATAATGATAAAATATATTGGAAACATGATATATCAATTATTAATGAAGTCTAGAAGGGACTCCTGTGTACATTCTTATTACATCATAACTAATTCTTAACTGTTTGAAAATTATAAAACAGTTGTGCAATATTTTCCATAATCAGAACATAAGCACTAAAATCCTCCCAGTATGCAGAAAAATATCCAACAAAACACTCTCAACTGGTAATGATATAGTACATGATAATTTTACCAAATAGTGCAAACACAAGTATCTGCCAATTTTGAATGTTTCCTCATCCTTAGAAACTTAATTTTAGTCTTTAAATCATATGACATTTTACACTTACAGATTTTTTTTCCTAAAGGGCAGAAGTCCTAAGCAGAAATCATAGTCTAGAATATACAGTAATTATTTGATCTCAGATATATCCTAAGATGCCCTGTACTGAGAAAGGACATAATTTTAATAATTAAAAATTAAAATAATTTTTACATAGTAGTAGAATCCACTCAGACTGAATCCACATATTCCAGGGGACAAAACACTTATTACTGTCATGACCATCAATATACTGTCCCATCTACCCTGGAAAGTCCTCCCTTATATATCTGTGTCTGTTTCCATGTTCAGGCCTCATCTTTTCAACACAGACTTGAAAGCTCATGAATGAATTGTATGCTTTTCTGTAACATTACATTCTGTTACACTTATATATTTGCCCTTTTCTGAGCTGGAATATTTACATGTAACCTTTATGTGTGGCTTTTGGTTTTTGTATTATTGCCTTGTGTTACTCTGAAGCACAGGGACAACATCTCATTTATCCCTCTGTTCCTAGCTCTTTGTCGTGTGCTGGACATGGTGTCCAGCATGTAGTAAGCACATATATATCTGCCAAGCATTTTTTCCCCAAGCTCTTCTTTTTATCACAGTGGGTTACAGTACGTACTCTGGCACCAGACACCTGGAGCAAATAAGCTCATCTCTCTGTGCCTTTAGTTTCTTCAACTTTAAAATGGGAATAATAATTATAAAAGTTCACCACTTTGCTGTGATCATCATGTATGAAATACTACATACTCAAACAAATAGGTAACTTCGAAGTGTATGGAAAGGACTTAGAAATCCGAATGTGACTTGATTTTATTCATTTAGAAACATGAGTACTTGTCATTTTTCGTGATTCTTACTATCATGATTTTAACAGTGTATTCAGGGATGTAACTTCACAGATTTATATACTCTCACCAATAATGCCTTCATTTGTAAATTCATTGCCTCTGGCGATATCACATAACTAGTACAGTAGATAGAGAAAAACTCACATTATACACATGAGTTTCACCACTAAACAAACTCAGAATACAGTTGTGTTGGAGGGTGGTGTGACAGAAGGGGCCACTGTCTGTGAGATCAGTATTCTGTGTGGACACTGACTCTGGACCCTGTTGTTCTGATTTAGGTCTGGCTGTGGCTTTGATTTTCAAATAAATAAATAAATACTTTTTAACAAAGAATATATATTTTTCACGCATTTTATAGCTCATCCCTAAGCTTTACCTAAAGTTTGATTTGATTACAAAATACTCTTGTCTCAGGCATTTTTTCTCCCTTTGAAACTTCTGTTTTCTTCATCAGACCTCAACCTAATTTAGCTACTGTTTTCTGAATAGGATTTTAGCTATATGTTGGATTGGCTGAAGATATTTAGTAGAAGCACCTAGATAACCAAAACCTTGCTTGTCATTCTCTTAAGGTTTAAAATATACTGAATTTTAAAACAGATTTTGTTTATTTTATTGGAAAGGCAGATATACAGAGAGAAGGAGACACAGAGAAAATGAAAGATCTTCCTTCCGCTGGTTAACTGTGTGACCACAATGGCTACAGCTAAGCAGATTCAAAACCAGGAGTCAGGAGCATCTTCCAGGTTTCCCACCTGGGTGCAGGGTCCCAAGAATTAGGGCCATCCTCTACTGATTTTCCAGGCCATAAGCAGGGAGCTTGATGGGAAGTGGAACATCCAGGACACAAATTGGTGCCCACATGGGATCCTGGTAGACACAAAGTGAGGATTTAGCCACTAGGCCTTTGTGTCAGGTTTGAAAGTACATTTAATGTTCAAAGTTATTCTATTTTCACTATGAATAAACAGTATAATAATTTTGGTTTAAAATTGATATTATCTATAAATAAAATTTTCAAGGGGCATGCATTTTGTGTAATGGTTAAGGCATCGTCTAAGCTCTTACATCCCATAATAGAGTACGTGGCTTCAAGTCCCACTGTGGTTTCAGTTTTGGTTTCCTGCTAATGCATATCCTGGTAGGCAGTAGGTGAGGACTCAAGTGTATGGGTCCTGACTACCCACATGAGAAATCTGGACAGACTTCCTGGATCCTGTCTTCAATTTGGTCCTGCCTGAGTTGTTGAACCTGCTTTAGATCTCTCTTGTGTTCCTAGAACTCCTCTATTCAAATTAAATGAAAACAACTTTCATAAACACACAGAAATAAAAGCATTTTAATTCCATTTTGCATGAGAATTGGTGTGAAGTATCCTCATATAAATTGCACACACATTTAACTTGCTATGCTATTCATCTTGCTGAAATCAGTTTTATAAAACTTCAAACAGGGTCAATGAGATTACTCATTTGAGTGTACTTCTGGCAATAAAAAGGAAAGTAGAAAATGGTGTGCTTAAGTCTAGGATTCAAAAAAGCGAGTAATATTTTCTTGATAAGTGTTTCATATTTTCCCAATTATCTGTCATCTGTTATACTAAGGAAAGAAAACCTTTAATTCAGGGAATCTTCAGGTAAGCTTCAAAAAAACTACCGAGGAGAGAATTCTTTAAAATAATTCTTTACATTAAGCATACTTAAGCATTTATTATACGCACATTAGCTCTATTCCCTAAGATACCCTGCTCATCTTACTACAGAAGTAAGGTTGTTTGCATGCTCTAAATCTTGGATCAATCAATAGCATGACAAAGTACTTTGTCATTATCTGTTAATTTGAGAGCCAACCCCTCCCCGCCAAATGCTTCACTGCCCTAGATTATGGGATTTGTTTCACAGTTAAAATATTAAAATAAATTGTAACAGAACTCATTAGAATTGAATACGTACCAGATAGTTGTTCTGAGGTGATGAGCCTGGGTAAGAGTTTATTAAAAAAATTATAAGATGATACTATTTTACAAGCTTACAGGGATAGGCACTGTGGTATTACTAACAAGGATGTTCTGAAATGGAAAGATGGGGAAATAACAGGTTGGTTTAAAATGAGGCCACCAAGAAGAATTTTCTTGTTGGAAATTATAATTAAAAACTATTCCTGAAGCCGGAAGGATCTGGAAATACAGATTGGGTGTCATATGAAGAAGTTGCAGTAATTTAAAAAAATGCAAATAATTAGGATATGAAAGTGGATTTTAGTGGATCTATATAGAAAAACACAATATAATCATTGGTGGAAGAAAAAAATCACCAGTAGACGATGTAAGAATTAGAAAATCAATCTTGGCACTGAAGAGTGATAACTGAGATTTATCAACATTTGTCACTTAGGAAAATTGCAAGGATGGCATCTAAGGCTAGACTATCAATGGAAAGATAAAAACAGGATGTAGAAAAAGGAACATAACATTTACACCTGGGAAGAACACAGGAAGCGATCTAGTTAACTCCACCATTATATTAGGAAGCTGAATCCTAAGAAAAGAAGTTCAACTTGATTTGTGTAATCACTTGGGATAGAACTACTTTTCTCTCACGGCTTCATAATCTAATGTCCTTTTTGTACCCATATTTTTGCAAATTAGTTCTTGAAAGCAGGGTATTAATAAGGAACCTTGAAAATTTAGACATTATCTGATGGTTAGATATTAGTTAAAAGTCAATGTATGACCATAACAAGTGAAGAGGATGAACGTTTTCTAATAGTCATTTCAGTTTATTACTTACAGAGGTATATAACAAGTATAGCTCCTATGCAAAAGTATGGTTGCATTTTCTATTACTATAAACTTCATTCAATACTGAATTACAAAGATGTCCCTATCTACAGGCAAAGCAGAGAGAGTGAGAGTTGCAGGATGAAAATAAACCATCTTATAAGCCTCCAACTTTTCATAAAATAAACTACAACATCAAATTACATTTCCACTTATTCTAGTTATTGAAGTATTTTGGAATCTGGACATTAATACTGTCTCCAGATCCCATGTCATAAAGCATAATAACATCTAATAGCCAAGAATATTACCCTAAGGGGAAAAAGCAGAACAAAATAAGAGAAATGAAAATGTCTCCTATTCCTACTGTAAAGAAATATGAATTTAAGACAAACCCCTTTCCTTCCCAGTAAATTGCTCAATTTATGACATGTCAATAAAACAGATCTGTCTCAGAAATGCTAGTTAAAATAGATTTATTCTAATCTCATGATATAATATAAAACTGTTCATATAAATAGTTGTATGCACCGGTTCAATTTCTGAATGGCTCAAAATGTCTTACTTATGCATAACTGAAAACAGTACTTTCCAGAATACAGAATGAACTATAAAAAGGAAGTTATGAAAGAATTTTGATAAAAGATAATTTTGTGGTAATAAAATATTGCTATTAAGGAACAGAAAAATGGAACCAATGGTTACATTAGCAGAAACCAGTGTTGACATTTTAAATAGGTTCAATATTTCACTTACCTTGGTTTACATAGCTGTGGAATTATCTAATATGTTTGATCAAATATTATATAATTGTAACTAGCAATTTTATTACTTTTACAATATAAAAGTAGCCACTTTGTGCATTTGAGATATAGATATATTTCACATCATATCCATCCCTTTAGGATATAAAGCTTTTAAGACTTACAAGTAAAAATATTTGAAACACAACTTTGTATTAAAACATTATTCTTTGTATAAATCCACTGACCCATTTTTCTAAAGTAAAAAAATCACTGCTGAGTTTTTACTTGAAACTATAACAAGCACAATTCAATGACACAGTTACATAGCAGCCTGAAGACTATATTTCAAGTTGCACAACTGACCTTCTTTTCTGTAACAAATACAGACATTACTTCGATTTTAAGTTGTTGAATTATGGAACATTTTGAAAAGGAGAATCCTGTTGCTTTTCTCACATAGAACTCAATTTGGATGTCTAATATTTCTTTGCATTTCCTTGCATATTTATTGGTTTTGGTTTATAAGAAAATAAGTGACAACAAATAAAACACATGATTCCTTAAGAGAGCTGCACACACAAAATATATGAATACATTCACACATTTTCAGAGACAGAAAAATTAAGTAACGAATAACCAAATACATACTGTAATCCAATTACAAGCCCTAGCATGAGGATCAACTTCGGCCTCTCCATTAAAAACTTGTGATGTCTAAGCTGAATTCACTTCACTCACCTGTTTGGCTGAGCTGCGATGTACTCCTACTCCTTCGAGATACTATGGCTACCACTTTGGCACTCAGGCTGGATCTCCGTTTCTTTCCACCTGCGCCGACTGTACCCACAGCTGTGTCTGACTGGCTGCCGTCATTATGCTCTAGTGTGTATATCTCTCCGCTGACACTGGTGCTCTTCGTGATGGCTCTTCCTGAAGTCCCCATCCGTCTGCCTTGCATTTTGGGGGTAAATGAACTATATTTACAAAGTAAAAACATATATGCATCCATAAATTACAGGTCAGCATAACTGAAACTCTAAATTTAATTTATTCTGAAATAATCCAGGCCATTTTTAGGGAGAAAAGACTGGTTGAGTAGTAATACTGAATCCACACATAAGTGAACACTGCATCAACATCGCCTTGTCTCAATATGTACTAGTCACAGATCAAATGAAACCCATTACAGCACAAAGTTGCTTCAAAAACTGTTCAGATCATTGAAGTGTGACTCAATGTCCTATCATGGATCTTGAAACTTCTGCTTCATAAACTTCCTCATAAATCTCTCCAGCACCCTGACTGTTATCTCCAAGCCTTGGTTTTCTATTTTGTACTACCTATGATTCTGAAAGTTTATATCAGCAAGCACACATTCATCACTAAATTTGCCATAGCACCCTTCCCATTGCTTAATGAATTATGGAAAAGTAGTAAAGTCATCATCTTTCGCATATGCAGCAAAATTCTGTCACCTTTCATTCCTTATCCTTTAGAATTATCAACATGTCATGCATGTAAAACATCATTTGAATTTCTTGGTCTTAAAGTAGTTACCTGGTTTTCCATTACCACTGGGACCCTGATCCTCTTTCATTACTAAATGTTTGAGATATTCAGTGCCTAGCCCTCTAATCTATACTTTTCCATATGAAAATATTACCCTAGATGTCTCACCTGGTTTCAAGCTTTATGTCCTGTTCTCACGGTTTCTACCACTTTTTACCAACTCCATCTGAATTTATCTAACTGCCATCACCAACTCCATCTGAATTTATCTAACTTCTGGTTGGGCTATGTCTAATAAGACTCTCAAATATAAAGTTCTCAACCCATTAATCTCCATTTTACATTAAAGCTACCCAAGTACTCAGTATTTCAAAGTAAAAGACTGCTTTAGAGAGAGAATAAATAACTCTAACTCAGATTTAAGACCAATAACAAGTATGTTGTAAGAAAAGGATGATTTAACTTTTAAAGCCATGATTGAGCATCATATAATATGTCCGTTTAACCGTCATGTGGCTGGCTGGGAAAACATATGATTATTACTTCCTATTTATTCTTATTATTATGATTCAGGAGTTAGATCCCTGTGAGGCTAGATGTTAATTTGAAGAAAACTGACAAAGACCAAAGAATCACTGTCTCCTAAAGAGCAAAACATAGCAGGTCATGGTTTCAATGATCTACAGCACATCATCCAGTTTTGAAACTAGGTAATCTTGTTCTAACACTCTTTTTTTTTCTGTCCAGTAATGATACTTGTATATAGGTGTACCAATGCGTGAATTCTTCAGAGTATATTGGGAACCAGGCTTATCATCCTTTGGGTTTTCCCTACAATGAGTAAATGGTAAATTTAACCATGTTGTTACCCTATGACCCAGCAATTCCACATTCATTTTTCTGACAGCTACATTTCAGTTTTAAGAGTCACATTTTAAGTGTCAGAAACACAGCAAATACATCCAGATGCTTCCCTGTCTGGGCCGATTCAGATGGGCTGTCCAAGCCTAGCAGGACACCTCGTGGCTTAAACCCTAGGATGCCCATTTCTGGCTTCTAGATTTACTCTCAAGAGGCTTTAGAATAGTCTCTTATTTTTGCTTTCTTTTTTTCCTTCACTGACTCTTATGTGTATTTTTTTGTTGTTGTTGTTTTATCTTTCTGGTTCTGCTTTCTGCAGAGTCTGTTCTGATTTTTCTGTGCTTGTGACTAATCATAGATCTCAAAAGCAAGGAAAGCAATGACAAGAAATGTTACCTGGAGCGAAATCTGTTGGAAGGCAGTCTGTAAGAATATATTGAATCTGAGTGGCAGGTGACAAAATCTGATTTGCTAGGTTTTTGTTGTTGTTGTTGTTGTTGCATATCTGCATGCTGCTGAGAACTCACATGCTAAATGTCTGGTGCATTCTGAAAGAACAGACTTCTCATGTCTGGTGTTAGGTTTCCATGTACTTTCACTCTATGGCTGAATGGTAAAACCAGAGTCACTAGTTCTCTTTACTAAAAAGTCTTATCAATTGATGATAAAACTTTCCTACTTTGTGGACACTCTAAGGACAACTGTATAAGCACACATTTGAAATTTAATCCATCTATACAAATTAGCACAGAACTACATAATTCTAATGTAGATAAATAAACATTCCTGGGGGGGGGGAGAATCGAATCAATACTTTAAATATGCTAGCCTTTTAAGAAATACTCCTTTTTGGGCTTGGCGGTGTGGCCTAGTGGCTAAGGTCCTCGCCTTGATCCCATATGGCTGCTGGTTCTAATCCCGGCAGTTCCACTTCCTCTCTGTCTCTCCTCCTCTCAGTGTATCTGACTTTGTAATAAAAATAAAATAAATCTTTAAAAAAAAAAAAAAAAAAAGAAATACTCCTTTTCAAGAATTTAATAAAACTCAGAATTTCAAAAGAAGAATCTAACCCCATAAAATGAATCCTTGGAGATGTCCACATGGTTAAATAATTTAAGTAATTTTGGCTTAAAAAAATCTTATTAATCCCACAAGCTAATTCTATTTTACTTGCATTATTATGAAAATAATAAAAAGATACATTAACAAATGTTGATATGGATCTAAGAGAAACTGGAACCCCTAAAATCGCTGGTGGAAAGACTGGAGGACATAACTGAAAGAATAGTTTGGCACATAAGTTACTCTTAAATATAGCTAAACTTAAGAGTCATTATATGACAATTGCAGTAAAAAGTCAGAGATAGAGCTAACATATTATTCAGAAATTTCATTCTTAGGTATTATGAATGTTATTTAAATAAGAATGGAGTCACTTTTTTTCAAGAGAGAGAATATGAATTGGGAATTTGTGAAGGAGAAAATATTATGCATGTATCCCTATAAATAACTATTCACAAGGGACTGCTAGAGCAATAGCCTTCCAAAAAAACTACTGTAAATGGACACAGAACAGGGTTCCACGAGGTTATCTGTGAACCATCCATTCAATTCTGGGCTGGTGCCACACTTGTTCTGAGTCTATGCAGCCAAGAATTTATCGTTTTAAAATATCTTATGTAACACTCCTCACTTAACATTTAAAAATATTCCTCCCCCAAAAAATTATTCCCTTGCCTTGACTTCTTTGAACATGTTCACGGTGTGGAGTGGTGTGTGTATTTCCAGAGCAGTATTCTGCTATTCTCAAATATTACTATGGTTTAGAGCTCTTATTCTCTATTAGTTGATACTTTACATCCAAGATAAATATTTTTATTAAAAAACACGTATATGGCTCTTCATATCAAGCTTATTCATTAGTCAAAATTACAAACCCAAATGCCCATCAGTGGGATATTACAAACCACAAAAAGGAATGAGATATCAACTGATGTTGCAAAGTGGATGAAGTGGAAAACATTATAGCTTATGTGAAAGAATCCAGAACAAAAGTCTGCATACTGAAAGTCTATCTTTCAATCACTTCTTCTATCTACCTGAATTCACTATGGTGAGAATTCAATGTGGTGAAATTTTGTCTGGGGCCTCTGTGTCTATGAGATATTCTTGCCCATTTATCTTGTCCGGTCATCTGCTTACCACATTGATCAAGGACAGACTAGCTTCATAGAAAGAGCCTGGAAATACTTCTCCTTTTACTCTTCTAGAACAATGTGTGTCAAAAAGAATATTTGTTCTTTAAATATTTGGAATACTTTGTTAGCGACTTCACCTGGGTCAGGAACTTTCTATGTGGAAATGCTTAACAAATTTATCAAATCATTCTTAAAAATAAAAATAGGGCTCTGGAAATTTTACAATGTATTCTATGTCATTTTTAGTCTGCTGTAGTTTTCAAGCTATTTGTATATTTCATCAAAGTAAGGTTTGGAAAAATTTTGTTTTGTAAAGGATGACACTGTAAATACAATTTTGAAGGACCTTACTGTCTCTGTTGCTATTGCTCCATTCTTGTGTTTTGGTGGAGGAAAAAAAAAATCATGGACAGTATGCAATTAAATGGGTTTACATGTATTTTGATAAATCTTTTATCATAAAATAGACACAGGACTAGCTTTTAGCCATGGTTTTCTCACCTCGACCCAAGTTGTAAACCTTACTGGCATACAGTTGTTCACAATATCATTTAAATACCTCTGTAAACAGTACTGAAACCTATGATATTGGTGATAGGTATTCAGTAATGTACTTTTGGTGCAATTACTCATAGAGCTGGGGGTAAGTCTATCGCTTGTATGTTTTTAATTACCATATCTGTTTGTTCTTTTTCGCTTTTCTTTTTTGCCTAACTAGAATGATTGGGTATTTTAATCATTCCCGGTTTGCTTTATCATGAGCATCTGAGTTCTGTAATCTTTTGTTAGGCTGTTAATTTCTACCCTAAAGATTCAAACATGCAGAACAGCCATAGTATACTTTGAATTACAAATTTCACCAAGTTCAGCATAATGCCTAGCTACAACAGCTTAAGCCCATTTACTTCCCTTCTTCCTTTCACCCAGGAACTTTACAAATTCTCAATATTACATATGCTTTAACTAACACAAAATATTGTTAACATTAATGCTAGTTTCTAATGTTCTTCATTCTTTAAGTTTAGGGCTCCCAGCTGGAGACAGTTTCCTCCAACATGAAGAATTTCCATTAGCACTGTTTGCAGTACCCATTGTGTATCTATCTATAATTTCACTTATTTGCTAGAAAGGTATGTTTGTTTGGTAATATTTTCTAGACGTAACATTGTAGGCTAGAAGTTTATTTTTTAAAAAACTTTAGTTAAAATTTGGAAAACATGTTTTCATCTATTTTAAAGGCAGAGAGTTAAGATTTATTGGTTTGCATACCAAATGCTTAGAGGAGCCTGAGACTGGACCCAGGAGTCAAGAACTATTTCCAGACTCATATACATGGTAGGAATCCAATTGCTTGAGCCATCGTTTCTTCCCTCGCAGTGTCTTCTTTGGCAGTCAGAGAGTCAGCAGCCACAGCCAGAAATTAAATCCAGATACACAGTGGCCTGCACTGTGGCATAATACGTGAGGTTGCCACCTGTGCTGTCGGTATCTCACTGAGGTGCTGGTTCTAGTCCCAGCTGTTTCACTTCTGATTTAGCTCCCTGTTAAGTGCCTGGGGAAACAGTGGAGGATGGTTGAAGTCTATGGGCTTTTACATCCACGTGAGAGAAGTTTCTGGTTACTGTTCTTGGACCTGTTCTGCTCTGTTGGCTGTGTCCTTTTCGGGAGTGAACTAGCAAAAGGGAGAACTATCTCTTTCTCTCTGTAACACTGTATTTCAAATAAATAATTAAACCCATCTATTAAAATTTTCTGTATTTCTCAGTCTTCAGAATTATCATTTTAAAAAGATCTTATTTGAAAGGTAGAGTTAAAGAGAGGTATGGATGGAGAGTGAAAAGGAGAGACAGAGAGAAATCTTCCATCCAATCATCTCACTCCTCAAATGTCTGCAACATTCAGGATCTTCCCTGGCTGGATCCAGGAGCTTGAAATCAAATTTGAGTCTTCCACACGGATGGCAGGAACATAAGTATTTGGGCAATCGTCTGTTGCCTTCCCATGTGAAGTGGGACTCAAACTGGTGGTCATATGGGATTTTGGTGTCATAGGTAGTGGATTAACTCATTGCAACACAACACTGAACCCCATCTAATTTTTTAAAAATGGATTTTTGATCTATGCTGAGCACAGCTATCTTTCTATGGGTTCTTGGGTATATTAACTATTGATTTTTTAACCATTAATATTTTAACCATTAGATTATTCTTGTGAATTTTCACATACACACATATACATACACACACACATTTCTTTTTAAAGTATAACTCAAAGATTTTAACTAAATCCCACTCATTTTGTTAACAACTTGCTTAGGCTCTGAACAATATTAACTTTCTTTACAAATGATGAAAGTTTCTTTTTGGGTTGATAGATTTTCTGTGCAAAGCCACATTTTAAACTTTATAAGGACTTACATAATCCTTATTCCAGTTTGGCCCCTCTGAGTTTTGGAGGAAAACACAGGTATTTTTATCCAGCTTTTCTAATGTGGTGGGAATTTAAGTACAATTATCTTTACAAATTACTTCAGCGAAATCTGTAGTAAATTCTGAAGGCTTACCCACAAACCCCATTCCCCCCCGCCCTTTTTTAAGATTTACTTATTTATTTATTTTTTATTAGAAAGTCAGTTACACAGACTGGAGGAGAGACAGAGAGGAAGATCCTCCATCCAATGATTCACTCCCCAGGTGGCTGCAATGGCCAGAGCTGAATAGATCTAAATAAGGAGCCCAAGGCCACAAGCAGGGAGTTGGATGGGAAGAAGGGCTGCCAGGATTAGAACCGGTACCCATATGCGATCCCAGCATGTTCAAGGCGAGGACTCTAGCCACTAGGCTACCACACTGGGCTGTTTCCATTTCTTTTTCTGTGTTATGCTGTTTAAAGACCACTGTTCTCGGTTTAGGCTTTATTATCACATATCATTAAAGTAGAAGTACTTTCAGAGGAAACTGGGATAAACTTGGTATTAACCATGTAGTTTTCCGTTCTTTCAAAGATTGAAGCTACTCAAATTTTTGCCTAAAGAAGGAATGCTCTCATATGCCCCCCAACAGTTTTTGTTCATTATTTTTTATTCAGCATTTCTAATTTCACATGTGGGAAATGAGATTAATTGTACTGTTGGGCCCAGAGTCATGGCACAGCAGATTAAGTCACTGCCTGCAGTACCAGCATCCCACATAGGTACCAGTTAAAGTCTTGGCTTCCTTCCTAACACAGTTGAGAAAGCAGCAAAAGATAGGTCAAGTGTTTGGGTCTCCACTCCACAGTAGCAGGCCTGGATGATGCTCCAGGCTCTTGGCTTCAGCCTAGCCCAGTCCTGGCTACTGCAGCCATTTGGGGAGAGAACTAGTGGATTGAAGACATCTCTCTGTCTCTATCTCTCCCTCTGTCTTTTAAATGAATAAGTAATTAAATCAATATTTTTATATAAAAAAGATGTGTTGTTATGGTTGGGACTATCACATTATTGCTTATTTTATAAACAAGGATAGAATGATCCATACCAATTATGCAGTTTTCAGAATCATCATATTAGTAACGAAAATGTATACATCTTAATTGTGTTGTATCAATTTATTTCTTTGCAATCTACCCTGAAGAACTTTGACTGAAATTCCCTACACATGGTCACTCAATTGTGCCCATGTCTGACTCAGCTGTGAGGCTTCTCCCGTAAGTCAACCATCTGACACTTTGAAGTAGAAAGCATCATTTCAAGCTATTCCAGGGATGAAGCCTACCTACATCTTACCTCTGCTGGCTCTGAATTTTACAGTTTAGGGATGTGGTTTTTCACTAGCTTCACAAATGAAGGTTTCATCTTTTTTCTTACAAAACATTTATTTACTGTTATCTTAATTCCTTCATCAGGAGATCCATTTGGGAAGTACAATCAACATGATTTTACTTACTCATTTCAAGTTGTGTTCTCAGTGAGAGGAAGACAGAACCAAATCTTAGGTAATATACTACATGGTCAATGTAAAGTATTTAAAGAAAGCCAATGTGCAATCATGCAAGATAGAAACTAATCCATAATTAAAACATTGGAAAAAAGTTACGTATGCTGAGGACTAGCAGAGGAGCTAAATTATACAATAGTTTTACATAGAAGGAAGTGGAGATAATTTTTAATGTTAGCTTTATTGATTAATTAAGCATTTATATTTCACACACTAATTAAATTGTGCTGAAAAATTAAAAAGCAATAACTCCGTCAAAAAACAACCAGGGGGCTCTGCGCGATAGCGTAGTGGTTAAACTCGTTGCCTTGCACATGCCAAGATCCCACATGGGCGCCGGTTCTAGTCCTGACAGCCCCGTTTCCCGTCCAGTTCTCTGCTTGTAGCCTGGGAAAGCAGTTGAGGACGGACCATAGCTTTAGGACCCTGCACCCATGTGGGAGACCCAGAAGAAGCTCCTGGCTCCTGGCTTTGGATTGGCTCAACTCCAGCCATTGCGGCCTCTTGGGGAGTGAATCATCGGATGGAAGGTCTTCCTCTCTGTCTCTCTTACTCTCTGTATATCTGACTTTGGACTAAAAACAAATCTTTAAATAAAATAAAATAAAATAAATCTAGCTATTTGCTGTTGAGAGATAAAACTAATACATATGAAAAAACTTCAGAGAGCTTATAGAAAGAGATTTCAAAATAAGTTTGATTCAAAGAATTGTGAAAGTCCTGCCAAGTTTTTTTTTTCTTTTAACAGTGCACATCTTTTATGAGTTTTTGAAGACATCATGGACTTAAAATTTTTTTCATATCTCAATCATCTCAACTCCCATGTCTAATTTTCAACAGCTTTAAAAAATTTCCTTGTGTGGTTGCAGAGTTTGTTGTAAAATTACATAAACAAATAAATTGTTAATTTCAAAAAGCTCATGTTCTTGTATAAAACAAAATAGACTTTAAGGTAAAATAAAATTGTTGTGGTAAATAATTTATTACCTAGTTCTTTAGGCTTAAATCACTAAGAAGAGAACAGAATTTTGAACTTTAGCCTACATACTCTCATATTCAGAAAAATGGAGAGAATGAATAAGTTGATAGAGCCTCATCACAGAGAGATTTTACCTTTGCAATGAGTCATAATTAAGCAGACAAAAGACTCAAAAGCATTTGAAGTTCTGAATTGTATGGATAAAAAAAACAACAACATTTATCTCTGAAAGTTAGAGATGATTCATCTTCCTAGGCATTTGTGTTATAGTTACAAAGAGACCAAAAATATTGGTCATCAATCACACTTAGAACATTTGAAATAACTAGGCCCAAACTAAAGACAGAGCAGAATGCCATTGAAGCAACTGATTTAAAAAGAAAAAACAGAATGCTATCAGACATATTTTTGGAAATTTAATCTTCTAATTAGTAAATGGATTAAAAAAACCCTGAACTGTCAATATATCTAAAACCACAAACAATTTAAACATTACAGGCCAAACTTATAGACCAAAGTATCAATAAAGTAGTATTTCATGACAAAACCAATTAGATCTAAGGCCGGTGTTTAGGCACATTTTGTTGAGCTGCTATCTGTGAAATCAGCACCTCATATTTTAGAAGTTTCAAGTCCTGGCTGCCCTGTCTCTGGTCTAGCTTCCTTCTGATGCGACTTGGAAGGCAGTGGGCCACTGCTACACACATGAGAGAACAGCATGGAGTTTCTGGGTGCTGATAGTGCCCTGGGTCTTGAAATCATCTGGGAGGTGAACTAGAAAGACAGCTTTCTCTGTTTCTCTGATACTCTGGCTTTCAAATAAACCAACCTTTTATGAAGTTTTAGTTCTAAATGATATATTAAAAAAAAAAAACAGAAAAATGAGTTTTATTCCTGTAAAAGAGCAATGGTAGAAAATATAAAGAAACCCTTCTTGACACCATCACAATAATAACAACAGCCAGTCATAAATAAATTATGTGATTTTAAAATTTCACTAGGGTATGGAAGATTTCTCTGCACACCCCTCCTAAAACTGTTCTGCACCTCAACTGTAGACAAAGCCGTGCTTAGATTTATAAGCCAGTTTAAGACTATCCTAAAATCTACCAAGTTCAGCAAAATTATGCGTCAACACAATAAACTGCTAAATATTAAAATGAAAACAGACACGAGACAGCTGAATAGTACCCTACTGCCACTTTAAGGTGCATAGCAGCCGGTTCTGTGCACAAAAATTGAAGGGTCAATCAAGTAGTCACAGGATGTGGTTAAGAATTGCACTGTTACAACTCAATACCATGTCAATTAATTCCATAATGTTGTAAATTGTTGATGTTGTGCTGGAGCTTCTAATTGATCAGGATGATATTCTGACAGCTCTACCTTCAGACCAGAGAAGGTCTCCCTAAGAAACTGCTGAATTTATCTGGACAATAAGATGCTGGACTCTATGCTTGGTATCTGATTGCAACGAAAGAATCTAGACTTAATTTGAACTGTAATACTGCAACAAGGTGGAGGAATCCACCAAGGCGGGGAGGGCATGGGGAGGGGATGGGGGAATCCCAGAGCCTATGAATCTGTGTCACATAATGCAACGTAATTAATAAAAAAAATTTGCTAAGAGCTCTCAAAGCATATAAAGAAAATGGAGACATATGAAATGCTGCAAGAGTGAATCTTCCCAAGATGTCACTAACTCTCAATTTGAATATTTAATTATAGTTCTAAAATAAAGGTTTATTTTTTAGAACTTACGAATGTATTCTAAAGTGAATATGTCAGCATCAGGACAAAAACAGTTGTAATGTTCCTGATCAAGAATAACAGTGAGGCGAAGATATCAGCCTTATTTGATACAAGTTATACTAACATGTTCTATTAATTTATGTCCATCAGTACAGCAAGAAATGTCAGACTTCTGAAATGTAGGTCCAAAGCAGACCCAGGATGTATACAGACGTGACAAAGGATGAAACTGGTACCCGGGTTGGTAGGAGGTTTTACCTGATATATGTTGATGGAAGAGAGTGGGAGCAAAGAGACTCAGCTAAAATATTTGAATGTTTAAGGTTGGTGGTATATACATTAGGATTCATAATCATTCACTCCATTTATACATTTCACATACTGCACTAAAAATTAAAAATAAGGTATGGTTGAACTAGAAGAAAGTGTTTTGAAGCTGAGCTGGCAATTCTGGTCCTACTGTTTATTAGTCAGGTAATACAACATATTTATTCCTGTTTACTTATATTCATAAAATGAGTTTGCCAATAATTATATGATGCAGCTGAATAGAAAAAGCGAAGAACATATAGACCATTTTTCAGTTGAACACCCCACATTATTTTTAGTACATGTATGCAATGATACAATAATAATGGTATTGTACAGTTAGGACAATATTATGAAAGTGATACACAGTCTTGGTGAAGTTTTGGAGGTACTGGTTCAGGAAAAAAGGATATGCTATCCATTCTAAACAAGCAGTTAGTTGGTGAAGAAAGATAAATATTTGCCCAATGTATTTACCACTCAAAGCCAGAATTCATGCTCAGATCAGGAAAACAGTGAGTTTCCAACTGCTTTTACAGTGCTAGGTTTATAATTAGCAGCTGGGTATCAATAAGTAACCAAAAAATCAAAAATACATTTTTCACACACATGAAGATTTCCTCAGTGGCTGCTACTTGACGCAAAATTTTGTCTTTTGGTTTGCTCTCATTTCTACACAGACCAGCTACATTAAAGATGTTTGCTTAATTACTATAAAATAACAGGATGGCTTTTCAGAGAGGACTTCAAATTGCTACAAAAATATTTTAGTTACAAAAACAAAACTACAAATAATAACATGTTAGAACATGTTTTAAAAATGCCACGAACAGGGTTGGGAGTTTGGTCTAGCAGCTGAAGTGCCACACGGAATGCCAACATCTGCACTCGAGCTCCTGGGTTTGAGTCCCAGTTCTTCCAACGCCAGCTTCCAAACAGCTCAGATTGGTTCCTGCCATCCAAGTTGGACACCTGTATTATGTCCCCTGGCTATCAGCTTCAACCTAGCCCAGCTCCAGCTACTTGCAGGCATTCGATGGTGAACCAGAGGATGTGTGATCTCTGCCCCTCTTTCTCTGTCTCTGCTTTTCCAATAAAATAATTTTTGTTTAATTCCATGAAGGATGAATACATAGAGTTTTTTGGCACCAAAGGCCTTTAAGAGTTGATTTCAAGTGATTACTTCCTTTAGCAATTTCATTTTCAGAAAAATTTCATGATTTGTAATAAAAATTGAAAACTTTAATGTAAGTGACCATTGTCATCTTTGTTGTATTTTAACACAGCATATGATTGAATCATTGTATCATATATCTAAGTTATACCATGTGATATCTGTTTCAGCAATTAATAGCAATCTTGAAAAAAACAAGTAACAGAGCTCTTAGGATATATGCTTTTCCTGCATAGGTTCTTAATTATAATAATATGATACACAAAAATGCATCATAGAGGAGTTTATTAATATGCTTACCACAGAATCCCTTTAAAGGATATGCAGTATGTTAGTTCCATCATTACAGATTTACTGTAGTCTTACAGAATAACAGAAGTGATACCTCAATGGCTATTAACTAGTAAAACTACAATGCCATGAAGGGACACACTACAAGAACACTTAGGAACACTTTTCTCAGGTATTCTTTATTCAGCAAGTAAGCCTGTGCTCGGATTGATCCTCCATTTCTCACCTAATCCCCACCTCACAGTCTTCCTTTTTAGTAGCCTCAGAGATCTCCGCCTTCCTACACCACAACAAGCAAGCCTTCACAATTACTTAGGACAGCTAAAATAAAACAATAAAAAATGATTTTTCGATCACTTTTGATGTTTTGCTTCAGTACGAATAATTGATTTTTATTATATTATATCTTACAGGGTAACTGGCATACTTATTTATTTTGAACTACTAAATTACCAAAATATTCTACTGTAAATAATTTTTCATATGCTCTCATAAAATATGAAAGACAATTTTAAATTTCTTGATTTCCTAACGAATTGTATGAAATAAGGTATATCTGAAATTATTTTCTTGCCCTTTTTCACAGCCTGACTTGATTTTTTAGAATATATTAAGCTACATAGGCTCTCTATCAGAACACAATTGTAATATATAATATATAATATATAATATATTATAATATATAATATATAATATATTATAATATATAATACATAATCATTTATTTTGAATTCCCAAATAAATACAGGAATGTTTCTGTATGAGTATGCACTTATTATTTGCACTTATTATGCACTTTGATTATTTGAATGATTGATAGTAAATGCCAAATTTCAGTAAATAAAATTGCTACAAAGCTTCTGTTTGTATAGAAAAAAATATTTTATTGCCTTTAAATTATGCATTCAGAACATGACAGCTTTAAATATTTTAAATAAATAGTATTTCATATTATATATAGTATATAATATTATAAGTACATATTGTAAATAGTTTTTATAATATTAATGCTCTCTGAGATCAAAAACTACTTCATCACACTTGCTGTGTAAGTTTGTGTTTAGAATCCACTTAGTAAGAGAGCCAACTTTCAGACTATATTACAAATTTAAATGATGATGAAAAAAAATGGTTGGTTATGACAAACCTTCTAACATTGCAGAATATCTGATAGCTTTTTGTGATTTAATTTTACAAATGCTTTTTGAAGTTGATTTTGTATGAAACACCTGTGATTTGTCTGCAAAGCAACAGGTATGTGATGAAGGGCAAATAAGTGAGAGCAGTACCACGAAAACTCAGCTTCTTTTCTCAAAGAACATTTTCTTGAGATATAAAAACAGATAAGTCAGATACAACATGATTCATTTGTAATTATGTTGCATGTACATTTTCAGTAGATATCATTTTACCTTTTCCAATACGTGCTGTGCATATTTTATGTACAGCTGAAAACACATTCGTTGAGGCATATTTATGTCAGCACTGAATTGAAACTGTAAGGTCCACATATAGCAAATCTGAAATACTGAGAATCTCAAATATTTTCAGTGCTTATTATTTGCAGTATTATTTGTTGTCTTGTTTATTTGAAAGGTAGAGTAACAGAGATAGAGAGACAGAGTGAGATACAAAGGTCTTCCATCCTCTGGTCTATGCGCTGCAACAGCCTCATCTGGGGAAGCTGATCCAATAGACATGAACTTCTCCCTGGTCTCTCACCTGAGTGGCAGGGGATCAAGTATTTGTCCTGTCCTCTGTTGCCTTCCCATGTACAATAACAGGTGGCTTGTTTGGACATGGAGGCTTGATTGTAAATGTAGCAGTGAGGATCTGAACCTGCACTCAGCTGGGGCTGCTGGCATTGCAAGTGTGTGTTAACTTGCTTTGCCACAATGCCAATTCCTTTTGTACAGCATTGGTGACTTTTTATTACTGTGGAATTATCTCTGAGTTTTTGAATAACTTCTAATCTGTGACAACAACATCTCAGAGTAACTTTTAATTCATCATATTATGCTAATTACTCCTGGTATGTTAAAACACTGTCTCTGGGAAAGGCTATACCATCTTCAAATCCATTTATTGACTACCAAAATAAAATTCATAGATGGGAATGCATAATGAAACATTTCTTACATCACAGAACAATCTGAGGTACCTAGAGATACCTAAAGAACGTTAATATAAACAGACACTGAGAGAACTTTAATATTAGCGATACCTAGAGACCTTTAATATAAAGAAAAAGTTTCGAAGTTTAAATAGATAAAAATATTGTTAAGCATGTAGCCTAAGTTATGCAGTTTATGTAATGTTATAAAATAATACAGTCCTTATACATGATAGGAATTCAGAAAGCTTGCAGTTATGTATTATAACTTATAATATAGTGTAAAATTGCAATTGATGAGTCTTGTAATCATGCATGTAAGTAGGAATGTGAAAAATGTGCAGAATATAGATACTGAAAAATAAAGAAATAAATGATAACATACTGCCAACAGTTATTCTTCCAAGCATTAGTTATGAGATGGTGAACATTTACAACTGAATAGCATATAACCTCTGATCCTCACTAGTTAGACCAGATCATTTTGATGTTTTTACACTGATGCCAGTTTGATGTTTTCACACTGATGCCATTATCTTCACCTCTGACTCCAAACCATCCTCTCTCAGGAATGTATCATATGATAGGGAGGTAGAAGCAAAACATTTCTTGTGAGGTATGTGTGTGTGTGTGTGTGTGTGTGTGTGTGTGTGTCTGGATTAGTGAATTACAGGTGTGTAATACAGGTGTACAGGTGTACATCTATGAGAGTACATAGAAGAATGTGTATGAAGGAATTTTCCTCTGATCATCAGAAAAGACTTGCTCCCTCTTCTACCCCATCTTTTCTTTATCCTTCCTAAATATTTTAAGAATATATACTAGTTATACGGATTGGTAAAATGTAAGATTACCAGAAAAGTAAGATCTCCATCTTGCCTTAAGGAAAAACATATTTAGCCATGAGCTTTAGAACCTACTGCGTCTAATCCACTTAAATAAAATAATCTCCTAGAGTATATGTGTTTCATTTCCAGAGGAGGGGAAGAAAGCTTAACAGAGAAACGTCTTGAAAAAATTGATTTATCAAATTTATTTCTATAGGGTTAAATCTACACCTTTCCCAAACACATTTACTAAACAAAAAATATTCTAAAAATCAAGAAAGCAAGGAATACACAATGCTTTCCTTCTTGCTATGATACAAGCTAAAATCAGCATTGATTTAAGGTAACACTTTTCCTACAAAGTAATGCTGCTTCCTAACATACTAACATAAATATTTTCCTTATTTTTTTTGTTAAAACCATAGTCCTTTACACTGAATTCCTTTAGGATTCTCTCTTCACTGGTTTGTTCCTATAAAATTAGGCACCTAGTTTTCTGAACACAAATTTCTATAGAATATTATTCTCTTAAAATTTCAAGAGAATAAAAATGGATCCACAGTTTATCCTTTGATTACTTTATTATATAAATTTTACTAACTAGCTTTATGTTACAGCACAAGATTCAAGGCATTTGGCTCTGCAATGAATGTAAATAACTTCAAAATTTATGATTATATAATTATCTACTAAACTAATTTAGTGGTTAGAAGTGAAAAACAGGTCCTTGGTTACATCCCATTTATCAATATCCTATAATATTCCATTGGCTTTGAAAGCTAATAATATTAATTTCTCAATAAAAAATCTATCAGAATTATTTTAACCTTTTGATCCTAAGCAGCTCAATATTGTTAGCTACTTCAGCTCTTATACTTTTCCAATTTAAAGAACATTATATTTTGTAAGAACCAGAAGCACAGGTAAAGCTTTTTATATTAATATCTGTATTAGATGCAATTGCCTATATGGTTTAATTATCAAAGATGATTATTAATTATATGCTAAATGACAGAAAGCTACTTTCAGCATGTTTCATCAGTCAAGCTAAGTGAAGGGATGCAGCTTAATGTATGTCACCAAGTTATGTAATAATAGGCTTTCAGAGGATTCTTATTTTTAACATTATATTTATTGAGCCTCTCATTAAACCCCAAATTCCTTCATAGAAACTTCTGTTTCTGAAAACTAATTAAGGAAAACAGAAAATACACTTCACTCTTGACAGCATTCGGATTCTGAGATCTAACCCTTCGCGGCCAGCATGTGGACTGCGGGTCTTCAAAATGATCAGCATGAAAAAATTATGCATGGATTACAAATGCTTTTGAGTCACAAAAAATTACCTTTGCATTCTATTATTTCCATGAACTTTGTGAAATGCCCTTACATTTGTCTTGTAAGAACACTGGATTACTATTAGTAATTCAAACAAATAATACATAAGTCTGAAGAGATACATAAAATAAAGTAGGGATATGTACTTTTTAAAATCTCAATAAACTCTATCCTGAAAAGAGACAAACTATCAAGAGACTAATGGAAAACTATAGGCTGTGGAGGAAACCTGGCCTCAGGACCTGCATTTTATGGTGGGTAGGAGGTACAAAATTTCTCTAAAAATTAAAAATCACTCAATCAGCATACACACACATGCCTGGATGTAGATATATACATATATACATATATATGTATGTATGTGCATTTTCATACTGTACTGATACTGTTGAGCACTTGCGGCAGAGATTGTTCTGAAAAGCTTGGAATATTTACTATCCAGATCTTTATAAGAATCGTTTTGATATCACACTGAAAGATGCTCTATGGATTTAGTCTTGTTAGAGGAAACTTCCGTTATGTGACTAAGAGTGTTCCGCAAAACTACCATGATGGTTACAATCTGATAGTTCAGATTGTCTGTTGATGACACTGCATCACAGCTGATAAATGTTCACCTAACCCAGTTATCATGAGACATTTGCTATTTGGCCTTAACTGTATCCTGGAAAATGTATTCAAGAAGATGATCGCATTTTATGCTCAGGACAAAGACTGAGTCTATGTAAGAATCATTTCCAACTCACCTGATTCTACCCCTGGGGCGCTCAGATTGCTCTGACATAAAGCTTGTGCTGCTGAGGCGTGAGGCACTGCTGGTTCGGGAAATGGCAGACACATCACTCACATCACTATCTGATGATTTGGCAGAGATGTTATCACAGCTTCGGTACTGATCTGTATGTATGCTATACTAAATATTGAAAACAAGAAAGGGTGAGCACCATCATCAGACTACAGAAACAGCAGACACAAATGGTGCAGTTAATGTTTACTTAGCCCACACAAAACAGAAATGCAACTTTGCAAAAGCAGGACATAGAGCAGAAAATAACCCAAATGTGAACATCATAGATGATTTCTGGTCCTAAATCTTCCATCTTTTGAATGGTAAGATGTGTACTATGAAGACTGAACTATACATGAAATCCAAAAATTCAATGATTAGACAGAAAATTTAAAATTATATCATTCTGTTCTTCTAGCATATCAATTTTTTTTTTCTTGTTGGTTTCAATATTGCCTATTTCACCCATGTTTTATTGTAGTCATGTTTTGGCAGCTTCTGTTAATATTTCATTCTATTTAAAAGTATCCTATAGATTTTCCTTGTTCTAAGGCATCATACTCTGTCTTTGAAGTTCATTTAAAACTGCAGCTCCTCACATAAAAAGGGTTGATTTTAAAGCTGAAACACTGTGGCCATTGTCATGGTATACAGTTCAAGCTGTCACCTATGAAACTAGCATCCCCTTTGGGGACCAGTTTGTGTTCTGGTTGCTTTATTTCTAACTCAGCTGTCTCTACCAAAGGTCTGGGAAAAGCAGCATAAGGTGACCCAAGTGTTGGTGCCTCAGCAGCCACACAGAAGACCTCGATGAAGCTCCTGGCACCTGCTTTTGGCCAGTTTAGCCTGATGCCTGTGTCCATCTGAGGAATGAACCAACAGATGGCTGGTCTCTCTGTCTCTCCCTCTCTCTGCAGCTCTGACTTTCAAATAGATAAATAAATTTTTACAAAAGGTGAGGAACTGTGCCAAATGTAGGAGTTTTCCAGCATTAGTTTGACAGGAGAACAAATGCTCCTCTTCTTTGATAATTGCTAGCATTATAGTACAGACACAACATAAACACATATGAATGTCTATGGAAATATTTTTTCTACTGAGAAAAGTCTTCTTTTTCTATAGTCCATCTCTGCCTCCATGTGTTTGTGGACTTCCATCTACGATTCCAGCAAAGAGACAAAGGGAGGGTCTTACAAACTGTCTAACACATTTTCTGTATAGGGATAAATAACGATGTCAATTTTCATCACAACAGCTATTTTAAGTTTATGAAATGTTTTTATAGTCACTTTTTACTACCTCACTTAATTTTTAAATAATATGCTAAAGCTTTAATCACTTTGACTTTTGATTAATTCATTGAATCTTCTATTTAAAAGCAGCATTTTAATGGAAAAACATCAACTATATTTTGGAGAAACCAATATCCTCCGAAGGAACTCATACTCATGATGCATCAGAGAACTAAGTCTTCTATGGGAAAGGAAGCTCTAAGTATAGGACCACTATTTTTAGAATAAGAAATAATATACATTCCACAGCTACCTTCTAAACCCATCCCATCAATCTTGGTTGCTGCTCCTGGGGTGCAGTAACAGAAGCATTTCTGAAAATGTGGAATGACTCAAAGTGAATTTACCCTGCAATAATGAACTTCAGGCCATCATTTAGGCAAGCAACTCTGTAGGTCACTGATGAAACAAGAGCATAGGGACATATACTCAAGACGCAAAAAATAAAAATAAAAAAGGTTTATTTTTTCAGAAGCAAAACGAGTACAAATTCCTCACTCAGGATGGATGATGTTAGGTTCCTGTAATTTTTCAAAAGAAGCACCGTGTTTCAAAAGCACCCCAGGAATTATAACTGTCTGACAGCTGTTTTGCTCAAAAAAAAAAAAAAAAAACATCTAGTTTACTAGTGCCACATATTTCAAACAAATAAATCTTATTAAGTTAAAAAAATTGAGAATCATTAATTTCTACTTGCCAAAATTTTCAACTAGTTTCATCAAAATATAATCTAAATTAAATTAATGCTAATCCCATACAATAGCAGTTAATAGAGACATTTGAAATAAATTATAAAATGTTTTATATTAAACATGAAAACAATTTTAAAAAGCTCATTTCTCAAGTATATGAGTTCGTCATGAATTAAGTGAAAGACACTGGAAACTATCAAAATATTCCATTGTGAGCATTAGTCCACAAATTGAATATCAGATATATAGGGGAATATTTACCTTATACTGAATATGTAAAATTTTAAAGATATTCATTTGTTTCTTATTTAATATTTTTCTTATGTCATAATATAAATTTTAAATACAGATACATCTTTGAGTTCATATTTATTGATATTATAAGCTATAATCATTTATTTAAGTAGTACAGTGATTATCAACTAGGATAGTAAGAGCAAAAGTAATATATTTGAACATTTTTTAAAAAAAGATTCATTTAATTTTATTTGAAAGGCAGATTCACACAGATAGAAGGAGAAACGAAGTCTTCTAACTGCTGTTTCACTCTTCAAATGGCTACAATGGCCAGAACTGAGCTGATGCAAGGCCAGGAGCTTCTTCTTTTTTTTTTTAAGATTTATTTATTTTTATTACAAAGTCAGATATACAGAGAGGAGGAGAGACAGGAAGATCTTCCATCCAATGATTCACTCCTCAAGTGAGCACAACGGCCGGTGCTATGCCGATCCGAAGCCAGGTACCAGCAACATTTTCCAGGTCTCCCACACAGTTGCAGGGTCCCAAAGCCTTGGGCCATCCTCCACTGCTTTCCCAGGCCACAAGCAGGGAGCTGGATGGGAAGTGGAGCAGCCAGGATTAGAACCGGCGCCCATATGGGATCCCGGCGTGTTCAAGGCGAGGACTTTAGCCACAAGACCATGCCGCAGGGCCCAAGGAGCTTCTTTCAGGTCTCCCATGTGGGTGCAGGGTACCAAGGGCTTGGGCCATCTTCCAATGCCTTCCTAGACCATTAACAGGGAGCTGGATCAGAAGCGGAGCAGCTGGGATACAAACAGGTGCCTATATGGAACGGCAGCACTGCAGGACAGAGGATTAGTGCATTCGCCCCCATCATTTAAAAAATATTCAATGTTGAGACCAACATGGTGGCCTAGCAGGCTACACCTCCACCTACAGCTCCAGCATCACACATGGGTGCCAGTTCATGTCATGACTGCTCTAATTTCTATCCAGCTCAAATACTTGGGCCCCTGCACCCATGTGGGAGACCTGGAAGAAGTTCCTGGCTTCCGGTAGTTCAGCTTTAATCATTGTGGCCATTTGGGGAATGCTGGAAGATTTCTCTTCTCTCTGTATTTCCTTCTTTCTGTAACTGTTTTAATTTAAAAAAATACTCAAATACAATGTTGGTATGGGGAGAAGGTGAGAGGAATAGGAAGAGAAAGGGAGAGGGAGAGAGAGAGAACTGAATGTAAATTAAACACCTTCTGAGATTTGAATCAAGCCTGGGAACATTTCAAGGATATTAAGAAGCAGAATAAAGTGGTGCTTTTGTTCCAAATCAGTTGCTTTGATCTCCTGTAGAGAGATTTCACACTGCTTTTCTCCTGAGCTGCAGACTTCACAATTTTGGTCAATAAGTATGCTAGAGCCAAAGATTATTCTGAGGTGTTGTCAAGTTCTAAATGGCTGTTATGAAAATACCTGCTGCTGGTGTGTCAGACTTTAAAGTACTTCGATTTTCAGATTTTTAAAAAATTAGAAATTGAATAATCATTAAGGTCAGTTCAGAATTATTCTGCTTCAGAATGGCTTCCAACATTTTACCGAGTCATTCTTAATTCCTGTCCTCACCCCACCACATGTTTAACCTCATCCTTTCACATAAGAAACGGATAAAATGTTTCCACATTTAATGAAGCATTTCCAGTATAAACAAGCTATCACTTTAATGCAACCAACTGTGGAGAGGAACAACAACAACTGGAACCACCGTAAATTATACTGCCTTCTAAGGTTTATGTATTTATAGTAGAAGTAAACAAATGAAGATGTTTGTGAGGAAGGCAGACAAGGAAGCTGATCAGATGATGATACCACAAAGAACATGCTGCACAGAACTGGTACAGAGCTGGTCAGCAACTCGGTGGCACATCAAGGTATCTTGCTGACTCGCTGTTGTACTTTTTCAGAGGTCTCGTGCTGTGGAAGCTGGTGCAGCTGGAGCACAGTGATGCTCTGCTCTGCACTGACTGACGTGAAACTCCATCTCTAGCTAACCTACTGTGAGAAAGGAGAGACACAACACCCAAATCCAGGGCAGCCTTAGTGATATTTTGTAGCTGACTGATTTTTTTTGTTGTTGTTATTAGCCACTGAATGTTTCACTATAACATGAAACATCTTCATTATTTAAAAATAAATAAGTGTTTCTAGGTCTGTATTTTAAGCTAACAATATTGATTCAATGTAGCTTTTATCTATTTTTGATTTTTTAAGATTTATATATATATTTAAAAATCTATTTTTGGAAAGGCAGATTAGATTTACAGAGTGATGGAGAAATGGAGAGAACGATCTTTCACCTGCTGGTTTACTCCCCAAGTGGCTGCAACAGCTGGAGCTGAGCTGATCCAAAGCCAGGAGCCAGGAGATTCTTCCTGGTCTCACACGTGGATACAGAGTCCCAAGGCTTTGGGTCATCCTCTACTGCTTTCCCAGGCCGTTAGCAGAGACCTGGATAGCAAGTAGAACCACCAGGACAGGAACCAGCAGCCATATGCATTTCCAGCAGATGCAAGGTAAAGATTTAGCCAAAGAGCCACCATACCAGCCTACTTTAACTTCTACTAAATCATTACACAAATAAATTGAAAGTAAACTATAGCAAAGGTTGTCCTATACTGACTGCCACTATATTTGTAGTAGTCATTAAGGTGTTGCCTGAGGAAGGCCTAGCGTGATAGCCCGGTACCTATGTCCTTGCTTTGCACGTGGTGGGAACTCATATGGGTGCTGATTCTACTCCCAGTGGCCCTGCTTCCTGTCCAGCTCTCTGCTTGTGGCCTGGAAATGCAGTGGAGGATGGCCCAAAGCCTTTGGACCCTGCACCTGTGTGGGAGACCCAAAAGAGGCTCCAGGCTCCTGGCTTTGGATCACTCAGCTCTGGTCATCGTGGCTACTTTGGGGGTGGGTCAGCAGACAAGGGCTCTTCCTCTCTTTCTCTCCTTCTTTTTGTGTATATGACTTTCCAATAAAAAATAGATATTAAAAAAAGATGAGCCTAGCGTGATGGCTTGGTGGCTAAATTCTCACATTAGACATGTCAGGATCCCATTTGGGTGCCAGTTTGTATCCCAGCTACTCCACTTCCCATCTAGCTCCCTGCTTGTGGCCTGGGAGGACAGTGGAGGATGACACAAGGCCTTGGGACCTGCACCGGAATCTCCTAGCTCCTGATCAGCTCAGTTCCAATCTTTGCAGCCACTTGGGGAGTGAGCCAGCAAATGGAGGATCTTTTTTCTGTATCTCCTTTCTATGGATCTGCCTTTCCAATGAAAATAAGCAAGTCTATAAGATGTTGCTTTGAGTGTCTGCATTTCATATTGAAATGCTTGGGTGAGATCCTGCTCTGTTTCTGATTCCAGCTTCCTGCAAATGTGCACCCTGGACAGCTCAAGCACATGGGTCCCTGGCACCCATTTGCATGACCTGTAGTGGGTTATTTGGGGATGGAACTAGCACATGGAAGAGCTCTCTATTTATCTCTTTTCTTGTCTCCCTTTCAAATAAGCAAAAAAAAAAAAAAAAAAGAATTAAAATGTTTAAAAGTGTTTTCAATGAGTCAAGAAATATGTGTAAAATTACCTGGTGAATTTATAGACTTTTATGCTATTTCAAATAAAATCACTAGATATAACTAGCAATCAATGAACTTGCTAGTGTTTCCATAGACTATAAAAATATAAAGTAACTATTAGTGGCCCTTGAATTGGTGAAGTTCACCTTATAACTTTGAAATCAATCAGTTTATTGAAGACATCAGTAATGAATATCACAATATATGATTTTTATCATTCGTTAATAAACTCAATTGTTGCTATCAATTCAAAACATTTAAGACTATCAATACAAATCAATAATTACCACATTTAAATGACATCCAAGTGACAAATTGGCTTCTTCTATATTACTTATATGAATTTGACTAGTGAGAATTGATCATCAAGTGATTTTAATATCAAGTATTTACATTATATTTACTTTATATTCAAAAATATCAAATCCAAGTGGAAAGGTATATCAAGAAATTTATATTTTACGAACATGTCAAGAGGGAAGATGCATTTCAGAATTTGGTGAAATGATGATGTAAGATTGGCATTTAATTATATCCTATCCTTTATGAGTATAAACTGATATTTGCTAATCCTGCCTGGTGCACATACTTTACAGTTACAAGATAGAAATTATTAGTTTAATACTACTAATTTTACCTTGGAATATTGCTCGCGATCAAGTTCTTGACTAGAACCAGACCCTGTTGTCTGCTTAAATCGATGCACTTTCATTTTCATCTGTCTTGTTCGCTCCTCCACTACTAAGCTTGCTGTAAAAACACATAATGGAAGTCTATTAAAATGCATGAAGTATCTTTTAGAAACTAAATGGTTTAAGATTTCAATGCTTTTGAAATGCCTTCAATTAACTGAAATTCAGAACTCGTATGTGACTAATAAACAAAATGCATAATATGCAATACTAGCAATTGTTAATCTAAAGACGAGCATGATTCAAATTACACAGAATGGGAATGAAGATGTTAGTAACAAAAGATAAGTACGCTACGACTATATCCAATAGGGATTATTTTCATAAGTAATTATGTGAAACCAAATTTAATTGTGGAAATGTTTTCAATTTTAACAATTGGCTTTTCATGTACATATATAGCAAAAAAATCTATACTTAACACATTACACATATGCACGTGCATACATGCATGCACACAACCACTTGACATCCGCAGCCAACAGAAGTCACTATCTTATTAACTAATTTACGTCAATAAATTTTCATGATTGTCATTCCTAAAAATAAAATAAGAGTTAAGCATTTGGTTCTTGTTTCTGATGTTTATGTGTGAACCCCACATGTAAGCTCAAATGTTTTAAAAATATGATACACAAATTTTAGCTACTTTGAACTGATAAAAAAGCATGCCATTTAAGTCTCTACTAATCTCCTAAGCAGAAAGTGCAATTGTTTATGCAGAAGATAAAGAAAGTTACCTTAAGACAGAAACTATCATAAGCCACCGAGTTTTGCAACCCACTTTTAATACGCATTTTCACAAATTTAAGAGGAAAAGTGAGCCAAGAGTAACAAAAGGATAAGTGTGGGAACGTCAAATACTTGATGGAAGCTAAGAGATATATTTATTTTGGTGTGTGAAAATAGGTGAAAGCATGCAGTTTTCATAAAACCCTCTCTTGTGAGCTTTTTGAAGCACCTTACTCATGTTTCATGAGATTTAAGTTTACATTTCACAATTTGTATCAATGCCCACATCTGTCAACCTACTCAAGCACTACAGTTTATTTTTAGGTTGTGTGTATACAGAAGTAAGGAAATAAATTATGACTGATACGCTGGTGCTACTGCCAGCAGCCAGAATGGTTAAAAGCTCACAGAAGGATGGATACATTCATTGACTTAGCTGCTGATTCCATCTTCTATGGGTAGTTTATGAAGTGATTTGCTGATAAACTCTTCTGTCTAAATAATCGATTAGGTATGGCTTATCATTCTTAATAAAAAATACTGACATTTGATTAACTTTCACTGGAGGTTCTAACGTAGAGTAACAACCCAATAGGTAAGAATATAAAGTGTGAAAATTGTGGCTGTTTCCATCTTACTTTCAGTACCAAACTTTAAATTGTTTCACTTTGTTTAATTTCAGTAAGTTAGAACAAAAAAATCTCAATCCCTAATAGCACCTTATGTGAATTAAGCAGTATCACATAACTTGCTATATAAATGCTGATTTTGTGGGAAACAGAGTGTAACTGTCATTACAGAGGATAGCTAAATGGAGTATTTAGAAAAGTAGTTACAAACTTAAATTACTTGACAACATATTCAAAGCCAAGAGGTGTACTACAGAGCAAAATACTACATGGAAGCAATCAGAAACTGAGACAAAAACAGTTACTGAAAAAAAAAAGTGAATTACATTTACAGAAAGACATATGCAAAACAGAAAATGTGTAAACACCTGCTCTCTCCCTTCTGCCTATGGGGTGACACAATAGGTACAACCTCAATAATTTGTTTTGAGCTTAGAGAAAGTCAAATATTCATAATCAGATGTAATATGTTATTGAAGTGTAAAACAATTCAAAATATTCTCAATTTATTATGAAAAATGTCTTCAGTTTATGCATACAAATTAATATTACTTTTGATGTTCTGATGTTAATTGCTCCATGGCTTTTGAATTTTCATAAGGTGAATGGTAATTTACACACTGACCATTACTTCTTAAGAGCTATTGGCTCCAAATAGTCTGAAATAGTTCCGAGTGACTGAATCCTGGAAGAATAACAGTACATTTATTCAACGAGGATTACTTGATTTTTGATATGGCTACACCTAAATCTTTGTTCTGTAAAGAAGACACTGGAAGCTTGACTAAAACACATTCTGAAATGATTTTAAAATTCACTTTTACCTTCCATAAATGACTAACATGCTATATTTATCACCAAAGAAGCTAAAGCTAAATTATTTTAATCTGTCAACAAAAACATCTTCAAATTAATATTACTCAAAATCACAAGTGGACCCCCTTGACTCTCTAACAAAATATGTAGTGGCCAATCCATTCTTATGGCTTGCTCTCCAAAGTCCAAGACAATTTATCTCTTCATCACTTATTTCAGAAGGCCAGGTAACTATATACTATTGCACACTTCCATAGTATTAGTCATTATTTCAACAGTCCATGTGGTTTAGTGCACATTTAGAAATCACTGTTTATATAAGAAAGCTTTATCGTGGTTTTGAAATAATCACTGAAGAACTATTAGTGTCACTGTGGGTGTTCCATAACTTTACAAAGATTTTTCTTGTTTTGCTCTTTACTGTTCAGTTGTACACTGGAGAATAAAGTGACATCTCTGCTGGATTAGAGGTGGGTTAATCTAAACTTTAAGACACAAACATGAAGCAAAGTTGAATTAAAAAAATTTGAGGCATGATTCCAGTAAGTCACACTATTTGGGCAAAAAATAACAGAACTAACTAAATGTGAAGTAAATGTTTGGAATGGAACTATCTCACTATAACTAGAATTAATAATAACTTAGTGTGCTTAAATACCTTACTTTGAAAATAATGATTACTGATCATCATGTAAAATATACTATTTTACTAATTTTAATCTAATAGCAAACCCTAAATGTGAAATAAAATGTTTATTTTCTATTTTTCCACACATTATAGCATCAAATTTACACTTTAAGAACATTTGAATGTTCTTAGATATAAATTCATAAAATCATTAAACAATCTGTTATGAGTTCTTCACAAGTTTTTTAAAATGGGGAAGTTTGGAGATTGTACTTATAAGAATTTTATAAATGTCACCTAATAAAAAGTGATCCTCCTCATTTTATACAGTAAAACAATTATCATATAATTTGATTTATTGTTAATCAAAATTTATTCTGCATGTAATGCAAGTAAATATCTACTGCAGACTGTATTTGAGCTGTAATAAGGCAATTTATTACAGACAGTACATAAACAACTTATTTCCTGTAGTATCTAAGATATAATTAATATTGAAAACACTTTTGAAAGAGTTTAATGGTTGAAAATCTACTATCACTTACAAACTGAAGGCTTTATTGTGTATTTTAGAGGGATACATGATCACATCTGGAGAGGATGATTAATCTTACGTGGTTAACGGAAGTCTATCCTATTATACTGTATCTCTCCTCTCTTGTAGTTTAGCAAGAAGCCACAGGAAGGGCAATGATAAACGATCACACATCTGGAAGTTGTCAGGTAGAAGGAACTATATGAGTAATATACAAGGCTTCAGTTACTGACTGGCGAAAAAAAAAAAAAAAAACACATTTCTTTGATGCATTCTAAGAAGCAACTTGAGGCCCACACTGGGACACAATGGGTTAAAACACCCCTGCTACGCCAAATTTCTGCATCATCACTGCCTTCAGTTCAGGCTACTTCTCTTCTGATCCAGCTCCCTGATACAAGAGTTGCAAAAGCAGCAGCACATGATTCAAGTGCTTTGGCTCCTGCCATCCATGTAGGTTGGATTTCCTGGCTCCTGGCTTCCAGCTCTTGTCAATGTGGCCACTGGGCAGTGAAGCAGCACGTGGAAAACCTCTATCTTTTCCCCCCCTCTAAAACTCTGTTTTCCAAATATGTAGACCATTGAAAAATATAAATCGATGTATGGGAACTAAAATGTAGTAAAAAAAAGTTACTTTATACATGAAATATAGATATTAAACATTAGTAAGATGATAAATTATATAATTATCAATTCGACATTTGTAATTAGCATTAACTATATAAAGAATGACTAGCAGGCATTGCATGTAAGTTAGATCATAAATATTCCATCAAAAAATCATTTGAAAACCTAAATATTCAGGAATGTAATACTAGTTTTTGCTCATTTGGTTTTAGATTTTAATAACAAGAATTAGAGTATAGATAAACATTTTCCACATTCCTGAAACAATGTTGCAAAACAGGTAAGAACTTAGAATTGGAGTTACTAGTCACAAATTATAGCTCTGGAACCATCCACATTCATTAATTCATTAACACTTCTTTGGTCAATTTCCATTATATCCATCTTTATAAAATGAAGAGACTACCTAGAGTAACTTTTAGCTGTCATAATCATAATAATATTTCTACATTTTTGTAATGTGTACTGTAAAAACTTTTTAACCAACTTTTTTCACATTTACAATAACGGAAAACTACAGTGACTTTGTCTTTTGCTGTATAATCTAATTCCCAGCGGTTTAAATCTCCCAACTGATCGAAATTATATGGATTAAGGAGGGTATAACATTACATTTTAAATGACTCTTTTCCATTTTTTTTCAGTTAGAAATAATCCATTATTTGGGAGTCATAAAACTGCAGTCATCAGATTTGATACATTATCCAAACCCTATACTTAGTGCAAACACTTTACAAACATATTTAAATGTTTCATCTGTTTCCTACTTTTTGCAAAGCTAAATACCTGAGTAAGTATTCTGGAATAAAATGCATCTTTGCAAGTGTAAAAAAAAATGTTCTAATTTCTTTCCCCTGTGTCTTTGGATCATTCACTGAGATATTAAAGCTTATGCAAGAATAACATAATGAATAACAATTAACATCTATGCATAGAAGAAACACAGAACAGAACAAGCTAATAGCACAGACTAAGAAAAAATATCACATTGCCCTCAGAACCTGTTAAAGAGAACAACCTAGTTTGATATAGATGATTGAAATGGAACACTGGCAGAGATGATAGAGATAGTTTTCAAGTGTGTGGGGCATCTGACTACTACAATTTCACTGCAGTCAAAACCGTTCTTTCAGTATGCTTTTTTTACATTGAACTACTTAGAAAAAAGTCCAGGGTCTCCAGCCCTATTATTTCTGATTGTCAAAACCCCATAGCCTGAGAGTAACACTGAAAACACCAGTCACGCAAAAGTAAGAAAGTCAGACTCATGACAGAATGTATCACTGACCTTGCCCCTTTTGTAAGCATATATGAGAGTGAATGCTGTCTTTCTTAACAGGCACTGTGAAGCTGACTTACTAATGAGCAGCCCATGTAATGAAGGCTTCCTTAGGGATCACAAAACCAATTACTGAGAGTGTAATATTGTTTATCCCAACTGATCTCTCATGTCTGTCTGTCTGCCTATCTATGTGTCATTATTCCAATAACATTAATAATCAGGTAATTAATCTTAACAGGCTTCTAAGCTGTAGGTTGGAAATTTAAATTTTCATTTTGACAGTCTTTTCCCATGTTTTAATGTGATTGGTGGACACAAATAACTTGAGAGAAAATGTATTACATCAAAGAAACTGTCCATCTAAAATTAAACACCTGTCTGCCTACTGTTTTCTCCTGCACTTTCACCACTAAGCAACCACAGGGAAGAAAAAACAAGGCACAGTGATTTCCTCCCTCAGCTCTGCAAGCCGAGACCCTGGTTGGCACAGAGGTCCTTCGTACATTTGAAGTCTATGATGCTAATATAAATAAACACACTTGAGTCCAAAAACTGGAAAAATAATACCAAGATCCTAACTTCTGATTTTTATGTTTAGGCTTCTTTGCCCTCTTAGATGCCAAAGTTTAAACAGAAAGCAAGAAAGAAAATTATAGTTCTTATTTTGTGGCAAAAAAATAAAAACTGCTCAAGCAATTAGACATTTTCATGATGAATAATTTCAAAAGCTGTTCAGGAAAATCAATGCTCCAGAAGATTAAGAAATATTAACCTTCATAGTGCCAATACACAATAACATAAATGATTGCACTGGTCTAAGATGCTCTCTACTAAATAACAATTAAGTGTAAATTAGTGGAACTTCTTCGCTGCTTAACAACAGTGAAAAGAGTTATTTAGAAAAATACATAATTTTGCTTATTAATTTTAGCAGAACTCAGGTACATCACTGGTTGTTATAATGTTTCACAACCATTGTACATTATTAAAATGTGTTCAAATATCATTTATACAATGACCTGTATAAAAGGAAATTACCAAAATGATTTTTATTTTTAAATATAAATTACACACAATTGAGAGTAATGCTTGTAATTTCATAAAAATATATTTTCTGTAATTTAGCATTGAAACTTTCATTGCTAACATTTAAAAAATGAAATATGAAGTTTATTTTAGCATTTATGATAATAATTTGCTATTTTGAAATCCAGAGAGTAGAGATAATCTTCAAAAGCCCTAGGATTTGACTGTAGTAATTATTACACAACAGTAACACAGGAAACTACAAAGCAGTAAAAAGCTATCTGCTCTTTACTCCTGTTTAGCTAACATACTTATTTATTTTTTCTTATGTTATTTCTAGTCACCTTTCATTATAATTTTGAAATTTTTAGTGATAAAGGAAATTCATACTTATAGATATGAGAGTATACTGTGCTGTAATTATGACTCAGAATTGCTTCCAAAGGCAAAAAACTAATGCATTTAAAAATACTATCCAAAGGCACATAAACTAGAAATGTATTATGACAATAACATTTTCTCACCTTGAAGTGATTTAATTTCTGGTTCAGTTTTGATCTTCTTAAACCATTATTTCGATGCCCCCAAACTACATTCATGGGCTCTTTAAAACTGTCCAAGAAATGTAGCAGAGAGGGAAAAATTGGCTTATTTTTACAATGAATAATTTAAAGTAGGCCTATAAAGCAGTTTTGTGAAGCCTAAAATGATACAGTCTTTTAGCTTTCAACACTAGAGTGAATAAAAAAATAAGTAAAGTAAAATGAACATTTATAGCTTCTTGGTAAACTTTTCAGGCAGAAAGAAATGTAATCTTTATTCACCAGCATCCTTTCTCAAGTTGTGTGGTGATGTAAGGAAAAAGCCAGGTACAGAAGATTGAACTGAGTGGTGAAAAATCGGGTCCTCAAGGGAAGTAGACTAAGTAGGCTTCCTCAAGGCGGTGATGCTGAAACTGCAGACAGTTCAGCAACGTGGTACGTGGGACAGAATGCGGTCTATGGAGTCCGATCTCTGCTGTGCATCATGGGAGCTTTGTTACCTTGTGAATTCCAGTAAGTTCCTTTGACTCTTTCTATAAAGCAAGGACAATAATAGTGTCCCAGACTTTGTGCACGTACTACGATTATGTGGCACACATGCAGAACAGGCATTCAGCAAATGTTGTTCTACTGTAGCACAGCCTGCAGAGTTCAGATGTCAAAGACAAGTTTTCTGAAGGCAGGCTTGCATCTAGTTCTCTATTTTGACAGTCACCAAATGAACGGCTAGTAAGGAGTTAAGGTTTTTATTTTTCTAAACTGCAGATTTTGTAATTAGAAATGAGGATATTAATAGTCTTCGGCTCTAGTAAAAATATAATGATAAAATATATAGCATACAATATACACAATACTATTAGTCATGTAACTGGCACATGCATAGTAAGTGTTCAATCAGTGTTATCTACAATTAATAGTGCTAATAATGCTTTATATTTCTTCTAAACGTGGCTTTACATGTGCTGCAAAATTATTTGGTTTGGCCTTTACAGTTAGGGTTAGCAGCTGTTCCAGTTTGTGCAGAACTGTCCACTGTCCTGGTTTCAGCACATACAGTCTTACGTCTGAGGAAGCTTCTCAGTTCCCAGTGAACTGGGGCCAGTTGTTTTTTTTGCTTTTCTTCTTTCTCTCTCTCTCTCTCTCTCTCACTCTCTCTCTCTCTCTCTCTCTCTCTCTCTCTCTCTCTCTCTTTTCCCCCGGATCATCAGATGCAAACTCTAACCAGCTTTGTGGCATGTCCAGAAAACTAGGATGACATGTGCCATGCTTCAATTATCCAGGGAAGTGGTACACAGTAAAATATGAATTCTACATGAGAGAACCCAGGCATGGAGAACGTCACTTCACAGCAGAATTGCTATGGTATTAATCTTTTCATTCTTTTGGAATAAGTGAGTATAACATTTGACTTTAACCTAATGTATTTGATTCCGTCCTTTTTCAGCTTTGAGAACCTCTTTTGGTGTGTGGACTGCTTTACCATAAATCTCAGGGCATGGGTACAGCATCTTCTGCTGTGCTTCGCCTTGCTGGATGCTTGCTGGCATGTGTCTCTCCAGTTGCTTCCTATCACAGGATCTACTCTGTGAGGCATTTCTACTTTCTGTCTCCAAGGAAGACTCAGCAGGGTCAATAGACCCCTCAGCCAGAATGCAATGATCTTATAAAAATCTTATGTTTTGCTGTTCTCTGTGAGGCCACAAACACGGATGCCTCATGCACACCCTGAGTTATGTTTATTTTTCTTTGATGCTCTAATTATAGCTTTTGACTAAAAACAATGTTAATAAAAGTGCTCTAAATGCTAAATTAATTAGCTATGTGGGTAAGTATAAATATATTTCTTTAAATTCAGACTAAAATTATCAAATACTCCCTATTTTTCTCTTTTAATATTGAGATGCAAAACTTACTCAAATGTACTGAGCATTAAGTACAGTACGTTTGTGATTTGTGTTTAAACCAGATATAAACAACATATAGTATGGGGAGCTCAAAATTAAGATAGCAACGTGAATGGGAAAGGTGCTTAGTCTCATTGAATTTCAAACCTCTGTCACAAAAGAGACATGATGATCTTTTCAAGCCTAGTTTGAAGGGTTACTATGGGCAACAAATGGACTTAATAATTGATCCACTTTCAATTATGGAGTAAATGTACCTTCATTAAAATATACAGCTTTATAAAATTTTAAGTATCTTTAATATTGTTGCAATACTATACTGGAAACTGCTGCTCAAATCTTTGGTTATACCAACAACACCCCAGCAACACTGAGGAAGGGTGTAGAGAGCCTTTCAGGCATCAGGCAAGGCTTGCAACCTACTTGAGACTTAGCTGCAGATGACAAAACCAAAATGTGATGAAAAGTAAAGAAGCGCTCAGGCATGTGCCAATAGAGTGCTGTGAATGGTTTTCTTTACTCTCAGTAAAACAGTATTAATGAATTTCACACCAATACTGAGATCTGCAACCAGTGCAGCTGCTTTCCAGATGCATGACAGCAAGGGGTTTCTGGACACCCACTAAAGCTGTTTGCTATCTGGAAAGTAAAACCCAGCTATTATTCTGCTCTTTTGTACAAGGTATTATTGTGAGTAGGGGTAAGAAGTGAATCTTGCAGCTATGTGAGCGGAGACATGTAAACAAGTTGAAAGGATACATTATTATTTTCCAAATGGAGTTGTGTTGTAGGTAACAGTGTGTATTAATAAACTCTGAAGCAAAAATATCCTTAATTTTAAAGTAATGTTTCATTTTCTTTGATGTAAAAAATTATATGGAAGAACTATTACAATATAGCTTACAAATGCATTTTGGGGAAATAACTACCTGTTAAATAATTTCATTTCACCATTACAATAAATCCAATTATAAAACTTATTTTGTTATAAAGGTAGCAATATTAAATTATTAAAGTTACATTCATATTTACCTTTTGTGGAAGAGTTATATTTGTCTTGTTCTTCAATGTATTAAATGCACATAATGATGGAAACAAAAGAAAGAAATCAGCAAATTTGTAGTTAGACACAGAAATGTAAATTAACACAATGGCATGAATAAAAATGCATAACATATAATGTGACATGATAAACTGCAAGTGACAAACCATGAATAAGTCTCAACTATGGCACTAAATTAATCAAAGAAAGAATGAATACAATTTAAAAATTAAAACATTGGAAAACTAATAGGTTTGGTATATTAAAATGTATTCTAAATTGTATTTTCTTGCTTTTTTAGGAATTATATTTCAGCACCAATTTTATTAAGAGATTTGAGATTAAATCATCTATATTTTATCAAAAATGTCTAAAACATTCTTAATATTCGCAACAAAAATTTTTATCACTCCAAAAATGATAGCACATCAGATGATTTGATATGCAAGATAAATGAAAAAATATGTACTGTTTTTACTTAAGAAGCACTGTATTTGAATTGTATAGTTTATTTTGTAACACTTTATATATGGGAAAATGTATTGTTATTTAAATAATCATGTTGTCCTTCTCCAATTTTATGCAAATTTCCCAAAGTAAAATGATTTGTTTTTTAGAGACGTTCTCAGATATTTCATTAAACTTTATACAAAATGGCTGTGACTGATCCACTTACTGAGAAATAACTTGATCTTTCCAGGTGTTTTTGAAGGGGAATATCTTTGGATGTTGAGGTAGCATATAAAATAATGGAAAACATAAAACATAACTGGCATGCTCCTAAGTGTTTGTTCAAAACACTTAGTTAAAAACACTTCTTAAAAAGACTCTGGGTTGAACACACATGAAAATACCACTTGGTTGTTTTTAGGAAACTACATTTTTATACAAGATGCAACAGGCTGCCTTGAGTCACATCCTATATAAAGACTACAGTGAAAGAAAATGTTGAAATAAACAGAGGAATTTCGCAGAGATCACTGCTCTCAATGATCATATTCCACTAGGATTTCCTAAATGATAAGGCTATCTTATCAACCACTCTATCTCAAAATTTGTGTTGCATTCACATCTTTGTTTTTTCTCAAAATCTACTTTAACATAATCAGAGTTCATGCACCAAATAGGCTAGATTTATCAGTCAAAAAATAAACAACAACAACAAAAAGAAAAAACATATCTTTTCAGAGAGCAGCTTAACATTTTAAAAAGATTACTTTAAAAAAACTACATATACTAAAAATCATAATGTAAATAACTGGTTCTGGAATTTTTTTCATAAATAAAACGAATGTACAAGTGTATTAAGAAGTTGTAGATCTAACCAAAAATCCAAGAGCTTGATATTTGCTCTTACCAACCAGCTGCTTATTTCTTTAATTACTTCTTTTAAAACAGCTAAACTACTTTTTTATTACAAGTTAAAAAAATGGAGTCCACCATAAAAAAGTCAGGTGCAGAGAAGACGGAAACAATTTCAAATAATTGCCTGTCAGCACTGACCTTTATAGAAGATACAAGAAAGTTTTAACAGATAATGCCCAAACAAAACAGAATTCTATATGCTTAATGACAACAGTAAATTTAATTCTAAATGTGCTAAATCTTATCTAGTTCATGAAAAAAAATTAGAAGACTGTTTTTAAAAATATGCTAGTACATACCTAACTGTCCTGTGAAATGTTTAGTTTTGAAATGATCTTTAATAAGGTGATGATAGATAATACTATTTACTAGAAAAGTCCCAAAACACACATTAACATCAATATCAGTCTTATTTTGTGATAAAAATATTTAAATACAAGACATGCTTATTGCCACTTTATTGCATGTAAATGATTCTTAAGATCAAATTTCAAGGACTTCAAATGAGTTAAAGCATTAATGAGTGTATTTGTAATATTCAATTTAAAAATGAATCCATTAGTAACATTCTTAGTCAATCCCTTCTTCCCACCTCAATGCAAACCTTAAAAATTGATGCTTCCTCTGAAAGACAACTGTGGATACGAATATTATAAACAGCAGCACTGATAAACAATAGAACATTAGCTTTTAAAAACTGAATCCCAACATAAAATACAGCTGATTCTGGAGAAGCAATTCTTATGTCCACAGCAATAATACAACTAAAATCTCACCATGGGAGAATTATATACAGTACCCCACTATATGCAGAATCCTTTAATGGCAACTAGAGGAAATGCAAAGAATTTTAGGACCACATGATTTTTTGAATATCCACCTTCAGCAATATATGCAGTTGTGCTTGTAGCTGAACATCAAAATTTGTAGTCTTTTAGTTGTGCAACAGGAATTCATGGACAGATAAACAATTTTTATTTTTAAAATGCAAATTTTAAAATAATCTGACCTACTACTAGCTAGAATTTTATAACATAAATAGCCTTCTCAAAATGTTCCAAGACAAAAGAACATTTATTAAAACATATGAACTAATAATTTCAACATAGTGGCTGCTGTTTTAGAAAAGAAGTTTCATGAACATTTTCCTGATTAATTAAACGTAAATCACTATAACAATTCTGAAAATAAAAGGTATGATGTACCAACAAGATATACGGATGAACAGTTCATTGCATCATTCATACTCTTTTAATCAGTTGACACCTCATAATTTATGCAATAGCTTTTCTGTAATCAAATACTCTGCATGGCATAATACTATGTTATCATTCTTTGAAACAAGGAGCATGTCTTATTAGACCATTAATATTTTTTGTGACATGTTCAGTAACACATATCAATTCAGAGAGAAAACATGTACCCAGAACTTTCAGTATAGTATGAATGCAGGTTTTACATCAGCAACAATCAACACTGTTGAAAAAAATATTCACGATATTAACCTTTCACTTATTTTGATAGGGACAAAGATTTTTAATATGTCACTTACTTAAAAATCCAATGCATTTATATTACAACTTCTTCAAATTAGAAACTATTTTACTACATTGTGTAACAAATGATAACAAATACAGGTAACCAACACTGATAAGAAATCAATTCATCTGCTGAGAAATGGCATTATGGGTCACATGAAGAACACTGACATTTTAACCTAACATTTAACTCATCTCAGTTAGTTTAGAAAGTTGAGTTTTTACCATCAGATATAATCCAAAAATCTGATTCTCTTCCTCTTCTCACTCTCTCCCTTTCAAAACACAACATGGATAAGAGAATCTTCAAGCAACATGAATTTCAAAAAACACACTAAAATGTGTGCTCCATGTCATTTTTCATCATTATACAAGAAATACAGGCCATTGCAAATCAAGTTAAAATAAAATACCAACGAAGTATCCAATAGTGTCAAGTGTTTCATTTTCTTCCAGAAGTTTCAACAATCTGTAACATTAAATCTTCCTATAACACATAAATGCAATGTTGCATGGTGGTCTTTAAAAACTGTATTTTCTCCCCTTGACCCTGGAAAAAAATGTGTTTCTAGGTCTCTAAACATTCTGTTCTATAACCACTTAAAGTTCATTCATACACTCACTCAACCAAAACTAAATGTTATTAAACTATACATTTTCTTCTAAAAAATTAAGTTCTTAGGATCCAGTAAATTGTATATACTCAAAATACTATTCATTTAATGCAAGAAGTATAAAAGAAGGACATTCTTAAAACCAAGATTTTTGGACAGTGATCTCTCTTTATCGGATGGATACCTTGTTCTATACTGCTGCTCCTCACTGGCACTTGTGGGAGTTGTCTTCCCCTGCGGTTACTGAAAGATGCGTCAGCCGGGGGAGACTGGGTTGGACTTCCTTGTCGGTGCATTCTGTAGGTTAAAAAGCAAAGAGGATGGTGGAATGATGAGACTCCAGTACGGCCTAACAAAAATGTTTTTATTTTCCTTCTTGCTACCCCTTAAAAGAGACATGATTCCCCTTCTTCCCTCTCACCCCTGGCTTGACGAATGGAAGCAAAAATCAAATACTATTAACATGACATTTGCAAGATTATAAAACGAGCTACAAAGGTTAAATATCTGCCACACAAAGATCCATGTGATAAATATTCAAGCTGAACTGAATCCTATTCATTCCCTTTGATTCACTTTTTATGAAGTTGTACTTTTCTGGGCAAGTTATTTCTTTTTAGTATTGCTGAGCCAAATGTATATAATTACAGCCTCCGGAACTTAACAACATGGATGTACAAGTTCAAAAAGGCTGGTGTCTAAATTGTTACTACTAAATCCATATATACTCTCCAGAATTATTTACAACCGATAAGAATAATTCCAAGTACAAATATAGAAAAACACTCTATTTTTAGATAAGAAAATTTTAGGATAAATTGGAAATAACCTTGATCAGATACTATAAAATATACTGATGTAAGGATTCAAAATATAAATGCACATTTGATAATCATGCAGATATGCTACTGCTGCCCAGAAAAAGCTGACATCTATCCTCTGATCTGCAGATAATTTTACCTATGTAGAACATTAGTACATTCTAAGATGCTACTGACCATATTTGAAAGACAGTTTTTATAAATTCGTCAAATACTCTTTAAAACAGATGTGTGTTTAACTTCAGGTAACTTCTTATAGAAACTTAACATCAATTAAAATTTATATATGAATATGCCACAAACAGATGAAAGGACAGAACACAGCCAAATTTCATCTTCAATGATAACTAACTGGCAGGAGCTATAGAAAATCACCAGCACAGTGAAGGTGTATGCAAGTGATAGAGGATGTAGGAGAGGCTTAAGTGCCACAAAGAAAGAATTGAAAAAAAAGTATGGTGTCATAATGAGTGAAAGCTTCAAGTGCTCAGGAAGGTACAACGCCACACCAACACCCGGAGGCAGGACATGGATGTTGAGCTGCACACTGAGGAGCGACCTTGTCAGGAGCGGTGAAGGTGGCGCCGAACCTCCGGGGGCAAGGTGGTGCATAGAACACAGTGTTCTGACACTAGAGTGCTCACTCGACCTGGAGCGAGTGGGATGTTTTCCCCTAATGCTTGGTTGATCAGTTGCTCTTAGGGCTGCGTGTCCCCTTCTAGAAAGACAGGGTGGCAGAACCCTAAAACATTAGGGCCAAAAAAGATCTTCAGTCAGCAGGTTCACATTAATTTTGACAGCAACACATTTGTCCAAGGAAAACCTGTTTACTACAAAGAAACCCCATCACACAAATACTAAAATAGAATTCAAATAAAAACTGAAAAATTGTCATTGCAAATGTGAATCATCATGCATTTTTTAAATGAAAGTCAAGTGTAAGTTATACTAATGTAATAAATCTCTTAAGTTCCATAAGTACTGAAAATACTGCCTCTTGGTTATTGCTGAGCTGTAGCTCCAGGCTGCAGAACACAGCTGTACAGAGAACAAGAGCACAATAGAGATAAGATGTCAAAATGCAGAAGTAAAATGAGATTGAATGCAAGGTTATTTCAGGTACTTGCCTTCCAGAAGAAAGAATGCACTATAGAACTCTGTGCATATTTTTACAATGTTCACAATTTTACTCTGCAATAAGCAAGCCTATGTCAAGTAGGTGAAAAAGGAGAATGACTTTCAAGGTTAATCTGAGTACAACAAAAAATTAAAATAACATAATAAGATGGAGAATGTATTATTAACTATATCAGTATCAATGACTTACACAGATAAAATGTTTACTCAGATAAAATTTTTGATGAAAATATTTGCCCATATGATAGTTAATATGCTGCCCAAAATTACGTGATGGCAATTTATGAATTAAAAGTTATTAACTTAAAACTTATCTTTATGCACACACCTGTTTAAACAGACGCATGATTCTGCATTTCTATCATTTCTGTATACACTTTAAGTACAATATATGATGAAAATATCCAGTACATATTATTTTAACAGAGGAATGAAATAAATGAACATGCGTTAAAATGAACACATCCTCAACTCTAACGGTATGTCCACAGACACGTTGTCCAACATGGGTGAGTCAACAAAATTTTAAGTAAAATTAATTTTCTAATTATAATAATTTCAAACTGGGCATCCTTTCCGAATTAGAATAATAACATGGGAAAATGTCAGGTTGCAGAGAACAAGAAGGTAAAACAAAGGACTTTATTTCACTTTCTTGAATTGCGGATTAATGTTTAATTCACTTTACTTCATATACTGAAACCTGATGCATCCCTCCAATTTCCCAATTAAAGGAACCGATAGTATTTGATTAAAATGGCTCATTCAAAACTGACATTTGCATTAATTAACTGGCAGAAAATTATTTGTATGGAAAAGGTTATATGATCAAGTCCTCTCTAATGACAAAGAATAAGGACTCTTTTCTATTAGTCTTTATAAACTACTAACATGAGAATAAACTCATTGACTATCTATATGTTACATATAGATTGAAAACTGAATCAGTTTTCAACTTACAACTTCATCCCTTAATTCCTAAACACTGAAAGAACAATGAATTGTGACTTGAAATAGTAACAATTTAGGTGGATTTCATGTGACATAAAACTAAATGGTCAAAGTATGAAAAGCAGCTTAGTTAGCAAAAAAATGGTTTCCTAGGTGAACATTACACAGTTCAAGAATATGTGACCTCGGGATGCATCTTCTGACCCACAGGAGGCACACAGAGGCTGTGAATAATGTCGAGTATTTGAGTGAGCTACCGGATGGTAGATGGGTCTACCTCTCTCCTTTTATATTTTTTCCATTTTGGAATTTAACCTTTCCAAAAAAAAAAAATAAATAAAAAACCTAAATTTTTCAAACAGAGAAAAAGAATTAAATTCCTAAAATTTATAGGATCAAAATATGTGGAAAAGTATTATTCAATCAGCACTGTGCTTTGTGTGTATTTTCCTGAGTTTTAAAATAAAAAGGTGGCTTCCAGAGTAAAATTACTATTCCAACTGCAATCTGCCACGTTCTAACTGACCATCTCCAGACATGAATCTAACATTCAGCACTGAGTTCCATTTCTGTCAACTCTCTTCACCTCACTAGTATTTTCACTTGTTTTTTAAGACAGGTTTTTCACCAAAGCCTTATCTCTTAAGTCCCGTATTTCTGTGTCTACATATTATTCTGTAATAAACTGACTCTCTGAAGGTCCCAATACAGTTCTGGGATATTTGAAATGGATGTGTATGTGGTCTCTAAGGGAAGGTGATGATTCCTTACAGGCGTGCGTAGGCTCTTAACAGCAACAACACAACAAATGCCTATTTAAAGACTCCAAATAGTATTCTGAACAAACAACTTTGCACACAGTATATGGGTTCTAGAAGAAAAGCCCCTAGGAATGGAACGTAGAAATGATGGTAGTCATTCTATGGTTGAATTCACAGGAAGGTGAAAATCTGGACAGTTATCTCATCAAGTAGCTTCCCAAGAAGATACAAAGCACTTCTTCAAGTGGCCAGGAACAGAAATCAGAAATCAGTTTCATGTATCTTCATTAAGCAAATGGTCACTTATCTTTCAAAGTATTTTCTTTGGTGGCTGTTCCTCAAGAGGCTGAATCAGTGAGGCTAATAAAGGACCTTAACATCATGATAATTACACAGCAAACTTCTCCAGTGTGACTCCTTTGGGGAAATTAACTCCCAAAAGACAATAATCAGTGCTCAAAGCATTCATGCTGTAACCTTGGCTCTCCTGTCAGTTCTAAGTAACTTTTGAAGAAATGAGACAGAATTGAATCTAGAAAATACAGGCCAATACTTTTTGTTCTTAACAACAACAACAAAAAATAGGTATGTTATATTGTAATAAAAGTCAACAAAAGTTACTTCAACTATTTTTTAAAATTCTACATACCTAAAAGGTTATACTTTTCTATTTTAAAACCTACAGTAATATCGGGATATTCCAAAGTGTTTGTGGAAAATGCAGTGACAGTGACATTTTTTTTCTGGTACAGAAAATAGGAAATCCACTCAGTTGGGTTTTTTTTTCATAGTATGTACTTTTCATGAACTTTTGAAGATCAAATAAGCACAGATTTCAAATTGGTGTTGCTGAGATAGACTTGTCTTTTAATTTCATTTTTTTTACCAACCTTTCCTAACACCCTTGTATGTCTACGGTTTTTAAACAGCAGGTATTTGAGAGTGAAAGTTAATCAATCCTTGTCATTTCTAAGAGGGGAAAGAGATGTGTTGGTCAGTTCTTTTCAGGGTTGCAGAGGCAGGTACCCAACTATCATTCACTGTGGTCAAGCACCTTCAGTTGACACTGGGATCACCTGATGTTTTTAAGTATAGTGCCTACTCTCAAAAAGAAAACAAACTTGCTTATGGGTATATCTCTAACCTGTAACTATAAATACAAGTTGCTTCACTGGTATTTGTCAAATGTATCAAAGAAGCTTTAAAGGGTGAAAGGAATATGAATGTGAAGAAATGTTTTAACCATGTCAAAGTAATCACTAATAATGGCAGAGGGAGGGGATGACCTGAGAATGACGGCTGAAGCTCAAAATGACCTCAACTACAGAGTTAAATTCATTTACAATGATGTTAAAGAAATTTTATAAAGCTAAACTGAGATTAAAAAATGAGAATGCATGGGTAGATGTCAGACCTGGAGGTTAGCATACCGGTTAGGACTCATATATCTTATAGGAAAGTGCGAGAGTTCAATACTCAGCTCTAGCTCCTGATGCCAGTGTTTAGCTTTTACAGACCCCTCAAAACAGAGGTGATGGCTCAAGTCACTGTACTCCTGCAATGCAATGGGAAACCTGATTGCTGGCCCTTGCTTTGGCTCTGCAAATATTTAGGGAGTGAAACATCCAATTGGAGTATTAACTCTCTCTCTTTCTCTCTCAAAATGAAATAATGTAAAGACAGAATTAAATAGGCATTATTAAATCATATACTACCTATTTTCTAGAATTCCATGCTTCATTTTCTCAAAGTTCAGCTCCTTCTTCGACTCAACACTTTGTTGAATTCCTTCTTAATGTATTCTATCCTAATTTATTTGCCTTAACCAGTCAATATTTCCATTAGCTTGTAGGAGTAAGTTTCGTGAGTGTGTGTGTGTGTGTGTGTGTGTGTCTTTTAAATCCATATCCCTTAATGCAGTAGGTGTCTCATATGTACTAATTTTTAAGATCTTCATGTCATTTTGTTCCCTATATTAGCCTATCACTAGGCAATTCATTTGTTGAATGAATCCCTGCCTTGTCGATTCCATCTTGACCAAGTAAGTTTTGATAACTTAGCTGGTGTCTTCTATCTACCCTGAACTCTTTCAATTTATCTTCCAAAATGTTGTTCAAATAATCTGTAACTTTCAAACTCAAGACTGCTCAACTACTTCCAAAATGTAAACATACCAATGACTTAAGGATGAATAAAGCAACTAAAATTGTTAATATAGCATTATTATGGCATAGTTACATCATTCATTTAACCTGGCCCAATCTCTCCAATTTTATTTTCTGCCCTTTTTCTCATTGCTTATTTGTCATCCCTTATTCTCAATCCAAACACTGTTACAATTTCCCCAAACTCCAAATCTTAATGTGCTTTCACATTGTACTTTCTTGTGGAATAGTCTGCCTTTTATATTTTTATCCTATCTACATTTAGTTCAAGTGACATCTGTTCATAGGACAGTATCTAATTTTATCCCTTACCTTGCTTCTGTCTCTATCTTCACTTTATCTGTGCATATCTGTATAGTGACAGCTATGTCATTTGAATATGCTCATTCATTTAATCCAATTTCCCATATAGTCTCTCAATAATACATGAATAGGCAAGTAAATTTATATTAGTTGGACAGTTTAATACCTTTACAACTATATAAATAAACATTTTGATATCTTGCACCTAAGGAAAACAATCAAAAACTTTGTGGGATTGGGTGAATTACAAACAAAATGTCAATAGTTGCTTTTACAACGATGGATCCGGTTGTAATACAGGATCTTAGAGCATCCAGGTATACGAGGCTTCATGTTAAGGATAACACTGTTTGAATAACTAACACTCAAAAAGTCTCCATATTCCAGGACAATATTCACTGGTGGCACTTAAAATTATCTCAGACACGAAATATTAACGAATCAATCTGTATTTTAGAATGAGTCGATTTGACTCACATCATTAATCAGAATGAATATTAAGAGAAATAAGAGGAGTTTGTTACTAAAAAAAAAAGTGAGACTTGAGGGTTACCTTCAAATTACCCTACGTTAATTTCTTCACTGAGACCATTCTCACATAACAGTAAGATTTATTTACAAGAATGTCTTTAAACATCACAATTTATGTCTAAGTCCTGATAATGCAATATCAGATTGAGAGAACGCCTGAATGCATTAGTGAAACACAAGATGGCAGCACATCACGACACCAAGCCTACCTTTCTGCATCAGAGGCAGTGCCTTTCCTAGTCTGTTTTTGGATGCTAGATCTTTCAGACTTTCTGGGCTGCCTGTGGAATGAAATGTTAAAGAAACACAAAATATATGATGAATAAAGCTACGTTAACGTCATACAATGATAAAAGCAACAGACACATGGAAAATGGCAACTGAAGTACCCAGAGGATTTTGGTAACCAGCATTTTTCAAAACAAAAATAAAAACAAAAAGTGTTACTGTGTGGAAGATATAAGTTGCTCAACAGGAGACAAGAAGCTTATACTTCATTAAAGTAGACAGGGGTCTTTGCAATCCAGCATGGACTCCTACTGAGCAACTTTGCTTTCCTGATGAGAAAACACATTCAGTGGTGAAATGTAATGATGATCAACATGGATATAATGGCCTAAGTGCTGAAAGACCAGAAGAGGTGAAGCAACCTTTATATTTGCAAGTTGAAACTTAATGCTACAAATGTTTTTGACCGTTTTATGGCTCAAAATTTTAAGAACAGGAACATTACAGTGTTTGATATAAATGAAAGTTTTCAAATACTAAAATCATTTAAAATAATCATACAGATGTTGCAATCATGCAGTATTTTATAGAGCTAAACACATCATAAATTGAGGAATTAGTAAGGCTCCCAATATGCTCTAAAATTAAAAACAGACATCTAATATACTCAACTTTTGAAACTATAAATGCATTTTCTTATAAAATAATGCATCAAATACTGAATATAGAGAATTTTCTTTTCCAAGGCAGATTATATGGGACTATACACCCTACATGGTAAACAAGTATGTATTTTTAAAACAAATTTTACTTAGTATAGTTAAGGTATACAATGTAATACACACAAACACATACACTGGAATAATTAATGCATCCAAAAATGAATATATTCATCAGCTTACATAGTTACCTACAGAAGCAATATATTTGAAATAAATGCAAACTACTGTGAAGAAACAAATATAAAACATAAGAACCTACATTTTGCTGTTGAGTATTGAGTTGTACAATGTTTACTTTTCCTTCCTGATATTCTTCTTTCCACAAATTTTGAGACAATTCTCTCTTTTCTTACTAATGTCAGACATTTGAATTGAGTGCCCATTATTTATAAAGTAGGTCATGTAGGAGACTAAAATAAATGTCAAGATACAAGGGCCATTTTTCATCAGGTGCTTAAAGTATGAGGCTGCCATATGTCCTCATCTCTTCTACTTTTGCCAGACAGTGGGTTTACACTGCCTAATCATTCTGAATCCAAATGGCAGCTATGCATTCACTAGCCTCCAATTAATCTGACATGTCACACAACACGAAAGAACAATACAGGGGAGAGATGTTTGTCACTATGCTCTCTTACTAGTTGGGAAATGCTCAAAAAATTGAAAGACAACTGTGCCAGGTGCTTAAAAAAAAGGCATTGATGCTATTAGTCTCCATAATTACCATTATAAAAAGTGTCTTTTCCACTTGACACACAAGGAGACAGGTTCAACCCAAGGTCAAAAAAGTCAGTCCTTAAGTGGCAAAGATGGCATTAGAGTATAAGTTTACTTGGTTCCGAAGTTGTTTCTGCTCTATACTGTTCAACAAGGAGAGGGGAAGATGTAAACTCTGACATATGCCCCATGGGTGCATCTTTGGCCAAGAAAAGAAACCATGAAATCTGATATGGCTTGGGACACATTGAGATTCTTAATTTCTTTACTGCACCTATGGCGAGTGGAAGGGATCCTAAGGTGGCAGCAAATAAAAGCCACAGCACATGCCTGAAATCAGTGGGAGCAGAGGGTTCTGATTGCTGGCAAGGAAATTTATTTTTGAAGTAAGTGGCAGAAGACAAAAGTATAGTGGGAGGATAGGGAAAGGGAAGGGAGGCAGGGGTTCTTTAAGGTTAACACAAAAGGTACTGTATGACAAGAATTTTTGTCTCCTCTCAGTGGGTTATAGCACATGTTCCTAGGAGAACCAATGTTTCTCTTCTGTTTTTCAGCACAGAGAACAGATGGAATGATACAATTTCAGGAAGATCTTCAACATTAGGAGTCTTTGGTCATTGGGAGTCTTGATTCAGTCACTCATTTAATAATCATGTGTTGAGAGTATATATGTGACAGCCAGAGTTGCAGGTACATGCAGTATGTCTGTGGAGAAGATAAAGACACGTGCCTGCAAGAAATTTGTATTTTACTGGCGTAAATTAACCAATAAAAACAAAAAGAATTTGAAAAATTATGATATATTATATGGGAGAAAACAGTAAGTTAAAATGATGAAAACAATAATAAACTAGGGCAAGGGGGATCTGAAGTACAGGCTGGACAGGAGTTCAGTGGCAGGTGGGGATATAATCTGAAGTTGGGCAGTCAGGGAAGATTTCATTGGAATGGTGACATTTTAGCAAAGATTTAAGTTTAGCGACATAACCATCCAGACAAGTATCTAGTGAGTACATATGTCAGGCAAAAGAAACAGCAGGTACGTAGGCCTGAGGCAGGTACTTGCTGGATAAATTTATGGGATGGCAAAGAAGCGTTGACAGCAGTTGAGACGAGTCATATGAGAAAGGCTGATGAGGGAATCAAGAGGGTCTGAGTAGAAATGAGGAGCTTTTGAACAAATGTTCTACTTCTGCACCGCAGGGTTATAGGTATGTTTTAGAACTTGTTTTTTCTTCTGTTCTTGGCATTTATTACTAATTTTTCTAGGCTCAGTTTTCATTTCCACTATGCAACTTTCAAATTTTTGTTCATCATCTCAATATTAAAACATGAAGGATTCAAATACTGGGTTGATTATTAGAGTAACTGACAATGGTGATGGTGACAACAATGATGCTGATACTGATACGTGACTTTTTTTTTTTTACTAACAGCTTTCTCTGTGTTAGCAAGACTTTACCTGCACTGTCTCTTCTAATTTTCTTACCGATTGAAAAAGGCACTACACTACTATCTTTAGCAAGAACAAGGAGACTGAGACAGAGAAGCTAAATATTTTGTCTTAATTCACATACTCAATAAATATCAAACCAGAAATCAACTAAGACTCTATAATCACAATAGCAATAACTGCATCACGTTTCCTGCATAAATGACAAATGGAGCAGACTGACTGAAAGCATGGTCTGGATTCGTACTGAATTTAACCCCAATGGGTCTGTTGGATTGTTATGCTACACTCAAGCTGCTGACAACGCCACAGCTTTCTTTTTCACCTGATAAGTGGTCATAATACTACTACTACAACACTACAGCTTTTCTGATTCTATCACTGCAGGAGTTCTAGTTTTGGTGGTACTGCATAAAACCTGCATTGTGATAATTTTACAATATTTAAAATTGGAAAGTGTTCTACTGCTTTACTTTATATATATGAAGACAATGATTCTTTTTGTCTGTGAGAAGGTGAAGTTCAGTATAAATGCTGTTACTGAATGATACCAATGCAGAGGTTCATATATCTTACTGACTTTATTTATTTACAGTAGTATAATATTCCATGGGAAATATCTTTAAACTAATTTTTTTTGTTTAAAAATTATTAACATGCACTACTTGCACACTTTTTGGGGGTTTCAGTGAAGTATTTTATGAACAGATGCAGGGAAATAAAGATGTGCAATTGAAAAACCTTAGGTTTTTTCAACTCCTCACCCTTTATACTTGCAGCCTACAAGCTCCACTCTTTTTGTCTTTTAAAAAGGATAAAACATGTTATGTGAACTCTAGTCACTCTGCTGTTGCTACCGAACACCAGAGGTGATTATTTCTACTTGACTGTATTTTGGTACTCCTTAGGCAACCTCCTTCTGAAAACCCTGAGACACTTCATGAGTTTACATGGCATATTGTTCAGGAGCTGTGCACTCTTTCTCTGTAACACTCAAACCTGTATGTGTATGTTGTTCAAGCAAGCATCTTTGTGTATTTCTAATCCTCTTGTTTTCAGATGCTGCTGAAACTTAATTATCTCCTAAAATTCCCACAGTACGAATACATCGACATTCCTTCTAATTGTATAAAAATGTGGTATTTCTTCAAATTCCTTAAAAGAATCCTCAGTTCTAAAAACATACTTAATTGAAATAATTCTGGGTAGATCCGGAATTGAGAAGAAAATGTAAAAGTCAGTGTCATTTCTACTCCAAATCCTTGATCCCAGCTATAAATACATGGCATGTTTTAAGCCCATCTGTATTTGGAATAGAAGTCTGCCATATGTTAAAATGGGAAAACTCAAACTAATCCATCTATATTTACATAATATGCAATTGAAAGTATTAAACCTATAATCAAAAAATAAATCATAGTGAAATTGATCTACTTCGTACATTACAATACGTGGTCCAGGATCCTCATGTTAGGAACTGTATCTGAGTCACAATTGTAACATATTCACTTCTAAGTTTATCTTGTTGAATGGTTGACTATAAACAGTGATATTTTTAGTATTATTGTGGAATTTGAAAGTTAAAATGATTAAAGATTAACCTATACTGTGACATTTAGTTTATACCAAATTAATTTAGAAATAAAATTTTGCAGGGCCAGCATTGTGGCGCAGCAAGTTAAACCACTAGCTGCAACACTAATGTCTCATGAGTGCCAGTCCCACTCCCTGTTGCTCCACTTCCAGTCCAGCTCCCTGACAGTATCCTTGGGGAAGCAGTAGAAGATGGCTTCAAGTCCTTGGGCCCCTGTCTCCTATTTTGGAGTCATAGGTTCCTGGCTTTGCCCTAGCTCTGCACTGGCAATAGGGCCACTTGGTAAATGAAATAGCAGATTCAATACTTCTCTCTCTGATGTCTCCTGCTCTCTGATGTCTCTCTGTGAAACTGCTTCAAACAAATCTTTTGTTTTTCAAAAAAGAGGTAAAACTTTGTCATGTTCTTCAGTAAAATGTAAAACATTATAAATTAGAAATGACATCTGGTATACCTTCTAAGAGATAAGGAACTATTAGATATTATGAGCTAGGAATATATTTTATTGCAATGTAGCAAGTAGCAGACACTCAATTTTGGGGTATTTTGTACATCAGAATTCTACCAGTTCATTAGATAAGTGTACAAACAATAAAATTAAGAATCAGAAAAATTTAAGTGATTTTCCAAGGATAATACAGGTCAGCACTGATGTATCACCCCACTAGGTACTTATGTCTTTTTTAAGATTTATTTTTATTGCAAAGTCAGATATACAGAGAGGAGGAAATACACAGATGAAGATATTCCATCTGATAATTCACTCCCCAAGGGACCACAACTGCCAGAGCTGAGCCAATCCAAAGCCAGCAGCCAGGAGCTTCTTCTGGGTCTCCCACATGAGTACAGGGTTCCAAAGCCTTGGGGCATCCTTGACTGCTTTCTCAGACCACAAACAGAGAGCTGGATGGGAAGCGGGCAACCGGGATTAGAACCGGTGCCCAAAAGGGATCCTGGCACATGCAAGGGGAAGATTTTAGCCGCTATGCTACCGCATCAGGCCTGGTACTCATGTCTTTAAGTTCCCTGTTTTTTTCTTTTAAAATGTTTTCTTGTTCTATTACTCTTTAAGAGACTACTATTAACAAAAAAATAATATATCCTTGCTTTAAATTGTTCCAGAATCAAATATCTAGATTTTTAAAATATTACTCAAACCTTATACCCATATAGTTTCTTCACTATTCCCAGTTTTTCTTCAAGTTGATTCTATATAGTTTTTAGTTTTTCCAGTTTATAGGACCAAATGTGATTTGTAAAAATAAACAAATTTTTGCAATAACAACTATTTTAATATTAAATTGAAGCGATAATCAAAACTGAAAACTGGGCAGGTTTCCAACTAGAGCGAAATTTTTCGGTGCTCACTTTTAAATTAGTATTATCTATTAATATGTGTGATTATTTATACATCAATAGTAGTAACTATGAACATCATTGATATCTCCCTTTAATTTTCAGTAATTTCAGGTAAAAAATTTTGCAGAAGTCATGGGCCAATAAAGCTCTGCTGAAGATACTATAATTCTATTAACGTGTTCCTCATCAGCTGAGCCCTGCAGTTACCAATTCTATTAAAGTGTAAAATTAAGAGAATAATAACATAGGAATATTAACTAAGGCTATTTTGTAACACGATAAATTGCACTCAAACATGAGGAGGAGCAGGCCTTTAGCCTGCTTTTAAAAAAGAACCCGCATTTCAGTCCCGGTGCAGTAGCCTGATGGCAAAAGTCATCACGTTGCACATGCTGGGACCTCATATAGGCACCAGTTCCAGTCCTGGCAGCCCCACTTCCCATCCAGTTCCCTGCTTGTGGTCTGGGAAAGCAGTCAAGGGTGGGCCAGAGCCTTGGGATGCTGCAACTATGTGGGAGATTCAGAAGAGGCCCCAGGCTCATGGTTTCGGATCAGCTCAGCTCTGGCCATTGGGACTACTTGGGGAGTGAATCAGCAGATAAAGGATCTTCCTCTCTGTACACCATCTCTCATCTGAGTTCTTGGGTTTGAATCCTCCAGCTCTGAACTGTCTGGCAGTGGTAATGCCAGGAACTCGGTTCCAGTTACCCATTTGGGAGGCCTGGATTGACTTCTCACCTTTGACACACTCAATTATGTATATTTGGGATCTCTTCCTCCGTAAAATAAATTTGAAAAAAAAATGTGAAGGTAAAACTTTTTTTTATTGTGCTTCTTTATTGTCCTCCACACATGTATACATATAAATTTATTGTAGTACATATATATCATATATAGTGCATCAATTTTTGAGCAGCATATGTTCTCTTTTTCTTTTTTTAAACACATTTGGTAATTCTCAAAGAAATCCCAACTTTCATTATTAGCGTTATCTGTTATTCTGACTTATAGTTAGTATATCTGCAATGGTGATCTGTGATAGTGATTTTTGTTGTTCTACTGCCAACAGTGCTCATGTGAGACTGTGAATGGCAATGAAATGACGTGTGTGTTCTGGCTGCTCCACCTAGTGGCTGTTTGCCATTTCTACACTTGATCTTAGCCAAAAGCCTGAGAGGTGATTGCTTTTTCTATGCCTAGCTTTAGGCCTCAGTGTTTTCTGAGGTACAAGGACACCGAGACTAAACCACTTATAACTCAATAGTAGTCTTCAGATTTTCAAAGGGAGAGAAGAGTTGCATGCCTCTCAGTTTGCATGTGCTTGAAATTACCACATTCTGTGAATAATCCTTTAGAAGGGAAAAAAAAGAATGTGATTTAATGTGGCCCTGCAGTGTGAGGCTTCTGAAATTAGTGCTCAGTTTAATTATTCATCCCTAGTATAAAAAGCTGGAGTAAATTATTACTATCAACTAGCTCAACTTTGAACTATTTTGGTAAAAACTTTATGCATGAAAGTACAGTATCAATATAGAGTACATGCTGAGATGCAGTTTGACCTATTATTAACTTCCAGTTCTGATTGTGACATTTTGACTGAGACGAGTTTTGCAACAATATGAAGCATACCTTGGACATACCACAGGTTCAATTCCAGATCACTACAATAAAGAATGCATTAAAATTAAATGAACCACACAACTTTTTTTTTTTTTGGTTTCTAAGTGTCTCTAAAATTAAACCCATCAAATATACAATAGAATTATGTCCACTAAACAATGTACATGTCTTAACTGGTTAATGAGATTTCCATAGCATAAAAGAACTGTGTGAAATACCAGCTGAAGTAGAAGGCACATCAAGTTATCCAGACACTCAAGATCTCCCATGTACACACTTTGCTCAGAGTTCACATATTTGTGTGGAAAACAGGAAAGTATTTGAAATTACCTGAGAACTCTCTTAAGCAACAATTCCTTACTTGAGTTGTTATTATTTTGCAAATAATCAAACAATGCTATGATACAAAACATACAAAGGCTAACACTACATAGATGATCATTAATTTAAGGAAATTTCCTGGCTTTCAGAGTCTCTACCAAAAGCCACCTAACGATCAATTTCTTATCAGCATTAACTCTATCCAAATCTGATGCTGTGTTCTTTGTATTTAGAATTAGTAGAAATTTTGAATTGGAACTGGAAATTTATGTAGAGGTATACTGTACATATGCCTTTAGCTTCATCAAGTAGTTGACAAGCCACCCGTGAATTTAGCTTTAGTTGATAGTGCCATTTCTCTCCATTTAATGAATCATTTTTATGTTTTAGTGAAAGCTTATTGTAAATGAATTTTATTGTACATAATAATAAACCATAATATCAGATCATTTTAAACCACATCTTTTGGTTGAACGCAGGACTTTCCCACAAATAAGCTAGTATGAAAAAACAAATGTGGGGTCACCATTGTGGCACTACTGGTAAAAGCTGCTGTGGAAGACTGGCATCCCATACAGACGCTGGCTTGTGTCCCTCCCGCTCTTCATTTGAAAATGACGTGTCACTAAAAATGCTAATGGTAATGGAAGCCTTCAATGAGTCATAATAATTGTGTTGATCTGAGTGTCTTCTCATGATGCTCATGGCTGCTGACTGATTCAGGGTGCAGTTGCTGAGAGTTATGTGTTACAGTGGCAGCTTCTTAGAATAACAGCCATGAGCTCGGCTGCATCTACAGACATGACATCTTTCTTTGTAGAACACAATGCTATTTGATTCCATTTTACACACAGCAGAACTGCTTGAAAAACTGGTGTCAATCCTCTTCAACCCTACTATGATTTCTCAGCTAGTCTAATCAATACTCTGTTGTCACTTTACAGTGTCCACTGCATGTTCTTAACTGAACAGTTTCCATCTCAAGAAACCAGTGTCTTCGGTAATTTTAATTTGCAAGAAGCAAATCCTCAGCTACCAAGTTTCATCAGGAGATGGCAGCAATTCAGTTACATATTTTTAGCTTCAAGTTCCATTTTTAATTCTGGTTCTCTTGCTCTTTCCATAACCTCTGCAGTTACTTCCTTCACTGAAGTCTGAAATCCCTGGAAATCACTAATAAGGGTTACAAGCAACTTCTTCCAAACTCCTATTAAAGAGATGTCTCGACTTTCTGTGAATTATGTATGTTCTTAATGGCATCTGGAATGGTGAATTCTTTCCAAATGTTCTCATATAAAATGTGTTTCTCAAGGTGGTCCAAAGCCTTGGGACTCTGCAACTGTGTTGGAGACCCACAAGCAGCTCCTGACTCCTGGCTTTGGATCAGCTCAGCTCTGGCCATTGTAGCCACTTGGGGAATGAATCAATGGATGGAAGATCTTTTATCTGTTTCTCCTTTTATCTGTAATCTGCCTTTCCAATAAAAATAAATAAATCTTAAAAATGTACTTCTTAAATAATATGTTTAGAAGTTGAAACTATTATTTGATTCATGGGCTGTAAAATCACACCATGTTAGTTAGCACAAAGAAATATTAAGCTCCTTGTACATTTCCTTCTTAGAGATGACCAGGTGCATTGTCAGTGAACAGTGGCCTTTTGAAATGATTCTTTTTCTGAACAGCAATGCTAATCTGATATTAGTATATCATGTTGTAAAAATATAGAGTGCCATGTGGGTTTTGATGTTCCTTTTGGAGAACATGGAAATTTAATGTAATTCTTTAGGATCCTAGAATTTTCGGAAAGGTAAATTCCAAGTAGCTTACTCTTATTATTATTATTTTATTTTATGACACAGTTTCATAGGCTCTGGAATTCCCCCAACCCCTCCCTAAGCCTCCCTCCCATATTGATTTCCTCCATAATATTATAGTAGTCAGTAACTTCATAAGCCTCTAACGGGAAAAGATAGCCAGACTATCCTTTGACGATCTGAAGCCAAGCATTGACCTCTAGCTATCAAAATCCAAAAGCCGTATTATTTTATGAGACTGTGTTGTCTGCACACAAAAAAATCATTAAGTAAAACTAATGACCGACATGTAAAAACTGATACTATTATTTGGTTACTATTTTGTTTAATTAGCACCTAGAGAAATTTAGATTTATGTTTACTAGAATGATTATCATATTCAACTATCTTATATCTATTCATTACATTGTATTAAATCACTTTCATTTATATTGAAATAAATTAAACAGCTTTGCAGAACTGTTGTTTAAAAAAAGAAATCCTAGATTCCTTGACAGCCAGACCCTTGTCTTAATCACAGTTGTAATTCTAGCGATCAGAATAGTATACAGAATAGGGACATATCTAAATATTTACTGAATCGATTGGTAGCACTATAGATTTGTTATTTAATATACAAATATGTTCTAACCATTCGACTTTACACTTGTCACAGTTTTAAGGTGGTTTTACTTTTACTTTCATCCTATTCTAGAAATCAGTTAGTAGCTGAGGAAAGTGATACAAAATTCTAAACAAGTAAATATAAATCCTATTAAGTAGTTTCACATAGGTGAAAATATTTTAAAAGATTCAGAAACCTTCAAAAAGTGTGTCACCTTGTCCAAATGTTATATTCATTTCTCTTGTGACATTGTTTTTTCTTTTAAACTGAAATCCTAAAAATACCTTGTGTTCAGAATCAGAAAAAAAATCGTTCATGACTAAGGCTACAGTCACTTTGCTGCACTTAGGTATATCCACAAAAAGGAAGAACGTGTGTGTTCATAAGCTCAGTTGCTATTTTTAGAAATATCACATCTACTTGTCTTAACAATAAATATACATTGAGTTGTATCTCAGGTATTCCAGGAAAAAAACATATCTCAAATATCCCCAAACCTTTGTGACCCATCAGAAAAACAGCTATTAGATAAACTAAAATAAACATCTAAAAATAAGGATAATAAGTAACAAACAGTAACACTATAACACCATAATTCAATTTTTCTACAAGTACAAACAAAAACAAAGGAAAACGCACATCGTGGAACTTGTCATATTATTAGTGGATTCAAGGCACTGTTTCTATTTTTACAAACCTACCTTGCAGCTTGACCCTAACCTTGGACACTGTTTTACTGAAAACCATGATGTTCAAAAAATTCATAATAATCAGGTATTCTGCATTAAACTAGGCAATTTTTAATACACATGAAGCCTAAACTTCGCAACCTCACATAACAATAACAGAGCTGAGATTAAATATTCTAAAAGCACCTGAGAAATGATTCATACGATTCACATGGAAACAAAATCAGAGTGTAACTGTGCTTCATCAAATCCAAAGCCTTGAAACAAACGCTCCTCATGACAGCTCTTTCACGGAATCGTGACTTAGCAGGTTTACTGTGGCCATTTACTTGCTATCTTCTGAGGTGCTATATTTGAGCTGGATGCAGCTGTTGATGGGATTACAACATAGCTGAGTCTGGCTCCTGAAAGGAAGCATGCCACAACCACACGTCTCCTGGTTACCCTTTACTGATGACCTAGAGCTCCTACAAGCTGCTTGTCTGGGAGGAGGAGTTGACTAGTACCTGTCATTTTCCGGAGATGCATGCTGGATTTGAATCCTGGGGCTAGGAGGTCGTCTCCTATCTAGGGAGGGGGACCATCTACCCCTGTTTGCCCAGTGAACAAGACAGGAAGAAACAGGACATTTAGTAACTCCTAAAACAAAAGAATACATGGAACAATAGGACTGGAAAATCATCTCAAAAAGGCAAAGTATCGATTTTGTACTGAATTGAGTAAGCCTTAGTAAGATAGGTTATACCTGTACAAAAATACAACCTGTAACTTTACAAATGGAAAGTGGCCTCGATTAGGTGTAGCTCTTTTTTTCTTTTAAAATGTGCTTATGTGTGTACTGGCTTCAGTGCACACACATGTAAACATGATTATAACTAAGTTTAGAGCTGCATTCTTAAAAAGTCACTACTTAATAACTAAGTCTAATACTGTAAGTACCTATTTGATATTAGTCATCAAATTACAAGCTAGAGTAGTAAATTGGAGATCTGGAAAACTAATATAAAAAATAAAGGGTCACAGTTAAGTAGAGGAAATAAAAATACACTTTACTGTGAAAGCAACATTATAAAGAATTTATCTATGGCAATTCTACCAATGAAGCCTTCAATGTTCTTGTCAGAAATTATAGGGCTGATTAACAAAATTTAAAAACAGTAAGTGAAAAACATCAATGTGTAAAAATGGAGAAGATAGATGCATGAAATGACAACCTAGGGTTATATTTTAAAATTTCTGCTACTCTTCAACTGCAAAGTATCTCTCAGCTGTTTAACTGTTGAAACACTTTTAATTTAAGCAACTGAAGTATTTTTAATGACTAACAGTTAAAGTTGGGAACTTAGTTCATTCTTTCACTAAATTATCTGGAGAATCTGTCCATGTATGAACACAAGTTGCAAATACATATGCCAGAAAAAGAGGAATTCAGAGAAGGAACAGGACAGATTTGGAATCTTTTACTTATGAGATATGAAAATGTTCGTAGAGTAATTTCTCCTTATATTGGCTTTTTCATATGCAACAATCTTGAAGGACCTATTAGGGATATGATTTTAAAATTATTTGAAAGAAATTTTTCCTCATTGTTCAAAACAAAATATATTTTTTGCCATCATAATATAGTCTATGGAATTTATTAGATAATTAGGACAAAAGTTGTCGAAGAAGGGCTATTTACATATGATCCAAATACCTGAAGACACCAGGTGCTTGGTTCTGAAATTCCCTTTTAAGCTTTTTTTTTTTTTAATCAGTCTTAGTCACACTCGGAATAATTCAGTTCATCTTGTAATGAAACTAAGAAGTAAGTGAAGATATTTAATAACAGAATTTGAGAAGGGAAGACTTTTTGGCATGTACTCCTAAATGTACCAGTTGCAAAATCGTAAAATTCTGCACTGATTGCAAATCATTAAATCACCTCAATTTATTTAAATGATTAATCCAATCCAAATGCTTTAAGAATGCTTCTTTTAACTATATTAGTTTTTTCATAGATAAAATTACTTCTAAAAAACACTTGAAGAGATTTCCACTACAGTGTTTTCTACATTATACTCAGGTGTAATATAGAAGAGCTGATTTTTTTGCTACTCTTTGAAAACACAAAAATAGAGCTGAATTTTTTCTGTGAATATGTAATATTGACATGAATTATGTATAACCTTGCTTCCTGAGGCAAAATTCCAGTCCTTGCGTTTACTTAAACATAAAATTAAAGAAAGAAACCAAAAATGTGATAATTATGAAACATGCAGTGAAATTATGGAGAAAGGTATACATTTAGAAAAAACAATTATGAAGCAAGCAGCTAACAGATAATTTTGAACAAATACTTTTAGCATAATAACCACATATCATTTATACTCAAAGTCCTTCTGAATATGCTGACATGTAGTACCAATACAAGAAGTCGGCTTTCTTTCCTCTCACAGATACTGGGTATAATGAGAATCAGATCAATATATATCAATATATTGTTTTGAAAATAGATATAACTTAGATTCTATTATTACATACTTGTATTTTGAATATAATCCTGTATTTCATTCCCTTGTAAAATGTGCAAAACTGTTAATTTTTCCTGTCAGAGATATCAAAATCAGAATCTTCATTTCAACCCCACCCCCAAGCCCAGTTATTAGAAATGCACAAAACTTTAATTTCAACAAATATTTCCATTTTATAAGCTAACATGGCAATCCATATTGAAGATGTTAATAATGAAGTTGAACTATAGCAACCCCTTCTGGGACTTTTCTTTCAAACCGGCTTACTTATAAGTTACATTACCTATTTACATTTTAATAATCTGTCAGTATTTAAATAGCAGGTATTCTAAAATCATAGATTCAGTGGCAACTATTTGTTGGGGGCCCACTTACATATTTTGCTCAGAACAGAAGAAGGATCATTCTGATGGATATGAATTTGAGGGAATAAACTAAGAATTCCAAACATATGGTGGTGTTTTGCTTGTTTGCTTTCACTTGTTAAAAATTTTATCCAATAAGCATATCAGAGAATTAACAATAAATCTCTATGAATATTAAGATAGGTATAAATAAGTAAGGCCTTAAGAGTCCTAAGAATTCAGAAAGAGATAATGAGAATTTTAATTTTATTTAGTGTTTTAATGATATCCATGATGGAAACCTTTGTTAAGACACAAAGGACTTAAAACTGATAGGCCTACACAGCAATTAAACGATTGTTATGTTGTTGCTTTTTTCCTCCTTGGAACTGATCAATCTTAAAGCAAATGTACGTGTGTGCTTCAAACACATGGATGTATGTATACACATCTTTTAAAGGCGTGTACATCTTGGGAAAACATGACTGAGCAGTTACCTAAAAGAGAGACCATGTGAAAAGTAAATCATTTGTTTTATGTGTTGTTCAGGTGTGGCACAAATCAATAATATTTGTGAGGTGTTACAGCACTAAGGCATTTTATGCTCCTAAGACATTAATCTGATGGTAGCAAATGGAGGGTTTTTTTTTTTTCCTAAGCTCACCAAATCCCCAAACTAAGAATTTACTAAGTGAAAAATAAGGGGTCCTGCTAGAGACGGAAAAGACAAATGCACTATTATCTCTGTCTTCTAGTGCTTTACAACATGGTGCAAGAAACTGGTATACAGTGCTAAGCAAAACTATAACCTATTTTAATAGAAGCAGATGTTTTCTGTTCCCAGAAATGCAAATACTTCTAACTGGCAGAAAAAAAAGGCAGGGGGGCAAATGTAGTAGTGGGGATAGTGGTGTCAGGCATGGCTGCTAAGAAAGGTTTTTCACACACACACACACACACACACACACACACACACACCCACACCACAGCATTGACCTAAGCTTTTAAAGAATGAGTAGAATTGTAAAATAGGTAACAGCACAAGAAGGCTATTTTAATTTCACTGGAAGAAAATCTGATGTATAAAAACAATGAAGATTGTTATTTCTATTATTTATTAATCATATTACTATTGCTTATAAAGCAGTCAGTGGGATAGGCAAGGGTGACACTGAAACTGTAGAGGCACTATAAGATGAGAGGCTTATCTGGAAGGTAATGCAGCATGTACTGATTCACTGATTTTTGACAATGGAGCAGGAGGGGAAGTATTTCTATGTGATGAGCCTGGTTATAAATGACAACTGTCAAAATGAAATTAAGACTTGCTACTCAGGATAAAAATATGCCCTAATCAACCCCAGTTGGGAGCTATCTTCACATTCACTTGGGTAAAATCCTTTGATAGGAATGTAATTGAAGGGACAGTAAGTATGGGGTTAAAAAGGAACATAAAGTGAAACCAGGGAAATGTCTACTTACAAGATATGGGGTGAGGAAGAAGCCAACAGAGAAGTCACATAACCAAAGCCAAAGAAAAGCAGAGAACATAGGGAACACAGATCAAGGTGACAGGAAGATAACTTAAATGCTGCTGAACAACTAGGGAGCCAATACAACCCACAGCAGAATTTCAGCATACCTATAGTGCCTTGGGAACACAGAAGGAAGGGTGCAGGATTTCCAGGAAAGCAAAGAAGGAGGTAGACATGGATCATACTTTGATGAGCTTTCAGTGAAGCCAAGAGAGTTTAAGCAGGAAGACAGGTGTCTCAGAAGAGTAACCATTCTCCAGAGGCCCCCCAAATTAATGTATCTGAAATCTCTCTCTCTCTCTCTCTCTCTATATATATATATATATATATATAGATATAGATATACATATATATATATATGCACACATATGCACACACACACTGTCTCTATATATCCATACCCAATATTTTCAAGGAAGAGTTTAGAAATAGGCCTGTAACCTATTACTTCCCAATCAGAAAAATAAAAAGGGGAATGGGCATTATTGTAAATCAATACAAAATTTCTTGACCTATGAGCCTTGTTTGAATTATGGTAATCTATAAGCCTTTCTTCTTCTGCTTATGTAACCACACAGGAAAAAGGCAGTTTTTGTCTTTTGAATCACTAGTAAAATATGTGACAGGTGTTGAGTGTGCTTTGGTCATTTTGCCCTTTGTGTGAACGCAGAACTTAATTCATTTTTAAACTTATTATGGACATTCCCCAAAATGGCATTAAGTTGGTATACCAGTCTATAAATATTATAACAGGCTAGATCTATCATATCCTTTAGCACTTTATTAAGTGCATAAAATGGCCAGAATAATTTTACTATCTCTAAGAATATAAAATTTTTTAAATCTCAAACATTTTATCTACTATGGCTGCAAGAGGCATTGACGTAATAGCCATATAGTCAACCAGAGAAAATAAGCAACCGGGATATCCTTGTCACCTGCCTCTTCCTACAGTTTCCCTAGGATTCCTTGTGACCTCAGATGCATCACAAGCAAAGAGAATGAAGTTCCTACTCTTCATACTGTAGAGTTCTGTGTTGGAGTTGCTTTTACTCATGTGAAGAAAAAAAAAAGAAAGTGCATTTTCCATCTTTTAAACCATCAAGCATCTGCAACAACTATAATTTCCCTAATAAAATTCGATTCATAATTTCTTGGAAACAGAATCATTTTAATAAATTAGAGTGTCACTGACAGTAACAATTCCTGTCTTTTATTAGTGGGAATTTTATTTTTTAATCAATATATAAAATGAACATAGGTTTTTATTAATTTTTCCTTCTTTTATTAGAGTTAAGTACAACCAACTGAATCTCCTGTGCCATAATGAGGACTAGATGATTTGTCCTCAGGTTAACATGTTTTAATGGCATTATTTGAGGGACTGAATTCATTAATATACATACTTGTAACTGCTGTGGCTTCAGTGGCACTCGGGGAGATATAATGGACAGGTTTCAGCGTAAACACAGACCTTACTGTCCAAGATGGGAAGTCAATGGCACATATAGCTCTGAGCACTGGGACAGTAGATCCAAACTCAGATGTGCTCTAAGTACAAAATGTATTTCATATGAATTTGCATGTGAGTGTAATCTGACAGTCTTTATACTGATGATCCATTAAAAAGACAGCTTTGATTTGCTTTCTTACAGCATTAAGATCAAATTCAAACTTTTGTACACATGTGGTTTATTTTTGTAAGCATTTGTTCAGGTTTTATTAAAAATGTTAGACTGGTATCACAAGCAGAAACCCCTTGGGCCTTAAAGAATTCTGTCTTCTTCCAACACTAAGTTAAAACATATTGGAAATAATAAAAATATTAGGAAAGCAATGTCCCTCTACAGATAACTCACTGAAGCTAAAAACATTATCAGCATATTGAAGGCTCCCTGAGTAGTATACAAATAAAGCAAAGTAACAGAAAAAAAGGAGGTGGGAGGAAGCGGCAGCTAGCAGCAGTTACAAATCACATCACACCATTTGCAACAACATTCATAGAGTTATGTGTATGTGTACCCTGTGGCTTAGCCACATGCACATACCTCTACACAGACATGTAATAAGGGAGAGGGGAAATGCAGTTAGCCATGTGAACATGAATGAATAAACCTGTGAAGCTTACATGAAACAACACAAGGTGACTGAAAAAAAATACTAGTACAAATGATAAGAAATTAAGAAAGTCTTTATTTTATACCTTTCTCGTTCTGGTGAATGCAAACTAGTATCTGGTCTCAAGCAGTTGGTACTAGCACTCCTAGCCCTGTCAAGGGAGGGCTGCAGTTCACTAGTGCCAGTGCATTGCATCCAGTGGTAGAAGAGAAAGACAAAAGAAACAAAGAAAGGAAGACCATGTTAGAGAGTAAAGCATAAAATGTCCTCTTCACATAAAATGCAGAATCACTGTGATTCAGTTCATAAGGGTGTGAGAGCGCTGACAGGATGGCAGTGCAAAATTTTGTTTAGAAAAACAAAACTAAACAAAGATTATGCTTAAATTGGCTTTGCATAATTTTAAAAAGGGTCTTGGACTGAAAAAAAAAAAAAGGACACTAAGTCACACCTACTTATGCAAAAACTGGATACAGGAAGCACTAAAACAAAATGCCTAACACTTCATTACCAAGAACATATGCCACACCAAAACAAAATGAAGGACATTGGAGGGAAAATAATTTGACTCTTCAGATTCACACCACTGCACAGGGGAAGTGGAAATTGCCATTTTCAGATGTTACCTAGCCAGTATTTCATCGGTAAATCTCAGTATTCTTCAGAAAAAGCATTTGTGAGGAAGGGGAATTCCTTATCTAGTCACTGATTTGGTCTTAGAATGTGCAGGCAGAATGGACCATCCCAAATTAAAATTATCCAAACATAAAACAAAATGAAATAAATTATTGTAATTAAAGTCATCCCACAAAACAAACACAGGACATGGAAAACAAACAGAACCTTTTTACTGAGTGGGTTTAATTTAGAAGAACTATTCTCAAGATTGCATATTTTATAACTGAAAGTATTTTTAGATATAATTTTTCTTACTATATATTTTAAAAAGGCAATGGTTATTAGAATACAGATTTTCCATTTTTAGTAAGCAAGGATTTAGGGATTCTACAACTGGTACTCACTGTCATGGTTCTTACTGTAAACATTCCAGGGAGAACCATTATGTAATAAAGGCATCTTGGGTGGTAATGTTTTATAGTACCTAACAAGATGTCAGAAACATGGCAACACAAAAATGCAGGAAACATAAAAATACATACATATATGAAGCAAATTTTACTAGTATATTGAGAAAGAAGTCTATAACGATACTTAAAGGGACACTTTGTATGCTCCTTAGAAGGACCACGTTGATTATTTGCAGTTAGGCTTAAAATCATTGTTATGAAATCAGAGACACTGTCCCTATAATTAGAATATAAAACACTACAATTTAGTTGAATTAGCCAGAAAAATATTGGCTAACCAAACCCTAAAATATTAATAAACAGTATTCAAATATGCTATTTAATCCTTCAGTTAATATTATTCCTATTTGTATGGAAGTAGTGAAAGTATAAACCAAGCAATTTGTGGAATTTGACAACAGTTAAAATATTCTAAGACAAAGCAAAGAGTTGAGCACAATTTAAAAAGTTTGGTCACAGTACTGTACTGCAGCGAGAAATGAATGAGCAGGCCAAGGTGTGAAAGCAAAAGAGCAAATTTTCTTAGTTTAGCAGTGTCTGGATCCCAATCAGCCACAGGTAAAACTTATCTTAGGAAATTAGGCAAGATTAACAGTAAGCAGATGCCAATCAGAATGTGAATATTACAGAGTGGCAGAAGCAAAACTCAAATTCAACCGAATTTCTTTAAAATCTATCAGGAATTATGGATAAAGTCCACCACAAAGGAAAAATTAAGTTGTCAATTTTTTTTAAATAATGCTCTACAAATTTAATGGCTATTATCAAAATATGCCTTCCATTTCTGCCTACATAAAGATATGGTGAATAGGAAAGGCAATATACATTTACTAAGGGCACACTAATTGTCAAACATTCTTTCGTTATTACTAAAGGACAGGCAAAGGGCAACTCCTCAAAGCTTAAACTTAAAAATGCACCACCAATGGGCTGGCACTGTGATACGGTAGGTTAAGCTGCAGCCTGTAGCATCAACCAGGTGCTCCAATTCAGCTCAGCTTCCTGCTAATGGCTTGGGCAAAGCAAAGACAAGTCCCTGATCTCCTGCCACCGTGTGGGAGACTGGATTCAGTGCAGCCCATCCCAGGCTGTTGAGGCCATCTGCAGGGTAAACCACTAGATGGAAGATGCTGCTCTCTCAGCCGGTCACTCCTGCACCTCTGATTCCACCCTTCCTAAATAAACAAATCTTCAACAATGTGAAGCTCAACTTGAGGAAAGATTCTAGTAGAGTCTTCTGAATTCCCAACTTCATGTAATTATTTTCTTTATTAATAAGCTACTGTAAAGGCTTTGAGAAACTTGTTTCTAATGTAGTTGTTTTTTTTTGGGGGGGGGGCATTCCAACACAGTTGTTCACTTAATGGAAAATAGCATGAAATTTACAATCTAAGAGCAAAGGAACCATGTTGGCTTTGCCAATTTATGACAACAAATTGAAAGCTTCTGGTCAGGCCTTTAAACCCATTTCAACCTTTACAAAATGGGAGGAATAACATACAGGTAACAAGAACCTCAAGGGAGTTAAAAAAAAATAACAAGTAAAAATGCAACAAAAATATAGTAAGACAGCTTTAGCATTTCTTATGGATTATTATTTCCTCAGAATGTGTTTTTTTTTGGGGGGGGGAAGCTTTATGGGAAATAAGTTTGGGGAAAATAGAGTAAGGAATATGAATCAGATTCTTTAGTGCACAACTTTAATATACTGTAAATATTAAACGTACAGGTAGGGACTTTAATTAGCAATTTTTCCAAAAATACAATCACAAATACTTTCATTAATAGAACATTTTACAGGAAATATAAATCACCTGGAAAAACCCATTTGTGTAAAATAGACACAAATTTTAATTTGTTTTCTCTGTTATTTGTGAAGTTAGTGTTTTGGAATTTTATTAATACATATAATAACAATAATGCCCCATCATTAACTTTCAGAAAATTAGAATAAAGTAAATATTTACCACTAGCCTTGTTCTCCACAATCCCATTTTTCTTATTTTTATTGGAGATAAAATCTGATTAATGAAATTTTCAGTCAAATAGTTAAAAACATTTTTTGTAATTTGAATCTAATTTCTATTGATATATCCGCTAAAAAGTTATGCTCGTTTATATACACATATTTTATATATTAGTTGGTTATGTCAATTTATAAATATATGAGTATAAAATAAAATAATTACATCTAAACATATACACTTGTGGTTGAACTCATGTTTTCTAAATCTCCATATCAGGGAATGAAAAGACAGTTTTTAAACCCCAGGAATAAAATTCTAGCTGTCATAATAAACGTTTTAATAAAAATGTAAATTAGCAACGATTAGGGAATCAACTAAGCAGGACAATTACTGCTGTTACAAAGACAATCAAGAGGAATGAGTGTGGAGAAAGCAGTAATCACATTTGTTTTGGGATCCACAGATTTCCTAGCTCTGTTTAAAACTTCCCATGTTACTCTAGCAGTTAGAAGTAACAAGGCTTGATTTGTCTCTGAACATTCATCTAGTTTTAAGTTGTTTGCAAATAAATATTTGATTAATTGCCTAAACCTGGACATGCAAAGTCATTATTCTAATTCTATATACTAAACAAATAGGTTATACAAAAATAGCAAGATACCAATCAATCTTTAAAATAAAATTGTACACAATAACAACTATTCCTATGGATTTAGCTATTTTGTTTGGATTTCTTGCATGGGTATCCTACATTAAATCATTAAGTACCAAGTACCTATCTTATATCTTAATAACAATATGGATTTCTTATGCATGTCATGCACGGCATTTTTTAAATGCTTTTGGTCATAAAAGAACCAGGAAAAACTATCAAGAAGCAGTAAACAGACTATTCTGAAAGAACAACTGACAATGTGCCTGTACAATATTGTATATAAAGAATTTGAGTTGATTTTTACAAAAATTATGACTTTAAGTCATTTTTTCAGTTGGCAAATTGAACTAATGCTTCTTCATTATTCGCCAAGCAAACTTGGGTTGTCATCAGTAAAATAATGTTAGACATTTAAGTGAAAACAATTCTTATTAGCATTGTTTTGCTTGCATTACTGAGCAACCACACACTCCACATAGATACCATGAATCTTACATTAGTCTTTGCTCTATGCCTTGTGGTCATATTTCTCTCCTATTTCTCCTTTCTTTTAACTGGCTAAAATATTTGAAAGTTCATGGGTTGGTTTAGTTAACTGACCTATTCCTTCCTTCACTTCTGCTAACTTCAAATTAACAATCAATATTCATGAACTTCATTGTAAGAGTTACCTGTAGGAAACCAACTTTGGCATATGAAATTTAAGACATGAGGAGAGGAACACAAAGTGTTTGGGCATTAAGCTCCAATTAGGAGACGAGGACTATATCCTTTGCCATACTGCTGCAGTCTTTATGGGAAAGTTTATATTGCAGCATTTCTGAGGGGGAGAGGGTAGAGCTGTTAAGGGGTTGATAAGATCAAACTTCACTATCAAAGAGAAAGTGGAAATTAACCCATTAAACTGACCTGATAAAGATTATTTTAAGTGAAAAGAATACAAACAACTGTGGTTTTCAAAAATAGATAAAAATGACTAAAGAAAGAAAAATTACAATGACAAAAACAAGAACACTGCCATGCACATAAAGCTCAGACCTCTTGTGACTGGATAGGTTTGTGTACGAGCAGAAAGGAAACTCAAAGCAAGCATTTACAATTTTAATTGCAGAATGATTCCTCATTTAGGGAAATATGAGAACATTTCCAATTTGGCTCATCAGTTTCTGGATTTTGAATACATAGATATTAAAGCAGTCCTGCTGGATAAGAATTGAAATTTAGTTGGAACCTCTTCCATAACCTCCATATCAAACAAAACAAATTTTGAACACTTGGCAAATTCATTTTTCCCTATTTGTAATAATACCATTAAGGGAAAGACAGAATAGTAGAATGGAAAGAGTCATCACACACATTTACCATTACCAAATCCCTGTATTTACCTGGTAGTATGTAGGCATTCTGCACTTCGTCCTCGTTTTGCTCTGGGCAGCATAAGAAGCTCACTGCACAGACAGGATGATGGGTGGTGAGTGAAACAGATAAATTATGAAGCATTAAATGATGTGGATAATGCCAATGGTATGCCAATGAAAACATGAACAGGGAAGAAACCAGATTGTCTGCACTAGCATATTGGATTAAAAGATCAAACAAAAATAAACATGACAGCATTTTAAAACTTTAAACAATAAAGTACAAACATTATGGTAGAAATCCTAGCTGTTGCTGACTTGTAATATTTCAAAATGACCTTAGAAAATACTAAAATAAAACTAAACCTTCTCCAGTATGATACCAAAAACCTATTTCTAACTAGACAGTTGAGTCTTGAAAAACTATAGATTTGGCCTTTCTGATATTCCTAGGAACCCTAAAACACTGTTTTGGTAATTTTGAATGATGTTTTTTTGAGTTTTCATAGACAGTGATAATACAATGTCATACTGTGTTTCTACTTATCAACCGAAAATATTTTTGTTTGGGATTTAATTTAAAAATCGATACTTTCACAATATCCAAGCCAAATTAATTTCAATATATAGATCACATTGTTCAAGTTAACCTTTGTTTTTCATCCTCATCAAAATTCATGTTGACACAAATGAACGCTGACAAAGTGACCCTAATTTAACTTCATCCACATAATACAGAATATTATTTCTCAGAGCATTTCCCTTTCCCAGTACCCACAGTAAGTCCATTCCTGAAGGTCATTGCACAACTTCTCACAGTAGGATGACAATTATATACTAAGAAGCTCAAGTTGGGTAGAATCCTTAACTTCACAGTGAAAAATCAGTCAGCAACATTGTCATTTCCCTATCCCTCACAGGAAGTTTTCCCACTTTATAAAACCAGAAAGCAGTATTCAATAAGGTGAATATTACACAACACCTTAAATAGGATGTTGAGTTTGTGGTTAATTCAACAGGTGTGTAGTTACTCCAAGAGAAAGTTGGCAGGCATGTACAATATATCCATAATACACTTATTGTAGTTGTTTCCATGAAATATTTGTTCACAAATAAATGCATAATTAAACTTAATAACATTTGTACATGAACAAATGCACCTCAGTATCTGTATTTTATAGACATTTTGTGGAAAGGTATTTTATAATGAAAGAAGTATACATAACAAAAATATTATTGAAGTTCTCACAGAAACAGCAACTTTAACTATCAGGTGATCTACTGTTCTTTTAATTACATAAATAATTTGTAATTACATAAGGAATTTTTCAGGCACTGTAACTTACAAAGAGAACATATTTGAAAACTGCTATGCACACTCTCCTTTGTAATTTAACTCAGTAGATAAGTCAACAGGCTTTATTTTTATAATCAGTAAGCTGTGTTTTTGTAAAAAAAATATATATATATGTAAGATATAATGATGATCAAATATTTGCTTGGGTTGTTTTTCTACTTCAACATCATGTTGCTTAAGAAGAGTTCAATTTTGAGTCATGAAAACTTCTATTCTTTAATGCAATGTGCCACAAAGTTTGCTCATATTGAAGTAGAATAAAGGCAGTGATAATGTTGTGATCATAATTTGCACAAGTACCTGTCTTGTTCTGATAAATACTGACTATCCACATCTCTGGATCTATGATCAACTGGACTTCTGGAGGCATCATGGTGTCTGGTTGGAGAACGGGACCTTCTTGTTGGATGGATTTCATCTAAACTCCTAAAATGATCACAAGAAAATTTTAAAAAATTAACACTAAGCATATCATGTTTCTAAAGCAAGTATGCAGAGTATAGGGAAGGAACTGATACTAATTTGCAAACAGAGTACATGGCCAGAGAAGTACTGACACCACACTAAAGGCTGTTTGTTGGTGACTTCAAAGTATATATTCTCTAAGTGTTCTCACATATGCTGCTTTAATCCAAACTCCTGTTCACAATTCTGCCATAAAGGACCACAGTTTGCATCAGCATATTATTTCAACAGTGTATTTTAGAGTAAGAGGAAATGCAACACTACATAATAAAGTTTATTTATCTTTCCAAACATTTAAAGTATTCGGACACAATCATAACTAACTTAAAAATACATTCTGTCTCCTAATCTTACTCTCTCTGCCATCTCTCCTCATATGTGGGTTACTGCCATACAACTTTTTTCAAATACAACAGAAAACTATTGAATGGAAAGATAAGACAGTTATTCAAAAAATTATGCTTCAGTCATAAACTTGTACCACTCACTGGGGAATTTCTTGAGATAAAGAACACCAAACAGTAAAGAAGTTGTTGTTTTTTTTTTTTAAAAAAAACATTTAACTTCCAGATGTTTCTGATTCCATAAAAATAACAGCAGCAACAACAAATTAACCAAACCTTTATAACATTTAGTTAGAGTTTTGCAGAAATTTATCATATAACAGTAAGAAAATATTATCAGGGACCTAGAGCCCCTTTCAAAGCCTACCTCTGTAATGGCACATTTGGTAAACGTGAACGCGGCCTTCCCTGATCATCGCCGCGGTGAGGAGACACTGAACGTGAGCGGTGATGAGTTGTTCTTTGCTGCTCTGGCACAGTTAATGTTGTAGATTTACTTTCTCTAGCACTAGACCTATAACTCACTGGCAAGAGTATACATACACACACACACGCAAAAATTAGTCAGTATTCTTTTGTGATGCAAATGTTAATGTGGAGAGTACAAGTTATACTACAGCAGCCAAAGACCTATTAAGGCTAAATGCCATGCAATCAGTATTACAATCAGCAGTTTTAACTGTATATACACAGAGTATAACATATACATGCAGAAGGACAGGTTATAGTTTAGCTCTAAGGTACAATGGAGATACTAAAGATGAACATTGACAGTTGATGTCTCAAGTGTTATGATGGATATTATAAAGAATGAGTTAGTCACTTTCAGTTAACACAAATCTAGCACTTGACAGTGAACTACAGTTAATTACAAGTCAATGCTTAGAAATTTGAATTTTCTTTAAATACATTTTTAATTTGAGCTTTTCTTCTGAAGGATTAATTAGTATAGTTGTCTTGCCAATAGCCTCATTATTAAGAAATAAAAATATGCCAATATTTATTAAGCAAATGAAAATAATTTTATATCAACTTTAATAAAGAGTAGCATATTTTCAGTATTACTGATGAGGAATTTTGCAAACCCCAGGTAATAATGCAATTTGAAAATATAAATTGTGTTTGAGTGGAGATGATTATGGTTATAACAGAGAGAAAAATTAGTCTTCCTACAGCACTGAATTTATCCTGGGCATCTTCATTGATCCAATACCGTGTTAATCATCAGCAAAATTAAGTTAAAGTGATTAACATAATTATAGCCAAAAACAAACTCCAATACTTTTCAGCTTAAGAAAAATGGTTCATATTTTTTCCTCACTTGGTTCTTATAAAACAGAAATTACAAATTTACAGTAATAGTATAGAGTTAAAATTTTTGTCCCAAAGGTCACTGTTCCAAGTAGAATGTGAATACTCTATGATCAACGCAAAAAAAAAAAAAAATGCTATTTACAACTACATAAAATGCACATGAATGAATGCTCAAATTGTTGCATGTTTATTAAGTGATAATTCTCACATTATTTGAAAAAACAGGCAATGCACAATGAAAAGCATTACTAGTAGCAGAATAATGTCCTCAACTGTTTATATATAGTGATTGTATGAACTGTTTATATATAGTGGTTGTATGAACTGATTGGAAAGCTTAAAGTATAAGGAAGGCCTTTACACATTTCAGGAAACTATAAACTGACAATATTGAGATGACAAAAGGTGCAAGTTTATCATCCTATAAAGCCATGATATTCTATAAAAACATAGCCATATATATAATGTATAATTTAACACATTTTTAGATTTTTCACAAAGCAGTTATGCTATTATTTTGAGTTCTGTGTAGAAAAAGGCTTTTCTATTATTCAAAAACATAAATTATAACATTAAGATGGGAAAGGGATCACTTAAATTAACCTGTTGGGGAATATACTTTATAGCTCATTAGTTAAAAAGCGGCAAGATGCCAATTAATCCATGGTTTGAATTACTTAAAAATTTTAACTTACTCTTTGTTATCAATTATTCAATTAATTTACAGGGCCAATTTTGAATTGAAAGCACTTTCAGGTTCAGCACGTTGCAGGACAGCTGAGATATAAAAAGTGGATTTTTAAAAAGTTAATAATTAAGAAGTACATTTTTCTTGTGTTCTTTAAAACCTTCTTTACCCTATTAACCAAAAAGGGACTTCAGGGAAAGAAGTGCTATCAGGAAACAAGCTTTTTATATATTCAAAACTTTCAGTGTGACTTGTCTTAGAAGTCACTGTAACATTCTGAATTTACCCAGGGAGCTTTACTGAAGACTATCTGGTGTCTGAAAGTAATCATGAGTATAATGTAGTCTCATAGAATGTATGCTTTATAATACTTAAAGTTTTAAAACTAGACTGTAATACAATTTTATCAGATGAACATGCATTTGTGGTTTGCTCTTAACAGTCGTTTATTTTTCTAATATGCAATTTATTATTGGTAATATGTACTCCACAGTCAGATGCGTAAATGAGGGAGAATTGCCCTTCTATGTTCAGCTTACTGTTTCTGGTTGATTCAAAGGTAGCACTAGGACTTTGTTTTTTCATTTCCTACGTCTGCATTAATACTCTGAAAGTGGAGGTTTCAAATGCTTCATCTCAGATGAGGGAATTCTATACGCTTTTCATTTTCTAATACAGCTAACTTTTGTATTATGAATACAAATAAGGCTATATCTATAGTTAATGGAACATAGCTCTAGCAGTTTCAAATGTTTACCTACATTTTTGTAAGTGAGAAAAAGTAAGAAATGCAAAAAACAAAACATGGAATTACATGGTTCTGGAAGAGTCAAATGACCTGAAAGTCCTATTTGACTACTGGAGAACATTGTGAGTAAATACTGTGAGCTGTTTCAGATTTTAACTGAGTACATTCCATTAAGTATAATGGGAATCCACATCGAAACTAATACTTTCATGCTGGATGCTAGAAAATATAGCAATATAGTGAACGTTTAATTGTGTATGGAAATGCACCATAGTTTATTTTTTTAAAACTTCAGTTTACTTCTTGCCCATTTTATCAATGTCTTCTATTTCCTTCTTACTTACAATACATTGTACATTACTGTGTGACCTTCTCTGCCACCCATACTCATATACATCTTTAGAAGCTATGTTATACCCAGTTTTGGATCACTGAAGAGTGTATCTGAACATAAAAATAAATGGCATGATTCCATTTGTTAATTTATGACTTCTGACACATAAAACATTACACTGATTTTTAGGTACACTAAAAATTGCTTTCATTACCTTTTTATGTGATAAATATAAATGGAAAGCATTACTTGAAAGAACTACTTAGACACTGCTTCAGTATGATAAGGAGTATGCATGTGTTTGCCAACACTATCAGAAATGTGACTTGTGTCAGTGTGGAAAAAGCAGTACTGTTAAACTCAACGTTGTTCAGAGCCGCTGCAGGGATCCCACAACTCATTTGTAACTTTCAGTACTGTAACCACGTGACTTTTCAGGGAAATAAGAAGGGACTCATCAGTTTATTAAGTATTTAATTGGTCAGCTACTAATAATTCATTCACTATCTTTCCTTATTACTCTGAAAAATTTTAGGAAAGCAAATTGTAAGAACCACCTATAGAAGTAAATTCTACTTAGGAAAATTAGAGGAAAATCATCCGGAATAATCTTACCATATCAGAATAAACAATAATTTTAAATCTATAATCTTTTGGACTCCTTAAGTGTCATAAAAATTGACACACTACTAAATTTTGTGTGAAAGTGTCTGGACAGAATATGTATAATTACTGCAGTCTTAAAAAATAGAAACAGAAAGGAAATATGAACTGTTATACATTATCATTTGCAGTTCTTATTGATATTCTGATATTAAGAAATAATATATATGGATTATTTTTAAATTTTTTGTTACCTCATAAAAATATATCTCATAGGAATAAAATAAAACCTGATTTTAGAGAACTCTCCATAATTATCTCTGAGGTCTAATAAAGTTGTTGGCATCCAACAATTATAAACATGTCATGAGTATGGAATTACTGTCCACAAAATAAGTGTATTATTATCTTAGAAATTAGGAAAAATTTAAAGAAACATGTTTGAAAACTGTCCCAAAGAATTGCCTTCAGTAATTCATATTTACATATCCCATATTTAAAAATAATCTCATGTGAATATTAACTTCTTTTTTATTAGAAAATCAGGGAAGTGTTATAGAATTAGTGCCCAAAAAGTTAAACTTCACCAAGCAATTTTATGTACTTTCCTGACTAAAGTCAAATGAGAAAGAAATATATATTTGAACTATACAGCAACACAGAAATTTTTACTAGTTAATACAAGGTCAAAAAAAGTTGCAGACTTCAAATTAAGATCAAATCTTTCTAAAGCATTTTCATTTTGAAAGACATACAGACATTCTAGCTAGTCACTCGTGAACACATCACAAAAGCATAAAAACTTATAGCCATGCCACATGCAATTTTAAACCCTGCCATGCACCTTTCTCAGAATATTCCATGGAAGGCTACACATTTTCAGAAATGGAGGAAGTAAACATCAGAAAAAATACAGTAAAAAAAAGAAGAGTCAATTTTTATGTAACGAATTAACCATATTCTTTAAAATGAAATTCATATTTTCACTTATGCTCAGAGCACTGTGAAATGATTTATTGTACCTAGCTAATAGGCTTTTAAGGAGGAAGATCTGGACTAAATTAAATGAGTAGGGATGTTGATTTGCAGATAATCATTCCCTTTTTAAACTTTCTTAACAATTTGATACACAAGTCACCATGGAATAATGCAATACTGATTTCTATGGGCTGTAAGTCTCTAGTCCAGTGTCCTGAAGGAGTCTCCAAGCTGGCAGTGACAACAAGCAAAGAAGCACAGTAAAGCAGAGCCATGCTCCTCGCCCACGCACCTGGAGGAACTACTCCAATACCATCATCAATCTCATAATCTGAGATGTCACTATCACTGATTCGCTGAGATCCTGCATAACAGTAAGGCAAACAGATACTTCTGTGTCTGGTTGGTTTATGAAGTGTAAAGGACATGGTCAAAGGTTTTGAAAAGGCTAGCTGTATTATTTATTACTCAATGTATGTGAAGAATAACACAAAGTCAATACTAAACTGATTTTTAAAGAAAAGGTCATTTTCTGAGAAATCCCTTCACTGCACTGAAGAAAGAAGCAAACATACTCGAAAATATGGGTCTGGCGTTTTTATTCTTTAGGTAAAACATTATGCAAAAGGTCCATAACACAGTGTATATTAGGTTTTCACAAAATTAAGTGTCCTTCCGCAGTACATGGAGGGTTGGGCTGCGTGGAAGGGTTTAAGGAGGCCTTTCTTGGTTGGAGCTTAATGGAAAGTTCCCATGATTCAAAGAACACCAAGGCCTTTGTAAAATATTGGCTTCTAAAATGATTCATTTATTGCATTCAACATGAATTTTGAGAAAACATCACCATGAAATATTGAATTTTATAAGAAAGACTATTTGGTTCCACAAAACCAAAATGAAGGTTGTAAGTTGTAGTTTTTAAATCAGAAATTTAGTTGCCACTCAAAATATTGAAGGTACAAAAAAAAGTTTTCTGAATTCCCATCTAATAAAAAATAAACATATCTGCAATGTTTTAAAAACAGTTCATATGATTAATAATGCTAAAAACAATCATGAATTATACGGTCATTACAAGTTCACAGAGTGAACACAGAATTTATTCTCAATCAACAACTTTGAAGATCTTGTTCAAGAATTATAAAACAGTGCTTCTGAGATGTCCAAATTTTACACACACACACACACACACACTCACATTCTCTCACACATACTTGTACTTAATTTCATTTCAAACATGCATAAAATAGTCCTATTGAGTTCTTTTATACAGATGCAAAATTTTCTAATATTTTAATCTCTAATAAAACAACAGAAAAATACCTCCTTGTCAATCTCTAATTCTACCATTACAATAGAATTACATATGTTAGCAAAGAAGACCTTCACCTACTTTGTAGCTTCTTGCTAGAGCTTTCTCCATGAACGTGTCGCCTTGGCATGAAAGGTGATGGCTGAGGCAGAGGTAGTGAGGATTCATCATGGGTCTGAAGTTTATACCAGTGTGGTTCATCATCTAAAAGTGCTGTTTCTAACTCTATAAGGATCTGAAAGGAGAGTTGCGAAGTTAAATCAAGCCCTTGTATCTGCAGACTTGAAAGGCTTCATCAAGTGTGTGACTGGAATCTTTGCAATCTACATCACCTCTCCAAGAAATTCGCTTTCCTCTTCTTGCACTCTGGGTTGATCCCACACAGTGATTTCTAGCATTCGCTCTCTAAAATCCCTACGATGCACATGTGAATACACAAAGGTTTGATTCCATTTCGGTTCTAGCACTTTCTTCACCGTTTTGGTCCTCCTTTTGCTTTTATCACTGAAAAGAAAGGTTTTCTAAATGAAAAAGCAAACACAAGTATATGCTGCCATCTACTGCAGTTACATGCACTAATGTCTCTGCTACTTTCAGTATTTTTTTAATTAATAACTTTAAAAGTACACAGATTTTGCTACTACGCAATGCAAAAAGCAGCTATGGTTATAGGCACTCACACATGAAGGTATTCTAGTTGATGTGCCTGTATCAAAGATTAGTATGGATAAAAAAGCTAATAAACAGGTTTTTTTTTAAATTAGACTATTTTTAAAAACAAGAGTTAAGGAATTTCTTAGGTATAATTTAATTACTGCTTATATTTATAAATGTGCCCCAGAAATGGAACTTAATCTACTGCTACAGAGTTTCATATATTTTCTATAAAATGATTCACTACCTTCTATCTGGAAGAAAATACATTTTTACATAGGGATTCCGGGGACGCCCATCAACTCTAGGGGGTAGATCTGTTGCTTGCAAGACATTTACAATCAGTTGGTGCCCCACTTTATCGTACCATAGCTTCACCTAAAAGTAATGAAGAAATGATGACTTGTGAAAATTGTGATATGTTAAGATTTTGCATAAATAATATTTTAATTATAACAGAAGAAATTTTGGATTATAATAAAGTGGAACTCTAGATAGGATTTCTGAAAGGGATATCACTTGAAAACCACAACCAGTTTTTCTTTTTAAACATTTTAATGTAACCTAACTGATAAGCCTGTAGTACAATATCTTCTGAAAAAAAAATCGTCACTGTGTTTTTAAAAAAATGAAGGGAAGATGGAAGTATTTAAATTTTTTTAGCTTGTTATTGTTAAATGAAAATGTTTGGTGATTCTGAGTGTCTTTGGGATTATACAGTGGCTTGATACATTTTATAATGCCATAGGTATTTGAGATAGACGAATTTTAATTCTAAGAATAACATACATAGTGGGTTGGAAGAGAATAGCCAACACAGCATTTGAAACCCAGGCACCACTATGTATTCATAGTGAAAATTAAGCTGTTACATGCTAATTTTCAAGTGATGAGGTGAAAGAGGAAAAGTAGGTTTAAGACATACATGTTATCTTCAAACCTGTTTGAAGAGATGCTGATTTAATTTTCTATAGGTACGTCCCCAGGAGTGGGACAGCTAGGTTAGATGTATATTGCAGACCCATTTGTAGTTTTTTGAGAGAAAAAAATGAAATAGGTATAAATACATGGTACAATAATATGAATTAATATTTAACCATTAAAAAAAGAATAAAATCCTGATGATTGCAGCAAAATGGATGTAACTGAACTGAACCAGTTCAGATGAAATAATCTTGAGACAGATACACAGATATCTTTAAGTATAAAAATGTTAACATCAACTTATAACAATGATTACTGGAAATGTGAAAGAGAGGTAGAGGGGAAAATGTTGGGTCACAGGCACCAAAACATGGTTAGATAGGATTAATGGGTTCTGGCATTGTACATCAAAGTGTGGTGTTATTCACACAGGTATTACATACTGTATAAGGAAGTATTAATAAAAGCATTACATACTGTATATTAGAAGAACTGGTTGGTTCCACATATAAAGAAAAAAAAAGTGAATGCTAACTTCTTGATTAACCAATCTAAGCCATATACATTCATTAAAATACTGCACCTGTATTCCATAAAAATAGCTATTACATTTTGGTCAATCTTTGTAAAACAATGAAAAATAATGCCAAGCACAAATGATAACAATTGATAATCCTTGAAATGTTCATTGTAGCTAATTTCAAGAGAGAGAGAAAGATAGAGAGGAACAGCACACTGACATATTATCAACCTCCTACAATCAAAACGTTAGCAGTCAGTATAATACTTGTGCTGATAATGATAAATAACAGAAAACTAACAAATGTGAGCTTTCATTTTTGCCCCTTGAATTGGAAATTAAGTTTAATTTTATGGTTGATAAGAAATACAAAAATGCATTGTTAATGGGTACATGTTGGAATATATTTGAGTTATTTGAAATTTAGTATTTATTTGAGAGGCTCAGGGATGGGGAAGAGAGGGAAAGCTGTGCATGTCAATCTACTCCCTCCAGTTTTGCTCCCCAAAGTCCTATGATGCCTGGGACTGAAGCCAAGAAGTCAGGATCTGGTCATGGAATCTGATCATCAGTCCAGGGTGGATAAAAGAACTTCAATTCCTTAACCAATTCCTGTGGCTTTCCAAGATCTGCAAGCAGGAAGGCGAGCCACAGCTGCAGTAGAAAGCAAGTGCAGTCACTCTGATGTGGGATGAAAGCACACTAACCACTGTCTCCATTCAAAGGCCAAATGATCACCCACAGCAGTCACTACTGAACATGGATTTGGTTCCCAGTTAGGAGATATTTTAATAATTTCAAAATGGAGCCATATGACTCAATATCTCATTTTCTAAATTAATAACAGAGATGTGGGATTTTCAACACCTCGGAAAATTCAGGTGAAAAGTATGAGAATTTGAGAGAGAGAGAGAGAGAGAGAGAGAGAGAGAGAGAGAATGACATCTTGGAAGAGGCAACAGAAATTCAGAAAAAAATAATCACAAGGAATATAGACAGACAGGAGTTACAACCAATATAGCTTTTGAAAACAGTAAGTTTACATTTACCCTCTGACTCATGAAATAAAGTACAGAAACCCATGGTTTACCAGATTATGTATTTGCAGACTAATATGAAATAAGATTTTACTAACACAAGTGTTTATTTCTGTCTTAATCCACATACATGTTGTTCTTCATAATAGATAATCAAATTTAATGGTGGTTATTTTTCTTCACTTATATCTGGGCCACAAAATAAGTTGATAGTAAGAAAAGCAGGAGCTTCATCAGGGTGCTAACAGTGGCAACAAATAAATCCACCAACTTTTTTTAAGTTAAAAAAAATAATTTCTCAAAATTTAGTTTCTCAGGCTCCAGATTTAGACCATTTTTACATTGAATGGAACATGCCCTTCTTAGACTACTACAAATAACTGGATACATGTCTTAGAAACATTTAGACAGCCTAACACAGAGGATATTTGATCTACTTATGTTGCCACTTATCAATGTTCAGAACTTTGCGGGCATTCAATAAGTACTCCAGAATAAGCAAGATTAAAGAAATAATGCAAAAATGCATGAAAATACTTGATGAAGGTGACTATGGTGTCAAACGACACTCATTTGTTTTCAAGGAAAGATAGACATGATCAAAGGCAGACTCAGACATCCAGCAAACACTAGTGATCTCTAACAAGTATAAAAAATACATACAGAAAGCTGCCCTGGTAAGACTTGTGGGGCATCTTTTAGAGCTCCAGGACTTGTTGGAGAAATAACAGAAATGGAAGGCCTCTCCATCTTCTGAGATTCAAAGGAACTGGAACCTACAATGGTAAAATATTAAGTAGTAGTATTTCTCAAGAGGGGAACACGCTGTTTTCTATGAAATGTCAAATTTATCTAACATTTATATGTAAACATAATTTACACCATTGAGAATAGAATCTAATTTTGAAGGAATTACTACAGATAGTCATTATTTTATTTTCTTGGGCAACGACCTATTAAAAATATTCAAAGTGGCAATGCACGATGTTTCCACCTGTTCCGATTTGAATGTGTTAACCTCTGTTTCTGGAGGGCACCATAACTGCACAAGTTCTTACACAGCCACACAAGACCTAATTTTTAGAGATAAGGAAGATGGAGCCTGACATGTCAATCATCTTGATTCACAGATCACTTTCAAACTGTTCTTAGGGAGCAATTAAAATGAATGAATATAGAATATAATTTATGAGTAGCATCTAAGTCTACATTTCATCACTGTCTACAACCAAATTTGTCATCTATATCATAGTTCTGATTTTACAAAAGAGTCTCTTTAATTTCTGAGAGTGCTGAGTCTAGAACTTCTTGAGTGACTTGCCTCAACTTGTTGCGAGGAGGAAAACTTTCCTCTCAGCCACTGCGGGAGGATGCCTTCACCAACATGCCCTGACACACGCAGCAGAGTAGCACTTCTATACAAGGTGATCAGTCTAACCAGGATAACTCAAAGCCATTCAAAACTCAGGTAAGACTTCACTGAGAAATATCCCAGACGAAGCATTGTCTGAAGGTGTGAAACACATTTTTAAATACACTGACAAACTAATGCATCATTTTGTCACATGCCATCAATTTGTGCCCTCCAAAAAAGATTTTCCATCGCCCCCCCACAAAAAAATAGTGCTATGAGATGATCTGACACTATTTTTTTTATTTAGGTATCTTTAAGATAAATTGTTCCAGGATCTCATAACAGGAACATTATTCCACCCAACATCGTCCATGGGATAGCAACCAGTTAAATTTTTAATAGTGTCAATATCATAAGTTATTATAATCAGGCCTATCTCCCTCTTGTTTGTCACCAGAAAACTCAAAGCAAACTGTTGACCCACCTCTAGCACATTTGAACACGTGTTATGCATTTTATATGATAACCTAGTCTCTGATTCCTTATTTAATCTATTCATGTGTATTTTTTCCTTGCTAATTTCTTTTAATGGTTTTTGCCTACATTATCTTGAAAACTTTTTAACAGTTTATTCCACCACAGTTTTAAGTTTACAAAATAAACAATATGAAGTAATCCTATGAGTTCCCATATACACCACATGGAACTCCCCCACTTAACTTCCCCTGTTATCAAAACTCGTATTAGTACAATTGTCACATTAATAAATCACACTCAACTTTCCCTATTTTTAAGATCCAAATTATGCCTTCCACCATTTCAACTTCCACTAATCAGCATTCTGGGTTTAGCTGGGACAACATGTATGGTGTGATGGAGTATTATGCTGCCATTAAAACAGAATGAAAATCTTTTTTTTATTATTTATTATTTTTAATTCATTAATTACATTGCATTATGTGACACAGTTTCATAGGTACTTGGGTTCTCCCCACCCCTCCCCAAACCCTCCCACCATGGTGGATTCCTCCACCTTGTTGCATAACCACAGCTCAAGTTCAGTTGAGATTCCCCCATTGCAAGCGTATACCAAACATAGAGTCCAGCATCTTATTGTCCAGTCAAGTTCAACGGCTTCTTAGGTATACCCTTTCTGGTCTGAAGACAGAGCCAGCAGAGTATCATCCCAGTCAATTGAAAGCTCCAACATAGGGTTAGAACTGGAGTATATAACATGAAGTGAAACAAGTTAGACACATTACTCTGTAACTTAATGTTGATACACTGCAAAGTCAATGTTTCGGTCACTTCCACATTATGAATGACAATTCATTACTTGTCTGTTAGTGTTGTATACATAGCCTCTTCACATACTGGACTGATTTTAATCCCCATGTGGATAATTCTGCAATCCTCTTGCCTCACAGTCCTTTGACCCCTTTATGGTTCAGTGAGCCTACTCCAACTATTCCACCTACTCATGCCAGTTTATCCTACCTGACACTGCTAAGCAGTGCTACTGGCTATGGTGCCTATTTCCTTCACTAGAATGCTAAGGACACTGAACTGTTTATCAATCTAACTTAATAATCCACAGGGCATTTTAGACTAGTTTTTAATTGTCCCATGAAAACATGACCTGTCAAAACAACAGACACATTGTATATCAGTTCAATTACTGTGAATATTTATTTGTTTGTTTGTTTATTGATATAATTCCATAAGCCCAGGGATGTCTTCTCCCCCAAATCCCCCCCAAAAAACCTTTTTCCCGCCACCGATTTCCCCTATATTATTACATTAGTATAGTCCTTCGAAAATAGTCATAAGTCAGTTTCTACTATTTAAGTGTATCCTGACAATTCACAATATATATTTACCTATTGCAAAGTCAGCTATTATTGGTATAATAACTTGGTTCTACAAAGGTCTTAACTGTTAGAATTGCAGTGCACTGCCAATAAAAAGATCTTTATAGGCACAAATAAGGACAGAAAAAGAGTTCTCAAATAATTAGGATTTTTGTGGGTTTCCCATGATTATCAGGGTTGTAAATCTATTTGGTGGAGACATCCTTAGAATGGTAATACTAATTCACTTAGCAAATAACTATAGAAAGTGGTAAATCTTAACTCTTCAATTTAAACTGATCCATTTTGTAACAACAAAGAAATCTTATACTCACTGGACTCCAATGGAGGATGGGAGCTCTCAGGAATCCGGGGAATGTCACTAAAAGAAAGGGTATGGTGAAAATTCTATTAGCTAAACCACCCACCCTGAGGCACTCACAGCCCATTTTATTGTAGTAATGTGAAAAATCCTTTTAGGTCTTTACAGATGTAGAAATGGAGGAGAGTTACAATTTAGGCAACTTCTAATGTGCATGAATGTCAAACACCACAAAAAAGAAACTGCAATAAAAATAAGTCTTTATATATTTAATAGCAAAACACTTTAACATGACAACAACTGATCTAATATTGTGGCCAAAATCACCACAATATTTTTACTACCAAAACAGCAGGTTTTGGAAATAAAAAATGTTAAAAAGGTAATATCTTACTTTGATTCTCAAAAATCAAAATGACACACATTTTACACATCAGTAATATGTTTTACAAACACATCTGAAAGAGTTGACTGAATGAAAGGGATGGAAACACCTCCTGATGATAGATTGATGGGGTGGAGACTGTAGGCAGTTAATAAAAAGAAAAGGATGAATTGCTTTGGAAATTAAAAGTGGTTCAAGCTCGCAACAAAAAAAGCCAAAATATTTTTATATATGTGAATATGTAATCCATATACACATATATACCTTTTATAGAGATCCAAGGTTCTCTATATTGAAGTTAGCTAAATATATGACTATTCACTTTGTGGTCAGAAAGTGACTTATGAGAACCACCCATTCCTGTCACACTTAGAAAGTACTCTGGATGAATATTTCATATCACCTCAGCTCAATCCATTTTTCACTACGACCTTAGAAATCCTGGATTAACTGCAGAATTGCCTGTGCTGTACTGCACTACTTTACTTCTCGCTTTCCAGATATTTTTGTATCAATATAAGGTGAAAAATATGCAATTATTATTATGACACATTAAAGTAGACTGGAGTTAGCTGGTGCCAACACAACTTTTAATCTATTTCTTAAAGATTTTGAATCATATACCTGGTGACCTAGCTGCATTTTGATTTTTTTTTTCACTTTGGCAAGAAATGGAAACAGGAAAGTTTCTGTACTTGCTTTCCTTCATTTCACATTTTTTTGTGTGAGGTAATTTTTTCATCCACCAACATTTTATATATTCTCCAAATGACAATATAAGTTAGGTTAATTATTTTACAAGTAAAATCTATTATATATTCTGTGCAATTTAAATTTTCTATAACATAATGTATATGGGCTTATATTTAGGAAGCTAAATACCCAAACATTAAAAAAAAATACTACTTTATCCTATTTATCTTTTGCTGTCTTTTCTTTAAAAAAAAAAAAGATTTATTTATTTTTATTGCAAAGTCGGACATACAAAGAAGAGGAGAGACAGAGAGGAAGCTCTTCTGTTAGATGATCCACTCCCCAATTGACCACATTGGCCAGAGCTGCGCCGATCCAAAGCCAAGAGCCAGGAACTTTTCCCAGGTCTCACACGGGGGTGTAGGATCCCAAAGCTTTGGGCCATCTTCCACTGCTTTCCCAGGGCACAGGCAAGGAGCTGGATGGGAAGCAGGACCACTGGGATTAGAACCGGTGCCCATATGGGATCCTGGCGTGTTCAAGGCAAGGACTTTAGCCACTAGGCCACTGCACTGGGCCCTGTTATCTTCAATTAAATTCATCGAAGTAAATAAAAGTTGTTAAAAATGCAGAAACAATTTTCTGCATAATAGGATGTCTTTGAAAGTTTATTCCAAAGTCATTTATTAAAACTGTAAATTTGGAAGCCTAAAGCCAGGTATAGGATCTATTTTTATATATTTCTGAAAGCAGAAAGTTGGAAAAGTTGCTGAAAATGTTTTAAGATGAATCTAAGTGAAAACTTAATACTAATTACTTCAACAATATTTTTTAGGTCTAGATTTCTAATTGACATCTGATTCTGTTTATCAGTACTTCTTACATGTTATTTGGCAAATAGTTACCATAACAGGTGTAATCATAAAGAGGAAGATACTATCCTCAGTAGGTTCAAAAAAATGGTCAATATTTCAAGGTGGTTGAGGTTTCTCAGATTGTGATGAATGATGTGGTTATAAGTCATTTTTAGAATGATTCTTGAACCACATTATGCTATCAAATTGAGAACAAACATTTGCTTTCTATTCCCAATTATAGGTACTGAAAAGAACTATGTGAAGCATAGTAGTAAAAAAATGCAGTCAGTAAAACTATGTAAAGCATATTAGTAAAATGTAGTCAGAATTATTTCTACAGTTATACGCTAACCTAACAGTTGGTGTGAGCTTTTTTAAATTCAAATAATATTTTTTATAATTCATATTGTCCTGAATTCCAAAATTATGGATAGCATAAAATCTGGCTATATAGATGACTAAATAATTTTTATATAAAAGTAAAATATTATTCCAGTCTACTTTAATGATCAGTTTTCATAGCATCATGAATTAAAAATATTAAAGTTGATTTTGTAATCCATAATATATTTGAAAGTATTTGGCAATGTGCACAGTGCTTGATTTTAAATTTTATTTTTTATACTTCTGATACATTTTCCAGTTTACTTACCTCTTTTCCAGCCTTATATTTACCTCAGCACTATAACATGTCATGTGAAACTAGCATATAGTGTTGTTACTTTTTAAAACTATGTTCAACACTTTAGCAAATTCTCTTCATTATTACTCTACTCTTAAGTCACAACTTAAAATTGGTTGCAGTTTCCCTTTATTTTAGAGTTTTATATATTATGATTATTCTTCGGTATAGGGTTATATACTTTCACTTGTTTGAGAATTAGGTTGATTACATTGTATTCTCTGTCTTGCATTGACAGATTCATGAGAACAAAAAAAAAGTCAACACTTTTTCAACATAAAAATGTGTTCTGTTAATAGCTCTATAAAAGCATGGGGAATAGGAGGAGACTAATCATTTTCAAAAACATATTCAAATACTTTGCTAACTATAATGAGATGGTTGAAAAGCCCTCTGGAAATTATAGCTTGGTAAAACAAATATTTTCTTCTGGACTTTGTGAATTTTCCAGAAATTACTAATAATTTAGGGAATCCTCAAAACAGACATAAAAAAAAAAATCCTATTGACTGTAGATAGTCAAATTATGCTGAAAATGTGTTTTTAAAAATATCATACCAAGTATTATAACCAATTAAAACATAAAAATATTTGCTACCACTTATTTAATTTTAAATAAATTTGGGACTTATCTGGATAAAGATACAAAAATATTCTTAATAATAAAAAGTTCATGTAGACAAATGAAATGAATATTTACAATATTGCAGGTAGATTTGCTTGTGACTCACTGGAAAGACTATTTACTAAATAAGTATTAGCAAAAGCAAGTATTTTTCTGCCATTAATGTGAAATAGTACACTTTCTATGTATGAAAAATACGTATCAATCCTTCTTCATATTACAGTTTTTAAATGTGGAGCTTCTAAAATGTACGGAAGAAAACTCAGTATTGAATTTAAAAATTCAAGATAGTTTTAAAATCTAAACTATATAAAAATTATCCATGTTAACATGTACTATACGAATGTATAAACTTCTTTTTAAAACCTTGCTAATACATGTAATTTACTAAACTTAAGAAGTAAGTTTTTTTTAGCCTTACCCAATAGGCCTTGAAACAATAATTTCAACTTGAGGTTCTGATTTTGATTCTAAAATAATGTTGTAAACTTCTTCATTTGTAGCTCCCGGCAGGGGTTTACCATTCCATTCTAGAACTTCATCCCCTTGAATTTAAAAAAAAGGGTATTTTTTTACCTTATATATTATTTTTATTTTTTCTTATGTTTTTTCTTTTCTTTTAGCAAAAAAAAAAAAAAAACCACAAAACATATACAAATAGTCTAACTGTCTAGGTTCTGCTTTCAAAAGCAACTTGATTGTCATATAATATAAGCTAAATGTCTCCTCTAAATACCTTTTTCTTTTCTTTGTTTAATCTCTTTTTCTTCCCCCAGATATTACTAATCACGGGAAACAGTACAATACAAAACTATCTTTATCTTTTGAGATACACCAGAAAGAATATAAAAATAATCTCATGCTATGGGATGGAATCAGCACAGCCTAACTGAAAATATTAAAAAAATAATAATAATCAGCAGCATGCCCTTCATACAATAAAAGTAGGCGGCTCTAAATGTGAAAAATTCTTAGTAAACTGCACAGAAATCCTGTTTTATTTTTGGTAAAAACAGCAATTAACATTGTCAGCATAACTTTTTTTTTCAATTACAAATAATGCCTTCTTTTTCTTTTTTTTTCTCTCTCTTTTTAACCAGATGCACAACAGAATAGAAATGCATGAAAGGATTTGAAGTCACACCCATAGGGTAACACAGGTAGCTATGGCAAAGTTACAAAGCAAGCAGATGTAAAACTTGCATGACAGTTAACCCACTTCCAGATGTTCAAAGCACAGACATTCTATATTTAATTTATGCTGTGAAGATTAAAGTGTAAGTAGAAAATATTTTGAGATAATAACAAATCCGTATAGTACATATTAATTTGTTCAACAGTCCAAGATTTACCATGAGAGCCTTATAATATGTTAAAAATAAATGGATTAACAAAGTATGGTTGCTACTTTAACTAGAAATTTTACCATAGATCATTTAGGGAAAAATGTTTATTTTCAAAAACAGTTAAAATACTTATTTCAAAAATATTGACTTCATAGTTAAACAACTTTTGGTTCCAAGTGGTTCTCTTGTTATGGATTTTTGGATATACAACACCTAGAAGGCTGAGATGAAATTTCTCTCAACTCAAAGACACACGAAAGTGTCTTAATGTTCTGAGGTTTCCATATATTTCCATATATTTCCATATATTTCAGTGTCCAGAATGTTTTAGTAGCTAAATAAAAATGTGCTACACTAATTGTTAAACATCATTATACCTGTTAAAGTTAGGCCATACACATAATTTTTTCTTTAAATTTTTGGCTTTTTATTTAAAAAGTAGGAAAATTAGCATAGCTGTTTTAAAGTAATTGTTTTATTACAAGTTAAAGATTAACTTGTAATATTTAAAGTTAAAAATATATATGTAAAAATCACATACATTGTATTTTCATGAAACAGTATGTTTATCACAAAAGACTTCTAATGATTGGTTCTAAGTAGTTACCTGGAACAGTTTTCAAGCAGGCAATCAGTATACTTTACCACAAAAACAAGAGTATTTTCAAATGTTTTTGACTAAAAAAAGTAAGTTAACATCATGGTGCCATATATGTATACAGCACCAGATATATACATATATATATTTATACCAGAAAAAGCCTATGAAACGATACTTACCCTGATGTTTTCTATTTTATTATGTTCTACAGAATTTTTAAAAGGTGTGTATAGTTTTAAAAATGAACAGAAATCAGAAATTATTCTTACTATCCAGTAATGAGCTAAATTTTATAAAAGCACTTAATAAAATTCTCTTTTATAGATAGGAACCTGCAAACAAAGTGCTTAACATCAAATTCACCGAATGCAAGCATTTATTTATGTATGCTTTCTTTAAAACTACTTATGCATATATACCCATACATACATATCTTTGTAATCTGATATATATTTATATATATTTATGATATATATATATACATAAAATCTGTTTCAGCAGAGATGGATACAAAGATGAAAATGAACTTCCTCCTTGGGTCCTTAACCGTACTGGCACAGAAATAATCTAGAAGGAAAAAGCTTTAATAAAACATATCATGTTTATCTGAGGATCAGAGTGGAGGCAGGTGGTACTACGAAGTTAGTAATTAGTTACTGCCACAGGCAGGTGCCTATCAGAAACCAGAGTTTAAAAGCAACTTAGGATGAGTTTTGAAAGGAATTCAAAAGCACAGCCAAAAGGTAACCAGGTAGACAGTTAACCCTGTTTTGGAGGCAGAACTTTCAGAACATTCAGGACAGACTGCAATTTCTAGAGAATTGGAAGTATCAGGTGATAAAGCTAGAAAGTTATGACTAGAAAAATTGATTATGACTATACAAAAAACGACTTATTAGAAAGGAATTTATCAATATCAATTTTATCCTAGATGGTTAAATCAAGTAGCAGTGCAGAGCATGGACTTAAAGAGGAATAAGACTGGAGAAAGTTACGACAATATAAAAGTAAGATCATAAATGTTGCAGAGAGATCATACTGACTTAAAATCACATGGTAGCTTTATAGGTGAATGATTTTATATCAAGCAGAAAAAAAACTTCCTGAATTGTAATGCAAATCAGATAGCATGCATGATCCAGTATACATGAAAGTTACCTGTCTTTAAATATTTCAATTTCTTAATGTGAAAACTGTACTTTCTACACTTCCGTTATCATTGTTTAAGTTGGCTTTTGACAATTTAGTATTAAGTTTCTCAGGCTTAGAGTTCATGAGATTGCTAAATTATTCATTAAAGGTATTTACACTTAATTATTCATTGAAGGTATTTTACTAAAAACACTCCCGTTTTAGTAACTTAAGTAATCTATCAAAGCAAAAATACAAAATCAAAACTTTAAAACTGGATATGCAAGATGAAGTTTAACACTTGAAAATATAGCTTAGAGAGGTTTTTCTCCGTTGCGTTATGGGTTAGCAATCAAATCCACAGCACAGCTGACTCAAAACTCTTTTCATTGGTAAACTGCATACACTCTAAAAAAAAAAAGACTTGTACTAAACTCTGAAGTAATCATTTGGAATAAATATTTTAACATGATGCTAACTAAAGTGAAAAGTAAACAACCTACCAAGTTAGATGTTAAAATGTGTTATTATGTAATGTATAGTATATTTGAATACATAAATCATTTTACTATGTCATCTGCAAGTTACAGAACATAAATTTTCAAGTACTGAGAAATAACACATCAACATGAGTAAAATGTGTCTCATTTAAAGTGACAAATATTTTATTGTAAAATTAACGTAAAAAATGTGGTTATGACTATGTTTTCTAAAAACATGACTTCAGTAAAAGTGCTTTTGGGACAATATGAATAACTTAAGTCATTACTGTAGCAAAACCTGTCAATTAATTAAATGATGAAACATTTACTTAACTAAGAAGCTATTAGATTTGAAGTTATATAGCAATACTATAGATTCACCTATAAAACTGCGAACTCTTAGCATTTTGCACCTATTTCTTTTTACATGACTAAAAGATTTTTGTTCCTACTTGCTCCAATTGCTACTGATATGTGGTATCTATTTTTGCGACATTCATATCAGGAAAAATAGTTGTACTCATGCATTAAATTAGTTGACTTAATTTACTACCATATAAATATATATACATATATATGTATATAGTTCATCCCAAGCTGAAAATTACCAACTAACAAATAATAAATGAACTAAATGTTATAGAAGAAAGTTTACCTGCTCTTAGATGTCCAACTACATCTGCTAGGCTACCCTTCTTTACTTTGGTGATGAAAGCACCAAGGCGTCCCAAGTCAGTCATTTTTCCTCCGACAACCTGCATAATTACAAATGTGTAAGTTCCCAAGACTCACGATGAAACAGAAGTTTATTTGCTGAGGTACTAACTACATATTCTTTTATAATATACTTACAATGAGTGTAGGGACTTCTGTAATAAAATACATTTTCACTAAAAATGGATAGGGTAGTAAGTATATTGCTGGAAACAAAACATTTCTTTATTTGAGATGACTGTGTATCTTAACAGAATTTGGGTAATGATCTTCTACACTACCAATAAAAGGATACTGTGAATAACACACACACGTAAAGATGGCTGTCAGGCCATATCTATACTTACTTTGAAACAGCAAATGTTTACCATAATAGTTTATTTATTTCTTTATCACCTAAATTCATGTCTAGATTATTCCTACATGAAGAAATTACTCCCTTGTTACTGTCTATCATGTTCCCGTTTACCTAACTGTAGTACAATGTATGTGCAAGACCAGAAAGATTAGGGACCTAAGCTATGGACAGGCCACTTTGGGTATGTAGTTTAGCCACGCTTCAAAGCCAAAGTGTACTTCTGCCAACTAATCATCTAAATTACCTCCTCATGTGAGACACAAACCTGTGTACATTTGACTTTAATTCTGAGTTATGTTGTTGAATATTTAACAATTCCATCCGCTTGTTTGAGTCTTCCTAATATTAAATATACCTAAAACAAAACTAAGTTTCTAGGGTTTCAAACATTAAAGTGAGAAAAATATCACCATTTGTGGAGGTTAAGCCATCAATTCTTAAACTCATGAATGGAGATGACTGAAATTATTTTATGCCAAGAGGAATTAATATTGATAATAACATAGTAACATGTACATTAACTATTTTGGGGGGGTAATGTTCCATGATTTTAAATAGGGCAAGTGATCATCTAAGTGTAAGGTATTCTCTTGATAATAGTTGTAAAGCAGTATTTTTAAAGATTCAAGTCATAAAGCAAATTAAACCAAGTTAAAATGAATGCACATATATCTACACACATGTAAGATAGATCACTATATGTATATGTATACATATGTGTACCTATATGCTTTTTAAAAAGTAAGATATACAATCACTTTTTCACATCTGTTTAAAGACAGTATCTTAGAATAATTACTTTTCTTTTAAAGATTTCCATAAATACTACTGTGATGAGGAAAAATAATGTTTTGTTCTGCTTGTTAAGATACAATAATGGTCCACTTTATCTAACTTAATAACTTTTCATTAGTATCACTGAAGTGTAAAAATCACACTTGAACTTGATATTCACAGAAGAGCTTTTGAATTTCACTGTTTCATTGAAATTTCTTGGCACCTGTCTATGCTCTCTTGTAAAATGATTTAAGAACAACAATCCCGATTGAAATACCAATGCCAGGACGCTGACTTATTAATAACATTTCATTAGAGCAATTTAATTTTACAGGAGAAGAGATGTTTAAAACAGTCAGAAAGTTCACTGGAATACAGTCTATATCACAAATGACCCTCCAAGAAACATACTGGGGCTGATGTTGTACAGTGATGTAATGGCTTAACCTGTTGCCAGTAACACCAGCATTCCATATTGGCAGTGGTTTCAGTCCTGGCTGCTCTATTACCAATCCATATCCATGCGAATGCACCTACAAAAGCAGGGAAAGATCGTTCAAGAGCTAGTAATGCTGCCTGCCATGTGGAAGACCTAAGAGAAACTCCTGTCTCCTGGTTTGGCTTGGCCCAATTCTAGCTGCTGAGGCCATCTAGGGGGTGAAGCAGTGGATGGAGATTTTTTTCTCTCTCTCTCTCCCTCTGTGTATTTGTGTAAGTCTGCCTCTATGTAAATCTGCTTTTCAAATGAACAAATAAATCTTAAAAAAGAAAGAAACAAACATGCTAAGTCAGTACACTTACTTTCAGACCCAGTAATGCACCTGATTCTTTGGGCATGGTTGTTCTCTTGTTAAGAATAACACGTCCAATCAATCGGTCCCCTTCTTTAGATGGTTGCCACGTTACAGGATGCTATTGAAGTACAAATAAAGTTTATTTTCCTTCAGACACACAATTATTAGTTGCAGCATGTGTTTCTTCAGCTAAAAGATACTCAAAGAACTGATGCTAAGAACAGTAGTTGACACCTGCAGCTTCCCATAACAGAGTACCTTAGTTCAATTCCTTGTTCTTGTTACCAGTTCAGACAGGGTGTCTGAGGTGATGACACCAAGACTGGGTTACAGCCTCTTACATTCAAGCCAGATGTCTGGCTCAGGCCTGACTCAGCCCCAGTCAGCATGGACATTTGGTGATTCCGCTGAAGATGATCTCTGCCCAACTATCTCTCTGGTTTTCGAGTAATTGAAAAAAATAGTTGAATAGTTTAAAATTCTTTAACCTATCACTTGTACTCCCAACCTCATTTACATATAGTCATTATTTAATAATTTGGTTAAATTACACTACAGTATTCAATGATAACTGTTTTCTCCAATATTGCTCTGCCCTAAATTAAATCAATCTTCACTCTCATAAGATGTATACTGGAGAGGGCCCCCACGTGATGACTCAATTGGCTAATACTACCCTTGCAAACATTGGGATCCCATTTCAGCTCCAGTCCATGTTCTGACTGCTCCACTTTCCATCTGGCTCCCTGCTTGTGGCCTAACAAAGCAGCAGAGGATGGACCAAAGCTGTGAAACCCTGCGTGGGAGACCTAGCAGAAGTTCCTGGCTCCAGGTTTTGGATTAGCTTAGCTCTGGCCATTGCAGCCATTTGGGGAATGAAACTGTGGAAGGAAGATCTTTCTTCTGTTTCTCCTACTCTCTGTAAATCTTACATTCCAATAAAAAAATAAATCTTTTTTAAAAAAAGATGTAAACTGGAACAGAAAATAATACTATCTATCACATATGTGACAAATGACATGATGGCACACACAATCCTTGAACTCCAAACACTTCATATAAAACTTACCGAACTAATAGGGGATGTTTCCCGACTATGCCACGTAGCAGGATCCAACCAGTAATAATCCAAGTCACCTACAAAGTTAAAAAGGAATGAAAAGCTTAAAGGTATTAAAGAGAGAAAACATTACTTCATCAATCTATAAAATAAATGATTGTGAATATTATAATTTTGAAGTGTGCATATCCTGGAATGAGACACTCCGTGTTACAAAGTTTGCATTCCGAATCACTGGAATAAATATGTGATACAGATGCACTTTATACAAAGGAAGAGCTACCTTTTCTCTCATAAGTTAGCTAAAAAACAGGTACCAAAAAAATCGTTAATTCACCCTTTCAATTTTCAAAGAATTATCCAGGCTACAAGCTGCCATCTAGTGGTGCTGTTTAAAATATCATTCATCAAAACAGACTAAAAATATCACACTAATATAAGGTAACAACAATACAGGAGAGAACCTGGGTGTGAGATTTATGGGAACTGTTTTTACTATTTCAGTTTTTATTTCATAAATTGAAATCTGCTCTGCCATAAAATGCTAAGACTATGTTCCTATACTTTTTTTAATGGATCTTTCAAAATTATTCTCTGGTCCCCATTTTCCTTCTTAAACTGAAAAAGTATGACTGCATGTTTTCAGAACATAGTGACAAGTAAGTTAAATATCAATAATAACGTTTAGCAAAGGAGGATCAATGGCAAACTATTCATTTTTACTAAAACTACAAGCCCTACATTTGTAAATATGAAAATGTAGCCTTTAGTTTTACATTTAAATTAAAATACAATGCCACAAAGTATCCAAAGACAAGAAACTTTGAGTATGTTCATAAGAAAAAAAAATACAGAGTGGGCAAACCTATGTGAGAAAAGCATATAACAAAGTCAAGTTGATAAAACAAATATCTTGTACCCATGAACCAAAAATAATTGGAGAGTAATGAAATCATGCCAGCTGAAATTGAGATATTCAGCTAATGGGAAATATGTGTGATTGTCATAAACAGAGAATTTTACAGGAAATGACATGTATGATAAATATTAATACTATAAAGGAAATAAAATAGTAAATATTGAAGTCTTTAAAATTTCCAAGCATAAAATCCATACACTTCAATCTCTTTACTGGCTTTGTCTCTTGTCCTCTTCTACATTTCAGATACATTACATGCAAATGTTATATATGCTACAAAAATACTTGTTTTTCAAATATTTCATGTAGAAAATTGGAGTATATCCTTTGCATGGAGTTAATATTAGAAACCACATTTGCAAAAACTGGATTATTTTTAAATTTTCTTACTAGACCACTTTTATTAATATCTACGTTGCAAAAGAAGTAGGTTAACTAAATTAGCATACACAACACTTTCAATGCATAAATAAGTCGACTAAATGACATGTGAGTCTTTCATAAACCCATGTCATGTTTAGAGTCAATGTGTTTCTAAAACCAATGTCATGGGGCCCGGTGGCGTGGCCTAACGGCTAAAGTCCTCGCCTTGAACGCCCCGGGATCCCATATGGGCACCGGTTCTAATCACGGCAGCCCCACTTCCCATCCAGCTCCCTGCTTGTGGCCTGGGAAAGCAGTTGAGGACGGCCCAATGCATTGGGACCCTACACCCACGTGGGAGACCCGGAAGAGGTTCCTGGTTCCCAGCTTCGGATCGGCGCGCATCGGCCCGTTGCGGCTCACTTGGGGAGTGAAACATTGGATGGAAGATCTTCCTCTCTGTCTCTCCTTCTCTCTGTATATCCGGCTTTCCAATAATAATAAAATCTTTCAAAAAAAAAATCTAAAAAAAAAAAACCAATGTCATGTTTAGAGTATATAACACTACCTAAAGATACATCTCCATGGTTTAAAATTTTATATTTTATGATATCTATTGTCAATCATGATGATTTTAATAAGAATCAATGTTAACCAAACAAAAGTTCTCTAAACACATGATTCTTTGTGAATATATTAAAACTAGGAAATCCATACCTCAATGTATCATAACAAAAAATAAAATGAAAAAAATATCTTTACCTTCTATGTTAAATATCTTTAAAATTTTATGTGACAGTTATACTTGACTAAATGGAGTGTATAGAAACGTGATTTACTAATGGAAAGACTATCTGTAAGAAACTCTGTAAGTATTAGTATATTTAAAAGAAAAATAAAGCACATTTTAAATAAATGGTGGTAAAATGGAACTTAAACAATTCTCATACTACCTCACAGTAATTCATTACAATTCCTGTAGTTACTTGTAACTGTGCTACTTACTATTTAAAAATCAGCCGAAAATTTCACAGATTAAAAAATTAGAATGATTCATAGAGATATTTTCTGAACTTCTTCAAAAATATCCCCCTTTTCTCTAGTTCTCTACAGAAGAAAGTGCACTGAGACGAAATTAAATTATATGGATTCTAAACTATCATAACCAGCATTTTCATGAAATATACTTATTGGATGTCTGTGTCATGGATTAAAAAGTCTATTTAAATCGGGTGTGATCCTGACAACCTCTTAACAGGAGGTCATGTGCGTGGAGCAGGGGGGCACTCCAGGGTGGAGCAGGTGGCAAGGAGAAAGCCTGGATCCCAACCATGAAGACTCCCAGACCTTCACCACAAACTATTAATACGAGCAACAAGGACTATATCCCAACTGCCAAGGAGGCCACAGGGAATTGGATGCCCTCGGAGGCCTAGTACTCTGAGGTCACCCACCCCCAACCGGAGCTTCCGCTGGGGATGGAAGAAGTCCAAACACTACCGTGCAGAAACCAACGTCAACGGAAAGACAACAGAAGCCCTGAGCGGTCCACAGAAACAGAAGAACAATAAACGTCCTTCGGGACCAGGGAGGAGAGCTTTCTCTGGTCCGAGCCTGGCTCCACCTCTGGACCCCCACCCTCCCTTGCAATGACCATCAGGATCGCTCCGAAAACCCCTCATAGCAAACAAACAATCATACAAACTAAAAAAACCTAAAATAAATAGACAAACAACAAAAAGTAGAGCTTGGAATCTGACAGGAAAGAGCTGGCATGGATTTGCTCATGCCTTGCTGGGTGGGACACGAAGATTAGTCACTCTTCACCATGGTGTTGGGGACTTTCCTGCACACCCCCCCCAAAAAAAATGTTCTGCATCTTAATTGTTGACAAATGTCTTGTTAGAGTTACAAGCCAGTCTAGATTATCCTAAAATCTGCCAAGATCAGCAAAATTATACTTCAACACAACAAATGGTTAAATACTAAAATGAAATAGACATGAGACAGCTGAATGGTACCTTATAGCCATTTTAAGGTATATAGCAGCCGGTCCTGTATACAAACTAAAATTGAAATGTCAATGAGCAAATCATAGGTTGTGGTTAAGAACTTGTTTTTTGTTTTTTTTTAACATACTGATTACGCAAAACCATGTCAATTCCATAATGTTACAAATTGCTGTTAATGTTATATTGGGACTCTTAATTGACTGGGATGATATTCTACCAGCTCTAACTTTGGACCAGAAATGGTCTCCCCAAGAAACTGTTCAACCCATCTGGACAATAAGTAGCTGGACTCTATGTTTGGTATATGTTTGCAAGGAAAGAATCTTGATTGAATTTGAACTGTAATACTGCACCAAGGTGGAGGAATCCACCAGGGGGGAGGGGCATGGGGAGGGGTGGGGGGATTCCCAGAGCCTATGAAACTGTCACATAATGCATAATAATTAATAAAAAAAAGTCAAAAAAAAGTCTATTTAGTTCTTAAAATTTATTTTGAGGTATTTTTGTTTTGTTTTTTGTTTGTTTACAATAAGTGCCATGGTCCATACAATTAAAATATCCCTCAAGTTACATTGTGAAAAAATATAAGCATTTATTTCAGTTTTGGGGTACACAGTATGCACAGGAGAGTGTACTGCTCAGAATGTTCACATTCTATAGCATTGTGCCAGCTTAACACCAGACATCTCTGCTTCTGACCCAGCTTCCTGGGAATGCAGGAGATAACTCAGGCTACCTAAGTTGGAGTTCTGGGCTGGTGGATTTAGTGTGGCCCAGCCCCAGCTGCTGCAGGAATCTGGAGACAGAACAATAGATGTGAGGCATTTTTTCTCTATTTAATAAATCTTAAAAGACTGTATTTTTATTTGTAAGTTAGAGTTAGATTGCTCATCCAATGCCTCACTTCCAAAATGCCTCCAACAGCTGAGGCTGGTCCAGGTCTAAGACTAGGACTGGGAACTCAAATCTGGGTCTCCTGTAATACTGGTTAGTACTTAAGTTCTTGAATCACCACCTGTTGTTATACAAGATGTTCATGAGCAGGGAGCTATAATCAAGAACAGAGCTGAGAACTGAACCCTGCAGCTCAGACATCGAATGTGGTCAAGCCAGATAGTACCTTTACCAGGGAAACAAATTCTCACCCTTAAGAGGCTATTTTGGATAAGTAAATATCTGTCGTAAAGTCAGCAGGTTGTCTTTCATAGCTGACTTATTTTTAATCATGACAGTCAGGGTAGATTTCTAATCTAGTAAACACTTCAGTCTTCAAATGCCTTTTCAGCTATTTCATCCAAAATCTACACCAACACTCTCCAACTATATCTGAAGGCAGTGCATTATGATATATGAAATAGGCCAGACACAAAAAAGCAGACTGGATATGACGTCACCTACATGAGAATTCTGAAATAGTCCAACTCATGGGAATAGAGAGTAGAATGGTAGTTACTAGGGGCTTGGTTCTGAGGAAACACAGAGGTATTCAATCACCAATTACAGTTTCAATTATAAAAGATTAATACATCTTGAGTATCTGTCTCACAGCACAATGTCTAGGGTCAATAATATCATATTGTATACTTAAACATTTGCAAAGAGGGTATGTATTATGGTAAGTGTTATTGTAAAAAAAAAAAAAACAACTTGGAAGAATACCTGAACGTGATGAATACATTTATAGCCCATATTTTGGTGAGGGTTTCCATAGGGGAGTGTGTGTGTGTGTGTGTGTGTGCATGCGCACACGTATGTGTATGTTTAAACTCATCCAGATGTATACAATAAAAACAAATGACAATTTGATAGGATAGGTACATATCAATAAAGAGCTTTTAGTTTTTTCATTAATTAATAGTAACTTGACATTTACGGGTTTCCGTGCAATATTTAAAAACACGGTGTATGATGTGCACTATTCAAATCAAGATAATCAACATTTCACCCTCTTTCACATTACTTGATGATGGAATCCTTGAAGCTACCATCTTCTATGGCCTACAAACTATACAATGGATTATCTGAGCTGTAGGAATCCCACTATGCCACATGACACTAGGACCTTATTCCTTTAATCTAAATCTGATTTGGTACCTGATAGCCAGATCCTCTCAATTCCCCCTATTTCCTCCAATCTTTACCAAATACTGTTCTGTGTTCAGACTCGGTTGTTAAGCTTCCATATAGGAAGTATTCATGTTTTTGTATATGGGTTACGGAATTTAACATAATGTTCAGGTTTCATTCATTTTACTGTGCATGACAGGGTTTCAGTATTTTTACTGGCTATACTTTCATGCATATCTAGTAGATTCAATATCTTATGTGCTATGACTAATAATGTAATAAACATCAGGGTATAGGTATCTCTGCTATAACAATTTTGTTTTTTGAATGTATACCCACTAGTGGATTTCCATTTATAGCTCCTAAGATGTTGTCACATTATTTTCCATGGTGGCTGCACTAATTTATATTCCCACCAATAGTGTATAAAGGTTCCCCTTTCAAAACATGTTCACCAGAATTCATTATATGTCATTTTTGTGATGGCCATTCCAAGAGGTAAGGTTCGGTTATGGTTCACTCTTTTATTTGCATTTTTCCTGTTGGCTAGTGATACTGAAATTTTTTCATGCATTTATTGACCCTTTGTATTTTATCTTCAGAGAAATATTTATTTAGGTCTTTTTGGTAATTTCTTAACTACAGTAATTTTTTTCTTACTGATTTTTTTTGTTCCTCATATAATTTGGGAATTGATTCTTTGTTAGGAAATAGTCACATGGTCAAAATAATCATGAACAAAGTAAATAATACTATAAGCATCAACATATTTTAATTCAAAGCATGCTACAAGGTTGAATTAATGACAAATAGCACAGTACTGGCATAAAAAGTCACACACACATACACATCAACAGAACAGAAAAGAGAGCCAAGAAATCAGTCCATACACACGCAGCCAACTGTTTTATGAAAATGGTGTCAACAACATACATTGGAGAAAGGATAATATTTCCAACAAATTGTGGTAGTAAAACTGATTATATACATGAAGGGAAAATATCAGATCCTTTCTTTTTACTATCTGCAAAAAAAATCAATTCAAGATAGTTCAAAGAACTAAATGTAATATCAGATAATATAAAACAGTTGGAAGAAACCACAGGGAAAATGTTTCTGGGCAATGCTATCGGCAATTTTGTTTATTTAGTTTTTGTTTTGGACAGAGCCCAAAATACAGGCAACAAAAGCCAAGCTAGACAAAAATGGTGTATACACACACAGATAAACACACATAAATATGTATATGCATATGTTTATAAACATGATATATACAAATATACATGTATGATATGTATTTGCATTAATATGTCAGACACAGCAAAGAAGCAACCAATAAGGAAATGTGAGAAAAGACCTGCACACTTGACTATGCTCTCTGTAAAAATCAACACTACCATTCTTTCATCAGTATAAATTCTGTGATTCAAGTAAAATGAACAATTATATATAAGCATTCATTCAGATAAATAAAATTATCATTCAGTAAATTAATGATGTGTTTAAGACATCTGTGGCTAGAAATTATTTAAAACAAACAGAACCCTCGGGGCTGAACAACCTACCAACAGTGCTCAAATATTTGCCTAAGACCTATGCTATCGCTTTGATGTTTTGTAATTTAGGGAACAAGGAGGAAGATTTGTAACTGGCCCTGGCAAAGGGACTGGCAGTAACAAATTTGGTGCAAATGATACTTGTATAGCTAAAACATTGCTTGGAAAATTTGAGAACTGATTTTTCAGATGGTAATACCACATTCACCATACAACTCTACAAATAATTTACCAGGAACTCAAAATCAAAGCTTCAGGCCAGGCGTGATAGCATAGTAGCTGAAGTCCTCATTTTGCATGTGCCAGGATCCCGTATGGGTGCTGGTTCATGTCCCGGCAGTTTCACTTCCCATCCAACTCCCTGCTTGTGGCCTAGGAAAGCAGTTGAGGATGGCCCAAAGCCTTGGGACCCTGCACCCAAGTGAAGACAGGCTTTGGTCTCCTGTCTTCACACCGGCTCAGTTCTGGCAGTTATGGCTGCTTTGGAAGTGAATCATCAGATGCAATAGCTTCCTCTCTCTCTCTCTATATCTGACTTTCCAATAGAAATAAAATAAATCCAAAAAAAAAATCAGAATTTCTGCCTGAAATCTGGGCTCAATCTCCCAGATAATCTTTTCGTTCTGGAGATAACTACTGTGCTATCTCCCCAGTACAAGTGTTAAGATGAGAAAATGTATCAGAATTTGCTTTATAAAATGTAAAGCACCGCAGAAATGCATTAAGGTATAGAAAGTCATTCCATTATAAAATATATACCAAAAAGTATGTTCAATAGTAATACTAAGAAGCTTTCCTATCAATTCTACTAGCATATAAACTTAAGGAAAATACTTAATTATGCCCCAGTTTACTTACCTTGAATCATTATATAACTCATTATACATAATTTCTCTATTAACATACATTCTTTTATATTTATTCTCATGCTGTTTCTAATGAGGAACCAATGTTGCAGGGCAGTGAGTTAATTCACTGCTTGCAATGCTGGCATCCCAAAGCAGAGGGCTGATTTGAGTTCTGCTTACTTTGCTTGTTTTGATTCTGTTTCCTGTTAACATGTACAGCAAGGTAAGAGAAGATGGCTGAAGATCTCTTGTTGGAGACCAGGAGGGAATTCCTGGATCCTGAATTTGGCCTTGTTCAAACCTGGCTGCTGCTACCATTAGGAGTTGAGAACCACTGAACAGAACATTTCTCTCTGTGTCTTTCCGACTTTCTCTGTCACACTACCTTTCAAATAAACATGTCTTTAAAACAAAACTTCTAGAAAAGCAGATATTAGGGAGTGAATGGCATTGTAGCTGAACACTGAGGAATGTAACTCTACACTAGGTGCATCCTCATGACAATATCTCTCTGTCCTTCTCTGCAGAACGAGTATAGACACATTTCCCTCACAAAAGTTCTCTGAAGACTAAGAGAGAGATATTAGCTTTGCAAACAGTAAAGGTGTTAGAGATAGAGTTTAATGTAAAATTAACAAAACAACCGAGATTAAGAATGTGCACTCAGGGTGTTGAAGTTCAGATTTACAATTAAGTAGCTAACAGAACTGAACAGGGAATATGAAGAAACTGCAAAGGATGCTTTGAAATGAGCATAGAAAGATGTTAACGCTCCTTGTTTATGAAAACTGACACAATTTCTCAAGACATCCCTGACACTTTTCCTTGAAATTACACCATAAAAATTTTGTGTATTCATTGTGAATTTGATTGAAACATTTCTAACTTCATAAGACTCCATTTTTTTCATTTGCTTATTTGTTTTGCTAACAAAATGATCTGAAGAATAACATCATTGGTGTTCTTTAAACAGGTTACTGGTCTACCCTAGGTTATAAGGTTTTCACAAATTACATAAAACTGTGCATTTACTTTCCATAGAGTAAAAAAATGAGAAATTAAGATACTTGATATAGAGAATATTATCAATTTAATTTTCTCTGTGTTTGAAAGCTATATAAATCTGTGTGAACTGAAGTTTTTGAGGCTATTAGAAGAATAAGAGTCCGGAAATAACTGTGAAACACCATGATGCTGAACTCAATGACAAACTTTTCTTCTGCATTGACCTGACACTATGGGACTCAGGGAAAGGCAGTAAATTAAAATTCCAAATAGCTTTTAGCAGTTCCACCCGACAATACACATGTGCCCAGACACATACATACACATTCATGCACAATACAACCTTGTGCCACAGAATTAAAAGATAACTCATGGTTTTCAAGAAACCTAGCCCACACTGTATTAACTGGAAAGAGTGACAATACAAATGCATCTGAAGAGAAATCACCAAGTATACTGATGACAGAGACAAAACCTGTAAGCACAGTTTAAAGAGGAACTAATTTTGCATGCAAATATTCTCTGAGGACTAATGACTGAGAAACTTCTCTCCCATGATTTAAATATAAAATAGTAATATGTCCTGGATAACAAATTGCAAAGCTAGCAACCTGAGGGAAACATTTTTCCCACAACACAATGACTCTTCTTCAATAAGAATATGGAGTGCTGGACACAAGAGGGAAATATTTTACTGCAACCTTCCAACTGACCAGGCTTCCACATTGACACTGAGTATTCCATTCACGTGGGAGAACAGGTTGTCACGTGCAAAGCCTCGGAATAACCAGCCAGGAAACCCTGTGGAAAAAATTGGGGTTTATTTGCTTTCATTGTTTGGGGACTGGATGTCAACCGAAGGTTTAAGAAATTGCAGTGCTGGGTGAGTTCACAGCAGAGACATTACAAGAACATATTCTAGGTCTTTAGATGTAATTTGCTTGGACCAAAGAAGATGCTAGTCTTCAAACAGACCCAAGGGACAGCATAACAACATTAACTTGCAATGATATTCTGAATGTCAGATCAATTTGAAAGTCAAGGAAATGAGATTTATTGAGATCAATACATTATCATGGTTGTAGTGAAATAAGTCACAGTAATAATAATCAAATGTTATTGAAGATGAGTTTTCACAGTAGCCAAATCAAAATCAAGACACTTATTGATACCGCTTATAATTTTAAAGTACTATTATTAAGCTAAAAAAACTAGAGTACAAGTATACGTTCTAGCAAACATTTGGTGACTTAGGTAGATGCTTTGGAACATGAACTGCTTTAAAGTAAGCTACTGTAGACAAGAGTGTTACCTTTATTTGTTTCTTGACTAATTCATCTTTGTTTTATTTTTTGATGAGTAAGTGAATAATTTATACCAAAAGACTTTTTTAAATGGAAATCCCTTGACTGGCAGTGGAAAACCATTAGAGCTGGAAGTTTGAAAAAGATTTTATTTAATGGCTCAGCACTGCTCTTCAGAACACTGTTAGGTGTCCACATTCATAAACTTACAAATTACACACACAGGAAAATGGGTTGCAGAACATTGTATGATTACTGGTCTAAAAAAAATATTTGGTGCAGTGCAAAATTGATCAGTGCAAAGTGATCAAGTTTCATTAAGTCATTCCTTTCAATGGTACCTCAAATGTGTGACAGAGTAAATAATTTAAATAAAATCAAGCACTAAAAGATTTGAGAGTAGAGAAACAATATTCATAAATGCCCAAAGAGAGCATTTATATTTATTAGAAAGCAAACTAAGCCAAAGTTGATCAAAGTTTAACCTACTGACTCAACAGAGGAATTGCTTCCACACTCCCTGTAAGATAAAAAGTCTGGTGTATGATTCTAAAAGTATACCTTCCATATAATATAGTATGTTCAACATACTTTCACTTAGATGGAATTTTGATTAAAAAATGCAAAACATCATGAAGCTCCACTGATGGACAGTGTTACGTGCTCACCATTGACTTCTTTGATAAGAAAGGAATGGCCTCCCACCGAGGAATGCAAGTTAACCCTGTACCTCACCCCACTTTGCTGGCTGTTTAACTCCATGGCTCAATAGTCACAAACTGCAGTGAACTACTTGTGAACATAAATCCTGAATCCACTACCCCTTGATACTTTTGAAATGTTTAACTTGAAGCAATGTCTTCAGCAATCCTTGTTAGGGATTTGTAGTAAATGTAGGTGTGTATGTATGTCAGCTTAGATTTTCTAGGTTGTTTTTTATCTCATCAATCAAACAAGCATGTTCCTGGACTGTACAAGATTTCGACACAAGTCCCTTTGTCCTCACCACTGCCCATTAGCCTCTCTAATAAACAATGAAACGGATATTGCTCCCTGATGTTCCTACAAAGGTTGAGAGTGCACTCAACATTTTATTTGCATTAGAGATGCCGTATATTTTGTAGATAATGATATTTTCTCTAAATTGGTGCATTAGAATCTTTATGATAATCCACGGCTCCATCTTCCACTCTTCTTTTCCCTCACTGATTATTTCTTCACAAATGTTCAAAGATCAATCATATTGTTACATTTTATAATACTGGTATCTACCAGAAATCAGTTTTGTTAGAAAAGTGGGGTTTTAAACAGAAAGTAAGATCAAATTAAATGAACATGTGCAAAACATGGTTTAATTATTCTAGCTCTATCTTTGTTAAAAATGAAGACTTGTCTATCCACCAAATTCAAACTTTCTTTGAAGAAGTGGGAACCACCTAAAATGGTATTGGCAAACAGGTTAGAAGTTTTCCAATAATTTAAACAGCACAACTGAGTAAACAACTAGTTATCTTAGCCTACTTGGGATTCTTGCCAGAGAATGGGATGTAAGTCAAAAAGTCTTCTCATTTGGCAAAAAGTAACGGCATAAAACCTGAGCTCAAACGTTTATCCTTAGACCACGCATACCACAAGCATACAACTTCTGATCTGGCATTCAGCACACTCAGGAGCACTGAAAAAGTTCACTGCAAAGAAAAAACACACACACATACACACACACACACAAGGCTGACTGCAGGAAGAATTTACCAAATAGGAAAAAGTAACAGATTTAAATAAATAAAAATTAATAAAAATGAATTAAGCAAGTTGAAAACAAGTTGAATTAAGCAAGTTGCCTGCCCTTAACCCTAATACTGTGAGAAATTCTATGAATGTAACTATCTGAACAGTCATATTTGAATATAGCTGAATTACTGGGCCACAACTTGATACTACAATAAAATTTGTAAGTAACAATTAAAAAAATGTGGCATATATATTTTTGCATGAAATCCCCTTTGTGACCATTTTGACTTAGGCTTTTAAACTGCGAATAAAATTCATCTCTGGGCCTGGCGGCGTGGCCTAGTGGCTAAAGTCCTTGCCTTGAATGTCCGGGATCCCATATGGGAACAGGTTCTAATCCTGGCAGCTCCACTTCCCATCCAGCTCCCTGCTTGTGGCCTGGGAAAGCAGTCGAGGACGGCCCAATGCAATGGGACCCTGCACCCACGTGGGAGACCTGGAAGAGGTTCCTGGTTCCCGGCTTTGGATCGGCACTCACCGGCCGTTGCGGCTCACTTGGGGAGTGAATCAATGGATGGAAGATCTTCCTCTCTGTCTCTCCTCCTCTCTGTATATCTGACTTTCAAATAAAAATAAATAAATCTTTAAAAAAATGCATCTCTGAGGGGAAAAATTTAATAAAAAAATGGAAGCACACATCAACAATAACAAGTTTGTCAACAAACAATGACTATCCATGATTAAGAAAACTCGTTTAACCACAGTAAGAGTATTTGAAACTAAGTGTTTATAACCCCAAAATGAAATCATTAGTCATCAGTGCAACAATAACAAATCAAAAGCAATAACTATTTATGAAATACTGATTCTGATTCATCATGTACTGAATATGACATTCACTGTAGATACAATTCTTATTTATATTTTGCATATTCTATTTCAATACGGTTTGTAAATGCAGTACAAAAATTGAGAAATAAATGATTAAGTGTTCTTTCCCAACATCCTTCAGAGTATAGCCAAACTGTCTTCTAAATAATCTTAAACAAGGTTACACTGCTTCATTTTCTAATTACATAAATGAATTAATTTGTGCGATGATTATTTTTTGGCTAAAGAATTTAAACCGATAACTATTAGCACTGACATTTGAAATAGTAAATTATGGGCCTGGCATAGTAGCCCAGTGGCTAAAGTCCTTGCCTTGCATGTGCAGGGATCCCATATGGGTACCAGGTCTAATCCCAGCAGCCTCTCTTCTCATCCGGCTTCCTGCTTATGGCCTGGGAGAACGGAATAGGACGGCCCAAAGCCTTGGGATCCTGCATCCGCATGGGAGATCCAAAAGAAGCCACAAGCTCCTGACTTTGGATCAGCTCAGCTCCAGTCACTGCGGCCATTTGGGGAGTGAATCATCAGACAGATTTTCCTCTCTGTCTCTCCTCCTCTCTGTAAATCTGATTTTCCAATAAAACAAATAAATAAATCTTAAAAAAGATAAAATTTTTATCTGAAAATTAGAATTACTATGATTTTATTAAAAAATGAGGGCCCGGTGCAATGACCTAGTGGCTAAAGTCCTCACCTTGAATGTCCGGGATCCCATATGGGAACAGGTTCTAATCCCGGCAGCTCCACTTCCCATCTAGCTCCCTGCTTGTGGCCTGGGAAAGAAGTCGAACACAGCCCAAAGCTTTGGGACCCTGCACCCACATGTGAGACCCGGAAGAGCTCCTGGCTCCCAGCTTCTGATTGGTGCAGTTCTGGCCATTGCGGTCACATGGGGAATGAATCATCGGGCAGAAGATCTTCCTCTCTGTCTCTCCTCTATGTATACCTGACTTTGCAATAAAAATAAAATAAATCTTAAAAAAATGAGGCAATATCATTTCAGAAGTAGTAAAAATAATTTTAGAGCTTATTTTCTAACTTCTATTCTGTAACTTCTGTAATTTTCTATTCTGTAACTTCTTTTTAAAATCTTTAGCAACTGAAATACAGGGCGATGTCTCACGCAAAAAGAATAGCTTTAACTTCTTTTTTCTTTTTTTAAATAAACACACTTAATGTTAATAAGCACACCATTCTTAAAAACATAGGACAATTATAGTGTGCCTTGTTTCCATATAAATCAACTGAAATACTACCTGAAATATACTAGTGACCATAGCAAGATTGAGCTCAATATATATTGCCTCAATATATAGGAAAAATCAATTTTTCTTCATCTTTCAACATACGTGTTTATATATATAAAACGAGAGACTTACTTAAATTACAAAATGAGAATCCAACCAGCAACTACTCTTAAATCCAGCTTCATTTTCTTTTTAACGAGAAGGCTTCTAACAATTACTTCTAAGTTGTTCATACTTAAAATATATTTATAAAGATACATTGGTTAAGATAAAGGTCACAAATCCATCTAATAGCTAAATATTCTATTTTCAAGTGAAATTTAGTACATGTTAATCATTTTATAATGTTTACTATTGAAGAGGTACAAACCTTGACAAACATCTTATTAGCCTGTATAATTTCAATTAACTGAAGTTTTACAGGTTTACTTTTCAAAATGATGTACTAATACCTTTGTTGACAAAATACCCCCCCCCTCTCTCTCTCTCTCTCTCTCACACACACACACACACACCTCCCCCTTACCCCTAGATCTTTGGATCTATCATTTCATTTTATGTAATCACCATGTCATCACATTCTAGATCAAATATCCAGATATGCACTTAGCTCACAAGTGTGAAAACTATCCATTCGATTTAATTGTGTTAACTCAGCCAGCTCAAATGTGGAGAATAAAGGTAGCATATTCACAGACTGTGTAGAGCAAATTCAAAAGGGGTAAGTTTCAGAAAAAACTCCAAAGACATATTCTTCTCATTAGAAGCCACACGTTAATTACCAATGTTCTAGCGGGTCTTTCAGATTAAACAGACATGCTGAGGTTCCTACTTCCATGCTCAACTTTCCTACCATTTCCACATTCTCACGGAATACCTCTGATGATGACAAAATATCATTGGCAAAACATATAGAGATTTATAAAAATAAATGTCTGCTCTAAAACAAGACTAGTCTCTGAAATTAGGAAGTCACAACGTGGTTTTTCAAAACAGCTTATTACTTGAAGGAATCTTACTGTCAAACAATTTCAAATGACACAGACCCCTGCTTCAGGTTCGACTGAAATGGTATAGGCCCACATACAGTGCAATCTCCTATTTGTTCTGAAAGTACTCCACACCATATAAAATTTTTTTAGTGATTTCAAATTCATGTGCTTACACCAATGTAACTAATTACTATCACTTCACCTCTTTGGTGTTCAATCTTTGAAAGGATTTTAAAACAACATAGTCCATGAAAATACACAGTTATAATCCTAACAGTGCGGGAGCATTTTGAAGCTGGTCTTGTGTTTATCCACTAGCTATACTGAAGAGCATACCTTTGTGTGGGTGGGTGACGAAGAAAGCACGGACTGTATTTTGTCACTGTGACCATTAAGACAAAGATTATAGCCTGAATTAAATGAGCCCTTTTACATGATCCATAATTGTACAATCATACCTTGGGTCTCCTAAAAGGCTTGGGCAATTTTTTGTGTGCCTATGCATGTTTCTACCTGAGGTCTCCTGTTTCCTTTTGTTTTTTCTTTGAAGGACCCACAATACATCTATCTATATGTTAAGAACAAATGGTTAAGGTAAATCAGTGAGACTGAGATAGTCAGTCCCGCGTGTACACAGTTCTTTACCTGCAGCTCCCAGACAGGTGCTCAGCCTCATCAGTGTACTTTCATCAGGATCACTAGTTCAGCAAGGCACTTCAAGAAATCAAGGAAACAAACTCGGAGAACAAGGGACTTCACCTTAGGCAGAAACTTGTAAGTGATGGAGACCCTAACTAACCGTATTTTTAAACAGCCTTGGATATAGAATAGGCCAGAGAAGTACTATACACACGGTTGACTAACAGCTTTGCCCTGATGAGAGATATGTGCCATTTCAAAGATACATGCTAAAAGTAAAAACAGAAAAAAAAATAAGGAACACAATTTAAAAACCCAAATTCTATCATAAAACAAAATCCTGAGGTAAAATTAAAGAACTGAAGTAAATAAAAATTAGACCTACAAAGAAGAACAAGTTCAAAAGGTCAAGCATTCTCAAGAGTGATTAAAAAAATAAATGCAAGGATGATAACCTCTTGATTCAAGAAAACTTCAACAGTTTGAGACACATGACAGATGTCACATTTCTGAACACATGTCTGTCAGAACTCACAGTTTACAATCAATATTGTCCAAGGAGGACAAGGAAGCACCTGGCATCAGCTTGGGATAAGTTCGTGCATCATTTACCTCACACATGTTTAAAACTCACACAACACATACAAAGAAATTAATGCAAACTAACCAGGAATTAAAAAATACTGGTGACTCCTCTGCAAATAACTGACCATTTCATTATATGATTTTGATAATTCCCTCCTCAACAATAAAGATGTATAACTTGAAGCAGATTTTACACATTCTAAACCATTTTCACTAAGCTACAAGTTGTGGGCATGATGATACAGATTTAAAAGTTTATTTAACCACCCAAGTAGTCATATTACAAAATAATTACTAATTTTTCACCAATTTTCCTACTGTTAGAAACTGGCATCCTTCTTTCAAAACTCCCTGGCCTTAAAAACTGATAAGAACAATCATTACTTTTATTTGTTGAATTTTATTTTATTTTATTTATTTTATTTTATTTCTGGATTACCTGTAGAAGCAAAAGGGAGAATTGTATATTTATATTTATATTTATATTTATATTTATATTCATATTTATATTTATATTTATATTTATATTTATATCCACTGCCATTTATTTCATCTGTCTTCCAAAGGAGTTACATCAGCTCTCCAACAGAACTCTCAAAGGGAAAAGTCAAAGGTAACACACTAAAATTAAAATATATAGCTGTCTTTTAATATCCTTCAAACCACGCAGAAGCAGTACCACATGCATTCAGAAATTTGGAAAAGATCTGAGTAAAAAAAAAAAAACTTCCATATGTTGGAGAAGCACTTGATTTATAAGGTTTACATAAATACATAAGCATAGACTGGTCCCTCAGCACTGGAAAAATAAAAATGTTCATTTCCTTTCATCTTCCATGTTCTTTAGTGTGGGACCCTGGACCCCACTTGCCTCAGTCTTCTTACAATCATGGGCACCTTTCCTTAAGAAGACCCAGTAAAGGGCCCGGCGGCGTGGCCTAGCGGCTAAAGTCCTCGCCTTGAACCCGCCAGGATCCCATATGGGCACTGGTTCTAATCCCGGCAGCTCCACTTCCCATCCAGCTCCCTGCTTGTGGCCTGGGAAAGCAGTCGAGGACGGCCCAATGCTTTGGGACACTGTACCCGCGTGGGAGACCCGGAAGAGGTTCCAGGTTCCCGGCTTCGGATCAGCACGCACCGGCCCGCTGCAGCTCACTTGGGGAGTGAAACATCGGATGGAAGATCTTCCTCTCTGTCTCTCCTCCTCTCTGTATATCCGGCTTTCCAACAATAATAAATCTTTAAAAAAAAAAAAAAGAAGAAGAAGAAGACCCAGTAAGCCAGTAAGGAGCAGTGGGGCAGAGCGGGGGAAGGTTGGGGGGACCCACAGAAGGCTAATCCTTCCCTCTCTCACTGGCATCCTATATGGGGGCCGGTTTGAGTCTTGGATATCTCATTTCTGATCCAGCTCTCTATTTATGGCCTGGGAAAGCAGCAAATGAAGACCCAAGCCCTTGGGTCCCTGCATCCACATGGAAGATCTGGAAAAAGCTCCTGACTCCCAGCTTTGGATCAGCTCAGCTATGGCCATTGTGGTCTTTTGGGGAGTGAACCAGCAGGTGGAAGGCCTTCCTCCAATCACTGCTTCCTACCCTGTTTTGTTTCTCTTTCTATAAAATCTGCTTTCAAAAATAAAAATCAGTCTTTAAAAAAAGATGCAGTAAGTATGATCATGAATACAGGATTCATGGTCTTTATCAACCAACTTATTAGCTACTTTGTAAGCACGTGGTTCAATTTATAATAAAATTCTTCTACTCTCCTTGAAAAATATATTTAACTACCACAAACTTGTGAATGCTGATTCGTGTTTGATAGCAGCCATCAGACTGATTCTTTTGCCAGTGGGATATGGCTGCTTCTTCCCCAGTTGCCTCTGATCTTTTGGATTCAGAGCTTGCCCTCATCAGGAAGCGGACCTCCGTAAGTCACTGGCTGAAAAGGCTGAAGCTTGCTGCAGCTTTCCTCCGCAGTACCTGCGGAACCTGAGAAGGAACAAAGGAGAAGCAAGGGGACCTCGAGCCCTTGGCAGAGTTCAGGAGCCCCAGCATTCTCTGGGTCCAGAAGCTCATTCAGCCGCAGCACAGCATGTGATGTTTCCTGCCCCCAAAAGCAGTGCAGTGTAACAGCAGGCACCCAGAAGACAACTGATACTTTCTCAAGGCCTGCCTATTTCACTAGGTGATCACCACAGAGCAATGTGATGTATCAGCTTAATTTTTAAAAAGCCAAAATCTCCTTTCTAAAAAAATCTTACCTGCTTGAAACAAAACAAAAATGCTACAAATAAAGGGTCAGGATTCTATTTTCCTCCTTTATTAAGGAAACAGAATGCAAGTTAATGATGCTGTCTTTTTCTATACATGGAAATCATGAGAAATTATTGAGCATCTTAAAAAAGGCTATGTCTCCCCCAGTGAGAATAACAGAAAAGTCCATTTCCAAAATGGCAGAACAAAACACCAGCCAGAAGCGCTCATTTTCTCTGCTTTCATCGAAGGTCACACACCCAAAGCTCTGACCCCTCAAAATTATACTTCCCTTCCCTTTTTTGTGATTGGACTCGTCTCCACTTTCCTAAGAGTTTCTTTGTTTAGTGCATGGCTTAACGTCACACAAAAACACAAGCTATTTCCACAGATGTGCTCTGCCATCAGCACTGTTAGGAAGTACCAGGCCTCAGCAGCCTCTGTCTAAACACTCAAAATGAACAATCTATAGATACTTAAGTATTCTTGTTTTCAAGATTAATCCCTGAAGCCTTCAAGTCTCACTGGAATTCAGTAAACAGGGGAAGCAGTATGTGTTTGATTAGACAAAGAAAGCATACTCCCTCAATCAACTGCAAATTATACACAGACCAAATGGAGTTACTATAATGCTAAAATGTATACAACTCAATGTATTCTTCAGATACACATTTCAAACATGAGAAATAACTTCATGCAATGTAACTAGAAAATCATGGTATTCTAAAATAACAAATCTATGCAATTTCCATGTGTAAAGCAAAATATTCATGCTCTATTGATAGACTCTAAATGAAGCATTTTATAATTTAGTATTTTGGATAATTAAAAATAACCCATTATTTTCTCATTTACTTATAAGAATATGCAGTTTTGGTTACCTGTGCCTGCGTGCAACGTTTAAAGTAATAAGAACTGTAGAAGCCTAGCAAACATAACTCCAGCATCAGAGTGGTTAAATAAATGCTGCTGGCAGCAAATCCACAGCACACACACAAACAAAAAATCAATCAAAATACAACATTTTAAATGCAATACCCTGTGATCTTTGCATTCTAAATCAAAATTAGAAAAGCCTGCAGTGTCAAGCATTATACAATGGTGACACCAAACGAAGCCATAGTGCTGCTGTCATCAAAACAGATCACTGCAGTATATGGATTCTCATTGATTACAGCATTAATCTACAGTACTCAGTGCTATACTGAAGTGATTTCTCTCTTTAGCACACACCAAAACTTTGCGAGCTCCACAATTATTAACCATTTCCTAAAATGATATACAGAAGCTCTCTGCCTTTCTGCAGCCAGAGCACTGAAATGCTGTGGTTCCTTAAAGCCAGCACAGGAAAACACCCAGGGTATACAGCCCAGAGCACCTCTCACTACCCTCTTCTCCATGTCCCCAAATGACACTCCCCTGCCACACCCATGAGATAAGATGATAAAGCGAAATGGACCCCTGCTTCCTGAGGGACCACAGAAAACTCACCTGAGATCCTTCAATCCCATTTTCAGCCACCAACAACACTGCTGTCAAGTGCTGTGTAACAGATCATTTCCTCTGCAGCTTTCCTAACTGAGGACTTTCATTCAGCCCAATGACAACAACTCACACCACGAGGTGTAAACCAGGAGTACACAAATGATAGTTGGGAACACCAACGAAAATGCTTCTTCAGGCTGTTCTGGCATGGCTCATCTCCAGGGGGCAAAAGGACAACTTCAATGAGTTTTGCCAAGCAGTTGGAGGGGGGAGTGGCTCCTGATGCTCCTGAGATTTTTAAAGATACATCTTAAGATCTTCGAGGGTTGCAGATGCCTACTTTATGATACAGCATACTTTCTCCTCACTAAGAAAATTATCCTACAATTAATTCACATACATTTACTTTAGCCCCCTTCATAACAATATAACAGAAGAGCAGCAGCATTAGCAACAACATTAGTGAATCTGCAATGATGTTACTCCCTGACTACCCTTTGTGTGTGTGTGTGTGTGTGTGTGTGTGTGTGTGATAAACCTCTCAGTTATTCACACATAGAAGCCGGTTGCTTCTAGTTTGTTCTAGAAATGAGATGGTTAAATGATACTGAGGGAAAATTAGGAACTTCTTTCATTTATTTAAAATAAATGCATGTGTTTACTTAAATTACATGTATTTTCCAAAAATAATTATCAGGTAAAAAATATTCATACTGTCATGGATCACCTCATCAACACTAACACAGCTACAAAACATCAGCCTCACACAAACAAAATGAGTATTTTTCCTCTACACAGACATTTTACCCTCCAAGTAGAATCTTTATTTTTCTATCTCCAATTTTCAAATTCTATGTCCTGAATTAAATGGTTAGTATATTAATTTCATCTAATGCATCTTGTTTTAATAGATATGTGGCAAAATACTATTACAATGAGGCTCCTGATTTACCCAAGGTCACATAATTTCATACAAAGTAGCACAGTTGGGATTTGATCCCAGTTTTGTTTACTACATCATGATAGCAGGGGATGCTACAAACATTTTAGCATGTCATCTCAAAGTTGAGCCAGCTTCTATTACAGTACTACTGAAATTTGAGGTGCAGGAGAGACTTGGAAGCAGTGAGAATTTTCTGATAAAGCAGCTGAGGTTTACAACTGCTGAACTTGTTTCCTTCATTATAGCACTAGCATGAAAACCATATTTAAATACTGTGGTGTAGAGACAGATGTGCTGGCCCAACAACATACAAGAGAATTGATGGCAGAAAATCTTCAATAAGCAACTTATTAATTTCCCCTACGTGAAGCCCTTAAGACCTACGTGGGCACAAATGAGCTGAATTAAAGCATTTTAATATACTGTTCTGGGGGTATGATTTTGTATGAGTTGTGAGATTTTTCTCTTTTTGTAATTCTCAGCTCATATTTCTTTTTTTTTTCACCTCACTTATCACCAGATACAGACTTCTCTCAAATTATAAAATCATTCTACATTCCATCAATCTAATAATTTCCTTTTATTTCATTCTGTAAATTTAAATCATTTGATATAATAAGTTTAAACTCCCTGAAGGGCTTCTATATAGGAAAATGCATCAAATAATCACATTTTAAAACAGAAACTTCTTTGTGTTTCAAAGCAGGGTATCTGAAATTGGATTCATGTTTTCAAAATTACAGAAATTAAATACAGAATCCATATTACTGGAGGTTTATGTGGAATTTATTCTAAAAGATTTCAGCACTCATGCTTAGTAACTATTTTGATTTTTATTTTGATTATATTACTTCAGTAATTCATGAAATTTATATTAATAATATTGTCTTAAACTATTCACACAACTCCATACCTCTTGGGCCACAAGTATTTCTCTTAAAACCATGACCTCACACTCAGCTATGACTCCGCCACAACTCCAAAGGCCAGCAGACTGATTTCTGCTAGGAGCAAACACATAAAAGTTTACAGCACTTGCAATTTAGAGCTTGTTTCACATATACCATTTAGTCTTGTGGCATTATGTTCTACATCAAGGCTCACATTTGTGGAAATGCTTTGATTCTTTGACAAGATCCGGAGATCCATGATTTTTAAAAATGTATACAAACATCCTATTTTAGAATTGCTCTATTAATTAGTATGACTCCAGTTTGTCAGTTTTCTTTCATTCTCTGTATTAGCATAAGAGAGTAACACATACAGTACTTTGACTACAAAATAAAATTCATGCACAATTAAGCAACTTATTACTGTTTTTTATTTCTACAGAACATTGATTTCCTAATTTTTAAGCCTTCCTTGACTTGGCTAACACAAAAGAATATAAATAATTAATATTATTAATCATCTTACAATCTTTAAACCCTACAATCTCATTTCAGGGCAACAGATTAATAACAGGAGGGGTAACTCAAAATTTTGCTTCATTTAGAAAACGAAAAAAAAAACCCTCTGCACTTGACACTCAGAGAGTAGAAATATTTATACTGAAAATATAGAGATAGAGGTAGTGTTAAGTACAGATTTTAGAACAAGTGAGGAAAGAAACGAAGTTGTTTTATCTGTGTCTGTGGCTTACCGGCACCTCCTCGTCGGACCTGGCTCCTTCCCTCCTTAGAATCAATGGACCTCACTTCTTCCCACCCTTCTGAAGAGACAGGAATACCAGGTGCACACATGACGGCAACCTTGCAAAGGAATCCAGCCTGGGAATCTTCAGCCTTGTGATTTAAGCCACTCTCTGCTGTTGAAGACCTTATCTAAGAAGAGTGTGAAGTACCTCCCCCATCACTCCGCTTGTATCATTGAACAACAGGAACCAATACTGGAAAATGAAAGACAACATGGGTGCACGCCTAAGAAAGTCTCTTTGCCTGACTGACTCAGGTCATCGCAGGCAATGTGCAGCTACCCGAGGGGTTGCTTGGATGAAACACCACACACAAGCCTTGGTGGGCCTGGTGGTGGGAATATTGGTAGCATTTACTGAGGAGAAGCATATTGGCATCTCTGTTGGGTTTTAACCAGATCCACAGGATTCAGGAAATAAGTACTGTGCCAGATGACACTATGCTCCTAGCCATTCCTTCTGTTTACTTATCGCTCAAATTACTCTAACTAGTGTCCTTTCTCCTGCTGTGAGCTTATTTGTGGAGAGGGCTAAATAAAGGAGTTTTATGACAACAAAATGGCCATGAGCCCACAGCATGATTTCTTAAAACATAATTTGTTTGGTTTTGTTCAGTTTTATCAAAATTAATTCAGTGTATGCATTTCTTACTATTATAGCTTTGACTTGTGAAGAAAAGTGTGCTTTTTCTTAAGACATATTAGAAATCAGACTGTATTACTATTACATATTTTTCTGTAATATTTTGTCCTGTTACATACACTTTTAAAGGTAGGCTCCCCCATGCTACTGCTATATTTTTCTATGAGAGGCAAATATTTTAAAAAATACATTACTCAAAAAGGTTTTCCTCCTGATGACATAGCACAGCATTTCTAAAATATGAAAAGGGCTATTATGGGATAGATGAGATATATGTTAGCACTTTATGAAAAATAACTATTTAAATCATTTAATTTTAGCATATACTATCTATACATTTTTATATGGTTCAGTACAGTACAGTAACACATATAAACAGCATAACTCACTATATGCTCATCAAACCAGAAAATTAACATTTCCATTTTCTTCTTTGTCTTTAGTTGGACACTAATGGCTTCTCTCTTCCATTTTTTCACTTCACATGTAATCCATTATTGTGGACTATGGTCATCCCTCTGTACTATGGGATACCAGCACTTACTATTTCTATCTTCCTCTTTGGGCACTCATTATCCAGACTCCCCTGGCCCTTCTACCCTGCGCCCTGAGCATTACCATTTTAGAGTCATTACTATTATTTTTGTTTTTATTTTCGCATATGAAAAAGAACATGTGGCATTTGTCTTTCTGTGTCTGGCTTATTTCACCTAATATAATGATCTTCTCCAATTATCGCATGCCAAGATAACCTCCAAAAATTCCAATTTATGGCTTTTCTACAACTACAATCATTTCACAAAAAATAGAAGTATGTATTTTGAAGTGTAGATTGGGGGATGAAATTATTTGGGAAATTTGTAGTAAACGTATAATGCAATAATTTTGCACTGGAATGCATTTCATAACTCCTAAAGCATACTGATATGTTTTAAAATGAAATTCAGAAGTAATCAACATGGATCACAAGTAACAAGAGAATTATCCATGTACAGAAACAGACATGAAATACATATGTCAATATGGTCTCATTCTAGAAGTGAAATTGCTACACCAATAACCTAATGCTCCTACTTCCTCAAATGTCTATTTTCGGGGGCCTGGCGGTGTGGCCTAGCTGCTAAAGTCCTCGCCTTGAACGCCCCGGGATCCCATATGGGCACCGGTTCTAATCCCGGCAGCTCCACTTCCCATCCAGCTCCCTGCTTGTGGCCTGGGAAAGCAGTCGAGGATGGCCCAAGGCTTTGGGACACTGCACCCACGTGGGAGACCCGGAAGAGGTTCCTGGTTCCTGGCTCCAGATCAGCGCACACCGGCCGCTGCAGCTCACTTGGGGAGTGAATCATCGGATGGAAGATCTTCCTCTCTGTCTCTCCTCCTCTTTGTATATCTGGCTTTCCAATAATAATAAATCTTTAAAAAAAATGTCTATTTTCAAATTAGGTTTGAGTATTAACTTGGCATCTAGGAAGTACAGATAAAAATATTCTTCAATCAAACATTAATATGCTTATATTGAAATATTAATCGCATACAATATCTTCGGAAATCATTTTATCCACTAAGGTCCTTGTAATACATGAATCTTAAAACTGATGGCAAATCACAACACTCCTACAAGAGTACTTCAAAGTGACCATCAATATTATATTGATTGTCATAGATTCTATATACTACCAGCATATAAAAGAAATTGGCCCTGAAGTCAAGCATGTAATTGCTTAAGGAATTTCTCAACTCTCCCTAAGCACTTCAAAAAGTTAAAACACCTGCACCCATTTACAACTGACGCACTTAACATTCTATGCTAAACACAACTGTATCCTATAAATAATAATAAGCAAGATCTACTTCCATACAGACAGAACTACCAAGCAATATTAAATGAGGTTGTCTAGATAACACACCGCTGATGGAATGTAAATCCAACATCTGCTTCTGAATAGGGCTACAGAAAGGACAAACAAGATGGGATACTGGATTGCTCTTGATTAGGCTGGTTTTTCTCCATTTTGAAAACTCCTGCTCTATTGTATTAACATACTGGAATGTAACAGTCAATAGCACCACACTGAGTAACATACTTTCACTTAGTTCACATGCACATCCAAGATCCTGTTAATAATACCAAGACTACTAATGTATGAAACCAAAAATAAAAAATGATATTTATGAAAAATCATATAGAAACAAGCTAATGTTTATGGCACTTTCTCAGGGTCATTTTCATTGACTAAGTCCAGCACATACACACACAGATCCTTTCATTGTTTTTCACTTAGATCTACATGGATCTTTACTTTGTGGCTCTTCAGAAGTGCTACTGATCCTACACACATGCCCTGGAAACTTTTTTCATCTAACCCAAACATGAACTATACTAAGAAACTGAATAAGGAGAAGAAATATCTTGACCAGAGCTTATCTGAAGTGTTGAATATTATTCCTATTTGCATACTGCAGATGAGAAAACTCAGGACTAAATAAGATTAACGAAATATATTAGTAGCAGAGCCAGAATTCAAATTCAATAACAACACTTAACACCCAAAACTAGCAGTTGTTGTGATCCCTACTGCCATATACTTTAGAAAGGATTTTTATCTAGTATTTAGCATAGGGTTGTACTCTTAGTGTTTTGTGCTAGAGGAAACTGAGATCACATCAGAAAAAACATTGGCTTAGTGTAAGTGAAACTACGCTACCATGCTTGGACCTCAGGAGACCAGTTCATCCAAATTCCTATGGATGGTGCAGAATCCAAGAGTCCACAGTCAAATGTATTCCAGACACATAGCAAAGCCTACTCTTTTCTAGAACAAACATCATGCACATTATATTAAAGATGATATATATAAAGTTTTGCACTGAGGACATTTCAGCCAAAATTAGCATTGGACAAATTTATTTGAATGTAAACTCTTATTTTTGGAAACACTTATTAAGCCTATTATTGCTTTGCAGAAACACTTGCATTATTAACATTGTTTATTATCATTTGCTCAGCCATCCTAAGGAACAAGAGCAGGAGGCTCCTGTATTGGATTCCACTTTAGAGACTCAGTTGATGTTCAGAACCATGATTTTCCTTTGGGTAATTTTTATAATGACAGGAAGTGTTCCCTTCTTGCTCTGTCATTAAGATATCCATGACTCTGGTAGAATAAAAGACCAAATCAGCTCTCTCCATCCTGACTTACATGAATGTGCTTCTGTATCAAGTCCTTCTATTTATTGAACTCTATCTAATCTCCCAAAGGCGACCATCCCGAGATTCTAAGCTAAAATAAAACGCATGTGCATAGGCATGTGCGCCTATGCCACAACCCTAACCCAATTGACATATTCTATGAACATTTTATTTCATATATCCTGACAGCACAAAATAACACTCAAAATAAACATAGCATTTCAACAATAGCCAGAAAGAAGGCAGGGTTATTTCTTAAGATATTTGGTGAATACAATAATAAGATTTAGAGCAGCAACATGTCTAGTTAATTTCTTCCAGGATTGAGAAGTTCTTTCTTAATTCTAATTTTCTTCATTCATAAAGCCTTAAGTAATTTTGTACCAGGATTTGCAGGTTTCCCAGAAGGGTGCTTTGGGCTCTGAAAACAATTACAGCTATAAAACATCTATCCTGAAAAAGCATCAAAAATGAAAAAAAAATACTCAAAGTATCTGATGTCTTCAAATCACTCAGATATAGGAATGATTGCTTTGAAGTTGGATTATTCATACACTCTACAAGATAAATGAACACAAGCACTATGCTAGTGCCACTATGCTCTGTCTTTCTAGAGTATGAGAGGACAGGAATGGTAAATACACTTGCCTTAATGTGGGCTGTCTCTAAGCGAAGGAGCCATAGGGCTTTCACACCTTTGTTCAACCACTTGGGGAAGTGAGGCAACACTAGGTATGAAATAAAGGGCATCCAAAACATCAATCAGAGTAAAATATTAGATAGTAACAGGATATGATTCATGGCTGGGTAGAGAATTTTTCAGGGAAGATACTTTTAGGTGATTATGGGAATATATGACAGAGCATAAACAAAAGATTGAGGGACTGGTATTATGGCATGTGAGATAAGTTGCTGCCTGTGACACTGGAAGTTCATGTGGACACATCGGTTCAACTCTTTCATGTTTCACTTTTGATCCGCTTCCCTACTAATGAGCCTAGGTGAACCCTGGAAGACAGCTTAAGTACCTGTACTTCTACCTTTTACATGGGAAATGTGGATATAGAACAGGGCTCTGCTCTGTTCTATCTACGATCCTTGAAGCCATTTGAGTAGAGAACGAGCAAATGGAAGATCTCTTTCTTTCTCTTCCTGTAATTCTGCCTCCCAAATAAAATCATACTCTTTTCTAAAAAGAGAATACATATACATATATATAAAGATCAACTGAGAAAGGGCACATCGGTAATTACTTATTTTATAAATCTGATCCACCTACCAAGGAATTTATATTCAATTTATAATCTCTGCCTGTTCCTATACCTTCCTATAAGAAACTCTGGAAAATAACACAATAGGAAACATAATGCTTTTCATAGAGCTGAGTAACTTAAAAGATATTTGGAAGTAGATAATTTCAGATTAAAACTAGGTACAAAAGCTTTAACCATTAGTGTACTTTTCTAAAAATACACAGAAATATATATATATATATATAAACAGAAAGGAATCTAATGGAGCCAATCAAAACATTGGCTCTAAGAATAGTACTTCTTGCTGTTTACTTGTTTTTACAACTTAAGTAACAGACTCCTGAAGGTAAGAAAAAGTTCAATCTTGAAACTGGACAGGAACGTATTTTAAAACGAGGTACCAAATGCAGTCTACAAAAATCAACACAGTGAGCAGAATGAGGCTTAAGTTTCTGACTGGAGACTACTACTTTCACCCAAGTGTCAGCCCAAGAATGTGACTTATTCACGTATCCGGACTAAGTGAAGTTAATACTCTTCTTCCATGTGGCGGAAACAGCTTGCGGAGCCTGACTTTTACGCAAAGATGTCAGTTCCAACAATCTTGTGGGTGCTAAATTCACATGACTTTGTGTGGTTTAAACACTGAAGCCACTGGCCATTATGTATCTTGATTCATTAAGAAGAGCTGCTGAAGTATCACCTTACATATTTATGGGTCTTACTTTCTTATTTCACGACTGACACTTGGGTGGGGACTTTCAAAAAAAATCTAGCAATGTCTTTTTTTTTAAAAAGATTTTATTATTATTGGAAAGCCGGATATACAGAGAGGAGGAGAGACAGAGAGGAAGATCTTCCATCCGATGTTTCACTCCCCAAGTGAGCCGCAACGGCCGGTGCTGCGCCAATCCGATGCAGGGAACCAGGAACCTCTTCCGGGTCTCCCACGCGGGTGCAGGGTCCCAAAGCTTTGAGCCGCCCTTGACTGCTTTCCCAGGCCACAAGCAGGGAGCTGGATGGGAAGTGAAGCTGCCGGGATTAGAACCGGTGCCCATATGGGATCCTGGTGCTTTCAAGGCGAGGACTTTAGCAGCTAGGCCACGCCGCCGGGCCCGCAATGTCTTTTTTAAAAAGTTATTTTGACACATCATTGGAGTTGTTGATTTATTTAAACTATCTTTGTGAGTTGAAGTAGATTCAAATCATGTCTTACATAGCTTTTCTCTTGGATATATTGACAGTTTTGTAAGCTCAAAAGACACTGAAGAGATGTGTTTGTCTTCACAAAACTACAATATAGGGAAAGTTATTATTCTTTATTACGTTTTTGCACAAAAACCTAGCTTTCTGCTTACTATCATGGATCTGAGCAATTTGTACTTTAAGAAAACAAATTTAAAAAGCTAACCACTTGTTTTAGGCAAAACAGGACAAAACTTCAAAAGTAAACTATTAGAGAAAGCAGACAGTCATTTAGTGTTTCAAGACTATGTATGTGATACACCAACTAAGGAAATGTTACACAGGAACTTAATTTTACTTCTTATTTCTACACATTACTTCTTCTACTTATTTTTAATCCATAGGATGACCACCTTTTTTTATAAATGCTTTCCAAATCTGTTAGTAATGAAACACATAAAAAAAAACCATGACTTCCAAGAGAAGACTCCCTAATTTATCCTTCAATAGATTTACCAACCAAATTACACAAACCTCAACATTTTCTCTGCTTTAAACCATACCTTAAAGGCTAGTGTGCTTATCTTTTGTTCTTCCCTTAGTTAAAAATATTTAAAAGTGATACAAAACCTTGAATTCAAATTATAAGCAAACAATTCTTGTTCCTTTACTCTAACTACAATAAACCATTAGAGAAAAAGTATCGGAGAGCAAAGCATAATGAATCACACGTGGAACTGGAATCTAGACCCAACACATGATGAGGGTGGCTGGAACTTTTCGGTGAGAAGAAAGTGAAAACAGGTCCCCATGGAGGATGCTGGAGCTGCAATGCTCTGCCCATGTAGGGGAGAGGATGTCAGTCCAACGAAAATTCAGCCAGTTACCTTGGCTACAAGTTAACTTCAGTCCACCTACCAAGGCTGTCACTGCAAATATGCTGTACTTCTGTGACTTAGAAACAAATACTATACTATATATCCAAATATTACCATCCTCTCACATGAATGTATAAAAACAAGCTGGACCTAAAACTCAGGACAACAACACTACAGAGGAAAAGATAAAAGTGGAAAATATTACAGATAAGTTAGAGCACACTAAAGTTTTCTTCTTTAGAGATAATGATATGCTGTTATGCCGTGCTTAAAAAAATTAAGTATTGCACTGAAAAGCTAGAGTTTTCATTTATGATTAAAAAAAAGGAATGTGCAATACCGTAGAAGAAATAAGCACATATGGAAAAACAATCTGGTTTATCTAAGATAAGAAGTATAAAAGAAAAAAAAAAGTAACGCCTAGAGGGTAAACAGAACAGCTGAAGTAAGTAAGCATAGGGAAGATAAACATGGTAGCAGTTTAGAAATACAAAGAACATAGAAGAAAAATGGAGGGTGATTGTTAACTTGCCACCCAAATATACGGATACTCAACATTTTGCTCTCTATGTACATATTCTTTGAAAATATGTCAATATACGGTTGTATGATACATTTTACCATATATGTACATACAAGTATTATTTGAAAATATATCATACAGTATATTGCTTATACTAATACATATAAGATTATATGTCAAGGTTGGCATGGATATACAATATTCCTTTATTACCCTTTACTATTATTGAAAAGTAAACCAGTTTCCATTTTGTTATAAATATCAATACAGTTAGAAACATCTGCCCTATTATAAAATATGTATTCAGACACATTTTTAAGATATAATTTTATAAATTAAACATAAATAAGATAGAAGTGAGGATTCCAGTCATTAAATAAATGTTACAATTTATACTTCACTGTGAGTTCTTGCTTTTTTTAGGAATTTTTTTATATTTTAATTGTTATTATTTTGCATATGACTTTGCATATGGCTTTGTATTCCAAACATCAAATCCAATTACTAGCATAACTCCTCAATTAGTTGAGAATTACAAGGTCTGCAGTACATCATTTAACTCATAGTTTCCCAAAGGCTTGATGGTCTAACCTGACTCATATAGTCTCTCAAAGCAAAGGTTCCCTTTGCACTCAGTACCTTAATTTATTTTTATTTTTTTCTATCTTATACATATATATATGTGTGTGTATATATATATATATATTTTATTATTACATTTGATTATGTAACACAGTTTCATAGGCTCTGGGATTCCCGCATACCCTCCCCAAGCCCTCCCCACATGGTGGATTACTCTACCTAGTTGCAGTATTACAGTTCAAATCCAATTCTCATTCTTTCATTGAAAGCATTTACTTTGCATAGTGTCCAGCATCTTATTGTCCAGATAAGTTCAACAGTTTCTTGGGCAGACCATCTCTGCTCTGAAGGCAGAGCTGGCAGAATATCAATCAATATTAATTAAATATTAATTAATTAAATATTAATTAAAAAACACAACATAACATCAACTACTGTTTACAACCTTATGGAGTTAAATGACATGGTATTGAGTGATCAATATGTTAGAAAATGCAAGTTCTTAACCACATCCTGTGATTACTTCATTGACATTTCAATTTCAGTTTATACACAACTGGCTGCTATACACCTTAAAATGGCTATAGTGTACTATTCAGCTGTCTTGTGTCTATTTTCCTTTCTGTATTTAGTAGTTTATAGCGTTGAAGCATAATTTTGACTGAACTTGGTGGATTTTGGGATAGTCCTTGTTGGCTTGTAACTCTAACAAGGCATATGTCAACAGTTAAGGCGCAGAACAGTTTTAGGAGGGGTGTGCAGAGAAATCTTCAATACCCCAGTGAGGAGTAACTTATGTTCGTGTCCTACCTGGTAGAGTATATGTGAGTCCAGGCTAACCGTTTCCTGTATGGTACTAAGCTTTCCTTGTTGTTCTCTGTCTATCCAATCCATTTTTTTATTTTTTGGAGGGGGGGGCTCCATAATGGGCATTGCAGGAGAGGGTGGGGATCCAAAGTTGGAACTAAGTAAGGACCACAGAAAGCTCCTCTCCCTAATCCCGAAAGGAAGTTTACTCTTCTTCTCTTTCTACAAACTTCTCAGGGCTCCTGGCTGTTGTTCTGATGATCTTGGATCCTGCGAGGAAGGATCTGGATTCTTTCATCCCATGTGGGAGATCCAAACGGGAGTGGATAAGTTCTCGGCCTCTGAAGGCTCTCCAATTCCCCGTGGTCTCCTTGGCAGTTGGGATATAGTCCTTGGTGCCCGTGCTGACAGTCCTTGGTGGAGATCCTGGAGTCTCCAGGGTTGGGATACAAGCCTCCTCAGGTCCCCTTGCTCCACTCTGGGCCCCCCTGCTCTGTGCATACGACCTCCTGTTAAGAGGTTGTCAGGGTGGCTCTTGATTCCCTCTGCAGTACCTTAATTTAAAGCTCTTCTTTTTTACTGGGATTATGTTAATAAAACTCTCAGCCTCTTTTCCCCATTCATTTGTGAATAATTAAGTTTTTTCTCTTTCTTTAAAATGTATGTTAACTCTAATGGTGGTAATACTATCGATCTCTATTAACAGTTCTAGGAATTAATGCCTAAATTACTAAAATGATTACATAATTCTGAAAAAAATACAAGAATACTATAATTACACAAGAAACAAAAAATTTCCTCTCATCTAACAAAAAGGTACTGACTGCAGTAGTTTTTTCAAATGCTTGGCAATTAAATCTCTAAACTTAAAATTTATACCAAGAATTATAAATAGGAGAAAATATCAGTTCTAAAAATTCAATTATTTTCAATATTTACTTGGCCTGGTTGAAGGTTTCAGATTTTAATCTTCAGCTAATCAGATTAATAAAGTGATAGGCAATAAGTTATTATGTCATAATCTTTTAGAATCTGAAAAGTATGCTCCCATTTATTATCTATCAAAACAAGAATAACTTTTAGCTTCAGTTGCAAATATTTTTAAGGCATCTCTTCTGTTCATAAATCCCTCCTTCATTTATATACTGCTAAGCATAGCAGGGCTCATCTAGGCAGAATCCATCATGTACATATTCCCTTGTATTCTTTCAACACAGATTTTCTACTTACTAATATTTCTTGGCTTAATGTTTTCTTCTTTTGTGCTTCTACTCTTTGGGTATAAAATGAATTCAAGTTTCCTGACTTGGAATTCTAAAATATATCTGTACTCATACAATTCTTTATTTTACCTTCCAAACTTGAGTTGTTTCAGATCCTATTTCTTGTCAACTGTGTCCCCTAATAAGTATATAGCTTTTCATAGAAGGTTCATAGAATGACACAGAATAAGATCTCTGATGGACAAATACTTCATAACTTCTGAAGGGTCAGATCTAAGGTTTAGGAAAGTCCTTAAAGACTAGAATTACTGGCAATAATTCTAAAACCAGTAACAAAAATCTTCCAAATCAGAACAATCAAGTCAAAATGTCTGGGCTTGGAATCTGAACACTTGTATCTTTTATAAAAAGCTCCTCATTTTATTAAAATGGGCACTAACTAGCCGACTCAATTCAGTTACACACTGAAATAAATAGGGATGCTGTTCCATGCTGACTGCACCGAAAATTGCTTTTGATGCTTTACCTACACTTAACTTTTAAAAGCACATGAGGATGTTTTTAGGTACATCTGAAGATGAAGATCAGTGATTCAATACATTCTGTCACTCCAGATAACACACTTCTTGACAGAGCTAGAATGAAAACCTATTCCTTTGACCAGGAATCTTTGGGTTCCTTCCAATTCACAACTTTAGATTGACTTTCTCTGGAAGAGTCAAAAACTGTCTCTCATTACTTATTCCAGTCTCCAAAATCAAAAAATTGACCGCTCAAGGTTTCCTACCAGTTCCTGTAACATACATGACCCTACAATCCTGTTTGATTTCACAGAAATTTTATTGAATATTTATTGAATATATTGAATTTATTGAATACCTGCTATGTGTCAGGTAATGAGGTACATATAGTCATAAATACGGTAACAAGCTCAGGGCATTGAGACCCTGGCTATGCCTAAAATCAGTTGTGTTCTCATGGTCTTGAAATTAAATTTCTTACATAAAGTACACTCACTAGGATTCTTGACAGTCATTTTTTCTTTTTTCTTTTTTTTTTTAAAGATTTATTATTATTGGAAAGCCAGATATACAGAGAGGAGGAGAGACAGAGAGGAAGATCTTCCATCCGATGTTTCACTCCCCAAGTGAGCTGCAACAGGCTGGTACGCGCCAATCTGATGCTGGAAACCCAGGAACCTCTTCCGGGTCTCCCACGCGGGTGCAGGGTCCCAAAGCTTTGGGCCGTCCTCGACTGCCTTCCCAGGCCACAAGCAGGGAGCTGGATGGGAAGTGGAACTGCCGGAATTAGAACTGGCGCCCACATGGGATCCCGGGGCGTTCAAGGCGAAGACTTCAGCTGCTAGGCCACGCCACCGGGCCCATACAGTCATTTTTTTGTAAGAAAAATAGTGCAGACAAATTTTAGCCATCAGTATTTGTCAGGTATGTATACAGACATTTACAGAATTTCGTCTCTTTCTTTCTATGAATATTACTATGAGTTGAACTGACTCCCCTCTGAAACTAATTTATGGGAATTATAGTGTCTCAGAATGCAACTAAGCTTTGAGAGTGTTAATGAGGTAGCTAAACTAAAATTAGGTTACTAAGGAGACCCCCATATGATTTCATTGGTATCCTTATAGGAAGAGGATATTTGGAAAGAGACATAGAGAAGAGACCCAGAGAGAAGACAGTCACTTTCACCAGCAACATATCCTGAATTCATGTTCCTCATAAGGAATCACATTTCTAATCCTTGATCTCAGACTTGTATCCTCCAATTATGAGAATATAAACTTCCTTTGAATATAAACTTTCCTTTCTCAGTTTTCAGAAAGCTATAATGGCAGTCCTAGAAAACTGGTAACAATTGTTGCCTCACTTGGTACACAGTCAATTCAGATGAGTTCACTAAATTTAAAATTAGATCTAGGGCGGAACAGGGGCTTTTAAACAAGACTCAAGTGCAGAAGTTCAGGTTAGAAAGTTGAATAAGATCTACAAAGAAGATGGTCACAGGCATTAAGCAGTAAATCCAGAAAAGCAGTAAGAATCCCATGTTCATATGTGTAAAGAAGAATGTAATGAAAAGCAGCATGTGGATATATCAGTATCCAGCATGGTAGCTGGAATCAGTGAAGCCAGTGTCCATGGATCCAGGCTGAAACTCTGTAGGCCCCTGTCTCCCAAGGGTTAACTTCACAGTTTAGCTTGTTTCTCAAAGGGTAACAGGATGGGCAATCTTGGCCTGATACATCTAGTCCCTGGCTTAACCGCAAGTTCCTGCTTCCTATTTGTCAAGTTATCTCCCGAGGAATTGGATAAACACTGGGAGGAACTCGAGGGATTTAGGGTGGCCACTTGAGGATTGGATAAACACTGGGAGGAACGCGAGGGATTTAGGGTGGCCACTTGAGGACTGGATAAACACTGGGAGGAGCTAGGCAGAGTATAAAAGGCAGCCTGGAGTTTCAATAAGGATCATTCGCATTCGGCATTCTCCTGACAAGAATGGTCCACTGCGTGTTGTCTTTTTTGTAACCCTAGTCCCTCTGCTCGGCTCGGGTACGCGGCGACGTGGGCGTTGCCAACAAAACTCCTAGACAGAGTAAGGACAAATACATAGTTGTAGAGAGCCCTGCACAACTGAGTCAAGCTATCACCAAGAGCCAGGAACCGACATATGAGCAGCAGAACCAGGTCCAGAGTCAACACCTAGTCTCAGAAGGATTTTGGAAGCCAGATTGCAAGAATGGGCCCAGACCGCAGAAGGATCAAGTAGAAGCACTGCCTAAAATATGAACCCTCACAGGATCTGGCTGCAGTTGGGGAGCAGATTAGTTCCCAGTTCTCCCAGAATGCAAGGAGAAAACAGCTTCCAGGGTAAGGGAGTCAGGTACATCTTCACAACCATAACCTTTCCATCTCTCTTCAATAGTGAAGAGAGATTGTGCTTGCTTCTAAAGTCTCCCCCAGGTCTGAGCTTTTGTCAGTCTGTTTAAATTGAAGCAAAAGTGAGGACAACCTTTTCATTCACTGGGTAAAACAGGTCAAAAACACTGCAGCATGAGTCTGCAGTTTAAAAGGATACTGAAGAAACAACTGACTGAGATAAAATAAGTGACATTGAGATCTTCAGTATCACATTTTTTTCTAAATAGCCTTCAACAGAAACATTTCCTCTTACAATGACGTTTAGTCACACAAATTTTAAAATATTCTATATTTAAAATTGTAAGCATGTAAAAGATTATTTTTGAAAATAACCCAGATTTTTATTTAGTTTCTCCTGACATCAGAATAGGAAATTTAGATGAAACTAAATGACTTAATATTTTCAGCTATTGACTAATCTGGATAAAATATAATTGGGTATAATCATGTTATATTTACAGATTTAATTGCATTCTTTTTATAAAGTTTCTTTTTAGTTGTAGATCCTATATTAGGATCAAGGAAAATTTTCAGTTATTTATACATCCCCATAATTTTAAACTGAAAGTCTAGACTATCACCAAAACAATTTCTACATTTTTCTTTCATGGGTGTTCTTGGAAATCAGAAATTAGCTAAGGGTACACACACACACACACACACACACACACAGAATGAATGTGTGAGACAATAATTATTTGTGTCCTCTTAATCTCTTGTCAAGGTTCAATTTGCACAAATGATTAAGGAAGCTAATGTCCAGTGGGAGAAGAAATTAGACTCTCTCCGGGGCACTTAAACTGAAGTATCTAATAACCAAATTCATGCATCTTCCTTTCAGAAGTTGTGAGAAAGAATTAAATTTATCTTTTCCTCAATTTCTCTTCCATTTATACCAGTTCTTACCCCAATGTCTTGTAACACCAGTGAAATTCTGGCCAGGTAGAAGTACTGGGCATCCGGGCTCAGCAGCGTGGCCTAGCTGCTAAAGTCCTCGCCTTGAAAGCCCCGGGATCCCATGTGGGCGCCAGTTCTAATCCCGGCAGCTCCACTTCCCATCCAGCTCCCTGCTTGTGGCCTGGGAAAGCAGTTGAGGACGGCCCAATGCATTGGAACACTGCACCTGCGTGGGAGGACCCAAAAGAGGTTCCAGGTTCCCGGCTTTGGATTGGCGCGTACTGGCCCGTTGCGGCTCACTTTGGGAGTGAATCATCGGACAGAAGATCTTCCTCTCTGTCTCTCCTCCTCTCTGTATATCTGGCTGTAATAAAAAATAAATAAATCTTTAAAAAAAAAAAAAGAAGTACTGGGCATCCTTATGAAATCCTTCTCAAGGATTATCAGATGTCAGACTGTGATCTTTCCCCTCTGGATTAACAGGACAAATTAAGAGAGCAGAAGAAGCATTTGGGTGGAGGTTAAGAGGTGTCGGTAGTTGTCTCAATAGCTGTGTTCTTTGTGTGGGACAGGGGTCAAAGGAGAAGCACATGGAAAATCAAGCAGTATCTTGAAAAAGCACAACCATGTTCAGACCAATATTTTCCCAAAGCCTGGAAATAATTTTCAATGAAAGATTAATGAATAATAAACAAATAAGAATGAATTAGTGTAAAACTTAAGTCAATGCTGGTACAATTTCATGTGAGCCCACTGCTGTCTTGAGCTTCTAACTGCTAACATAAACCCACTGCTTCCTTTAGTTTCTAACTGATAATGGGCAAATTATGGAATGACCCAGAAGACACTGAACTTGATAATTTACAACTTAACAAAATGGGCACCAAATAGTTTTTTTCTAATATTTTACTATGTCAATGAGTATAAACTAATACTAATAATACTAATACTAATAATAGTTACTGTAATTCTTTTCACCTCATGTCTCTTCAGTCCATTCTACCAATTCCATTATCCAACCTTCTTATAAAATATTTGCTTCCTTGGTTTCTCTAACGAAGCGAAAGCTCTCTTTGTTAAATAATTTTTCTCCATGTATTGAATTCATTATTTGGGACATTAATCAACTTTAATAAATTATCAGTAGTTACAACTGACTAAAGGCAATATTTTAACTCACTTCATTTACATCATTATTTTGCTTTCAAAAACAGTTTTATACAATTTTACATTAATTACATTTTGTTTTTCTCTCACAATTTTGCATTAAATATACCTAATTTCCTATTTCTTGTCCTAAAACCTGAACAGGATCTTTTAACTTCTGAACATTTTTTTAAGTTCTATTCATTTACTTCAAAGGCAGAGTTAGAGACAAAGAGAAAGACACAGATACTTTTTATCTGCTGGTTCACTCCCATAATGGCCCAAAGGCTAGAGATAAGCAGGTCTGAAGCCAGGATCCAGGAGCTTCTTCCTGGTCTCTTACACAGGTGCAAAGGCACAAGCATTTGGGCCAGCTCTGATGTTTTCACAGGTGCATTAGCAGGAAGATGGATCAAAAGTCGAACACTCAGAGTTTGAACTGGTGCCAGTATGGGATGCTTGCACACTAGCAAGATGCTTCATGTCAGCAATGCCATGATGCCAGTCCCTAACTCTGGAAAATAGTTCTTGAAGAGAGTTTTAGAGAAAAATATAACATAATTACATATTCCTTCATCTCTCCCCTAAAAACTCTGCTCTCAAAAGGTACCTTTAGTTGACATGGACACAGTATTTATATGTATCTATTAATATATTCCATGTAGGACAGGTAGATTCTAAATGTTGAAAACTGATAAGCAATATTATAACATTGTTTATAAATACCTCAGAACCAAGAAAATTCGGTGTACAAAGGTTACATTTCCTTTTCTGCAGACTGTTAGGGTTTGTTCCCCCACAGATAAACATACCTAGACACTTATGTTAACAGATCAATGGTTTGTACCCATGAACTTCCAATGGCTTTTGTTATTGAAAGAAGACAACAGCTTTCTTCACCAATCAATCATGGCAGGTAAGACATGGCTTATTACATATTTCTTGGAATTGAAGACATTGCTCTTAATAAGGATACTCTTTCTGGAATCTCCTGAAATAATCTCCAGTTTTAATATGGACAGATTGTTTGTTTCACACAGTGAAATTCTGGTATTTCTTCTCACTGGGTTCCAGGACTAGCTCAATTGTATCTTGTTTCTTATTTTCTCAATATTCTTCAGTGCATCTATCAATTAAACTTCTCAAAAGATTCAAAAGTAAGATTTCTGAGAAATGAATTTTGAGTGACAGTTTAAAAATGTGTAGCATAGATTTTCAAAATGATTTTTCCCAAAACTTCAAAAGTACTGATAAACTTTAGAATTTATCCCTGATGAGAGGTAAAAATAACTTAAATTTAGCTCTTACTTTTTGTTTCCTTTTAATGTCAAAGCTCATGGACATTTTACTCTTTCTACTTTGCATCTTTTCAGGTTCAGTATATCAGATGTCTCTGGGCCTATAGGTACACCTGTTGCTGTAGAGGCATACCCTTTAAGTTCCTTGCAAGTGTAAACAGCTCATTCCCTTGGGTCAGGCAGGAATGATTCTATGCTCTGTTTTTAATTAGTTCTGTCTTCTATACTGGCATTACTGTATCTTCCTTATTACTCTTAGCCCTTTCACTCAATTCCTTAAGACACAAATTTTCACAACAAATTTTCAAAGAATTAAACCTTTCATTTAAATCAAATTAGTATTTTAAAAGCAACAGTTAGTTCATTCTTTTTTTTTTTTTTTTTTTTTGGTTAGGTAGAGCTACTTATATTAAAAATTATAAGCCAAAGACAAAAGATGTTCATTTTCTCCCAATTTCTACAAATGGTTCATTCATTGAAGTGGAGTGGAGGAAAGCAGGGAAAGAGTGAAAGTGAAAGTGAGAGTGAGACAGAGTGATATTCCAGATGCTAGTTCACGTCTCCAATCCCTGTTGACAGCTAGAACAGGACCAGGAGGAAGCCAAGATTCAGGAATGCATCTTGGTCTCCTATATGGGTAGCAGATCCTCAAATCCCTGAGCTATTTCAGGAATGCATCTTGGTCTCCTATATGGGTAGTGGATCCTCAAATCCCTGAGCTATTTCTGCTACACTCCCAGGCATATTATCAGGGAGCAGGATTCAAAGCAGCATAGCCAGGGCTCAAATATTCAAAATGGGATGGTACCATCCATCATCACTGGTGGCTTAACTCACTGCACCACAACACTGACCCCAACTTTTCCCACCTTGCAGTAACAATATGGACAGTATCTACTTTTACTGTAGGTGGCAGTTAAGCTCAGGCTTTAAATAAAAGGACTTGGTTCTTCATCTTCATATATTTTGTCAAGTCATTTTTAATTGCTTATATACTTTATCTCTAGACAAAGCAAAATCTCTGCTAGTAAAAAGAGCCACAGCCGCGGTTTCCGATGGTAGCTGAAAATGGTTTGGGTGCTGAACTTGTCTCTGGATGTGGAGTTCTTAGTCTAAAAACACCATCGGTATAGCTTACTGTCAGTATTCGCGCGTGTGTGCATCTGAACAAAATTAAATTACATATAGAAGATTATTTTAAATCTAGACTTTTTAAAATATCACTCTGTAAGAATATCTTTTTGTTATTGAAGAACTGAACACACAGCAAAATTATATCAATATATGAGAAGTAAAGGTTTCTTTGTGGCATTCATTAAACTGTATTTATTGTATAATCAGTCAGTATCTCTTATTTCTACCAATAAAGTGCAAGTTGAATGTGGATGAAGAGTAAACTTATCTTTTTAATCCCAGTACAGCCACAGAAAATGCTAAACATCTATTTTCTAGTATTATAACCAATTTAATATAGTAATATGATAATAGTAATACCAATAAGAAAAGTATACACATATTAAGCAGGTAATAAATGATGTGTTAACTGTTTATTATGTGTAGCTCATAAACTGCATTAGCAAATCTATGAGATGTACTCAAAATGCGACCTTACCTTTTTTTCTTCTTTCTTTTTTCATGACTTTTTTTTTTTTTTACTTGAGAGTCAGAGTTACACAAAGAGAGAGAGGGAAACAGAGATCCTCCACCTGCTGGTTCACTCCCAAGTGGCCACATTGGTCAGAGGTAGACCAGTCAGAAGCTACAAGCCAGGAGCTTCTTTCTGGTCTCCCACATGGGTGCAGAGATCTAAGGCACCGGACCATTCTCTGCTGCTTTCCTTGCCCATTACCAGTAGAATGGATCGGAAACAGAGGAGCTGGGACATGAACTGGGACCCGTGTGGGATGCTGGTGTTACATGCAGAAGATCAGCCTGCTAAGATGCTTCACAGGTCCCAACTTCGTCTTCTTTCACTCCTTCTAAATTTTATTCCTTGGAGATAATACCCTAACCAGCAATCTCTTCCCAGATCATTCTTGCCCTTCTAATCCCTCTGGGTCTGTAAGACTTAAAACTCTCCTAAACATTTACTTTTTTTTTTTTTTAATATTTACTTTTAAAAAAAAAATTGGAAAGCTGGATATACAGAGAGGAGAGACAGAGAAGAAGATCTTCCATCTGTTGATTCACTCCTCAAGCAGCTGCAATGGCCAGAGCTGAACTGATCTGAAGACAGGATCCCAGAGCCTTTTCCGGGTCTCCCATGCTGGTGCAGGGCCCAAAGGCTTTGGACAGTCCTCCACTACATTCCCAGGCCATAAGCAGGGAGTTGGATGGGAAGCAGACCACTGGGGTTAAAACTGAAGCCCATATGGGATCCTGGCATGTGCAAGGTGAAGACTTTAGCTGCTAGGCTACTGCAGTGGGCCCTTAAACCATTTCTTTCCATATTACAGATGTCCAACAGATGTCATGGCTGTATTAGAAAACATACACACTTGGGCTTGGCGGCGTGGCCTGGTGGCTAAGGTCCTTGCCTTGATCTCATATGGCCGCTGGTTCTAGTCCTGGCAGCTCCACTTCCTCTCTGTCTCTCCTCCTTTCAGTATATCTGACTTTGTAATTAAAAAAATAAAATAAATCTTTAAAAAAAAAGAAAACATACACACTTTATGAAAGCTGAGACAGGAAGAATACTAATCTACAATCCTATTACACTTACATCATCTCATCTATATCAGTCAGCAACTTTAGATAGATTTATCCTCTCATGCAATAAGATAACAGAGACTTAAGCAGGTTAGGTAATTCCTGCAATGCTGCAGGGTGCTGAAGATGATGATGGGCTGGCCTCCAACATCATTGTGAATAGGCTATCGAAGCGTTTGTTAGTAAGAATATTAATGGTTATTAAAGATGGTGCTTTTTCTAATTAAGTATGAAATCATAAAATATCTGCATTACTTTAGTGGCATACTTTTATAGTTCATGTTCATTTTTTAAATACTGAGTTGTAATTGGCTATAATGATATGTAATATTATAATCTTATAATAACATAAAAGTGGCTATCACAGGACAACTAATTTGTTCTTTTATTAAAATATATTCAAGACATTTATTTTAAGATAAGTTTAACTGTAAGACAAAGCAAGGCTGTCTGGGTCAGATATGTGCATTTTTTTTTTAAGATTTACTTATTTTTATTGGAAAGGAAGGTGAGATTTATGGAGAAAAGGAGAAACAGAGGATTCTCTGTCCGCTGGCTCGTGCCCCAACTGGACACAACAGCTAGAGCCGAGCCCTTCTGAAGCCAGGAGCCAGAACCTTCTTCCGGGTCTCCCACACAGTTGCAGGGTTCCAAGGCTTTGGACCATTCTCCACTGCTTTCCCAGGCCACAAGCAGAGAGCTGAATGGGAAATGGAGTAGCCTGGACATGAATTGGTGCCCCTATGGGACTCCAACACTTGTAAGCTAAGGATCTAGCTATTGAGCCCTTGATGGGATCCCACAGAAGAAGTTTAAAAACTTCAGAATTGTATACATTTCAAGTTGCCAAACTGTCCAGCGTAAGTTCCCAATGAGAGGATGCTGCATGTAGAGGCAATAAATTCACCACACACCATCAGTTCCAGCTCTACAAATACTTTAGGTTTTTTTTTATCAGCTGTTGTTACTATTAATTTGGGGATTCCGTTGTGTTTGATTCCATACCTACTGTGATTTTTTTTAAAGATTTATTTATTTTATTGGAAAGGCAGATGTACAGAGAGGAGGAGAGACAGAGAGGAAGATCCTCCACCCGATGATTCACTCCCCAAGTGACTGCAACAGCCAGAGCTGTGCCAATCCGCAGCCAGGAGCCAGGAACTTATTTCTGGGTCTCCTACACGGGTGCAGGGTCCCAAGGCTTTGGACCATTCTCGACTGCTTTCCCAGGGCACAAGCAGGGAGCTGGATAGGAAGTGGAGCTGCCGGGATTAGAATCAGTGCCCATATGGGATCCTGGTGCGTTCAAGGCAAGAACCTTAACCATTATGCTATCGTGCCAGGCCCCCAACTGTGATTTATCACATATATTCAATAAAAGCTGCTGTAGAAACATCATATATGGACTGGGAAAAATATTTACATGTATTTTAGTTAGCAATATCTGCACACCAAATTAGTATTTCTATTTATATTTCAGGAATAAGACAGTCAAGGGGTTTTTTACTCATCATCTGAGCTATGAAAAGACAATACTCCTAGACAATGAAAGTGACCTGGCAAAGCCAAGCTGATTATGCCTGTGTGTTTCTGTCTACATGTATGCAGATTTCAAAGAAATCCATTACATGTTGGATGGTGATCACAGAGTAAGCTTTCCTAACTTTTCCTAGATAGAGTATGAGATGATACGGGGTGTGTGCATGCACACATTCTGTAGAGAAGAAATCAGAAAACAAATAAATTTTAGTAACATCTATAATATTTAGCATATGATCTGGCAACTTAAAGTCAAACCAAAAGCCTAAATATAGTCCCTCTAAAAATTGGTAATTCAGAAAGTACCTGGGAACTGGGAAGAAGAGAAAAGCTTATTTGGGTTCAAGAAATTCAGGAACCTGTGCATATTTTTTTTGAAACTAAGCAATTCCCTCCCATGCCCTTCTTGAAGACCCCTGGCACAGATTCATTAGCAAGCACCCAAAGGGGTGCTACCATGCCAACAGCAACCAGCACCATCAAATTTGAGACTGTAGCCAGTGTAAGCCCAGTGCACAGCCACACTCTGAGATTTCAGAGCAAGCCCATAATTTTTAATGTTAATTGAATTATTTCTTCAGAGCACTCTCTCTAAAGGAGCTTTGTGTAATTATCATACTGGAGCACTGGAGATGAGGTTCACACAATTGCTCAACTAATTTTTTAAGGTTAATTAGTCACCCATAGCTATAGTGTTGTAGAGTGCAGATTTACAGTGAAAGTACCAGTTCATCAAGCAGTGTTTTGAATGTCATAGCCCATTACTACCCAAACACAGCATATAACACCTCATATAATGCAATATTTGTGAAGTAAATTCCTCAAAAAGTATAAAGATTACTCTTAAATTTATAAAGATGCTACCTCAGTGATCAGAATAGCATACCATCAAAGTTGTGGGCAAAAATATATATTTCCTTTTGCAGGATACTGCTTTTCTTCTCCAGAAAAGAAGTTACTTTTTGCAAATAAGTGCATTCCAAAATGGTAACTTAGAAACCCCAGATTGTAATGCTTAATTTCTCAGAATGACAGCCACAAGAACCTATAAGAAGTCCTGTAACCCAATGATGGAGTTGGTAGTTAGGATTTAAACCGCCATACATAGGTGAATAAGCACATACTGCAACCTTCTTCCGGGTCCACCACCGCCTGACCGGTGCGGAAGCACCGCCAGCCGCCGCGCCATCTCTGCACACGTGCACCTGCGCGCCCCGCGCCCCTCGCGCCCCGGCGCACGCGGGCGCCGCCCCTCACCTTTCTCGCTGACGCTCTCGCTCTCGAGCTCCACATCCTCGCAGCTAGTGTACTCGGGCGTCGACACGCCCTCCTCTTCCGAGCTGCTCACCGACATCTGCCGCTTCTTGCCGCCCCGCTTGGCCCGGTGCGGCTTGGGCGGGGACGGCCGCACCGACTCCGACTGGTCGGAGCTCAGGGAGTCGTTCCGCAGCATGGTCTCCACCTTCTCGCGCTTGGCTTTCCGGATGAGGACGGCCGAGCCGGGGTCCAGGCGGCCCTGCTTCCTGAGGGGCTCCTGCGCTTTGAGCTCGGGGGCTTCTGTGGCGACCGGCCCATGCCTGGGCGCCGGCGGGCTGTGGTTCGTGAGCGGCTTTGCCCCCGGCGCCCTGGCCTCCACCGACCTCTCAGCCTGGTAGGCCCGCGGCGAGTCCGGCGGCGAGGCCCTGGCGGCCGCCGGCGCGCGCTTGCCGGCCTTGCTCTCGGGTGGCGCGGCGGTGGCCTCGGTGCGCGGGAGCGCCACGTCGCTGTGGCGCCGCTCGTGCCTAGCGCGGGACACCCGGGCGTGCATGCGCATCTGCTGCTCATCGGGCGGCGGTTTCACTGGGTACCGCGCCAGGTTCGGGTCGCTGCGGTACCTGGTCTGGTACTCCTCCTCCTTCCTCTGCTTCTCCTGGTCCGCCGGTTTGCCCTCCTCTCGCTTCTCCGGCACGTCGGGGTAGTCCTGCGATCTCCCTTTCTCCAGCCTTCGGCCTTCCCGCCTTTCTTTCCTCTCCCGCTCCTCCACTGCCCCGTCCCCGGGCTGCACAGGGGTCTTTGGCACCCGTTTGCGTTCGCTCTTCTGGGCCCCTTTGCCGTTTGGCTCTGACAGTCCTGGCGCCTTCTTCCTGTGATACACAGAGGAACGTCAAGCAGAGCAGCTTACAGACTTGAGAAATTCCTTTCTTTGCATTTCCAGTCTTATTTCAAATGATTAATTATAATTCGATTTAAAAACAGATGGTTAGGAACCACATTAAACCCGCATAGCTGATTAGCTTTTGAAAGAGCCTCTTTTGCATGACAGTGTATTCAAGGGCTTAAAACTTTCTTTTCACACTTGAAGTTACTGACCTTATCAATAAAAACTATCAAAAAACAATAAATGGACACGTTTTAGTCTAACCTTCGCTTATGACTTACAGCGTTGAGGATGAAAATATTGATAAAAAATATAGAAGCAAAAGGTATCAGAGAGGCAGCGACATGGCACTTGGGCCATGTACATCTCATTTAGCTCTGACCCTGATCCAGGTTCGGGTGACACTCCAGTACTTGGGTTCCTGCTCTCCACCCCTACCATGTGACACCTGAATTCAGCTCCCAGCCCCCAGCCTCAGCCTGACCCAGGCCTGGTATTTGGAAAGTGAGACAGGTAATCAGAGATAGCATTTGTCAAATAAGACGAATAAATGTGTATTATCACTGCGATATGTATTTTATATTTATATTTCATATAAATATACATAGTGACAATCTTTTTTAAGGATGTATTTATTTGAAAGGCAGATTTACACAGAGAGGGACAGAGATCTTCATCTGCTGGTTCACTCCTCAAATGGCTGCAATGGCCAGAACTGCCTGTACAAAGCCAAGAGCCGGGAGCTTCTTCCAGGTCTCCCACAGGGATTCAGGAGCGCAAGCCCCTGGACCTTCTTTGCTTTTGCAGGCATTTAGCAGGGGGCTGGAACAAAAGTAGAGCAGCAAGGACTTGAACTGGTACCCACATTGAATGCCAGTGCCCTAAGTGGCAACCTCACTTGCTGTGTCACCACGGCATCAGCTCAAATACTGACAATATTTTGTAATGAATTTTTAAAATGAGTGTTATACAAGTGTGTACATTTCAGAAATTAAATCTCATAACACTTCAACAGAATAAAAGTAATTTTAACTTCATTCTATGCCTCCAAACATTTCAACACAGTTACTATTTTTTTTTGAAAAAAAAAAAAAAAAAACTAAATGGCTAAACCACAGCTTTGGTTTTAACTTGCTCATGGAAATATGATAGAAATATTGAATTTGTTATTCATTCTTCCTCTGTATTCTTTCCTCTCCATGATTTTACAGTATGATCCAAATGAAGAAAAGTTCTAAGTTCAAGTTCTCCCTGCATGCTACTGAAAACAGTGGCAAAGAGGGAGATGTATTTGACAATACTTGAATTATACAGATGTTTCATTCACTTGTCCCTTCTTCATGCATGTAATTTGGAAAAGCTTCAGTAAGTATATTGCAAGTTATGCATAGGAGGTGTCTAGGCTAAGCATTCTGACTCTATACGTTGTAATGTACAATTAAAATAGAGACAACACAACATCACCCAGAAATTCTAAGGATCTCAGAAGGACACCAAGGTAAGATCATTTCATCCAAAAATGAACAATAAAAATTGTAAAACCATCACATGTTTAAAGGGTCAGTCTTTGCTAAGATATGTAATAGGGGTGAATCTGAAGAGAGCGATCATGTTAGAAAGGGTAACCATTTTCAAATGGCAGAGGAACCCAAAGTAAGGGGATTTCTGAGTCTGGGACAGGTACCTAACATCAGCCCATTAATATAAAAGTGAGTTGAATCTGAAGTCGGAACTGTAAGAATGGCTTTATAATTTTAGAATAAAAGGGTTCTAATATGAACACACAATTATGAAATATTTGCACTAGAATGCATTGACTGTAGTACATTCAGTATCAGATGTTTATTCTGAATCCATTTACTTTTCATAGTATGGTGATAAACACTTATCTTGCAGACTTTATAGGTAGGATTAAAAATGAGACACCATCTATGAAGACGTTTTATGAAAGTTTAGAGTACTTAGTGGATGGAAAGAGAATTCTCCCTGATTCTTACATTTTCTTAGTTTGCCCTTATGTGATCCATTTCCCCAGCTCCTAAGGAACCTGGGTCAAGCTTTACTCAACAGCTTAAAGCAGAATATCATTTTTGCCATGTTGTTTCTCTTGGAGGTTTCCTAATCCCATTTCTCCTTTCTACTGCTCCTACAACTGTTGCTTCCTCATCGTTTTATATATTTATATCAGCAGGAAAGGTATTTGTCCTCATCAATCTCCTTACTTTTTTTTCTATAAAAGTCAAAACAAAAGTCTGCATTCAAATCTCATCCTGATTTTTTGTAGTTTTTACTATATGGTAGAAAGAGACATATGTTTTCCCAGAAATGTCACATTTCTAAATTCTTTCTCTATTTTTAAAGATATCATCCTTTATCCGAACTCAAACTGCACTTTCAATATTTTTGTCTCTTGATAGTTTGTCATCAAATTCTATTAATTCTAGCTTTGCTGAGGTATCTCTGTTCTTCCAATTTTCTCTCAGAATATTTGAAGTATACTCATTCTCTTCTGCATTGTCCTGTAATCTTTCTGCTTCCCCTGTATAACAATTCACAGCTTAACTCAGAGGCTTTTTTTATGTGGCTCCCAGAGTATAATATGTAGACAAGTATTTTCTCATCTTATCCAGATTACTATCCTGGCTTTTTACCTAAGAATCCATCTTCCCCACGATATGACATGATCTCTTCCTATGGGCATGTCGGAGAAAAGGCCATGTCCTAAGAATCCTCATCCCTCCTGGTTCCTGGCGCAAGGTTTTCTGCAGTAAATGTATATATATGTTCCCCAACATGGGATGATTTGACATACTTTTTAAAAATTTTATGATGGCACAGAGAGGATATACATTCAGTGGATCTGTACTTCAAATCTTATGTTTTGATCTTTTCCAAGGCTGGTGATGTGTAATAGGAGATTCTCTTGCAATGATGAACAGGTCCAGCAAGCTTTGGCTACTGTTAAATTTCATAACCACAAGGATAAGTTACCACAACTTACAGCACATGGTTTTGCTAAGTTATTGTGCTCACTTGGTTAGGTGTATGGGTTTACTGAATCACAATATCATCTTTAAGTTGAGGAACATCTCTATATATTGCCAACTGGCTTGACTAACAGTTATATTCCTTGAATAATTGTAGTGTGCAGGTTGTAAACACATGTTCTGTTTAATAACCGGCAATGACTTGTTGCCAATTACTGTGGTAAAGCTAAGATTAGAATCACAATCTGCTTAATTAAAAGTCCTTAATCTATGGTATGGGTTTTATTTATAAGTGGAATGAAATCATTGCTTATTCCATTCACTGAGATAAATAAGATTTTCACAGACACAAGCAATCGGACCTTGCTGAGGTGTTAACAACAGCTACTTCTCCAAAATGAAGAAGAGTACTTAAAATGTTCAAGGAGAAATGGAATTATTTTGGTGCCAACATCTTTAAAATTCATGCATAGTTTTGTTTTCTTCATTATATGCATTCTCCATCAAAATTTTTAATATTCCCATATTTCTTAGTTCGTAGCATCATGTCTGGCCATAAATAAATTTTTGAATCAATCAGTTGAAGTAAAGTATCTGTCCAAATCTTGTTTATTGGATTTTCATCATGCTTAGGATAAAATCCAGGGTAGCCTGCCCCACTCAGTCCCTTGCCAGTCATCTCCTCCATCTCCCTCTTGCCCTGCAGCCAGTGGCTATTCTTGAGAAGATCATCCCATTGGAGTTGTTCCATCAGGTTACATGACTATGAAGATACCAGGAATACTATCCATTCATCCCTGTGGTTAATTTTTAGTCACTTTTTGGGACTCGACATAGAAGAAATATTCTTGAGGAAGACTTACCTGCGATAAATCAACATCCAAATCATATTTTCTCAGAGTACACTTTTAATAAAGGACTACTTCTATAGTTGAAAGTGATCTGACACCCGTGACTCCAAGATGGGAAGTTAACAGCTGTCAGATGGCTAAGCTTATGTAAGCAGCTGTTCATCCCATGAAGGGAAAGCTTGTCAACCAAGCTCTTCTAAGGAATAATGTATCCCAGAGAGATAGAAAAAGCACATCAGGCTCTGTATGGCCTTTCATGTGCAGTCTGAGAAGTAAAAATTCCAAAGTATTGAAAATGTGTTTTCATTAAAAACAAGATCTTTTGCTTACAGGGTGAGTAAACTTTACCTCTCTCTGGGAGGTTCACTTTTAGACCTGGATGAAGTCTGCTTCTGTTCGGGCCCAATGGCTTGCTGCACAGGCTCAGCCCCTTTTCTCCTGTCTGGTGGTCCACTTGGAGGAGTGGCATCCTGCGAGGAGACAGCTGCTGTGCTCAGGGGTGTCTGCGATCGTGACCGCTCTTGGAGTCGTGCTTTCTTTTCTCTTGGGACCTCAGAACCGGCACCTGTAGCAGTATCACTCAGGGTTCCATCCTGACTCGCTTGCTGAGGGCCACTTCCAAAGAACCATGCCCCAGATTTGGTTAAAATTTCTTGCTGCTTTCGACATAAATTGCATACCCACATAACCTATTTGAAGAAAAAGAGAAAATATAAAATTTTTATGCTAGTTTTAAATGATTTATTGTCAATGCATTAAAATATATTGTGTGGAAGAAAACAGTTCCATATTATATTTATTCTTGCAAAATGATTTTGTACAAGTCACAGCACAATATATGACTGCTTGGAATGGGAACTATCTTGTTTTTACATCAACATTTCTAGTTTGATGATTCTGAGTTTCTTTTTACCATGTATCTGTCACCTGTCATATTTTCTGTGATTGACTCTGAAGCTTCATTTAAAATACCTGCCAGTAAATGTGTCCTAAGGGAGGTATTTAATTGCTTAGAAAAATGTCATAAGGAGCTATAAAACCAGCATTTACATAAACTTTGTTAAAAAACTTTGACAATATCTTCTCAAAAATCATTTAATATTGTTATTCATATGAAACAAAGAAAATATTAGCTCCCCCAAAAAGTCACACAGTATTTTTTCCATAGTTTATTCAGTATAAACTAAATCAAGCTTATTTTTACACCATAAGATGTCATTTTCCCTTTCACTGTAGCTAAAGCCGAAAATCTGAGGATAAGTTTATTGCATGTGACTATGTAAATGTAACATTTCCTTGGGGAAGCTATTTACAACAATCATTTAGAGACATGTCCACTGACAAATTATAAGTATTAAAATAATCCAGGCTCCTAAAGAAAAATGTCAAGTTTTCTGTGATATGTATGGAACATTAAAAAAAAATAGGAATGAAATGGTCACTTTGGGATGTTTGCTCTTTTTGGATCATGTTTCTGCTTCAGTGGAACTGTGGTCTTGTGGTCTTTTTTACTTTCATTTATTAAATATTATGATTGTGGAAAATTAAGCCTGTGAATATAGCATGGATCAAAATTATACCTCTGCAAATATTTTTAAAAAGGGAAGAGAGAACAGGTGTGGGGAAGTAAAGGAACTAGGGATGTAGGGCTGTCTTCTTGGAACAGCACCTATGATATGCAAAATCTGTTCTCTGTATTAAAAAAATGAAATTAAAAAAAACAAAAAATGTTAAAACATGCATAATCACTTGAAATAAACGTATGTAACTACTCTCATCTTGATGTCATACAAGATGAATTCAACAATGAGGATGGTGGCCATAAAGATAATGAATCATAATAACAACATACTAACAACCAGTAAACCAATAGACACAACAATACAAGGTGCCAGCAGCCCCATAAACTCTCTTTACAAATAACCTGAGTGCCTCTGCTTTTATTTCACTACGATTTCACCTTGTCCTTGCTGCCTCAGTTACTTTCCTTTGATTTTTTTAAATTTATTTCTGATATTTAGATTCTATGGATAATACCCTAAGGAAAAACTGATTAACAAACTCCAGGTCCTTGCTTTTACAAATCCTGACTCAGTCAATCATTATTATTCAAAATTATTGCCGAAAGATGAAGAAATCCTATACATAGTGAGAAAAAAAATGAGATAGCAACAGTGTTGTTTAGTTGACACAAAAACACAAAAACATGAAAGTACTAAAATACACAGGGAGAAAATAACTATAGCGATAGAATAAAACAAACCCAGAATGAGAATAACAAAGAAAAGTCATATGCATATGCATGCATTCACACACACGCACACACACACACACACTACGCACACATGAGATGAACTGGTAAAAACAGCTTCCATGCAAGAAAAATCAGACAAGTTAATAAAATGGGAAAGGCCAAGACTTCAAAAGAAATGCTTGCTGTAAATGTTTGACACTGATGAAGCTTAGTCATTCCTCTGGACTTTTCCAAGTCATAAATGGAAATAGGCCAGGTTGACAAAAGCTGTTAGTTATTAAATCTACGTAAAGTTTTATAATTGATATCACCTAAGTCCCAATAACTAAGATGTTAAACTAGATAATTCATTACATAAGCACATACTAAAATGCAAAAATTTTGGAATGCAGCTTCTGTTTAAAATGCTTGCAAAATAGGGATATACTTTCCATATTGCATTACCACTTCTTCGATTTTATGTAGTCCCTTTAAAGTCCTGATTGCCTGATGATGGACTAGTGATAACAATACAGAGAGCAAGTTCCAAATATGTGCAGTTCCAAGTACATTTTGAATATGTACAGAATTGCGAATGGGTCAATAAAATCAACAAAATCTATAATTATTAACTAACAGTAACCTTACAATTTATTTTATCTCATTTGAAATTTAAAAGTTAATAATTAGTGAATGAGTAAAAGTAGAACAAATGCTTTAACATACCATTTATTCACTTTTGTCTGTGATACTTCATTTATTTTTCCTAATATTTAGGAAAGTATTGCCTAAAACTAAATGTTAATATCTATTTGTCATGTAAAACATTTTAGAAGTTATATTTTAAAATTAGCTGTACACATGTTAACTTTTCCTCCTACTTAAAATCAGAATTAGAAAAACATTAAGATATTTGCTTATTAAAATACTACCTCCAGATTTTAATTGTTTATTTATACCACGTAATTTGACAATTAAAAAGAAAAATGCTCACATATATGTTAAACAAGCATATGACAGATTATAATAGGACATTTACATAGTTTTCGATATAACTCCCATTACATAGTTCATATGGCAGGAATAAACAAAAGTGAGTCTCCCAAGTATTAGGAAGCATTGTCACATGTATTTTTAGGTTCTCTTTTAAATTGGTTTTATTATATTTACTTGAAGCTACACATAATCCAAAAGCGAAAAAGGGAGACTTTCAACAAAAGAACAGGATAAAATACAACTCTATCTGTAAAAATAATGCTTTTCTCACACACACACTTTACCAGACTGAGTTATAGCCTGATTAAATACTCTAGGATATATTCCAGATACATCTAAACTATAGCAGGTTTGTGCAATAACTAGGTAACAATTCAGTTGTTAAATAATCAAATGCAACTCGATGGACTGTTCTGATGCCAATTGGCTTCTGAAACCACACACCATACTCCAGGAAAATGACAAATAAGTAAAATTTTATTTTAACCATTAGCATTTTACATTTATTTTTTTCCACTTAATGAATGATTCTGAAGTATAGTAGACAATTATGGAATCCACAGGAATTTTTTATACAGAGAAATAAAAATTATATGCCTCCCACTATATATAGAGCGAAAATAATATGAATAAAGCTATGGGTTTAGCAAGAAAAAAAATTGCTTTTCATTTGCCTTCACATGAAGTGTTTAGAGACTCAGCTACAGTGAATAAGAAATGTGCCATAGATTTACCCTTGGTTATATTACGAAGGTCATTCTTTATGGTGAGATCCAGAATCCTTATATTGACACAGATGTCTTGCTTATAACTATTCGTCTGAGATCAAGCATGAGAGCATTGAGAACACCTATTCACTGTTTTCATTTCAAAAAAATAAAGTGACATTATACTAAAGTTTCTTTTTTATGAATATATTTTAAGATTGATTTTAATTTCATTAGTATTTTGTAATTAATAAGCACACTACCATTTAAAAAAACATATGCAGGGCAGAAGACTGGAGATAATTAACCTTACAGGTGTTGTATTTTCTGAAACTTTTACTCATTTTTCATACTTCTGTCTTCAGCTAAAATAGTTATTACGGTGTAAGATGGGAAGAAGTTACGCAGTCATGCCTTAATGCTGAATAACTGAAACAAGAGAGTAGAGGATAGTAGATGACTGAGAGGAACAGAAAAAGCACATTAAGTTTTTGTTATATTGTATTTCCCTGATATTTTTCTTTTTTGTTCCTATAAGTTTATTGTTACTCTTTGGAAGTTTATAAAATATATTATGTTGATTTCTGAAAAATAAAACAGAAATACGTGTCTTCTGGCACTGTATTTAAGGCGATGTGTAGTACAAGTGTTGTGGAGACATAGTGCAGTCTGCATCTCCACATCCAGTCAAGGATGGACTCCCGGTGAAACTGTTAAATACATCCTGGCAGCAGGATGCTGGACTCTCTGTCATTGTCCATGCCTACAATGTTGGGAAACATTTCAATAGTGGACTTATGACTGTTCATGAAGGGCTGCCCATCATTATACCAGAGGAAAAATCAGTGTGTGTGTGTTTAGGGGCGACACTTGGAAGGCAGAAGGGCAATCCCAGAGCCAATGGATCTATATCATAAAATAATAATAATAAATATAAAATATGTCATGTACTTCTTTTTTCCTTTTTAATGAGTTGTGCACTGACATCCTCACTATTTCATGAATAACATTTTGGTTTCACTGTCCATGCCAAAAAAGAAAAAAGACAACTTAGAGTCCACAGGAAATCTGTGGTCAACTTATCATTTTAATATTATAGTATGAGTATTTCCTTGCTATTCTAAAGGATTACGCAACCTTTCAATCTTTCAATAAGTATAAATATCCTACAGACATATTTCACTTACCTAACCATTAAACCTCCTACATTTCTTCACATTAACAGAATTCTACAGTAAACAAATGTGTTTTTTTTTTTTTTTGCCAGTACATGTTCATATTTACAGCCATTCCTAAACAGGACATTGCAGAAAAGATTGCATTATTGGATAAAATCTTAGAATACCTTTACGCATTTGCTCCTGTCATCACTGTGATTATAGTTAGGGTTTTAGTATATTTTGTAAAGTTGTTTGCTAAAAAAGGTTTTACTATTGTAATCAAAGAATTAACAACTGCATTTTATAATCTTATAAGTTGATGATGTTCCCAAACTCTTGATGTGTCATGTTTCTTTTTTACAAAAATGTTTTTATTTAATTTATTTGAAAGAGATAGGGAAGGACAAAGAAAAAGAAGCATTTTTCATCCATTGATTGACCCCTTTTCAAATGCCTGCAACAGTCAAAGGTAGACCAGATCTAGCTAATGCTGAGTACTGGGAAATCAAGCCAGTCCTCCACTATCGATGTCAGAACCTACCCACTGAACTGTCACCTGCTTCCTACCAGGGTGCACATTAGCAGGAGGCTGGTATGGACAATGGAGCCTGGACTCAGGCAAGCCAGGGCAGGATTCACGTGCCCCAAATAAGGGCTTAAGTACTGCACCAATGCCGGCTCCTTGTACAGGTTTCAAATTTAACACAGCATAGTGTAAGGGATAGTGTTACGACTCTGTGAGGAAAGCCACTGTCTATGGGACTGCAATCCCAAATGGGCAAAGGTTAAACACCCAACAGCCCTACATCTGACTCAGCTCCTTTCTAATGTCCCTGGGAAAAGCTGTGTAAGATGGTCCAGGTCCTTGGGCCTGTGCACCCAGGTGGGACTCCCAGATAAAGCTTCTGGTTCCTTGCTTTGACCTGGTGCAGCCCTAGTCATGGCAGCCATTTTGGGAGTAAACCAGTGAATGGAAGATCAATTCATCTCACACTCTCCTTTTCTCTCCCTCTTTCTCTCTGCCTTCCCCTCTTCCTCTCCCTCTCCTTTTACTTCTCCCTCTCTGTAGTTATGCTTTCCAAACAATAAATAAATCTAAAAGAAAAAAAAGCATGGTGTGATTCCATTTAAATAGTAGCAAATAAAGTTGCAGAGCAAAAAGCCACATAAAAGAGGGAGATGCCAACACATTTCTAAAAGCTGCTAAGTGTGTAAGCAAAGGTGGTAATCAAAATTTAATGTTTTGCAAATCTGTCTTTTAAACCACAGGTTGAATGACGGTTAATCTTCCCAGAACTCAAAGAAGTTCTGTTTGAAAATGACAGATACCCCAGCTGGACACAAGTGAGAAGTTAAAATCAAGAAACTAAAGTCTTCATTCAAAACATTTAGTTTTCACATGCAATGAGTGATCACTCTCGGAAAAAAAATCTTTAATAGAGAGCTATTGTTAACCCACAAAGAGCACTCCTTGCTCTGTCAGGCAGAATGTCTTTATCCTTACGGCTTGCACCTCAGCTGCTCATTCAAAACACCTCCTGCATGTGCACAAAACACTGAGAAACAGCAAGCACAACTTACAGCACAGTCGTTTGCCTGATCTTTCCCAACTTTGTCTATTCGTGAAAGGTAAAGCACTACTAAGTATTTTGGTTTGAGGTAAATAAACTTGAAACATCTTCTAAGGCACTTCAAATAGCTCATGAAAAAAATGAATGACAAGCTAATTTGTTTTCATGCAAAAATCTTTTGTGTTCCATATATTGTCTCTTCATAATGCACACTTTTCATAAGCTTTCTTAAGCCTGTTAAATACCTACTGCACTTACAGCTAAGGATAAGTTTCATTTAGGTATCCCTCTTTACTTAAACCCCCAATGTCTTTTCAACCTTCTGGATTATTATTTACCAGAGAGTCAACTAGCGTGTTTAGATTACGCCTAAACTGCTATAGGTCAACTATGTTTCAAATGCTATGCATGCACCATGAAGACCACTGTTTCAATAAGGAGAAATGTTCCCAGTTTCAAATTCAAATGGGTCCCCTTTAGTCAAATTCCTTTATGTGATTAAGATTTTGTCATTTTCTTCTTGTACATACAATTATTTCTCCCAAACCCTTCTTCCTAGAGCCTCCATTCATCTGCTCCAAATTACTCTGCAGGCTTTTGTGAAGTTTGTTCATTGCGCGGCTTTCCTTGACTTCTTACTCTTTAGCAAAAGATCATCTGTTCTGGGCCTGGTGCAGTGGTTCAATCAGCTAACCCTGTCAAGCGCTGGGCACCATTTGTGTCGTGGTCTAGCTGCTCCATTTTCCATCCAGCTCTCCTTGCCTAGGAAAGCAGTAGAGGATTCCTAATGTAGGAGACCCAGAAAAAGTTCCTGGCTCCCGGCTTCGGATTGGCTCAGCTCTGGAACAGCCATTTGGGTAGTGAACCAGTGATGAAAGATTTTTCTCACTGTTTCTTCTCTGCATAAATTTGTGTTTCCAATAAAAATGCATCAATCTTAAAAAAATCAATTGTTTTAACCATCTTTCCCTCTTAGTATATATTTGTGTGTGTGTTAAAGAGACTATATAAGTGAAAAGCTTCCTAAGTTCTTCCAATTCTCAAAATATCTTATATATATGATGGGATGGCTATATGGATAAAGAATTACAGGGTCCACACAATTCTATGCATAGGCAACTCATCAACATACAATAAATCTTGTTTTAAAAAGTAATATACAAGTATAATATAGGAAAGAAACCATAAAATAACTTCTTAGCATAGAGGAGAATAAATATTTCAAAAGTAGAAGACAATTCCAAGAATAGAGATGTTATTGAACTTTATTACAAGGAATTGAAACAGAAAACTTCATGATACAAAATTGGTATATAATTTCAGTAACTCAAAGATATATTTCAGAGGAAGCAAAATCATGTTTTTGTGATGACTAAAATTTCTATTGTCTTGACTCTGTCGGGATCAAGGCATGTAGCAATAACAATGCATACTGAAGGAGGTGACTTACTTGGGACTGAATTCCAGTTCTCCTAACTTCTTACTATGCTAGCTGGGATAGGTAATATCATTTATATGTGCCATAGTCTCCTTGTTTATAAATAAGGAAGATAATGACTTCAGAGACCATATATGAAGATTAAGTGAGATATTGTACGTAACTGGGCTTAATATGTAGTAATGACTAAAATGCTATTGCTCTGATTTGATAATGACACACTGACATTTATCAAATATTGACAGTTTTATAATGTATATAATGGCTAAAGTCTTCACCTTGCATGTGCTGGAATCCTATATAGGTACCGGTTTATATTCCAGCTGCTCCATTCCCTTTCTGCTCCCTGCTTGTGGCCTGGGAAAGCGATATAGGATGGCCTGAAGTGTTGGAACCCTATACCTGCATGGGAGGCCCAGAAGTTTCAGGTTCCCAGCTTTGGATTGGTTTAGTTCCATCTGTTGCGGCAGCTTGGGGATTAAACCAGCAGATGAAAGATCTTTCTCTCTGTCTCTCCTTCTCTCTGTAGATCTGAATTTCCAATCAAATCAATAAATATTTTCAATAATAACAATAATTCATGACAGGATATTATTTATCTTATTAGAAATAAACAAAAATCACTAATTATATGTTTTCAAATTAAAGGCAACTATTCTTTTACAACATAAAGTGCTGTGCTATATATATATTTCTGATCTCAATAAATATTTTTGGAAGCATGTTTCAAGAGCTAAGCATGGCTCTAGGCATTGGGGACATGGCAGAAAACAAAACAGACAAAAATCTTATTCTGGAGTGCACGTTCCAATCAAGAAGACAAACAAAAGTAAAACACAATAGCAAACACAGACAGCATGCTCCATGTTGGCATGTACCAGAAACAGTCATAAAAGGAGAAAAAGTAGAGAGTTCCCCATGTGCTAATATGGCTTGATTTAAAACTGGGTAGTCAAGGAAACTTCACCAAAAAAGTGCTATGTGAGAAAACTGTGTTAGGCAGATATTTGAGGGAAAACATTTTGGGCAATAGCAACAACAAACCAAAGGAACAGGACCTGATGGAACTTATTCCTGATATTTTTAAGGATAAGCTGGAACTAAATACGGGTTGCTACATCAGATGCTACACTTGATCTTGGCCAAAAGGCCAAGAAGCAATGGGTTGCTACATCAGAAGATACGTTCAGAAAGAAAATAAACTGAGTAGATTTATGTAAGTCAAAGTAAAGACTTTTCCTTATATGATGAGAATAATGGGACTCACTGGAAGTTTAAGGACTGACATAAGTCTTAGGTTCTAACAGAGTCCCACCACTGGTTGTGGTGCAGACAAAATATACAGAATCAATGTAAAAGCATTGTGAGTCACATTCAAATATTGTTCATCTTACTCCCTTTTAGCCACTCTTGGTCAGCTATGTTCTGCAATTTTTTGTGTGTGTTAGCTTTTATTTTTCATCATTTTGGTGGTGCTTTATTTTTTGTTATGTCTGTCTTTGGCCAAATATCCTTAGGCAACTATAACTGTAAAAGAAAATAGAATGATCAAAACTTTCTTTTTTTCAGGAAATACAATTCTCCTTTCAACCTACCTCTCTTCTATTCACTTTCTTTTCCATTTTCTTTAAGTTAGTTGCTTAAGTAACAGAAGCTTATATATCCCTATATTGTTATATTATTAAAAGATTTATTTTGTATTTGTTTGAAAGGTAGAGCTACAGAGAAAGAGAGAGAGAGAGAGAGTTCTTCCATACATCTATTGGTTCACTCCCCAAATATCTCAACAGTAGGGTTGAGCCAGGCAGAAGCTAGGAGCCAGCAGCTTATTCCAAGTCTCTTACAGGGTGCAGGGACCCCAGTTCCTGGGCCTATCCTCTGCTGCTTTCCCAAGTACATTACCAAGAAGGTGGATCAGAAGTGAAGCAAAGAGGACTTTAATGGTTATACATATGGGATGCTACTGCTGATGATATTGGTTTAACCCATTATATCACAGTTCCCCATCGCCACATTTTTATACCTAAGTTATTTCTCACAATTATATTTTTTATGCACAAGATTGATTTTTTTAGTCCCAATAAGAGTTAAAATTAAAAAGTAAATATACTCTAGAATGAATTAATTAGATGAAGGACTAGTTCTTTGAGAAGATTAAAAAAATTAATGGGCATTTCACTAAACAAAAAATATATATTTACCAAGGGATAATATGATCATAGATTCTAGACTTATTGAAAGGAAAAATGAGACAATGTGATTAAACAAACAAAAATGTGGCTTTATGGGGAGACAAAGACTAAGCAGGTAATTAAAGTAAAACGAAGTCTTAAGGCTGGATTTTTAATTGGTAGTTTTGGAGAGCATTAGCATTGATATTAAAGCAAACTTTAGGAACCTTTTCATCTTTTATTTTTTTTTCTGATAAATTCAGTAATATAGTTAAATCAGAGACATTTCTCAGAAGTTAAAATGACCAAAACTGACAGAGGAGAAACGCAATGCTTAAACATGCATAACCAATAAAGAAATTGAATTCATAATGAAAATCTAATTTACAATGAAAATGCCAGAATCAAAAATGTTCACTGTAAACTTCCCAGAAATATATTTAAAGCATAGATGATAGAAGCTAGCATGGTAGAATGGGTTAAATCATCACTTGAACCATTTGCATCCTATATTAAAGATTAAGTCTGAGCTACTCCACTTTTGATCCAGCTGCAGGGAAGCTGTAATGGCTTCTTACTCTTCTTGCAGTGGTCCTTCTAGCACTATTTCCTCGACTCCTCTACACCTAGGTATGCTCAAGGCTTCTCAGATTCAAACCAGTTCAACCACTTAATACATTGGTCTACCTCTGCCATGACTGCCTGCAATTATACATCACCTCTGATGGATGATAATAGTGTGAGAGCTTCATATTATATCAATAATTTTATGAATAATATAAGGCATCCATGAAAATACAAATACTATGCATAATAAGCGGTAATAATAAAGAGACAGAGGAAGAGAGACAGAATGGTAGGAAAAGATGGAGACAGAGAAATAGGGAAAGTAGAGACAGAATGAGTGGCGGGAACAGCAAAAAGAAGGAAAGAGGGAGAAGTAAGGAGGGAAAGAAATGGGGGACAGAGAGAGAGAGAGAAAGAGAGGAGAGCAGAAACAAATCCACTGGCAATACAGAAATATAGAAACCAAATATGAGACATATTATTTTGTCTGAATCATTCTTTAAGCTAGTTGACAATATGTAGAATGTAAAGAGAATGAGAAACCATATAAAGAAAACAAGCTATATTCCAGAACTCAAAATTAAATTTACTAGAAGATTGAGAACACCATATACTGCAAATATTTAATAATTAGGGAAAAGGAGCTTCAGGTGTGCAAACATAAAACAATTATAAGGTGAGAGAAACATTAATAACTCTGATTTGATCAGTATACTGTACTTACAAAAATATTACATTGTGCTCCATAAATGTGAGAACCAATACATATTAATTAAAGATTATAAAGCATTACTCTATCTTTCCAATAATCTGTAGAAAAATTGAAATGTTTAAGGTTCTGGCAATGCTAACTAATCTGCTAACCTGATTTCATCTTCACATATTGAGCAAATGTATCAAATTATCACACTGTCCTTCACACATATGTATGATTAAAAAGTTTAAAAGCATAACAAAAATAGAAGTTAGGATCAGCAATAAAATTATTGTAAGACATTTAGGCTCAAGTAGGTAGATGAAAATGTCACTAAAATACTAAACCAAATAGATGGACAAAATCACATGGGATATGGTGAGTTTTATTATAGAATTGAAGCCAAGGTTTAACACATATAATTGGAGCCTTTAAGAAGAGAATAAACATGTGAAACAAAATCACTATATGATGTCATAGCTTTTCCAAGACTGCTGTGAACTGAATGTCTGTGTCACTCACAAATCTGTTACTACTCTCCAGTGATAGTATCAGAACTGTAGACTTTGTGAAGTAATTAAATTCAGATGGTTCATGGGAGTGACACCCTGATGATGACATTTGTGCTTTTACAAGAAGAAACCAAGCCATTCTCTCCTGCTGCCATTCTACAAACGATATACCAAATCAGACACCAGATCTGCTCTCACTTTATGTTGTAATTCTATCAGTATCATGAAAAATAAATGTTGGTTAGGTCATTCAGTCCATTGTATTTCATTATAGCAATATGGAGTACATTATTGACATAGATCAAACTACAGATTTAAGAATTATGGCAAACTACGTAAAATATATTCAAAAGACCCAATGGCTAAGTGCATCATAGTAAAACTACAGAAATCCAAAGCAAATTCCTCCAAAACAGCCAGCAGAAAAAGGACATCTTATTTTCAATGGAGTAACAAAATATTGATGACTGTCCTGTTTAATAGAAGTCTGAAATACACTGCAGTTACGTTTGTGGTGAAGGAAAATAAATGCAAAATGAAATGTTATGAGAGTAAAATTATTTTTTAAGCAATTTTTTTATTCAAACCCAAAATGAATGTGCTAATAGCAAAATCACAGGAAACAATAATGAAAAAATTTAGCAGAAATGCAAACAAAGATACAGGAAGAATTGAGAACAACAATTTGCAAATCCAAGTATGTTTAAGTGAAACAGAACAAGTTCAGAAAGGCAAACACCACATGACCTCACTCCTACGTGAAATCAAAAAGAGTTGATCTCACAGAGGTTGGGAGTGTGAAGGTGGTCACCAGAGACTCAAAATGAAAAGAGGTAGGAAGAGATGTGGAAAGGTCAATTAATGTGCACTAAAACACTGTGACACAGCAGTAAGAAGTTGCATTCCACTGCACATTTGTACCGCATTTCCTCTATTAATTTATCTGTTGATGGGCATTGATTGGAAACCATGAAATATGCCACAATGCACACAAAACAGTAAAGATAACCTTTGAGATACTAATTTCATTTATTTTAGCTACATGTAGGAATCTTCATAAAGTCAGCAGAAAATTGTCAGTGAAAAAACTCTAAATAGATTTTTTTTTCACAAACATAAAGTTAATTTTATTCAATTTTACATGAATAATTTGAAGTATCTACAAGGGATTGCTGGGTCACAAGGTAAGTTTATTTATAGATTTTCTGTGGAATAGAAACTCTGTATTGTTTTCCATAATGACCATATCAATTTATATTCTAGCCAACAACACACTGGGTCCCTGTTTTCCACACCTTCACTCAATCTCATTTTCTGATTTGTTTATAATAGTCATTCTAATAGAAAAGAAATGATATCTTCATATGGTTTTTGGTTTGTATTTACTTGGTGATCAATTATAATAAGCATCATATTTTCAGCCAATTTTAGCCTTCTTTGCAAAAATGTCTGTTTAGTTTCTTTGCTCATTTCATAGACCTGTTGGTTCATTATTGGATTGCCTCAGTTCCTTACATATCTCAGATACAACTAATTATTGGGCACATGGTTTACAAATATTTTCACCTATTCCATAGGTTGCTGCTTTGGTTACGCAGACGCACTTTAGTTTGATAAATTCTGACTTTTGTATGCTGGTTTTTTTCACCTGGGCTTTTTGTATCATATCCAAAAAATCATTATAACAACCAACGTCAAGGATGTTTCCCCCTTTACATCATTTCCTGGAGTTTTATGGTTTCACATTATACATTGAAGTGTTTTAGTATTTAATTACTAATTATTTTTCCTTTCTCTCATTGCTCTCTTCTCTCTGTCTTTATATATATACATATATATATATATATAATTTATAATATATATATATATAATTTTCCATCTTCATTTATTGAAGACACTATCTTTTGTCCATTGTTTGGTCTGTAAAATGTTAAAAATCAATTGACCATAAATCTATGGGCCTATTTCTGATAATTCTATTTTGTTCTATCATTTTTCATGTGTTTTTAAATGCCAGTGCCATACTGTCTTGTTGACTACACCTTAATAATATAATTTTAATCCAGAAGTCTTTCTCTTCTTCTTTCTTTTCTCCTCCTTCTTTTCCTTGTGATTCCACACCTTATTCTCACCCAGAAACACCTGACAATATTGTAAGAGCTCCCATGTTTTCCCCAGGGTAAATGCCCTGAAATGTTCAGTTTTCTGAGCATTTATTAGAAGCTAGAGAATTGAACTAGCTCTCTGATCATAACATTTGTACTTTCTGTTTGCAGGGAACAGAGGGAATATACATTTAGGGAACCCATGGGTTGGCTGGTTGGCTGCAGAGGAGATGAACCAAGTGGTTTGAGGCAGGCTTCCTGATGAATTCATGAAGTGTTTAGTAGGGTCTTCCTGCCTGTCTACTCCCCAGCTTTTCCCAATCACTCAGTTACATGAACCACCTCAATAATTTGATAAGGTAAGAAGATGGGCCTCTTGGGCAGAATTCTGCACACACAGGAAAGCGAAGAATATATGTACTATGTGTTTACTTCCCCTGTGGGAGTAATCGGGGCCCAGATATCTTCGGTTGGCACTGAACTGTACTGCCTTGAGGAAAGTGAAATGCAGGCAAGGGAAAAGTTTCTTTTTATGCTCCCCAATATGTCTGTTCTCAAACAATGTGCTCAAAGTTCCCATGAATGACTCCCAGACATTCATGAATATATTTTATCTGTGGGTGGTTGTCAAAATAAGTACTTCCATAAGGAGACAACAGAAAGCACTTTTTCTTTCATTTTGCTCATTTCAGTTACTCATCTCACTAGCTTCTTTCACTTTCATTAAGTTGTCATAGTGTGCTCCTGATTGGTTTTTAAAGACTTATCTATTTATTTGATTACTTGAGAGAGCAGCTCAGAGATCTTAAGATCTGCATTTTAAAAATGTTTAATATGTAATTATCCTCCTGGCATGTTAAATTTACAGCTGCTGCACATCTGATGTTCAGAGTACATATGTGTATACATATGTGTATATACAGTCACGAATATATGAAATATATAAAGAATTTTGTATACAATGTGTAAAAAATGCTTTCCAGGAATCAAGTAGTCTGCTAAGTAGGAATAATTCATCTCACAGTATGGAAATGATACTTCCAAGTAATATAATTAGTAGCATATTCATGGTTATAATTAATTCAGTGCCTTCATTAGTTGGGAACCATGTTCTCAATAGTGTTTCCTTCTGCATCCATTAAGCCTAGAAGCAGCAAAACAAAATCATGTCCTGTAATTTAAAAATTCTGAATATATATTAAAATGTAAAAAAGTTTTTATGGCACTACAATAACCTGTGCAATCAAATGCAACAATACAACTGCTTGTTATACTCTTAAGACTGTCAGATTATCTGGAACCCTCAATCACGTTCATCAAAATAATCATCATATCAAATCAAAAAAAGTGGCCCATCAAATCCCAGATGCTTCTCCTATCCAGTCCTCAGAACCCTTACTAAGTTTAATTTCAAACATTCTTTGTGCATCAAACACGTAAATCTAAAGTTGTTCAACCACAAGTATGCCGCACGCTGTTTTATTTGATCAGATAATGCTGATTTTTGTTTCACTGCATAAGAATTGCAATACATTTACAAATTTTTTACTTCAGTATTTAGGAGCTAATAGAGATTGCAAAATGGCTATGTAAAAATTTCATTTCTCCTATGTTTGTTATGAGAAAAGTATTCCATTGTGGTTCTTGCAAACGTGAAGATTAGTAAGTCTTGAAATATTATTTCAAATGTCTGTCTGCAGTAAAGAGAAAACTCCTTACTAGCTGCCTTAAAAATCAATGCAGGGCCCATCATGGTAGTCCAGTAGCTGAAGTACTGGCCTTACATGCACTGGGATCCCATGTAGGCAGTTCTAATCCTGGCAGCTCTGCTTCCCCTTCAGCTCCCTCTTATGGCCTGGGAAGGCACTTGAGGACACCCCAAAGCCTTGAGACCCTTTGCCCAAGTGGGAGATCCAGAAGAAGCTCCAGGCTCCTGGCTTTGGATTGGCTCTGCTCCAGCCATTGTAGCCATTTGGTGAGTGAATCAGTGGATGGCAGATCTTCCTCTCTAGCTCTCCTCCTCTCTGTATATGTGACTTTGCAATAAAAATAAATAAATCTTTAAGAAAATCAATGCATATCGTAGTTCAAATATAGTACTTAACCCGGAAAAGAATCAATTAATCCACCTCTCTTATTTTGAAGACAAGTAAACTGATTCAGAGTCCAAGCACTCAATGTTTAGTTAAGATGTTTTAAGGAGGAACAGTGCAAGGGGAATACACACACACACACATCTTGCCTCCTAATATAAATTTCAGCTACTGGAAGTCTCTCCATAAACACTGACGCTGCCTAATGCACAAATACATATATACATGTGCAGTGGACACAGACCACACAGAACATAATGACAACCTGCAGTCTAAAGTTAATGTTGGTAATATAGCTGAGAATAGACTACAAAAAGATTTTTTAAAGATGTCAAAAAATGTATGAAGTAGATGGATAAACTGGCTTATAGAAAACCTAAAATTTGCTCAAGAACTGCATCTCAAAATTTTTGAACCTGATATCATATATTCAGACTAATCCTGATCCTGTTTTATTTTTCCATTAAACTAGAGCATATTCCTTCCCAACTCGGAAGTCTTTCAGAAAGCCTAGAGAAAAAATATTTTTGGTGGCATTTATGACCATGAAAATGGCCCACCTGAATCAATATAATAGTAGCATGGCTATAGCAATTATGTTTCCAAACATTAATAGCAAGAAAAGTGCTTCCAAAGGCAACAATACAAAAGGAACCCTTTGTCCTTTCATCTCAGAGTCCCTGCTTTGAGAAAATGGCATGAATGGAAACCTGAGAAGTCAAACAGAAAAAAACTCTCATTGATAGATTCAGGAAAACAGCCAGGTAAATGGGGATGAGGCAATAGCTATCTTACATTTTGTTGACTTCAGTGCATTAAAAACCATTAAGCAACTATAAAGTGAACACTTTTGGTTATGCTAGCTTGAGGGATTTCTGCATAGTAAAATATATTAAGTAATGAAGGCAAAGGGAATCAAATATTCTTTAATATTTTATTCATTAACACAAAAGTATTCAAGTCCCATATTACAGTGTTTTTAATAACTCATGTTCTGACATCTCAAGAAGATAGAATAGTTATTGTTTAGTTACCATCCCCAACTCTCATCCTGCAAAAGAAAGACTTGAGCAGACTTTACTAGGTATTTATTTTGTAGCATAGGAGAGCACTTCAGAAAGTTCATGGAAAATATAACTAGTTTATTTTTATGCAAAGTTGTTTTAAATCCATGCATCTTGCTATCATAATAAGAGTTTTTAGTGCACTCATTGAAGATGTGCAATGCTGTTTTTTTTTTTAAATTTAGGACCATTGATGCATTAAGAAATACTCTTAAATTATGTTTGATAAAGATAAATATGGCTTTGAAATCCGTCATCTTATCAACTGTCTGAATAACACTACCAAATGCATGATGAATAATTGTCACGGTTTGTTGTGCCATGTATTTTAAGTAGGTATGGGTAATTCAGTGCTGCTTTGGTAGGGTCAACCTGTGTCAGCTGTGGTAGTGAGAGCCTTCTGAATGTCTTGGGTTCATCCCCAGAAAACTGCGGCCTGAGGTTTTACTCTTTGTTATAGCTACATTTCTTTTCATTTCCTCTATGCTTTCACTCACCATTCCCAAGATCCACACACTGTAATTTGTTCTCATTCAAGAAAGGATGCTTTGCCACTGCTGTGTCATTTATGGTTGTTGTTACACTGTTAGGCTTCTAGCAAAAAAGACATGTCAGAAAGTAGAAAAGGTATTTGTTGTGTTTGGGCCTGTCTCCTGGTGTGCAATCATCCTCTATTAAAACCACAGTTTGGAATAGAAGGCTGGTTTGTTACCAATGTTTCAACACTCCTCTCCCTGCAGAATTACAACTTCTGATCACAGAAGCTGTGAAGACTTGCACACCTTTCTACCCTCCAATTTCATCTGTATATATGTGTGTGTGGTTTTATTTGAAAATCGGAGCAAGAGAGCAGGGCAAAGAGATGGAGACAGAGCTGTTCCATCCTCTGATTGACTCCTCCCATGGCCACAACACCCAGAATTAGGTCAAACCAAAACCAGGCAGGAGACAGTTACTCCAACCAGCCTCCCATGTTGGTGGCAAGAACCCACCATCTGTTCATAGCCTTCCAAGGTGCAACAGTAGGAAGTGCAGTAAAAATGGAGCAGCTGGTATTTAGACTGGCACTCTAATATGGTTTGCCATCTTTAAAGGCAGAAGAAATTCCCATTGGTCTACAATGCTGGCCTGACTTTCTGCTTTGATATTCCTTATAGAAACCTGATCAGCTGTGGGCATTCGGCTTAGTGTTAAAAATACCATGAATATGCCTATATCCCACATCAAAGCATCCGACTGCTATGCCTGGCTTTAGCTCCTGTCTCCAGCAACTGGGCCCCTGCCACAGAGGACACCTGGATTGCTTTATGTCATTCACTCAAGAAAATAAACACCAAAGTTCCACAAACAAGCAAGAAAGGCTCAACATCTGCTTTCTTAAAGGGTTTTCTTCATCTAAAAATAAAAAAAACTGCTTATTACGCACGTTAACAAATTGTATTTACTTAAGCTCACATTCTTGAGAAAACAGCATTTGAAACAGAATTTTTATGACCAGCCTACATGTTAAAAGAAATGGAGACAATATTTAATTTTAAAAATACAAAGGAAAGTAGGTACCACCACTATCACTGTACCCTGAACATTGTATCCATTACTTACCAACACATCATAACCAGCGTAACAATGGTCCCAAAAGAACCGGCAAACATATTCTGTGTCATAACAACAACTCAACTCTGAAAAAAACTGTTAGCATGATTCCTTTAGGTCTAACAATTTTAGTCTAGTTTTCACTATGTGCTTGGTACATTAGGTATACTATTTTTTATTCCTTCCAGAACGCCATACATAATATTGCTGGTGACGATGTTTACTAAAAATGTCATTTCTTTTCAAGGCTTTGTAAAGTGCTCTCCTGCTGTTTATTTCACACCTGCTAACATAATCCTTCCTTTATCGGGCTCTGTTTAGTTACCTTGGAAATGATATCATAACATAGCAGAAACACCTGTCACTGTAAGATGATGCCTGCTTAATTTTAAGCTGGAGTTAACCTCATTTCTTTATACATAACAGAAAATGTTATTTGACAGTTATTTCATGCTGAGATAAATCTGCAACCAGTCATTTAAAAGCTATTTTCTTTAGTATTATATATGATCTGAAAGTGAGTTCTGATAGATTTTTAGAAACAGTATATGAATAATGTCTGTTTTCTCTGGAAATGGAAAGAAGTCACACTAGAGACACGGGAATTTTGTGTGTAATCTGCTGGAATCCATGCTAGTCATTTCCAATGGTCATCTTTTAATCTCAGCTTGGCCACCCTGCTCAAATATCAAGACAATATGACTGGGATTTTGTAAACACAATGATTTGCTTGGGAAACTTTCATGTTGCTGGATTCCATGGGGGTAATTTAAATTGATTGTCTTTTCTCCAGTACTTTGCACTAAGTGCTTAAGCAATTTTCTGGGGTGTGTGGGCAACTTACTTGAAAGCCAGAGTAATAAAGCAGAGGAAAGAGAAAGAATCAGAGGGATAGTCTGTTGATTTCAACCAGTGTATCATTTTAAAATGAAAAAAAAAAACCTCATATTTCATTCAAAAGATTAAACAATATGCTTTATTTAAAATAGTTCTGTAGCTGAAAAACTAAGCTATTTGAAGTCAGGCACAGTCACTGATGTATTGCTCTGCAGAACACAGTGAACACTTTTTCTAGGCTTAGGCTTCCTTCTCTATAAAAAGAGAATAATAATTCTTAACATGATAATTTTTTCCAGTTGAAAGGATAATTTATGCTAAGAGTGGTTAGAAAGGTGCTTGGTATTTACAACAAGACTGAAATTAGATTAATTTCCACTTCAGGCTTTGTTTACAAATTTTAAAATGATCTCCTATAACGCATCATAAAAATATTTAAGACTCACTAACCTGAGGGAAATGCAAAATGTCACTTTTCATAACATTCACAAACACGATATAAATTCAAAATGTATAAATTATGAAGATTTTTATTTCGAGAATGTTATCATTTGAAGGAAGCTAATAGGCCACCTATTTCCGCATCTACCCTTTCCTAGGAAAGGGAACTACATTTGAATAACTTGCTCACAGTTACATCTGATGAGCAGCTCAATGGAGACAAAAACAGACCAGGTTATTCCAAGTCTAGTGACCCAGCACCTCTACCACCAGCCTTCTTTATGGCAATATTATGCATATTAAATTATGAAAAAATTTTAAAAATATTGTGACAAATAATTGTTTTCAGTTGCCTTAAATATCTACTATAAATTTAGAATTTCTCTATGTACTTGGGATTATTTATGGGCTTAAGTGACTTTACACAATGTGAAAAATAAAAGGACAAGTTAATTAGGAGTCTCTTCATTTCTTTTGGAGAGACATTTTACACATTTGAAATACTAAGGGTTTTGTCCACCACTCAACATTATCATTCTTAAGGAAATGTAGATTTTTAAAAATGAGATCTTGGTCTCAAATTTTAGTCTCTAATTTACTAATTATAATAGTCAAAGATGTCAAACCCTACTGATCCTTTAAGTTAAATATACAAAGCCTGGAGGTGTATTTAAATCTTGGAGGGAGATGAAGATTTGGGGCAGTTAGTAGCATAGAAGCCACTTGGGGGCTGTTCTCTGTCAACAGCACTTTGATTGTTGAAACACACTCTTTGCCTGCACTATGTCTGCTGCAGGGGAGGAGTTGGCATTTTTACTTACGTCACCCCACAGTACACTAACAGATTAAATCACTTTCCAATTACTTTTTACTTGAACTTCATAACTCCATTGTTAGATGGCTACCTTTATGTATCTGTTTCACATAGTTGGCTAAACTCTCCATGACTGAAAACTTTGGTGAGAAATTGTTGACTTCTAATGAGTGCACAGAAAGATATATCCACGTGTTGTTGGCAATAAGAAAATTTACACAACTCAAAAATAAAAGATTAATCATAACTTAGGCATGTACATTCAGTAAGCTGAGAGATTGCTAGTTTGTCACTCTAGGGAAGGAGAAAGATTGTGAACATTCTTAGAAATAATTTTTCCCCTTTCTAAACTTGTTCTGAATCCAAATCCCTGAACAAGACGATAAACATTTATGTTAGTGATAAAACTTGGAAAACCAACGAACTTAAGCATTATTACACATATGCTGGCGTTTTTTTAGGGATATTAAAATATAAATTAAGATGGGGTTGATTCTGAGCCGACGGAAGGTGAGACACAAAAGTCCAGAGGCTTCATTTCTGATGGGAACCCATCTGGGTGTTAGGGGTTTCATAACCTTGACACTGAGAACAAGGGACTGCTTTCCTGTTGATGAAATGAGAGTGCCCTTTTTCATAAACTCAAACAAAGTAGTACTGTTCTAAGGAGCTTAGGAGTTTAAGTCTAAACACAATAGACGCATCAGTGAAAGCAACTCACTGTAATGCAGCACATAGTTTTACAAGGACATTTACTTGTCCAGAGAAAAACTCTTGAATAAAACAGTGGTCTCTACAATTTCTAAATACCAAGATATATTATACAGAATGGCTAAGTATCTGGATAGTCTCATTATAGACTGCTCTGACTCTACTATGCTGCCACACAGTTTCTGACTTTCAGTTCTAGCACGAACATACGATTTTAAACTGTTGTAAAATGAGGAAACCATTTTATAAGAAAGCTTGATAAGCTGAAGTGATCTTTAAAAGTCAACATTTTCAACATCAAAAGTATTTACTGTTTACTATAAATCACAGTTTTAAACAATCTGCTTATACAAAATGGTTCCACTTAGAAATTACATGTTTATAAAACTGAGGGATTTTTCTTTATAGCAGCAAAAAAATCTAAGAGGTTATCTCCTGCTCATTTGGACCAGTATTATAGTTGCTCCACAAAGGTAAATCTAAGGAATTAACTTATTACTTTATGACTACTTGTATACTATCTCAAAATCAATGTTCAAACATTTTGTCTTACCTAAAATGAAAAACTTTATTTTGAGCTATAATTAGTTTAGGTACATTGCAATAATATAAGTAAAATCATGCTTCTTGGATGTATGTAAGAAACTGATTTGCTTTTCATCTATGACATTATAAATGATTTAATAAAAAGTAGTGTACAAAGCAGGTAAATATGTACTAACATAATACAGTGTATCTATTGTGAAAAACATTTTTAAAAATAGAAAAATACAGAACTACACAGATCAAAGCTGAAATTTTCCTTCTTACAAGTTTTGGTAACTATGCCAATATAATCTACTAATTTAACATTCACGACATACTTTTCATCAAGTGCCAGGTACTAATGGAGACTTCAGCAAGCAACAAATCATCATTATCACAAAGCTTACATTCAAGTTGGAAAAAGCAGTCAATAATCAGGCCCACTGGCAATCTCCATGAATTTAGCTACTTAGTGATGCCACTATCACCCACAATTTAGCTTTAGAAATTTGTAATACACTGTATAGTTTCCTTTTGCTTATTTAAAATTGATCCTCGTGCCTGTCCTGGAGCCTCGAGGTTAAGGGAATCACTAATCTACTTTCTCTTTTAAAAATTTACTTCCTTTGGATATTAAAAAAAAAAGAAACACTGAATTGTACACTTCAAAGATCCAGGTTTTATATTATATTGTAGGTTAATAAACTCCTTTCAAAAACAAACTATATACATTACATGCAAACTTGAATTTTTTCTAATAAGAAATCAAATTCACAATACTCAGAAAAAACAAACAAAAATCAAATAGGAACAAATGAAACTAAATAAGCAAAGACCACTAACATTAAAATTATAACACATTGATGGAAGAAATCATTAAGGAAACACACACAATTGTACATATTCGTTACTCATGGATTTTGGGAGAATTAATAACATTAAAATTTCTATACCATTAACAGCAATACACAGATTCCAGTCAATCCCTTTCAAAATACCAACAATATTCTTTACATAATTAGAAAACACTTCTAATTCACTTGGAATCTCTTCCATACTGATTCCGTCATTGACATTCACACCAGCAGTGCATAGAGCATCAGTTTCTCTGGCCTTATCAGCATTTGTGTGTATCGTGTTTTATAACAGACGTTGCTAGTGGATGTAAGCAGAGATTTCACTGTGGTTGTCATTTGCATTTCCTTAGGATTAATGTTAAGGCCAGGATTCATTTCATGTGTTGACCAGCATTTAAATATTTTTTAAAAATTGTTTTTGAGTTGTCGATTCTCATGTATACCATATTTTCCTGATATTTATCTCTGGCAATATAATTTCAAAATGCATTTTCTATCAGAAGGATTTCATTTTAACTTTATTGAATGTCTTGTCCTGACACAAAATGAACCTACCATATGACCCAGTCATCCATTTCCTGGGAATTTACACAGATGAAATGAAATTAGAGTATAAAAGAATTATCTAAACTTCTATGTTTATTGTAGATGAATAAAGAGTAGTTGAGATATGCAATCAATCCAGATACTGATCAACTGATGACTGGATAAAGAAACTGTGTGAGACTTATATATAAATATTTATTTATTTTATATACACACATACAAAATGCCATACTACTCAGTCATTAAAAAAAAATAAAATTTTGTCTTTTGCAACACTAAAAACCATTATGCTTAGTGAAATAAGAACTAAACAAACAAAAAAGTGCTCCCAAAACAAATATCATGGGTTTTTTAATATGTAGCAATTAATATAGAATACAAAAACTGTATAGAAGTGAAATGGACATCTTGTGATGTGACTGTTGCACTTAGCCTTTGTTATACTCCTTTAGAACTGTGGTCTTCCTACATTCTGCTTCTTGAGTATTAGGATGAGTGGTGCTTTAAGCACGTGACTGTAGAGTGAACTGAAGCATGTCTTTGTAAAAAATTAAAAAGAAAAAAGAAAGGAAAGAGGGTGGTTGAGGGAGGGCAAGGGGAAGGAAGGAAAGTATGGCAATCTTCTTAGAACTGTACCTATTGTACAGTTTGGCCATCAGGCTAAGAATCCTTATCTTCTACACTGTAAGGAGACATTCTGGGGTTGTTACAAGTGAATGACCACACTTAGTGTACTGGATTTGATTTCACCAGTGGAACATATAACACATGTGGAGAAAGGTATTGACCACCGGTCCTTACCTAAACACATTATGAACACTTCTCAATTTTTCACTAATAAAACTAATTAAAAATGAGGGGCCAGCTCAATGGCTCAACAGAATAATCCTCCACTTGTAAGCACTGGCATGCTATATGAATGCCAGTTTGTGTTCCACCTGCTCCACTTCCAATCTAGCTATCTCCTTGTGGCCAGGGAAAGCGGTACAGGGTGGCCCTGTAATCGTAGAACCACTAGTAATTTCCCTCTGATGTAGTTACTTTTGCTTTCCTTTTCTCTTGTACCTGTCCGTATAAGCTTTGTACAGTAAGTTACTTCTGGCTATCTGATTCCTTCTTAGATGCTAACAGTCACACTGAGTATCTCACTGGAATAAATATATTTGTTAAGGTAAGGCTTAGACATTAACACATACAACAAAATGATAAACAGAATCATTATGAATAAATTGCATTGAACATGGAAAGTGTAATCTTTTAACATAAATCTATTTTATTTTTTGGTCTCCATACTTTTTTAAAATATAACTAATCTTTTAAACTTATCAAAATAGCAGCATTGTCTTGACATGAAGACACTTGACAGGAATGAAAAACACAATCATTACAATTATCTTTCACTGAAGTCTAATACTTGCAATGCACTAAATATATATTGCTGACAACTTTTTTAGTAACCCAGAAAAATAGGTACAAATAACTGAACTTACAAAATGAGAAAAATGAGGCACTTAGGGCTTGTAAGGTTTGTCTAAATTAGTCCAGCTAGTAAACATGTAGCGAGTATCTGAGTTAGAATCTGTCTGACATTGTATTTCATCTTGTTAATCATCCTTCATGTCTTTGGAGAAGAACAAATGCAGGCCAGAACTTTATTATTTGGTAGGTATTTTATCAGAAACTTGTCCACCTTGCATTATTAACTCCATCTAAGGAAGTGGTTGCTTCATAGTCTTATAGACAAGAAAAAAATTGTGTGCATGTAACAGTGTAATCCACTGCCACAGCTTAGAGAAGCTCTGATTGGAAACTGACTTTAATTCCAGTTTCCTTTCTCTTCCTGGAGCTGACTGTAAGAAGGAGATACATCTTCTCACATTACAACCACTGAGAACTATCAACAGTCAATTCAAACTCACAGGAGAAAGCCAGCTGGCTCATATGTTTCAAACATCCACTCTGGTATAGTTTTTAAAATTTTGTGTATTTTCCTAGTTTTGGCCATCATCTGAGGTCGCCAGATACTTCTTATCCAAGGCACTTACAAAAGTGGATCTTCTTTCCTCTAATGCAATTTTATAAATTTGAGGAATAATAAAACACAGCTTCTACAAGTTACAGTTTAAATTGTAGGTACTTCTACAAATTAATGATTTGGATTTTTGTGCTTTTGCAGTCTCAAACTAACCAAGAAATTCCAATCTCTTTGCTGATTTCTTGCTTCATCTGTTTTCTAGAAAGTTGAAGTTGGCATAAAGCTGAATTTTGGATAAATGATATGTTTTTCATCACTAAATCATCCTGTGTTTAGGATATCATATCATAGTATCCAACAATGCTTGTCAAGTGCAATAGATCAGTTCTACTCAAAGCATGCTGACGAGGCATCTCCTAACACTGCATAAAATGCAAATTTCTTAGTCCTATTTCCAAACTACTTGATTAAATTTGGGGTGAGACATGGAAGCAGATCTAACATTTTTCATTTGGGGGCTGCTGTTGTGGCACAATGAATTAAGCCATTGCCTGCAACATTGGCATACCATATGAGCATCAGTTCCAGTCCTGGCCACTCTACTTCCAATCCGGCTCCCTGTTAATAGCAGAAGATGGTCCACTGGCTTGGGTCTCTGTCACTCAGTTGGCAGACCCGGATGGTACTCATGGCTCCTGGCCTCAGCCTACCCTAGTCCTGGCTATTGGGCCACCTGTGGAGTGAATCAGCGAGTGAAAGGTCTGCCTTCTCTCTCAATAACTCTGCCTTTCATGTAAATAAAATGAATCATTTTTTTAATAAGCCTCATAGCTGATCTGGATGCACTGGCGTAGATTTTAAGTAATCAGACTCCAAAGATAACTCCGCTCCAAAGGAAGCACAGTGCAAATTACGCATGACCTTGAATAACTGTGCTGTGATGTACTTTCTTCATCCATCACACAGAGATAAATATGAGGTTGCCTTGATGATTAAAGATAGTTCCGTGAAACACACACACACAGTTAAGAACACTGACTGAAACAATATGAGGTGCTCAAAAATATTCCAAAAGTATCTGCATCTAAGTTTGGTGTTCATTTCAAATGATGTCTTTCGCAAATTACCTGTAACTAAAGATACTATTAATATTACTTGTCATTAATACTAACATAGTTATGCCCACATCATCATAATCCTATTTTATCTTTAAGAAGAAATTGGTTCATGTTCCACTCTGTTCAGCATAGAATGATTTTCACTCCCTTATGCTGGAGAATGAAGATTGATTAACTTCTTCTCCCTAACCACAATTTATATTATCAACACATGTAGAAGATACTTCTCTCTCCCCTAAAGGAAAGCAACAGATTCAACAAGATTTATTGCAAACACCACAGGTAATTAATCAGCGCCTGAGAATCTGAACTGATCAATTCCTATTTCCTTTTTGAGAATCCCTTCTCACTTTTAACTCTGCACTTTCTGGGCGGTCAAATTTTCTTGAAATAATCTGGCTCATTCCATATTTTGGGAGTGCCTCAAAATTTCTTTGGAAACTATTTTTTAGTAATTCCTTCTTTGAAAAGAAAAGCCTGATCATCTCTTTATCCATTATTTTGGGCAAATCAACATTATGTTGCAGTGCTTTAGTGCATTTTTTTTTCAAAAAGCACATAGGTTCAACATTCAGCTTTTTATAAACTTTTCAAATAGTCTGTATGTGTAAACTTTGCCCCTACACAAAAATTAGCTAACACATATAGTTTTAAGAGATGCTTAAAAACAGTGTATTGTTTCTGGAAGAATAAATAATGACTAAAATAATAAAAGCACTTAGCAAAACACTGTACAGTAACAGAAGCATGATGGTGTTGCTGTAATAGAATTTAGTGGATCAACCTGCACAGGATCCCCCAAAACACAAGTCACTAAGGAGATTATCCATCATCATGACCTGCTTCTCTGGTCAGTTTCTACCTTGATCTTTTGCTTTAAGATGGATGTGGAATACACACGTTTTATGCTTAGCTAAATAGCAGCAGCACTGACAACATACTGACCTAAAAAGAATTAAACTTCACAAGAAAGCCATGAATATATGAGTTAGGTAGCATCAGTCTTCCTTTTAAAAAGCAAGCAAACAAACAAACAAACAAAAACAGGTACCAAAACAACAAATCCACTGAAAAGTATCTGGGAATTGTGTACATTAAATAGAAGTAAATGTACTCTATGGCCATACCACCCTGAAAGCTCCCGATATCCTCTGATTTCAGAAGCTAAGCAGGGTCAGGCCTGGTTAGTACTTAGATGGGAGAAGTAAATGTCACTCAACCATGTTAAACAATAAAGTTTTGGTGACAATTAACTGTCAAAAAGTTTGGGTTGACATGAATACGTGACACATGCAAAGAAAAAAATGGCAAATTCAAAACATCCATGGAGAACAAAGAGAGAAAATAAAACTTTTTCAAGAGAAATTGAAATAGAATCTACTAAAAAGTTAATAACTAAATTAAACTGGTTTCTAAAGTCAAATGCTCTCATCCTAAAATAATGAGAATAGAAAAAGCAAGCCTAAGGGTGGAGCACAGAAAAGACATACATTATATTTAAAGAGAAATCAACAGAAATTATAGCATTCCTACATCGCAAGTAAGTAAAAGAAGTCCATAGAACTGAAGACTTTATTCCAAAACTCCACTTGAGGCCAACCCCCAGGGTGTCCCTGTAACCACTTGCTCAGCAGCCTTTTCTTGCGCTCAAAATACCACTTGCTCTATTGCATTACAAAATGCAGGCCATTTGTTAACACCGATTCACATGCTTCTGAGTAATTATGGGACACTGCCATGTTTTACTGATGATATAACAAAAGGCAAGAACTATATCATTGATTTTCTCATCATGTACAAACTTGCCACCAATAAATCAAACTTTTACAAAGGATATTTTCAAGCCAAACAGCTAAAAAGTCAGAGTCTTCCTGGAGTCTGGACGGTTGAATGAAGTATAATAAAAGGAATTTTGAATTAAAGAATTAGAAATATAAGGAACTCATCTGTAACATTTTTCAAAGGCATTAGTGACATATGAGCAATAATGATTCTATGTTATAAACTCTACTGTAATGTCAAAATGACCTGTGTTTAACATATGCAAAGTGGTAATATTAAAGATGGAATATTTACACCCAGAAAAGGAATTAAGATGCAAAAATGCATATAATGCTAAGGTGTCACAAAAAATAAATATCACAAAATCTTGTAGCTAACAAAATCTAATCTGTCTGGTTTGCTTAAAAATTATTTAAGGGATCATAATAATGGTGGCAGGGTAGAAAATAATTTAAGATCTTCATCTCTATTTGTTATCCATACTCAAATGCAACAACCTGTTGTGGTCTCATGGACTTTCTGTGAAATAAGATGTGCACCGTGAATTTTAGGGGAAGAATCCTGGAAGATTCCTTGGTCTTAAAGCAGCTAAAGATGGGCAGCTCCTGGGAGGATGCAGATAGCACAGACCTAAGTGCCCAGCAATGCTTTGGGTCAGTGCTAAGTCTTTTAAGAAAAGGCTCTGTCTCAGGACAGGAGGCTATGTAAGGACAGATGCAAGCTTTAAAAGAAAGAAAAAATAAAAGCAAGGCAAGTACATCTTTTCAACTGATAAATAAGCCTCTCAGTTGCTTCCAAACTAGTACTGATTTTCTCAAGAATCTGGAAAGATCTTTGAAATGTAATCACTAAGAACAGATCTTCCCTCTCTGGATATGTGAAGCAGGAGCAGGCTTCAGCTTCCTCCAACATCACCATGCTCAGGTATGACCTAGAGCTTCTGCAGGATGTCTGCGGGGTCCAGCACAGACTTGATGACTGCACAGGCGCATCTCTGAAGTTGCCAGAGTGAATTTCCTATTGACCTCACAAGATCAGTTTCACAGTCACAATTAAGCAAGCTAAGTAAATCAAGATGATTCAAGTGACTTTATGTGCACTACAGAGTTCACACCACTAAAGGATGACAAAAAAAGAGCAAATTCTGATAGAATATTTGCATTTGGAACAATCCACAGAAGGAAGGAGAAAAGTCCTTAGCAGCATCCCCTGGCTGCTTCTTCAAGCCTTTACTGGCATTAACCTCTGGAAGAAGACAGTAGTCACAGCGGGAAAAATGAAATCAAAGCTCATAAATTAAAAGCTCCTTTGTAATTTTACTTTGTCAAGACAAATACAAACTTTCCTCATAAATAATATAACTAACTTAACACTTCCAATAATTGAGATTGTTGGGCTTGGTATTCAGCATTGCAACAGGTGCTTCCTCCAGAACAAGAGTAAATTTATAAGGCATGAAAACAGGAAGGCTGTGAGAAGTAATTTTGTACCTGCACTCTTACAATTATGCAAGTTGGAAAGGCAATCTAGAACCGTATTTATAATAAATATCAGTTTATTGCTTTTATAAGCTGCTATAATGGATGAAAATTGGGATTCAGAGTAGATAAGTAGGGGCCAAATGAGTCAAGCTGCCACCTTCAATGTTGGTATCTGAAATGGACACTGGTCCTGCTCTGACTGCTCTGCTTCAGATCTGGCTCCCTGCTAATGCACCTGAGAAAGCATTGGAAGTCCTTGTGTCACTCAGTCTATGTGAGAGACTCAAATGAAATTCCTGGCTCCAGGTCAGCCTGGCCCAGTCCTTCAGTAGTGGCATTTGTGAAGTGATCTCCCTGCTTCCCCCTCCCCTGCTGTGAGTTTGTCTTTCAAGTAAATACATATTGAAAAAAGAACAAAACCCAAGATTTTATCTCTTACATTGAGAATAGGAAAAAGTATATTTAACACTTCTAAATTCACAAAAATATTTATTTATTTACTTATTTGAAAAGCAGAGTGACATAGAGGGAGAGATGGACAGAGAAGGAGATCTGTCCATATTCTCATTCACTCACCAAATGCCTTCAATGGCCAGGGAAGGACCAGGCTAAAGCCAGGTGCCTGTAACTCCATCCAGGGCTCCCACACTGGTGGTAGTTGTTGCGGCCAGCTAGGCTGGTAACATGGCACGAAGAAGGATCTGGGGATGAGGCACCGACATGGAGACCAGAGATGGTGGAAAATGTCTCTCCCTGGCCTCTCTCGAGGCCTGCTTTTATTGCCTCCACTCTTGACTTCTCACCTAGTTCTTGTTTACGCTTTAGCCCTCACTCTCAATATTGGATACAGCTGAGTTCCATTAGACCAGGTGCTTTCAGCCCCAAGCCCATTACCTGTATTGCTCAGTTTAGCGAGTGCTAACCAACTCCTTAGCCCACAACAGGTAGTGACACAAGTACTTGAGCTATCTTGCACTGCCTTCCAAGGCACCTTACTATAAACAGAGCTACAAGGACTGGAGGAAGTATCATTAGAAATGACTTAAGTACTGCTACACAACAGCTCCTGGCTCTCAGTTTTGGATCAGTTCTGCCTTTACAGCTGCTTTTGGAGTGAGCCAGCAGATGAAAGACGTCTCTCTCTGTCTCTCCCTTCTCTGTAACTTTGCTTTTCAAGTAAAACTAAATATTTTTTTTAAAAAGTATACACCAAACTTTAGATAGTTTCTAATATTAACAAAAAACTCAATTGAACTGTATATTTAAGAATCTAGTTTAATGAAAAATTACATAATGTACATAATTTATTTAGGTAATTTTATGATATATATTTTAGAATTATTGCATTACATATCATTGTATATGTTTAGTGTGATGTATCAATTATTTTATTGACATGCATGTTATTTTGCTAAATCTTTGACAGTCTTCTTACGTAATGCCACAAGTGATAAAAAAGACATATCACACACTATTAGTAAGTGTGAGATGATAAAATTAATAAGACTCCTAGCTTCTTTTATTCCCTTAATGCTGCCTAATAGTGCTTATCACAGCGGAGAGTTATTTTATTAGAGCATAGGTCAGTAATTGTACAGTTTGCAGCTCATTCCGGGAAGCTATCTATTTGATATGGGTCAGTAAGTAAGAATAGCCATTATACTTTTTATGATGAGAGAAAAAAATCAAAACAATAACATTTCATGACCGATAAAATTGCTGTCAATAAATAAAGTTATATTGGTCATAGCTGCATTCATTGCCATTGTCCATGGCTAGTTTCTCAGTATAACAGAATATTTGAGTAATTGTGACAGAAATGATAAGGCCCCCAAATTCTAAAATATTAACTATCTTGTCTCTTATAGAAAGTATTTGATAACCACTGTTGAGTAACAACATTCAAGAGATTAAATAATTACATTTGTGTGATGATTTTTGGATGGCAAAGACTAAATCATGTGCTTGTAAATTCTTGGAAATGTATGTCATGTCACATCAATCTGTAACACTTGCAGTAAAGCTGAGGTCTGCTTTCAGTTTTGTTTGGTTCTCACAATAGCTTTAGGATCTCACTCTCTCTCATGACCCTTTTTATTGAATATTGACCGCCATTCAGAATTAGTTTATGACATAACATCATTTCCTCCTCTAACAGCTATACTGACAAGTGAGATAAAATCACTTCCTGGAGAAGGCAGTTTCTTTAAGGAATAGTGTAGGGTAAATATATCTCCATGAATGCAGAAGTAAGAAATAAGACCTCCCACCTTACCTCTACATACATATCAACTCGTGATACATAACGGATGTAAACCTCAGACCTAAAACCATTAAGTTACTAGAGAAAAACATAGGGCAGATATTACATGACACGAGTAATAAAGCAAAGCAGACATTGAGACTACACCAAGCTAAGAAGCTTCTTAACTGCAAAGGGAACAAATAGCTAAGTGAATAGACAGCTAACAAATTGGGATAAATATTTAAAAAACAAGCTTCTGATAAAGGACTAATATCCAGACTATAAAAGGACCTCAAGAAGCTCAATACCACCACCACCACCACAAAATCCAATTAAGAAATGGAAAAAGAACATGCAGACATTTTTCAAAAGGTGCAATACAAATGTTCAACAGACACATGACTATCTGTCAGGGAAATGCAATCAAAAGCCACAATGAGGAATTATCTTACCACAGTTAGAATGATTATCATGCCAAAATCAAAAACAGCAAAGGCTGGTTAGGATGAGAAGGTACCCTAATACAATACTAGTTGATATTTAATGACAACCATTAAGGAAGACAGTATAGAAATTCCTCAGAAAACTACAAGGAGACCTATCATACCAACTCACTTATGGAAACACACCCAAAGGAAACAAAATCATCATTTAAAAGAGTTATCTGTAACCCCAATATTTATAGCAGTTCAGTTCACAATAAGTAAGTTATGTATTCAGCCTAGGTGTCCATCAACTGATGACATGTTAAAGGTGTACAGTAGAATACTACTCAACCATAAAATGATGAAATTATCCATTTTTCAACAAAATGGTCAAAACTGGAGACCACTGTGCATAGTGAAACAAGCTGAACTAAAAAATACAAATACCACATATTTTCTCTGGTTTATGGTAGCTAATGTCTAAAGCACAAAAATAAATGTATATGAGTGAAATTGGCATCTCTGCATTTGATTACTGCTTAGAGCTCTTATCTGTATTCCTTCTATGTAGTAGTCTTTCCACTTTTGTGCTTTTAACTCTTTTCAGCAGCATTAAGAATGTGGTTATAAAATAAATGAAAAAATATATCTCCACAAAAATTGAAGAAAAGAAGAGGGAAGAACGGGGTAAAGGAAGAAAGGAGCAAAATATCATTTGTAGTGTTAGAATTTCACTTATGAAGAAAATGAAATATGCTCTGTTATTCAAATTATTTAGAAAGGTACCTCAATGGTTAAGTATGCCAAGGGCCCCAAAACTAATTCATTCAGTCAAATTCAGAAAATTTATGAATTCGGATATCACTGAAAAAATCTAATTATTAGTCAATCATGGGAAGCTGATACTCAATGTTTCATCTACACAACCAAAAGAGATAGTAGTACCATAGAGGGAAAAAGGAAAAGAGTGAAATAGTCAGATAGTTTGGTTAAAAATACTTGTTTCCCTAGGAAGAAAACCAAAGGGACCTATGCAGCCCAAAGCTGTGCCTATGAGTAATAATTATCAGAGACTGTTAACTGTGCAGCAAACTGACTTGACTGAAACAGTACAGCCATTATACTAAGCAAATGTAGAAGCAAATAAGCAAACAGAGCCGACCAAGTTCCAAGAATAGGAATAGGAATAGGAATCAGTGTCTAGATTTGCACCAGTGACTGAAATCTTTCAAAATGATGGCAACCTGTAATATACAAACCTAAAAAACTCATCATCCTCTCAATAGAATACAGTGTGGTCCTTATCCACATTCACATTATTGTCATTATTGAAAGACAAAGAGAAAATCATAAAAACAGCATTAGATAATTAACTCAAGATGTACTACAGAAACTTACTAAGGCTAATAACCAATGTCTTATCAAAAACAATGAAAACTAAAAGGCAGTAGCATGGTATTCTATGGGCAGAAAGGGGAAAAATGCTATTATTAAATAGTCTAATACTCAGAAAAGCTATCAATCAAAAGAGAAAAGTGTAATAAAAACATTATAAGATAAATAAAAACTGATAAAACTTCTGGAAGCTTTGATAACTTGAAAATTCGATAAAATTTCTGGAAGACTTGTGTTAAATGAATCCCAATGCAAGTTCTTAATATTTAAAGTAACAGTGGACAACTAATATGAATCCACATAAAAAATAATACCAGTAAAAATAATGACATAGACAGGCATAAAAGTAAATTTCATATTTCTCTTCATCTGTTCTCAAAACCTTTAAAAATTTTGTATGAGACAACATTCCTACGATAGTACTGTTGAGAATATAGCATACAAAAACTGAATATATTTGACAATAATAGCACACAGGAAGTGGGTGGAAGTAATATTGTGTTGAGCACGAAAATGGCACCAGATGGTAACTGGAATCCACAGGAAGAAAGGAAGAGGACCAAAAGTAGTAAACATGAATATTAATAAAATAGATCTAGTATATATATATATATATATATATACACACACACAAAAATGTACATATATGCTTGTTCTCATTTCTTTTTGAACTTCTTTAAAAGACACAAGATTATATGAAGTATTAATTAAAACAATGAATTAGTTTTCTTACATACACATGAAATATAAAAATAACAGCACAGAAAAAAGGTACATGGGTCTAGAACTATATAGAATTAACGTTACTATTTCTCAATGGAATACACTCTGTGTGAATGTGAAGTACATTCTGATAAGATGCAGACTGAAAACTCCAAGGCTATTTAGAAAAATAATTGAGTGATTATGTGAGTAAATCACTGAAAGAACTAAAATTTGGGGTCCAACAAAATAACCTAAAGGCTAAAGTCCTTACCTTGCATGTACTTGGATGCCATGCGGGCGCTGGTACATGTCCCGGCTGCTATATTTCCTTTCCAGCTCCCTATTTGTGGCCTGTGAACACAGTAGGGCCTGGTGCAAAGCCTTTGGACACCACACCTTCGTGAGAGATCCAGAAGAAGTTTATAGCTCCTGGATTCAGATTGGCTCAGCTCCAACTGCTGCAGCCATTTGGGGAGTGAATGAGCAGATAGAGGATCTTTGTCTCTACTCCTCTCTGCATATCTGCCTTTCCAATAAAAAATAAATAAATCATGAAAAAAAATCCTATAACTTGACAAAAATTTTGATTTCAAGCAAAGGAACATAAGAAATTTGCAATGGAGGAGCAAAAACCAGAAGAGAGAGCGAGAAAGACTACACTGCAAGATTAAACAGGAATGACTGATATTCTTTACACTCATGGTATCAATGGTGAGGAATTCTGACAATTAAACCTACACCATGGTGGACATCAGGGATAAATTCAAAGTTGAATGGCCATTGATAGAAAATACAGATTTACGTCTCTGTGTAATAGCTCTCGTCGTAAAAGAACAGACTTTCAAGGCTTAATTTTTTTGTGCTAATTTTGGACATACGGCTGAGTGGCAAACTGAATGCATTGGTTTCCTTTCCGTGTTTAAAAAATTTCTGTGACTCATAAGAATCACTTGTTTGGGGGCAGACATTTGGCACAGCAGAAGATGTCCCTCAGGACACCTGTGCTCCATATCAGAGTCCCAGTTCCACTTCCAATGACAGCTTCCTGCTAATGTACACCCTGGTAAGCAAGTGAAGACTCAAGTACTTGAGTCCCTGCCACCAACATGTGGAGATCAGGATTGAATTCCATTCCCTGATTTGGCCCAGCCCCCCAGACACTGCAAGTATTTGTGGAATAAGCCAATGGACAGAAGATCTTTTTCTGTGTACCTTTCAAATAAAGGAAAATAAGTATGTATATATATTTTAATAAATATTTATATACTATATATTTTACATATCTTTCTTATAAATATATTTTACATATCTTTCACTTTGCAATGCAGTTAGTTAACTCAGTGCATTCTGTTATAATAAATGTCATATTCCTCTGGTTTTGGTTTACTTGTAAGCATTAATAAATATAGTTCTAACAGAGCAATAAAGAATTTTGAGAAAAGAAATTGTTTCTAATACTAAGAATATGGCAACATTTAAGAAACATTATTCAAAACAAATAGCTCATTTAGAAATATGCTTATGTAAGATGTACAAAGTGAGTCACTGTAAGTATCAGGTTTGTGTAATAATTTCAACTTTAAAACAGTTTTGTGAAAATGAGAACATGATACTTCACTTTTCTATGCAACATGGTAGCTATCAAAAAGACCACAACAATTATTGACAAAAGTGGGCAAAAACTGAAACCCTGATTCACTATTGTGCAATGTCTTGGGAGAACAATTGTATGAAACTGATAAATGTTAAATACAAAGTTGTATAATCAATAAATTCTGCTTCTAGATGTATAAACAGGAAACTTGACGATCTATATTCACAAGATATCAGAAAATTGTCTATAGTATGGTTCTCTTTTTTATGAGAAGTGCTCCCACCATAGCCTTTCCTTATACTAGAAAAGGCTAACTTTCTACACATTAGTGCATCCTCCTTAGTTATTTTAGATAAGGATCAAAAGATCCTTATTTAACATGAAAAAATCTTGATTTTTCTGAAACAGGTATTTCATGTGTATTAAAAGATGATGGAAGCGAGAGGAGAACAAAAAGCAAGACTAAGCAGGACTCCAAACCTCCCAACAATCATCGAGTCTCGCAAAATTGTGATGACATCAATGCTAAGTGCAAGACATTTACACCAACAACACACTGTATCAAATTCGGAAAATGTATTTTAAGAAAAAAGATGTAGTTTTCCACATTGTCTCACACAAAAGTTTTGCACCTTGATACTTTCTTTTCATCCAGTATAAACTCAATAAATTAGAAAAGACACTTGTAGAAACTGATCAAATTTCCCAATTTATATTCTCCTCTTGATATATCTTTAATATTTCCATATTGCTTCATTTATCTATATTTACAACCTTTTCTATATGGGCCTCTATTGTCTTCCTGTGAAGAATCTCTAATAGAATTTATGTCAATTCATCAAAGCATCTTGGAAATAGAGCAAAATAAAAAGATCCTAGGCAAACTCTAATATTTTTTCAAAAGAATAAAGTTACAAAATTATCGTCTCAAGCCTCACACTTCGTTGGAAGAAATTTGGATAACTCTGAGATCTGTTCATAATAAGAAGCATTCAATCTGATACAAATATTCAATTCAATCACACAAATAACTCTTATATGATTGTGATTCCACTGACTTGGTTGCTTTTATAATCTCAACGAGAAGGAAAAGAAAAATCACTTGGTGTATTTTATATTGTTGGAAAATAGTCCCCCTAACATTCACCTTATATAATAATGTCAGTGTCCAACTCGCTTTGCAATGTCTTATCTCATCCCACTCACTCTACCTTTTACGATTTTCTACAGTTTCTTCACATATAATTCAACAAAATTCTAAAAAGAAACATCAGTAAAATTTTGAGTAGTTTTTATAACTGTGACCCTGCAAATATAGTGCATGATTATTAATTTTGTATAAATATATACCTTATTTAAAAATTACTTTAATTGGAAAGGCAGTTATACAGACAGAAGGAGAGACACAGTGAAGAGAGATTCCATTGCTGGTTTACTCTTCGCAACCCAGGAACGCCTGCGGGTCTCCACCCAAGGGTAGTAGGGTTAAGGATTTGAGCCAGCCTCCGTTGCTTTCCCAAGCTGCCAACATGGAGCTCGATCAGAAGTGGAGCAGTCATGACCTAAACTGGCATGCTGGCACTGCAGGGAGAAGCTTAGTGTGCTACACCACTGTGTGGGTCCCAAAATATACTTCTACACATAGTCTTCAAAAGATTGGAAACTTAAGCATTTTGCAAGATTTATAAAGTGAGAGTATCTGTTTTTCAGAGTAATAAATATTCTTATAAAATCGGCACTTTTGTGAAAATGCATATAGACTAAAGTGTGATAAGTCATCTTATTTAGATACAATTCTTACAATCAAACCATCGTCATCCACAAAAATAAATAATAATGGGAAGTTAAAGAAATCCCAAACAATTTCAAGTTGGAGGATTCAATTTAGCTGCCTTAACTCAACATAAATTTTAATGTTACCAAGGCAGTTATCTAAATTCAATGTGCTGTTATCAAATGGAAAATGCAACAAAGACAAAAGCAATTTAAATAGGTTATGGAGAACGGAATTTCACAGCATCCTTATATAGTTAGGCTTAAAAGATGGCTTACAATGAAGTAAAAAGAAATCATAATTTTACTAATGAGGAAGTACACTCATACAAAATATTGTACTATATAAACTGCCGCTCATTGCACACGTTTGCCTTAATTTTTGATGAAATGATGTCAATACGAAAAATAGTACCTGTGAAATGTAATATTATCTCAACCTCAAATAGCCTATCTCACATGCAATAAGATATTGTGATAGATAGAGAACAACAAGGAAAGCCTAGAATCAGACAGGAAACGGTCAGCGTGGAATCACTTATATCTTACTGGGTGGGACACAAAAATTAGTTACTCCTCACTAGGGCATTGAAGATTTCTCTGCGCACCCCTCCTTTAAACTGTTCTGCACCCAAACTGTTGGCATATGTCTTGTTAGAGTTGTAAACCAGTCTAGACTTTCCAAAAAAAAAAAAAGCCAGGTTCAGCAAAATTATGCTTCAACGTGATAAGAAGCGAAATACTACAATGAAAATAGACACAAGACAGCTGAATAGTAATCTATAGCCATTTTAAGGTTTATAGAACCCGGTTGTATATAAATTAAAATTGAAATATGAATGAAGAAGTCACAAAATGTGGTTAAGAACTTGCATTTTTTTAACATACTGGTTACTCAATACTATGTCAACTAATTCCATAACGTTATAAATTGCTACTGATGTTATGTTGGGGCCTTTAATTGATCAGGATGATACTCTGCTGGCTCTACCTTCAGACCAGAGATGGTCTCCCCAAGAAGCCGTAGAACTTATCTGGACAATAAAATGCTGGTCTCTATGCTTGGTAAATGTTTGCAATGAAAGAATCTCAAGTGAACTTGAACTGTGGTTATGCAACAAGGTGGAGGAATCCATCATAGAGGGGGTTGGTGGAGGGGTGGGGAGAATCTCAGTACCTATAAAACTGTGTCACATAATGCAATGTAATTAATAAAATAAAAAATAAATAAAAAAATAATACAGATGTACATTATTTTAATGTAATGCTTACTAACTAAGCAATGCAATACAGAACTGAAGATTTAAAATATGCTTTAATTTACAACCGAAGAAGGTGTGCAGCACCTCCAAAAGAGCAGCTGAGTGAAATTCCACCTGGAATTGCTTTGTCAGCTACAATCCCAGTGGTCTCTCCAGCTAATAGCAGTTCAAAGTGACCTTTACTTTCTTGTTATTTCTATGCATGAGAGAGAAGAAAGGGTAAATCTTTGTTCACTATGACAGCTCTGCTACTGGTGCTTGATAGAAATATAATTATATTTGAGCTCATGATTTGAATTTTATCCATTATTTCCACTAAGTCACGACCATCATTCTTCCTGAAATAAAGTTTTAAAATCATCTGCTTATGCATCTAATGAGTGCTGAGCAAGGCAGAACCCATGAGTTTGCTGTTCCTGAAAGCAGATGGACTAACTTAAAATTCAAAAAACTAAAAAAGACTAATGAGTTCTTACTACTGTAAATTAGATGAAAATGTCAGTGTCCTCATTCATTCAACTTTTACCTATTAAAGAGGTTATTAAAGTTCTATAATGGGTATAGATGTTCACCTTATTTTTATCTGTATAAAAACCAGGAATGAGCTTCTCCTGGAACTTAATTTTTGAAACACAATGATTAACCACAACAGGTGCAAACATTCACTTAATCAAGTTCACAACAATATGATAGCAATTATAGAAAAAAAAGCATGGATTCTAACCACTTTGTCCTCCTTTGGGAAAGCATCCAAGGAAGCAGAGGAGAGAGAGAAGAAAAAAAGAAGAAAAACAATCAGCCACATATAAGTAATTTGTTACAAGAAAAACAAATTATTTTTAAAGTGCTAACATGCAGGTATTTTGGGAAGTATGTGTTTATTCTTTCTTAAAAATATCCATGAAAATGCATGTATGGGCCCTGCTTCACTTTAAATAAGAGGTGAACACTATAGTTTCATAAATTTATAGAATCACGATGACTAAAACTGAATTCTAAATATTCTTCAGAAAGGAAGATTAACTTATTACCATGTGTAATCCACCTATTTTTGAAATGTTTAAGAATCCAAAATTGTAGAAATAATTGGAATTAAATCATTGTAAAATATTTTAGTCATAATGTTATAGTCATAAATTTGGAATAGAAACTATTTTTAGTAAATAAAATTGGAAGAGAAATAAACAATGTTCATTTGTGATACATGTTTCAATATTTATATCAGAGGAAAGACACACTTTATATATTTTTTAATTCAATGCTCAAGACAAAATACTTAACTGTGCTTTCATTTTGTTCTGTTTTTCAAGTTTGGATGGGTTTAGTAATCCAGGCTATTATAGGTTTGTATGTTTTTTACAAAGCATCAGCACTTTCTGAGCTCAATTCGCTTTACGCACTTTCCCCATTTCATAAACTGAGCTTGACCCTAATGATTTTATTCGATCAATAGTTCACAATTTTGCAATTGGTTTGCCTAAAAGCTGTAATGAGAAGGCAATAGCATTCAATATCTGTGGGTGCTCTGTCCCATCCAGCGCTCAGAAACAGGCACCAGCTTGTTCACTGCCAGCAGCTATGTCTTCACCACAGGGTTGTTAGACATTTTGAACACTAATTAGTTCATCTAGGAATACTGGACAAAAGGGGGAGACTAAAAGGTAAACCTTGTGCACTTTCTACACTCTAAAAGCTATCTTACTACCTTACTTTGTCTATAAATGCCTTCAAGTTATAAATGAAGATTTATAGTAACAAATCATGTTTAGGAGGGAAAAAGAAAATCTATGCATTCATAACAATAGAACCCCAAAAGAAATGAAGTATACATATTACATGGGACAGGATTTTATTTAACTTTCATAATATCCATACAAGATAATTTATACTATCTAGTTTCACTGATAATACAACTGTTCTCCCGAGAGCCTATCCCCAGATGGAAAAATAGTCTCACCTTAAAACATAAACTGTATCACCCATAGAGCTTTAATTCCTTTTGAGGGGAGTTTTAGGATATCCTGCTCAGAGCTCAGATTACTAAAGAATATAATGTTATCTGGAAGGATTATATTAATTTTAACTGCAATTAAAATTGTGGTTTTCCAAACTTGGAAAACACTGAGAGTGCCTAAAGCTTTCATGTTTATTTATATGAGAATCCCAACCATTTAATATTATGCTACAGAACTATGTTAAAAAAAGTTAACACATATTTCTTTAGAATTAATATATGTGCTAACATAAAGGATATGATAAAGTACAACATGGAAATGCAAATATCTTTTAGACTGATTCTACTAATAAGAAATCAAAAGCTGTTTATTTCAAGGTACAGCTATAGCAGATAGATGGCTTTTATTTACACCAAATATAAAACTAGAGGACAATACATTTCATAGAGAAAAAAATGAGAAGGAGAAATCTCAGAAAAAATAGTATTTGATGTACTATTCAAAAATGCACACTTCTCGGGCCCAGCGGTGTGGCCTAGCGGCTAAAGTCCTCGCCTTGAAAGCCCCGGAATCCCATATGGGCGCTGGTTCTAATCTCGGCAACTCCACTTCCCATCCAGCTCCCTGCTTGTGGCCTGGGATAGCAGTCAAGGACGGCCCAAAGCTTTGGGACCCTGCACCCGCGTGGGAGACCCAGAAGAGGTTCCTGGTTCCCGGCTTCAGATCGGCGCAGCACCGGCCCGTTGCAGCTCACTTGGGGAGTGAAACATCGGATGGAAGATCTTCCTCTCTGTCTCTCCTCCTCTCTGTATATCCGGCTTTCCAATAATAATAAAATCTTTAAAAAAAATGCACACTTCTCATTAGATGTTTGGCACTATGTGTCTTTAGTGTGATAGTACATCTGAAATTGTCCTTAAAAAGGTTAGTCAATGTAATATAGCATTTTGGGTTAAAATTAATGACATACATTTTATCTTCATTCATTTTGAAAACCAAATTTGCAGCAGCTAAATGTAGCATTTTATAGGAAAAAAATGATCATACCAACTCTCACGACTTTTATATTTCACGAGACTACTGAATGTACATTTATTGCATTCTTCAGAAAATAAGTGTACTTTCCCATCTACTCCGCTGGTTGATAATAGGACTCATTCATTAAGGCGCATATATTTGGAAAGTACCTCCACTAGTTATTTTTCATCTTTCTGATACTACATCAATTTAATATGAAACATGAAAAATGGGGAAGGAAAAGCTTAATTTTCCTGTTTATGCACATCTCTTCTTTCTAACATGCCTGTGTACACTTGGGAGAACTAATGATTTTTATCCACATTCACAACACCACTTTTGTGAGATACTTACGTTGTTTGATCGAAGAGACACGCGGCCTCCACATCTGGCACAAAACTTGGTGCGGCAATACGAACAGAGATGGCCGCACCCATCAGCAAACTTTGTTTTATGGCAAATTCCGCACGTAGGAGCATCATCTTTGTGCTCACCCTGGTAACGCCGTGCTTCTTCCCCTATTTTTCTCACTTGTTCCTTGTAACTTTCAAACTGTTGATGCAATCTCCTGGGCAAAAGAGAAAATGGTAGCAAACTAAGTAAACAATGGAAATGCTTAATAGTTATTTTAACTAAAAAAAAAAACATTCTGCTGTTCCACCCTCTTCCACTAACCTTACCTCCAAAAATAACAGATTAGCATGTGCCACTCTAGTCCTAATATTGCTTTCCATAGATGTGTGCATTGATTTTAATTTTTGTACCAATATAATTTTTTATTCCATTTTCCATGAAAGTTTTCAGATAGCCAGGTATGTCACAAAATAATAATAAAATCTGAAGCTATGTCTCTTCTTTTCATTAGTCCAAGTCTTTCAATCCTAAATTTCTACAAATAGAACCAATCTTGTTTAGAATAGAATATTACGACAACTAGTGAATTCCCAAAAGTACAGAATTCTTGGCTTGGTAAACTCATAATGTTTTCCTCTATCTAGCTATTCCACCAAAAGAGAAACTCCTGAGAAATGGCTAAAAAATGCATCCATGTGTGAGCTAATTTGCTGGACTCTAGTGTTCTTTGGGAGTTTGCTGGACGCAAGTAATTTCCTGGACTGAGTATATGAATGCAATTATTATATTAAGAGTTTAGCTTGACAGCTTATATGTAACATAACTTTAGGGAACTGGCACTCAATGTAAATAGAATCAAGTTACATCCAAGTAAGGCAGCATTTAAAGCATTGTGATCTCATTATATTTTTCCTTTTAGCATCTAATAGTTCTGAATAGCAGAAATTCTGTAATTACTTCCTGCTCACCAATTGACCTTTTTTTATTTGAGCCTCCACAATTAAAGCACACATACATGCACTAGTAAGTAACACAATTTAATGTCTAAATCCTACCTCAGCTTATACAAAATACTTCACTTAATGAATACAACAACCTCTGACCAATTTAACAAAATGCTATTATATCTGCTAAATTTTTTAAAATGATTCATTCATGAGGCAAACAAAGACAGGAATGCTGACAGAGCTCCCAAGTACTGGTTCACTCATATGAATGTTCACTTACAGCTAGGGTTTGGCCTTGAACCAGAACTATCATTACAGGCGTCAGAGACCTACTTTTCTGAGACACAGCTTACTGCCTTCCAGAGTTTGCATAGGCAGGAAGCTGGAATTGATATCAAGAATCTGCACTCAACCCCAGGCACTGTTATAGGGGATGTGAGGGTCTCAACTGGCACCTTAACTATTAAGCCCATGGACTTTGCCCTATTATTTTGTACAGTACAAGTAACATTAATCTAGACTCAAATTATTAGAAACAGCTTTGGATGTCATATTTCAAATGTAATCATGCAAAATCGCACTGAAATGCTAGAGCTTCCATTAAAGAAATGATTAAGCAATAGGAACAAGAAGATATCTCCAATCAAAGAAACAGAAAATGAACTCCAAGCATACATGCAGTACATGAAAAATATTGTTACGAGATTCACTAAATCAAATCTAAGTAAATACACATGAGACAGAGCTGCTAGGTAAAGACAAAGCTTCAGCATAATTTTCTAGAATATAGACCATAATTTAGTACAAATATTGATCAAACATCCAGTAAACATCTCATTATTTATTTTCACATTTACTTGAAAGGCAGATAGAACAAGAGAGAGAGTGAAAGAAAGCACAAATAATGATCTTCCACAGGATAGTTTACTCCTCAAATGCCTACAACAACCAGAATTGAGTCAGGCACAAACCAGAAACCTGGAACTACTGGCAAAAGTCAGGCACTCTGGACATTGTCTCTGGGCTCACAGGGTATGCATTAGAAGGAAGCTGCAATAAAAATCACACCTAGACTCAACTCAGCTACTTTAATATAGAATACAATTGCCTCCAGTAGCTTCAAGGCTGAGCCAAAAGCTTGCCCCTCATTAGACACTGCAGACTTTATATATGGTTTCTGTTGCAATGCATCTACGCTTGTAGCCAGAGTAATCCTAGATAACGTGTAAAAGATGAGTGTGGATATATTCTTAGAATACTTATTCACAGCAGTAGATGGCAGATCAAATTAGGCTGTGAATCAGTTAGTCAACTCAGATAAGAATATATTTTATGCCTACAGATGATGGTTTGGAAGTCAGAGCCTCTTTGTGCTTTTCTTTTAAAAGTAGCACTTATTTTCCTTTACCTAAAAGGCCAAGAGAGAGAAATCTTTCAACTTCTGGTTCACTCATGAATGGCTACAACAGCCAGAGACAGAATAGTCCAGTGCCAGAACCCCAGAACTCCATTTGAGTTTGTCAGGTGGGTTTTAGGGGATAAGCACTTGACCCATCATCTGCTGCCTCCCAACATGCATAAGTAGAAAACCGTATCCGAAGTCGTGAAGCCACCACTCAAAATGGCATTAACAACAGGGAATATGGGCTTCCCAAGCTGTGGCTTACTGTACTGAGCAACAACACCAGCCCCTCTTTGTGTTTTAAAGTTAAAAATAAAGTCTTGTATATCTTATATACCTCAATCAAAAGGATATCTGATGAAATTTTTGTATGATACATGTGTTTCTGTGTACATACATAAACAAGGGCATTGATCACTGATACAAAGCTTTATTGAAATCTCATAGCATTTAATTATATAAAAAATTATTAGCATTTCTCTAAATTATACCTATCTTCTTCCAAACAGTAAACAGTACTAGATATGTGCAGGTTAGGGCCCGGCGTGGTGGCTAAGCGGCTTAACTACTAATCTTGAGCACACCAGGATCCCATGTGGGCACCACTTCTAATCCCAACATCCCCACTTCCAATCCAGCCCTCTGCATGTGGCCTGGGAAAGCAATCAAGGATGGCCCAAAGCCTTGGCACCCTGCACCTTTGTGTGGAAGACCTGAAAGAGGCTCCTGGTCCCTGGCTTTGGATCAGCGCAGTCCCAGCCATTGCAGCCACTTGGTGAGTAAATCAACAGATAGAAGATCTTCCTCTCTGTCTCACTTCCTCTCTGTATATCAGATTTTTCAATAAAAAATAATGTAAATCTCGGGCCCGGCGGCGTGGCCTAGTGGCTAAAGTCCTCGCCTTGAACGCGCCGGGATCACATATGGGCGCCGGTTCTAATCCCGGCAGCTCCACTTCCCATCCAGCTCCCTGCTTGTGGCCTGGGAAAGCAGTCAAGGACGGCCCAAAGCTTTGGGACCCTGCACCCGCGTGGGAGACCTGGAAGAGGTTCCTGGTTCCCGGCTTCAGATCGGCGCAGCACCGGCCGTTGCGGCTCACTTGGGGAGTGAAACATCGGATGGAAGATCTTCCTCTCTGTCTCTCCTCCTCTCTGTATATCCGGCTTTCCAATAATAATAAATCTTTTAAAAAAATAATATAAATCTTAAAAAATGAACAGGTTAGATAGTTATGACTTATTTACTAAGTAATAGCTTCTGTACACTTCCTGAATGGAAAACTTATACAAACTACAATGTTTTAGTCTATAGAAAAATTGACAAGCTCATAGTGAGGAATAAATATCCTGAAACCTTATTTACCTAAAATACTCAAAATTCTGGAGAAAATATTTTATAAAATAACTTTAATGCATGTTTAAGCTGGAGATAAAGCATACAAAATCCTGAAGGGACAAAAGTGAAATAGGAACAGTATTTCAGAAAACTAGCAAGCTCTACAGAAACATGGCTGTCCTAAGGAAATTTACTGAGGTACTGTGAACAACTAATTATATACACAAATCAAAATAAAAGTTACCATTTGAGCATCAAAAAAAATTGAAACACAGCCTATGATATCTAAAACAATAGCAGGAAAAACACGGAGTGAGAAACAAAATCATTCTAAAACAAGAATTTAAATAAACAAATATATAGACGTAGACTAACCAGAAATATCAGAAATTACACTATGAGATAGTAGGAACAATCCACCACAATGGGACCCACAAGTGTAATGAATTACAGCCTTATCAAATGACAAAGAACTTCACATTAGATTAAAAATGTAGCTAAGTGATGTTTAGAACAGCTACACTCAAAATATAGACAGAATATTTGAAATAAAAAACTATATTCTAGGGAAATAAAAAAAAACAAATATGTAAGCAAACAACAACAAAAACCCTAGTATTTAAGTTCTTGTCGTACATAATTATTCCAAACTTGATTACACAACATAATATACAAAGCAAAAAGAAAAGTTTATAATATTAGACAGACACATGTATGTTGGTAGGATATTATTGGATGTCTCTCTAAATCATAGATTAAGCACTCAAAAAGCAAATAGTGGTATTGGATAGTAGAACAACAAGTTTAGTTTGTTGGATCAAAAAAAGTATATACTGACATGCAGGTGTATTATACACATGCATATCACATCACGTATGCATAAATAAGTGTATTTGTCCAGTAGATTAAACTTACATGTTGAGTTCTCTGTTTCTCACTAAAACATAACACTTATAACAAACATTTATACACTTTTAATACATATTTTTTCATGCAGATGTGAAACTTTTCCAAATCTCTGGGCTTCAAATTTTCAAAGTATTTGTTTTCTTAACCTAAATACGTAGGGTCTTATGAGGCATGAAAAGCCTACAAAAACACATTGGAAATATGTACTATAAAAAACAGTATGTGCAGATTTCAACATAAACTTAACTATTAATTGGAACAAACTTGTGGAAGCTTCATTATATTTATTATTTTTCTTTATACTTTACAAACATGCATGTAATATTTCATACTGAAGAGGAAAAATAAATATATGTCAACAGATATAACTGAATAGAAACAATGTTTTTTAAAAAAGTTTTATTTATTTTTATTACAAAGTCAAATATACAGAGAAGAGGAGAGACAGAGAGGAATATCTTAATCTGATGAGTCATTCCCCAAGTGACCACAATGGCCAGTGCTGTGCTGATCTGCAGCCAGGAGCCAGGAACTTCCTTCAGGCCAGGTCTCCCACACGTGGGTGCAGTGTCCCAATGCATTGGGCCGTCCTCGACTGCTTTCCCAGGCCACAAGCAGGGAGCTGGATGGGAAGTGGAGTTGCCAGGATTAGAACCGGCGCCCATATGGGATGCTGGTGCTTCAATGCGAGGACCTCAGCTGCTAGGCCACGCCGTTGGGCCCAACAATGTTGTTTAGAATAAAAATACAGAAGACCTTGGTCGCATAAAATATACAAAACTGACTGCCATTAATTGATTTTTAACAAGAAATGTATAATTTTAAATTATAATTATTCTTTTTTTTTTCAAACAATGTGTCTATTTTTTCAACTGAGTTACAGGAGGTAGACAGAAAGGGAAAGCTCCTATTTGCTGGTTCTCTCCACGAATTCCTGCAACAGCCAGGAATTCAGAAGGCAAGAGCCAGGTACTCAACACAGGTGTCTTAACCTAGGCTGAATAGAAATGCCCCTCCCATTTTATTGATAAAGAAAGTAATTTACAGTACTTAGCTTTCACTTTATAATTGAATATTTTATTCTAAATTCACATTCTAAAGACATTATATTGAATTCACACAAAGAAAGACAATGAATGAAACTTGTAAATTAGAGTGTTTCTGGAATCATGAAAGTGCCAACTACTACTAATGTCAGCTTTGAACCATGACTAATCCATGGCATATGAACAAAAGCTAGTTATGGAAAAGTGAACTCATGTGCTGAAATTTCTATAGATCCTTTACTCCTCCTCAGCAATTCTGCCATTCAGTTTTCAATTCATCTATAATATTCCCAAACTTTTGTTCTCAAATTAACTTCAAATTCCATGTTCTCTTAAAATATTCAAAATACTATGTTGATGTCTTGTAGTTTCTGTGTTAGTGTCCTAATATAGATGCACCTTACACTTTTGGGTCTCCAGGGCTATGACTGGTGTTCAGACAACACTTCCTTCTCCAGGAGGGTGCAGGTGGGACAGTTGATCTGATGTATGAGGCTGAAGGCTCTAACAGTTAGTTCATAACAAGACAGTCTTCTGGGGGAAAAAAAAGTGTTTTTCTACAAGAGAAATATACCTGAGGGACCTGGAACAGCTCCTGCCAAGTGCTTCACCTCAAAGTAAAGGGGGCCACTTTCTCACGCATCACTAATTCTACCAACCTTCATGTCCTTGATACCCATTTGTTTCCTCCTTTCACATACCATAAATCCCTTTCTGGTTTCAGTAATATAACTTTTTTTTTACACACTCCAGCAGAGAGTAGAATGAGGGGGGAAAAGATTAAGTTATTCCTTAGCCTAGAACTCTCATATCTTCAAATATGTTTGTTTCTTTGTTTTCTTAATATTCTCTCGTATTCTCTTATCCTGCACTGACAGATGTCCAAATCAAGTTCTTGCTAACTTCCTCCTTTTTTTCCTGGTACCCTCTTTGTTTCTCACCAGCGGACAGTAAAAAAGAAAGAAGGAAGAAAGGAAAATGAAAGTGGAGCAGGGAGAAAGAGACAGCAGTCATGCCTCATATAACCTCACAGTCTATCACATCGTATCTGAAATGCTTTTCTAAATTTCTTTACACACAATTTCAATGCCCATTTTCTGAATTGGTACTCTCCCTATGTTGTTCTGTGCTGTCAAGATGCATTCCTAATTAGAAGATACACCTTTGGAATCAAGATCCTGGTAGCGAGACCACAAATACAATATTTATTTTTCGGTTTTGATGTCTTAATGCCATGATTCATATCAAATAAGTGACAGTGATTTATTATGAATAATAAATGGAATGATATATTTTATTATATAATATTACTGTAAATGTGGGACTGCAAGTAAAAATCTTGTGAAATTTATTGGTATACCTCATTTCAGAATTAATAATATATTCATATTGCTTAGCAAGGTTAAGAAAATATATGGTCATAAATTACAGATTTCAATTATCTAGATATACAATAGAGTTATAAATTATGCAATGCTACAAAATGAATTTAGATTGAAGTTTGGGTGTCCTGCCTACATATAATCACTCTTGTTGCTTTAAGTAACAATAAACAATGTTTTAAAATTTATATTTATATATCTGAAAGGTAGAAAGAATGGGAAAAGACAGACAGAGTCCTTGCATTGACTGGTTCAGTCCCCATCTGCCCACAGTGGCTGAGTCTGGGCCAAGCTTATCCCAGGAGCTGGAAACTCAAGCCAGTTCTTCCATGTGGGTTAACCAACCACTTGAGATCTCACCTGATGCATCTCAGAGTGCACATTAGTAAGATGTTGGAATTGGAAACAAAGTTGGGGATCAAATCCAGACAAATTACTATTGCAGGTGAAGGCAACGTTCAGCTTATGGACTGTTTAAGACCCAAGAAGTCATTTCGTCTGGCAACTATAAGTGGTACACACAATTTAATAAATCTGTGAACAGGCTACTTTTTCAGCTGATACTTGTGTATGGGCCATGAATGATGTTACAAATATCTAAGTGATCCTTTGGATAAAAAAGGCTCTCTATCCCTGCTATGGCTGAGGACATTTTATTCTGTGGGATAAACATCCAGCTCTTTTATTTTTTATTTTAATTTTTTATTTCAAAGGCAGAGAGGCAGATATAAAACAAGAAAGATGATACGTTCTCATTCAGTGGTTTAATTTCCAAAAAGCCCAAAATCTCCAATGTCAAGCCAGGACAAATATTGTTGGTAGGAATTCAATCCAGGTAACTCATCTGTGTGGCAGAAACCCAATCCCCTCAGGTATCAATTTGTATCCCAGGATGTGCATCAGCAGGAAGCAGGAAATGGAGGTAGAGCTGGGTCTGAATTCAGGTACTCCAACATGCAATGTGGGCATTTCCATTGGTCATCTAACCTCTAGGTCAAATGATTGCCCTTATATTATTTAATAACTACATACTGAATTTAAGAAATTTCAACATTCCATTTAAATACATGCCATTTTAGTGACTACTGATATATATATTTTAAAGGCATTGATGATGAATGCTACAAATCATCTGTAAATGAAAAGTTAAATATAATTCTACAAATGCAAAATAAATTATCTAATTAGGCAATATTGATGACATCCCTGCCAATTACTACTTATTCAGCATTAACAATAATATGAGAGTATGAAGTGATTAGCAATACAAAGAAATATTGGTAGACAGCATTGCACCTCATTGTTTTTGTTTTGTTTTGTTTTGTTTTAGTAAATTGTCCTTCTGCTATCTGAAGTGGTTAGACACAGGAAGAAAATTCCACTTTTCTTCCGGCACTTCATTTCTGACATCAAAGCATACAAGAAGCTGGATTCTCCTTGTGGAAAATCAAACAGAACTTACTTAGTGCTTTAAGTTTCCAAAATCTAAGCGGCAAGTCCTGCAGCAAACTCTATGAAGAGAGAGCAGCGACCAGCATAATTATCAAGAAGCACCCTAAAAAGAATTTCCTCGGGATATGTATATAATGGTTGGAAGGAAAATAAGCATATCCTATGTTTCCCTTCTCATGCCTGGCACTGAACTTTGTTGCTAGCCATCTATCTAGAGGAGCTCTTTGTCAAGGCTTTCTTGCGATAACTCATGAGGCCATTCACAGGAACCATCCCAGTTCTATTCACATCCTCTTGAATGCTGGTTCTTGGTGCCTGTTCTCTTCGATCTCCACTCACATTGCATTAAATAACTTAAATATGTTCAAAAAATTAGGTGGGACAATCGGGCTTCTATTTCCAAGTTTCTACTACAACATTCTGCCTTGATGACGTTCCTTCCAGCTATAGCTAAAGGAATGGAAAGTGTTTGTTTCATGAAAGGCTTTTCTTTGATATTCTCCAACATCAAATGCATCAAAACTATTGAAGAGCTTTGTTCGAAGGTGAAATCTTAGACAAACCTATAGTTTGTTCAGATTTAGGGAGCTTGAATAAACTTGAGGAGCTTACAGCAGTCAGCTCAGAAGAGTCTACTGTCCGTCATGTGGAAATGTTACACAAAGCCTGAATGCAGTAAAGACAAACTTGAAAAATGAATGCACTTTTATACAGCTTTCATATCATTCCATAAAGGCAATCTTCATCACCCAATAAAATTGAAGCATAAACATAGAACTTTGACACTGCCTTCAAAATAGTAAAGAACGTAAATATTGTTATATAGTTATATACAATATATATGTGTACATATGTAAATATAGTTATATATACATCTATAGCCATATATATCCAAATATATATAGCCATACATATGTCCATATATCCATACATATATCCATATATATATAAAGTTTCTAAAAGATCTTGGTGTTCTGTATGACCATCCAAGCCTACTAAAATCTTAGGTCAGGTCCAGGGGCAAACCTTGGGCGGGGACCTTTTCCCTGGACCATCACCTCACTTCCCTATATTTGCATGTACTGTGAAAATTGACAAACAGGATAGCATTTAAACTCTGAGAAGCCACATATTTCATTGCTTAGGGAAACTTGCCAGTTTTTGTGAAGACCACCATGTGTTCCTTACCAGGTGGCCAGAAAAATCACGCTTTCAAGTAATGTGACACAGGAATTATCCAGAAATTTCCTAATTAATTAGAGAACAGTAAGGAAAAGGACTTCCACAGGTCTACCCAGGAGGGACCCCTGTCCAGTTAAACCATACAAAGAGGGGTCAAGAAACTTAAAAATTCAAAACACTTTCTGAAACCGCAGTGTCTCCCTGCCTTTCAGCAGAGACCCCATCTCCTGGCCCTTCTAAACGGTGCTTTGCTCACCCTTCTTCATTTCATGTTCACTTGTTCACTTGGCAAATAAAAATTTTCCTCTGTCCACAATCGATTCCCAGCTTTTTATTTCTATATTAAGCTGAGGAAAGAACCCAGAAATTTGTTGGGACGATACACTGCTCTGGAGATACTACTGCAAGCACTTACGTAACTGGGAAATTCACTCCATAAGTTGAGAAAAAATTTAATTTTGAGAGTTCAAACACAATTTTTCAGTTTGTGTCTAACATTGTGTTTCGTTTAAAATGAGGATCCTTTTCACTTATTGTAAATGGCCAGCAGATGGCACTACAGATTTTTACATGCAATTCTTGCATAGTTACTGCTTTTTTCCTTAAACTATTCAATGTGTTAAGGAAAAATAGTAGAATCAGCAGGGGGTGTAACTTATTAGAAAGATTGTATTTCAGAGGTGGCTGAAAGAGAACAAAAGAGAAATGTATATAAGATTTGGCAATTTCTGCTCATTTGTGGAGGATCTGCATTCTACATGCTCTTTGAAAAGAATTATACATGAAAGGTTTAGGTGTCTCTTCTAATGTTGGTGAGGTGTTTTGCGTCCTCCACTCAGCACTGTTAAAAAATAGTAGTTCATCCAATCAGCATCCCACAGTGTTCTAGAAGCACCGAGATGACACTTAGGAAGAGAAGTGCATAACTGATGATTAGCTATTAGTGTTTTATAGCCTGTTACTTCAGTCAAGCATTTATTTTTTAATTCTGTTTCCAATTTGCCATAGGTGGCCGCTCCTGAGTAGGCATTAAATGAAGACATCTCAGGACACAGGGGCCCCGTAGCATACACTTACACGTTTGCTTCACTCCATTTCCCCAGAAACACCTTCCACAAGCTTCTTACTGTTGAGAGGCAGGGCTGCCTAGCAGCTTCATGTCTCAAGTGCTAGGAATATTGTTTCCAGATTGTACAAAAACAATCTATGCTTTCTAATAATAGAGGTTTAAAACAGAAAACTTGGCAAATGAAGGCTCTTTTTTTATATGCAGGTATAGCACAATGCAAGAGAAGAAAATCAGGTAAACTGATGAGAAACAAAACGGGATATTTACTAGGAATAAAATTTTACACAAGTGAAATTAATTTGAAAGAAAATACTTTTAGCAGGTAATCCAAAAGTCAGTCACAACACACATATGGAATTGGCCACTATCAAATGGGTCTAAAGGACTTCCAGACGCCTGCCAATTCATGGGCGTAGCCATGATGCTCCAGCAATGGGCTTCCTGTCACCCATATGAAGGATCTGGAATGTGTGCCAAACTTCCAGCTTCAGGTAGACCCAACTCTGCCCATTGCTAACATTTGAGAACTTGACTAATAGAAGATAGTGTTCTCTCTCCCTCTGTCCGTGTGTGTGTGTGCTGCTGTCTCTCTCTCTCTCTCTCTCTCTCTCTCTCTCTCTCTCTCTCTTTCTCTCTCTCTCTCCCCATCTTCCTTTTAAATAAATAACTATATAAAATGGATTGAACGGATGTAATTTCATTCCATGTGAACTCTTCCAGAGAATGCCATTTGATCATGTTAATATACCTAATACATAGTGGGCACATTAATTGAATTGGCAAATTCGAATACAGTTTTGGCTGCACATAGCATCAATGCAAAGTACTAAAAAAAAGAGAGAATGCTTGCATTTGTAGGAATGCACATTGTAACTATGCTTCTCCTATGTTTGCGACTCTTCATCACGCTATGTTATTACTGCAGGAAGGGAAAATATAAACCAACCTTGTTCCATAAATGCATGTTCTTTTTTATGAAATTAAATTGATCCTGGTCTGATCAGTATCCAAATTTTTGGTTTCATGGCCATAAAATTATTTAAACTTCCTGTTCCTCAGTTTCCTCACTTATAAACTGGTGATAACAAGAGCAACTTCAGATTATTGTAAGGGTTAATTGAAATCATCAATGTAAAGTGCTTAGCACAGTGTCTAGCTTATGGTAAAAGCTCAATAAATATTAGCTGTTATTAATATATGCAGACATAGATAATACATGAGGGAAGAGAGTATCTTGCTTTTAAGTTTCTGAGTTCACTTAGCTGATAACTGAGGAAGCAGCTATGATGGGCAGAATTTCCTGGCATATGAGCATCAGGATGAAAGAGAGAGATGATTTATCATTAGACTCTTGGTAAGAGTCAAAAATGTCACCCTGTAAGATGAAAGTTACAGGGAAAGATGAACCCTTTGTTTTATTTTAAAAAATCCCAGAGATTACAACCTCTAGCGGAGTATCCATAAATTTATATGATTTTTTTTCAGTATTTTTATGGCCATTTCAGTTCACAATAAAAAGAAAAAATTTAGTATTCAAAATTCCATTGTCATTATGTTATTTTAAACTGGGAAATGTAAATTGCCTCAGTCACAGGTATTTCCAATCTCAAGCAGTGTGTGAATGAATGATACATTTAGAACATGTCTAACACATCAAAGCAGATTTGCCTTTCACTTATTAAAGCCTGATAATTTGCACACATTCAATTATTATTTCTTATTAGACAACTGAAAGCAAGGCTTGTTGCTTTTTTTCCTTCATTATAAAACATGATTTGAGATGTGATGGGTAATAGGAATCTATCACTATTTCTTAAACAAAGTCACTATTTCACATATTTAATACTTTTAAGATTTATGTACTTGAAAAAGAGAGTGATCGATACAGACAGAGGCGGGGAGAGAGAGAGAAAGAGAGAGAGACACACACAGAGAGAGAGAGAGAGTGAGAGAGAGAGAGAGAAAACAGAGAGACAGAGATCTTCCATACGCTAGTTCAGGACCACAAGGCAGGGGATGAACCAGTCTGAAGTCATGCAAGGGGAATTGCATCCAAGTTTGCCTAATGGATAACAGGACTCCAGATACTTGGGCCATCTCTTCCTGTTCTCCTAGGTACACTAACAGGGAGCTAGATGAGAAGCTTGGGATACAGCTTGGGATGCTAGCACCACACATGGTTGCCTAACCTACTTCACCACAATGTTGATCCTCAACTCTTTCAATGATCAAAATTTTCTTTTTAGAGTAAAGGGACACATAGTGGCATAAGTGCACATCAATTTCGTTCCCAATTAATCCACTTGCAATCTAGCTCTCTGATAATGACCTGGAAAAACAAAGGAAAATGGACACCTGCAGCCATGTGGAAAAACTGGAAGAAACTCCTAGATCCTGGTTTCTGGCTTAAGTCTGGCCCTACTCCACCCTTTGTGGCCATTTGGGGAGTGAGCCAGCAGACGAAAGTTCTTTCTGTCTTCCTGTTTCTCCTTCCATCTTTCTGTAACTTCTTAAAGCAAACAAACAAATAAATCTTTAAAGAAAAATGTCTGTGGTCATATAAACCTATTTAAGTTGTTTTGTTTTTCAGAGATTTTCCCGCTAAGGGGTTAAATGTGACATTCTAAGTCCCCTAAATTTCAGAATGCCTAATAAGTCTCTGTGGACAAATTCCTGCACGGTTCACCTTCATGCTAGTTCCAGGTGCCAGACTCTTCATCAGCCCACTAGTTACAGAACCCTTAGTGCGGGGATTATGAAGACATATGACTCCCACTCTGGGCAAAAATATATTACCTGCTTCTTCAAGACAACAATTCTTCATCCATCTATCTATGAACATTTGGATATACACACAATTCTATATTTTGGCTATTATGAGTAATGTTACAATCAAATGGAAAAGTTGGATAACGTGTCCTAAAATAGCCAGATGGAAGTAATGGGTCTTGTGTTCTACAGCACAGTGGTGTGACTGTAGTTTTCATTAATGTATTACATACTCTTTCAAGAGCTGGAGAAGAGGGGTTGGTAGGCTCCAAAACTAAAGATAAGAAAATGGCAAAACTAACTGCATGATATAATCAGTTTACAGTTTTAACATGTGTTATCATTGCTCACTTGTATCCAAGGGAAACAAACAAGATTATATGTTGGTCTACAATTTTTAAAATCATTAAATAATTTAAAGAATAGGATCCGCTTCATCATCTGTAAAATGAAGATAACAGTGTCTACCAATGTATGGGGTTGCTTTGAAATTTAAATAGCTAATAGCACTAATGGAGGTGCCAGGCAATTAGCAAAATATCAATAAATTATTAGTTATTTTTAAATGTGTGGATGAAATACAAAGCAATGAAGCATCTATTTTGGTCGAAAAATCTGTGACATTATTTAATGAATTGCAATATTAACAGTGGTAACTAGAATTATGAAATGAACTGTGTACTTTACTTTCACTTTTTTAAAAGCAGCATCACTAAGTAATCATTGTAACGACTAAATTGAATATCTGAAGAATAAGAAATTTATTTTAAACAGGTCTCTTCACCTTCTGGCACAGGAGAGATCCAGGGCTGGGAGCAGGACAGGTAGGGGAACTTCAGGGATTCCCTTCATGGGTTGCTGCTTCCACTGGTGAGCATGAGAGCTGGGATGGGAGTCTGGCGGTGGGCCAGGCTGAGGTAGGCTGTTGTACCAGCTGGAAAGCACTAGGACTGGGTGTGAGTCGTGTCAGAGTGGAGTACAGTTCCATCAGAGGCATAGGATCTAGGCTGGGAACTGTAGGCACTCTTTAGGTAAGCCATACCTCCTGCAGGTGACCACAATACCCAGGGTTGGGAGTGGCCCAGGTCAGACAACGCAGCAGCACATGTCAGAATATGTGAGGCCTGGGTCTGAGGGTGGGTCAGGCTGAGTTAAGCCATAGCATCAATGGGTGTGCACAAGAGCCAGATGGGATAAGGTTAAGGTCAGGCTAGGCTGCAGCAGAGGCTGACACACGCAAAAACTAGGAATGGGGGGTCAGGCTTAGTAGGGATTTTTGAGGTCACCTCAACTAGACCACCACACCAACTGGACAGGCATGATGACAAGGTTTGTGATGGGCTGGTTGGGCTGGGCCACAGCAACCAATGGTTCATATGAAATATGGGATTGAGGCAGAACTGTACAGGCAGCTACATCCACTGGTGTGTGCATTGCCTGGTCAGGTGACAGACCATACCTGAATTTGCACTGGCTGGCACATGTACAAATCAAGTCTGAGGTTACCCCCAGGTGAAGTTGCATTGGGGTCTCATGGATTAGAATGCTGGACTCAGACCCTGGCCACAGGTAAAATCACAAAAGTGTGGAGTCCGACCATAGAGCACATGTTTTGGGAGTGGGCCTCCTCAGTTGCTGGTGTCTGTCCAGTGGACAGCATGTCCAGATACACATGAGCTCATCTAGATCAGCAGAAGACATCAAGTGCCATTTCAGAAGATGGAAAGCAGAACAGGTTGGACAATTCTCCTGGTCAAGCTTTAAACCATTTTACTGAGTCTGTGGAAGCATTAAGGTAGATTTTGTCAACCAATAGGCCTTGGAAACATTTTGTCAACCCCAGAGTGATTAAATCAACAAGATCTCAGAACTATCAAAACCACTCAAGCAACACATCTGGAGCATTTTCCCCCACACTGGGGTCTCTAGGGCATCATCAAAGGACTGTCACAATGCCCAGGTGCTGATGTAGTTTGACAACAAGGAGTGATCCTATCCACTTCCTCCCCTGAGGACACAGGAAGAAAATTTTAAAAAGAAATTGAAGGGACTGAAACATGTGTCCAACACACCTTACTCCATACCTGACCCTCCCCAACTTAATCAGAGGCCCACATGGGCATACATCTGTCTTAACTATGTAAACAATATTAAAAATAAATTTAAAATATAAAAAGGCTTCCTCTTTTTATTTTTGAAAACAGAAAAACAAACTTTCCGGATTTTACTTGCACAGTATACTGAATTAGTCAGCCATCATTAGGTGCACTATTTTCCAAGTCATTTTGGAGTACATTCCAAGACAAGTGACAAGATGTAATTTCCTTTCAATTATATTTGCTAATGGTGACATCTGTCTTCATCCCTTAATTAAAATACATTGTTAATATGCACAGAAGAGCTAACTATCACCTAAATAATAAAACAGGTGTTGTAAAAAATATATCTATGAAAGGGAGATCATCAAGCAATAATTCAAATGCACTACTAATGTGTAAGCTAAAATTCCAGAAATCTCCACATAATTTAAGTAAGCTATAAAATTAATATACCTTTTGTAGCTACCTCATGTGACCCAAAACCCCCACCACCATTTAATCATCTCTAGACAACCTCTCCTAGCCTCACTAGCCACTTCCTGGGATAACAAGTCTATTTTTGAAATGTAACCTCTTATGTTATATTTGGATACTAAAAATGTGTGCTGATTAACTAACAAATCACAATGCCCACAAAGCACGAAATAGTCTCTTTGCCTTCCATTATAATATATTATGTATGGCAATACTTGAATAATATCAAGGTACTTTAATCTGAACTGGTTAGTCGGATAGAACAATACCAGAACTTTGGACAGAAAATTTCAAGTTTTTTGATCACTAAAATTACTGATTTAAATTAAGTAGGATCTAAATCTAAATCAATAATTTGATCAATTTTAGAGCAACTGGTCAAAAAGAAAATACCTTGCTGTTCTTCATTCATGGACAACATCTTTATATATTTATAAAATTTCTCTTACATAGTAGGTAAAACCGCCTCCTGTGATTCTGGCATTCCAAATGCATGCCAATTGGTTTCCTAGATGAACCACTGCTGAACCAGCTCTCCAATGGCCTGGGGAAAGCAGCAAAAGATGGCCCAATTGTATGTGGGCCTTGTCACCCATGTGGGAAACCTGGCTGAAACTCCTAGCTGCTGGCTGAATTCAGCCTGACTCAGCAGTGACTGCTGCAACCACCTAGGGAGAAACAGAGGATGGAAGATCTCCCTTTCTCCATCTCTTCCTTTCTTTCTGTAACTCTGACTTTAAAGTAAATAAACTGTTAAAAAAATTCTCTTGAGGGCCCAGCACAATAGACTAGTGGCTAAATCCTCACTTTGCATGCTTAGGATCCCATATGGGCGGAGGTTCATATCCCAGATGCTCTACTTCCCATCCAGCTCCCTGCTTGCGGTCTGGGAAACAGCAGAGAATGACCCAAAGCCTTGGGATCTTGCACCTGCATGTGGGACTCAAAAGAAGCTCCTGGATTCTGACTTTGGATTGGCTCAGCTATTGTGGTCATTTGGAGAGTGAACTAATGTATGGAAGATCTTACCTCTATTTTTCCTTCTCTCAGTAAACCTACCTTTCCAATTAAAATAAATAAATAGGACCCGGTGCAATGGATCAGTGTCTAAATCATTACCTTGCATGCACTGGGATCCCATATAGGTGTCTGTTTGTGTCTCAGCTACTCCATTTCCATTCAGGTCCCTGCGTGTAGTCTGGGAAAGCAGAGGATGGTCTAAAGTCTTGGAAACCTGCACTTACGTTGGAAACCTGAAAGAAGCCCCTGGCTCCTGGCCTTGGATCAACCTTAGAGAATTGAGGCTATTTGGAGAGTGAACCAGTGGATGAAAATCTTTCTGACTCTCTTCTATATAAATCTGTTTTTCCAATAAAAAATAAATAAACTATTAGATTCCCAATTTATGTTTTCTATTCCACACTTTACATTTTTTCTCACAATCAAACACAAGTGTGGCCAAATTGTACTGAGTTAGACAGAATGATAACAATGGCAACTATCAATCACAATTAAATGGTGATGAAGAATTATGATTGTGTATTATCTTTTAAAAATATTTATTTATTTTATTCTAAAGGCAGATTTACCCAAACAGACCCAGAATTAAGGATCAGCTCTGTACTCATGAACATTCCTGGATTTCTAAAGGGTTATGATACTTTTTAAAAATCTTTTTACTTTCTGTTAGTTTATTGTCTTTTGTATGTGTATGTTTTTTACTGTTTTGAAAGGCACACATACACATACACAAATAAAAAGGAAAAAAAGGTAGATTTATATAGAGAAGGAAAGGCAGAAAGAGAGATCTTCCATCTACTGGTTAATTTTCCCAAATGGCAACTATTGCCAGAGCTAGGCCAATCTAAGCCCAGGAGCCAGGAATTTCATCCAGGTCTCTCAGGCTGGTGCTGTGGCCATCTTCCACTGCTTTCCCAGGCCACAAGCAGGGAACTGGTTGGGACATGGTGCAGCCAGGACTAGAACCTATGCCCACATGCAATACCAGTGCCTGCAGGTGAAAGATCATCCTATTGAGCCATGGCATTGGGCCCCGATTATATATTATCTTAAAATTGGACATATCCCTGTTTATTTGAGTCTCTGTTAGCATCATGAATGCAGTAACTCCCTGGTACCTTTCTACCTTCATACCTGGAAATGCCTAAAGCATTAAGGTAAGTCAGATTGCTACACTAAATTATTTACCAGAAATTTCATTTATTTCCAATGTATTATTTTGTACTATATAGGGAGTCTATGAATGTTGCAATATTATTATTGCTTATTATTGCAATATCATTATACATATGAATCTTATATCAATAATGTCCCATCAACTTCATTTTTTCTCCCTCTATTTTAACATCCCAGTGGTCACAAGTTTTGAGTTCAGTGTACAAATGAATATAGAGATTATGCTGAATAACTCTTACAAATTAGTTTCTATGAAGGCAAGAAAATATCTCTAATTCATACAGATTATTAAAAATAATTTTTTCTGGGGGCTGGTGCTGTGAGTACTGTTTAGGTTATCACTGTGATGCCAGCATCCCATTTGGTGCTGGCTCAATTCTGCCTTTCACATACAATAAATCTTTCATTTTTTTTCTTTTTGCATGTAGCAGGGTCCATAATACCTTTATTAGACATAGAAACCTACATAGTGATTCTATGATAAAAGTACTCTCCAAGATAAATTAAATGTCTCAATATGTAGGATTTATCTATAACTACATATATTTGTGTAGCAAAGAAATGCTCCTTGAACACAGGCAATTTTTTTTAAAGATTTATTGTATTTTTATTGCAAAGTCAGATATACATAGAGGAGGAGAGACAGAGAGGAAGATCTTCCTTTCTGATGAGTCACTCCCCAAGTGACCGCAATGACCATTGCTGCCCCGATCCAAAGCCAGGAGCCAGGAACCTCTTCCAGGTCTCCCAAGCAGATGCAGGGTCCCAAGGCTTTGGGCTGTCTTTGACTGTTTTCCCAGGCCACAAGCAGGGAGCTGGATGGGAAGTAGAGCTGCTGGGGTTAGAACCAGTGCACATATGGGATGCTGGTGCGTTCAAGGCGAGGACTTTAGCCGTTAGGCCACCGCACCAGGTCTGGACTTCTGTTTTTGCTTTTGCTTCTTTTAAGTCTTGTAGAAAGTTTCTATTTAATGGAGGAGCAGTGTACTACACTTCTGTAATACACTGTACACTGTAGTACACTTCTGTCCAACAGAAGAAGAAGCAACCTGCCTCAACTCCCTGCATAGGCACTGGTGAGTGGATAAATGCCTTTTCCCGTGATAGCAAGAGAGACCAGGTTTCAGACAGCAGCACTGGGGAGTTAACCAGGCATCTGGATGGTGAGCTCTGAGCATGCTTGCTTTAGCCAACAATAGTTTTCAAAGTACAGACATCCTTTATAACACCACAAGACAAACTTTCACAATTTTAGAGCAATCTACACGAGAGATGGCACATGCAGGACTGAGGAGTGGGACTAGAATTAAAAAGAACTATAGGCAAATAAGTCATTTTTTTATTAATTACTCATATCTAAAACCTGATGTGTACAGTATGTCTTCTGCCTAAGAATAATTTCAACAGCCTGGCTGGGAGTACCAAATTATCACTGTGTGTATCCTGCTGCTCACCTTTCTATAGTAACTATGTCAAAAGGTATTTTTTAAAAGATTCGTTTTTACTGGAAATTAAGACATACAGAGAGGAGGAGGAGAGAGAGAGAGGAAGATCTTTCACCCAATGATTCACTTCCCAAGTGGCCACAACGACCGGAGCTGAGCCAATCTGAAGACAGGAACCCAGAGCCTCCTCAGGATCTCCCACAGGAGTGCAGGGACCCAAGGTTTTGGGTCTTCCTCGACTGCTTTTCCAGGCCACAAGCAGGGATCTGGATGGGAAGCAGAGCTGCCATGATTAGAACCAGTGCCCATCTGGCATCCTGGCACGTGCAAGGTGAGGACCTTAACTGCTAGGCTGACGTGCTGGACCCATGGAAAGCTATTTTAAAGGTTACTTTCACTACATTTCCCATACCTCACATTACAATGGTCACATTACAGAAAAACTTAGAAACGCACTCTGCTCAGTAGATGCACATATTTCTATATTAATAAGCACTGCTTTCAAACTCCAGACATGGCTGGGTTTCTTTTGGCTTTGATTGCCAGTACGGTAAGCACAAAATACAAAGGTTAAGACAAGAGGCTATTTCATAAATTCTTCAAAGCTTTGGTACCATGTAAGGTAAATCATTCTTTTCTTCCCATTCCTGATTTAATGAAGGCCCAGAGGAGAAGTGTTTCATCTTAGATTGGTGGTCAACATCCCTTGAACAAGGGCATTATCATTAGATAAAAGCGAGATTTGAATGAGATTCTGCAAGAAACTTGCTGAGCGGTCAAGAACAAGCGATTTAGTCTGCCTGAGCTTTAGTTCCCTCAGCTATAAATGTAGGGTTGTAATTGCCATCCTTCCGGATTAGAGAGAACAGTGGTGCAGACACAGATTTGCTGCTCGATAAATATCAGTTCTTTTTCACCACATTCTGCTTCATAACAATACTGTTTATTCCTTCTTCTGTGTTTCTATGGGAAATGGTAAGAGAGCAGAATAAAAAGATGACTAAAGTGAGAAGGCTTGGATGGCAATTGTTTTGCCATTCACATGGGGGGTGGGGATGGGCATAGCCCTTTAGTACCTCTCAACTTGCTTGTTCTTTTCAAGTGTAATAAAATTTGGTTAGCATTCATTAGTGCAAGAATTCAACAATAAAATAATTCAACAGCAAAATATGTGACTTGGAGGTCCTGCACTATTTTTGTGTCATGAATTCTTTTGGCAATTTATTAACTTCTCTTGGATTAATGGTTTCAAGGGTATATCCAAAACTATAAAGCATTATAAGAAAAATCAACCTAGTTTAATAAATGACGAAAAACATTTAATTTAATTTGTTTATTATTTTATGATACAGTTCCATAGGCTCCGAGCTTTCTCCTACTCCATACCCAAACTTCCACTCCTCCACTGATTTCCTCCATCATTTTAATAGTATAGACCATAAATGCCATAAGTCCATCATTCTGCTATTTAAGTTTATTGTGACATTGTGGGCATGGACAATGGTAGAGAGTCCATCATTCTAATGTAAAGAGATAGTTAATGGTTTAATTGGGAGAACATCTTTGATCTAGAAGTAGAGAAGCATATTGCATTGTATCTTCACATCTGGATATGATAGCCTCTATTACACAGTTATCATATATCCCACTAAATGAAAAGCTATAAAACAAAATCAACAGGAAGAAAAAAATAGAAAATTAACAACATGAAATTAAATAACATGCTACTGAATGACCAATGTGTCACAAAAGAAATGAAAAAGATAAAAATTTTAAATAAATTAAAAAATAATAATAATATGTGATAATATTAAGGCCTGGGATTCAAAACAATAATACATTTTTTAAACAATGGAATATAATGCACTAATTTTTATTCTAAGAATCAAAGCAATCCACTGCATAAAGTGATATTCACAAACTCATAAAGTTAACATAGAAGGAAACCACAGCTCTCAGAATCAATTACACAAAAAGCAAAGCTGAATGAAGCTCTGGTCACTAATTCATCAACAGGCAATACCCTGGGATCTGTTTGATTGATCAGGATAGTGCTCCTTTGGGACAGTCATCTGACCTGGACACCAGAATCAACATGCTTCCTTTGTGAAATTTAATATGGTATTTTTTTAATAGTGAGAAGCTATCAGATGTTCAGTATTAAACTTCATGTGAAAGAGAAATGGTTGAGGAAATAAAGACGGTATCTGTATACATAGATCAAAATCCTTCACTTGACTTGAGAAGTATTTTTATCTCTACTGAGTTTTTGGCTTGCATTTTGAATTCATCCCAGAGGAAAATTCATGATGCAGTCAATGTTTTTCTCTTTATTCTCGTAAGCACTGAATCTCAGTCCTAACCTTCAAGTATTTGTTCTGATTTCACTGAGATAAGTGTTTAGTTCTGGTAAGGATATGATTTGCATTTTATTTGTATGAAGCGCCAATACTGATTCACACAACAAAAGACGTTTAGAGTGGCAAGAGCTGGGACACAAAGGACAAGATTTCCAGTTTAAATTTTGCAGGTGCTAAAACACAAACACAACACAAAACAAAAAGGGATGGATGACAAAAATACAAATGTTGCTTAAGAAAAGAGCAGAGGCTTAAGGAGATACTGCTGACTATTTACCTCACTTTTATTCATAGAATTCCAAAAGCTCTTCAGGACCTGAAAGATATTTTTCTACTGGTTTACCCTCTCAAAATTCACTTTGAGATAAATACTATTTTATATTTCTTAGAGGCCTAAGGAGTAAAAAAAAAAAATGTGGTTTACATTCTGGTCAGTATTAGGGCTCTGTTTTGTTCATTGCTATATCCCAAGCAGCTAGAACAACGCAGAAAATCAATAATCGTTTGTTAAATGAATTCTGGTGAGTTTTTAAAGCTAGAGGAAGTGTTTTCACATTATGAGGCTTGCAGCTTCCTAGGGCAAAGATGTCTGTTTTGTTCATCTGTATAACCTGCCAACCTTGGTTTGTACTGCAGCTTTCTAGGCAGGTGCGTCTCAGGTATCGAAGGAACAGTGCACAGACATTGCTCTAGCTAGCATCCCAACACACGCTACATACGTACTCTCCCCGACAGTTGCTCCACTAGTGTCATCACATAGATGCCCCATTTCCTATCCATATCATCTACCTATCCAAATTCAAACCAACCTTCACAACTCTGCTCAGAGCCCAGCTGCTTCTTGAAGTCCTCAGTGATCTCACCCTTTTTGCATGAACATGTAATTTCAACCTATACACAATTCATCTGGATGTCATATACCTATGGTTTATTTGCAAAATTCCACTTTCTTCCCCATGTCATATCATAGGTTCACTTTGTATACTTAACAGTTATTTTTAAAAGTTCCGTGATGTGGCCAGCACCATAGTGTGGTAAGCTAAGCCTCTGACTGTGGTGTTAGTATCCCATACAATTGTCAGTTCATGTCTTGGCTGCTTCATTTCCAATGCAGTTTCCTGCCAATGTGCCTAAAAGCAGAAGAGGCTCAAGTCCTAGGCCCTGCACCCATGTGAGACATCTGGTAGAAGCTCTAGGCACCTGGCTTTGCACTGGCCCAGCACTGGCCATTGCGGCTGTTCGGGGAATAAAATGAGTGACACATTCTCTCTTCACACACTCCCTCTCTCTCTTTCCTTCTCTCTTTGTAAACCTGCCTTCAAATAAAAATAAGTAAATCCTTAAAAAAAATCTGTACATATGAAATGAAAAGTAAAATGTACGCATAACAAAAAAGAATCATTATGAGACAATCTAATCTTGACAGGGATCTTAGGAGTAATGCAACCTAAATTGCCTCTTATTCTTGGATTTCCTGAGCCAGAGTTCTTTCAAGCTCTGTCCACAACTTGCAGAGGTAAAAGAATCACCACTGGAATTTATAATATCATAGTTACAATAGTCAATGTGAACTTCATTGAACTTCATTTGCTTTGCTCTTCATCTCCACAACTGACCTTATTCTCCTGGCTTACTCAGAAAAACCCTGATTCTTTCTCCAAATACATTCATAAAAATATTGAAAAAGTTAATATGCACCTTGAAAGTCATTCTTCTTAATAAGTCATCTATCATTTTGCTGGTTTTACATCTCTTCCTCATCCAATTAATCCTTCTGAAAATATTTCAGATATTTATTCCATGTTGGCTGGGATACTCTACATTAGAATCAGTAAGTTAGGTTTAGTCCTATCTATCTACCTACACATATTTTATGTTAGTCTTCTAAAGATTTATTATTTATTCAATTTTTAGAGTTTATTTATTTATTAATATTTACAGTTCAAGAGAGAGAGGAAGAGAGTCAGATGGGAAGAGATAAAGACAGAGGAAAACAAAGAGAGAGAGAGGGAGAGAGGGGACTTCCATCCATTGGTTTGCTCCCCAGATGGTTGCAATGACCAGGGCTGGGTCATGCTGAAATCAGGAGCCACAGTTACTTCTGGGTCTCCCAAATGAAGGGCAGGGACCCAGTCATCTTCTATTGCACTTCCCAGGGTATTAGCAATATATGAAATAGGAAGTGGATCAGCTGGGACCAGAACAGGTGCCTACCTGAGAGTCACATCACATTCTATGCAAACTTGCTGTCAACTAAAATCCCTCCACAATTTTTACATTTTCAAAGATAAAGTGCTCATAATTGTTCTTTTGTTTTAATTAGGCCCACACAAAGACCATTTCTAACTTATCTGTGGCATTATCTTGCCAAACTGGCCCATCTCTCCATAATAACAAGCATACTTTAAAAATATTTATTTATTTTACTTGAAAGTCAGAATAACTGAGAAAGAGAGAGAAACAGAGATCTTCCAAATTTCCACAATGGACAGAGCTGATCCAGTCTGATGTGGCGAGCCAGGAGCTGTTTCTAGTTCTCCCATGTGGGTACCGGAGCCCAAAGACTTGGGCCTATCTTCTGCTGCTTTCCTGGGCCATTAGGAAGCAGCTGGATCAGAAGTGGAGCAGCCAGGATAGGAAATGGTACCCATATAAATGCCAACACTACAGGCAGAGGATTAGCTTGCTTCACCACCACACTGGCCCTGGATGATAGCAAGGATTAAAAAAAAAAAAAAAAAACAGTGCTTCATTTAACATTATTTTCCCCTGATTTGTAACTTATAAAAATAAAACGAATATTCTACGATGATGGAAAACACTTTCTATAACAATATTCTAGGCTTTTCAGGCTTTACAATCTGTGTCTTGACTTTTCACATCTGCCATTGTAGTGAGAAAGTGGCCACAGAAAACAGGAAAAATGAGAGCAAACTGTGCTCCAATAAAGTTTATTTGTACATGCTGAAGTTTATATTTCATAAAATTTTCATGTCAGAAAATACTCAATGTAAAAGCCATTCATACCTCATAAGTTATACCAATAGACTGTGACCTGGATTTGGTCCAGAGCCCCTGGTTGGCTGGGTCCTAATCCTAGTCATTAACGAAAGTAACATGACTTCCAGGGTCTTCTCTGATAGTTTACTTACATGCTCCTACACTGCTCTCTCTTATCTAGGATTTAGCAATAAAACTACCCAAGGAGCACCTAAAAATACAGATTTCAGGGGATTTAATCCCATAAACTATTAGTTGTTTAGCAGAGTGGTACCAAAATGTATATTTTAAAGAACATACAATTCAAGTATACACATACAGGACATTTCTTATGTACACCATAGGATCTAAAATCCGATTTGTTGTTGTTGTTGTTGTTTAACAAGAATTTCTATTTCCTTTTTCCCTTAAAAGTATCTTCATTATTGTTGTGAATTAATATTGTGAATATAATATTGTGCAAAATTGATGATACAACTATATTTGGCTGCAGTGTCTTATTATGCCTATCCCTCAATCTCTCACAAACTTCTTAGAACTTATATATCTCATTCATAGTCAGATAAATGCTCATGAAAGTACTGTCATTGAAATAATATATCTTTTGCATTTAACAAGTTTAACAGCCACATTTCAACCTACCCATTTTATATCATAACTTATGGATGGTCTGTGCTTCTAAACTTATATGAACTATTTTGCTCACCATTGTACTCTGAGCATCTAGAATCCTACCTAGCACACACAAGCTTATTTCAACCAGGTAAATAAATTAATATAAAGTATTATATCTTGGTGCTAAGAAAGAAATTGAGAAGGTATGAGAATCAAAAATGTTAAACTGAAACTTACACTGACGTTTTGGATATTATGATTAAAATGCGGCACATAACTTTAGGAATTCAAAATTCACAGTTATTCTCAGCATAATGTCTGAGTACCCAGTTTCTGCCCCAACATCTGCATGAAATCATAATAAAATGAAATAACAATAAAACAAGCACAGAAAAAATAAAGTAAGAAATTTTGGGTGGACAGATGAGTTCCAATTGCTCCCAAGGCAACCTTTTAATTCCCATGCCACAGTTGCCAAGGAAAAGTGAAAATCATGGGATGCTTTCAATGCTCACAGATACGGTAAGGCTAAAACATCTGGCTTTTTCTTTTCAAGACAGGGAAGCCTTTAAGCAGCCATGTACTGTCATAGGCTGCACTGTATCAATACACATGATTTGGAAAAACAATAAAGATAATAATAATAAGTTGTGTTCTCAAACGCAAATGAGACAGAAACAATGGCAATATTCTGAGAAATCCAAAGACAGTTCCGGTTCATTTTATCTTTGCTACAGCACTAACCTGTACTGGTAGAGCTCCTTAATTCGTTTCAATCTGACTTTTATCAAAAGAACTGTTGAATCTGCCCTTACTCGTGCAGCAAAGCACCACATACCAGTACTAGGGAAGCTGGCCAGTGGAGTAGGGTTTCCTGTTCCCTGACTGTTCAGAGCCTGCAGCCAGCTCCCCCTTCACAGCGCTTTGGCAGGGTAGGTAGCAGTAACAGCAGCAAAACACAGCCTGCTGGCATCTCATAGAGCCATAAAATCAACACCAGAAATAAATAAATGGGGTCCACTTTCCTATTCTCCTGCAACTCAGAACAGTATTAAATTCATACTTCCACAGCTGACTGTATCACAGTCAGTTCCTTGATTGTCACAACGCTCAGTGTCCCTGGCACTTCATTAATTGAATTACTTGCAATCACCTCACCATTCACCCCAGTCTCCACTACTCTCTGGGCCAGTATGTTTAGATCCTTCCTCTTCGTCTTGTTGTTTCAGTTCAGTTCCTTTTAGGATTCTGTTAGGCCTTAGGCACTTTATAAATTTGTTCCAGGCACGGCCTCGTCTTGTTGATCATGAACAATTATATTGCAGTTCTAGCCATCTCCCTTCAATCTGCTCATTTCTTCCAAATGTTTCTCTTTAATTTACTTCCTCCACCCCTCCACTGCTCTCTATTTCTATCTGATTTCTCTCCCACACCTGTTTTCTGCCTCTGAGGACAACTGAGTAGACCCGCAATTAGAGCTAAGAATAAAGGAAAGATTTTATCTACCAGTGCTTAAACAGACAGAATTTCTGTGAGCAAAACTGCTTCAGATTGCCTTGCATAACAACTACCAATATCATGTAAGCTGAAAATTAATGAAAAAGGTATAAGGTTAAGAGGGGGAAAAAAAGAATTAGGTCTGGTTTCTTGGCAGAGATTTGGGAGGCAGATGGAACATAGTAGAATAATGCTGGATGCTGGAACCTGTCAGGCTGTACTATATCAGAGACCATGGATTAAAAATTGGTCCCCTGCCTTCCTTGGAGACTTTTCCATATTCTATGTATTTACGATGTAGTAAAAGTAGAAGAGACAATTGCCCAGCAGTGTTCTCAGCCATTTCAACTCATCACCAGAAGAGTGCATCCTTTCTGTTGCATGATTCCTGACCATACTCAGTTATCTGTGAAACGGAAACATTGATCTAAATTTTATGGAGGATATAGGCAGAATAAAACAGGCTCTGATTTTTCTATTTTAAAACATTGTTTATTTGAAAGGTGGTGATTGAGAGAGGAGGAGAGAGAGAAAGGTTCCATCTGCTGGTTTAATCTGCCAAATATCTAGAACATTTGTCTAGAACACAGTGTTTGGCATGGCTGAAGCTGGGAGATCAGAACTTCTTTAGAATTTTCCACATGTATACTTAAGGTATCATCTGCTGCATCCCAGAATGCACATTAGCAGCAAGAAGGATCAAAAGAGTAGAGTTGGACGGGAACCCAGGTGTTAGGAAATGGGATACAGTTTAAATACTGTGCCAAACAGCCACCCCAAATAATGTGTATGCTTAGGAAAGGTAGTAGTGATATCAAGTAAAATTTATGAAGACTCAATTTGTTCACAGTATGCTACAAGCTTCCTCTTCACTAACTCATTTTTCAACATGTTCCAGGTACTGTTTTAGATGTTGGAAATATGACAGATACAACAAAGACCCTGAACTCAGTGTGTCTACATTCTGGATGGAGGTACACTAATTAAATAAATAAACATATCACATGACAAATAACAGAGGCAGGGTCACTGAATCAATAGCTAGTGCATATAAGGAGAATAGACTCCGTCCCTCTACAGCAAGTGAATCTGCACAGAAATTCAAGTAGGCAACGATGCCTTCCAAATATCTTAGAACATTTCTGGCATAGGGATGAACAAGTACAAAGTCACTGGGCTAGAATGAACTTACCAAACAAGAGCACAAGCTAACAGGCTGAAGCTGAATACACGGTCAGGGCTTCAGTGTGGGTGCCGAACTGCGTAGACCTTGTTCTTAGGGGGATAAACCTTGGCTGCAACATTACAGGCATAGGGGAGACATGATCTAAAGGGAATACGCATAGCATCACTCTCTGTTTTAGAAAAGAAAATCTTCAAAGGGTTCAAAGTAGGTTCTGGAAGAACACACCGAAATCTCCCTGGTGAAAGGCATAGTGGCTTGGGGTGAGGATACTGGCATGCTTTGTAGACTCTCACATCCTTAATTTGAATATCAGCTCTACCACTTCCTGCTTTGTGGTAAAGGAAAAGTCACATAAATACTCCTTGCTTTATGGAAATTCTTCATTTTAAACAATATTTGTTTTATTTGAAAGTCATATTTATACATAGAAAGTGGGAGAGACAGAGAGCGAGAGATCTTCCATCTGCTGATTTATTCCTCAGCCACAGTGGCCAGAGGTGGACCCACTGAAGCTCAGGGCCAGGGGCGTTATCTGGGCATCCCACCTGTATATGCAAGAGACCAATAACTTGAGCCATCCTCTGCTTATTTCACAGGTCATAAGCAAAGAGCTGGATCAGAAATGGAACAGCTGGGACTAAACTGACACCCATCTGGGATGCCAGAATTGCAGGCAGAGAATTAGCGTGCTACACCATTGTGTCAGCCCCAGGAAATTCTTCACTTTCAGAAAGAATACTGAAAAAAATTTCTCATAGTATTACAGTGAGTATTAACTGAGATAGTAGTTAAAACCATAATAAAATTATTGGCTTAGAGGGTTTGGGGAGGAGTGGGGGAATCCCAGTACCTATAAAACTGTGTCACATAATGCAATATAATGAAAAAAAGATATCAATAAAATTTATCATTATTATTATTTTATTTTTAATTTTTTACTTCTTTTTATTATTATCATTTTATGATACAGTTCCATAGGCTCTGGGATTTCCCTTATCCCTTCCCAATTCCCTGCTCCCCCAGTGAGTTCCCCTATATCATTATTATAATATAGTTCTTCATAAACAGACATATGTCCATCATTGTGGGCATGGACAATGGCAGAGAGTTCAGCATCCTATTGTCAAAATATAGTAAACAGTTTCATTGGGAGTCCATCTTTGTTTGGAAGTAGAGATGCATACTGCATTGTATCCTCACATCTGGATATGACAGTCTCCATTACACTGCTACTTTACATCCCCTTAAATGAAAAGCCACAATACAAAATCAACAACAGGAAGAAAAAAAAGAAATTAAAAACACCATGAAGTTAAATAACATGCTATTATTATTATTATTAATAGCACTATTTCTTTTATTTTCTTACTGGTACTAGAAAACCACATGTCCTTCTGTCTTCTTCTCCATAGCAGAAGAAAAACAATTTACTAATAAAATTTTTAAAAATTCTACATTTTTAAATGATCAGCAGCAGTCACTTTTAAAGTTCTAACATTAAAAAAACTTATACTTTCTGAGTAAAATTTGCAATGCTAATTATTCTTTCATATTGAACTTCAGTAGAACTCAATGGGGTGCTATGATTCAATATCCACTAAATACTTCCTTCTGCCAGTTCACTGGTGTTCTCAAATGAGAGACATATTTTGGCAAGAATCTGGTACTCATTATGCTCCAAAATATGATCTCAGGATTCAGTTTGGTATAAGACCCACTGAGCTCCAACTGACCTTCTTTCTCTTTCATGTGAAACCACAGAAGCTGTCTCTGAATCCACCATCGGAATTTGTTCCCTAAACACAGATGTTAACTGATCACTCTCAGCGTAATTCAGAAAAACAGTAAAAAATAGTTTTAAATCAGGATCACTAACAGGTATCTCTGCACCATTACTCCCTTCTATGTACTGGTAATGACCACAAACATTTTTAGAGAGGGAACTGTAGTATCAGAAGACATATACCATACTTATCTTACAGCAAACACATGTCTGCATAAAGCATACACCAGTACAAACACAATGGAATGCAGACAGTAACTGTCCAAACTATAGTCCAAAACTGAACTCATCATTTTAACTTACTTTCAAACAAAAGTCTCACACCTGTGTTTACATAACAGTCTCCTTGGTGGTCCTTTAGAAGACAGCTTTGTCTGTTCACAACTGAAACCCACTCTCAGCTGCTGGGAAATTGAAAAAAAAATAGAGAAAAAAACTCTGTTGTCTGGCAATGAAAAAGAAAAAAACAGGAAGAATTCCAGCTCTTTTATTTGCTGGAGAAAATCAAGTGAGATTAACTGCTTGATCTGAGTGACATTCCTCTTTGTGCTGGGAACCACAGTATCAGCCTCAAGTTCACAGCTTGGTATCAAGTAGACTGTCTTTTGGCCTTTGTCAAAACCAGACTTCCTCTTCCCATCATTACTCCTTCCTTGCTTTCCTTTCTCTTTCATTTATTTCTCCTTCCTTCTTTCCAGACCTACCGATTTCTGTTTCTCCTTTGCCTCTCTCCTATTTTATTTTAATTTAGCAACATTTTTCAATTATTTCTAGGGCCATTCCAGAGCAGTACGCAGCAATATGTCAAATATCTTGGCAGCTCACAGTTGTTTAGCTCCCTAGCTACAGAGTGACAACATTTACCAGGCAATTTGAAATATGGTATATGTGATACATGCCACCACAAGGAACTACAGGGTCCCCAAGGAAGAAAGAGGAACCCTTAGATAAATGTAGAGGAGTCATGTGAGGAAAAGGAATTAGAAATCTGTGTGATGGATGATTTAGGGGAAAAAAACCAATTTAAAAAAATATGAGGAGGAGTTGCAGAGTTCCTTCGTAAGAATGAAACTGTTTAAAAGGGTCAAGATATGGAAAAGTTCTGGACTGGATAGCAACACAGGATGGTCAAACTGTAGTCCAAGAGGAGTAGAAATGACTGAACAGGAATTTTGTTTCAAGGTGATTATATATTGACTGTCACCCATACCTAACTGAGATGAGATTTAGGCATGATTTGGGGCTTACAATAAATGCAGGGACTAAGACTTTCGAAATGGGATGAATATCATTATGCATGCAAGGACAGGAGATTTGGGATTCCAGAGAGCAGTTTTAGGGACTAAATTAAATCTCCTGAAAATACAGATTTTTAAAGTTCTAGAGGTCAGCACATTGAATTTGACCATATTTAGAGATAACATCTCTATAGGGGTGATTAAAATAATATTTGGGAGTGGGCTCTGTTCCATTAAGATTGGAATTCTTACCACCAGAGCATCATTAAGAATTGGGGAATACAAACAAAAACGAAAAGATACAACTGGAGCAAAGTAGAACTTTACTCCAGTTAGAGTGGCTGTAATTCAAAAACCAAAATATAGCAACGCTAATGAGAATGTAGAGGAAAAAAAGCACTATAATATACTGATGGTGGCACAATATGGAGATTCCTCAGTAAACTAAAAATAGACCTATAGTATGATCTACAACTTCACTGCTGAGATTATATCCAAAAGAAATGAGAAATGAGAAAAGGATATGAAAAAGGCATTTGCATTGTCACATGTACAGCAGCTCAATTCACAATAGCTAAGATATGGAATCAAGAGATAAGTTCATCAACTGATGATTGGGTAAAGAGAATTCAGTATACAGACAAGATGGAATAACACTCAGCCATAGGAAAGAATGGAATTCTGACATCTACAACCAAACAGGTGAAACTGCATATCACTGTAGTGAAATAAGCCAATCTCCAAAAAATAAACGTCAATCCCCTTATTTGTGGAAGTTAATATATGGAAAGAATAAAAATTGTGTGCATGTCATATATTATTTAGTATTTAGGTATATATATGGGTACATGTATCTATGTATGCATCTCCATTGAATTAAAACATGTAAATGGAAATGCATTCTTCTATCCTCTCAAATGGAAATATAAGTGCTGTTGCAATTGGTGTGGCCGCTTCCTGCAGTGTAAACATCCCATGTTGGTGCCAGGTCTAGTCTTCAGCTGCTCTTATTCTGATCCAGCTCCCTGTTTATGGCCTGCGAAAGCACTGGAAAATGGTCCAAAGCCTTGGGACCCTGTTCCCATGTGGGAAACTCAGAAGAAGCTCGTGGTTTCAGATGGGCTATGCTCTGGCAATTACAGCCGTTTAGGAGGGAACTGGCAGATGGAAGGTCTCAATTTCTCTGCCTCTCTTCTATAAATTTGCCATTCAAACAAAAAATAAATAATTTTTAAAATGTACTGGACAGTGGGGAATAGAAAAGAACCAGGAGCTTCTTCTATTCTTCCACACAGTTGTAGGATCCCAAGGCTTTGAGCCATCTTCTACTGGTTTCCCAGGCCAACATATGGGAGCTCAATGAGAATCGGAGAAGCCAGGACATAAACTGATGTCCATATGGGATCCCAGCATATGCAAGGAAAATATCTAGCCACTAAGCCATCATGCCAGGCCCAAAGTGTTTGCTCTTAAGTTGAATGTTGGTCGTTAAGTGCACTCACAGGACAAAAAACTCACTTATCCATACACATTTCTTGGCATGCATAGTGTATTTCAATAAAGCTGGAATTTCATTTTCTCACATGTTTGAATTCTGGAAAGGAAAGACAAGGGTGTGGTTGGGTTGGTTCTTCCTCAGGTCCCTCTCTTCCACTAACAGAGCATCATCTTTGCTCTGTAACTTCACATCATCCTATCTTTCTACATGCCTGTGCCCCAATATTCTCTTGAACAAATACACACACACACACACACCCCTACAAAAAATTCACTTTTCTTTTTAAAAGGTCCCAAACCATAGGTAGAATACAGCAAAATGATACACGTGGTTTATATCAAGCTAAGAAGTTAAGAAGTTTGTTGATGGGAATATAAACTAGTGCAACCATTGTGGAAGATGGTAAGGAGATTCCTCAGAAATATGAAAATACATGTAACATAAGATCCAGCCATAACCCTTCTTGGAATACGTCCAAAGGACCTGGAGTCAGAATATGAAAGAATTATCTATAGCAACAAGTTTGCTGCAGGTGAATTCATAACAGCTTAGCTATAGGAATCTATGCAGATGTTTGTCTCTCCATCAACAGATGAGTGGATAAACAAAATGTGATCCTTACATATGGAATCACGGTATTTTGCTCTCATCCACATAAAACAATGAGATCTTGCCTTTTGCAACAAAATGGATGCAAGTAAGATTCATGAAATAAACCAGTTACCAAACAACAAATATCCCATGTTTTCTTAGATGTGTAGTAACTTATATGTACATTACAAAAAAAAAGTTACAAGAGTGAAACCCACATCTTTAGATTTAACCATTATTTACAGTTCTTTTTTGATTTGTTTTTAAATATTTACTTATTTTTCTTGGAAAAGCAGATTTACAGAGAGGAGGAGAGACAGAGAGAAAGATTGTCTGTCTGCCGGTTCACTCTGCACATGACCTTAGTGGCCGGAACTGAGCCAATCCGAAGCCAGAAGCAGGAGCCTTGTCTGGGTCTCCAATGTGGGTGCAGTGTCCCAAGGCTTTGGGCCATCCTTGACTGCTTTCCCAGGCCACAGGCAGGGAACTGGAAGGGAAGTGGAGTAGCCTGGACACAAACCAGCACCCAAATGGAATCCCGGCCATGCAAGACAAGGATTTAGCCACTAGGCCATCGAGTCATGCTCTACTTATAGTTCTTACATACATGCCTGAGGAGAAGGATGCCCTCTTTCTCCTTGTTGAATTTTTTTGTTTAACAGACAATTGAGCTCATGATGATAAAGTAAACTGAACATGAATTATCACAAAATTTAAAACAAAAATATAAAAGAATGAAAGACGGAGGATGAGTAAGAAGAGGGTGGTTGGAAAGTATCATTATGTCCTTAAAACTATATATATATATATATATATATATATATATATGAATATACATATACTAAATGTATGTGAATTACATGAAACATTTTCCTTTGTATAAATAAATAAGTAAAATAATTAAATAATCAGGGAATAGCCTTTAAAATGTTTTTAAAAAGAAAAGAGGAACAGAACATAGGCATTTGGAAAGAGGAGGATCTGAGGAGATGGAGGTAAGATAATGATCTCTAAGTCAGGGAGACCTCAGCAGGAACTAATCCTGCCACTCCATGAGTTCTCATTTCCAGAATCCAGTGCTATGAGAAAACGAAATGCCACTGTTTAAATCATCTAGTCTGCAGTAGTTTGCAGTCTTAAACAAATTGATAATGTTTTTCTTTTGTTTTCACAGTTTAAGCTAATAGCAGCTAATAGTTAGGATTTGAGAAGCAGCATCCAAACTTTAAAAGCCACTGTGAGGAGTTAGGATTTGAGAAGCAGCATCCAAACTTTAAAAGCCACTGTGAGGAATGTAGACTTTGCCTTGGTGTCTAGAATAGACTCTGTTTTAGATGGAAGCACTTTTCTCAGATCTGTTGCAAAAGCTTGCTTCTACAGCCAATCATTGGGTCTCACTGATTCCCTGCTCAACATCTTACTAGCTGATAACTTTAATTAAATCCTTCAGCGTTTCAAAATGTGCCCAAATCTGTTCTAGTTAATATCTACTGTTCAGCTTTTTTTTTTTTTAAGATTTATTGTTATTACAAAGTCAGATATACAGAGAGGAGGAGAGACAGAGAGGAAGATCTTCCGTCCGATGAATCACTCCCCAAGTCAGCCGCAACGGCCGGGGTCTCCCACGCAGGTGCAGGGTCCAAATGCATTGGGCCATCCTCTCCTGCTTTCCCAGGCCACAAGCAGGGAGCTGGATGGGAAGTGGAGCATCTGGGATTAGAACTGGCGCCCATATGGGATCCCGGGGCGTTCAAGGCGAGGACTTTAGCCGCTAGCCACGCTGCCGGGCCCTCCTGTTCAGCTTTTAACTGGCTTTCTATTTCCTTAATACAGTTCACTGTACATACTTCTCCACTTGAGATTTCAGGTATTGTTACACCTGCTGTTGATCTTTCTAATACCTCCTTCCTCTGCTTTAAATGCCAACCACTATTTCCAGCACCTACCCCTAGCATTTCTCTGTCTGAAGTTTTTCTCTGACTGCTGAGGACTTCTTTGTCTCAAGAACAGAATACTTACGAAGTCAGAGAAGTACTTCCTCCCATGACTGAGGGGGATTTATAAATAAATACTTCTGAGATGTGTGTTCACACTTATCCCCAGGTGTTTCTCGCTCCAATTAAATTTAATCTTTACCACCCATCACCTCCCTGATGTTGTCAGTTGTTGTTTCCACCCCTACACACTTTATTTATATTTATGTACATATATGCAAATATGTATACATAAGTATACACACACACACACACACACACACATATATATATATGTAGTATGGCTTCTAACACACATATTCTCAAAAGAAGATCTGATCTATTAAGGCTAGAGAAATTAAATTTAAATGAGATGACTATGGTGGGTCCTCATACTGTGTAACTTAAAACACTAACATGTGCAGAAAAAAAGTGATATAAAGATACAGAGGGAAATGTGTGTTGCGTTAAGTCATCCAGTTTTATCACTTCTGAGCCTTTAGGCTAAGATCAAGAGAGGTCATTCAGCTTTTAGCACTTTGGCTACTCTCTGAGTTTAATATACTTGGCTTTCCACTTATCAACCTCCCACTGGTGGATTCCTTTACCAACCAAATAAACCACTTGTGCTTACAATTTATGTTTATACTTCCTTAACTAAAATGTATTTTGCAGCTTGATTTTATGATACTTAAAAAATAACGTTCTGATATTTCTATTTTCAAAATCTAACAAATTATTTTCCATGTTGTCAGTGCTTAATAAAGGTTTGGAAAAGGAGAAAGGTAGGGGAAGAAAGTAGGAGGGCATGAGAAAAGAAGCACTTTGTTAAAATGCTTTTAGGATTGCAGTATTTTTATTTTGAAAAGCAAACTCATGGTATCACAAAAAACAGAACTGTCATATTCAATTGCTTCATCATCCTTTGTTTACTTTCAAGAGAAGTAAACAAAAAATAGGAGGTGAGCCGGAGAAAAAACTACGACCAATCGAAAAAAAAAAAAACTTGGACGTTTTAAAAATGCCTCAGCAGAGAATGCATGCATTTAAAAACTGTTCCTCGCAGGCGACTCCTCTACTGCAACAGTCCACTGAAAGATTTAAAATGCCAACATAAAATGGTTTCTACTCTACTCTGTGCAAAGGTCAGGCGCAAGTTATCCCTATAGCTCTTGCTGACACAGCTGGGCTGAATAATTATATTTATGCACATTGCAATGAATTTATTTATGAGAATGAAATTGTTTCTGTCTTTTAAAACAATTAAAGGTTCCCTCTAGGGGGAAAATAAAAACATTATTGTATTGTAAATCTTTTCTAGAATTACTGGTAACGATTTAAAATATTAAAAGAAAAATTACCTTGATTTGAGGTCTGCAAATATATACATTGACCAGCACTGGTAGCTCTGTGTAGTCTGCACTCAGCTACTTTCTGTAAGGTGCTAAACTACTTTTTTTTTCTTTAAAGATTTATTGCAAAGTCAGATATACAGAGAGGAGGAGAGACAGAGAGGAAGATCTTGCGTCTGATGAGTCACTCCCCAAGTGACTGCAATGGCCAGAGCTGAGCCGATCCGAAGCCAGGAGCCAGGAACTACTTTCAGGTCTCCCACGTGGGTGCAGGGTCCCAAGACGTTGGGCTGTCCTCAGCTGCTTTTCCAGGCCACAAGCAGGGAGCTGGATGAGAAGTTGGACTGCCAGGATTAGAACCGGCACCCATATGGGATCCTGGTGTGTTAAAGAAGAGGACTTAAGCCGTTAGGCCACTATGCCAGGCCCACTAAACCAATTTTATAGCAATCCCAGAAGAAGGCTCACAAATAAAAGATAATCTTCAGGCCTGTCCATTTACTACCACCTTATCTATATGTAACAAGCTTTGAGAAGAAAGAGGAGCAAAGAGAAGAGAGGATCACAAGCGAGTGCACTGGCACTACATGATACAGATGAGGCAACAAGACCAGTCTATTCATGGATACAAACAATGGTCAGCCCTTACTTTACACGCAGCATATTCTAAGTGTAAGCTCATGCTTCTGTACTAGAAACAATGGCCATCTTTATAAACTGTGCAACTACAGGAATATTAAAAATGTTGCTGTAACATTTTAATAGACTTCCAGTCAAGCTTCATATACAATATTATTTATCTAAAATTAAATGTCACATTATAGTTTTGAAGAAACAGCTCTTCCAACAGTTTGTTCATAATATTTTTATAATATTAGTAACTATATTGTCATGGTTGAATGAGTTAAGAACCAAGCATGTCATGGTGATTATGTGGTTAAAAAAAGGATTAAAAGAGAAGGCCAATATTTGATGATACAAAGAGCGCTGGGAGTTCAAATAAACATACAACTAACAAATATCAATATCTAAAAATACAAACTATCCTATATCAAACTAAAATATAAATATAAATTATTTGTGTCTCAGAAGATGTGAGTTATGTGACATCTACTGGAACAAAAATGAAAATTTTTTCATTCAAGTAATTAGCAAGTGGCAAAAAAAGTATGGGGATTTTTGCCAAGTATAATGTAGGATTCAATTGAACAAGACTTAGACACACCTCAGTAGTTGTGATAAGCCTTGGCTCAGACATAATTTCAACAGAGAGGGTTAAATATTCAAAAATGGGAAAGTAAGACAAATGAGCTCAGGGGAGGAAAAATTACTCCCATTTTGTCTATTTGGGAAAGATGTAACTGAGTTTCAATTTTTTATCTGAATCAAACAAAACGGCTTTTGTTTTCAGACAGTAATAAGAAGACAAAGGTAGCTGGAGAAGAGGAAAAGCATCAGGAAGTGAGGAGTGAAAATGCACAGGCCATTAACCTGGTAACAGGCAGCCCTGCCTGACTATAGCAGTGGCCCATAGTGGGGGACCGCAAAAGCACAGTGAAAACAGAGCAAGCTGAAAGACAATGGAAAGACACTGACGGGCAGCTGGGGAGACAATGAGGAACATTGAGAGGGTCAGCACAGTGTGAGAATGGCACATTCACTGTGATGAGATTCAAGTTGAGACTGGAAGCAGAGTGTGGGATGCTCTGCAGGATAGCTAGATCCGTGGTTGCAAATTCAAGTGCGTATCAATGCCAAGAAGACTCTGAAAAGAAAAAGCAAGTTGAGAACTTTCTCAGTTCTCACTGGCAGATGTGGTTCTACTAAATATTCCAGGTATCCCAGAAAGCTGTTAATTCACATTTTAATATGAACTTTTGTGATTTGAAGTAATTTCAAATAATCCAAAAGGTTGAAATCTAAAAAAAAATAACTAATTCCTCTGCAGGTTGCCAGTTTTCTATACGACCACCAGGAAGATGCAACCATTCTAGAATGATGTAATCATAAATTTATAAGGTCTAAAATTAGGTAGTAGTATTATTGCATATTTAATCATTCTTTCTTATAGATAATCAGCAAATTAGCTTTTGATAGGGAGTCATTAAGAAGCAAAAATCAATGATTTAGAAAATGCTTCAAGGCACCTGATAGAAACATGTACAGTTACATAAAAGTAGAAAATACACAGTATGCATGAGAAAACCCAGAACATTTATGCACTATATACAAATGTATACAGTATATAAGTTAATACTTTGATTTTAATCTCTTAGATTTTATTTGTTCAAATATCTTCAACAACTATTGAATACTTCACTTCCCATTCAGCTCCTTCTTGCAGCCTGGAAAAACAGTGGAGGATGGCCCAAAGCTTTTGGACCCTGCATCCACATAGAAGACCCAGAAGAAGCTCCTGGCTCCAGGCTCCAGATTGCCTCAGCACTGGCCATTGAGGTCACTTGGGGAGTGAACCAGCAGATGGAGGATCTTTCTGTTATTCTTTCTCTCTGTACATCTGTCTTTCCAAGAAATATAAATAAAACAAAAAAAATTTTAAAAAGAAAATTCCTTATTCACAAAGTTTATGTTCCAAGATCTTTGTGAATTTCCAGATTCTCATATACCCCCATGCTATTTCATAAAATAATAAAATATGGGACTTAATTTAACAGCCACTGAAAGGTTCACAAATCATTATTGCTTAATTTGCAGAATTTGACTAACTTTTCATGTAGTGTGTATTAACCATTATAAAATCTGATGTTCTACACTAAGCTTTATAAATAAAGATTTATAAATATGTGTTTATTTCCCAGCTGAAAAGCATTATTTTCTTAGGCACTGTCATGCTATTTTCTCCTCAAATAGCCATTAAAGAATGCTTAATTTCAAGTACTATTCTTCACAACAGAATGAAATCAACCAGAAAGAGAACAACATAGATATAAAAAATGATGTTCCACATGTAACCAGTCAGTCCTATAATTCCAATAAATTGCATATTATTTTTATACATAAGTAAACTAAGATTAAATGATTCATTAATAGCCAGCAAGCATCAAAGCTGAAATACAGAATCTAGGACATGCAAATTTACAACTCTGATTTTCTCAATTTACCATGTTTATCCTCTAGAGAAGTGTAAATGATGAATAGGCTCTAATTTTAACATATGGAAAGAATGAAAGCAAGAGATAAATGAGTGGTCAACCAAGGGATAGGCCCTTGGAGAAAAAGAACAAGTCACATTTCAAAGGTTCCCTTCTGCACAATTCCCTCTGGGATTACATGTGCTACTCTATGCTACGCTACCCTAATTTGGGTTCTTTGACTTATAATAGAAAACACACTACTAAATACATGTGATACTGTGGTAAAAGGACCTTTTTAAAAAGATTTGTTTTATTATTTTATTTGAAAGTCAGATATACATTGAAAAGGAGATACACAGAGGAAGATCTTTCATCCACTGTTTCACTCCCCAGGTGGCTTCAGCAGCCGCATCTGAGATGATCTGAATGTAGGAGCCAGGAGCTTCTTCCAGGTCTTCCACATGAGTACAGGGTCCCAAGGCTTTGGCCCATCCTCTACTGCTTTCCCAGGCCACAAGCAGGAACTGAATGGGAAGTTGAGCAGCCAAGATACTAACTGGTGCCCATATAGGATCCTAGGGATGCAGGGTAAGGATCTAGCCACCAGGCTATTGTGCCGGGCCTGGTATTAGGTTCTTCACTGGAAAACCAGGAGTTGGAAAAGCTCTAGATATTCTCTGTTGTGAGGACTACACTCTAATCTCCAGGAACAGAACATTGAACTGACATTTGAGAAAACGTAACTCTGCGTAAAGGAAATTAATACCATTTTAACTGTTTAAGACTTAACCATGTTTGCCAATATTTTACCGATACATAGCTTTAGAATTCTTGGAGATTTAACCACAGGTCATAAAATTTTATTAAGCATTAATACAAACATGACAGTACATAAAAGTCATTCATCTGTTTCCACCTTACTAGTATTTCTCACATTAATATCAGCATCATTTTTATAGCTTCTCTAGTCATGTAATAAATCTACTCTGCACATAGGTTAGAAAAAATGCTAAATGGTCACTAAGTTGTATAAGTCTGCAAATTTAGTCACTATTCTTGGTGAATCAGATCATAAAAGGAGAGCTCACTAAAATCATTACACTTTAAGTAAGTGTTTGAGTGAGACAAAAAACAAACTTAATTTCCTGAGATAGTCTATCCATGGGATCAGTGATCACTACTGCCTTATGGATGACACCATGATTTAATGAGGCATTGCAGCATCATTTTCTTAAAATTACCACTGTAGGGGGATTTTTTCCCCAGATTTGTCATCTAAATTTCAAGCTTAATGTATTAGGATCGTACTTGAACACCCATAACCAAGCACCACATCTTCCAAGCCTCAAGATGCCAAGAACCCAACCTGAGCCCTCAAGTTTCTCAGATTTAAACTTGAGCACTGTGACTTTTTGTGTGCATGGGCATGTGGCTTAGCTTTCTGGGTCTCAGTCTCAAGTCAAAATAATACCTCCCAGCACATAGTAAATGCTCAACATCATGAAAAGGATGACATGAAATCCTTCTTTCTCCCATACTCTCCACAAAAACAAAGTAAGACTACTGCAAATCGGATGGCTAAAGAAAATACTGAGAAAAGAAACTAGAACCAGCAAGACACAATTTAAACAAGAGATGGTCCAAAGGGCAAGAAGTCAAAGCAGTTTCTGGCTGTCATCAGACTGAGACAGCCAAGAAGCAGGGACCAAGAAGGAGACATCTTTTATAAGAGGTATGGAGTTGATGTGATTTTTCTCATCCTTCGAAGTGCATACTGTTCCTTTCCCAAGGTAAATGACCCTGCTAATTCTACTCACTTGTGGTTTTCTCTTATCTCAAATGTGAATCAGTTATCCCTGGAGAAAGAGGTAGTAGAAAGAAAGCTGTCTACATTTTCATTAATTGTTGCAGATGAGGAACCTCAGAATCAGAATCCCAACCATTTGCCCTTTGCTCATTGCTAATTGCAATATATTCTGCTTTTGTAACTCCTGTTTCACTTGCTTGGCTGAGAAACTGTGTGAGCTTGCAGGCCCGACAGCCTAGGTGACAGATGACAAGTCAAGATGACAAAGTATTCCTAAAGGCAAAGGCCCCTGGTGTGCCTTTTAGATAAGACTTGCTCACTGACCCACTATTTAAATTGGTTCACTTCAAACCCAATAGAAGCCTGCCTCCTTGTTGTAACCAATTACAATTGAGAGTGTGGGCCTGAAAGTTAGCCAATAGTATGTTTCAGAGATAAGGCTCCATCCAAATGATGAATGAAAAACTGTAATTCTATTTGGCTGGTTAGCTATATAAAAACTTCTGCAATTCTGTGCCTCAGGGTCTTACTCTTGTTGCGATGGTGATGGATAAGGCCCGGGCTAGCCTGAATAACCTGCCCTTGTGTCTTTGCATCTCGACTCCTGGTGATTCATTCGGGGAGCTCAGGACTGTGCAGGCAGCAGTAGAGGCAGTGCGGTACCCCTAGATACAGTGGAGTCAGCGGTAAGCGGAGCTGCAGCAGTTCACTCCCCAGAGCTGTAACACTCTCACAGCATGGCAATTTGCCATTGCCAGAGAACACTTCCATGGCACGGCAGTCCTTCGTGAACAGAGCTGCAACGCCGGTACAGTGGCTCACCGTGGCCCAAACATATGGGCTCAGGGCTGCCGAAGCCAATCGTAACGTTCTGTCACCTGTGAGGCTGCTGCAGTAGTTGCTGCCGCCGGGCGCTGGTAGCACTGATCCGGGCACATCATGGATAAGTGGCTAGAAGGAAGATTCAAACAGTTTTCCTGAATGTCTCGCTTTGGAGCACTGTACAAGCAGACAGTCCTGTCTAGCCATCTAGAAGTCTACCATAGAAACCTCATGTACAGACATTTGAACCTTCACCCTACAGAAGGAAGCTCGTTTGAAGAAGCAATAACGATTCCGCCAGGGAGGTTAGACACATCCTGGGTGCAAATCCAGCATGATGGCCAGAGCATGATGAGGTGGGAGGGAGAAGAGGTGAGTGCAGACAGAATTCTTCCCAAAGTCCACCCAGCCCTGCACTGCAGTTCTGTGCCGCAAGTGGGGATGAGTCAACAGCAAGAAGTAGAAGGAATGACTTTGGAGGCACATGTGAGACAGAAATTTTAAAGAGTATATGACGTATTCACAATATTTATTACCGAGTGAAAGTGACTGAAAAGTGGCCAAATTGGAAAAAATGCTCTCACAACAGAGGAAGTCTGATGAAACTCGTGGAGACAGTTTTCCCTGAAAAGGAGGGTTAATTTGATGTTCAGTCCTCATGAGTTGAGACCTCTCAACCAAAACAGTCTCTTGGAAAACAGGTAATACAATCTGACACGGCCAAGCCACACCACATAAACTACACTTAGGATCCAGCTCTCAGCCAAACTAGTGCAGGTTCACAATTTAACACCAAAGCCTCTATATCACAGTATAACCTTAAAGCCTATTAATAATCATGCCTATTTTACTCAAAGTAATTCTCTAAATTTTGGAAGTAGTCTTTATATTTTAATTTTTCTGCTAGTGCCTTCAATATTGAATCTTCAATTTCACACTTTAAAAGATACCTTGGCTCAAATAAACAGGATATGAGCAACGTAAATATACTCAGCTAATATGTCTGTAGTTTAATCTCTACTATATTACGTAAATGACTTCTCTGAAAAAGTCTTGTGAAAGTTTTAGAACAGACTGATAAAGTAGATTGGCAAGGGTCAATAATAAAAGAGGAAAGAGATACTATAGCATTTACTCGTATTTCTATTGGTCCCTTAAGGTTTTCCTTAACATTATTCTTACTATTTATTCTAAAACAAAATGTCCCTGTCTTCAAAGCAAAAATTATACTCAAAGTCATTTGAAAAATTGGGAGTGAGAAAACTGTTTACTGTATATCATTTGCCAACATTACTTCATTCCTCACTATTACACAAATCAAAATTATTTGAAAGACTGGTCTTTTGTGTTTTTTTGCTGTTAGGTTATGCAAGCACACTTACTCTTCCCTCTTGACCTCCAGATATTGAACATCATTTGAATGTCTACTGTCTTACACCTATTGACTGTGTGTATAACAAACCGTAATGATATGTCATAATCCTCTCTCCCAGAGAGGATTGACAACTATCCAAGATTGTGTGTTTCTACATGTGGATCTTATTCTAGTAATATCTATATGTCCATCCCAGGGCCAGATATCAGGGTCGTATTCCTTAGATCCTTGAAGGTATACACTGGCTGCAAGAATTTAGATATTCTTGCTTTCTCAGTCTCCTGATTGTGGATTCCTGATACTTGACTCTTGACCTTACTTTTCAGCATTGCGTACTCCTGAATCTTCAGAGCAAGCCTGGTCTAATCAGATGTCTTCCCCTGGTTTCCTGATTCTAGTCCACACTCTCCTCTGCAGAATTGGGACAAAGCCACCTCCAGACTCTGTCTTTTTCAGTGCTTGCCTGCTTATCTCACCTATCAAACACTGGGCATCATATGTACTCAAATGGCGGAATGACGCCTGCAGTCAAGAAGCAGGGCTTACAGAGTACAGTGTGCAGTTGAATACTTCCTTAAATGTTTTATCCTCACTTCGGGCATGAGTAATGCATTTACTTTTTATTACCAATCTCATGATAAAAATTTTAAGGCAAGAAAATGACATTGGTTTATTTATAACTTATTTACTTGGTAAGTTGATTATTTAGCTGATTAATAACTTGTTAATAAACTTAGTTAACATTTTCACCTTAGTCTTATTACCCTGAAAGTTACAGCTGGAATGCCTCCACAACAGGCTTCATTGTGGTACAGGGATCCAATGTGATATATGCATTTATTCTTTCTCAAAGCATTTTCTATTTTACTTTGTTTTCCACAGTGTATAGTCATAGCCAATAAAATATATCACATACCTCTTAAGAAAGCATCCTTTAGGCTTCATTTCACTGAAAGTCTTTGGTGAATAGAAAAGCATTACTGTCAACTTTAAATGACAACATGCTGCAGGCTCAGGGCTCAGGAGAATGCTCTGGTATTGAACAGATCTGAGCTGAGTTCAGGTTGGCCAAGTTCCAGCTTAGGCAGTATCCTGAGAGGAAAGTAAAAGTGCTCACACAGGAACAGAGCTGGTGATTTACAAAAAAGTTTCATTGGGAAAACCTTCTGCTTTGGATGCATGATTTTCTGAGCCAGCAGGTTCAGAGCTAGACTCTTACACCATGAGTCAATGTAACTCTAAGTATAATGTGACAAGTGAAGGTATTTATAATATTCATTTGGTATTCTATTGTCCATCATTCTCACTTTAAAACATCACTCTAATTATTACCATACATATATTTTCACTCCCAAAGATAGATCTTCACAGAATTTAGGTGTCTTGACAAATTTCTTACTTTAACTAAAGAGCAATTAAAACAAAAAAAAAAAAAAAACAAAAAAAAAAAGGAAAGAAAGCAAGCTTGATGCATCATCCTGCCTAAACTTAAGAGTATCAAAAGAAAAGTTCAAGGCAACAATTCAGGTAAGGCCAATCTATAGAAGCAGAAAATCCTTTATTAGGATTCTATAGAATTATAGAATTATTTGGGGTTGGGGGAATCTCATTGACCCAAATAATATCAAATAATATCAAAGATAGGATTATAACCCCATTTAAGTAATATAATAAAGTTTATATAGCATTCTTTTTCAAGATAAGGATTCCTTGTATGCCTAAGTCTGAATTTTTCCCTGTTGGAAAAGAGTATCAAAAGATTTCAGGAATAAAAGCAAACATTGTTTTAAAACAAAATTGTAAATTAAAAGAATACAGTCTATTACCTAGAGAGATGGTTTCTCTTCTCTATCTCCTGTTTTTTGGAAATACCATTTGTACCACTGATATCATAATACAAAATCATTTTCTCTTAGCCTCCCTTTTTCATATTTTTCTCCTGATTTCATATGAGCTCAAAATATAGTCTCTGGAAAATTTATTAGCATTTGAAATAAATGTTATAAAACATAGAACTGAGTGGATTTTCTATCCCACTATAAATCCCCTCCATTCATCATAGTCTTTCCAGAGTCTTCCAACCAAGTGGAAGGCTGAAGTAATTAGCAGCTCTGAGAGTGGTAGAGTTGTCTACCTTCCTTCACTCTGAACAGTGCTTCACAGGTCCTCAGGGCTCGAGTTACGGTGGTCAAAGGAGGCCTGCTATATTTGAACATGGTTAACAGGAAGCAGAGATGAGGTAGTTCTATTAGTTCTGTCCCAGGCAGATATATTCCAATGGATACTGCTTAGTGACGATAACTAAAAGTTAAAATATGCCTGCCAAACTGGCTGCCTTCCACTAACACAGGTTGGTAAATTCTGATTTTAGGAACTGTATCAGATTCAGGCATGGGGCATAGTCAGAAGAAAAAATCTATTAGGATTAGCATGAACCCACAATTAACTAAAACTACCTCATTAAATATAAATGGCGAAGAAACAGAAAAAGGCACATGTTTTGTAACATACTTTGTATCTTATTTTCTCAAATATACATTTAATCTTGCAGTTTTACAACTGAAATGTCATTTTATTTAAATCAAGTACAGCCCTAATTTTAGCAATGTAAACGATGTGTTGACGTGTGATTCAATAACTACTCCTTCAGTTTGCACTGTTAGGCATAGTCTTTTCATATTCCATATTAAAGATGTGATTACACAGTTCGTTATCCTTCTGGCCTTACTCCCTACCACTCACTTCTTTACTCCTTTCTACCAACCACACTGTCTCTTCCCTTGCTACTCCTAGTAATCATCTGAAGTACTCTGGCTTAATGGTTTTGCATTTGATGTGTCAGCTGACTGACACACCTGTAAGTCACCATCTCATTCACCTCATGTCCTTGTTATCTTTTCATTGAATCTGCTACCATAACTAACTTAATTCAATATACAAATACATTGTTTCATTGTGGGACTTTGTATCCCCCTTCCCTGATCCTTTCTTCCTCATTTTAAATGATTTACATATATATGTGTGCAATATATATATTTATGTATATTTGTATATATATGTAATACACATACAGAATTTACATATATATGCAATTTCATGTATCTCCAAAAGAATGTCATCTAAAAAATGTTGGTTTTTTTTTTCTGTTTAAATTGTGTCTCAAACACCAAGAAAAATGCCAAGCACTTGACAAATAATTGTTGGATGAATAAGTAACTTATTTTTTGCTAGTATTAGTAACAGATTTGAATCCATCATTTTTGGCTTATAAGTGAAATGATGGAAATCATTAGCAAATTAATACTAACTCACAGGGCTGGTAAGGTGGTACAGCAGACTAATCCTCCACCCTGTGGTGCTGGTATCTGATATAGGTATCAGTTCATGTCTCCGCTACTCCACTTCTGATCCAGCTCTCTGTTTATGTCCTGGGAAGGCAGCAGAAGATGGGCCAAATCCAAGAGACCCTGCAACCATGTGGGTGTGCACCCATGTGGCAATTTTGGGAGTGGAAAACTTTATCTGTATCTCCCCTTCTTTTTATTAAATATGCCTTCCAAATAAAATAAATCTTATAAAAAAAGAACTCACCCCAACTCTGAAGCAGTTCAACTACAAGTTACAAGGCATAATCAACTTTTTATTCAATCACAGACCATATAAAGATCTAAAAATTAACAAATACTGATGGTTAAGAAGATGATGTTTAAAGTCACCTATCCCAATACTGTCCTTAATACTTGCATCCTGCATCTTTTTAGGCCAGTCTATATGTTATTGAAACACAGAATTTAGACTTTTCAGATCCACTTTGATTTGTTCCTACTAACATGGGCAATGAAACCAAAATATTTGCAAACTACTTCTCACAGCTAAGGCCCATTGCTGACATGTTTAAAGGCTGTTTTATTTGTTCCATTGATTTTCTGCTTTCCATATATTATACTCACGTTTTTAAATTTGATGTTACAAGGCATTTAGTACAGGTAGATTAATAAGCTGCTTCAGGCTGGAGAAAATTAAAACAAGGAAGCTCAGCATATTCTACAACAATCATCATTTCTAGCATTACTCTAGCTCAGATGACCTCCTTTACAATCATTAGCAGGTCTTCAAAGAAAGAAATGTATGAAGCCCAAAATTCCATGGTTTGCACTTATATTTAATTTGAAAATGTTGTGTGTCACAATGGTGCTTCTGAGAAATAAAACCAGTGAGCAGTTAGGTCTAGTGCGCTTCCTCCAGGATTCCCACAACTGCAATGGGGAGAACACAGAACATCAACCTCTGTACTGTGAGGGTCACATCAAAAACAATAACCTGCTAAACCTAGGAATGTGGGGATGTCTTAAAAATGATCTACTATTTCTTTATATATGTCATTGTAAATGATACAACATCCATTCTAAGCTATATAAAAACAGATTTACCTAACAACTGCATATCATAACTCGTTATCATCAATGCAGTCACCTCAGTGATTCATTTGCTAGGGAGTATTTGATTTTCTTAATCATATGACTTCAAAATTGATTCCCTAAACGCAAAGCAAATATCATTCTTTAGAATAATTTTTTTATATTATGCCAGTTTTGAAAGTGTCTACTTCATTCAATGATTCAAGTTGTAAGTTGACAATAGAAAACAATACTTTATAGTGAAAGAACAGGGAAGCCTAAAGGTGAAAGCAGAAAAAAATTGGTTTGAAATATTGGTTTTACATTATTAATTTGACCAAAACAAATATGTAAGGCGAATTTTGTATAAAAGTAACATATGTTCCCCTGGAATTTCATGTTTGTGAAAACAAAACCTAAAATGTTTGCTGTTAGTATAAACTTTTAAACAAATCATTCACCAGCTTGGCCAGATCTCAATTTATGGCAAAAGACCTTGCCCTGTTGTGTAAAACAGAACTCCTTTACTATTTTAGCACACACTTCTATCCTGTTCCCATCCTTTTCCACAGAGGTATTTGGTATCTATCATCTTCAACTCAAGGCTAATCTCTGTAAATCTCCTTATCTAAGGTGTCTGGGACAAGCTCAGACTTCTGTTTCATTAGTTCTCTCCTTATTAAGCCATTTTCTCAATAGTTTCTTTCAAAGAATACAATTTTAACTGACTAATTTAGCAGCTGTTTTGCTTTGCTTTATGCTTTCATGCTCATTTCAATAAATTTTTGCCACTTAAATTCTTCAGAAAAAATTTCTCCTAAGTGTATATAGGACAGTTTCTTGTTTCAGTTCTTATACTTAGGTTTATTTTCCATTCTTAGTTAATTTTTAGGTTAGGTTAGGTCAGATTAGGTCAGGTTACAGTCCAAATTTTTCTTTTTGCATTGAATATCCAGTTGTTTCAGCAATAGTTATCGAATTACTGAATTATCTCATCCAAAAATTACTGCAATTTATCTAATTTTGAGCATTCATTAATTTCTTATAGAAATATAATTCAATTTTTGGTAAATACCTTTATAAAAATTATTTAATAATACCATTAAAATACTAAAGACACATTGTAAAATGTAACAAGTACATGGGTAAGCAAAAGAATGTCATTGTCATATCTGGGTCAAAATAGATACTATACAGAAGTTACTGGGTTGATTGTATTTCATGTAACTTTAACTTTCCATTTTTAGTTGAATTCTCTTTTGTCAATAATATATATAACCAACTTTTTGAAATTTTATTCATTAAGATTTGTAAAGATTTATTAATTTATTTGAAATGCAGAGCAACAGAGAAAGGAAGAGAAAGGAAGGAAAGATCTTCCACCCATTGATTCACTCCTCAAATGACACAACAGGCATGTCTGGCCAGGTCAAAACAAGGAATGCCAACCTGGTCTTCCATTTGGGTGGCAAGAACCCATGTATTTGGGCCATCCTATGTTGCTTTCCAAAAGGCACTAGCAAAAGCTGATTGGAAACCTAGTTGTCAGGACGTGACTAGGCACTTGGACAGGGAATGCTAACATTGCAAGTGGCTTAATCTGCTCATGAGTAAATTTTGAATAACTCTTCCTCAGTTTCATTTTCATCTAAACCACAAATAGAAGGAATTATTACATCTATAAATAAAATTGGATTATAATAATACAGGTAGAAAAGGGAAATAAAGATCGAGTTAATCATAGCCTAACATTAACTAAAAATAACACAAGATTGTATTTGGCAATGACAATTAAACTGAATATTTTCAAAGAATATATTCAGAATTGGTAAGTTAAACTGAATGTTTTCAGCAGAACACATAAAGGGAAAAAATGATATTAGTGTGGAAACAATGGTATTACCCACTTGTCTGTAGCCCTTGACCCTCTGTACCCTAATCAACTAAGTAAGATCATATAAATAAATAAATAAATAAATAAATAAATAAATAAATTTTAAAAATGAAAAAGCAGTGGATAACTTCAGCATAAAATGACATTACACCTAATTGTAATGTTGATTAAATTCTGATCTCCCTTTCACACTCAGAGATTATCAGACGCTTTCTGTTGCCATTGTAAACAGATGCTGCAAAATTTCAAGAGACAGTTTATTTTTTAATAATATTCCTTCCCCCATATCTTTACATGAAAGTGAAGTGTCCATGATGTAAAATTTCTGTTTCTTTATCTTTTTCCTATTTTTTTTCTTCATCTTTTTCTCCTTTTTCTTCTTGTATAAGAGTGACAGCTTTGGTTCAAACGGAATTTGCCTTTTCAGGAATTTATTTGCATTCACAGAATTAGTGATGCAAGTCATCTTAGAAGCGCGTGTGCGCGCATGTGTGTGTGTGCAATCTATGACTACAGCATTACACACCACAGATTCCAAGATAAACTGAAACATGGCAAAAATTATAATTAGTACCAAGTGGGTGTAGTGTAAGAACTAAAAAAGCAAAGTAGAAGTCAAAAATTCATTTTTATATCTAATTGTCTGAAGCTTAGTTCTTGGATGACTGCTGATTGTTAAAAATTACAATTCTTTTGAGTACTCTGATTACTAAAAGGATAGCTCTTCTGTTCAATGATTTCACAGAATGTTCTCTTGAACAGAAAATCTGTATGGTCATTTTATATCTTAGCCAAATACCAGCTATAAAAATCTTAGAACCCATCTTTTAAAAATTTTTTTGCAATGCTCTGAATGTTAAAAAAAAACAAGTTTTATAATGCAGAAGAGCAGAGCAACTCCCTCAAACATATGCTTAGAGGGGTCAGCATTATGGCAGTGATTTCAGTCATCACTTAGAAAACAAACTTCCCACAACAGAGTACTTGTGCAATTCCAGACTGCTATGTTTCTAAAGTTTCCTGCAAATGCACCTGGGAACATGGTGGAAGATGCTCCAAGTACTTGAGGCCCTGACAACTATGAGGAAACAAATCATGGAGTTCTTGGTTTCTTGTTTCATAGGCTCAGTGCTGGCCATTGCAGATATTTGGGGAATGGACCAAAGGAAGAAGATCTCTTTCTTTCTCTCTCCCTCTCTCTCTTTCTGCTTTCAAATAATTTTTTAAAATAAATATTTTTAGACACACACTGATTTCATCGCTGTTCATTTGTAGTTTCTGAATAGAGTATTTTAACTGCAGCAGAAAATAGAAGATGTGGCAGTTTATACAGATAGCACAAGCACATTTAATACAACATTGTTAACTATATGAAAAATTGGAGACACATAAATTTCTGTTAATAAAAAATTGCTGAAATAAATGACAAGCATTTATATATCACGAAACATTTTCCAAATACTAAAATAACATGGTATAAGAATAATTACTGCTGATGAAATGTGCCATATAATTGATGGCCTGATTTTGGGTGGATGCATTAGGAGAGATGTTTTAAGAATTTTCTTTGATTTCTTTAGTATCTAAAATTTTTATACAACATAAACTGTTAGTGGAAACTCCTGATAATGTGAAGGCACAACTATTGCAAGGATACTTCTGTAAAACCACATACATGACAATATCAGATGTGCCATCATCCTAAAAAATGTGTTTGTTTTTAAAAGAAGTTTATGTGATGCCACAAACCTTTAGCTATGAGAAGATAAAAGACTTTCCAGTTGTAAGTGTGGTACGTATTAGTTTTCTGTAAGGGAGAAAAATAGAATAACATAGTGATTTAAAGTTTAACATCATGGTTAGTTAATCCTCAGCAAGAAATCTGGTTCTATCAGGAATCAGCTTTAAAAAAAAATTGGGGCCTGGTAATCAACCTAGCAAAGCCTCTCGGCTTCCTTATGTGTTAAGTAGAAATGATGAAAGCACTTTTCTTATCGTGAAGCTTAAATGATGGGATGCAAGGAACATGTGTGTTGCATGCATGCACAAGACTTACCGTGCGCTCACATTCATGCTAGAGATGTACATTTTCTAATTACTTATGAATACACTGTGATTACTGTTTGTCCAGTGAATGTTTGGGCATGTGGAAAGGGAACCGCATGGAGCTTTCTTTTATTAGACAAGAAAGAGCAGCAACAATATAATTTAAAAATCTTAGTAAAACAGACATCACACATATCAAAGTTTCATCAGACTGTACAGTTGACATATTATCAAGAAAAAACAGACCTGATTGTCTGATCAGTAATAGGAAGGCATCAATCTTTTACGTTAATTTATAAACAAAAAAGCCTGTCATTTCTGATATCACTTTGCATAGATAAGAGAGCTTTTTAGGAAGTCACACTATCCTACTGTCAAATAAAATCAGATAATTTTCTTTCAAACATCTCTGAAATATCCAGAAATGAATAAAAACCCAGGGGGACTTTGTGCTATCAGGACTTTTTAAGAAAAAAAATACTGAGGTAAAGGTCACAAACGGCAGAGCTTACTGTGGTAGCTGCAGCCAGCTACTCAGAAACTCCCCATGGATGAAATGTATTACTCTGTCTTCTCAGCAAGTATGATTAAAACAGACTGAAAAAGTTCTCGCCTTGCATGCACTGGGATCCCATATGGGAGCTGGTTCTAATGCTGGCAGGCCCTCCTTCCTATCCAGCTCCCAGCTTGTGGAGTGGGACAGCAGTTGAGGACGGCCCAAAGCCTTAGGGACCTGCACCCTTTTGGAAGACCTGGAAGATCCTCCGGGCTCCTGGCTTTAGATCGGCTCAACTCTGGCCACTGCGGCCACTTGGGGAGTGAATCATGGGACAGAAGATCTCTGTCTCTCCTCTCTGTATATATGATTTTCCAATAAATATAAATAAATCTTTAATAAAAATAATAATAATAAATCATGTTTTTAAGATTGAAAAGGAATTTCCTAAAATAAGGTAAAATTCCATTAAATAAGCCTTGTTTGATGATTAGGCAATGAGTATGGCATTGATGGTGTTCACATAATATATTCTGTAGCTTGCTAAGAAATTCTGCACAAAAAGGTACTACACAGTTTATGTAATGGTATTAATAATGACAGAGAGTATAAATCTCATTTTCAAAATGTTTCCCGGGTCCCAGATACCATTGTTAAAACCCCTAACTTCTAGCTCAAAATATGCCCTTATTGGGCTGTGGTCAACCTTCTAGAGTTTGCGATTTCCCTTCAGCAAAATGTGTGCATTGTCCTGGATGTAGGCATCCAAACTCTTGACAGACACTTCTAATCGCAACATGATTGTTACATTGCCCAGAAAGTCCATTACCAGCATTTATTTAGTTCTGTTATTACTCAAATTTGGCTCCAAATAACAGATGGCTGGAGATCATTACTGGACATTACTGGACATCTATTTTCATTACTCCTCCAATAGAACAACCATACAAAATGAAAAATAAAAACATGAGAAAAAAAAACACAGATTATAGAACATACCTTGATTTGGCAGATTAAAAACATGACGATTGATAGAGACGAAGTACTATCTATCTCATATCAGGTTTGTCTCAAGCAAATGCAAAATTTTATTTTTAAATTATCCTTGCATTGGTACCAAAACTATTTGATACGAAAAATAATTTTTCACCGTCTCTGCATGTTATCAGGTTTGTTTGACATTCTTCAGTAAGGAAAAAAAATGACAAAAGTGAAAAAGATGTTGGGAAAAATATGGTTACAACTTCTGTATTTTTTTTCTTTCTCACTAGCAGATCCATTAAGTTTGCCTACTTAAGAATGTTTTATGAGTTCTGCTAATTTTTTTAAAAGATTTATTTATTTTATTACAGCCAGATATACACAGAGGAGGAGAGACAGAGAGGAAGAACTTCTGTCTGATGATTCACTCCCCAAGTGAGCTGCAACGGCCGGTGCGCGCCGATCCAAAGCCGGGAACCTGGAACCTCTTCCGGGTCTCCCACACGGGTGCAGGGTCCCAAAGCTTTGGGCCGTCCTTGACTGCTTTCCCAGGCCACAAGCAGGGAGCTGGATGGGAAGTGGAGCTGCTGGGATTAGAAGCGGCGCCCATATGAGATCCCGGGGCGTTCAAGGGGAGGACTTTAGCCATTAGGCCACGCCGCCGGGCCCGAATTCTGCTAATTTTTAAGCAGTCTTCTGTATCTATGGGTTTAGTATTTATTTTACTTTTTACATTTTTTAATTATTATTGTCATTTTATGATACAATTCGATAGGCTCCTGGCATTTCCCTTATCCCCTCCCCATTTTCCTCCCCTCTTCTAGTCCCTCTATATCATTACTAAAATATAGTTCTTCATACACAGTCATATGTCCACCATTGTGGGCATGGACAATGGCAGAGAGTCCAGAATCCTATTGTCAAGATATAGTGAACAGTTTCCTTGTAAGTCTATCTTTGTCTGGAAGTAGAAATGCATACTACACTGTTTCCTCACATCTGGATATGTTAGTCTCCATTTCACAGCTACTGTACATCCCCTAAATGAAAAGTCATAATATAAAATCAACAATAGAAAGAAAAATAGAAATTTACAATGCCATGAAGTTAAATAACATGTTACTAGATATGAAAGTCTCCATTAAACAGCTACTATACATTCCCTTAAATGAAAAACCACAAAACAAAATCAACATCAGGGAGAAAAAAGAAATTAACAACACCATGAAGTTAAATAACATGCTACTAAATGGCTCACGTGTAGCTGAAGAAATGAAAATCAAGAACCTTCTAGAAGAAAATGATGCTACTGTATGATCTATGACTCATTGAAGAATTTAATCAGAAGAAAGTGTTTGGAAGATATGAAACTAACAGAAAACAACAAAACCCATGTGATATAGTTCCCATTGATTTTTGTTGATGAAGTGTGTCTCTTCTAGACAACAAACAGATGGGTTTTGTTTTTTAATCGGGTCTACTAATCTAGGACATTTGATTGAGCTTAAGCCATTTACATTCAGGTTTTAATGTGTATGGATGGTACTTTGGTCCTGTCATTTTAGGAATGGGTTGTTCATTGGTTTAGTCTTCTGTTATAATTTTACTGGGCTGTTCTTCCCATTTGCCTTTGGTTTTGTTTGGTGCTACTCCTCCGTCAAGAGAGCATCTTGAAGTATCATTTGTAGGGCAGGTTTGAAAGAGGCAAATTCTTTTAACTTTTCTTGACTGTGGAAGAATTTTATTTCATTTTCAAAGACGAAAGAAAGCTTTGCTGGATATGTTATCCTAGGCCGACAATTTTTTTCTTTTAGAATCTGGAATATGTCACTCCATTCTCTTCTTCTTGCCTGTAGAGTTTCCTGTGAGAGATCTGTGAGTTTAATTGGCATTCCTTTATCTGTCGATTCATTTTTTTCACGTGCACATTTAAGGATCTTTTCCTTATGCTCAATTGAAGAGAGCTTGATGCTCATGTGTCTTGGTGAAGATCGCTTTTGATCAAGCCTGTTGGGAGTTCTGTGCCACTCCTGGATCTGGTTTCCCAATTCTTTCTCCAGATTAGGGAAATTTTTCTTTATTATTTCATTAAATACATTTGCAACTCAGCTTCTCTTTCTGCACCTTCTGGGACTCCCATAACTCTTCTATTTGGCCTCTTAAGAGTGTCTTTCAATTCTTGAATAATTTGGCCTGATCCAGCTCTGCTTCCAGCTTTTGGTTTGCTTCCCCCTGATGACAGGAAATACCTTCCAATTCTGAGATTCTTTCTTCTGCTTGTTTCATTCTATTTTGGAGACTCTACATTGTACTTTTAATTTGCTCTACTGTGTTCTTAATTTCTGATATACCAGCCTTGATTTGCTTTATTGCTTCCTTAAATTCTTTGAACTCTTGTATGTGCTTCTCATTGTTGATCAGAAGCTTTAAAATGTGTTTCCTGAATTCTGTGTGCCTCATTTTCTGGATGTCTTCCTCAGTTAACTCTGAGGTTTGCATAGGGTTTTGCTCCTTTGCAGGGGAGTTTTCGGTAATACTCATTGTGCTTTTGTCTCTTCTTTTGCTCTTGGTCATTGTACTTCTGGTTAGCTAGTCTTCTCCTTGGGGCAGGTTTCTAAGCTGTGCCACCCACAGGTCTACAATGCAATTTTACTTATTGCAGTTGGTACACAACTCTTTGCTTGCAGCCACTTGTGCCACAACCTCCAGTGAAATCCGGGTCTGGGTTCTTATGTTAGATTTCCATCAAGAACTCCATAGTCCCAGCTCCTGGCTCACCACTCTCCACCTCCTGTGATACTGTGCTGAGGCTGCACCATTGTCTCTGCAACCTTTCTCCCAATTTTGGTTGGAGCAGGTCCCAGGATTAGAGAGACACCAGGTGTCCTATATAGTTAGGTTGTTGGTGACATTGATCTTGCTGGAACCTGTTGGATGTTAGGTCTAGGTACCACACAGACATATTTTGACCTGTACAATGTCACAGTCGGTATTATTATCCTGTGGGACCAGTGCAATCCACGGAACTCAGTGAGTTCTCGTGAGCTCAGCACATGCGCAGTTCACTGTTGTCCCCTGCAGTCCTAAAACTCTTGCCACAGTGTACAAAATGGCGCCTGATGTGCCACTTCTAGAGTTCTTGATCTGCTGGCCATCAGATCTGAGGGCTACCCAGACCTGTTTGGGTAGAGCCTGAAGGATGCCACATTGATGCAGTTCATTAAGTCAGAAATGAGTTCATTCCCAGCTCAGCATGTGCTCAGTCCTTTCCCTTTCCTTTCCTTGGCCTCCTTACACAAAATGGCGTCCAATTTAGCTCTAGGGGGCTGACTGTACTATGAAATCCACCCTGTTCTCGCACTGTCTGTCTGGGATCTGCTGCTCTGTCCCTGCTCCTGGTCAAATCAAACTGACCAGCAGGATGGACAGTTCTTTGTCTGGGCTCACCTCCCAAGCTCCCAGTGGAAGTCCCTTCCCACCTGGTTGCTGGTGGAGTTCAGACTGTCATTAGCTGAATGCCGCTGGAGTTTCAGTCACTGCAACACCACACTATTGTGTCCGCTGCTGTCCTGTGTCTGTCAGTCTCCAGGTACCCCTCTGCTGTTGTTCTGTCCTTTCCTATTCCTGGAATATGTCTTCTCTGCTTCATCCTGATTAAATGTTTTTCCATCTGTTTAAATGTGTCCTTACCCTCTGCTGCCATCTTGATTCTCTATGGGTTTAGTATTTATAGATTCAACCAACTGTGGTGACGAAATATCAGAAATAAACTGTATATGTAATGAACAATTGTATATTTTTCCTTGTTACTATTCCCCAAATAATACAGTACAACAAATATTTAGATGGTATTATAAATACTGTATTTATCTGTACTATTAAGGTAGTAGTACTACAAGGTAGTACAGATAAATACAAAGGTATTAGTACTATAGAGACGATTTAAGTAGTTAGCAGGATATACATAGGTAATATGCAAATATATTCTACATCAGGAGCTTCAGCATCTGTGGATTTTGCAATCCACAGGGGGTTCTTGGAATTAATCCTCACAGCACTTAGAAATGTCAATAGTGTGAATGCTTTGAAACACTGTAGTTATATTCCATAAGTATATTCAAAAAGTATGTTCAAACACATAGTACACATTGGCTGTACATTTCATTTGGTGTGTTTTAATTAATCATAATTTATTGGTACTGAACATAAACTTTGAAATGTAAACTAACGATTCTACTCAAATTACAGAATAAGCTAGAAAGTCTGATGCTATGAAAACACTGTTTTGACTATTTTTTAGATGCTAGATCACGCAAAGTCCTGGTGCTCAGAGCCAAGAACAGGTTGCAGACACTTGGTGAAGGGGATCTTATTCAAAGTGCTTCAATATTTTAACAGTATACTCAATTGCAAATGAAGCTTAAATATCAATGTTCATTCCAACCCACTAGGCACACTACGATTACTCCATTTCTTTTTTCCATATTGTCAAAACCAAAGGTAGAGAGAAAGGAAGATGCACTTTAGAAAATAACATGTTTCTCTGTGTATAAGACTGAGAAATGTATGCCATGTTTATTGCTTTTCATTGACGGAAACATGTGATAATCATCAAATGGTTTTACAATATTTGACATCAGCAATGACAGTAAAACGCTTCACAAAAGCCTCACAACAGAATGTCTAAAAAAAAAAAAAACAAAAAAAAAAGAGACTTCTCTTCTTATTTGAAAACCCTTAGGGAAAGTTTCTGGCAAAAAAAGGTTCCCCCAAAAAAGTGCCTCCCAAACTTCTTTTGAAAATATTAGGGAAAGTCAAATTAAGATTATTGTCATATTGAATCCTTTGTGAAATGTGACTGGATTTTTTTTGTGTATTACAACTAGTTAGAATAACTTTTTGTGGATCAGTACAGTGGCTATGGCACCAGCATCTCATCTGGGTGTTGGTCTGTGCCCCTGGCTGCCCCACTTCTGATTCAGCTCTTTTCACATGTCCTTGGAAAGCAACCAAGGAGGTCCCAAACCCTTTGGCTCCTGTACCCATATTGGAGAGAAACATAAGAAAATTCTGGCCCCTAGCCTCAGATCAGTTCAGTTCTGGCCATTGCAGCCATTTGGGGGGAGTGAGACATCAGATGAAGACCTCTCTCCATGTCTCTCCTTCACTCTACAAAAAATAACAAACAAGTAAACAACAAACAAAGAAACAAAATCCTCTGCCTTTCAAATAAAAATTTTAAAACATAACTTCTTTAAAGTTGTAAAATGTAAATATATGAGGAAACATCTAAGGAGCAAACATTTTAAAATATTCATTGCCTAAGCTTGCTTCTACAGCCTTGCCAGGTCTCAGCAATAGGTAAACATCTCATTATTGTACAGTGAGTAAATCCCAGCCCAGATGATGTCAGAGCCTTCTGTATTTCATTCCCAGGTGGCTTATACAAGGTCCAGAACAGCAAGGGATGCCCTCGTTATTTCCATTGCACTTGTAATACGAATACTGTTCCTGTGAGGAACCAGGTAAGTAGTCAGGACTGTTACTGCTACCATCATGAAGCAAGTGTTGCTTTGCCGTGTGTCTAACTCTGATATGCTCCCCTTTCATAGCCATGATGAACACATTTTTAAATCTTGTTTGAAAATCCTATTTGCCCCATTTCAGTTTAAGCTTATTAATGTACAGTACTTAAGACCTCAAGTTTCTAAAGTGACATGAACATTTGAAGAACAATCATATTTTTAAGAACTATACTGAATTCTGAAAAAAAAATTTTCCCAAAGTTTTAGCTATTATATTTTTAATGATTTCAGTATGACAGTATTTACAAAATACCTCAATTACCAAAAGGTAATTTTTTACCAAAAGGACTATTTTTAGAAATACATCTGTAGTTTCCTTGCAACTAAAACACCCATTTCTTAAAAATACCTATATGTTGTTTAGTCTTCCTTATTGAAAATTTTTATAATTTCTTTTGGAAATTGAGAGAGGGAACTACTCTTTTTAACTGGTTCAAAATTGTTTTTTTCACTATATCCCAAGAGTCTGGGATCGGATGGATTACATCAACAACCCAAGACATTCTTCTACAGTATGTGTAAATGTCCTCAGATTTCTTCAGAGATGAATGAATCTGCTGCAGCTCTAGACATATCTGGTACATGTTATCATGGGCTAATGTCAATGTGCCCAAACAGCTTCAGTTCATTTGAGGCAATCAATGCCTCTACAATCAATCAACAACAGTGAGGCTGTTTATTCTCTGAGAAAAGAAGAATACTAAATGGCCTACTACTGGCCAGGCAAAGCACTACCTGAAGACAAACAAAAAATGAACATTGATTTGAAAAAGAGCCACAAAGTACACTTTTGGAGCTGATGAGTATGTTCATGAATTTCGCTGTGGTGATGGTTTTGTGGTGTGTGTCTACCAAGCTCATCAATCTTATACATTAAATATGTGTATTCTTTTTGGTACATAAAATATACCTAAATAAAGTTATTTAAAAGACAAAACCTCAAATGACCATTTAGGGTGGATTAATGCTCTCTGAAAATCAATTTCTGCACTTACTTTTCTTTAACTCTTCATGCTCATTTCCTAAAACTGCACAGAGTGTCTAAACGAAAAGCTGTGCCTTAAACTATCAAACCCTGGATTGCATTTCTCATTACGAGACTATCAAAGCATTTCCAGAATATTTGATTCCTGTTTTGAGGTCTGCCTATACTCGCCCCCAAATGCCACAGAATCCTGACAGCCACTTCCTTCTTTCGATGCTACCTGCTCCCAAACACCCACCTACGGGCTGCTAAAATCTTCCTGTCACCTCAGCCACATGTCGACTGAGGGTGCTGCCTGCCCACCCTCACTTCCAACTCCCAATCTGCCTTTGGGATAAGGAAACAAATATGTCTAACTCTGATCCCAAAGGGGCTTTGGTGGCACAGCGTTCTGAGTTCCAGAGCTGGGAAGAATTTCATCCCTTAAATATGTACAAAACACAGCTGCTGTTTCTGTTACAGATGTAATACTTACTCAGAGATGCTGGGAATTTGAAGAAAGTTCAAGCTGAGATGCACTTATTGATCTAAAAGAAAGCATGGGAGTTCCAACTTGCCTTGCTGCGTTAGAAATTCCCATGTTGCTCACTTGCATTTTTGGCTGAGAACAGCTTTTTACTCGAGTGACAACTTTAATAGCTCTTTGCTTTAGATGGCTTCAGTCTTTCTGAACCTTAAAAGTACAGCTTTCTAAAGATTATATATAGATATTATCTTATAAAAACTATATCCCTACTGTATGCCATGCAGAATGAGCATATAGTGTTGAAATATACAGTCACAGCTAATGTTGAAATTATAATTAACTTTGATGTCTGTTAACCAGAAATAACTTGTATAAAATATTATTGAATTGATTTGCATGCCAGACTTGCAGAATTGAGAGTGGAAATAGATGTGTGCTTTTTTTAGGTTTAGTACAAGCTGCAAACACAGGTATTTCAAATACCAGCATCATCCTTACAACTCATCAGTGCATGATATATGAATGAGTGAATGAACAGATAAGTGTAGGAATGCAGTCGAACAAACAGAGCTGTTATCAGGTGAAGGATTAGGATTCTTAATAGGAGATGTGCTTGATTGTATTCCAAAGTAGAATACCAATCCCTTTCTCTGCTGTTGCATCTGACTTATATTCATCTATGATCCTTGGAAAATCAAGAAGTGTTTTAACTAAATTCTAACTTTTAAGCTGACAAAAAAGTAATAGGCCAGTCTAAATGGGAAGCTGGGAAACTGTTTCTGATGTTCTGGCATGAACTGTGACACGCACAGTCAATCACTCTGTGCCACAGCTATTCTGAGGAACGAATACCAAGAGAACTGATCCAGAGAATGCTGCATAAACAGGTAAGATAATTTTGTGAAAAAAATATTTTTTTCTATGGAAAAATACCTGTTAATTATTTTTTTTGTATTACCCAATAGTATACTTAAAAGAACATGCTATATTTAGGGCCCGGCATGATGGCCTAGCAGCTAAAGACCTCGCCTTGAACATGCCAGGAATCCTATATGGGCATCGGTTCTAATCCTGGCAGCCCTACTTCCCATCCAGCTCCCTGCTCGTGGCCTGGGAAGGTAGTCAAGGACGGCTCAAAGCCTTGGGACCCTACACCCACGTGGGAGACCTGGAAGAGGCTCCTGGCTCCTGGTTTCAGATCATCTCAACTCCGGCCGTTGCAGTCACTTGGGGAGTGAATCATCAGACGGAAGATCTTCCTCCCTGTCTATCCTCCTCTTTGTCTATCCTGACTTCCCAATAAAAATAAATAAATCTTTAAAAAAGTATATTTAGATATAAACTTACAGATATAGATCTACTTTCTCTGGTGGCTATTTGAAATTTTAACACAGTGTATCCATTAAACTTGGAAATTTATCCCAGATTAAACCTTTAATTGCAATTATTCAGAACTGAAGTGGGAAGCTATCTTTTCTTCCCAGGAGTATGTAATTGAGTCCCTTGGGAAGTAACCATAAGGAAATGAAGCCTAAAATGACTTGTTTTTTTTGATTTTCTGTAAGGATGGCTTAACTTCACAAACTCAGAAATACTAATTTCCTACTGACTATGCTTTTCTAATTAATTTTCCTAAGATGATGGGGGGAAAATTAGGCTAAATTACAGATGTGGTATCACCAAAGGAAATCGGAGAGGAACTTGGATTCTCATCCTGTCCTGGAAGAACAGAATGCTTTACCTTTAAAAACTCATTGAAGCAGGAACTTACAAAACACCGAATGTCATATCCCTGAATCCCCCATAAAATTCCTATAAAGCTTTACCTAAATTCTAGCTTTTTGTCATTTTCTCAATATTTACTCACACCAACATTTTGAAATTACAGCCTTCATCCGTTATAGGTATCCAATGTGTTGATAATTCTAGTAACAACAGGAAAATAGTAGTAGGAAACTACTAGTAGACCCTTACCAGTGCTAGGTATTGTTACCTATTCTACATAGTGAGCTTTATAGACTATTTTCATGTGTCAAATAGAATAACCTGCTTTTGCAGATAACAACACTGGTGCACAAAGAGGTTATGTGCCCAAATTAACATAGCCAGCAACTAAAAAAGTGAGGATTCAAAGGGAGCCTTATGGCTTCCTCAATTCCCAACTGGCAATGGATGACTGGCAGGGACTACCCTGCTGGGCCACTGCTCCAGTTGGTGAGTTTGAGAGCTGGGACTTGGGGCAGACCTGCCTGGGCAGGTTGCTTTCATTGCTCTTTCATGATAGCCCCCAGCTATCATGCTCACTGTTGCGAGACGTAGCCCATCAGAAGAGTACACATCGTTTCCACACTAGGTCCATGTGCAGCCCCAGATCTTGCAATATCCAGGTGCTTCTGCTGTCCAGCCTGACAAGAATTGCCCCCAGTCCCAACACTTATTAGCTGATGTTCCTGCAAAGCCCAACCAGTCTGTATTTATTTTGTCTCATGCATGATTCAGTAGACACAGTCACTTAGGTCAGTCTGGTTCTCCCCCTAACCCAGCTCACATGCAGGCCAATGAGTGTTGCAGCCCTGCCCAGTTGAAGCATGGGCAGTGGACTGTATGGCCAGATGCACATGGAATACATGACAGCCAGCTCACTGAGGCCTGCAGAGGATGTCCAGTACTATGGCAGAGGAAGGAGGGTTGGACAAAGTAGACTACTATCCCAACTGAGGTTTTACAAAAAATATCTGGGTAAATGGAGACTCTTACGTGAACTATGTCAGCTGATAGATAGTGGAGGAATTTCCTCAATGTTAGAGCAATGAAAGCAACAGTATCAAAACCACTTAAGCAGTACCCTCAGAAAATGTTCCAGACTGGGGACCCCAGGACGACCTGAGGCGACTCTCCCCCATCCCCAGGTACTGAGGTGGTTAGGCCATTGGGAGGGCATCTCCCGCTCTCTACTCCCTCCCTTCCCCCAGATAGAGGAAGAAAAAAGAATTGGAAGCAATTGTCTCATTCACGTTCCTATATGCCTTGGCCCTTCCCACCCTAATCAGTGGTCCACATGGGTATACATCCTTCTCAACTATGCAAAAACATCATTAAGAATAAAACAAATTCATAAAGTTAAAATCTGGATAAAAACTGGCTCAGTTGCTTAATGATAAAAATCCCTTAAACTAGGCAATCTTCAATATTGCCTATAGCTCCCAATTTTTAAAATCTGTAGTCTCTTGATACTTATTTTGTGTCCTTGAAAATACTCAGTTAATGAAGACAAAATTTTACGAGCTTCCAGTTTCCAGTGTATTGGGGGGGGGGGCCTACTGATTTTAAGGCCTGGTTAGGGGTGAGTGTTTGGTGTAACTACTGCAATGCCACCTGGAATTGCACCCTGTATCAGAGTCCCTAGTCTCTGGCTCTCAGTTCCAGGTTCTGATTAACGTGAACCCTGAGACGCAGTAGATTATCTGTCATGTGGTCAGGCCTCTGTCTCCTGCATAGGAGACCTGAATTGCATTTCTGGCTTCCAGCTTCAGCCTAGACCAAGCCTCAGCCATTCTGAGCGTTGTGAGGGGGAGTCAACCGATGCTCAGGAATTCACTCTCTGTGTCTCCTGGCATAAGTTGTTAAAAAGCCTGGGAAAGGAGTACGCAGTGGTTCCAAGAAAACTTAATACGTGAGACCTTCCAAAATACTTCTATGGATACCCAGTCTGAGAAACACTGATTTGAAAACCTCAGATCTTACTTTTTTGAAAACGAATGTTAATTATGAATTAGTACTGCAAGAGACATTGAGCTTTCACCTCCGATAAATATGACTGCCAAACATAGAAAATAAATACAGAGGACACCAAGTTAAAAGTGAAGTTTGGATTAACTTAGAATAACTTTCAGTGCATTCCATTGGTGGCACATAATTTTTCCTGTGAGTATGTAACACACTAAAATTTTTTCAGGAAATACACAAAGATTATTCACTGCTGATCTTAAATGTAACTGGGTACCTGTATTTTATTTGGCAGCTACACTGGTAAATGAATCATTCATTTTAATTGAAAACAGAAAACCAAATAAAAAACTTAAATCTAAGTTAGCACTGAGCACATTTGAGAAATTCTAGCCTAAGGTGTCCTTTTGTTTTCTTCATTCCTTAGACATTACTACTGCATAACCCTTAATTATCATTTATAGAGGCAGAGATTAAATTATATTTCTGATTATTATTCAAACATGCTAAGGGCCACAAAGGCATTTTAAACATCTTTTTCTAGAAATCAAGCCTTATGGAGTTGCTTTAATCTCCTGACGCATTTTCTTTAATGACTAATATTAGTGAAAAGGAAGTGCACATGCAAAATGAACACTAGATTGCTAATTGTGCAGGTAGTAGATGACCAATGGAAGTTGCTTCAGAAAACTCATGTGTGATAAGATCTGAAGCACCATACTGCAAGTTATATTCAGAAATCCAACGCACACAGTTGGAAAACTAATAAAAATCAGGCTATTCCAGTGTTTATTTGATGAGACACAACAAAGTGTTCACATAAAGAGCTATATTTCCACTGAAGTCAGCAGGCCACACATAGCATGTCAAGAAAATTTCAATCTGGAGATTTTAACAGTACAAAGTAGTTAACCAGGTAAGCAGTGACCAAAAATCCTGTGGATCTAACATGTATAAAAAATTTAAATTGAATCTTGGAAGAACTAAAGACCGGTCAGTTACCAAAAAACAAGAAGGCAAAATAGGTTCAGAAGATCATTTTTCTCCTACACTTCTTGGGAAATGTCCACTTATTTTTTTTAGAACCTAGTTCCATTATCCTTCCTCTGAGAATTTCTTCGCATTCTGTTATCCAATCTGCACAAATCCTGGCATCCCTGGTTAGCAATTCCTTTAGAAACAGAGTGCCCTACAATGCTCCTGCACAGCAAATGCCATTTTAGATTGCTAGGGGTATATAATTTTCTTCTCTCCTATAAGGCAATGGCAATTTTAGAATAGGAATTATGTCACTCACAAGCATTCCCTTGACACTTAGGAATGAATGTTTGTGAATATAAGTGGTCATGAGAGACAGAGAAAGAACATATGATATGTGAGCTCTCCTACTCTTCTATGCCCTGCTACTTCCCATTATAAATTTATTTTGTACATTTTACTCTAAAAAAATAAAACTTTTCAATCTTAAGAATGGAGTGAAACCTGATTGAAAGGCAATAAAGTATTTCTATGGTACAGAGGATTTGTAAAAATACAGTTCCTTTTAAACAAATTCTGATGAATATGGGGTATCCTGTCTTCTCTTTCCAGACTCCTTTTCCAGCTAAATTAAAAAGCCCAGCACTCCAAAGTAAATAAGACTGTATACATACACACATACACACACCTTGATATATGGTGAGTATTGCATTGTGTGGAGGGGGAAGGGGAGAGAGAGAGAGAGAGAGAGCGAGAAGGAGAGAGGAAGGAAGGAAGGAAAATTCTATGAAGCTAACATGAATTTAGTAGTCTAGATAACCATGCATGAGGAAACTGAGGAAGACCATGGGAAATTTATAAGGAGCTTAGTGATGTCCAATCTTACTTCTAAGATTCATTTCCCTCCTCTTTAATTTAGAGTCATTTGTCATTTGTAAGACCACATCACACTACTCTGTATCACACACACAACACACAAACACATCCACACACCTTTGTGCTGTCATCTTGATACTGGATAATTCCCATTCCACCCTTCCAAACACACATGCACCACTGGGCTCCCAAGTCACCTTTATAAGATTTACTTTTTACACATTACATCTTAAAGCCAATGTCACAAACATTTGCTTCCAGAGTCTAATGATTTTGTGGGTTCTGCCTGCCTCTTTCTATTGCTATTAGCATGGCTTTATAGGCAAAAACTTTTTATTTTCTGGGTTTTCTGTTCCTTAATAATCCAGAATATGATGATGTGCATATTAAAATGTTCACATAAAAGGCATTTGAATGGTGAATAAATGACCAGATTGAAATTATAAATGTTTGAAATTCAGGATTCCAATGTCACCCTAGAGAAATCATGATGACACTGGGAATGGCATTCACCTTTGCATGGCAGTAACCACCACATGCCCTAGAAGCTGGATCCGAATGCTGCAGTTTTGTTTTTATTGCTCCCTGAGTGTTTACCCACATGAAGCTTTTCCCCAATCAATTTTCCCCCAGATTTTAGTCTACATCAGTTCAATAGATTCTGAATTCTATAATTACTTTTCCATACTGAGAAGCATTTCCTATATTTTTAATCCTAGTTGCAAAAATAACACATCTTATTTGGAATCACTGGTAAATTACACTCGCATATAGATAAACAGCTATTCTGGGCTGTAAATGAAAATACTTTGTTGGGTATGAGCAGGGACATGAAAAAATAGGGTAAAAGCTCTGATGGAAGTTTTGCTTAATCATTTATACTGCTAAATATACACAGGAAGTGTGGGAACTAAGATTCCCACACTTCTACCAGTTAGAAAGTTGAAGGTGATATCTTTCCTTTTAGCACTTCTTTTAATGTAGACTCAAGCTGTCATCTTGTGGTTTGTTCTTATTGCTATTTATGGCCATCTGTGTAATCTTTGTTCATGTAAGTATGACCAGAGACAACCAAAAGGCTTCCAAGGCAAGTTTCATAATCACAAGACACACTGTGGCTGAAAGTATTGTATGATTTGTTGTGGCAATTATACTTTTTTGCTTTTATTTCAACAAAAAGTTCAAAACTTCACAAGAGATTTGTCAGAAGCGGAGAGTAAATGAATAATAGAACTACATTCAAATGCATTGAAAATACATTTCAGCTGTCTCTGTGGCCTTTCCTTTGTACGCATCTTCCCCAACAACAGAACATTTAGACAAAGATTGCTGGAACTAAATCTGCCTTTGAACTGTGTTCTATTTTGGTGAAAATAAGAATAGCCACAGAGGTTAACTATTGAAAGTACCCATCTGTCAAAGTTTTTTTCCCCATATTTATGGTATGACTATATCTTCAAGTATCACTTGGATGTTGGTTTCAAAGATTTCTTTATATCATTTATGTTGTTAAGAAAAAAATTAGAACCATACTTAAGATTCCACTTAAAAGTTGAATCACAATTTTTCTGAATCAGTTGAAATGTAATCCAAACCTATTTTATTTTAAAATTCATACTATTGTTAAGCATAAAAGTGAGGTCCAAACACTTGGAAAAATATAGGACAAATTACCAAGGAAAGCTGTCACTGGAACTATAAATGTGAATACATGCAGCCTTCATTACATTTTGATACATCAGTTTCAAATATTCATTGTGCTTGTTCTGATAATATAACAAGTTAAAATCAAAAAGTTAAAATACTTTCTGTTGAACTTGTAGGAAAAGTCCCTCTGGTAACTAACATGGTAAAAACTCTTTTTGCAGCAAGTAAAAATATTTTACTAACCACCAATCACAGCAGAATGAGGTCCAACATCAACAGCATTGACGTACATAAAGCTTGTTAAAAACTCTGATTTTTGGGCACCATGTTATACTAGAAAATAAAAATCTTAAGAGCTCCAAGTGGCTTTCAGAAATTAAGGATTAAAAAAATTAATTAGTAGTATCTTGAAATTTAAAATAATACACATCAAAAACATGGTATAGCCCAGAATAAAATTTTAATTTTGATAGATTTCCTCCAATCTTCCTTGGACCCTGTAAGTTCTCACCAGCATATGTCCTCCAAAGCCAAATCACATGCTCTAGTCTTTTTTTTAAGATTTATTCATTTTGATTGGAAAGTCAGATATACAGAGAGGAAGATCCTTCGTCCACTGAATCACTCCCTAAGTGGCTGCAATGACTGAAACTGCGCCGATGGGAAGCCAAGAGCCAGGAGCCTCCTCTGGGTCTCCCATGCAAGTGCAGTTTCCCAAGGCCTTGGGCCATCCTTCACTGCCCGCCCACGCTACAAGCAGAGAGCTGGATGGAAAGCAGGGTTGCTGGGATTAGAACCAATGCCCGTATGGGATTCCGGCATGTGCAAGGCAAGGACTTTAGTAATTTGGCTGCCATGCTGGGACTTAGATCTTCTTTTATATGCTGCCTGCCCTTCCTGTTCTAGGTCCCATTCATGAATATTTTCTCATTTTCTATGAAAATGTTCATTGATGCATCTGCACTCTGTCTAAACAGAAACTTACTCAACAGCTAAAATGGGATAATTTATACTAGCTTCAACTTCTATGTTGCTCAGTATTTCAATTCTGGAATGCATAAAATGATGGGAAATAAGGAGTTTTAGGCATATGGAACAGATATTTTGGTATCACTCCATCCTACTTCATCTCACCATGGCAGAGATTTTGGTCCTGCTTTGCATATGTAAGTTATAAATAATTGCAACAGAACATGAAAATTATATGAGAAGCTGGGCCTGGCACAATAGCTCGATAGATAGATCCTCATCTTGCAAGCACTGGGATCCCATGTGGACAGTGGTTTGTGTCCTGCTTGTTCCACTTCTTATCTAGCTCTCTGCTTATGGCCTGGGAAAGCAGTAAAGGATCCCAAAGCCTTCGGGCCTTTCACCTGCATGAGAAACCTGGAGAAAGATCCTGACTACTGGCTTCAGATCAGCTCAGCTCTGGCCATTGTAGCCATTTGGAGAATGAACCAGAGAATGAAGGATCTTCCTCTGTCTCTTTTTCTCTCCATAAATATGACCTGCCTTTCCAATAAAATTTAAATCTTAAAGTATATGAGAAGCAGTATAGTCAACTCCCCAAAATCACAGAAGTGTTTTCATTTTTTTCTACAATTGACCAAAATATTTTCTGCATTTGACCCAAAGCTCAAAAACTTTTATGGAGATTTTTGTGAGCAAAATGAACAGAGGTAATAGGAGCAAACCATGTTACAAGCCAACACAAAATAAAATACATAAGTTCATTAAATTTCTAAAATTTTCTTAGAAAGAGAACACATAATAATTCCATTGTTTCTTTCCTTCAGTGTCACTACAGCACATTCATGATTCTAAGTAAATCTAATCTGCATTTACTTCTGCAGGTTGTAACATAAGGATGGGCACATAAGAGATGTAAGATACATGAATGCTAATTGAAGACTGATGATTATGAATATATATATATTCATACACACACATATATATATATATATGCACACGTATATGCTTGGTAAAGGGATTTTATGTGTTCAGTTTGAAACTATCTTAAGAACTATAAAGAAGTTCAACAAAAATAACCAAAGAAAACCCATGTTTGTCTTTTGTCTTTTCAGGAGGGGACTTGGCAGAAGGCTGAGTTGACTCATCACCAACATTATAACACAGAAGCTTACAAAGGAAGCATTTCATTTTCTATCATGCTTAAAATGGTTTTGATTTAGGACAAGACTGTCAAACATTACTCAGCCTCCATTGTTGGCCTATGCAGCAGATTGTAGTCTCCCAAATTACACATTAAGTTCCAAATCACGGAAAGTATTTTCAACTTTCTAGGTAGGTACAGACATTAAAATAAAACATGTAAGAGAAAAACTTTTGCATACTTAAAATATAGCAGCCAATAGCTATATGGACTTCTTCATTCAGTAATTTAATAGTTTGAAAAACATTTTATACTTATTTAGCATAAAGCAACCTATTAAAATTATAGTAAAAACATGATGCCCAACAGAAATTCAGGGTTGCATATTTCTATTTGATAAATTCACATTGCATGACTAGATTGAGACCAATTACTGGTGATATCTTTGCTGAATCAAATAATTACTGCACTTACCACATCTAATCAGAATTTAGAACAGGTCTCCCTCCATTTTATAGAATTTAATAGTCTAGATAACCAGAAACATATCAGTTTAATTATTTAACCCATTAATAAACCTGATTCCTAGCATAAGCAATTTTGCATTGCATTCTTTTAAAGCAAAGACTAACATACGTGGACTTAAAAACTGATGTCCCTGGTATAAGTAATAATACAAGAGACAAACACCAAGGCAGGATCATAGTGCGAAAAAAATCATCTTTGAAATAAGAAAGTTTAAAAAGTTTACATTGTGCAAAATAAATCTTATCATCTTATCATCTTTTTTATCTCTTTAATTCTAAAAAGAAATTCACAAAAGTTGACTTGTCACTGGACTGGTTAGGGCATACAATATGATTTCACGGTGACACCATTTAGACACTAAGAAGTTAATGGAACAAATATGGCAAGATAAAGGTGGCTGTTGTTTTCATCATTAATAAAGAAGCAGCAATTATAATTTCTTAAGTGGAAAATTTTTTAGTCCATTATCAACATTTTGGTAGGGTGATGGGACTGCATTCTATGAAAAAAAATCATTATTTGCATTAGGTTGCCATCATTCCATATCAAGAAAAATATATTTATAATAAAAGAATAAAATGAGAAAAATTGATGTCAGTCTTGAAAACTCTGAAAACTCAATAATTTCATTTTGATAAAATAAGAAGAATCAGCAAGCATATCTGAATAAAATATCCTTTCATGGGCCCGGTGGCATGGCCTAGCGGCTGAGGTCCTCCCCTTGAATGCCCCGGGATCCCATATGGGCGCCGGTTCTAATTCCAGCAGCTCCACTTCCCATCCAGCTCCCTGCTTGTGGCCTGGGAAAGCAGTTGAGGACGGCCAATGCATTTGGACCCTGCACCTGCGTGGGAGACCCGGAAGAGGTTCCTGGTTCCCGGTATCGGATCGGCGCGCACAGGCCCGTTGCTGCTCACTTGAGGAGTGAATCATCGGACGGAGGATCTTCCTCTCTGTCCCTCCTCCTCTGTGTATATCTGACTTTGTAATAAAATAAATAAATCTTTAAAAAAAAATAAAATATCCTTTCAGCTCTCCCTCCAAAAGATTGTTTTTATCAAATAATATTTTCATTCATATTAGAAATATTTTCTGAGGATTTTCCAAAGTTCTTCTTTTACACCATGATACAATAAAATCTAATTGAAAATATGACTTAAAAACTGAATTGGTTTTGGTGAAAAATAATTTTGAAATTCTGCAGTTGTATGTAACACCTTTTCACGAATTTTTTGAATTCATTTCCTAATCATGGATTTCAATTTTTGTGCCAAAATTAACTCATTTTTGAGGATTTTTCCTCCAGGAACCTTTTGAAGTTTCCTCATAAGTCCTATACTTTTCTGATACTTTTGACAGTACACTTGTGGTCAGGTTAATCAATTTATGTAGCCCATCTTTCTGGTTGTCTATTTGGAGAAGTAGATTGTACCAGCCCCGACCCATATGATTTGTGTAGCAATTCAAACCCTCTAGGTTAACAAGCAGGTGGTATTCTGGGCCTAGAGAATGAATTAATATTTTTCTTATATAAAGGGAATTTGGTGTAATAGCCAACAAGGGAAGAGAATGGCAATTTTGTTTTACAATGTACAAAGAATTAAGAAGCCATATTTTTACTATAAGATATGATAGCCAACCAAAGAAGCTATCCAGTGTTAATATATGACTACATTTTAAATCATACATCTTTGCATGTGTGCATAATTAGAAATGAATTGATGTATTCATTCATCACATTTAGAGCTTAAAATGCAGAGGGTAGGTGAGGAATGCTTTCCCTTCTTATTTTCTGTATATTCCACTTTAAAATGTATGAACACATTGTACTTGAAGAGTAAAAATTTGTGGAGATGCAAAAATAATTTAGTAGTGACTTTAGTCTTTATAGGCTTTAGAAAACTTGTAGCAGAGACAATCTGTGAGTTCATTAACTCATCAAGTTGTGATATAAATGAGTACCATTCTCGATATAATATTATACAATCTGAGGAAAAGCATGGCAGAGTAGTGGTCCCCTGATCGATCTGTTAATTAGAGTCTCACTTAGAAGTTTCCATTTACGTTGCTCCTGGTAAGAAAAAATGATGGAAAATCTGGGCAAATCTTTACTCTCAAAAGCTCACATATGCTCCTACATACTTCCTGAATTTGAGAATTTCTGAAACCCACACTGGGCCCCAAATAACTAGACTCTTCCTGGGCTAAAAATAATAGTGGGAAATGAAGGGAGAAATATATGTGAAGGACAGAATTTTGAAAAGTTTGCAATGCCAAGCCATGGTGTTTGTATCTTGTACAACTGTTAAATAGAACAACAATTTTCTTGCATGAAGTAATGCTGATAAAACACACAATAGACCACGTAATACATATGTAATAAATCTAGAGGAAAACAATATCTGTCTGATTTCAACATCTATGTTCTTTCAGACACAATATACTGCCTCTCTATGCTAGATGGCTGAGAAAATGCTTTTCTCTTGGAAAAACATAGTCACCATCTCTGGTATGGTCATCAATACTTCATTCCTTTAGTATTCAATTCCCACGTAGGAAACCACAGCAAATCTAAATCTATTACCAATGGGGAAATAGCAGTATGAGATTTCCAAATCACTGTCACAACACACAATAGCTTCTGCTTTGAATTCTAGGGTGGTTGGCCCTGGTGGAGGCAAACTGTCATTCTCCAGAAAGAGGTCCATCTATAAAACAACCACATGCAGTTGCATTAATCACCTTAAAATAAATCCTTCAGTTCTGGTTAAGCCTTTAGTTGAATGTAGCACAATCTGATGTCTGATTACAATTTCAAAGCAGAATCCATTCAGGAACCACTCACAAAATCTCACCTCAAATTCCTGATCTACAGAATTCATGAGAGAATAATCACTACAATTGTATCAAGCCACTAAGTTTTGAGTTAATTTATGTGAGTGAAATAATGGATAATTAACACAAAGAGGTTCTAGCATCAATTCAGCTGATACATACTGGACAAAACTTAACAAGTATGTGTCTATGTGCAATGTTGACAGGTACTTTAGGAAGAGCAGAATAACTCTGATGGATTATTTGTTTAACATCATCATCTAGAGATACAGAAAAAATGTGAAAATGTTACCTTTGGTGTAAAAAAAAGCCACAGAGATAAGAAGTACCCTGTTTTTATATTTCAGTTCTGTCATCTATTTGAGTAAGCCATCTTCTTTCTCACAATGGGAGTAAGTAATAGAACTGCCCTACACACCATTATAGTGCACCATCAAGAGAGACCAGTTTGAGAAGTAAACATGCATAAAAAGGTAAATCAAGCATGAGTGGCTCACAGTGAGATCAACACAGATTTTGAAAAGTCAAACTTGAAATCACATGCTAACTTCAATCTTTTATTGACACTGGACCAGTTACCCTCGGTGAATTTGTAGTTGTCATGACTCTCCAGAGAAACAGGGAAGAATTGTCAAATACATGCTATTTGCCAAGCAGCAGCCTTCCAAGCCTCTTACTGGACTGTGAATTATGTTATTTTTATTTAGTCGGAAGCTGACAGTGATACTATTTGTATCTTGGAGATGATCAGATGGAAATGGGAGATTTCACTATGATACAATCTGAAATGTATTACATAATTTATATAATTTAAACCACATTGAAGGGCTTCCCAAATAACATTAAAGTACTATCCTATTTATTGAATTATTCTTTAGATAGCCAAATTAGTTGGAAAATCAATACAACTTCATACACTTACATAAATATTCATTCATTCTCAAATGTTTCCATAGATTTAGAACTCCTGCATGGGTAAACAGCTAAGTACAACTGAATAAAAAAACTAAATATATATATAGTCATAGGTGCATGGATAGTGCATATTAACATCACTTATTTTAAAATCTGTCAATTTTCTTTCTAACTATTGTCCTACAGGTTCAGGAGTCACTAATCAGAGACATTTTTCTTTATTTGTATCTAATATGAGCCTGAAAATGGGATGGATAGTGAATGTTCAGATAATGTGAGCTTCTATTTTAACATTTTATTTTATTTTAAGTTATTTGAGAAGGTGTATATGTGGAAGGAGGGAAGGCAGGAGCTGGAAGCCAGGAATTCAATGCAGTTCCTCCAAGCAGGTTGTTGTAACAAAATACCTGAGCTATCCTGCTTCCTCTCTCAGTCTGCATTAATGTAAAACCGGAACGCATGCATCTTAATGGCCATCTTAATCACTACACCAAATGTTCACCCCTTTTAATATTTTAAATGGAAAAATCAAAAATATTCCCAACCCCTCTAAAAATCTCTATCAACTCACAACTGGCAACCACACCTCCTAAAGGATACCAGCCAATCACCAAGCAAGGGAGAGAGACCCTGGCCAATGTGTCTCCTTTTACCTGCAGTGTTGGTTCAGAAACTCTCTTACAGCCTTGATGAACCTTTTCTAGGCGACACAGCACACAAGGACATTTCCATTCAGCTCTTCCCTTCTACCTTTTGTGGTATACTTTGCATATAATAACTCTTTGGCCTTTTGTAATTACTTCTCTGTTTTGTCTCAGGACACATGACATGTTCCCTAATAAAATCCTGGCAACTCATGGCAGCAACTGTTTCTAAGAGGATAAATAATTGGTTCTGCTGAGATTCTTTGAGAAGCTCCTCACATATTTCAGAAGCCCCCTGAGGAAAGACGGGATTATCCCTGTCACTCCCAGCCTCCCTAGGGAAAAGAGAAAGACAAAATGAAAGAAAAATCAGGCTACTTCAGAATCCTCTTCATTGTACCTGGTTGAAAGCACATAGAGTTTTGAGGTTGATTCATCACATCTAATAGGTATGGAGTACAAGAAACTTCAGAACCAGTCACTTCCTCTAACACCTCAGTGTTCCATGCTTTTAGCCACTTCTCCTAAGAGTGAGCAAGATCCACAACAAGGTCTGGTAAGTCAGCACACACACATCAGTATCGGGGAAATACAGGGAACAGGGAAGGTTCTTATTAGGATGGTAGGGATAAGAGAATGAAGTCTGTCTACTGTCTTCTTTGTCACTGGATTACGAGTATTTGAAAGCAATGGACTTGCTGTATGGCATGGATTGATTTGTTCACAAGTAATCCTCCATATCTATTGCTTTTAGGATTTTAAAAAATTTGATCCTAAACATTAGTGGGAGGTAATTTTGTTGTTGATGTTTTTGCATGATGAGATGTTTGAGATTACACACTCTGGAGGCTCTCGCTCCTTAAAGAAGGATAGATACATTGAAGTAGAACCTCTATAGGAAACCTTGTCATTTATTGGTGACCCTTTCTGCCAGCTGAAACCTGTTCTATAATCACTTAAGTTCTATTTGGAAGTGCTAAGAAATAATCCAGTAAACAAGACAGTCCTTTTTCAAATTCCTTAGGACATTCATGAGAATAACATTTCAACACTAGTTTACATCTCTAGTCACATAATAACATCACTGCAGTATCAAGCACAGTGTTGAACTGAGAAGTACAGTTAGAGCAGGAACTGAAAACTTAATTATGCAAAGAGAAAGGGCACCTACTAGGAAGTAAATCCTCTGCTTCTTACTTTGAGTAAAAAAGAGCTCTGCTATAGGTAGGCAGCAGAAATAAAACAAAGGATGTCAGAACATTATCCAGAAGCTATTGAGTGGACAAGCATTAGCAATTAAAGGGTTTTATTTCCCCTGCAAAGACACCAATGGTGAATTTTTAAGCCAGGTAAGCTTGGTTTTGTGATTTTGAAGGATTACTATAGTATTGGGTCTAAGAATTTTATAAGGTAAATATTTTTATTATTATGTCCAGTTCCTCCAAAGGTGGAAGAAACATCCAATGAGAGTATAACTTGCAATGAAGATTGCTATCATCCAAGGTATTAGTAAGTATGTAATAATGCTAATTGTTATGCAATATTAATGAACCTAAGAACCAATATGCACAGCACTAACATTGTGACTTGTTGCAAATGAAATTGAAAACAAATTCTGAAATATTAATTATTGGGTCCAGTTTTCTCTCTTTAAAGTGTAGTTCTTTAGGATTTTCCCACTGAAATTCTCCAAGTTACAATAATTCTAATGTAGGTTGGCATGGGGAGAAAAACAAAACAAAATAAAACAAGAAAAAACAAAACAAAACAAAACCAAAAAACATAGGGGAGGACAAGCCCAAATGTGACATGTTTTATTTCTGAGGATCTTACAAGACAATGGGGACATCACATTAGGTCCAAGGACACAGGTAATGCATGCCAATTTATATGTACATATGGGGAAAAAACACAAGAAAGCAGATATCAATAACTACAGTGATTTTTCCTGCAAAGAAATAATAACCATATTCCTTACAACAGAAGCAGGATTTAGCACAGCCACTAAAGAGAACAAGAAAGGGAACACATATCTTAATATCTCCCTAGTTTTAAAGTCAGATTATCAGGATAAAATAATTTCCCAGTATTAGGTCTATAACCATTCAAATTACATTACAAAATCTAAAAAAGAAATTAACCTTTGATTAGGGTCTGTTTTACATTACCTATATCATAGATTCCCAAAAAATATATAAAGGAATTTATTGTAATAACCTTGATAAAACATATACAAGCACTTTCTTAAGACCAATAGGTTTATTTGAAAGGTAGAGAAATAGAGATGGTAAGGAAAGAGACAGAGATCTCTTGTCTACTGATTCATTCACAATAATGGCTGCCACAGCAAAGTTAGATCAAGTCAAAGCCAGGAGCCAAGAGATATTTCCTGGTGTCCTACATGGGTTCTAGGAGCCAAAGCAAGAGGTCCATGGTTCCTTTACACAATAGCAGAAAGCTGAATTGAAAGGAGAGCAGGCAGGATTTTTTGAATCTGCAATCTAATTGGTTATTCCAGTGGTGGTGGCTTAACCCTGCACACTACAATGACAGTCTCCGCACAGGTCATTAATAGACAACAAAATATTGTCTTTTTATTTTAATTTAAAAAATTATCTTACCTGATGAATCTTTCAAAATAGGCAAACGGAAAGAGCAAATATGAATGACCTCATTGTCTTACCAAAGCTTGGGTTAACTGTGTTCTGCAAAGGAATCTTAGACATAATAATACAGTGCTTACACAAATTTGTAAGTTAAAGGCAAAGATGTTTTGGTGCGATAACACATGTACTTACACAAAAACCCACAAATGTGATTCCATCTAGGATTTATGTAAAAAAAAAATGCTCTAGGAATTCAAAGTATTCTCACATCTCAACCATGAATTAATGCAACAAACTGATTTTTCAGTGTTGAAGCATATTAAGAGTCATAAATTTTGACTCACAGCAAAATTCTACCTAGAGAACAAGTTGTAGGGCCTTTGCTTAGGTATTTTGTTGTCTAATCAGGCAGGTAATCTAAAATTTCAGTGGAGGTTTTCTTGCCTAATGGTTGCGATTGTCTGTTCCATTTCAGTATGCTTTCTATCATGTATTAAGCTGTTTAGCTGCCTTTTATAAAACACTGTTCATAATTCATTAGGATTTTACATTATCCAAGCCTGAGGAGATTATCTGTCCAATCAACCCATGATCTCTGTACAGTCAGAGGAAATAGCCATTTCTCATCCTAAATTGCTCTCTCTCTTCATTGAAACATCCTTCACTTGACTTCCTAAATGCTAAACTACCTAGTTTTCCTGCCTCTACCTCCAGCTTCCAAACATAAATGGCAAGGCATACATTTGAATCATTGATCTGTTCTACTCTCATCCTATGTAAGCATACTCAGGACTTGGCGTGTCATCTGTGTACTGACAACTCTTAAAATACAACCCCAAGTCAGACATTCCTCTCTAGGTTTGTGCGTACAAACACCTGCCCCATATCTTCATCTGTGATATCTAACAGATATCTCAGATGTATCTAGTTTAAAATTAAGCTTAGGTGGACATTTACTCTTTCTGTTACAACACTGGTTAAGGTACTGATGCTGCACGTTAAATGGCATGGGTTTAAGATATGACAGTGGCTGCTGACTACAGATTACTGTTGAGCAGATGCCTGGAGGCAGCATTGATGGCTAGAATGGAATAATATTCAACCATAAAGACGGGGAAATGTTATAATTCTTGGCAGTTGTGTTATGGACGGAAATAAGCCAGGTCCAGAAATATGATTAATGTATGTTCTCGCTCTCATTCAGTGATAAAGCTAGAAAAAATTCACCACATACAAGCAGAGAGTGAAAAAGGGGCTCTGTGGTAAATGCTCAAGGGAAAGTGGTGAATGGTTATCAAAACAGTGAGCAAGGAGAAGCAGTTCTAATGTGCTATTGCAGAGTGGGCTGAGTTTAATAAAAAAACAATTAATTAAATATTTTTAAGTAAGTAGAGAAGAAGAGTCTGAAACTTTCCAACACATAAAAATGATAATATTTGGAGAAATGGTAATGCTAATCATTGATTTGATCATTACATACTCTAAATGTTATTACTTTATTGCATCAATAAGTGCAAATATACTGTTGAAATTTAGTTGATGTAAAAAAATAAAAGAAAGCTCTTCATAGTCAACCCCCACCAATATCTCTACATATATTCTGTCCCTCTAAGATCCTTATCCATCTCTCTAAGTGGAAACACTTTTATATTTGTTTAAGTGAAAAAACACATAGCCACTCTCGGTCTTTTAACACTCCATATTTTATCAATCAGGGCAGTCTTTCAGCTCTATCAAAATAAATATAGAATCCAACAAATAATAAAAACCTAGATTGCAATGTTCCTGTCAATGTCCTTTGCCCTTTACCTATACCTATCCTAATGTAATTGCCTTTAAGGGTTGTCTTTGTCCTCACCCATGTGCTTCTATAGCCGATACATAACACAAGAAACAAGTGTAAAACAGAATGTATTTCAGATCTTGTCACTTATCTGGTCAAATTCTGCAGTGTCTTTCATTTCACAAAGACCAAAATCGAAAATCTCTCCTTTGGTTGACAGAACTCCAACTTTTGGGGTCCTGCTTCACCTCCATTTTTAAGATTTATTTATTTTTATTGGAAAGGTGGATATACAGAGGAGGAAAGACAGAGAGGAAGATCCTCCCTCCAATGATTCACTCCCCAAGAGGCCGCAACAGCCAGAGCTGAGCCAATCTGAAGCCAGGAGCCAGGAGCTCCTTCAGGTCTCCCACTTGGGTTCAGGGTCCCAAGCCACTTTTGCCCCTTCAATCAGCTACAGGCACATGAGCCTCTGAGGTGTGTATTATTATATTATGGAACAATCCAATATTGTGAATACTGTACTCATTATTCCCTGCACCTAGAAGTGGCCTACAACTTACAATTCTTTCAACCATTCACTGAAATATCATTTTCTTAGTTAAGTACTTTCATAGGCACCATGTATAGTAAGGTCACATCTCACATCAAGTATCTCCTTCTTCAACAATTTTTTAATGTTGCACTATATATTTGATATATTGTTCATAGTTCTCCTATAGCAAAACATAAGAAACAAAAATGGAGATTTTTGTCGTTTTCATTTACTACTGCACACCCAGAATCGAGTGCTCCTAAATATATCTTGAATAAATCAACCAAGTATCAACACCATTGTAAAGCACTGCACATCCACCAAGCTATATTTTAACCTTCATCTAAGTTTCACATCAATTTTCCATGCCGTATATTGTTTTTTCTTACATAAAAAACAGGACTTCTCTACTTTGCATCCATATTCAAAAATGGAAGTAATTATATGCACAGGAGTGGTATGTACCATTTCAAGAAGAAAAGCACAGTTTTATTAGCCTATCACTATGACAAATGTGTATTACTCTATCACAGAAACCTAATGACTACAATCAAGACTGTCTCAAGTCTCAGCTCACAATACTTCTATTAGGATAAAGTTAAATTCTAATAATTGAAACAAAATATTTTAATATTCACTCAGAGTTTGGTTGAAGTGGGTAATAAATGCTATCAGATGACAGTTTGTCTGCTGTAATGGTGAATGTATATTGTTTCGTTCCACATCCACAGGCCACTATGGTTATATAGTGAAGAGCCCATTGGCATATATAATTTTCTGGAAAGAAAATCTTCTGAAAACATTTCAAATATTAATGCACTTAATTTTGTTAACAAAGTTGAATATTTTAGGTAAATACAAAAAAAACACATTAGAATTCCTTTCAAGAGCAAAAATAATCAGGATATCTATTATACAATAGTTCTCATGATTCAATGTTATTGGCACATACTCATCAACTATCAAGGAAATTTATTTCCCAACAATGGGCCTCTGCAATAGACTTTAATTATCACCCAGATACTATCATGAGCTATTGGGGGTTACATAAATGTCTCTATGAAAACTGTACAGATCATTCACCTATCAAATATACCTAAAATAACATGCGGAGAGAACCACTTACTTAATTGCACAGTAAGAGCTTTCAAAATTCCTATCTTTCATAAAAACAATGAGACCACTTGGTAAACATGTGAAAATATTTTTTTACAATTCTGGAAATTAGGCAGAAGCCTTCAACAATCTCAGAAAACAAATTCAAAAATGGAGACTGAATTCTAATTGCTTTTTTGGTTGTATACTTCATAGTATTTACATTTGCTGTATGCCCTCTGCTTGTTTTGTTGTTGTTTTAGCTGTATAAGAAGCTTCAAACACCAGCTTTTCCAGAATCAAGACTTTAGCTTGCTTAGGATCTTGTTTCTGGAAAACTAGGAAAAAATGAGCACACCTAGACAGATGCAATTAGAAGCGTAGAAATGAAGACGGGCTAAAATACATGAAATGAAGAACACTCACTGTTAGCTTGACACCAAACTCTAAAGTCTCCCTTAGTATGAGTAAGATGAACTAGTTTTGCCTTTCAAAGGTGTACCAGAGGAACTATCCAGAACATCTAGGAAAACTAATATAGCAATATGCATGGAGAAGGTTGGGAAGTGTTAAGTGTGGAAGAGCAGGATGTTGACCTGAGGCAGAGTGACAGTGAACACATAATGGATCATCCAGGCCTTACCTTATTAGGAATGTCTGAATGTTCTAGAGAAACTACTCAGGCCGTGCCTCAGCACACCATGGTGAGCACCCTGTACCTTGTGTAACGGGTCACTTGCTACACATCTCAAGCATGCACCAAAGATGTAGAAAGGCCCAGTGCTGTATATGTCCAGTGGCCAGTTCCTTCATATGGTAATCCTGCTATGTGTAAGTGGTTTTAGGCCATCTCCCACCAGAAAGTGGTTGATCAGAATCTCTCCTCTGACTAAGAAAGCCTCTGAACTAGAAGCCTCTCTCTCACTCTAAATGACCTCTTAACTTAACAGGAGTGAACATGTAAAAGTATTCATACTTTTAAATGATTGTATCTATATGCAGAATATTCTGAAGAAAGCATAAAAAAGGTTCACAGAAATAATTTTTAAAACGTCAGTAACAGCCCACGATAAAAATAAATATAAAAATCAATTATATATGTATATTATAGCAGTAAACAATCTTTTTCAACAATAAAAAGAGAAATAATCCAATTAGCAATAGGCAGACAACTTGATTAGCTATTTCTCCAGAAAGTAACACAATGGTCAATAAACTCATGGAAAGATGCCCAGCCTCTATTTCTTCAGGAATTTTCATATCACATCCACAATGAGACACTATGACATACCTAGTAATATAGTTAAAATCCAAGCAATTGGAAGTATGTTCATGGTAGCATCATTTCTAATAGCCAAAACATGTAAGCACATTCCAAATGTGTATCAACTAATGGATGAAATAACAAAGTGGCATATCCATCAAATTGACTATTAGCCAACAATAAAAAGAAATGTATATTTGTGTTACATATACATGCATATATATGTGTATACATACACATACATATGCCACAAACAAAACCAATCCTTGAAAATAATGTTAAGTGAAAAAAAATCAGTCACAAAAAATCACTCATTGAATGATTCACTTTTTGTGAAATTTTCTGATTCAGCACATCTACATAGACAGAAACAAGATTAGTATTTTACAGGTGTTGAGTGCATAAGCACAGTGGAAGTGACTGCTAATAACTATGGGTCTTTCTTTGGGGTTAATTAAACTATCTACAATTGCAAAATCGTGGTGAATGAGTAACTGTGAATATACTAAAGCCCACAGGTTTGTACATTTTAATAAGGTAGACTTTGCAATATGTAGATTATACATCAATACAGATGCTATTTAAAAATAAGAGTACTGGGTCAGGGCTTTATAATGTAGTTAACATTCTTTGCTAGTGAAAAATGATGGAATGAAGCTATACCAGACAGCATTTTCTCCTTGGGCAACTGATTAACTCTCTTCTTTTTTTTGCCAAGTACCTCGTAAACACATACAGATAGCAATCACATAATGCTGTTATTTGTCCTGTTAATATAGTAATAGCATTTGGCATAATTCACATGTACGTTGGACAGTCAATGGATAGCTGGTAAATAAAATAATTATGTCAAAGCATCAGAATCAAAGCAAAAAAAATATCCTGAACTATAAATACTTGTCTTATTGTGAGATAATATTCACAAATTACATTACTATTTTTCTTATTGTCTGTCAAATGCCAATGTTGAAAGATTTAGTATCTGTCTCCAGATAGGCATAAATAACAGTTCAGTTGTTTTCTAAGCACTCTAGATAGAAATATTTATTCCAATATAAAGGTTATTATCATGTCAACATAGGAATAGATTTATATAGTTATAATGCATAAAGACTCTTGAAAAGACGTTGGGATAAAATGCACTGCAGTAATGTTTAAGAAATCAAGAACTAAACTAGTGGTTTGTGCAACATTACATACAGAGACATAAAGAGGGACATGATTTAAAAACAGGTGCCCTGATAATCAAGTGCTGCTTTTGCAAAGCATGGTGTAAGACAAAATAGCCTTGGAATGTATGCTTTCATAAAATGTATGTTTCCACTGTAAAATCTAACCCGAACACCCTTAATTTATTGCCTCAATGCACAAGGATTAGGATTATAAGACTGATATATTTTTTTTATTTTTATTAATTACATTGCGTTATGTGACACAGCTTTATAGGCATTGGGATTCCCCCCCGACTCCCCACCCCCCATGGTGGATTCCTCCACCTTGCTGCATTACCACAGTTCAAATTCAGTTGAGATTCTTTCATAGCAAGCATCTATCAAGCATAAAGTCCAGCATCTTATTGTCCAGATAAGTTCAACGGTTTCATGGGGAGACCATCTCTGGTCTGAAGGTAGAGCCGGCAGAGTATCATCCCGTTCAATTAAAAGTCCCGACATAACATCAGTAACAATTTATAACGTTATGGAATTAGTTGACATGATATTCAGTAACCAATATGTTAAAAGAGAAAAAAAAGATATAATTTGGTTCATATAGTTCCCTTTCTTATAAGGTCTCCAAGTGTCACATCAGATTCCAAAAAATAGTGCAAATTCTTTACCAATGCCAAGAAGCTGGTGTTTTAAAGGAGTTGTAGCTTTCCTGTATCATCCATTTTTCCACCTTCTCCTTTCAGTACCATTTCCCTTGCCCATTCACCACCAAAACCCAAAGCCTCTGCTCAGTGACTAGCAGAAATCAAACTTCCTCTCACTCCTCAGCACCTACATCCAGGTTGCTTCTTTTTTCCTAAGGTTCTTCCTACCTGGTATTTTTAAAAAATATATCTAATTATTAATCCCTATTGTCCCAACTTCAATGTGATTTTCTCAGACACGGCTTGAGAAATAGCTAGAATGGACTGAATACTTTTGTCTCAAACCCACAAATTCATTTTTGATGTTAAAGCAACATCACTAATATGATATTCCTGGGAGATGAAATTAATGGGAGGTAAGTAGGTGATTAGGGTAGCAGTATCATAAATGGAATTAGTGCCCTTGTTGGAACAGACACAAGGAAGTTTTCTTTCTTTTTCTTTTGAATTTATGTTTTAATTATTTTGAGGTAATACATTTTAATTTACATTATAATCAAAGGTTGCATGTTCCTGTCTGCTATCTGTCACTGGAAATAAAACAAGAAGGTGGACCTCTGTAACATAATATACCAAACCTCACTAGAACCCAATCATGATCTCAGATTTTCAGCCTCTAGAACTTCGAGAAATAAATCCCTGCACAGGCTATTATACATTGATTATACTGCACATTACTATAGAAACTTGAAATAAAACTTAGATCAACATTTCAACTTGCTTATCTTATGTTCTTTAGCTTCATCAATCTAAACTTTCTGAAATTTCTCATTTGTTTTCCTGTTATTTCCTCCAACTAATTCACGTGTGCCCTACCAGCTGAGACTAAAGGTACCCATCTAATTTCCTAATTTATCCTTGGTACAAATCCCAGAGTAAGCAAGGGATATGCTTTTTAGTGAATAATGAAGAAGAGAATGTTATTCAAAAGAGCCTTATTGACCTACACAATAGGTCCTGACTTTAAGAGGTACTTGCAAAAAGACAAATACCAAAAAGATAGTATCCAGTATCTTCCCTACTGGATGATTTTAGTCAACTTACTAGTTCATTGAAGGAAAAATAAATAGATTTTCTCAAGTGGTAAATTAATTTTTAAAGGTAGAAGAAAGAAATCGCCCTCTCTGAGTTGATTAATCAGCAAAAATTTACTAATTAACTGATGAGCTCTGTATTATTCCTAAGGATAGAGAAAAGAACGGAAACCCATGACCAATGCATTCTTCAAATTGCTTAAGATCTAATTAAAGAAAAAGAATCATCATCAAAAACTATTAATTAAAGGTACACATCTATACAAAGTAAGTGGATCTGTCTAATTAATATTTAATCAATTTTGTTGAAGACCTACATTTGCAGCATTGTTTTATAGCATGGAAACACTATCTATGGAGCCCAGGTGCATTCTCATCACATACAAACACAAAATTGAGGCAAAATAGGTATATCTACTAAGTCAATTCAAACTTTGGACTCTGAGGAAATAGGAAAAACTGGTCAGAGATGTGGCTACATTGTGGCATTCTTCTATTAACCCACACATTCAGGAAAGCACGAAGGAATTTTTCTGAAGTACTTTGGAGAGTCATGACCACTGCCCTATGGAACTTACAATCTATTGCCACAGAGCACAGGTAAGAGATTTCTCCAGGAAGGGAAATTTTAAGTAAGAGCATCCAGTATCACAGAAATGGTAAGAAGTGAGGCAAGCTTCCTTTCTATTCTGGAAGAGATTGCTAGGCACATTAAGATGCCTGTGAAATCACTCCTGCCATGCTCCTCTGCCACCAGTTACCCTCAAAATCACCTTAAGAGATCTGTTTGACTCATTCCTTATTTATGCCCCAAACTGAGTTACTAAGTAGTGATAATTTTCTTATGATCTGCCCAACAGGTACCAAAAAGGATAAAGTCAGCATTTCCTTAGGGGCTGGCAAGCATACCTGTGACACCCTTTGTGTGCCACATGAAAAAAGAAGTACGGAAACCAGCAGCTCCAGGCACCCCAACTCTGCTCTGAGGAAGGACAGTTCCTTCACTGCCTCTTGCCTCCATTATGATAGGAAACGAACCTTTTCTTTTTTTTTGCATTGGCTGAAGGGTAGACAGCACTCCAGGTGAATCTTACTTTTTCCGGTCCTGCTGACCTTCAACTGCTTTATCTGCCAGCCATTTTCTCTGCTCTAATCCTGCTTTTGTGGCACCCTGCTTGATTCTGAGCTCATGGGCTCACAGGAATTACTAGTGATCTTGAACCTGCACACAGAAGCTTTTGCCTCTGCTCAGTGAAATCCAGCACGGGCACTGGCACCTGCTCAGGCTGCCGCACAGGCACCCTGCTTGGGATGATGTGCTTCTGTGAGCTCTGCAGCAGCTTCTGTGCACTCCCACCCCATGCCACTTTGGTCTTTTGTTCTCACCAGTCCCACTGAGGTATTTTTAAACATTTTATCTTTGGGATGCTATTTTCATCCCTCCCCCCTTCCCAGACTTCGAGAGTGTTTTTGGAAAGTCTGACAATAATGGTGCCAGCGGTGGTATATCACCCTTCACATTCTATACGTTTTAGAACTTCTTTTTTGGCTAATAACATTAGTTTCCCCTTCTGTTAAAGTTTCAGTGACAGCTGCTCTCAATATGGAATTGAAGTAACTTTAAAAAGTCCTGACATTCCACTTTTCTTGATTTTTAAAATATTGTTGTATGCTTAACCTATTGCCATTTGTAAACTTTCTGCAAGTTATAGCAGATACTACATTTAATAGCATGATGCACTGGTACAGGTCAGGGAAGGGCCAGAGCTTGTCTGGAAGTCTCACACTGACACACTAGGAAACTTTAACAAATTGTTCTCTAAGCATGTCTTCATATTGTTAACTTTTAATAAGATTCATTCATTTTTATTTTAAAGGCATATTTTATACAGAGGGAAGGAGAGATAGAGAGAAGGTATTCCATCGCTGGCTCATTCCCCAAACGGCCACAATGGTCAGAGTTATTTTCCAGGTGGGCATGGATTTGGGTCATACTCCACTGCTTTTACAGGGAATAATCAAAGAGGTGGATTGGAAGCAGAGCAGTTGGCACTGCAGTTGGAGGATCAGCTTGCTATCCCACCACCTTGGCTCTTAAATTATTTTTTAAAATCATCTTACATTAAGATTATAACATAATGAGCAATTTCAGTTCCTTTAAAGATTTTAAGTACCATATTGCAGGAAAAATAAGACGCTTAGATTACTCAAAATACAAGAAAGATATTCCTAGTCATGATTCCTTGAAATAGAAATTCATTACTGCTTAGTCCTAGAAGTCTGTTTTTGCTGGTGTAGATAATGATACATTGATAGTTCACATCTAAATGTACAACAGAAATAAGAATTAGGACAGACAAGGTTTAAGACTAAACTTAAAACCGGTGCAACAGCTCAATTGGTTAATCTTCTATCTGTAACTGTTGGCCTTCTATATTGGCACTGGTTTGCACCCTCGCTGATCCACTTCTCATCCAACTTCCTGCTTGTGGCCTGGGAAAGCAGTAGAGGATGGCCCAAAGCCTTGGGATGATGCACCCAGAAGAGAGACCCATGGCTCTGAGCTTTGGATCCACCCAGCTCTGGCCTTTGTGACCATTTGGGGATGGAAGATCTTTCTCTCTTTCTCTCCTTATCTCTGTAAATCTTTTATTTATTTTTAAATTAAATTTATTCATTAATTACATTGTGTTGTAATTACATAGAATCTGGGATTCTCCCCCCACCCTCCCCCCATGGTGGATTCCTCCACCTTGTTGCATAACCATAGTTCAAGTTCAGTTGAAATTCCCTCTTTGCAAGTATATGCCAAGCATAGAGTCCAACATCTTATAGTCATGTTATGTTATGGATGTTATGTCATATGTCGTATATAAACTAAAATTGAACTGTGAATGGGGGGTCACAGAAAGTGGTTAAGAAATCGCATGTATTTTTAACATGTTGACTGCTCAATACCATGTCAATTAATTCCATAACGATGTTAATTGTCGCAGATGGTATGTTAGTGCTTTTATTTGACCGGGATGATACTCTGCTGTCCCTGCCCTCTGACCAGAGAGGGACTATAAGATGTAAATCTGACTTTTAAATAAAAATAAATACATCTTCTAAAAATAGACAGTTATTTTTTAAAAGACTATACTCATCCATAGAGAAGAATGTTTTACTTTTCTCTACATTCCTTATTATTTATCATGGCTTTTCATTCATGTAATAGAGTAATGAAATATATTATTCTTGCTCTCAAGATGAACATATCCTAACACATTTGAAGAAAGACTTCTTGGGAGAAGAAACAAATATCAACACCAATAAACACTAATTCATTAGTTCTAAAACGGCAACATGAACCAAGTACTATGAATAATAGAAAAATGCGTATTTCAGGAATAAGATTATACTTGAATGTGATTTTTCTCACACACAGAAGAAAACACATTTTGTTACAAGAGAAGAGCATACAGAAATTTGTAAAAGGGCAAGCAAGCATGCTGCTTACACCATGAGGAGCAGGATTGGTACAGAGTGAGGCAGGGGTGACAGCAAGTCTGGAAATGTGTTGTCTCAGATGGTACAGGGTCTTGAACGATGTGCTAAGACATCAAAGTTCCTCCAAGCAGCTACCTCTGTCACCCTGCATTAGAGACTGCACAGAATTAATAGACTTAGTTGAACTCAGAAATAACAATGAAAAGGAGCAGAGTGTGTGCAGCCTTTTTAAATTTAGAAAGACAAAGACTGGGCAGATTGAAGTATTTGGCTGATACAGGGTATACATAATGTAGCATATCACTGTCATGTGTATGCATGTCTGTGCAACACGGTGATCGCTGAAAATAGTTTCAGAAATGTGTAAAGGAGAATGAACAGTGGGAAGAGTACTAAGAAGGAGCTGTGTAGATTATTATCTGTAGAAGAAATAAGAAAAGAGAATTTCATAAGGGAAGGAGCTCAACAATATCAGATGGTCAAAGCTAAGGAAATAGAAATGAAAACAAAACAGTTGGATTTGGCAATTGTAAACTGATCTATGGCCTTAGGGGACAGGTTCCCATAACATGGCAAGATAAGAAAAGCATAAGCACCCAGGTTCCCATAACATGGCAAGAGCACAGTAGCATTAGAGTAGCCCCCTTCTCTGTTGGAACTGGTAGTAAAGACAGACAACAGCAGTATACCTGGTGTGGGTGCATTAGGACAAGGTTTGTTTGCAGAACCAATTATTTAGGCGGAAACGTTAACTATAACCATAGATTACAGAAAAAAAAAAAAGATTGTAGGAAAGAAAAGTTGAAAGTGAAATAATGTAATGGAAACTATTATTCTGGTCTCCGAAGTTAGAAACTTACCATTCTTTCGATTCTCAGAGTACATTTATCAACTTTTTTTTTTAAAGATTTATTTAATTTTCATTACAAAGTCAGATAAACAGAGAGGAGGAGAGACAGATAGGAAGATCTTCCGTCCGATGGTTCACTCCCCAAGTGAGTGCAACAGCCAGTGCTGTGCAAATCCGAAGCCAAGAGCCAGGAACTCATCCGGGTCTCCCACATGAGTGCAGGGTCGCAAGGCATTGGGCTGTCCTCTACTGCTTTCCCAGGCCACAAGCAGGGAGCTGGATGGGAAGTGGAGCTGCCAGGATTAAAGTTATCCTGGCGTGTTCAAGATGAGGACTTTAGCCACTAGGCCACAGTGCCGGGCCCCATTTATCAACTTTTAAAAGTACCTTTCAGTTGGGTTTGGGTTGGGCTTGGGTTGTGACATAGTGGATAAAGCCACTACTTGAAACATCAGCACCCCACATGGACTCCAGTTTGAGTCCTAGTCCCTTTGCTTATGTTCAAGCTCTCTATGAAAGTGCTTGGGAGCACAGGGGAAGATGGCCAGGTTCTTGGGTTCTTTCACCTACATGGGAGACTTGGATGAAGTGCCTGGCACTTGGCTTCAGCCTGGCCCAGCCTTGACCTTTATGGCCTTCTGGGAAGAGAGAGACAGCAGATATGAGATCTTTCTTTCTGATTCTATCCTCTCTCTGTAACTTTGTCTCTTCAAATAAAGTAGTTATTTAAAAGTAACTCCCAGATATGCTTGGTAAGTACATTACATTCCTGTAACTTAAAAATCTGCTCTATTTTGAATTCAATGAAGATAAGTTACCTATAGAAGAAGGTTATAATCATCATTTCAAATTATATTCAAAAAATATTTTGTAATTATATTTTTATTAGTATATTTTCCTCTTAACTCATATAATGCATCGATATCATGTGATTTATATCATCATATGCTAATATCCAAGTAAGACAAGGGAAAAATCCATTCTTATACTGTTTCCTTTCCTCCCTCTGAACCATCATCAGAAACTGATTGAAATAGATAAAAAGAACAAACTATGGGAAAAAAAAAAGTTCATCTATACTGACAAGAAGGAACATCATCTTCATATTTCAAATTTTGAAAAATATGTTTTAGTAAAGAATATTTCATTACAATTTGCAGTAACATGGTTGAAGCTGGCATTCAACTATCCTCAAAAATAATAAAATAATTGAGGAAATAGAGGAAATAATGAAAAAATGGCAACCCTTGTTCCTGAGGAGAACTGGAAGCCTAGGCTGACTGCAGAAGGTGGACATACATCTCGAAGGATGCCACATTCCTGTGCGGACAGTATGGAACACACCCCGAAGGATGCTGCATTCCTGTGCGGACAGTGCAAAGCTAGAACAAAACTCAGCAGACCCTCTCCCAACTAGGCTCCACCTTGACGACACACTATTAAATATCAACCTCTTTTTCACACTAATTCAAAAGAAGCTTACAATATATTTGGTTAAAAGTGGACAATGTTTTTAAGAAACAAAGAAATATACTTCCTAACCTCAAAATGTCATATTGAGATTGCTCAAGGCAGTCACAATGAATGGCATATGCTACTAAAACTTTCGATGCGGTGTAAGGGTCTAAGCCATTTGCTCTATAGAATCAACTCATTTCTGCTAGGAAAACTTAACAGTGGCACAGGATACATAATGATTAGAACAAAATTTATTCATGTTATATACATATCTGTCTGAATCCAAATCCATCTTTTTGTCCATTTCACCACCTGTAATTCAGGACCAAACATATAATCAGCACAATAAGCATCCCCATTCAAGTCTGGTACAAAACAAGGGGCATCATTACTGCTTTAACTAGGTTTTAGGGAGCCCTTTCCAGTATATCTCAATAAGGAAATGAAACTCAAAAATTAGAAAAGAAATAAAGGTAGACACTTGATATGATTGCTCACCTTGAATAGATAACAAGTGAAATTGAAATCTCATATTGAAATTAGATTCTGATTAGGAATTCATTATAATACATGGTAAAATTAAAACTGCTATAACCAGGGGGAAAACATGGAAAAAATAATCATATCAAAAATAGAAAAATGTTCACAAGATAACATAATTTGAACTGGGAAGGAATTGTATAAAGCTAAACTACGGAATTATTTCAACAGATATGAAAATAAACCAGAATAAGTGTGATGCTGTCCTCAATTTGGAATCAGAAGACTCAATATTTAAAGAGGTAAATTGCTCAGAAATGTAGCATTTACATAATGAAAAGAAAGTTCATTGAAATCTGACAGAAATGTTCTAAAATTCGTCCAGGAAAAGTATAAATAGAATAGACAGATATATTTGAAACAATAAAGACTCAGGGCTATTCACACTTTGAAGTATTAAAACATATTTTAAAATTATAGTAATTATAACAATATAGTAGAAATTGAAAATAAACCAGAAATGAAAAGTTTCTAAAAATTGTCAACACTCAAATAGATATGTGATAAATGTGGAATTTCAAATCAGTGGGAAATTTAGATTTACACATTTAGCCTTACGTTTACTGAGTGTCAACCATATACCAGGCACTATTCTAGGCCTAAGGGCCAGTGAAGAGATTAATGTCTTCTGATTTCATGAAGAATACGTTCTAGCTTAGGAGGCAGGCCAAAAACATACAGATAAACCAGTCAAAGTGGGGACATGTGCCATGAAGCATAACACAGCACAGGAAGGAACGGTGAGGAACAGGGCTGAACTAGCAGAAGGCAGCAGGAAGACAACAAATTCACCTCCAACAGGGTGGTTAATAAGTGGGGTGCTACCCATGTTCATAACCAAATGTATTCTGAAAGCATGAAAATTCACACAATACACATAACTGTATTCTAAATAATATTGTACTGAAGAACATTATAAGCCTATCACCAAAGTGAAAAAGGAAGCTAGGAGAGCAAGAGATCCCCCTCTGAGAGCAGCCTCTCTAAACTTAGTAACCATTCAACACTTCAGATGTTATATTTTTCACCCACAATTCAGTATTCATGAGCAAATGACACCTTCTTTCAACTCCTCTGCATTTCTATGTTATTCCACTATTAGGCATTTCTAAGAAAAGCAAGCTAGTTTGCTCCCTCTCTAAAGCAAAACAGCACAGTACAAACCAGAGGGATATTATTATTATTATTATATTTTTGATGATGTTTTCATAGCTGATTAGCAAGGAAAGCATCTAGGGCAAGGGGAAAGTGGGTGATACCATTATTTCCACGATTTCTTTTTTCTTTCTCTTGTATCTGGTGGAAGGGTGAGGTAAGCGTAGAAGCCACACCCATCTTCCCAACTACCTCAGTACCCAGGGATGTGGAACAGCCACCTGATGTCATCCCAGTGTGGGACATGCTCCTAGGGTCCTGCTCAAGTGGTTTTGATAGTCTGAAAGTTCGGAAATGGTGTTGATTTCGCCACCCCAAGGAAGACAAAATCCTTCCAAGGACTACTAGCGGACATAGTTCAACTTAAAGTTTCCATCCGCAAGGATATTTGCTGCCGACACTTGGCTGGGGCAGTTGAACAATTCATTCTGCTCTCCTTCCTCTGTTGCGGTACCACATGTCTTCTGCAGGCTACAATTGGCTATCACATATTCCTTGTGCATCTGGGCATTCAGTCCACTGCTCCATCCAAGCCATTCAGGAGGCCCAGCTCCGACACATGTGCTTCACAGTCAGATCACAGAGCCTTCAATTCTCCCCATGCTCAGGGTTCTGAGTCTAGTGGCTCAGTTGGCAGCATCCCTAAAGAACCCTCATTTGAGGTGATCTCAGATCTGACTCGTGTGTATACTTGCCAGTACGGGCCTTGGCTCTGTCCATCACCCACATCAGTCTATATACACACTGGTAGTTGCAATTGCTGGGTCAGTTCTGTCTCCAGCTGTATCTCCTACACAAACCAATGGGTGCTGGGGTCAGCCAGACCCCACCCACCATACTCAGCCCTCGCACACACCAGAGGGTATGGCCTAGTCAAATTGACCCCCAGTAACCTACACTAGGCCCGTCCCCAGTGCTGGTCCCTGTACTTGCCATTATGTGCAACAGACTGGTCCAGTCTCTCCCACATCCTATACATCTCAATAGGCATTACAGCCTAGCTCAACCCAACCAATCCCACTATGCAGCCCATACTTGTGCCAACAGGCTTTACCCGCAGTTCTGGTTCTCACGCTTTTCTGTGAGAGTTGCAGCCCATCAAAGGTGCCCAAAGTTTCCATACTGGGCCTACTCCCAGTCCTGGATCTTGCACCCTTCAAGTGGTTCCGGAGACTAGTTTGACAGAATTTGCCCCTAGTCCCAGCACTTGCCAACTGATGCTGCAGCAAAGCCCAACCAAATTGCACGCAGTCTGGCTTATGCATGCACCAGTGGGTACAGTCACTTAGCCCAGTCTGGTTCTCCCCCAATCCAGCTCACATGCAGGCCAATGGGTGTTGTATACCTGTCTGGCCTGATCTGCTCCCATCCCAGCTCTCATGCTTGCCAGTGGGTCAGTGGCTCAGCAGAGAATCCACTGCAGCTTCCCTACTTGGCTCCCATCCTGTCCCTCCCAGGTCTTGCATGTGCTGGTGGGTGCTGCTGTCCAATTTGTCATGGCCCACCTTACGTCAGCATTTGCCAGCGGGTGTTGCAGCCTGGCCCAGCCTGGCCTACCTCACCAGTACCAGCTCATGCTGGTGCATGCTGCAGCTTGCCCAACCCAGCCAGCCTCCAGTCCTGGCCCTAACCAGAGGTTTTTTTAAGCACTTAAATATGTGTCTCCCATTTAAACTTTCCTTTAATTTTGATTTAAAAGTTTTAAATGTGTGTCTCCAAAATAGCAGCCCCTATTACCCAGCTTCTCTTATGAAGAGCACACTTATGTGTAAGATTCTTACTACCAACTTACAGTGATATTTCCATCTTCTCCTTTTCCCAGCCGCCATAGAAAACACACTTCCTTACCTATGATAGGATAAAATCTTCTTGTTTGAACTTCATGTTCAGTAACACCTCTTTCAACAAAGTGCTATTTAAGTCCTGCAATGATTTTAACATCCCAGTTTAATTGTTTAGGCTTTAGAGAAGCAATTCATGGAAGGCACAACCATTTAAAGCACATGCGCTTTCTTCACACTTCATTAAATATTCTAAATGGCTATTTTATGTCTTCTGCATTCCTTTTGAATTTTATCTGGCTTGCTTTTAATAATCAGGAATTTTTAATAATTCCTCAAGGAAATCCTGCTACAGGTGAGTATCATTTTGTTTATAAACCACAGTATCATTATTTCTATTTTCTATTATTTTATTTCAAGATGAAGTTTAATTTGAAAACTCATGTCACGGTTAATCATTTCAGGGGAAGATAATGGAATTTTTCATTAAAATGAATATAACAATACTACTCTTCCAAAATTATATGTAAGTGAACTCTGTCTCTCTTGAAAAGTAATTAATTTTATTTGGCATTACATATTCAATGTGGAGTGCTCAGTGAGAACTGTTTCAGACAAAATGGAGTTATTACTCTAGGGTTAAAGTGATTTATCAAAACAAATTTAGAATTTCAATAAAATCACACTGATGAATATTGATCCTTCATTTCATATGCAAGCTAACTTTATGATTATAGAGTGGTTATTACCCCTCTGATGACTATTACCTATCAGAAAGCTAATAGTTTCAACATCAATTTGAACTTTGCATCATTAATCAAACTCAGTACAATTTTAATGGGCAGATTATAAAGTAGATGTGCAACAACACCTTTTTCTTCCATCTGAGAGATGCCCTTCAAGCAGCAAGATGTGTCTGCTCTGTCACGTGGTCCTACTGATTACCACTCTCTCCACACGAGACTGTGCTAGGTTGGTTTCCTCTTCTCCACCTCCACATTTCCTCTTCTTAAGGACACTAGATTTCAAGTGTTAAGTGACACAGTGACTGAGAAATAGTGCGGGCACTAGGCTGAGTGTCATTTTACGCCATCTACATAAAGAGTGCAGAGAGAGAGGGGAATCCTGCTAGGGAGAGAAAGCAATCCAGTGCAGACCATGAAGGAGAGCTTCAGGGCCTAAAGCTTCTTTTTTAATCCTCTTCAATCTGTCCAGTGAACTCTGCTAGTTGTGAATGTGGAAAGCACAATAAGGAGCATATAAAAATTAAAGTTGGAAAACATGTGCATTCATAGGAATACAAAGGTTTTAATACCTTTCATATAGCTTAGCACTTCAACATAAGTGCTGTTTATAACCAACCTGAATATATGCGAGTAAGATTGATTTACCATCCCAGCATATGTTGAATATGAAAGTTCAGGTTTGAAGGTGTTATCATTTAAAAACCTGTATCTCTCTCTAAATTTTGTATTTTGAAGTCCTACCCTTCTATGTAGCCATATTTACAAACAAAGCCTAAAAAGCAGTAAATGAAACCAAATAAGGTCATAATGATGGGGCCCATGAGAACTGCTATGCTTCCAGTAGTCACAAGAGAGCTTTGGCCTCTTGACTCCTTGTGCATCCCACGGTCCAAGGGAATGCAGGTGACAATGTAGCACAACGGAAGACATCACAAGGCAGAACAAGAACCTTCACTAGAAAACTACCATTTTGCTCTTGAATCTTGAACTTTCAGTCTCCAGAATTTTTTTTTCTAAAAGTCTGATTTTGTAGCCTGTGTAATCGATGGCATTTTATGAAAATACCTTAAGTGGCCTAGTGCAGAAGAGAACACCCTGAACATTACTAGCAAACACCCACCATATTACATATTGTAAAAACTAGAAGCCAGAGACAGAGAAGCTTGCCTTAGCTCCCATCACATCATTGTAAAAGTATAGAGCATCTTCTAATTCAGTAATTCTTAGGAATACAACACAATGTATTCAGAAAGAGAAATGGCTAAAGAAGTAAACTTAAATTTGGAAATCCAACTTGGAAATAGTCATTTGTAAATTAAATGATTTTCTTTTGATTTCTAATTATCACTGCACAATCTGAGCTCTAGCTTTTCAAGTTCTGCCTCTTCTTTCACTACTTAATAACACCTGAGGGATGGCTCTAACAACTTTTCTGCATCACTTCTTCTCCCAAAAAGCAAGACTCAGTCTTTCCAAGAGGAAGAGAGTTAGACCTTTACTATGGAGAAAACTCTTTAATCTAGTCTGCTTCTTGAATGGAATTAGATTCACAAAATTCACAATGTCTATCTTTTTCTGAGAAAAGATGCGCTAAAAAGTTATTGCTTTGCTGAAGGCAATAACAAAGAGTCAGCTTTGAGATACAAAAGTTGAACGATGACTTCTTTGTCACAGTAGACAGTATTCCCACATTTTTCTTCTTGGTCAAGTATCAGAGTTCAGGAGTTTGGAGTTAGTAGCATGTAAACCACAAAAGCAATTTAAATGAGAAATTATAATACATCATCATATAAGTAGGTTCCAAGTACTATCTCCATTTCCCCTGGCAAAACTGAGACTTTTGTTTCTAGTTTATTTTTCTTTATGCACACAAATGTAACATGATATTGAAAAGTCTTTTCCAGTAGTTATGATGCCAAGGTGAAGCATGAGAAGTAAGTTTAGTGAAAAACAAAACAAACAAACAAACAAACAAAATCAACATTTAGAGAAGGCTCAGGCATGGGTTGAGACTTACTGTGTGAGTGGAGTATTTGTAATGCTCCTTCTTGGGCAATTAAAAACTACATTAAATTTTACAAAAAGGTTCCCATGATCTTGTTAAAATGATCTCTCAAAGACTGCTATGAAAATATTTATATTAATATTTCCTGTGACTTTTTTAATTTCTGAGGGCTGAGCTTTCTAACAATGCATTTATCCTTCCAAAACCCACTATCACTTTCACTTCCCTTATATATTAGAATAGTTGGTTCAACAGTTGACCTGTGGTAAGGTAAAGAAGAAAAGAGGTTTTGTTCTAGATTTCTAATACAACCTATTATTTCTAACAAAATGCTTTGCTAAACCTAAAACAATCCTGGTTTATATTTATGAAGATTAATTTTAAAGTAATAACAGTAATTTCTCCACAAAAATCCTCCACATTTAAAAATGAGAAGTGAGATGACAAAAGTAACTGGGACTGAGTTCTGTTACTGCCTTTCAAAATGTATCTTCATAAGACCAAACAAAACCATCAGTGTTTATATTGATTCTCATTGCTTTGGAGTTTAATGTCCTTGATTTGCAGTCACATGTAAGTCTATTTTTAGAAAACAAAGCACTCCCAAATGTCACAACAAAAATGCTATAGAAATTTCTTTAATGTTGTTGAATCAGTAATGATGTTTAAAAAAAATCTTCAATTTGTGATCATTCAATGGAAACAAACATGTTTTGTGTGCATAAGGACCTTAATTTCTCAAAGAAATCCAAATTATAAAAATTATAACAACATTCTCTCCCCACAACATTATACGCAAATTTAGGTAGGCTCCCCATACTCAATAAAGTTTATAATTTAAAAATAGCTGTAAACCTGGAAAACAACAATAAATGTCATTGAATGGTCAACCTAGAATTTATGTAACATGTTTATTCTTTGAAAACTGTAAAACATGTTCTGCTAGTTGTGGAACAGCATTCTTTTGCAGCAATGACAGAAAGAAAAAATAGATACCGTTTATACTGTGACCAATCTCCATCCTGGAGGTCTTTCTTTTAAAAACAAATCACTAGGGCCCGGCAGCGTGGCCTAGCGGCTAAAGTCCTCGCCTTCAACACGCCAGGATCCCATATGGGCGCCGGTTCTAATCCCGGCAGCTCCACTTCCCATCCAGCTCCTGCCTGTGGCCTGGGAAAGCAGTTGAGGATGGTCCAAAGCTTTGGGACCCTGCACCCACGTGGGAGACCTGGAAGAGGTTCCTGGTTCCCGGCTTCGGATCGGGGCGCACCGGCCCGTTGCGGCTCACTTGGGGAGTGATTCATCAGATGGAAGATCTTCCTCTCTGTCTCTCCTCCTCTCTGTATATCCGGCTTTCCAATAATAATAAAATCTTTAAAAATAAATAAATAAATAAATAAATAAATAAATAAATAAATAAACAAATCACTAAAAATTTCAAGATTCTGGTCCCATCCAAAGAGGAATGCCCCTCTTCATTTGGCTTCAACTCTACATGAACACCAACAGCCTGTCCGAATAGAGTCCACCTGGAGCTTTCCTTCTTTTCATGGTGTTAAAATTAAAACAAAACAAATGTTAGACAAAGTTACAGGAAAGAGGTCTTGAGAGACTTTGTGACAAGTTAATCTCTGAGATCAGTATGCAAATAGCTCTTCCTTTCAGTACTTCAAGTCATCAATGCCTGAGATTAACACAGAGCTCTTGACAGGGGTCCCTGGCATTTTACCAACTGAACATAAAGAATCAGCTTTACACATAACCGAACAAACACCTCAAATGCTTTTCTTAAAAACACTTTCTCTTTAACAGAATTGTGTGTGTTTATTTACTTATTTATTTAAAATGCACAGTGACAGTGTAAGGAAGATAGAGGACATATCCTCCACATGCTGGCTCACTTGCCAAATGGTATCAACAGCCAGTGCTGCTCAGGTTGAGAAGGAAGGTTTGGGTCTCCCATATTGGTTGTTTGAAACTCAAGTACTAAAGTCATCATCTATTGACTTCCAAGCACATTAGTAGGCAGCTAGACTGGGCACAAAGTAGCCAGGATTGAAACGGGGACTCTAAAAATGTGAGACGTTGGTATAAAAAGGACTTGCTGTACCTATGTACTATGACAGTGAGCTAGATCTCCCATTTTTAGATAAGAAAATGATTACATGCATCTGATTGACGGAACTCTAAGGAGCAGTTTGCTGCCAATAAAGTGTGCCTACTTAAAATAAGAAAACGTGAACATGTTCTCTAGGTAAGTCTTGAATTTCACACCAACACTCTTTGTATAAAATGCCATGAATGGCCTCACTACAATGGAAACAGATGACTCTGCAGTCAGGGAAACTACTGGGTTCTGAGCTGATGTTGTAGTCAGATCTCACTGTAGTCCACTGTCATTTTGCCTCATTCAAGGTGGCTGGCTGGCATGATCCTTCAAACTTTCGGCTTTAGTTCTAAAATCCTAGCAGCTATATCATAGGTTTTTAAAGATAAAGATGCCTTCATTTGTGGTTTTGTTAGCTAAAAAATGAGTTTCATTTTCTAATATCCTGTTAGAATGTATTTGTACTTTCCACTCAAGCAAGACCTTCCTGAAATACAATTCTACATTTGATCCTTTTTGAAGTAACATATAATAGGTTCTACTTGTCATTTAAACATGAGTTTTGTTGCTAACAAGAGGCAAGGGTTTGGACTAGTAACCTTCAATATATTTGGCCTTGTGATTTGTACAAAATATGTACTTGATTTTAATGTTTACAGAACATTATATAAACTATACTCAACTTTGGAAATTTTCCCAGAAGATAGTTATTTGTATGGCCTAAAAATTACAAAGGTTCTGGGAGAATCAAGATGATGGAATAGAGTAAGGACACATTTAAACAGACGGAGAAACATTAGCCAGGGTGAAGCAGAAAAGGCACATTCCAGAAAATAGGAGAGGACAGGCTGATGGCAGGGGGGCACCTGGAGACAGACCAACATGAGAAAGCAGAGAAGACAACAGTGTGGAGTTGCAGGGACGAGGTAACTCAGCCAGCAAGTGAGCAAGCAGCAAACTCAATTCCAACAGCAGCTGGACTGGCAGCCAGGTGAGAAGGGCAATTCACCGGGAGCTCAGCAGGTGAACGCTGCAAAGAACAGCTCACCTGTTGATTTGTTTGAGTCAACCAGAAGAGACAGCGCAGTAGATTCCAAACAGGAACAGACTGGATCTCATAGCCCAGACCCTCACCAGAGCCAATCGGGCCCACCATTTTGTGTAGGAAGGCAAAGATTGTGGGACAGGACTGTACAGGCACTGAGCTTGGATCACTGCACTAGTCCTACAGGGACACTAATGATGGTGACATCCTATAGATCAACATAGGTCCGTGTGGCCCTCAGATCACACAGCTAGCAGGTTCTGGCAAGCTCAGCACCACCAACAACCTAGTTATTTAGGACACCAAAATAGATGCAGGTAGCCCCCAGACCTAATAGCCAGCAGATCCAGATCTCCACCAGCGGCACATCAGGCGCCACTGTCCATGCCCACAATGATGGATTTATGACTGTCTATGAAGAACTATACTATTGTTATAATATAGGGAAAGTCACTGTGTTTGGGAAGGGGATATCAGGAGAAGGTAAGGGAAATCCCACAGCCTATAAAACTATTATATAATAATAATAATAATAATAATAATAATAATAATAATAGCACAAATAAAAATACCAAGGCTCTAGAATTTAGGAAGTACTACTAGAGAGACAGCCAAGTACATGGTACAGCAAAAGAAAAAAGTACAGTTTTAGATATTTTTTTGTCACATTCAGAGGTTCTAGAGAACTTTACATAAAAGATCGTTAACAATTTAAAGCTTTTTTAAAAGTTAAGAAGGACACATGTCTCTTTTAAATTTGAGAATATCGCAAAACTAAAATCTGCAATGTAAAGAAAATCTTCAATAAAAATAAAACAGCCACTATATCCCTTTCAGTGTGGCCTACAGAAAACAGTTCTAGATAAAGGAATACAATATACATTATACTACTAATTTCAACCTTGTAAAAGATCCACTGACCTGTCCATATTCATTTATTTTCTTAAATATCATTATGACCAAAGCCTCATATATATATAAATATGCTTTAAAGCACTCTTATAGATATATTCTTCCATTGAAAAGCCTTCTATTACCTTGGTTGTTTGAAAATACATTCCATTAATCCCTAATAGACTATGGCCTGATATCCTTAACAGATAATTTTTAAGTTAGAATATCAGTGTTAAACTTGGGATAAAACGCAATTCTTACTGTGCCCTGCATGGCACCACTTATGCCCCTCATCAATTTCACCTCAGGCTGTTCTAACTTTGACTTGAAGTATTCCTGCCACCCTGGGCTGAAGGACACGTTCCCTCTCGTCTCAGAGCTTGTCACCTCTCCTGCCAGGGACACCCACGTCCCAGCTTTACACAGACTGCTACGTGTCATTCTTGAGTTCTCACAGCTCTCAAAACAAGCTACCTCTGATTTCTGTGCTAAAGTAAGCACTTCTGTATCCCTTCATGAAATTCCTAGTTTTCATCACAGTCTCTATATATGAGAGATTTTCCAAAATTTCATCAAAGATGGAATTAAATGATAAGTTTACTTGGGAGCAAAATTTTTTGAAATCTATTCATATTTTTTTCTATTCATATTTTGTCATGGTATTCACTTTTCAGGACTCTTGATAAGCTGCACAAATTAGTGTTTTAAGGAAAGAACAGAGTAAATGTTGGCAATAAATTACAAAATTTACTACACTTGGGGCAGTTACAATTATGACAATAAGGGGTATACATTTTAAATGTGTAATTCCAATTACAAAAGTAATGCATGCTTATTATAGCAGTTCATGGAATAACAACACTGAAGTAGAATAATCTCTTTCTCTGCTCCACTCCCATTTCTCTAATTAGCTATGGTATTCTAGGTAGATATATACTGCCTTACTCACAAACACTGCACGTTCGGTGGTAATCTAGGAACTCAAAGCCAAGGGACCATTCACTTGGATTTGCCTGCATTTTTAGGACTTCTTTAATTTGCTTAGGGATATATGCATTTTTAAATATGTAAGTATATAATATTGTTTTCTTTAAAAATGTATACTACATTTAGCTGATAACAGAAAATGCCTTATACATTCAAAATGTATTGTTGACACATTTTCTAATGATAAGCATTAATGCAACAGTAACAATAGTAATGATTTATGGTTATTAGATGTTTACTGTTTTACGGTCAAAATATTTCATTCATTCCAACAGGACTTAGGGCCACTCATTAGATAGTTAAAGGAATTTGATTCTTCTGTCAAAATATTTCATTCATTCCAACAGGACTTAAGGCCACTCATTGGATAGTTAAAGGAATTTGATTCTTCTCCTTAGCTGCAAAGGATACAAAGGATTCCATAGCAAGCAAAAGATGTGATTATTCAATCATTTCCCCATTGATGTAATTCAAGTTTTTCCAATCTTTCACAGTAAATATTCCTATACATAAATTAACACATACCAGCATTTTAATCCTGTAGGAAACGCTACTAGAATAAAACAACTTAATTCTTTAAAACGTCTAAGCACATGATCTGAATTATATGAATTTAAGTCTTATGGACTCTACATAGCTTGGATAGGCAAAACGGACATTGGAAGGAAATTTTCAGCAAAATAAATAATGTAACAAACATGGCAGCAGGGAACAACACAATGTGCCCAATTGGTAATCACAGACTGAGACTTAGGAAAGCTGTTGATAAAACGTGGGACAATTAGACAGGAGAGGGGGTTACAAAAACCAAGTGAGCATGGATCTGGATGTCAACTGGCAGGATTTAGATTTGCTGCTATAAGAAGCAAAGAATTGCCTATAATTATTATTGTAGCATTTGCAATAATGGGGCAAATGATTAAGCATCCGTTCAGAACTGGAAGGAGATAAAAAAGAAACAGCAGTTTGCTGACCCACACATATTTGAGCATGGTGTTCTTTTCCAGACCATATGGACTCTGGAAGACTTAGTTCCCTCAGGAACTCCTTGAGTAATAGAACTAGAACAACTCTCACTGTTCAAATGCAAATACTTTCTCATCAACTCAAAATTGTTCCTATTATTAAGTTTGAGGAATAGAACAACAGCAGAGCCCTCTAAGGACACACCACAGGCAACTTTTTATCCCCAGACCTCTACTCTCTTTTCTTATACTTGAGCCAGACAGCCTGCTGTGCTATTCAACTATTACCCTCATTGTCTGTGTTATTTTCATTTTCAGTTTCACCATGCCTTTAACCATAACTGAATAATAAATCTAACCAATAGTTGCTCTGATCAATGGACAAAGGTTCATATCTCCAAATTTCAGTGGACTGAGGATCACTCACGTAAATTCACAGGTTAAAGTCTAATCCCCAGTGCACTAGCATTGGAAGATGGTCTTGGGAACTAATGCAGTCTAAATGGTACAGCTCTAAAAGTGGATAAGTATTTCTAGAAAGCATTTCTCCCTGTATCACTCTCCACCATGTGAAGACACAATAAAAAACCCATCAGTGAACTCTCACCAATATTTAGCAATTCTGACACTCAGATTTCATATTTCTAGCCTCTAAAACTATGAAAAAACAAATGCTTATTTAAGCCACATAATCTACAGTGCTTTGGTACTATATGAACTAATATAATATTTTATAGAAACGTCTCAGTATATATAACAGCTATAACATAAGTTAGGGAAAATATGTAATTTGAAGTATAAACAAGATAATTTGTCACCCACACCACTCAAAAATTTAACCATTTCATTTTTATGTGCTATTTTCATTTCTGTCATTCTTACCTATTCTCTAGGGTTCCTCCATTTATTTTCCTTTCAAAATATTTTATGGATGATACCATTTACACTTAGAGCATCAGCATCATCTTTGAGTAAAGGAAACTCACATTTCCATACTCAAATTTTCTTGAGTTCCAGATCCACAGTTGATTGCTTCCTTGGATACTTTTACTGAGTAGAAAGTACAACTTACACCCTTGCATGACTGATTATGATTGTTGTTCATTTCAGATGACTGGAATTTCCTTCTCATTACCAGTACTGATATAATACTGATGGCTAAATAATTTTTCATATATGCCTTTTCATAGCACATCAAATTTAGCATATCCCAAACTGAAATCCTGTTTAGGACTGCTTCCAAACTGTCCCATGTATTACATTCCTCCTTCTGCTAATCGCATCAACTTCGATGTCCACTAATCATATGTAATTGGTTTGTTTACAGGCTTTTAGCTATATTCATGATTTCCTCCCCACTACATGGCAGTGCCGCTTAGTGGTTTCGCAAAATGCCATCACTTACTTGCTCTATTGTCTTAATCTCCTATTCAGTTACGGTAAATAATAATAGATGCTGAAATAAAAATAATCAAATTATACAACTGATACAAAGGGACACTGGCATTTTGAGCAGGTGATTTAAGCATCAGCTCACAATTTGAACATCACATATCAGAGGGTCACTTGGAGTCCTGGCTGCTATGCTTGTGGTCCTGCTCCCTACTAATGTGCCTGGAATAGCATTTGTACCCTTGCCACATACTTTGGAGACTCATATGAGTTCCAAATTCTTTGCTTCAGCTTGGCCCAGCTCAGCTCAGCCATGGTGAACATTTAGGGAGTGAACCAACAGATGGAAGTTCTCTCTCTCTCTCTCTCTCTCTCTCTCTCTCTCTCTTCCTCTGTATGTATGTGTATATATGTGTGTGAGTGTGTGTCTATGACTCTGCCTTGCCTTCCAAATAAATAATTCTACAAATAATTTGCTAAAAGAACAGAGATGAACTCTTTCTGGGAGGCCTAAGAAGTCTTCAGAAAGGCATGACACTAATTAAATTAATGAAGTGGAATTTAATGGTGGACCCTGTGTGTATTTGCATGTTTCCATGTGTACGCACCAGTGTGTGTGTGCATGCACATACCTATGTGTGTCAGTGTGCAAGGCATTCCAAGCAGAAGAGAGAGCGTTTACAAAGGCAAAAAAGTTATCAACAGAGTGGTGTACTGATGATGTAAATGTTTTTTCGTTGCTCCCCTCTTGAGAAAAGGCTAGCAAAAAAAAGTGACATACGGTTTATAAGGTTTTCCAATTCCCATGGCATAGATAATGATATCCAGGCACATTTTAGACAACAAATGTAATGTTGCCTTAAACATGTACTTGGTAGTGCCTGGAGAGCAGCCTAGCGGCTGGAATCCTTGCCTTGCATGCACCAGGATCTCATGTCCCAGCTGCTCCACTTCCCTTCCAGCTCCCGGCTTGTGGTCTGGGAAAGCAGTTGATGACAGCCCAAAGCCTTGGGATCCTGCACCCACATGGGCGTCTCAGAAGAGGTTCCTGGCTCTTAGCTTCTGGTCAACTTAGCTCTGGCCATTGTGGCCATTTGGAGAGTGAGCCAGCAGATAGAAGATCTTTCTGTCTTTCCTCTTCATAAATCTGCCTTTCCAATAAAAATAAATAAATCTTAAAAAAACCCCATGCAGTTGTTCAACTGTGTTCAGTGCAAATATAATAGACATGAATAACTTAAGATAATAGATAAAGGCATGCAGTAGTAATTAGAAAGCCTCACATTGTGAGTATTTATGATCTTAATTTGACATAATTTATCCAACTAATTGTTTGCAGAATTTAATTTTAATAACAGCTCTGCTTAAATGGCAAGTGTGAAATGTCTGAAAATTTAGCAGTTCATTTCACAAGCTAATATTGACTATGTGTGTATTTGTAAACTACAGGTGTATACTAGTGGAGTTGAAAGTGTATTTGTGCAGGAGAGGGGAGGGTGGGAGTATGGATACGCCCATCCTCAGGGGGAGGGAAGGGATTGCACATTTGATTTATATAACCTTCATTAGCCTCTTTATGATATATATGAGTAGATCAATGGATAAATACAGATGAACAGGTATAACAGTATCAGTTTACAGGACTCAAGTTACAGTTCCCTGCTTGGCCCTACAAAATGAAATAAAAGGAGCAATAGGAATTAGAGGCCTCAGTGAAAACTTCATCCTTCCTGGTAATCAGTTTGTTTTTACAAAGCAAAAATAAGTAGAATTACAAATATTTTCTCTGTGGGCAGAAAATGAGCCAAAGTTTCATACAGGAAAGGCTTTTTAATCTATAAATTCCTGAAGAAAAATCCTGGTTCATATCGCTGCATTTCCCACCCATCTTGCAAGGAACCTGTTGGTTTTGTAGCTTCTATATAGGCAGATGCACGTGATACATCTTATGCTCTAGATCCAACAGCACGGCATGTGCCTGTTTCTCTCCTACTCCCTTAAAGATCATCCTATTAGCATTCGCTAAAACTTCCCCTGGACATGCCCTCAACTGTTACCTCCTATTTCCTCTTATGTGTTTTCCTCCATCTTGCTCAAGAATTATTTAATGTTTCAGAAGGCACAGGTGTTTCTTAAGTCCTCTGGACTTCTCAGGCTGAGACATGGATATATCATAGATATCCAATGCTATATAAGTAACACAACTGCCTTATCTCTAATACATTCTGGTTATGGCTGCTAAAGCAATCCACTATAGTAATTTACAATTAACCAATAGGTACAAGTTAACATTTTATGAGTTTTGGCATGCAAGTAAAACACTGTGAAAACTTGTATGTGAAAAAGCAGTATGAGTCTTATGTCAGCCATATCCAATAACTAATTTACTTACAGCTAGAATTAGCCAGATTGGCTTTAAAAGTTGAAGTGTTCTGAAAAGAAGAAAAAAAAATCACAATCTCCAAGACAATGTTGAAAGAAAAGAAATCAAATTTTTGTAGAAAACAACAAAAGTTCTTGTATTCTGGTCACAGTTCACTGGGCCTCTCCCAGGACTACTGAATCTTAAAACTTAGTGTTTGAAACAAAGACAGAGACATATTGCAAGCCCAGGAGCACAGGCAAGTTTCAAGGGGTTTCACTTTTCTATCTAATTCCACTTAATAAATACTGACTCTTATAAGAATTAGGAAAACAAAAAAGGATTGAAGGAAAATTCAGGAATTGATAACCGACGTGAGAAATACATAAAGATGAGGTATAGCATGTCATGTACTCTTGGTAAGACAAATGTAACCAAAGCTCTGGGAGGAAGACATTTTGATGGGATAGTTGAACAGATCAGTTTCTTTTGGGGGGGAGAGGGAACCACATGTGATAAGAATCATGAGCCACAGACAGGGTTATAATTGGTAGAGATGAAGGGGAGGTATTCAAACTAGATCCTGGAATGTAGCGGAGATAAAAGCTTAGGCTGAAAAAAGGAGAGGAGGGCATTTTAATTGAGTAGAAAAGATTGTATTTTCACAACATATACTGTCAGAAAAGGCATCATGGGAGATAAGAGAGCTAGGCATTAGATAGTGCTGGGCTTGGAATCTCTGTCTGCCTGTTGGGCTTGAAGTCCTTTGGGAAAGCATATGCTACAACCAAAGCAGGGTAGGATGAATTTGGCTGTCAAAAGAATAGGAGACTAAAAGGCTAATTAGGTTTTCTAACTTCATGTAAAAGAAGGAAAGCTTGAAATAAGAGAAGTAAGAAGCGGGAAATAAGAGAATGTCAGTGAGAACTGACAGAAGGAGCAGATGTGAGAGGCAATGAGGAATTGGACTTGACAGGACATGGTGGCTGATTACATGTAGGGAGCACAAACAAGTGAGAAGTTACAAATGACTCAGGGGTTTTCCATCCGGGGGGCTGGGAGGATGGAAATATCACAAACAGAAGGGAGAAGGTGAAGAAGTCTGTTTCGGCTGTGAAGTGGAAGGAGACAAAGAGCATGGGCCTCTTGTACTCCAACCAAGCAACGTGATGTATTAGCACCCTTTGAAGGTTTAGTGCCAGGTGCTATGGATAGTACAGTGGTACATGAAACCTCACCTTGTTGGAAGTAAAAAATTTCATGCTCTCTAATCTTAAATTCTAAATAACTGAAATTTATGTTTCTATATACAGACATAGGCACTGCAATAGAGCTCACACATTTTTACAAATCTGAACGTTTCTCCTACATATGGCCTAGGGTATCATTGCAAATGACATTTCAGAGGACTGGTCCACATATTTTAACACTGTAGATGCTTCAAATGATGACATATGGTAGAAATAGCTCTCCAGCCTGGGATTGGAAGGCAGAGTCACAAAAATTAAAGGTACAACATGAAAAACCCTTTCATTATCCCGCCAATCTTCTGTATCCTCTATTCCTTGAAGTTTATCAGCTGTTTTCCATTATTAATAACAGATAAAATCAAATACATCTTAAAATTTTCATTTTTAATTCACTCAAGCCAAGATAAAAAGAAAGACCAATTGTATTAAGTTGCAACAGGGGAAATAAAAAGGGAAAATGGGGAGGGAAAGAAGGGAATCCCTATACTTATAAAATTGTGTCATGAAATATAGTAAAACTAATTTTAAACAAGTTCCAATGGTAAAGGATAGAATTACACATTATAGCAGCCCACAGACTTTCATAATACCACTTCCTTTTTCAGGAAGTAAACTTTGCCAGAGGAGACAGCCACAGTAAATGAAATGGTGGATTTGCTTTGTAAATCTAAAACAGAGAAATCATGTCCCAAAGAAGCACACAATTTATTGCCAAATGACAGGTAACTTTAAGAATAATGTAGGATTATATGACAGCACCCTTTAATGCAAGCACAACAAATAAAAACTTGCCAATTTTATAAATAATTAAGCCTGTGGTTATAGATTGAAAGCATGTCTTGGCAAAAATAATTTTTAAAAAAGGATGGAAGGAGGAGGTCTGAGGTTGGGAGAAGGTGATGAAGGGATAACATGGTTGTGTTCGGGGAACTATACCTAGGAAATACACGTAATCTCTTCTCTTTATGTTAGTAAAAACAAAAACAAAGTTTAAAAAAGAAACTCAGATACAAAACATATCCAATCACGGTTTTTGTGATTTTTCTACATAGCTATAAAATTTCATCTTTTTCAGATTCAAGTTGGAATGAATACTACAGGAGTGTGGCTTACCTATTATTTTATACAGACACTAGAATGTATTGTTATAATCTAGAATCCTGTAGAAGTCTTTTCTTTTAACTCCTTATGAGTCTAGTTTAAGACTGTACAAGAATAAAACTGTTTATGGATCCTCATCTGGAGATTTCAAACAAATTACCTGTAGTGACTACATACATTTTTCCACATACATTTTGAAGTTAGCTTTTCATAAATGTGTATGCCACTAATTTACTTGTCTGTGTCTCAGTTCCTTCCAATGTTAAGTGCAGGCAGGAATGGTATTTTCTAACACATGGTGAGAATTAAACAAACTGCCTTAAACAGAATAGTATTCTGCAGTTGACAGAGAATCAAAGAAGTAAAATGAAGCACTTGCCTATTTCAATCTTTTGAATAACTGAGATTGGTATGAAGTTTTGAAAGTGTAGATCTGTGCTCTTCCTTTTTAGTGTTCCCACATGAAATATGAGGCTTCTTTCCAATGTACCTCTTCAGGGAAACAAAAGCATACATGATACAGAAAAAATTACCTGGCACTACAAGCCTTTCCAACCGCCTCATTTTTAATAAACATCACTAAAATAAAAACTCAGAAAATGTTTCCAGTCTTTTGACTCCCTAGTTCTCTTCTTGGGTGCATTGACTTGTCAAATCACCAAGGCCTGCTAAGTTTCTCCCTCCAGATGTCCTTCCCACTCATTCTTTATGTAACCACTGTCATTATCCTCATCATTATTAACCATGTCTGATCTATTTTAATCATCTGCTAATTGATTTCTTTCCAGGAATACCCCTCTCTCATTCTTCATGTATACTTCTGACAAATTCATTATCCTGAGTCATTCCACGGAAAGCACCATGATCATGGCTTCTTGAGGCTGAACTTCTTGACTACGCATGAAATACTTTCCATTTCCTTTTACACATCTATATTCCACACCCAACTCTTCTGCCATATACACTTCTGAACTCAGCCTAGGTGTCTGATGTCCCCATTGCCTAACTGATTCATTATGACTTCTCAACTTAAATATACTCATTTTCCTAGCCCAGGATGTCTCAGTCACTTTGTTTCAAATCTAATTATATCTTATATATCAAGGAAAGCTACTATCTTTCTATTCTGGCCTCCCTCCAAGTTTTCTTTGAATGCAGACTATCCCAGTCACAATTACATGCAGTCATATAATACATAGTGGAGTTTTCGTCCACATTGGACTGCATTACACAATGATGGTTCAAAACGTTTATGTAAACAACTGTCTTTAGTAGCTTAGTTCATGTATGTATGTTATATGATACACACAATGAAAGTAATACCCCTATTGTTTGGCAACACATGATTTATATATCATTCTTTTAATAAAACCATATTTTAATGCACTTCACTTGACCTTTATCATTTATTTGTATTAAAGGTATCTTCTAAAACTACCTACTCATGAACTTGTCTGTCCATCTCTCCATCCACTCATCTCTCTTCGATTTTTCAGAATTCAGTTGTAAGATACTTGAGGGAGGATCCTAAATCTTATTTGAGAAGTGTTTAGTTACCTCACTAACTTAGAGTACAACTTTTGCTCAATAAATAGTTTTTTAAAATCAGAGAAAAATATCAGATGATAAATACAATTAAGTCCTAATAGGAGTATGATAAAAGTATCTAGCATCACTGCCTTTAAAAAGTAGTCCTAGGACAACTGCAGTAGTGGAGCAGGAATGCCATTGAGTAATAGTTTCGCTGCTGCTATACTTTCCATCCAGCTCCCTGGCTATGACCTGAGAGAGCAGCAGAGGATGACCAAGTCCTTGGGACCCCACATCTGCTTACCCGGCACACCCAGAAGAAGCTGCAGGTTTTCAGCTTCAGATAAGCTTTGTGGACTTTGAGGCAATTTGGGGAGTGAACCAGAGGATGAAAAATCTTTTTTAATCTTTCCTTTTGTCTGTAAAATTTGCATTTCAAATAAAAGTAAATACATAAAAAGTTTTCATTATCTCAAATTTTGAGTAAGATGCCACTTCCCTGAGCTTTCATTACAAACTTTGAGACCTTTCTAGCTTTATCATCACATTATTTTATAATTATCTGCTTACCTGATCATCAGTTCAAGTAAGTTATATCTGCTTATTTTTTTCTAAGCATATGATACTTGCTGAATGAACTGCATAAAAGGAATGAATGTCAAAAGAGGTTCCGCATACACGGGGCCTTCAAAAACGATGAAAATCAACATTACCAGAGGTTGAACATGATTAAAATGTCTGCTTTAGCATATCGTATGCTACATTTGTCTACATAATGAGCTCAATTATGTATTACTAGCCATGCTATCTAAATGCAAGGAAGATAGTCCAGACACATTTACAATGTTTAATATTTGTTATATGCATAATAGATCAGTATATTCATTTATCTATCGTTATCATTTTTCACTAAATAAATATTAATCCTCTGCATACTTTGCCTAGGATCCTGGGCTTGATCTTTTCCTTTATTTCATATATCACTTCTAATACCAGTACAGAAATAGTCAGTGGGTACAGATTTTCCTTTGCCTGTAAGCTTATTGATTAAGCACAAGAGTTATTTTATTTTATTTTTTTTTGTCTTGACACAAGCACACAGTCCTCATTCTGGAGAGAGACTGTAGAAGAACAGAGGAAATTAACAGTGATTCACTGAATAACCAGGCTGGGTTCTGGGGTTCAAAAACTTTCTTATAACAATATTGCCAATCCTCTTTTCTTTTTGCCTCTTTTGGACATGAGCTCTAAGACAGAGGTCCTACTCAGTGCTATCCACACTAGGGAATTGTCACCCCACAGGAAATCACTTTTACTGAGAATTGCAGTAATTCATCCCCATGATTCTAAATCAGGAGAGTATCAGGCTCACCTGAAGAAATTTTGCAGACATATGTTGTGAGGCTCTGTTTTCATGCGCAGGAGAGAGCATCTGATGCAATGGAGTGTGAGGGAGGATGTGACCTTTCTAACAGAATCTCTATGACTTTGTGCACCACTCCTCCACATAATAAACACACAGAAATGAAAAGATGCACGTATGTTTTGACTAGATGGGCCAAAACAGATCAGCCTGAAAATGCGTCAAAGTGAGCACACATAAGAACTGGGCAAACAGTTGGTAACCGGATGAAGTAATGAATAATGTAGCAAATTCCCTCATGTACATTCTCAAAAACTCCGACTGGTAACAATAACTTTATTCCTTTTTTCCAGATGAGAAAACTAAGATTTACCAATGTACTACTGGGCCAATTCGCTCATTTAGATAGTGTTAGAACAAGAACTAAAGATATATGCTTCCAACTCTAAAAGCCATGGTTTCTCCACTACCAAAGGAAAAATACTGCAAAATTCTCCTCCTTGATTTGTATCTTGATCCCCTTAGGAGTACTATGATAAAATACTAGTGCTGGGTATTTTCCAACCATGGAAGGTTATTTGGCTCACAGTTCTTGAGGCTAAGAATTCTCAGAGCATGGCGGCATGGCCATCTGCCTAGCCCCTGATGTGGGCCTTTTGGCTGCATCATACTTTGCTGAAGACCATCATAGGGAAAGGCAGACCCAGCATCGCAGCATCAATTTCTCTTTCTCTTCTTATAAAACTACTCAAACCACCCATCACCAGGATCCCACATGAATGAACTTATCTAACCCCAGTTACTTCTCAAAGATCCTATCTCCAAATATCATTATCATATAAATTAAGTGTCCAACACAAGAACTTTTGAGGAACACACTGAAACCACTGCATTTACAATGCAGGTCACCCTGTGATATGAATCCAGACACTTGGATTCTTAATCTGGATCCATTCCTTTCCTGCTAAGTGATTTGGGGCAAACTATTAATTGATTCATGATGTGACTTTTATATGCAGGGTAAGTTCATACACCACCACATCTTAGATGTTATTCACTTCATGTGGCTTTAACTAAAGCTGCCATCAAGCAACATCGTTAAAAGTCTATTTGGGTTTGTGTAGCCTTAATTTCTTCAGGATATCTATTCAAAACAAATTTTGGAGCAAGTGTGGTGGCGCATCTGGTTATGGACTGTTTGGGACACTATATTACGTAGTGAAATGCTGGAAAGCATCTCACCTTGGTTTTCCATCCAGCTTCCTACTAACTTGCATTTTGACAGGTTTCCATATGGTGAACATCAAAGGAGTTTCTCTCTCCAGCCTTTGGTATAGCCAAGTCCTGGCTGTGGCAAACATTTGGGGAGTAAATCAGTGGCTAGAAAGTCACTTTTTCTATCATTTTGCCTTTCAATTAACTATAATTAAATAAACCAAAACTTCTTCGTACAGAAAACAAGATTGTGTTGGAGGAGTTGGAAAGGTAGAGACAACACTGAGCAAGCTACTTGGGGCTGATCTAGGCTTAAGTTAAAATGACTGTTATGTTTTCTGATAGAACCAATAAGATGATAAAATAAGATTCTAAGCAAATGCTGTCTAGACAAGGGAAAAAAGCTGCATTAGACTGAAACATCCTTTACTCACAGAAATAGGGACAAAAATACACAAATGGAAAAAAGCCTCTAATTATGAACAGCAACCACACAGAAACTGCTCAGAGTATCATAATAGAGGTCCTCATTCAGTCACCAAAGGATAACTGGGAAAAGTAATTAATGACTAGTCAAAGTCTAGAAAAACATAATGCATAAAACTCCTGCAGTTCTAGTCAGTTTTAGTCTACTCTATAATGATATGGTTAAAGCACAACTGACCATAACATCCAACAAGCCAAAATGGGAAGAGCATGGTTCCAAAGAAGTAGCAACAAGTAAAACACAACAATCATATCACAAGATGTCTGTTTCATTGCTATATGCTTTTTAATTTATCTTCATGATATGGCACATATCACATAAAACATATGATATTTGACTTTTTAGGATTTGCTTATTTTACAAAGTATAATGATCTCCAGTTGCAGCCATTTTGTTGCAAGACACAATTTCAATCTTATTCTAAGGCTGACTAGTATATATACTACATTGCATATATATAATACATTTGCATTATTCAGTTGATATCTGGGCTAAGTTTGTATCCTAGATATTGTGAATTATGCTGCAATTAACATGGGGGTATAAATAACTCTTTCATATGTTGATTTAACTTTGGGTAAATTCCCAGGATTGGAATAGCTGTATCATATGGTATATTTATTTTCAGAAAAAAAAGCTACAATCTATGACACTGACTATATTATACATAAAAAATACAAAAAAAATCACAACATTGATAAAGTCACATGGTTAGAAATAAAATGAAGCAAAATTCTAAAACATCCTTTTAATCAGCAAAAAACACAGGGCTAAAAGGTTCTGTACAAAGAAAGTATTTGTCCATTTTCGACTAGCCGTGAAGAAACAAGATACCTATTTGAAGGAGCATTTATATATGCATATATATAACATATTTTAAATACATTTATTTTACGGCTTGCAGACATGTAAAAAAAATTAAGTCTTCTACCTTAACAGAATGTCACAATGAAAACAATTTAAGAGTTACACACACACACACACACACACACACACCCCACAAACAGCTATTTAAAATGAAAATAAAATAATCAGTGTCTCAGCTCTGGTCTGTGTTGCTCCAGGGTGGTCATGTGACCCAACTCCAAGTCTGGCAAATCCCTCTGCCACTTAGCTCTTCTGGGAGGCTCCCCGCTTGCCACTTTCAGCTTGGGAGCTCCTCAGAGCGCTGAAGCCTGCAGATGTGAGCTCTTCCTGGAGGGGCATGGGGACTGCTGCCACAGTCTCCCTGGAATATTCCTGCCCAGCCTGACTTGATGAGGACTCTTGGTCATCCTGCCTTTCCTCTGACTCTTCTCTACAGAAGCAGTGCTGAGAATAAATTGGTTCATAGTGTCCCCAGGTGGGAGAAATCCCCCAGCAGTCCTGTTTGTATTGAGGACAACAGAAGATGCTTACGCCCTGGGGCCAGGCTTTTCAGCAGGATCTGTGTTGGCCACAGCCACCACCAGTGTTCACTCTTTCTTGACAAGTGAGGCTTGCTGCACACAGAGTATGAGATAGCTACGTTTTTGTTCCTGTTCCATTACACTGGCTGCTGCCCCATGTAGGCCAGCCCCTCATCCTCTTGACCACACTCAGGCCACTCAAGCTACACTTCAAATAATATTTTCTTATCATACAAAAACAAAAGGGAGGAGATCTAATCATGTTTCAATATCTACATTTTATATTTTGCCTTCAATATTTGAAGTTCATATAAATATATCCAAGTAACAAAATGAACATTTAACATTTTAACTTACATATTTCACTTAGTATGTATTTTTTTATTACTCAATGCACAACAGATCTATTGATCACATTAAATACTCCATGCATGATGGGGCACCTCCTGCACTTTGACAACGGCACAAATTCCTTTTCTCTGTCTCATTGTTCCCCAAACTTTAATAGCTCAATTCCACTTTACCACTGCCACAGCCCAACCCACCATTAAGTTCTGCCTCAACCACAAGTGGCTCCTACTCTTTTGCTACACTATTTTGGATCATTATTCCACTTTTGTTTTAAGCTTTTCAGTGTAAAGCATGAATAAAATCCCAAGACCTGGGAGCCTTCCCTGTCCTCCACACTGACTTTCTTTGACCTTGCTTCAATTCCCTAAATGTATGTGCTATGCATAAGGCCCAGGTAAGGACCACTGTACATACCAGTCTCCCTTCTCCTCCCTTTGGCTCTTAACAAAACTGACTTCATCTTTCAAGTCTTTCTTTACTTGTCACCACTTTTCACAGCCATTATCAAAAACTTTGTTTAGGCCCTTTCTGAACTGACATCTATAGTTTGCTGCTTAGACTTTCTATGCCATCCCCATACTAGATACTCCAAAAGAAGCCAAGGATTCTACTTTGTTCATTGAATACCTGGTGCCAGACACTGTGATCTACACACAGTGCACATGAGTACTTGTTACAGGAAGTATCAATCAGTGAACTCACTGAAAAGGTGGCAAGTCATGCTTCCCCTACTGCACACTCCTTCATCAGTGAAAGAACTTCACTTTCCTTCCTCTAAATGCTATCTTCTCATCCAAAGCTGATATAACAGATTTCCCAAGTAGGGAGGTATTACATCTGTGCTGACACCAACATGCAGGAAAATTTGGATAAGACTCAGTGAAAAATACAAATAATTTTAGAAGCAGAGAAGACCTCATGGCATAGGAGTAAAAGAGGGGCAGGAGCCCAAAAAAGCATGGAAATGTGGGTAAGAGCCCAATACTTATTGGACCTTCACCAGATCTTTGAGTGGAGTCAGTGCATTTATGATTGGGTGTGAGTGAGGTGGTGACAGTGCCTACGGGTTTCTTCCATGTAATCATTTATACTAATGTCATTCAGTTACAGGCAGGCATAGGATTGTCCTATTAAGCCACAGAGGTTGACGATCATATCTACTACATAGTGATTCAGTTATATGATGACTGCAATTTCCATCCACTCATTACAATATGAAGGATATGTTTTCATTTGGTCTATTATCTGATGAAAGAAGTAACTGTGATTTTAGACATGTGATTTTAAGTTAAAAGTCAAATTTTAGGCAAAAGGATATAAGATTTTAAATAGGCAATCATATTTTCAAATGTAAAGATATGCATACACACACACACACACACACACACACACACACACACACACACACACACATAGGTGTTTCCCCCATTCTTATAGGACATATATCTCCATCCCAGAGTTGTATTTTTAACACTCAAGGTTGACTACCATATCCCTGTTATGAAATTAATTATAGATCCTCTATCTGTTGGTTCGCAGAAGTTCCTGTGTTATGAATAAGTCTACACACAGGATATTACTGCTGAGAAAAAAATAAGTCATGTCCTTGAGATCTGAGAAAGTGTGCCTATTAAAAGAAAAATGTGATAACAGCTTCCCCGTCAATTCAAGACTGACTCATCTAAAGCTCTGAAGCAGGAGAGAGCAGAGTATGCATGACACACATGCCCATTTCAAAAGCCTCCACACAGATGGTCCTTAAGATGATCCAGTCAAGGAAGTGGATGATCACTGCACAGAAATGTGATTTCTAGAAAGGAGGAAGCAAAGAAGACAGAGTGGCAAAACAAAACCCTGGCAGTAAATAACTTGCTTGCTGAGCTGACACATACACTTTTTTTGGTTTGGTAATTGAATGGAACCCATAACTCAGGCTGTATGAGCAGCTGACTAACAAAACAAGATAGAAATAAGTACATATAAACATCATGTTAAACTAGCTTATCAATGTTTACAAAGACAATCAGAGTAACAAAAATCAAAACCTCAACACTACTAGATATCTAGTATCAACAGATCTTTGGCATATTCTCATTGTCTCCTTAACTACATGAAACCAAGACTGTGAGGCTACATTGGTAATTGTTTTATGGTGAACCTGATCATAATCAAGACACACAAACAAAATTAACTTTTTTTTCTAGTTGTAAGAAATCAATGTTATATCAATAGCCCCAAAGCAAAACTGGCTCAAGAGTTATAAAGAACCAAATTTTCAACGTGAGCTTGTCTGAAGATGTGGGGACTTCAATGGTACACTTACCTGAAATACATACTAACTCCAATACAACAATTAAAAATGTTCACATAAAGAATAACTTAATTAATAAATTTCCCTCAAAGTAAAGCTGACAGCACTATTCAGAAACTCTAGGAAATACTTAAAGAAAAAAAATGTGATAATCTTTCACAAACTTGCTCTCAACAGAATAGCAAGGCACGTTTCCAGGCAGGACTAGAACTCATAGCCAGCCTGCTGAGATATCAAGATCAAATCAAGGGGTGGGGAGAAAGCAATACAACCTCACAAGCTCTAGCACTGACTCTAATTTTCCCCAACATAACCTGATATTTTGGGTTTCAAGGTAACTTTCCTCTTCTTCAGACATACTGCATGCCAAACTTGTCCATCTATTGAATTATTAATCACTCAAAATTCATAGTAACTCTTTAAGTTTGTGTAACTCCTTTGCTAAGCACACCATTCCCAAGGACAAAAGAAATTACTTTTTGGCTTTTCAACATACGTCTAGCGTTTGTATTATCACACAATTTTGTAATGTATCTGCTTATATGAGTTTTATTTCTTCTCTAACTTGAGAGGAAATTCTTAAGATGGAAATTTTTTTCTAATTTGTGTATTTTACACCTGAAGACTGGTAAGAAAAAGATTCAATCTACTGAACGCTAATATTTTGATATATTTGTTACTTTGAGTAATCATGACAACTCATACAACATGCTTTTAAAATATGACTGAGTGACATTTTAATGGTAACTTACAGGAAATCTCTGGATAATTTTATACAGTTATCAAGAATATAAAGTATACTGGCAAGTGTATCTATCCACCTAGACTTACATAATAGGATGTATCAAGCAAAATAAATATAGTCATTCTGTTTTGTGTCAACCCACCAACCACTTAATTTCTCTCTTTCTGTGCTCAGACCAAGTTTTCAGAAAAATGCTATCTACATTTCAATCTCATTTTCCTGACATCTCACTTTCTCCTCAAGCATCCATGAATACACGTCCATTCAATTTTATATTAAAATGTATATCAAATGACCTTATGTGACCAAACCAAGGGATGTTTTCTTTAACTTCTTACGTTATTCTTTGGTTTTCTGCTCTATTTAACATTGTTGTTTAATCCTTTTGAGTCCTTCTACCTGAGTTTTTGGTTGTCCTGCTTCCTTAACCATTGTTTCTCAGCTCTGTTTATTCATTTCTGAAGTACTTGTTTTACCTAGAGTTCTCGCTTGTTTTGTTTTCATGTGTCCTCTGGTGAAGATATCTCTTCCCCCGCTTAACTGATGGCTTCGGTCCACAGACTTACCTCTTTGCTAAATCTAGATTCCTGTATCACATACAGAGATTACAAAAATTCTATCAGAATTTGAACTTACCACAGTTCAGTTACACCTAAATTTGATTCACTTCTTTAACTCAGCCATCCACGTGGTAGTTTCCCCAAGTTTTCTTATAAAATGTACCTGACAACTAAGTATTGCCCCCTTTACATTCTACTCATTCTGTGTAAGGTTTCATATTCTCTATTACTCCCTGGGGCCAACACATTTTCTCCTTATACTATCTTAGTATTTCATGAATCGATTTACCTGTCTTTAGATGGGCACCTATCACATTTATATTCATTTCTACACTGCCAATGCAAACAATGTACATTTTATGTGTAAACATATGCTCTTGCTTGCATATGATACAAGTATAACAGTAACACTCTCCTAACTAAAACCAGCTAGTGAAATCCTGACTAGTAAGTGTAGTGTGTGTATATATATATATATGTATATATATATACACACATATTATGTATATATATACACATATTTAATTTTGACTTTGCTGTCATGAATAGAAATATAAGTTATGTCATAAAATGATAGCCTGAGATGTACTCCTGCATTTTCCATCCTCTTCTACCCAACTGAAAGCTAGTAACAAAATCTGGTGTCCAGTGATTACTGAATTTCATACTCATGAATAACAAAAATTATACATTTCAAAACACTAACTTGTAATCTCATGCCTACCTATAATTATCCTCTCCCTATTTTTTTTGCTCTTACCAAATTAACCTAAAAAGATATTTATATGAATACGGAGAGATTAACTGAGAAATACCACCTCTGAGGAAAATAAATGAAATAAATAAATGAAAGCAATAAACTCCAAGTTCTTCAAGTTTCTACAGAAAAGTTCAATAATTTATTAGGGGAATTACTCAGTGAGTCAAACAGAGAGTCAAAAGAGAGGACCCAAGGAATTCACAGTTATTAAGACCAGGAGGAAAATTTCACTAGGTACAACATAATTTTCAATACCCTTCCACAAACATAATCTGTAAAACATGTAAAAAAAAGCAAAATAAGAAATTATGAAGTCTTTGTCAGTTCCTGTTAGAGAAGATGACAGTGAGACCTCTATATTTAATAATGTCTAATTTTTAAAACAGACTTTGAAATAAATGGAACCAAGTGGAATATAACTTCCAGCTTTGTTCCTTTGTAACTAGAATGTCAATGTGTGGAAAAATATTGACTATAACATCAGCATCATTTCTTCATAGAACATTCCCAGAAATTACTTGAATCCCAGAAACTACTTGAATCCCATAGAGCTTTTTAATTTCTAAAACATACAATGGAAAGTTAGGACTGCAATCTGTTATGGATTATCAAGAAAAATCCCCTCACAGAAAAACAGGTCTCAGTAAGAACTTTCACCAGGGGAAGAAACAAGGTCAATTAAAGTATTTCTTGCAAGTTTTTACTTCTTTTGGTGTAATCACAAATCACTTTTACCATAGTTATATCAAAACTATTTTTTATATCTTGGGGAAAATACTGATTAAATGTAAGATTACATTCACATATAAAATTGAGATAAAATCTATAACACATCTGTTGAGTATCCTGAAATGCATTTAGCAAACTTTCATATCCTTAAACATGAATAATTTTGAATTATGTGCTACTCTGTAATATATAAAGCATATGTATTTCAATGTCAGCTAAAGGAGAAAGCATGGAGTAAAGATGAAATTAAATAAGCAAACTCTGAGTCTCAAATGCAGATTTCTGTGAGGTAAAATATGAAGAGCTTTAAATTTCTACAGCACAGTACGGATCGTCCAATCCACTGAATAAAATTTTTTCTGGTAGCAAAAATTAAACTCAATTTTATTAAATTTCAATTTTTGTCAGTGCTAATAAAAATTTGCCATAGCAAGAATAATTACAAAATCTAATTTTCTTTCCATAGCCTTTGACTAGTTTATCAATCTTTTTTCAGAGAATTCTGACAGCTGAAGAAATCTTCTAAAAGTCACTAGGAAGCTATATTGCTTCAAAAACATTTGCTATAGACCTTGGAGGGAGGTATTTCCCTAGTAATAACAACTTAGCTGTAATCGTTATGCTAAAGATATTGCCTTTGCTGAGCCATTTAAAGGAAATATTTAATTTTTTCACCAGTAGTATAATTCTATTCAGGGGATTTACTATATCATACAGCTCTGCAGAATTTTAAAACTCTTCATAGTTTATCTCATCAAAGTCCAAACTAGAAATTGAGCATTTACTTATTTGATTTCTTTTCCACTCCCTACTCTTCTCTCAGTTGGTCATTTAGTAAACCTAAGAACGCATCAATAGAAAGAAAACTACATGGAGAATCCATTTAATTGGAGAGTTCATTCGCTTTAAATAACATGGTAGGGAGGTTGGATAACAGAGTATCCATGCATTTCCCTCATTTACACCTACTGGTCCCATAAAGCACCCTTTCTGTGTGCCACTTCTCTTCCACTTTATCAGAGTCTTATGACTCGGCCTAAATATAGTCCACAGTAAGAAACTAAAACAAAACACATGTATTGCCACACTAGAGCCCTAAGAAATGTGCCCATTTGCTTTAGTTCGATCCATTCAATTGGGCATTAGAATAAATACTTAGCAAAGATATTTAAATCAGAGCTCATATTTCCAGATAATTTTACCTAATTCAGTAGTAGCCTTTTTATTGTACATATACAACAGTAGTCAGAGTATCTACTCCCACATGCAATGTGAATAATAAACCTGTAAATAATGGTCTGCATAAGAAATGATATTTGCAGTCAATAAAACCAATGCCATACTCACGGTGAAGGTTGGTGGGGCTGGTTTTCAGCATTTCTTGGTGTTTTGCAGGCAGCAGGCTTCGCCATGTCCCTGACAACACACCTGGGGCGCATGATAGACAGCACAATGCACTATTAATTATAAAAAGGGCAGAACACATCTGAAAATTAAACATGGTACTGAAAATACAATCTAAGGAAAAACCTTTGCAAGCCCTTTCAATAGTAACCTTGGGGCCTTGACAAAACCCTGGAGTTGGAAATCTTTGAACCAGGCTTCCTAAAGCTCAACTGCACCCAAATAGACTCTCTGCTAACCTCTGTATTTGATTTCACTTTTAGTGTCAATAAAGTGATTGTCAGCAGCTTTCCCCATAGCAGAAAAGCTACTGAAAGCTTTGGCCTCACCATATGAAGACATATGAAGCTTAAAAATAGGAACAGCTGTTGTGCTGATATGTTAAAAATTGAACAGGATTTTATGTAGCCTCAGCTATATTACTGAAAGATATGGACACTAGTTTCGCACCATAATTACCACACAAGTCTTTCTGCTTATTGCAAAAAGAAATCTGAGATGCCTGAAGACACACCCTTTGTTCAAAATGTCCTTCGTATGCTGAGAGAAAGAAGAGATGAAAGAAAATTACATATGCAAAGTGTATGTGTGTGTGTGTGTGTGTGCGTGGCAGGAAGAGAAGATTAGTCAAAAATTAATAAGAAAATAATAAAAGGTCTTTTATCTTAAATGTTCTATCACAGGAAAAAAACTGCATAGGGTGGTCAATATAACATAGCTCCAAACAAAGGGCAGCAAGAGACAATCTTTTTATTCTCATGTGAACAGAGCTGAATGAACACTGGAGAATATCAATGGTAAAAAAAAAAAATAAAAACTTCAATATGAAGTTGTATTTAAGATAACTCAGATATTCCTTCTCCTCAAATACTTTAAACCAAACATTGATTACAACATGGAGACCTCATATTTCAGATTTTGCTAAATGGAAATGCCCCACAGGACCCAGAGTCCTCAAGTCTGAATCTGGGTTTCAACAACTTCCCTGGATGCTTCTTGGAAATTTGATTACACTGCTCATAGTTAAATCCAATTATGTTATTCCAGAAGTGAACCACTGGTGAGGGAGTACTGGATAAACTTTTCCTAGAGCTAAAAGGTGCATGGCAATATTCTCCACTTCTGAAAGAAATGATACAGGGAAACGTGGACACAACGCACAGGAACGTGCACACACACACACTGCTGTTCAAACAAGGTCAGGGAAGACTTAGAAATCAATACATAACATGACAAGTAAAGAAAACAGCGTCATTTCAAAATCTCACTACACCTTTTCCTCTTGGGATCACAGTAAAGTAACAGGGTATTTATCACTGAGTGATGCTCACTGGCTGATTCTCAATGGTTGAGTCAAGAGACGGGAGTCAAAAGCATCCACAATAATGACAAAAACTCCTGTTTCCATTCCAGCTTATTTGGGAGGTCAACCATGTCAAGAGAACATTTAGGAACGCAACAATGAGAAAACAGAAAAATGTTGAGCTCCCAAATACTGATCCGATTTATAAAAGGTACAATGCCCAGGAAGCTAAGTTTCAAAGCAGTGGAAATCTTTAGCAATTTTCACTCAATTAAAAATAGCATATGCAGCATGTGTAATCTGTATGCAATAGTTTGTGAAACCATCTGAAATATCACCAAGTTGGTAAAAATCTAATTATATCTGTGAGGAATCTTGGTTTCTCTTTTTTCCCTTTGACTCTCAGGTATTTATACAAAGACTTTGAAGAAAAGAAATTTTCAACTTTAGAGTCTGCCCTAAATTTGTTTTAAAGTAACTATTTTCTGGCAAACATAGAGCTTAGTCAACCCTAATGGTCAGTTTCTAAGGAAAACACTTTCATTAACTGTCTTTGGAAGAAAACTTCCATCTAACGTCAAGGACATGGTGATCATGGTTGAAATTATGATCACTGATATACTGCTGCTGCTTCTCATTTGAATTTCTGAACGCTAACATTTCTCAGCCTTTTGGCTAAGATCAAATGTGAATTTCTGAACTCTAAACTTTTGCTGAATAATGAAAATAAAACATCAATTTTTACAAGCAATATTTGTTATTTGTATTTTTCTGTTATAGAATTAATTTCTATAAGTAAAACAGGATAGCAACACATTTTCCATGCTACCAAACATTCTAACCATAGGATGTATGTTGAGGATTAGAGTGATATAGCCAACTACTAAATATGAGTTTCAGTTGGAGAACACTATTTCAGAATGCTTACTATTCCACAATTTTGGGAGAACTCAAAGTTCAAATAATATTTATTTCTACAGTTTTGAATTCAGTTTCTTTTTAGGTACAATTTCCTCTGGATATCAAAAAGAAAAAAAAAAACAAAAAACAAAGAACTACCTTACATTCAGATCAAGATATACAAAAATATCATGTACTCAAAAGACTATTTGTGTATCACCATTTTTAAATTATAATTGAATTATGCCACAGCTTAGAGGGATAATGCTTTAATAGTTTTGATGATTCTAATATATTGTTTATCCTAGAATTTCCATTATCTCCCACGTATTAGACATAGTGTAATGATATAGATCCTGGTACTTTCAGTATGCTGCAGTTCTTAAGTGTCTGTTCCTCTACATGAGTCACTCATTCCATCAGCCAGATATAAACAGTCCACAAACAATGCTAAAATGCTGACTTTCCAGAATCATACAGGATTGATAGACTAGCTCAGGGGCTTAAATCCCTTATTCTTTGCAACATCATTAATTACTCAAGAATTTATGACATGGACACTTTCAGCCTTCTTACCACATATGACCAATTCCTCGCCACTGGAGCATTACTGAAGATTTATGCAAAGAAGCCACTCTGCAACCACCTCAAGGGATTGTGCCTCCTGACTCCACCCTTAGCACTGCTGGGTTTTATGAATGACTGCAATCAATGCAATGAATGTCTGCCAACTGCCTACTCAACCACTTCTACTCTTCTATGCATGTACACACGGGAGGAATTCACTTTGCCACAGCCTGCAGATGAGGCTATGGTAAGGCTTTCATCTCTCCAAACAGGAACTAAATGTGCTTCCAGACACATAGAGCATGAGAATTAAAAACTCTGCTTTCAAGAAACACAATTTACATAATTACTTTCTCTCTTTGACTTTCCATTTTGGTGCCTGCAGTCACTACCCTCTGTGCCTCTTCCCAAAATAAACACCATGACTATTTTCGAAAATTTCATCTGAATTTGAAGTTCAGATTGTCTTAACATTCATCAGTTATGTCAGGAAACTAGCTACTGTGCACATCATAACAGATGATGCCATTTTAATTTCGTTCTCCGTTTTTGAACTTTACTATCATCAGTGGAATCAACAATTAAATCCAAATAGTGCTAGAGAACTAGGTGCACATGTGCTAACTTCCAAGCTATTATTATGGTGGTCTGCATTTTATTCTAGTAGATTGTAAGGGTATTTAAAATAATATAAAATGGAGAAAATAAAAATTTTTAATTATACAATTTTCTGTATGTGTGATCAATGATTACTAATACTTAGAACAGGAAAGCAATGAGATATTACTTTGGAGGCTCTTTACTAGCCATGTCACCCTTAAACTTTCCATTGAGTGCTTCAGGCCATTCTTCTAAATGGCTAATGCCTCAAATATACACAAACTTACCAAAATCTGTCTCGTTGGTCTCTGATTTCAACATCAGATATCTAACTACATTGTCCATATATTCACTTGTATATCTACCAGACCTCTTGAAAACACCTCCTAGCAGTCATTCCTGCTCCCCTGTCCCCAAACTTGATCCTCCAAAAGCCATCTCCATTTTAACCGTCTATAACAGATTTCTCCAGCCATTTGGACCCAATTTTCAAATCTGGCTCTTCTTTTTATCCTCACAATGGGGTTCCAACTTATAAATGTTCAAAATGTACACAGAACCTGACATTTTCTCAATCCCTGTCCTGTCCCACATCAATATTATCTGTTACTTGCACTCCCACTAGAGACTTTTAGCTGGTTGTCCAACATGTACCCTTGTCCTTGTCTTAGAGGCTATTCTAAACACGACAGCCAGAGTGGTTCTTTTGAAATAGCAGTCATATCCTGATACCTCCACTAAAGATCCTATAAGCGTTCCACAGTTTACTCACAATGAAGACTGGAATTCTCAGGTGATCATCTCCTCATTATCCTCCACACAACCACTTCTTGCCTTAAGAGTATTGCATTAATCCTTCCTTCTGTCTGGAATGCTGTTCCCCAAAATTAACATGACTAATATTCACATATCTCTCAAATCTTTGCTGAAAGGTCAAATTTTGATGGTTTCTACACTGATCATCCTACTTACGGCTACTACAATCTGCCTTAACTCAGCACATACATGACTTTCCAAGCGCCCTTTCATTTGTTCTACCATGGACTGAAATGTACTGTCTCTTATTGTTGAAATATGAGTTATTCAAGATCAGAGGGCCTTGTTGTTTCTATTGTTTTTTTTTGGGGGGGAGGGCTCATTGACATCTGTGTCTGACATATTAGAGCAACTCACCACCCCTTTGTTAAATGAGTAGTAGGAAAGTACACATTTCTATACACATCAAGCTTGACAAATTAACAGATAAAAAATGATTCAGAGTAAATTCTAGGTAATTTTCCATCAAATAAAACTGTAAGATCACTGTACATGAACATGTTTCTTAATAATAAGAAAAAGTCCCCTTCTGAGATTTTTAAAATAAGGTAGGAAAATAAGAAAAACTTAAATATCTACAATGTACCAAAACATTCACAGCATATCTAATGTAATCTGCGCACTATTCTGCAAGAGAATATGATTATTCCACTGAGAGATGAAGAAAATGTGAATCTAGCAGGTTAAATTATTTTTACAAAGGTAAATGGCAAGCATTGATATCTTAAAAAGCCAAGACATAAATTCAAATCAGTTTGACATTAAAGTTAATATCTATGCCCCCATTCCATGCAGCCCTCAAATTTAACATTTAAAATGGCATTAGATATGGGAAAACACTGATTATAAACTTACAAAGTGCATTATCGCCAGGCATATTTAAATATTTACTTAATACTTAATAATTATGTAATATTTAATACCACTGGTTCATTATATATGTACATAAAATATTTCATATTTTTAAAGATTTATTTATTCTTATTGCAAAGTCAGATATAAAGACAGGAGGAGAGAGAGAGAGGATCTTCCGTCTGATGATTCACTCTCGAAGTGACTGCAACAACCAGAGCTGAGCCGATCCGAAGCCAGGAGCCCGAGCCTTTTCTGGGTCTCCCGCACAAGCACAGATTTCCAAGGCCTTGAGCCGTTCTTGACTGCTTTCCTAAACCACAAGTAGGGAGCTGGATGAAAAGCAGGGCCACTGGAATTAGAACCGAAGCCCATATGGGATCCTGGCATGTTCAAGGCGAGGACTTTAGCCGCTAGACCACTGTGCTGGGCCCTATTTCTATATATTTTTAAACATTATACTAACATCATAAGCCAATATTTTTCAAATTTATCATCAGAACAATGATAAAATTTCACTAAAAGAGAAATGTGGAATTACTCTAGACAAGTAATCTAAGATACAGAGAAAGGACTTCTATAGGAAAAACAACCAGAAAAAATAAAAGTAACATCGTTTGCAAGACAGAGTTCAAGTAATAAAAATCTCTTTAAATACATTTTTGAAGAATATCTTCAAAATTGATCTAATTTCCATTCACACAATGTAGAGGAAGAAAAGCTGAAAATATTATTTAATTCAGTTTTTATACTAAATGCATGTATTCATGTCAATTTAACAGATAACAGGTGAATATAATTACTGTCACCCATAAGATGAAGATGGACAAATTCTATAGCAGAAAAGCCAATGTCGGTGTTTCAAGGAAACAGATGAACTAATCACAGCCTAACAGGACTAGATATTCCTCCAACGTGTAGTCAGGGAACCATCAAAAGTCACATCTCCATAATTCCTATTTTGAAAAGTGACTTTGAAAACAGGTAGATTCCTTATTATGAAGAAAGAGAACCAGTTAACTTATCTTTACAATGAATGAGGGTTGCTGACTTGCTCCTGGAAGAGGTCAGAAACTACTCCGAAAACTAGGCAAAGGAGCAACAATTCTACCATACTGAAGTAACAAGATTCAAGATTCATAAGAGTTTGGGGGGATTTCAAAGAGTGAATACACAAATTTTTCAAGGACTAACAAGACAACAATAGGTAACAATTTAATTCCAAGATCTTCTGGATATTTCAAACTCACCTTGTTCATCATACTTTAGACTGTGTAATTCTACTAGGTTTAGTTCTACAATATCCTAATGTTGTTTTCAAAATTTCAAAAATACATATTAATCCCTTTTAATTCCAGCCACTATTTTCTGTCAATACAATTGGTTTCTTTTATTTTCCCAAATTTCTGAAATATTGTACCTGACTATGGATTTAAGTGTATCTACTGTTTTTTTGTTACATGCTGCCTTGTCCAGTTTTTCTATGAATAACCTACATGCATTTTCCAAAAGACACTTGCTGCTTGCGAGAGTTCCAGAATTTACTGCCACTAAATCTCTAGGGAAAACATACATTATTCCACAAAGAACAACAATAACAAAACTTAATAAGAAGTAAGATGTTTCCATAAAAGAAAGCAACAACTAATGCAGCGTGGCTAAAGGGGAAGCTTCAAAGACATTGAGATATGTAGTGCTGTTTTAGACTCTCCAAGACATGGAACTCGAGTAGCGTATCAGTGGATCAATGTGAAAGTGGAGATACAGAATGGAACCAACTGATGCCAATGCAAGCCAAAGCTGAACTGAGAAAAGAAGGAATGAAGAAGGGAAGAGAGTTTTCAATTACCAAATGGTACATTTCTGGACACAGGAATTAACCTTGGGAAAGGAAACAGCTAAAGGCAAAGAAAAGTAGAGGAGACAGGAGAGGAGGGCAGGTGGAGAATAGAAATAGGGCCTGGAAGGGGAGGGAAAGAGAAGTGGAGAGTTTAAGTAGGAGACAAATTGGCCAAGGAGATGAACAGGGCCCAGATGAAATAATTGATTGGAGGATCTCAAAATATCCCTTTTCCTTTTACCCCAAAACCATCATTACAGTGTCCCCAAAATGATTCTAGCTGGACAATGTGTGAAGATATTTGCTTTTTGGAAAGGTTTTGAGGATGACAAAAATCTTTATGACTTCCCAACAGTTCTGACAATCCCTAGAAACATAAAGCAACTCAACTCAACTCTGTGCTAGCAGGGTAGGGGGTAGAATGTTGGAGGAAATTCTCTCAACTATCATACACTAATAGCTATGTTTTCACTAGTGAGTGGAGTCACCGTATCTTAAAAGCTAATATGTTAGAGGTGTTCTCTCCTGCTTACTAGGTTTAGTTTCTTCCTTCCTCACAGACAACTTTCTTTTTTTTTTTAAGATTTATTTATTTCTATTGCAAAGTTAGATATACGGAGAGGAGGAGAGACAAAGAGGAAGATCTTCTGTCCGATGGTTCACTCCCCAAGTGACCACAACAACCAGAGCTGCATCAATCTGAAGCCAGGAGCCAGGAACTTCTTCCAGATATCCCACACAGGTGTAGGATCCCAAGGCTTTGGGTCATTCTCAGCTGCCTTCCTAGACCACAAGCAGGGAGCTGCATGGGAAACAGGGTTGCCAGGGTTAGAACCGGCACCCATATGGGATCCTGGCGCATGCAAGGTGAGGACTTTAACCACTAGGCCACCATACCAGGCCCATCTAATTTTCCTGTGTTTAAGAATCCTAGAGAGGCCTGGTTGGAGCACACGCCACCAGGCTTCTAACTTCAGCTAACTCTTTGTCTCCTTCTCACATTAATTCTTGCCCATTTGAATTATTTAGGCAAATGGAAGTCTGCTCAGGTAGTATAGTCTTTTAAATTTAGACTGATATATTTTTTTTTAAAAGAAAGAAAGTAAAACTCACTTGGGAGTGTTAATTCACAGTAATTAGGGAGAACATCAGAAAAACTGAAAGGACATCCATTTTCTCTAGCAAGGGAAAGTTCATGGTCTGGATCAGCAGATTCTGCCTGGTTCCTCTGGCACCCAGGACGGATGGCGCTTCCCGGAAACATATTAACATGGACTGCAGTTACATAAACTCAAGTCCTACTCTCTTTCATCATGGAAAGCACATTGGGCTCAAAGTCAAAAGGGCAGACTGAAATTATTATTTCAGCTAAAAGATTTTATTTTAAAGATGAAACTATTATTTAGCATTCCCAGTTCCGGCACCCTTCACAGCTAATTGGTGTGTCTTTCAGTCCAACTAAGAACCACTGTCCTATTTGGAGAAACAATCATTGACTTGAACAAGGGAGAAATTAGAGACTGTTTAGTTGGCAATCACATCACATTAAATAAGAACATTAACAGTCTCAGTGAAAGGTGAAAATGATGGTATAATTTGAAAAAGGAATTTAGCAAAACAAGAATTCTAAGTATAAACCTATTTAAATATGAAAAGTGAACAGGAAAATAAGAGTAAATGATACCAATTTAAATTCATAAGTACCTCTACTGGGCCTGGAATTGTGCTATGAATCCCATGTGTGTCTTTCTTATGTCATCCGGTCATATGGCATAAATTTTGTTTTGTGCTTTGTGAATTAGAAAACTAGTAATGTTCCCAAGTTACAAATCTAATTGTAAAGCACTATTTCTTCTTAGGAGCACCATGTGTCATTTCAAAGTAACATGGTATATAATATGATATCTATTTTGGGGAAAGAAATAATTTCAGTGTCATTAAAACTTCAGCAAGAGACAAACAGTTGAAACTGAACAGACTGCCTCTTAGAACATAGGTCCTCAGATCTGTCTGGAGGTAGAAAATAGTGTGGAAAGACTGATCTGTACTGAACATGTACAGACAATTTTCCTATAATTGTTCCTCAAAAATACAGTACAATCACTCCTTACATAGCAACTGCATTGTATTAGGTCTTAGATATAATAAGGAGATAACTTAAAGTATGCATACATAAAGATTGCATAGGTTACATGTAAATAGTTGGTACCACTTGATTTTATATGGGAACTTGAGCATTTGTGGATTTCTGAGATCCTGAAATGAATTTCCCTTGGTTACAGAGACAAGGACCATAATTCAGTTGGTAAGCACTAGCCTTTCTTTGTTTCATATTCTCTATCCCACTGCTATTTTGTATGAGAATCAGGCATAGTGACCAGGTAAGAATTGTTAATAGTCTGAAAGTTCTAGGTAAAAAGTGAAATTTGGTTGTAGAAAGGAGAGTGGATGTTATCTGTAAAAAATGAATAATAATAATAATAACCACCAAGACCCTTTTACAGCTAACAGTTTTCTTCTTTTTCTTTGAGTCACAAAACCACAGCTCTTTGAATAATGATTTTAGGTTGATTTTATGTATCTCAATATGCCTTCTCTCCACAAAGCATTCATTCTCTTCCCTCATCAGGGAGCCAGATAGCTAAACAAATATCTACTGAACAGTCAATAATGGTTCCTTGGTGGGATATAAGTGGGTTTTAAATAGATAAAATAAAATGGGAAAATAAAACTTGGAAAAGTATTACTGGAATATTTCAGGCATTACATTCAATTAATTGTAACTTTTTTTTCAACCAATTCACTTGTTTAGGAAATTAAAGAAAAAAATAGGGACAATCATATCTGAAAATGTGTTGTATTGGGACTTTATGATCCTTCTCAAACACTTTTAAATTCTACACCATCATCAATTAACTCCCCCCAACATTGATGTTCAGAACCTTCATGCCACTCCCACCCTATTTTAATCACCAAAGCTAACTATTCATTTCAGAAAGCTCTTGAGATTGCCATTTTTCTTAATGGACCTTTCTTCTGAATGAAATGCCCAAATGTATTCTTTGAGTTTCATTTCTCCCTATTTTCTCATTTCATCTGTAAAAGTGCTTTACGGACCTCACCATACATAACTACTTAGTTTCAAGCCCACCATTTGTCCTAACCCAACAAATTGCTTTCTATTCCTGAGACAACCCATTTCTCAATTCAGATAACTTTATTTCTGATTTGTAGGACACCATTTTGTGGTTTAATTTATTCTCTATCTGATTTTTCTTATATCAAATTTCCTGCACCCTTTTCCTTCTCCTTTAATGTTTAGTCTTTTCAAAACTCAACTCAAATGTCTGAACTCCAGGAAAACTTCCAGGTTAGGGGTTCTCATTAACCCTTAACCAACTTCTTCCAGAAACACAAGTCCTTACATGGGCAAGACTTTAATAGCAGCAGTCCACATAATGGGAAGAAATTCAAGAAATGTCAACTTTGCAAATAAGATACAATATGGTAATATGACCCAAAACCTCACTGGGAAGCCCTGTTATGATAACTTTATAAATCATTACATAGTTATTAGGCATCATTAATGAACAAAAATGAAATACCTACTCTGTACCATGTTGAGTGATACAGTTACATCTTAAGAGCAAGTAAGTCTGTTTGTTCATTAACGATCATGGCAGCAATAGCAACTTGCATTTATGGAGCATTTATGTAATGATACAGACTCCGAATGCCTTTATGTACATTAATTGACTGTCTTCACAATAATTATATGTGATGCACAGGCTGAAAAAAACAGCTGCATGACAACATTTACTAAGCCTTTTCTGTACATTTAACAGCAGCACTAGTTCTACAAATGGAACTCTGCTTGATTTCTATACCATTTTATTCTTCTAAAGGTATTTAATCTTTAATTAAAATTAATGACCTTAAAGACAAATAAAATAAGATCAAATATGTAACAGAATTAATAATAAAATGAATGTTATTTCTTTTCCCCTATGTTAAATTACATGCTAATAGTTGAATGTATAGTTAAAACATACAGTTAATAATATAATGTTAATACGGCTAAAACATACAGTTAATAATATAATGAATGTTATCTTTTCCCCTATGCTAAATTAAATGATAATAGTTGAATGTACAGTTAAAACATACAGTTAATGTACAGTGTATTTGGTTTGTATAACAAAATACTAACTTGTTATTCTTCTAAAACATTTTATTTAGGAATTATAGGGGGACAGAGGGAGAGGAAAAGAGGCAGAGGAGAAGGCAGGAACGAAGGGAGAGAAGGAGGAGAGGGAGAGAGAGAGAGAGAGAGAGGGAGAGGGAGAGAGAGAGAGAGAGAGAGAGAGAGATACAAAAATTCCAGTCCTCTGGTTCACACCACCCAGATGCCCACAACATCCAGGACCGGGATAGGCTAAAGCCAGGAGCTGAGACAGTTTCTGGTTTCCCATGTGAGCCAGGTATTAGACCCAGTTTTCTGGGATGAGAATCAGTGTCTTAACCAGTGTCTTAACATCTTTTTTTTTTTAATTGCATTTCATTTTATGACATCGTTTCATAGGCTGTAAGATTCCCCCAACCCCTCCCCCCACCCTCCCCTCATGGTGGATTAATCCACCTTACTGCAGTAGTACAGTTCAAATCCAGTCTTGTTTCTTTCATTGCAAGCATGTACTATGCATAGAGTCCAGCATCTTATAGTCCAGATCAATTCAACAGTTTCTTGGGGAGACCATCTCTGGTCTAAAGGCAGAGCTGGCAGAATATCATTCCAACCAATTAAAAGCCATAACATAACACAACATCAACAACAGTTTACAACATTATGGGGTTAATTGACATGGTATTGAGTGACTGATATGTTAGAAAATGCAGGTTCTTAACCACTAAGTTAATTGCCTCTCTCAAATCTGCAATACTTTAAAAAATTTTTTATTTATTCTGATTGGAAAGGCAGATATACAGAAAGGAGGAAAGACAGAGTGGAATATCTTCTGTTCGCTGACTTACTCCCCAAGTGGCCACAATGGCCAGAGCTGTACCTATCCGAATCCAGGAGCCAGGAGCCACTTTCAGGTCTCCCACGTGGGTTCAGGAAACCAAGGTTTTGGGCCATCCTTGGCTGCTTTCCTAGGCAACAAGCAGGGAGCTAGATGAGAAGCAAGGCTTACTAGGATAGGAATCGGCATCCGTACGGGATCCTGACATGTGCAAGTTGAGGACTTTAGCCACAGGGCTTCTGTGCCAGGCCATGCTATACTTTTAATATGTATGTATATACCATCACTGTGTGTTCTCCAAGGTTATAAACTGCTCTTAGTTATGTATAAAAATGTTCACTTCCCCCTGAAAGCATCACTCCCAGAGTTTCCATCCTGGCATGCACTTGACATTAACCTCTTATTTCCAACCTCAAGTTTATAGGAAAAAATATTAGAGATCTTCAAACAATGACTAAATTTCCACCCCATCTATCAAAGCTATTAATTTCTATAGCATCTGTGTTTCTGCTGTTCACAGATAATTCACTTGCTTTGAGAGAAGTGATTCCACAGTTAAAAATTTCTGATTAGCACACTCATTTTCAAACATTTATTGATATCTGCATTTGTATAACCCTCATTGTTCCAAAGTCTATCCTCAAAAAGTTGTAGAGAATAGTTTGTTAACTTTCCAAAAGACAATCTCTGCATATAGTTGAATTCGGCATTCCTCCATCCTTTTTAGCCTCTGTTCACTCTCTTTTTCTCTGGTCTTATCTTTTCCTCACCAGACAGGTATTCCTGAGACCCAACTGCTCCAGAAACAATTTTTTTTTCACACATGGTTCTTTTAAAGGTTGCCATCCTTTGTGGTACAATAATTTAACCCTAGGTCCACAAGCATGAAAAGAAACTCAGATTTAGAACCCAGGCAAACGGGCTACACCAAAAGGACAATTATAAAACAGGAGAAACCTTTCACAGCATCTCTAAACTTGATCGGATCTCAGAATCACCTACAGAGATTCAAAGGCAATACTTCCTTGAGTTCCAGCCCAGACCTACTGGGCTAAAGCTTTGACTGTGGACTTACTAAATTCTCAGCTTCTGTGGTGAATCTAAGGTATTCAGCAAGTGTTAGGGACTACTGAGGCAGATTGGGCCAGGCATTCACTGCACCAGAGTGTAGAGGTCTTTCCTAAGAGAAAACTAAGCCACAAGAAGTTGTCATAACTTGAATCATATTATCACAGTCCTCACAAAAGCGCTTTCCCTGAACTGCATTTTAATGTTGTGCCCTTAGCTTCTATGATAGGTCGATACAAGAAATAGCTGGATGAAGGTGGCTTCTGCCTTTACTGTTAAATAATGGTGCAGTCACTGACTGATACATCAGCTTGATCTCTTTCCATAAATCCCCATGTAACCTTTTTTTCAAAATTTAGCACCAGAAAGAATGATGTTTCTTTACTATTACAAAAAAAATGAACAGTTTTTCTTTGGACAAGAGAATATGAAAAAAATTAACTTACTAGAAAACCTCAGCTGACTTAGTTCACATGTTCATATTTTTTGTTCATGGTCACAAGTTTCAGTTTCTAGTATGCTAATATTTTATGTGAAATCCTTTTTACACAATGAAAAATGAATCATGAAGAAAAAGAATGGTTAAAAGCTTTAATACCCAAATCTTAAAAGTTTTTGCACATGATGAAGAAAAACTAAAGAGTAAATTTTTTAAATGTGTAAAATCTATTTGGCCATACAGGCAGTCTAGAATCTGGTGGATATATAGAGAATTATACCTATTATGGTGATGATATCTTGCCAAAGTTGAAAGATGACTCAAAATTAGCATTTTAAAGGAATGTTTCATGAAAACATTCCATAAGAATTAACTGGCTGTTATAGAACAGTGCCACATTCAGTTCGTAAACCTATCAGAGTAACTTGGTAAGGAAAAGGACATACTGTATCAGGGATCTTGACCACTCTACTGGTGACACAGACCTAGGTCAAATTCAGTGGGCAATGGTTGGACAGTGGGCCAAAGTCCTAGACCAACGTTAAGGCCCATGAGTGACGATGTACCATTGGCCAATGGTCCAAGGCCATGATACTGCGTGCTTTAAGAAAGCCTTGAGACAGTTATGTACTGACTTCTGTACTTGGGCCATGCTCCTAATCATCAAACACTGGCTCATTAACATCTATATGAAATATAGCTAACAAAATTTGTGCCACATCAATTCTTACAATTTCATTCCCCAAGACATTCAATAAAAAAATGAGGCAGGAGCCTTCCAGGTTGATCTGCTTCCTTAGAGAAGGGGTCTCTCTCCAGCTTTGCTCTTTGGTCATCCTCATCTTGTGTCTGTCTTATTTGTTCTTCCCTCAATTGCACATCACATCCATCTCCAATGCTGGTCATGCTACAGCAAAAAGGAATTGATTGGGCCCGGCGGCGTGGTTTAGTGGCTAAAGTCCTCGCCTTGAACACGCCAGGATCCCATATGGACGCCAGTTCTAATCCTGGCAGCTCCACTTCCCATCCAGCTCCCTGCTTGTGGCCTGGGAAAGCAGTCGAGGACGGCCCAAAGCTTTGGGACCCTGCACCTGCGTGGGAGACCTGGAAAGAAGTTCCTGACTCCTGGCTTTGGATCGGCGCAGCACCAGCCATTTGCGCTCACTTGGGGAGTGAATCATCGGACAGAAGATCTTCCTCTCTGTCTCTCCTCCTCTCTGTATATCTGACTTTGTAATATAAATAAATAAATCTTAAAAAAAAAAAGGAATTGATTTCAGGGTCAAATACTTACAAAAAAAACACCACTAGGATAAAAAAGTTAATAAGCTTGTTTTTGTTGTCTAACTTTTAAGATCTTTGAAATGTTAACATTCATTAGTCATCTCTAAAACAAAACAAAACAAAACATGTAGTATTTTCTAAGACATAATATTCAGTTTGGGAAAAATAACATGACACTTAATAACTGCAATACATGAGGAACATACATCCCCCCAGGGATACATAATCCATGCTTGAAAAGTTATCATAAACTGTATTGTCAAAGAACAAATATGACTCTTAAAATTGACTATCATCTTAAAACATTTATAGAATTATCTAACAAGCATAAATGTCTTACGTTTTGGTCCATTGAATAAGTAGATCAGCTGATTCTTAGAAAGTTAATCTTCCAAATAATATAACAGTTTTCAACTCTGTATTATTCACTCTTCATTCTAATTTATATTACAGACATGCATGCATACTTCAGTAAACTAATCTTTAATGTTTAAGTGTATGACATAAACTCACCAAAGGAGCACACTAGCCTTCTTTAGTATAAAGTCCAGAGTTTTTGTTTGTTTAAAATGTAAACTAAGAAATAAATAACTAAATACAAAATAACTAAAATGCTATAGCACATGTTAAAAATTTTTGCAATTCCTAAGCTCGGTAGAGGGAAATTACAATGTAACCACCCTAGTAGATGGACTACAAGTGCCATGTTAATAGTAAAATAGAAATATTACAAACACTAAAAATTCTTAATAGTTACATTCCTTATACTTACATTTCATACATGCTACTGGAAAATAACTGTATTCCATAGATAGATAGGTAGATAGATAGATCCTATGGATATGTTACCTATTAGTGAAGTTTCAAAAGACAATGAAACAGTTTTCTCCAAAACAAAATAATTGCTATGTTGAAAACTTCTCTATTTTTCACTAATGTATAAAATTGTCTAACAAATCAATCAAAAAATAGAACATTAGCAAAAAAAAAGATAAATGTGGCAATGTCTTCATACATTCAGTTTATGTATAATTTCATTGCTATGCAATTTAAAATGACCCCATTACTTTGAATAATATTGTAGTTAAGACATTAGGTAAAATTACTAATTACTTACTAGCAATAAATATTTAACTATTAAATTCATCAACATTTCTCCCGAAAGATACAGCAAAATTAAAAGAACACTATCTGGGATGGAGAGAAAATATTTGCATTATACATCTTACATTATTGAATGATAGATACACATGCGCACACACATTAGTTGCATGTAGGTATACAGAAATTGCATTCAGAATCTACAAAAAACTTTCACAATTGATAAAAAGTAAGTTACCCTATGATTCAAAACATTGATTGCTAGATATTTACACAAGAGGAATAAAATCACAGCTCTACAAAAGCCTTTTGGCTAAAATGTTTATGGTAGTATAATTTATGACAGTATAAAAGTACAAATCACACAACTGCTGGTCAATAGAAGAACTTACAAGAAAAAATCTGGTACATTCACAGAATATATTACTGATAAACACGATGATAATTAATGAATTTTATATATATATATATATATATATATATATATATATATATATAATATTTTTAAGCAAAGAAGCCAGAAGTGAGTTATCTTACTCTAGAATTTGATTTTTATGAAATTCAACAGCAGGAAAAAGTAGCCAATGAAGGCAATCAGAAAGTACTCCCCTGTGAGTACAAAGTGTGTGCGTGTGTGTGCGACAGAGAGGAGAGTATACATGTGTTTTCGGAGTGATAATGCTATACGCTGCATCTTGAGTTGCCAACACTCATCAGAAAAGCATGTCATATCTGCGTACTTTATTGTTTATAAATGATATCTCAGTAGAAAAGTGAAAGAGAAGGGGAAAATTACTGACATCTTAATGAAAGAAGGTAAAATTCTTATATTTGAGGAAATAACATGTTTCACTCAAACTGAATATAACCTAATGCATTTTGGAAAATAAAAATTAATAAAATAGTATGAAAGGCAAGCAATTAATATTCTGTTTTCAAGGTATATCTCTTATTCTTTGTCAGCATTTGAAGAATTTTTTTTGTATTAAGATTTTCTATCAACTATTATATATGCATGAAACTTGCAAGGTGCTCAGGAATAGGACAAACTATGTATGTATGTTTTGTTAAAACATTACCACTTCTACATCAGTTATTTTAAAAGATAAATTTGCAGTCAGTATTTTGCAGAAAATATTACTTATGAATTTCAATGAAGCTTATTGTTGGGAAACTCTTAAATTTATATTTTAAAACATTCGATCTATATATAGAACTGAACACAGGAAATATTTCCAAGAAATCATAAGCATTAGTAGCAGTTTTTAGCCAATAATTCATACCAAAAGAATTTTAAAACGTATTTTTATTACAGACATACTGAAAAATGCAAAAACAAGCATGAAAGTTACAACTAATCCTATTAAACTAAAAACTTACATGTATAAATAGTAGTTATCCATTACCATATTAAATAATTATGTTCATTTTTATAGGCATGAAAAGCTTAAGAACCTAAAAACAATATTTTCAAAAATCACAAGACCTCTAACTTAAGTCTATTTATTTGGGAGAAGCAAGAGCCCAGGGTGATAGCTGTGATCCCTTCATCTGTCGTCAAACTGTTGGAGCCAGTGAGCTCCAAAGAAGACCGGATATAATTTTTTTGACATTTTTCCTCATTGAAAACCCAGCCCTAAATGATTTGAGAACCCTGGAGAGTTAGCTAGAAGTCACTAAATTAAGCTATTTCAACATAGCTTTAGTTTAAGAGGTAAGCAATGCTTTTATATTTAGGAAAGGAACTAATTTTGAAAGGGAAAAGGACTGTTGTAATGAAAGCGTATAAAATAATGAAAAAAGGAATGAGAAATAAGTCACAATGTTGACAGTTTGTGTCAGTGAATCTACTCTTACCCTCAAAGTTCTTTTCTCTTCTACGACTGATTAAACTATCTTTCAAAAATGTTTGTTCTTTCCCCATAGTTCCTACTCCATCACTTACATTTTTGTTATCAGATTTAGCTACGTTATTTGCTTTCACCTCATGGTAATCAATGGTACTTTCCCCTTTGGCACTGTGACTCACTCTGAGGCTGGGATGTTAACTGATAAGACAATAAAAGGCCTTACAGCACAATTCCCTTTGGAACGGTCCTTACTACTGAGACTCCTACAAGATACATGGGACAAATCTTGGCAAAGGTAATATCTTGTGGCAAAGCCTTGCCAAACCCAACACAAATCACTTCCAAGAGAATCAACATGAAGTCCAATAAATGGATCCAATAGCATGGATATGTTAGCATCACACTAGAAAAATAAGTACTGTACCCTGAGATTCTGGCTGATTTCTCCTGTTTGGTCTGAAAATACTACTCAGTTTCGGTTTCATTGGGGATCTCTTTGCATCGAGATTTGAAACAGGCCTTCCTTCCCACTGTAGCAGATATAAATTCTGTCTCGCATGTTCTCCTGATATCCAAAATCCAGGATTCCAGGTATTTCCTTATTGGAAGCCAATTTTCTGAGGATTCTATATCACTTTCCTCCTATTACTACTTATCTCATCCTCAAGGCCTTTCAAATTTCCTGATTCCAGCAGAAGCAAATTTCTGCTATCAATGCATTATTAAAATCTCTGAGAAGTCCAGAACTGGGTTTATTTAATTAATTATTCTGTGATTTCTAGAATTCTCTGTAACACGATGGGTGTCAATATATATTTCTTGAATAAATGTATATCAATAGAGAATAATTGCTGTCTTTATTAGGGTCCTCTAACACGTTTAACAAAAGGAAGGAGATATAGAATTTGTGCATGAAGTTGGTAGGAGTGGAGGAATATAAACAATAGGGAAAACTAAAAACTTGTAGGGTCACAAGAATTATTTTGGAATTTCATAAATCATCCCACATATGTTTTACACCAAACTCCACAAAACCATTTGCAACACTGGACATTATTATTACTCATTCTGCCCACAATGGAATGGTCATATGAGCATCAATCTGAATCTGTCTTTCAATACTCCCTCTGGTCACATCCATGCAACCTCAGTGGAGGAAGTATGACAACCACACAGCAAACCTGATGGTTCAACTTCATCTTATTGGAGAGCAAAAATACTCTTACAAAAACAGTGCAGAGGCCAGCAGGTGGTGTGCCAGGGTAAGCATCCACCTGCAAGTGCTGGTATCTCATATGAGTGCTAATTCGTGTCCTGGCTGCTCCATTTCTGATCTAGCTTCTGTTTATGGCCTGGGAAAGCAGGAGAATGTTACAAGCTGTTGCACCCCTGCACCCATGTGAGAGACATAGAGAAAGTTCCTGCTTCCTGGCTTCAGATCACCTCAGCTTTGGATATTGTGGCCTTCTGGGGAGTGAACAAGCAGATGGAAGACATCTCTTGCTCTATCTCTCCTTCTCTGTAAAATCTTCCTTTCAAGTAAATCTTTTTTAAAATATAAAAAACAAGAAATATCAGTGTGGGCAGCAAAGACTATGTCCCAACTGCCAAGGAGACCAGAGGGAATCGGAATGCCCTCGTATGCCAAGAACTCTGAGGTCATCCACTCCCTCTCGGATTTCCCACACAGGGTGGAAGAAGCCTAGATCCTTCCTCACAGAATCTAATGTCATTGGAACAACAGCTGGGAACCCTGAGCAGTCCTCAGAAACAGAAGAACAGTAAACTTCCTTTGGGTCTCGGGAGGGGAGCTTTCTCTGGTCCTTACTTAGTTCCAACTTTAGATCCCCACCCTCTCTTGCAATGACCATCAGGGTTGCTCCGGAGTCCCTCTGTCCCCCTCAAAAATTAGATTAGATAGACAGAGACCAATAAAGAAAGCTTAGAACCAGACAGGAAACAGTCAGCTTGGACTCACATATACCTTACTAGGTAGGACACGAACATTAGTTACTCCTCACTAAGGTACTGAAGATTTCTCTGCACACCTCTCCTAAAACTATTCTGCACCTCAATTGCTAACATATGCCTTGTTAGAGCTATAAGCCTGTTTGGACTATCCTAAAATCTGCCAAGTTCAGTAAAAACTATGCTTCAACACTATAAACTGCTAAATATAAAAATGAAAATAGACACAAGACAGCTGAATAATACCCTAAAACCATTCTAAGGTGTATAGCAGCCAGTTGTGTATAAACTAAAATTCAAAAGTCAAAGAAGTAGTCACAGGATGTGGTTAAGAACTTGGATTTTCTAACATATTGGTCACTCAATACCATGTCAATTAACTCCGCAATGTTTTAAATTGCTGATGTTACATTGTGGCTTTTCATTGGACGGGATGATATTCTGCCAGCTCTGCCTTTAGACCAGAGATGGTCTCCCCAAGAAACTGTTGAATTGATCTGGACAATAAGATGCTGGACTCTATGCATGGCACATGCTTGCAATGAAGGAATCATGACTGGATTTGAACTGTACTACTGCAACAACGTGGAGAAATCCAACATGGGGGAAGAGTTTGGGAGGGGTTCTGGGAAACCCAGAGCCTATGAAACTGTGTCATAAAATGCAATTAAATAAATGAAAAAAAAACTATAAAGACAACGTGGTATAGTAGTGGGACAAAAGGACCTGAATTTGAGGCTTGACTGCCACCTGACTGACAGGAATCCCTAGCCAAACCAATTCCTATCCTTCATTTTGATCAAACAAACTGTGAAAAATAATACATTTCTGTATCATATTTGTGAAAGCTCTTAGTGACAGTTATTGAAGATACTGAAGCATCATAGAATTGTACAGAACTGTTTTTAAAAAGCAAAACCAACTTTTAATATAACCCCACTTAATATACTACATGGAAATACAAGCACTCCAAAAATGTTGAAATAACGATGCAGAATGACTGTGAACATCATCACAAATAAAGTGATTATGATATTTTCAACACTAGGTGGTTCTGAAAGAACAAAGAGAAAACAAAACCCAACCAACAATTAATCAAGCTGAAACTGAAATAGAACCTAGATAGGAAAAAATAAGGAACAAATCATAATCATAATAATTGTTATAATAATTAATAAAGTCAATCCACCAAGAGAAAAATAATCTAAGTATTATTAAACAGATGAAGATAGGGAACAAAGTATAAAACAGCATGTTAACCTTCATGTGTGTTTATTTTGGTTTCTCATGCCTTCCAATCTTACCACAGCAAATTAACCAGCAGAATATTTGATTTTTATATGTTGATTTCATGAAAAAATCTAAATGCCAAATTTTATAGCTACTCCCAGCATAGCTCCTCATTTCAAATGCTATCTTGTCTTAGAATGCTGGCTTTCTTTGTCAAAGAAGTCCAACAAAATACTTAAACATGAAAAACAAGCATTCACAAAAGGCATGCTTTAGGCATTTTTCCCTTTGAGTTTTCTTTCCTTTCTGAAAAGGAAGCTCCTGTATTCATCACTTTGTACAAAAATGCATTAAACTATGGCACTCAAAAACTGTAAAAGTAGAAGCTGTCTTATTAAGGAAAAATTGTTTCTGGAGGGAAGCTTACAGGGAAAGTTATTTTTAAAGAAATCTTAAAATGCTTTTTCAAAATCCTAGTTCTCAAATACATATACAGAATTTCAGGGTGACTTTCCAAAGTGTTCTTATAAACTTGCAGTTATAAGTTTTCGGAAGAGTGGCTGATTTTGTGCGTAATTCACCTGTACTTAGTTTATTATTTCCAAATCCTAATGCTAGACTCAAATGTACCTGTCTGCATTGTTAGGGAAGCCAAATCTTCAATACTCAAGTTCTTTGCTTCTCTTTTCTTGGATAGCATCCTATGTTCTCCCTGCCTAGGAATTTTCCTTATAACAAGTTTAGCTTTTAGTTTTTAATTAAAGTGTAACTCATTCATACATAATTTAAGCTATACAGTTAGGTGTGTTTTTACAAATCACATAACCACCATCACAGTCAAAACAGAACATTTGTATTGTACTGCAGTCAACCCCCACCCCACACACAGACCCCTAAGCTGCAGGGTGGTAATCCATTTCTTTTTATCTTTAACATGTTGTTGTTTCCCAAATGGCAATAAAATAGAATCTATACAATATGCAGTTTTTTGTCTGACATCCTTCTCTGCATACCTGCATTGTAACAATAGTTGATTCTTGTTTCATGCCAATTAGTGTTTCATTTCATGAAGGCATCATTACTTATTTATCAAGTGATGACTTTTTTTTTGGTCCACTTTGTGACTATTATGAGTAAAACTGCTGTGATTTTTTTGTAAAGGCATATATATATATATATATATATATATATATATATATATTCATTTCTTCTGAGTAAATACCTAGGAATGGAACAGTTTTGTGATACAGCAAGAATATTTCATCTTTTTAATAAACAGAAAACTCTGTTCCACAGGTGTTACAGCATGTGACATTCGTACCAGTAATATGAGGATTTCCAATTACTCTGTCCTTAACTGCTAAATGGAAACAATAGAATTAATTGTTCTTCATAGAGTCACATGGTGACTTCACAAAGTTAGTGGACATTTATGAAAATTAGGATCTTCCTGGCTTATTCCATTCTTCTCTGTCTCTGCAAGGATAGTAAACTCATCACGCTACCTTCTTGGAAGCTTAAAATTAAGCTTACAGAGGTTAATCAGCCACAAAGCAAGAGGCAAATCTGAAGCACCATTTGCATCAGTTTGATTTCAAAGTCCACTAGCTGCATGTAGAAAATAACTGACAACTGCTTACCAAATATATTTCATGACACATAGTAAGGAGGTCTCATTTATTCTTATCTTCGTAGGTAGAAGAGATGAAGCTGCCTATACAAGTGAAACTTTTAAATTCATGCACAGCTTTCTTCATAATATACATTTCCCATGAATTTTTAAGTACTCTTATGGAAAAAAAAATAGTGCACTTTTACATAAAATAAACTTTTTCACTTGACTCACTTAAAAGCCTTCCCTGTTAACGGCTGTGCTCAGAGCAAAGGATCTGGAGGTGAGGTTCCCAAGGATGCATATATCCTATACAGGGTACGCATCAAAGTTGCCCAGTCAGATTCATCCTTCTACTTCTATTCATGTACACCTTAGTCTGCACGAAGATATTGCATTGAAAGGAACAAAAATACACCCATAGGCACTTAGATGGACAAATCCTCATTCCACAAAAATGCATTCAGCAGAGTTTGAAATGTACTTGTCTAATCATCAGGGACAAGGTTGCCTCTGTACCTAAAGGGGGTGTACGTGGGGCCTTGCTACTACTTTACAGGACTGAATTAGCTAATGCCCTCACTCTATTTATAGGTTTAATGAGTAAACAAAAATTCTTCTTAATGCATAAAGACTAAATTCAGAAGGGGACATGACTGGCAATGATTTGGCAACATCAGTGTTTCAGAGTTTTTACACATCCCCAGGGCATTGCTGGGGGCATTCCCGGGTCACTTCAGCCTGCAGTGTCCTTTTTTATCTTCCTCTAGGCTAGCTCTGCCTATGCCTATTTGGGTATGTGCTTTAATCTTCACTGCCTTCTTACAGGCTTGAGCATTGCCTTAAGTTTACACTGGAAGAGACTGAGTATTAGAAAGCCATGCCCCAGAACACAGTAAACCAAGCTGCATTTAGATCCAGGCTGTATCATCCCAGCATGTTCTCCATCACTTGATTACAGAGGCACAGAGATCTTTATCTGCCTAAATGACTGTTGCAGCTACAAAAACCCATCCCATGAGGCTGCACTTCTTTTCATTCTGAAAACTTCATCAAGTAATCACATTATTCCTGATCATGCAATGTTTGTATACATCACTTCTGACAGATGATTCTTTACATATTCTTCAAGGCCAATTCTAGCATTATCTTGCCTCAAATCCTCCCCTAACTTCTTGTAGAAATAGTGTTTCTGTGTTTCTGTAGTCTCTTAACTTCTCTGGCTGGCACATCACTGGTTATTTTAGACAATTAGCTTTTAGGATGGTTTCATTCTTTAAAGTAGGCGGTTCCTGAGAGTCAATGCTTAAGGTCACTTATCATACATTATCACTTGAAATCGGCTAAGTTATGATACAAAACAAGTAGATCCTAAATTCCAGTGGCTCCAACAAAATCAAGGTTTATTTCCCAGTCACTGAACAAATTCATCTTAGGTAAGCAGGGGCTTTGCTCTGTATTGTTCTTGTTCCAGGAAGCTCTCCACTAGTATCATCATGAATTTCCAGAACAGATGGAAGGGAAGGTGGCAGATTGGTTACCGGCTCCTAACTGCTTCTACTCAGAAGCATTAGATATTGCTTCTCTTCATATTTGGTGTTCAAAGCAATTTGCATCACAGTACCTGTCTTAAAATCTTGAGTGGAAAAAAAGGAAAACCAGAAATATCTGACAAATAACACTAATGATTACTGCTTTTGATATTCCCAAGATATAATAATACATATGACATTGTATATCTATTTTATGGCTATTGAATGAATAAGTGGATATTTTGACCTATAATATATAAGACATAAATTATACCCACTTGCCAACAATATTGATTTTAGTCCTTTTCTTGTGAGATTATTTACATCTTGTTATATTATTTTGAACACATTCATTTTTCTATCTTGAACATACTCAGTTTTTTTTAAGATTTATTTTGTTTTTATTGCAAAGTCAGATATACAGAGAGGAGGGAAGTCAGAAAGGAAGATCTTCCATCCAATGAGTCACTCCCCAAATGACTGCAATGGCCAGAGCTGCACCGAAGCCAGCAGCCAGGAGCTTTTCTGGGTCTCCTACACAGGTGCAGGGTACCAAGGCTTTGGGCCGTCCTCCACTGCTTTCCCAGGCCACAAGCAGGGAGCTGGAAGGGAAGTGGAGCTGCCAGGATTAGAACCGGCGCCCATATGGGATCCCAGCACGTTCAAGGCGAGGACTTTAGCCATTTGGCCACGCCGCCGGGCCCATAAGCAATTCTTAAAAGAAGAAATATAGCTATGAGATTGGAAATTAGTATATGAAGAACTATACGAAAGTTTCTTGAAATACTAAATGTAGATATGCCTTATGATCCAGCCACTCCTTCAAAGGTTTTGAAGCTAAGATTGAAGAAGTCTTTTTACTTTTACTTTCATTGTAATTTAGTATGTAGTACAATAAACTCTACAATGTAACTTGTCATTCAACATTTGTTAGATAATTAAAACTGAGTATGGGGCCTGGGGGCGTGGCCTAGCAGCTAAAGTCCTTGCCGTGAACACACCAGGATCCCATATGGACGCCGGTTCTAATCCTGGCAGCTCCACTTTCCATCCAGCTCCCTGCTTGTGGCCTGGGAAAGCAGTCGAGGACGGCCCAAAGCCTTGGTACCCTGCACCTGTGTAGGAGACCCAGAAGAGCTCCAGGTTCCTGGCTTCGGATCGGTGCAGCACCAGCCGTTGTTGCGCTCACTTGGGGAGTGAATCATCAAACAGAAGATCTTCCTCTCTGTCTCTTCTCTTGTATATCTGACTTTGTAATAAGAATAAATAAATCTTTAAAAATATATATGGTTAGAAAGACAGTGTGATTTTGTAAGAATAAAATTTGAAAAAAAAAAGAATTGCTTATTTAGGTTTTGTCTATTTTTAAATTAGGTCATTCATTTCTTGCTATTGAGTTGTTCACACATATTGGATACAAACACTCCTCAGGTGTACGATGTGAAAATAGTTTCTCCCACACAATGGCTTGACTCCTCATGCTGTCACTCAGCCCTGATGACTACAAATATTTTCACTTGATGTACTCCCATTTGTCCATTTTTGCTTTCGTACCTTATGCTTTGGGAAGAATCATGGGAAAACAAACGGACTAATCAAAAACCAGTGACTTTGCCCAGAACCGTGTCACAGAGGTTCTCCCTTTTGCTTTCTTCTAGTAGCTTTACCATTTCATATCTTACATTCATTTCCCAGTTTTGTTTTTGAAGTATTCTTGAATTTTTTTCCCATAGATAATTCATTATTAGTGTATAGAAATGCTACTGAGGCCCTCACTTTTTATGCACAGAGATCCCATATGGGCGCCAGTTCAAATCCTGGCTGCTCCACTTCCCTTCCCAGCTCCCTGCTTGTGGCCTGGGAAAGCAGGTGAGGATGGCTCAAGCCCTTGAGATCCTGCACCTGTGTGGCAGACAAGGAAGAAGCTTCTAGCTCCTAAATTTGGACTATCACTGCTCTGGCCATTGTGGTCACTTGGGGAGTGAACCTTTAGATGGAAGATCTTTCTCTCTGTATCTCTTTCTCTCTGTATAATCTTCCTTACCAATAAGAAAAATAAAATAATATAAAATAAAATAATCTTTGAAAATGCTACCAAATTTTAAATTGTTGCTCTGTATCCTACAACTTTGTTAAATTCCTTTGTTCCTACAGCTTTTGGTATCTGAAATTTCACTTTCTTCTGATTGGGGTGCCTTTTATTTCTTTCTCAAGCCTAATTGCTCTACCTGGGGTTTCTAGCATTATACTGAATAGAACTTGTCAGAGTGGGGATCATTATCTTAATCCAGATGTTAGAAACGGAAAGCTTTCATCTTCTCTGTTGATAATGATGTTATCTATAGGGTTCAGCATATGATCTTTACTATACTGAGGTCCATTCATTCTACATCTAGTTTTTTGGTACCTTCTTATCATGAAAGATGTTGAATTTTGCTGCAAATCTTTTCTTTATTTATTGAAATGTCCTTCTTTCTGGTAATCTGGTATTGGTTATTAACTTGTATATATTGGAACATGTCTGCTTAATAACTGATGATTGATTAATTTAGTCAATACATTTTTTTTTAGTGTTTATCATCCATAGTACACAGTTCTAAGGGCTGGAGACAGAAGGGTAAGACTGAGATGTTCCTTATTCTCATGGAGATAAAAAGCATAGAAAAAGAGTGTAGAATATATAAATGAATAATACATATTCACATAGAAAGTAGTAATATAAAATAATAAGATAAAATTTTGTGAATGAGTTGCTGGTGGAGCATGGAATTATCCTAGACATCTTTCCTTTGCTCATACGCTCCAATCCAATGTCATACGGTCCACACTACTCTGGCCTGGGAGATCACTATTTGAACTGCATCAGTGGGATTTCTTGTCCTCTGGTTTGAGACTACCTTGACAAAAGACAGTATCCATCAGAAACTTAGAAAGCAGATAATTATGGTAGATATGGAGTTTATCTCACCATTATCTTCTTTTGTCAGACAACAGCTCTGTGTCATCAGCACTCTAAAGCTAAAACATTCAGCATATGCCTCTTTCTACATTGTTCCTTTTTGGTTTCCCTGTTTTATTTTTCTCCTGCTGTTTTGTGCCTAAGGATAAACAGTCCTTTGCTGTTACTAGCACTGAATTATCCCAACATCTCTTTCCTGTCATACTAAACATGGCACACAATTTTAATTATTCACTTTATTTGACTCTTACACTTACAAATTCTCCATTTTTATCACGTAGTTTCAGACTAGAATTCTACAAATATTGAAGACAACCTAAATGTTATGCTTGAAAATTTTTCACACACTATCCTCAGATAGATAAACAAAATTAGGCATTCAGTATTCTATATGTAACAAAGCTATTTTCTTTGTTACAACTGATACCTCTTTCACAACAGCAACAAAAAACAACAGATAATTTCTGGAAATACAGAAAAAAACTAAATAATAATAAAAAGCAATATTCTTCAAGAAAGCAACTTCGTTTGCTGCTTAACAAACATTCAAATTAGATGTATGCTATAACTGTAATAAATAGCTCAAATAAACTTTTTAAAATACAATTCTTAACCAAATGTAAAGTGATTGATTTTATTTTTTTTAATAAATACATTAAAGAATTCTTCAGTTTGTAATAGAGCAACAAAGAATTAGTTGGATATTTGGCTCAGCTCAGCATGGTTCTAGAGGACTTGTAAGGGCTCATACACAGAGAAGAGAATTGTGATGTGCAAGGAATGCCACACATACTTTTATATAATAAAAGGAAGTATTTCCAGTCACCACCTTGGTTCCAGTGTGGTGCACGCTGAGTCCCACACCATGTAAAGCACAGCCTCAGAAAGCCCTAAGTGGGAGGAAATCCAACATGCTTAATCATTGTCCACACTTCAATCTTGGAAGAAGTCACCTACACGCACCAAAAAAGAACTGTAGGTCTAGAATTACATTAGGAGAGCAGTGACAGGAAGTGACTGTGGATTTTCTGTGCTGCCCTAGTGCTCCATTCCAGATGAGGGAACTCAGGTTGGCCTAGAACTGGAGCAGCACCAAGCCAAAAGCACTGAAGCATGAGACAGAAAAAGCACCATAATGTCCTCCAAGAACCTAGCAGACAGTTCAATACAAGTTTGAATCAAAAGAAGTTTGGCAGAATTGCAGCAATGAATGGGTTCAAAGCTAACAAGAAAATGTGGATCAGAAAGGCTCAGAATCACGGGCAAAAGACAATGTGGAGGGAATATAACAAAGCACTGACCTCTGTTTAATATGTGCCAGAGGAAAGGATGTGGGAAATCCAAGCAGAACCTAAATGGGAAACACCCTTCAAACCAGACCAAATCAAAATCAAAACAACAAACTTCTAGTGAGTCACTGTGTACAACCTAAAGATGTCATCCTAAATTTGGATGTATGTAACCCATAACCTATAGGCATACTACACAAACATTCTATAATAAAACTGCTGATTGGTATTTTACATCCCCAGGTGTACTCTAGTCTGTCTAGATTGTAGAATTCTCTCCCATACAAATTAACAGCAATAGTAATTTAATAGGCATCTATCATGCACTAAGACTCATGATTTCATTCAATGAAAAAAGGGTTACTGCAAATGTCAGAAAATAACTGACGAACAGTCATAGAAAATAGGAAACCTAATGTAAACATTTTAGACAATTTCAACATTTTATAATTTATGTAAAACAAGTACATTTTTAAGTTTAGTCTAACAAGCAATTATCACAATTCTTAGTTTTTACTGAATGCACCTATTCATAAAGCACCTTGCAACATCAAACAGAAAAAAAACAAGGTATGAGAAATGCAAATCTTATGCAGAATATGTTACAGTGAAATAATATGCACTACACGCTATGTAAACTTCAGATAGTGATGATACTACATTGTGATTACAATTTTTGTAAAACAAATGAATATAGTTAGGAAAAAGTGAGAAAGTTATATCCAACACAATACAACCAGTAGAAATCTTGGCATGAAATTTCTCCTTGTTCTTTTTTTTTTTTTTTTTTTTTTTTTTTTTTGGTTTAGGTGCAATATTTTTCTACAATAGATAAGAATTATATAATTAGGGAAATCATTTATTCATAAAAAACATGAACGGGAAATTACCCAGGTAAATTGAGTCAGTAAACTTCTGGACCAAATCTGGTCTGGTGAGACTAAAAAAAAATGAAGAAAAAACCTGACAGCAGAGCACAAAATGACAGACTTGTTACAGCAAGGCATCAGCAAGCCAGCCTTACAGATTTCCTCCACCTCACTAGAATTGAGGTTTCTTCCTGACAATGATTCTTACTCTACATTTCCTCAAGGCATTTCCTTTAGAAAACTGAAATTGTAAACTAACTCTTCCTTTTTAAGGTGTAAGTCTTCCAGTCTGTGGGAAGGTGCAATCAACCATGGCCTCCTCTCATTAACTGACCTTCCTCTGAAGTCTCCCAATTCTTTTCTATTTTCTCACTGCAACATTTGTTTTAATGCAAATAATTTTTTCTTCACAATTTCAAAAACCTTGACTCCTATAGCAATAGTCTTGCGAGTTTAGGGGTTTGTTGTTATTGTTGTTTTGTTTTGTTTCATTTTGTCTAGTTAATTCTACCTAATACAATCTTCCTTTGACAGACCAAACTTCATTTAGAGGTAGTTTACTCTGCTTCCTATCACTACTTTTTTCATCCCTGTCTGTGAAGTTGGTGTTCCAGCAGACTGGGATCTTTTCAAGCAACCCTTCTTTTCTACTTCAGGCAGCCAAAAATATAGAAGGATGACAACGTTTAGATTTTTACAATTTAGACTTTTGCTGGTCTTTGTGCCAACCGACCGTTTACCAGAAATCCCAGAAAGTTATTGAACATGTTCCCAGCTGGTGATAACATTTGGCGTCATTTTTGGATGGATTGTCCCATAGCAATGCTCGTGATAGGATCAGGGAGAACAGAAATACAAACATAATTATAAGGAGAATTCCAGAATCTGAGTTACCATGTCAATCCAGAGTATCAAAAATCACCATAATTTTTAATTACTAATTATAAGAGGAAGATTTAGTGAGGGACAATTAATGTTCTTCATGTAAATTGCCCCATTCATGCTAGCAGTAATAAATTAAGTAATCATAGTGATTGCATCATTCAGATAAGCAAACAAAGAACCACAGAATTGAACCTGAATAAATTTACTTAGACACCAGCACAAAGGTGTTGATATTTAGACCCTCTGATGTTCTCATTCTGTGGTTACTTAACATGGAGTATCTCAAGAGGCCTAACCTCAGTATCACCTATAAGTCTATATTAGCTTTCTTTGCTCTCTTAAACCTAGACAGGTAACACTTGGCTGAGAAGCCAAGACCTGCACTTGCAAACAGGGCAACACTATCTACTGACAAGAACAAAGAGGAGGTCGTTCAGCTCCTGTAGATTTGTCTAAGCTATGGACACTGCCAAAATGATAACACTTCAGTCTTCTGTGACTGTGAGTCATTGGATTATACATACCATTGCTGAAGTTTAAATGGCAAGGGTTCATGGAATGGCTTCTAATTATACAAAGGTGGGATCTTGGGGGCTTTCTATTGTGAGTCACTATTACGAAATGACACAGCACCAACAGAGGGATAGCCAGTGGGAGGCATTTTATTTCCCAAAGACATTATTTCAGAACTGCTCTAATCTACTAGATAATTCGCTAAATACAGCTGCTGTTGTTTTTAATTCCAACTACAAACATCTACGGCATGTGCCACAGAGGAAGCTGCACTTTCTCCAGATAGTTTAGTTCATTGTCCTAACTTACTATTTTCAATGGAAGAACTGAACTGAACATCCTGCTTCTTGTGGGTGTTTATTGCTTTCTCAGTTGATTATTTTTAATTTAGGCAGTGTAGGTTTGCAGCTAGTTAACCAGTCTACACGGGCAGAGCTCTTCCTCCGACACTTTACAGTTAATCAGCTTCTGATAATTACCAGAACTTCAGATAACTAGTCCTCACAATTCCTTCTTCTTCAAAGTTTGGGCAGTGCTCCATCAGAGCACACAGAATTTTCACTGGAATTTTTCATCGTTTTCTTTCTGAGATATAAACTGGAGAAGTTTTGTGGTTGATATCTAATATAACTTTTCAATAGCTTGTACTTTCAGCTGTGATTCCTTGAAGTTCACAATAAAAGCTTATTTTGAGAAAATGTTTACTTTTACAACATGCACAGAGGGAATGGCAGAAGTCATGAGAGGGGGATTTGAAAACTGTATTTTTAGAATCTAACTTTAAACTTCCAGAATCAGGCTTTGATAGAACAGGAGAAAGTTCAGCCGGTTCTTGTGGCCCCAGGTCACAAGCTGTACTTGCTCACCTTTTTAAGGGTGTGCCAACCTGCGTCTCAGCCCAGACAGGACGGACACAGCAATGAGTTAGCAGAGGCTAAAGCAAATGACCCTGATGGGAAATACGCATGTGGTAGCTTTCATCTCTCTCCAACAAGAATTCTTCTGTATTTTTAGCTATCGTTTCCAGATCAAAGCACATTCCAGTAATAAAAACCAATGCTTTCAAAGGCATTTTCCAGGGATTAATTCTGTAATTACTCATTTAATTGCTCTTCCCAAAATGAAGGCAGTGTTTGTGACATATATATATGGTTTTTGAAAAATACATCTTAGCATTTCAATCAGTTAAGATTGTGTGCTGGCATATTATCAATTGGCTACAAATTACAATTTTTGTTATTGGAAAAAATATAAGATAGAAAGCAAATCCATTTGACTTGTAAATACATGTGGATTTATAAAAATAATTATCTCAATCTATATTTGACATGGAGTACTTTTTGTAAAGACCTAATTCTTCAGGCCAAACACCTATCTCTCAGAACTTCCAAATAATCTCCTAGGAAACCAACCCATCAGGTAATCTCTAGGTTCTTTCTTTTTATATATATAAAATCAATCTTTGTTTTTCATTCTACATACATTAACTTTGTCTTTTGATCCACCCAGGATGCTTGCTTAATCACTGGCCCCGCTACTAACAACACTTTAATTTTAAATAGCTTTAATTATGAGTTCTATCACATCCATTTCTCAGGGAATAAACATACCTACACACATACCAAAAAAACATTAATTCTGTATAGAAAGGTGTCTTTATTGTTTTACAAATATAATTCAGAGATTTTGTAAATAAGCATAGGATAAAGCTTTTTATGAGTACCAATAATTAGATAGGTGTGCTAGTAGTAGCAGGAACTTGGGACTTGACGTCAGTGGCTAAATCCTCACCTTGCACACGTCGGGATCCCATATGGGCGCTAATTTGATTCCCCACTGCACCACTTCCCTTCCAGCTTCCTGTTTGTGGCCTGGAAAAGCAAGGAGGATGGCCCAAAGCCTTGGGACCCTGCATCTGCGTGGGAGACAAGTAACAAACTCCTTGCTTTGGATTGACTCAGCTCTGGTCATTGTGGCCACTTGTGGAGTGGACCAGCAGCAAAAAGATCTCTCTCTCTCTGTTTCTCCTCTCTATAAGTATGCCTTTCCCATAAAAATAAATAAATCATTAAATAGCAGGAACCTGTTTTCATTTGATAAGTATTGTGAGGACTCAGAGACCAGGGTCCAAGTTTGCATTAGTTTCTTCCTCTTCTAATAGCCAGCACTGATGTAATTGAAATAACAATAACTCCTCCTCTCTAAAAAGACTAATCTATGCACTTCAGTAATGCTGTCAATGCCCATCCACAATTAGTATGATTAGTGAACTACTATATTTATTTCAAAAAGCAAACATACAGCACTTAGAAAAACACAACTGCCGATTTATAAATTGAATCATGCTAACATTATAACTTCGAAAACAAACATAACAGCACTAGAAGTTATAGAAATGGCAAGTAGAGTAAACTTCTTGAGAAGGTGATTAAGCACAGTACAAAATTTAGGTAGGTAATTCTAATAATTGAAAGAGTAAAAAAAGTGATTCATCACAACCTATATTCAGTGTTCATGTGTTCTATTTTCTTCTCTGGCTTTTATGTTATATCCCAATCATTTTCATCCTTCTGACTACAAACATGAAAACCAAGCCAATGTTTACATGTTTTAAACATGTTTTCCAGCTATGGTCATTTTGCCTGGCACTTAGCATGCCTGTGTCCCGTTTATATGCATGTGGATTTTATTCGCATTTGTAGCACCCACAGTCCAGCATCCTGCTGCTACAGAGCCAAGGAAGTAGTGCTGAAGGCTCAATCAACTGGGCCCTGGTACAAGCATGCTACACCTGGATTAAATGCCAAGTTCCCAGATTTGGGCTGACCCCCTCCTGGCTTGCTATCATACTGGGGCACACCATGCTCTGCTCGTATGTCTCTATTTCTCTCTCACGTACATCCCTCCACCATGTCAAAAATAAATGAGTTTTCTAAAGAAAACAAACGATGTAACACTAAGTTAAAACATATAAAACTGCCCTGGGGAATTTAATTTTAACTGTTTAAGCACATATCAATGCTTTTCTTTTCACTCTCACATCCCAGATCTTCTGCAAAACTCAGAAAGAACCAAAAACAGTTCTTGTCATGGAAACCAAAGGAGCTGTGACAGTTTTCCAGGCACTAAATCGAGTAAGCATTTTTTACTTACAAATCCACAAATGTATGGATTTCCCTTAAATGTCCACCAAGCCTGAAAAGAGGCTTGGATTGGACTTTTGTTCTGAAGATGATGTTTTTATAAAAACACCACATAATGAAAACATATTTAAATGTTCCAGAGATGTGAAATTGTTTCTAATAGCTAGTATTTTAAAGATGGCATCTTCGCCTTGGATGTATTGAAATAGAAAACTGATTGGAAGGCAGGCTTAGGAAACTGTTTTGATTCTAAACATCTAAATTTACAGGGGTTTTTTTTTTACATCTAATTTTATGAGTTTTTTCTCTTTTTTCCTGTGACTGATGAAGAACCAAGACAATATTTGGGGAAATAAAGCAGAGGAACTTCTAGCACTTACATCATCACCTCTTTTCCCTGCCACTGCTATTGCGTCTTAAAACATTTTACAGGAAATAATCATTAAATAAAAAAACCCATTTCTATTTCAATGAAAAAGAGTCAAAACTTTAGATTCAACTTTCTCTACAATCAAGACATACACTGTCCGATAAAATTGCAGTTAATATTCATTGAACAAATATTACAAATGACCCACTCTGTGCCAAGCACCACAATTGGCTGTCACAAACATCAATGAACCAAAGCAGGTAAGAGTCAAATGGGGGAAAGATAAGAGAACCTGTGTGGAAACAGAGAGCAATGATGAAGCAGAAGTGAAAGCAGGCAGACCCGAGAGTCAGCTGAAAGGATAACTCACACGGCAGTGGAGTCACGCTGCTCACTGCTATCCTATGTTTTACAAGAATTCAAATAACTGATGGCCACAGCCTTTGACAGTACATAGCACATGTCTCTAAAATTAAGTTCCTTCCAGGCACAGATTGTTGACCATTATTATCCTCCAGCACTTGACTCACACATACTTGCTCAGTAAATATCTGTTGAAGAAAGGAGTTCTAGGAGCCCAGTACGGAATCTTTATGTTCCCTTTCTTAATTCTTTTACAGAATTGTATTAAAATACATCACAACTTCTACCAAACTGACACACTTTCCATTCTCATTCCATAACATTTTATTTTGGGGGGCCGGCATGGTAGCCTATAATTTAAAGTCCTCGCCATGCACATTCCAGGATTCCATATGGGTTCCGGTTCTAATCCCAGTGGCCCCACTTCCCATCCAGCTCCCTGCTTGTGGCCTGGGAAAGCAGTCGAGCATGGCCCAAAGCCTTGGTACCCTACACCTGTTTGGGAGACCAGGAAGAGGCTTCTGGCTCCTGGCTTTGGATAGGCTCAGCTCTGGCCACTGCAGCTGCTTGGGGAAGGAATAACCGGAAGGAAGATCTTTCTCTCTGTCTGTCCTCCTCTCTGTGTAACTGAATTTCCAATAAAAATAAATAAATCCTAAAAAATTTATTTTGTGATCTTTCTATTTATAGGTGATTCAAAAATTTACAGCATGTTGTAGAACACTAGAATGTCAAGCTATGTACCACAGAATGATACCTACTTATCTTGACTGATGGTGAACTCACCGTTATTATCAGGATATGACAGACTTTACATTTGTCTATGAATAGCTATCCTCAAATTTCTTTGTATACAGTAGATTTTGTTTATTGTAAAATACGGCTGCTTCTTTGGGTTTATTCTTTAGATATTTGACTTTCCCTCTGTTCTTTATATTTCATAAGCATATGTAAATTAGGACTTATATACAAATGCCCTGTATTTAAGCATATGACATTTAGCAAGTATTTCTCCTGAGGTCTTACATGACCCTTTTAAATGCAAGCACTGTAACCTTTTGACGAAATTATTCAGAGCTCCTTATTTCCGAACTGCAGAGAATTAAGTTCCTTAGGGTCAGCATATTTGAGGTTAGTATTGTGAATTGAAATTACAGAAGAATACACAAAACTATGAAAAACACCTACTCTAAGGACAAAAAAAATAAGAATCAAGTAATTCAATCACATGATTTTTTTTCTATTTTTAGTGGCTTCATAACAAAAAAGGGGTCAATACGTAGTCCATATTTGCTTTATCTACTTATGCTGCTTTTGTATCTAATCCATTTTGATCTTTCCAATCCTGACCTTTACCTTAAAATAATCAAAACACTTACATCAGTTTTCTTTAGATTTGGGTTGTGTTAACATCATTTCCATTTGTAAATTTTCATGCAAGCTTTAAGTGTGTAGGAAGAGAAAATTTTTACTTTTGTGATGAAAAGAGCATTCTGAGTTTGCTGAAAATGCAGCGATGTTAGGAGATAAATACATGGTTGGGTCTGGTTCACTCAAAATTCAGTGAACAGGAGGAAGAACAGAGAAGGCTCATTTGGGGTTGTATTTTTATTGAGTAATTTGGAGAATAGACAGAGTAATAGCTATGGCTCTTCCACTAGCCATATAAATTTAAGAAAAGTTCAGGCTTTCAAAAATCTGAGACTATCATAACAAAATTTACACCACATTTCTTTGGCTTGGGGATTTTACTGTATAACCTTACATATTAATCATAAGATCATGTTACTATGCAAAATCCTCTAAAGTAAATTAAGGTGGAAGAAACCATACTTAAATACTCTTGACCTATATCTGTAAACAGTAATTAGAACATTTCATAAAGCTATTACTTAGCAATATTAAAATGTTACCCTTGTGTTCTTTTCTTAGTATCTACAGATTGACAATATTATTAAAACTGCAAGTACCATTGGTTAAAAATGACAACATGGTTAAAGCTGTCCATATCAACAACATCAAAAGATTAAAAATTTAATTGCATCAGATGGCTTTTTTTGTGAGAATCAAACTGTATCAAGAAAAAGTAAGATCATTTCAGCACTCATTTCTTCCTAGGAAAAAGTTGAAACTGCTTTTGAAATATACATGTACAATTATATAATTAAGTATAGAGAATAAATGATTTATTTAAGATAATAATGATAACAGGACAAAAGAAAAATAATTTTAAAACTTTGATATATTCATGTATTCATATCTTTATCTCCTTACACTTGGGACTCTGCTATAACTGAATTTACACAATGATGCCCAGTCTACCTTAACATAACAACATTGGTCATGAACTGTAGAATGTTCTCTCCAATAAAATGTTACTCACTGTTTTCCCAATTATAATAAAAATTTTGAACGGCTGTATTCCATTATTTTACAGCAATATGAATAGATATTTCACATTCAAATTCCACTGAGTCCTTGGATATATTAAAATCATTATTCTTCTAAAAGTAATTTTATATTATATATTAAACATGATAACTTTATATCTTTAAATGTCTTATTTAAACTTTGAGAATGTTTTCTTATAATTTAGGTTTTCTGAAACCTGCCTCCTGCAATGAACTGAATCAGATCTTTTGAAAACCATCATTACTCCATCCAAAATCTTCTCTCTTCTAACTGAAATAGACTTAGATGGGAACCAAGTCTCCTCTGAATTATTTGTTGCTGAAATACATGAAAGTCTTACCAAAAAAAAAAAAAAAGAAGGTTCTCACTACTTTTTTTTTTTTAAATGTCCCTTTCTTTCTCCAAAGGTCTTCTTTATTATCATTATAATTTTCTCATACTTTCAACCATTTGTATGGGATTCAAAGTCACCTTTATTCCAACTATTTTCTATTCTCATTTAAAAGAAATACCATTTGCTATTTGTGCAAAACAAAAATCCCAACAAATTGCACTTTGTTCTTAATGCAGTATACAGGAATTTAATGTGCTCCACAGTGTCAACTCTATTCCCTGATTATCTTTCATTCTCATTTGAAGTGCTAAAATGTTAGCCATTAATTCACTGAGCCTGCACTGACCAAGTGCCCATGGTGTCAGCACTGCCCCTTAGGGGCAGCCTGAATTCAAACACCTGAAATCCTACTCTCATGTGGCATACTTTCCACCCTGAAGGGGAAACATGAATTGAAGAGCGATTCAAATAAACAGAAGATGTAAAATTCAGCCCAGAGAAGTTTTGGGAAGTGTCACGACCTGTTACAGTGGATGACAGACCTGTGCATAGCACAGTACAGCAATTCCTCTTTCCTTCCACTAACCAAGTTAAGCAAAAAATGGAAACTTTCAAGCTCTGACACAAAGTATAATTTGGGCTAACATTTCACATGAAGAAAGTCTTGATTATTATTCCTGATCATTATAATTCTTCTATCTAGAATTCACTGAAATTTGTCATGCTTATATATTTTTTGAAAGAAAACATCTCAGTGGTTTTTGACATTGTCTACATGTTGTATTTGAAAGGCTATACCAAGCATGAGTCTCACTCCTAGACATTTCTATTTCAGTTGATACAGCCAGGAAATAAAGATCTGTAAAATGCATTGTGCATACAAGATTGAAAAGCACAGCTCTATGCAGTGTTTCTGGGAAATCTGAAATTTGAAGGGAAAGGGGGATACTAGCAGTTCTAGTACACAGAAATTATTTACAAATACAGAATTATAAATGGAATTAATAAATGGACCTTTATATATGTTCTTAATTTTCTACAACTCAGTAATCCATATTGATTTTAATATACCCTCCAAGGATAATCAGAAGAAAGTGAAAGAAAATCAATTCAAATTTAAACACTTTACAGGGTGTCTGTGAAAATCAACTTTGACAATTACTTCAAATAATGAAAAGGGGAAGTTATTATTAGAGAACCAATTAAATAAATGTTGTTACATGTATATTGCAGAATATAATTAAAATAATATGACAATTCTATGTATTCAAAAGTAAAACATAAGCAAAATATACCAGTAAATGAAAAACAAAAATAAAATCAGAACAGTTTGGATGAAATGATCCCTGTGTTAACAATGTATTTCAAGAAGTGTATGTGCATACACATGTATAAATTTGTTTATATGTGTAAAGGATCTCTAATATCATCACATACATTTCTGTGGACTGTGGTCCACTTCTCTTCTATTTCATTAAAGAGAAAACCTACCAGATAGTCACACATCCAGGTACACAACCTCATGGTTCCTACTGCACATTCTTAAGAATGTCAATGAATTTTGTCCAATCAGTTGATTAATAACATCTGCCTTTATTCAGCCAAAGCTAGCCTTTCAATTATAATTCGCTCTGACTTGCTATTCCTCACAGCATACACGAATACATATTCAACACTGCGTTTATTATATTATGCAGTTAGCTGTAATAATTTTACAAACCATTGCACAAAATTGCTTAGTAACAAATGAGAAAATAGTGAGTTAGCCATGTCTAAATGCTCCAAATGTCTTTATCTTTCACAGTAACTCTGTTGGATTTATATTATCAGCAGACATGCTCTGTCAGTTTGAAATGGAAAGTTGCCTAAACTAAGGGTAGATTAATATTCAAGTGTTGAGGAATGTGTCCATGTTCTCAGTTTGCTTAGAGTAAAAGTGTATGGGGAAGAAAAATTATTCATTGTGATTCATTCATTTCAATTTTTCATCCTGCCACCCTTTTCCATCCATAATCAGTTCTAATAAAATTCATTTAGAAAGACAAAAAGACAAAGCTAAAAAAAAATTGGCTTTAGATCTAAACAGTCTGAGGCTACATGTTACTTTGTTTCTTACTATGTTTAGGAGATGCATTCAGCATTCTAATATTTGAAATGACTCTGGGAACATCTAATATCTTTTGATCATACAACCAGTTCTGAATTATGTATTTTAGATGGTATTTAATTCCTATCACAGCCTGCTTTAATAAAGTATTATCATGAAGTCCACAAGTTAAAATTCACATCTTGACTAACAGACTGACATTAATTTAATAGAATTGGTGAGATGTTATTGTAGCACTATTCTATTTACAAGTGTACCCAAAAAATCAATCAAAGGATATTAAGTATATCTTTCAAAAAAGCAGTATTTGGTCTCTGATTCTGCAGACAAAATGAAAAAATGGTTCAGGTTTATTTGTGCAATAGAGAACAGAAATTTCTGTGGGTGCATAAAGATTACATTAATATTATATGTTTATGATTTTATAATTGTATTCCTTATAATTGTGTGCTCTTTCCTTTAACATTTTGTAAAATCTTTAAAGTTGTATTGATATTATTAATATGAAACTGAGATAAGAACATTTGTGTAGATAAATACAGAAAAGTTCTGTAAAGAAGAAATATCTTCTATTTTGGCAATACAAATTTCATTTCTATATCAAACTGAATTGATTAGAAGCATTATCACTACTTAATTAAGCATATCATAGATTCATTAAGCAAATAATATAATCTAGTTTTGCAATAAAATTGTACCAGAAACAGCATGAGCTTTAAAACCAACAGCCACTGACTTTTCTATAATTCTACTGATTTCCCTATTTTGTCACTAGGGGGACAAGATGAGTTGTGGACAAGTTCAGGAAGAAGTATATCTCACTGACAAATCCAACTGTATGAAGGTGTTATTCCCGCAACAAAAGATGACAGAGGTAACCCAAATTAGGTGTAGATGTGTTCTGTAGTGACTAAATCACTTGGAACACCAAAACCTATTTCAGATTGATAGATTCAAGTAACAGATACTCCACTTTCGATCCAGTTTCCTGTTAATGCACACTCTTAGAGATGGTAGGTGATGGCGCAAACTCTTGGGTATCCTCCATTCACGTGGGAGACCATATTACATTCCAAACTCCTAGTTCTTGCAGATATCTGGGGAGTACCTAGCAAATCGAAGCTCTATCTATCTCTCTCAAATAAAATGTAAATAATTAATAAAAACTTCATAAACACATTTAGGTGAAATTGGAAATCTTTCCAAATTATTCTATCAACCCATTAGCGCCATAAGAAAACATTCTGTTTCAGTTTTCAATATGTAACTAATCATGCATTGCTGCATACATCAAGCAACATTCATTAACCAGTTCCTAGGTACTGGGTATTTCATTTACCATGACAGACTTGCATAGTCCCTGCTCAGAATCTGGTATACAAAATTTTTTTGAAAGAAGGAAGGAGGGTAGGGAGGGAGGGAGGGAAGGAAGGAGAGGAGAAGAGAGGGAGAAAGGAAGAAAAGAAGGAAGCAAGGAAAGAGAAAAAAATAGAAGACGAAACATAAAAGGTAGTTTGTTACTGATGAAATTGACATCCTCAAAGAGCTTTCTAGCAATATTTCTGATATATTAAACCAATAAAGAAAGAGGGTAATATAGAGATGGGAACACATCTTTATACTTTATTGACTTGTGATAAATGATCACCTCATAAATGTGGAGTACCTAAATTCCTTTAGAGGAACTAACCCGAGAATGAATCCCTGTAGATTATATTACCAAACTGGAGACTGGTTCATCAAAGCCTGTTTCCCCTGAAGGCAAAGAAAAAAACATGGCTTTCTTTATGATGTTCTTTCACTGTCCATCTACTAAATGCTTTATGAAGAGTTAAGAACATTGTATTTTGTATTCATCATCATAGTCCAAGCTCTAGCTCTTAACCATCAAGTACTTAGATGGCAAATTTATCCAGCAGTAAAATAAAACTACTGGAGCATGAAACACGCAAGTGTCTACAGGAAAACAACTATAATCCAACAAACAATTTGTTTAAAAAATAGGGAGAACAAAAAATACATTGGCTAGTACAGGTAGTTTAATATCTGCCGGAAAGAAACCAAACAATTGATTAGCTAATGAACAGAGTTAATACAAGACTAGAATAGAATCAGTCTATCTCCCCTATGCATAAAAGCAAAAACCAGGAAAAAAAAGCATGTAATTAGGTCATGGGAGTCCTCACACATCACAGAAGGAGGTATTGCACTTGGCAGAAGCACATACCTAGCATTCTATCTGGGAAACTGCCATGTGACAATTACAGTACAGTTGTACTTATCACAAGAAATGATGACACAAAAACACATGCCCATCCACTTTTAATGTGGTTTTAAGAAATTAAGAAAAACTGTTTTCCCTTCCTACCATCTGGCACACTGAGGAAAAGCACTGACCCTTGAGACAATTGTGGGAATTGATATTTTAATGAATTTGTTACATGCTAACCCCTTAAGGATTATTGGGAGCTAAACCTTAAAAAAGTGGTCAACAGTTCAGAAACTAGTAGAGACTGTGGAAGTCATTACAAGTGCAGCAGAAATGTCTTGAGACGTGGTACAGTATAAGCTGAGGAAAGAGATGGGCTCTGGAATGAAAAGACCTAAGTATCAATGTTGCTTACCTCACAAGTTATTTATTACTTTCTTTAAAGATATATGTACCTTAAAGAGTTATAGAGAGAAGAGGGAGAGACAGAAGGAGAAAAAAAAAATCCTACATCCACTGCTTCACACCCCAAATAGCTGCAACAGCCAGAGCTGGGCTGAGCCAAAGTCAGGAGCCAGCAGCCTCTTCCAGGTCTCCCACATGGATGCAGGGGCTCAAGGACTTGAACCATCCTCTGCTTCTCTCCCAGGAACATAAGCAGGGAGCTGGATTGGCAGTGGAGCAGCCAGGACATAAACCAACACCCATAAAGAATGCTGGCAACACTGGTGGAGGATTAGCTTGCAATGCCACCACACTGGCTCCATTACCTCCCATTTTAAACAATAATTCATTTTTTTCTGAAAAGAAAATACCAACATTTTTTTCAGCTAAAATTTTTATCATGCATGGAGAACATGATGAATTTATTCCCATCTCTATTTTATTTAATTCTACATGAATAGTAACCACTATCCCTATTGGACACAAGAAGAAACTAAAGCTGAAAGAATTCTGTTGACTTACTCAGTACTAGGTATTCAGCACATAGCATATACTCTTGCCTGTGACGCCACATCTGTTTCCTTTAAGCCTCAATTACTCGGCCCTGCAGCAGTTTCCTAGTTCAGCTTTCCTCCTACTTTGCCACTGTCTCCTCCTCCCCCAGGCCCTTCATTCTCCTATTCCTCCTCGTTGCTTGCTTCATGACTATGCTTCCTTATCTTCCTCCTCTGCCTTCTGTGACTCCTGTATTACGATTCTGCTTTTATTCCTTTATTGAAAGGAACTTGATGAAATATTATTCAGCCATAAAATGAATGTAATTTATAAAATAACCTACAACACAAAGGAATCTTTAAACTATTATTGTAAATGAAATATGCCAGAGGATGCATACTACATGGTTCCACTTAGGCAAGATACCTCAAACAGGCAAATTTATAAAGAAAATGAAATTAAATAGAGGTTAAAAATGGAAGGGAAACAGGCATTTTTTAACAGTTACAGAATTTTTGTTTATGACCAGCGTATTTGGATATAGCTAGTGATACTGATTACAAAATAATGTGAATGTATACTGCATGTATTCACATCACCTGTAAGTGGTCACGGTGACAATAACTGTGTTATAACATCCACATTTTGTCACAAAAATCATTTCAGAAAGAAAAGATACATGCATACAATATAATTATCTGGTAGGACTAAATTAAGAATAAGAGAACAAACTGAAATCAAACACACCTAATATACATCCTTAAGTTACACTATGGTTAATGGCGGATGGAATTTTTGCTGTGACTTCCATAGCAGCTAAGAAAATTTTTTTAAGTACAATGTTCATAAAATATCAAGTAAAACAATGGTTTTGGATTTGATAAGATACCACAGAGAAATAACACCAGAGATTTTCATTAAGGAAATACCACATTTTCTCATCTATACTGCGTGATGAAGACCAAACAGGTGTCTTTTCATTCGCCACGCCGCCAGGCCTGAGGGGAGCCGGTTCTAATCCCAGCCACCAGTTTCCCATCCAGCTCCCTGCTTGTGGCCTGGGAGGGCAGTAAGAGACGGCCCAGGGCCTTGGGACCCTGCATGCACTTGGGAGACTCGGACGAGGCTCCAGGCTCCTGACATCGGATCAGCTGCGCTCCGGACATTGCAGCCACCTGGAGAGTGAATCAGCAGATGGAGGATCTTCCTCTCTGTCTCTCTTCCTCTCTATATGGCTAACTTTCCAATAATAATAAAAAAAATCCCATCTAGTTTCAGCAAGACTCGTGCCAGACCTTCTCACCTTCACTACACAGTACTTTTATCCAGAAGTTCCAGAAAGATGGGTTTGCTCTCTGTGAACATAAATTATGTGCAAGCCATGACCAGCTGAACTGAGATATGCCTCCAAGAGGACCAAAGTCATATTTTTTAAAGGTAGAAGCCCTTATTTGTTTAACCAAGAGTGGGCGTCTCTTTTTGAACTTACATTCTTAGAAAGGTAAAATATAAATATGACTTGACTATCATTTAAACACAGCTGATGTCATATGCAAACAGGGTTGTGTGCTGCTTGGAAATGAGACAGTAAGTGACTGAAAGAAATGTTAGGGATTACTTCTGTTTAGTGTCATGACAATGATGCCTCATTTATAAAAACACCTGAGGGATAAGTTAGGTCTTATAAATAAAATTTGATCTACTGAAATCTATTTACCTATGCACTAAGAGTTCACTCCTTTAATTATTTGGGTAGAAAGTATTATGTGTTACATGTATCATTGAATTTTTTGTCACTTTGAAAATGTGTTCTGTATTTTCTTATTGCTGCAGGATCAATTTCAGGATACCTCATTACATTGGTATCACAGAAATTTCAGTAGTCTTTCTTGATGTAAATTCACCTTTACTTAAAGACTTGGCTTTTAATGTTACCAGCAATCGAGTATATTAAAATATAATTTATTAATTTTCAGGGTTTATTGAAACAGGCTGTACTAAATAAAACTTATCCCAACTGATCCCAGCTCTGTAAGCACTGTGTCATAGCTATGGCATTTGTAATGTTTCTCTTCCTGTGATAAAATATTATTGTTGCTTCAGTCATAGTGTAAAAGCTGTTACGGCGGTTGTCTTCATGCACTGTTTGTCTATGGTGCATCAATTGTGATTTCTTAGTTACAAAATTCAGCAACATATTTTCAATTCTTGTTTTCAAATGTTTTTGGATTTTTTTAAAATATTATTTGTTTGGATGAAAGGCTGAGTTACAGGGGGACAGGGGAATAGACAGAGAGAAGCAGCTCTTCAATCTGTTCTTTCACCTCTCAAATGCTCACAATAGCCAATCTTGGGCCAGGCCACAGGGAGCCAAGAACTCAGTCTCCCACTTGGGGCATCATCTTCTACCTTCCCAAGGTGCATTATCAGGAAACCGGATCAGAAGAGGCAGAACTTGATATGGAATGAAGGTATTTCAAGAGGCAGTATAACCCAGTGTGCCACAGTGCCATCCCTTCACCCTACTGTTAAATTCTCCTATAAAATTCTGCTTTCTGCTTTGAACTTCTTAAGGTTACTGAGGGAAACCATTTTATATGTAGATAGATAGTGCCCTCACCCTCCCTCGCAATGACTATCGGGAGCGCTCCGGAAACCCCTCAAAACAAACATACAAACAAAAAAACCCTAGAAGAAATAGACAAACAACAAAAAGTAAAGCTTAGAATCTGACAGGAAAGGCCTAGTGTGGATTTACTCATACCTCACTAGGTGGGACACAAAGATTAGTCACTCCTCACCATGGTGTTGAAGATTTCTCTGCACACCCCTCCAAAAAAACAAAATGTTCTGCACCTTAATTGTCGACAAATGTCTTGTTACAGTTATAAGCCAGTCTAGATTATCCCAAAATCTGCCAAGTTCAGCAAAATTATACTTCAACACAATAAACGGCTAAATACTAAAATGAAAATAGATGCGAGACAGCTGAATAGTACCCTATAGCCGTTTTAAGGGGTATAACAGCCAGCTCTATATATAAACTAAAATTGAAATATCAACGAGCTAATCACAGGATGTGGCTAAGAACTTGCATTTTTTTTTCTCTTTTAACATATTGGTTACTCAAAACCATGTCAATTCCATAATGTTGTAAATCATTGTTGATGTTATGTCGGGACTCTTAATTGACTGGGACAATATTCTACCAGCTCTACCCTCAGACCAGAAATGGTCTCAGCAAGAAACTGTTCAACTTATCTGGACTCTATACTTGCTATATGTTTGCAAGGAAAGAATCTTGATTGAATTTGAACTGTAATATTGCAACAAGGTGGAGGAATCCACCATGGGGGAAGGGTATGGGGAGGGGATGGGGGAAACCCAGAGCCTATGTAACTGTCACATAATGCAATGTAATTAATAAAAAAATGCTTTCTATTCTACAAAAAAAAGATATATAGTGCCTGAGTACCATAGGTGCTACTCTCCTTAGAAAAATATCAAATTGGGGGACGGACTGACCCACCTCGCAGGGTGGCAGCTGCGGGGAGGCGCCTCAGCTAAGGCAGATCCGGCTAAGGGTTCGAGCCAAAACCACCCCGCAAGGCGGTGGACGAGTCCTTGGCTTTGGGCTGCCAGTACACCAATTGGTGCCAGGCTCTGCCTGCTCTGGCCGCCCAGTGGCGAGCTCTGGGGCTTTTATTATTTGTAATAGCTGCTCAGGGACACTCATGAATTAGGCCAACTTTAGTATAGGTGAAACATGAATTCCTGGCGACTGCCAGTCATAGGGACATGTAACTCTTTGCGCTTGCACCTACAGGTCTACTTTAATCGTGGATGCTGGGCCACGGTGTCTCGGGCAGAGGCCAAGACAGGAGAGGTCCTGAGACAAGCTGAGTCAGAACAGCCACTGTCGGGTGCGTGATCCGCAGCTAGGAGCAGGCCAAGTTGGTCAGCAGAGGGGACACCCTAGCTGGGTTGAGGTTCCCACCAAGGGACACGGGTGCTGGAATGGGGGCTGCGTTCTAACTAGGAAACAGTCATAGTCTCCCATGACACTAGTATGGCTGGGATTGGATGCACTGGGCTGGGCCAGACCCCAGCACCATCTGGTGTCCTGGGGAACCAGGGTGGATGTGGGACTGACTTGGCTAGGTCTCAATCCCCTACTGAGCCAAGTGTGAGCTATACATGGGTATGGACGAGCCATGGCTGGGCTGAGACATCCAGCAACGGGAACCAGAGTGGGGTGAAAGCCAGCCATGAAAAGCCACTATTCTGCTAGGACAGAAGGTGAACTGCGAAGGGCTGGCTCATGGACCCCCTGGTATGCGCAAAATAAGCGCAAGAAGTATGATAGGAAACAGCCCCGAATGGGCCATGGAAAGATTCCCACTGGCATACATTTGGCATGGGTCAGGGGCGGACCAGACTGAATCAGTTCATGTCATCCATTGGCAAACCCAGGCACTGGAGGAGAGTGTGGGTCGGACCAGGTTCGGTTGCGACTAAAACTAGTGCATGATACGGAATTCCAGGGTGAGATTACCTGTACTGGATTAGAATGCAGCACCCAACCAACACGTGTGAGAACCAGGAAGGGAGAGGGCAGAGCAGCAGGGGGATGGAGGGGCTGGTCCCCTCGCCGGACAGCTACTCTCACTGGATAGTGTGGGATGGGATGGGGACAGACCAGACTGGGCAGGGCTGCAACACCTGAGCGCCGCACGTGGATTATATCAGGGAAAAGCCAGGTTGGGCTGATTATTCCTGCTGGTTCTAGCATAAATTGGAGTAGGTGAACGTTGTTTGGGCTTAACCGCAGACAGCTGGCAGAAGATGGCACTGGGAGCTAATTCTGTCAAGTCAAACCACAGAACCACCCAAAGAGATCATAAACAGGGGCTGAGAGAGACCCAAGAGGGAAGTGGTGGGGTTCCCCCTCTTGGGTCACTACTCCCGCGAGAGGGAATGAAAACTAGGACGGGGACTGGGGTGGCTAGAAGGAGAGGCACTCAGCAATATCCGTGAGGGCTGGATAGTTGAGTTGGTTGGAGGGAACTAAGCTTCAATGCCCATTGACAGGTACTGGAGCCATATGGGAAGCGGGACAGACTGGACTAGTCCACTATGTATACTGGCAGGCCAGGGTGAGGGGCGGGCCTGGTGGCGGTTATTGTGGGTCGCCCCAACTGGGCTGCAGACCCCACTGGTTGATGAAAGGGTCGAGTGCGTGCTGGGCAGAACCAGACTGGACTGCAACACCCTTGGTTCCAGTGCAAGTTGGGACTGAGAACGGAGCAACCACCAACTGATTGTGGCGATGGACTGTGCCGGACCCGGTGCTTGCTGGAACATGCGGGAATCTGATCTGGGAATACTTCTAAGTCTCTTTGGTGATCTCCCCAATCGAACTGCTGGACTCAGAGCCCTGGCTAGAAGAGGACGGAGGACGGAACAGGTCAATCAACCACCTCAGCTAAACGTTGGGCAGCGAAATACTGGGCAAATGAAGACTCCATGATGGACTGTGACAATCAGTGGCTTCTTCAATGACCTAATCGAGCTGGGAGGGATGTGACTGGCAGCGATCCATAACTGGAAGACTTTTAAGACCACTTAAGCAAGTATCTCAGCATGCCCCACATCTGGGACCTTGGGCGGGTGGGAGACTGGGTGGGGATTCTCCCTCAATATACCCCTTCACCTCAGATACATAAATAATAAAAATATATATTTAAAAAAAGAAAAATATCAAATTACATGTCAAGAATCTATATTCCCACCAACTCAACCAAAACTTCATGACAGTATCTTTCCAGGAGGTTGTTACAGTCTTTCCCTCCACCACTACACCTGTCACCAGTCTCAGTAATGTCAATGCACACGTGGATGACTCACATGAGCACTGGGCTCATCAGTCCTCCACGTTTCTTCCACGTGTTCTAGTCTACAGCTGCAGTCAATGAACCACAGTCATGCTGAACCTTGCTATTTCAAATCTTCAGCTCCAAACATAGCACTGTTTCAACTTGTGGAATGTTTCAGCTTTATCTTGTTCCCTCAGTCTGAAAATCCCACTTCACAATTCTTCAGTCCAGAAGTACCTATAATACATTGACTTTATCCTCTCAGATTTCATACACCATGATTCACTGTAACACAGTGCTACACACATCCTCAATGCATTTGCCATTTTATTGTATTTACTCACTCGGCAGAACTCCAAACCTGGTTAAATCCAAGTCTCCATTTATCTCAGGACTACAGTCAGTTTGAATGTGAGCAAAGAAAATCACACACCAAATTACATTCATAATCTCAAACTTCAAATAAATATTCAGTATTGCCATCAACTTTTTAATGTAGTCCATCCATCCAGTCTCTGAAGGTACTGCTTCATGTTTTCTTCTTTCTCATCTAACACTTGTACATTCTCACAGCTTGCAGCTAATCACTGTGTTTATGAAAAGAGAAACAATCAAAACAGAGCTTCATTTTCCTGTAACTTTCATGTCTACAACCTTCTGAATCTACTCCCCTTTATTTACCTCTTACCATTATTAATGCATGATCTGTCCTTGCTCATACCGATCACTGATCTCTCCTTGTACTCATACCCACCCCTTCTTGCTGTGCAAACACCTGGATTCTTATCTCCTGAACACCACAAGCTTTTTTGTTTTAAACATTTAATTAGCCCACAATCAACAGTCAAATCATTGTATCTATGTTTTGAAAAGAAAAAAAAAAAAAACCCTAACCTATATACCCTCCAAAAGATGCTATTTCTGTGACTTTATAACAAGATTGTTCAAAAAATACTGTCCATCATTGCAATTTTTCATTCTCTCTTGAATCCACTCCAATTATATTTTATCTTTACCATTGTAAGCATCTTGCTCTTAACTATGGTACTAGAAACCCCCAGACTGGCCAACCCAGATGGCAACTCTATCCTAAATTTTTACTCTGCTGGTTACAAGCATTTGACAAGATATTTCCCTTCTCCCTTTCATAACGTCATTTCCTTACCTGTTCCAGGATTCCACCGTTTCCTCATCTTACAACTCTTTGGTGACCTGTGCCTTTACAGGCAATGATTTCTCCTTTCTCCACCTAAAAAGTGGCAATTCCAGAGCAATCCCTTCAGCTCTCCTTTCCTCTTTGTCTTGCTTAATTTTCGTGATCAAATCCAGTTTCCATTACTTTCTAGAACATCTAACATTGGACTACTCAAATGTTAAATACCTTAGCAGCAAAATTTCCCTGACCTTGCAACTTGAATATTCAAGTACCTGCTTGTTTTATCTAACTATGTATCTGCTAATATCATCTCAAAGTTACCATGTCCCAAGATAAATGCTTGGACCAACTGTACCTACCTCATCTAACAACCACTACAAACAATGATACCTTATTCCTTACACCTTATACCTTATAACTCTTTCTCTTATTCACACTCAGTCAAACCTGTAAGGAAGCTTTGCCAGCTCCACCTTTCAAAAATACCTTGCATTCAATCTCACCCACAAACCTATTCTCATTACTTCTGCAGTTCAGTCTCCATCATCTCACATCTAGATTTCAGCTATGGGCTGCTCAGTGGTCTCCTCAATTTCATGCTAGTTCATCATGTGTAATACTGTCCCTCCCTGATACGGTATTCTGTGGCTCTTCCTTATTGTAGCATGATTCACTGTTGGAATTTTGGTTCCATTGGTCCCTAAAAAACATCCTCCTTCTATCTCGTCTCTCTTATCCAACTCCATTCTAACTCACTGAATTTAATCACAAAACTTCTTTATTACTCTGAATAGCTATACACTCTAATGCCTCAGGCATTTCCCTTAATGTTTCCTTTCCTCAGACATCTCTATGATTTACTAATTCAGCATATTTCTCTACTTCAGTGTTCTGTTCACATGAGTCCATCCTGAGTAGAGCTTTCATGATCAAACTAATTCAAACAGTAGTCTCTTTCCATCTCTATTCCACCTTGCCTCCCCCATTAACATCCTTACTTCTTACTTTTTATATAATTAGTTAATAACAACAAATATTTACATTACACCAATGCACCAGGCACAGTTTTAAGTAGTTTACACATATGAACTCATGTAACCTCCAAACAATTCCATTAAGTTTATGATGCTCACTTTATGTGTGTGTGTGTATATATATATATATATTTAAAAGCACAAAGGTTGAGTCTGTAATGGCCACACAATATCCACTGTGTGAGTACCATAGGTGCTACTCTCCTTAGAAAAATATCAAACTACATGTCAAGAATCTGCATTCCCGCCAACTCAACCAAAACTTCATGACAGTATCTTTCCAGGAGGTTGTTACAGTCTTTCCCTCCACCACTACACCCGTCACCAGTCTCAGTAATGTCAATGCACACGTGGATGACTCACATGAGCACTGGGCTCATCAGTCCTCCACGTTTCTTCCAAGTGGTCTAGTCTTACAGCTGCAGTCAACAGCACAGATCTCTATTGAAACCCTGTCAATATAAATGCCTCTAATTTCACTGCACTGTACATATTCTATGCTGTAATGTAAGTTCTATATGGGTAGGAATTTAAATTGTTATTATCCAAGAGTCCTCAAATTAAATACTCAATAAATAAGTATTGCATAATTAACAGATGAATGTATTTGTCTCTGGCTGCTCCTCTTCTACTACTAACTGGCAATAATAGCTAATTAACTAACTTAATTAATGACATAACACTCTACACAAGTTGAAACAAACAGGTTCAATATGAAATCCTCAAGGATTTTCTATGAAAAAAATCCTTGAGATAAAATTTGTTGATTAACTCCTTTTTACGGAGTTATCAAGATAGTATAGGAAATGTACTTCAATTTTCTCATTACTCTAGAAAGGGATGATTTTCAGATTGGCAAACTTCAAATTTAAAGGGATAATAATGTTATAGGCATAATTTTTACACCATCTCAGAATTAATATAAGAGGAGGAATTCTTAAAAATACAAACACCAAGTCGATTGATAAATAAATAAGTACTAGAAGAACAGAAAGCAGTGAATTTTTAGGAAGAATATGGAAAAGTAAGCATTTCACTATTGTTCAATTATGGAGTATTTCAGGAAATGTTACTACCTTGCAAACAGCACATAAACACTCCCTCAAATCCATGAAAAGATATTTTGAATGCTAGTTACTCTAGTTGGATTTTGTTAAGAAATAGTTTGGTTGCAAGAATGAGAAGCTATTTGGGGAGGTCACTCCAGCATTTCCAAGTACTTTTACATAGAATTCTGATACACTTCTCATTAAGCATAAGTGATTTCTATTCTCTTTCCTAAGTATCACTATTTTTCTCATCCATAACTTTCCTTTACACTCATTTCCATTCACTGTATTAATCAAACAATTCGGAAATGGTTGCTATGTTCTTCACTCTTCTAAGAGCTGTCATGTTAATCCTCCAAACAGTCTTGTGAGAAGAGGAACCTGAGGCATGCACAAGTCGAGTGACTTGTAAGCTCTGTTGCTTCCAGTATTTTCAGTAAATAGACTCTCTTCTCCCTTTGTAGGGAAGAGGGAAAAAATGAGGAACGAAAATATGGGCTATTCAGGCAATGGTGTTCTTTGACTGCAGAACCACCAGGACAGTCTGATGGAACATGCCCGTTTATTGTAAACAGAGTACAACTTACACAGACTAGCAAAAGGGGAAGGCAGAACAGCGGTAACAAGCAAGAAGGCATATGTATCTCTCTGGACTCTCCAACCAAGTCACAGGTCACATTACTCATGGAAGCTGCGCCTCAGGTCACAGGCATATAGGCCATGGTGAACACAAAAGCTAGCACATAAGCTGGAAGCTATATTTCATTCATGTCATATTCATCATGTGTTGCATGGAAAATAGGATGTGGGTCACATTTGACTTCTTAGAGTTGTTTATCAAGGAAGTCCCAGTACAGCTTGTCCAAGGACAGAGAAGAGAGACTGGGGTGCAGTCCACCGCTCTTGCTGCACGTCCAGTGAACAAGTCAGGTTGAAGTTTTAGTTAGCCAAGACTACTATCAGGGTTCCCCTAGAGACCTGGTGTGCTGTGTGCCTACGACCTCCCACATAGGTTAAGCAGTCAAAGATCCAGGGGCCATCTCCCACAACTGAGAAATAGCTTGAGCCACCTACACAAACCAAAAGTACTTGGTGATACTGGGTTGTTACACAGAAATGTTTAAAGTAAGGCAGATTACCTCATATATCTCTGAACTGGAGCAGCCTGGCCACCGTTAGAAAGGAGAAACCAAAAGTAAAAGCACATGTGACCAGATTACAAAAGTTAAAGACCCAGAAAAGGAAAAAAGATACAAAGATGAACACATAGGTCTCATTACAGAGTGTATCTCGTGTTAATAAATAGAGCAGGATTCAGAATGATAGGAAAACTAAAGTGTCCATAAGAATAGTGGGAGGCCTTTTGTTTGTATGCAAAACATAGATATCTTGGTTTTGTAGAATTTGGTGTCACTAAAAGCACGAACCTTCAAAAAAAAAAATCCTACATCCATCCAAAGAGGACCTAATTTTGCAACATTCTTTTCTTACTCATTTACATTTGAGAGACTAGCAATCAGAAGTCAATATTCCCTATAGTTAATATGCTTCCAAAAAAGCAAATAATGAATTCTGGTGCCTTGGAAAGACTGCAAAGCCTTTTGACAAACTAAGATGGATATGGAAGATTGATTTTGTTAGTTATCAAGAGAGAGGTATTCACTTTACAATCAACAAGTATTAGCTGTCATTGATGCATAAACATAACTGAGCGAATTAAGATAAAGCATCAAAGAATAATTTGATACCTTCATTAGTAAAATCTGATATTTCACCTCATTTTAGTTCTACCTTTAACTTTAAGAACAAAATTATCCTAATCTTTCTACTTGAGTTAGAAATTTTCCACTGTATTTTCAGCTCTAAAATCTCTGACCATGTTCAGATTTTTGTTTGCAGTTCTTAAATCTATTGTTAATTTTTTTGGGCATACAAAGAGGTCTCTACATTTCTGTATAGCATATGAAAAGTCTAGTCTGGCATTCAAGAATCCTCTTTGTAAGCTTGTGAATACTTGCAACTAACAAAGAAATGAAAACATTGCTATAGAGGCACATGTACATAGTATATATCAAGCCCTAGAATTCATATATTTCTAGTCAGAAAGTAAAATAAAAGTTGGTTACAGATGAACAGAAAAATATATATTGCACTTTCTTTTTGAAGTAGAGATATCAGAAGTCAGATATCCAGAGGTACCATGAAACCAGCTTCTGCATTTCTGAAAAAAATCCCTGAGAATATTTGGTCCCTATTTAATGATGCTACATTAGGAAAATCCCAGTATATAGAGAGTTGATGGTTGAGGAAATACAAGATGTATTCTTCCAATATAATTAAGTAAAATTATAAGATTTATGAAAAGATAAACTAATATTCCACAACACAGCATAATTGTGCCTTACTGAATTTGTAAAAATGCTTTCAGTGTGCTATCAACTAACCCTCCTGCCAAGCCTCTCTCCTCAACATCCATTTAAATCCACTGACGTGGGAATCCATGCACATGTCCAACAACTTATGACTGGATAAAGAAATATGAGCCATATAAAGGAATGAAGTTCTGACACAACAATGGATGGAAACTAGTTATCAGCTAAGTGAAATAAGCCATACCCAAAAAGACAAAATCACATATTTTCAATTATTGTGGAAGTTGGTGTACAGAGTATATGAGTTCTTTGGATGTCATATCATTTGTTATAAATATTGCTTCCCTGAATCATATCATTTAAATGACAATGTGTTCTTTTGTTCCCACATTATAATCAATGTCATGAATGCCTCACTCTGAGATAACAGTATCTATATTTTAAATTATATTATGTATATGACGTGAATACGTTTCAAGCATTTACACATACAGATGCAGGAGCATAGTAATATTCCCTCATGTTATTTCCTCCTGCCCATGCTCCCAATCTCATTCCTCCTTCCTTTTATATTTTCAATTACCACTAGGACATATCTAGAAAAAAATAGCAGCCAGATTATTGTATATAATACCTCTGGATGTGAAAATGTTAAAAAAAATCATAAAACGTAAGTCATTCATTTGTCTTTGGGTTGATGACCCAGGCATATCTGCACAAACATTTCTTGTAAGATCCTTATCTATTTTGTAATATAAAATTATATTACTATATTTTAAAAACCATAATATTTTACATACTTCAAGTAAATATGTCCTTTGATAAAAAGAATTAACTAAACAAAGATCAAAAACTTTGAGCAGTATCCAAGCATTAGCACATAGTTAATTTAGTAACTGTAGGAAAAGAGTGCTCAATTGAATAAAGCAAGGGTGAATCTGAATCCATTTCCTTTTAAAAGTTTGTCATATCTGATTGCAGTCAACTGTTTTCAGAGGAAAGGATGATGTGAGACATTTAAGAAGCTAGTATAAAGTCTATTCTTCACATTCACTTTTACCTAGGATTTGGGGGAGGTGAGAGGTGTTCTTGTTATCATTGGCAAAATAATACTGAATTATTTCTATCCCATGCCACTAGGTGTGCAGTATACAGCACATACTTTCCTCCTTAAAAATTCTATTTATTTTACTAATAGATCTTTGGCAATATGACTCAGTACCTGACACATAATTCTTAATAAATATTTATTCAAGTAAATTGAATGTTTAAGCATATGTTCATTTCTGAGGTCTAATATTTGACAAATATTTTCTTAGGACCTCTTGAGCACCTTCTTCACTGTGAAACAGGATCCTGATCATCGCTTTGAGAGTTTATGCAACTTTCCTTGTAAGCAAAGCTGTGACATTTTGAACAAACATGTTGGCATACAAACACAGAGTATTAAGAACATGATGACTTTACAAATAAATAAAAATGTTTAATCGTTATAACATAAATTATGATAAATAAGTCACTGGAAGGATATTTAAATCTTAACCTATTATTTCATAGATCAATGTTTGCTATATGTTTTATTAAAAAGCATAACAAGGAAAAAAAAGTAAAGAAACTAGGGAAGGAGTGAATGAGGCAAAATTTAGAATTCATCCCACTATCAAAGATTTGTTTGGTAAATCCTATACACACAAAACAGGTTTGAGCTGGCTTCAATGTTAGAGGAGAACTGGTCTTCCTTCTGTGAAATACGCCCATCTATATACACTGTGATGTGACATTGCAATTACAGAAGTGACAAAGTAGAATTTCAGTTTTAAGTCTCCTTTTCCATATTCAAATTTCTTCTATACTGAATGCCACTGTCTTTTCTTGACTCAGCTGACTAGTTTCAGGATATGAACCTGAAGATTTAATAAAAAGCTTATATCCGTGAATCAAAAAATTGAGAGTAGAAAGTAATCTCTTCTGGAAATGAATAAAACAATTTTGACAGTGGTGAGGGGGGATTTCCTCCTTGATACCTTTGGTGGGAGTTCACAGTGAGGTGGGATGTAAGAGCAGATAGTAGAAATAATAAGACCAAATTCAAATGGAAGCCCCATAAAGCTTTGTTGTACTTGTTTCGTTCTAATATTGACTCAACGGGGCAGATCTTGTCTTGTACAAGACAAGCACCATCAAATTTTTGAGAAGAAAGTACCTTTCAACACTTTTATCTGCAGAGTGATGTGTGTTAAATAAAAGTAAAGATTTTTAAAAATGTATTTTTTCTATGAATAACAATATTTTGTGAGAATAAGTCTAGTTTGCTTTCTTTTTTATAAATTATTTTTTATCTGAAAGATTTTTACACAGAGGAAAGGAGGCAGAGAAAAGGGTGCCCTATTCCACTGGTTCACTCCCCAAATGGCTACAAAGGTGAGAGCTGAGCTGATCCAAAGCTGGGAGCCAGAATTTCTTCCTAGTCTCCCACAGGAGTGTAGGGATCCAAGGCCACAGATCATCATCTGCTGCCTTCCCAGCCCTAAGCAAGGAGCTGAACTGGGGTGGAGCAGCCAGGACACAAAGCAGTACACATACAGGATGCCAGAGCTTGCAGGTGGAGGATTAGCTTGCTACTTCACTGCACCGGTCTCAAATCTAGTCTGTTTCTAAAGAGCTGGTCTATGTGGAACTCAGAAATTTTTTAGTAATCAATGCTCTTTTAAAAAATCTTTTTTCTGGGGCTGAATACACAGGTGTCAGAGTGTAGGGCAGAGGATACTCTTTTCCCTTGCTATTTCCAGCTGACACAAAGATAGTGAAATTGCATCAGGCAAGCAGTTACTTTATTAAAATTTAACCATATGCATGTGACAAAGACAAACACATGAGAATCATGTAAAAGTAGGTAGAAGGCCATTCACCACTGCAGTTGTCTCCATAACCACGTATCCAGCAAGAGCATGGGAACCGTGTAGTCCAGGACAGACTTGAATCTGTATGACTCTCCACCACAAAACCCCTATGGGCATTGACTGAGATCACGGGGTTCAAAAGAGAGAAAGACTCCCTTTTTATCCAACATGACCCTTAAAGAAGGAGCCCAACACATAATCTGGTCTTCAACAAAAATGCACCATCTAGTGCTAGAGGGTAAATCATCTATTTGCGACATAATTGATAGATAGTGTTTGTCTTCAGTAGGAGATATTCCAAAGGATTTTTCAAAGCTAATTTCAAACACAGTCAAATGCCTCCATCTCCACTACCATTGTCTTTAGACTTTTATGCCCATATGAGGTTCAGTTACCATCTAATCTTCATCCTGGGAGAGCATCAGTGGAAAATTCTCACAAACTCACAGCATTTTCTTCCAATCTTGTCTGCCTAGAAGATTATAAACTTCATCATCCCAGAGCTGCCAGGTCTCCCTAAGTTTTTTTTTAACATTTATTTATTTTTATTGGAAAGGCGGATATACAGAGAAGAAAGATAGAGAGGAAGATATTCTGTCTGATGATTCACTCCCCATATGGGATCCCAGCGCGTTAAAGGCGAGGGCCTTAACCACTATGCTATCGCACTGGGCTCCTCTCTAAGTTTTTGGCTGTTCATTGAACCAAAGAATAGTAAAATATTAATTAATCTTTAGTTAGGGAAAACTTTCAAACTATCAAAAGGTGCATCTGATACACCTTCCCTGGAATATACAAATTCATTCAGAAATAATTTTAACTATAATCTTTTTTCTCTGTGGCTGCATGCTACCAGCCACACAGACTATGCAACCTGTGTACACAAAATAGTGTGTGCTGTACATCACCAAACGGTGTGTGGAGACCCCTAAAAACAACTCCAGAATATATGTGATACAGAAAAAAAGTAAGAGGGTATAAGCACTTTAAAGACCAAGAAACGTGAACAGGGAAGAATGAGTTTAAGCCCTATAATTTAGGCATTATTTTGTAGTGGAAGAAATAGTCATTGAGCTAAATATTTCAACATGACTATTCAATACATACCTTCACTTCATATTCTTAAAATCTGTCTTTAAGGAATTTGGAAACAATGATTTCACCCACTTTTTCCTAACCCTCAATCCATCCTGGTCAACCATGTAATAATCATTTAAAATATTTTTTAAAAATCTGTCTTTTAAAAAGCTCTAAAAGCATAGATTTGATCAGTGTTAGGTATCAATACAGAATATTAGGCAAGAGTTCATTGTCCAGCTGGAAAACAATAACATTACAGGAATGGGTTTTTAGTTTAATGGTGAAGATGTCCCCAACACACATGCAGCATTGAGTTTAATTCCTGCCCTCAGCTGCTTATGGAGACCCACCGGGGAGGCAGTGGTGATGACTTCAGAAAGTGAGCTCCTGATAGCCACATACAGAAGATCTGAATCAATGTCTCCCAGACGCCATTCCAAACCAGTCCTCATCTGGCTGTTCAGGGTATTTGGAAAAAAATCAGTGGACGGGTGTTCACTCTATCTATATATTAATCTGTAACTGCTTCTCTCTCTCTCTCCTGTATAATGAAGAAAAACATTTTTTTGAAACACTTACATTTGAAGGTACTGGTAAGTGCCACGTGGTCTAGTGGGTATTCTTGCACTAGACCATACATATCGGCTGGCCCTTCTGACCGTGCCAGACCTTGTGGTCAGTACAGGAATCTCTCAGGCAACTTGCTGACTAAAATGCATCCAGCCCAAGACAACATAAAACTTCCCTGTGGTCCAAAGCATCAGGAGTCAGACATACAATAAAACTTCCTTTGTTTTACTTCCCCATAAAAAAACATATTAATAAAATACCAAATGTCCATGTTGTTCCTTAAACCACAGATAGTAGATAGTACATCAAATGGGCAAATTCTTTTTTCTTTTTAATTTAGAGAGAGAGAATGAAAGTGCATGAATGAGCTCTTATCCAATGACTGAGTGAGCTTCTATCCACTGGCTCATTCTCAGTCAGAAGACTAGGTGAGGCCAAAACTTGAAGCTGGGAACTCAGACCACACGGGTGCAGGCTTCAACTACATGAGCAGCTTTAGTAGGAAGTTGGAAACAGGAAGCTGGAGACAGGATTCGGACCCAGAATTCTTTTATGGGATGCCAATATTCCAACTGGTGGCACACCCACTAGGCCAAACACCTACTCTGGGACAGTGATTTTTCATTTTCTCCAAACAGAGAAAAAGTGTGTGTGGTGCAGTGTTCTTCTCACTGACTTTCATAGTCTTACAGACAGCATTGCTAACTGGAAAGTTTTCTCCAATGCATAAAAAACTCTTCTCTGCTACCTTTTAGATCTCTGAACAGAGAACTAGAAGTGCTGATAAGATCCCCTGCCCTTCCAGCTTATAGCAAATATTCAGTATTAGAAAGCAGTGGATTGACCTCTCATATATTTTGCCTCTGTGATTAGAAGGGGGTAGCAAGCAGGGTATCACATTATAGCAAGCACCAGGAAGCATATTATATAATCTAAACTGCCTTTCATCAAAGGCTCAGGCTTCACTGACTTCTACTGATTTAAGCAGCATAAAATTTAATATCAGCATTAGCAATAATTGCAAACTAATTCAGGTAAGTTTTAAAAACTAGCTCTGACATGTATATAAAAGTATAGCTTCCTGAAATTTCAATAAGCTCCGCAATAACTTACAGAATCTGGAAACTCTCATCAGTTTCAGTGCTCCTCAGTCTTTTCTGAAGCAAGCCAGAATCAAAATATTATTGCAATTAAGCAATTAATTAATTAACACAAATGAAACAGTCTTGGAAACTTAGAGACTCCAGAGGGTTTGATTAAAGAAAGTAGACTCAAGATCAGAATATAGGAGTCCCCCAGCTAACTTGTATGGATGTTTGCCCTGCAGATTTCCCAAACTCCTTTTGCATCTGTAAAAATACACAGGTTTGGCATTGAACACTTAGTAGTTGTCCTTATCTCTTAACGTTACTGAAAACAAACCCCCACTTTTTTTTTCAGAAACCTATCTAAACTATGTAAGCACTAAAAAGACTTCAAAGACAATGGGATCAAAATAATGACAGTTAAGAAAACTCAATACATCAAGATTAAATTAATTTTAACTTTCTACTTTACACTTTAATCATCACTAGTGGGTAAATGTATACGCTTCACAAAAACAAATGTTTTACTCATTGACAATGGCTCTGGGTCTTAATTTTCTAAATAAAAATATATGGTAGTTGCAGAGACACTGTAAATATGTTAATTACCAGATGAAAAGGTTCATTTGGGCTTAAACAAAACATATTGTAACATCGTGCTGAAGGGAAAATAATAGGGCTTGCTCACACTTTACCAACGACTATGCAGCCAACACAGCATCCCCCTCCTTTGTAAATGCACTCTTCTGCCTCATGCCGAGTTCCTATTTTGTCTACAATTCCTCAGAGCCCACAAGTAAAGTAAGAACCTATATGCAGCCATCCTTATAGAGCTAGAGAAGTTGATTACACCCTGAGAAGCCAATTCTCCTACAAGGAGAGGTCAATGTGACGACGTTCCAATGAAGTGTCGCCTACCTCCTGACCCTAGAGTTCCCTCCAGAAGAGCTCCTTTCCACCAGTTTTGAGGAGGCTAGCAACAAGAGTTGGGTTGACCCAGCAGGGGAGAGACCAAGGTACAAATAAGAGCAATCACTCCTGCCCAGAAGTGACTGGCATTAGAGTGTAGTGAATGCTCCATTTCTCCGAATTCCCCACTGAGACTCAGATTTCTGCCTCCTGTAATGAAGAGACAGAGAACAAAGAAGAAAAGAAAAATGATCAAGTGCCTAAATCTGCCCCAAATTACCCATTAATTCTTCCCCAAAGAAACAAAAACAGAACCTAAAAGACATACACAGTGGCTCCTTTAGAGTAGAGGTTAGAGGAGGCTGGGAAGGCACCAGTTACACTTAAACCAAGACACTAAAAGCATAAATGGAAAAATCCTCCTCCCTCTTACATTATCACCAAGATTCTTTCCAAACATGTGGTGTGTCAAAGATTTAGAGATGTCTCCTAAGGCCCAGGCAAATATGCCAGCCCGTTAATTTACATTTGAAAGAAAAAAATTAGAAACTAAGTCATAGAGACCTTGATTCTTTTAAGTCAGTGTCTGCTCATGGAGAAAGAATTTATTAAATTTTGTCTTAGAAAATATTCATTATTGGGAAACATATCAAAATTATTAGAGTTTCACTAACCAAACACAAGTCTTTATTACATACCAGTTTTTTAATAAAAAGCACAATTTCTAACATACTATTGTATGTTGTGGGTTAGAATTGGATAATGAAAATATATTTTTATTATATATTTGATTAGTTTCAGAGTACTTATTATATTATAAATGTTTATATATGTTCTATAGCTCACTAATACTATGCCGTCAGCCAAGGTGAAGAGTTGTGATATATCTACCTATCTAATATCTAGCTATATATTTTGTAATGTCACAATATTATCTTTATCACTCCTAATTTTGTATGAAAGTATCAACATTGTGTCACATTTTCCTTGGTACAATTTTGCATTAAATGTTCACTTAAACAATACATTTCAAGAGCATTTTTAACATTTCATTTAGCATTGATGATCAACATGGACTCAGGAATGATACTGTTACAATACTGGTTAAAATAAACCTAACTTTTAAGTAGTGGTTTTCTGTTTAAAAAATAGTGTTTAAATATTTCTCAATGTTGCAAATTCAAGACACTTATTTTTGCACAGAATACAGACCATACTAGTTATGCTAAGTAGGTCCACATGCATTCATCTGAGTTTATAAATAGAGGAGGTAAGCCAATATGTTTCCATAGTAAGGCAGTACATGTGAAGAATTAAGTATCTGAGCATAGTACAGGGCAACTTTATTGCACAGTATGCTGAAATAAGGTTTACTGCTCCAGTTCAACACAAAACACCCAACTTTTGTGTATTCCCAAAGCTCAGGAAGCGTCATTGTGCTAAAATCACTACAATGAATAAAAGTATTCTGGCTTAGTACAATGTAAGAACCAAAGCTGCAATTGGTATTCAAAAACTCTTTTATATAGCATCAACACAGCAAGTACTGTACTTCTGAGCTGCAACAACGCTGGCACAGTGCAGATGTACCTGTCATTACACTCAGAGATATTAATACTGGGTGCCATTGAAATTCAGACTTACATGAAATAATCGCTACTATGGCCAATGCTTGCTAATGTTGCCTATGTATAAACAGTTGTGCCAACTGGTTTATGTAACCATTGTTAGTTCATTTACTCCTCCCACTTGTCCCCTTTTCAACTTTAAGACAACTGGGGGGTTAAACAACTTCAGCAAAATCACATAGAAACACAGGCCTCTAAGAATCTGCAATTGACCACACCTATTTATTGCCTATGTTTTAATATCTTGTTGTAACACTGTTCTAGTTCCACAGAACATTTACTATTCATGTTACCTATCATTAACCTGAATTATGTTTTCTCCATGTTCTTTATCCCTATGAAGTAAGGATAGCAATAATAACTGTCAACTGACTTGATGGGATCAAAGCAACAATAAGATAAGGAGTGGATACATGAGAACTTACGCTACAGGTGCAAGTGTTTATTGTGGCTAATACTTTGTTGTAGAGAAAACATAAATGTCTTCTGAGAAGAGAATTTGTTAAAATTAAATGTGAGAAGAAATAAGGAAATCTTAAACAATGCTCATATACTGGACCTAAAATAACTTTAAGGAGCTCCTGCCCCAAAATAGCACCAGTTCTCACTAGGATGATAGCCACTCCTTGTATTAGCCAGCTTTTCATTCTTTAACTAATACACCTGAGAAGAGCTTCTTGCAAAGAAACAGCTTATCGTGGTTTTCAGTTTGGGAGTTGACATCTTAAGACCAGGTAGCTGGCTTAGCCTCATATCTGGTGGAGGTTGACAATGGCAGAGCACATGGGTAGAGACCATGATAAGGAAAGAGAAGCTAGGGCAGGTCTACTGTCTGGAAATAATCAACTCGCTTGCAAGTACTAACATCTCAGGGCAAACCTCTAGTAACCCACATAGCAACTAGGCTTATCCCCTGAGCACCATAATGCTACATGTTCTAAACTCTAGTTCATCAACCAGTAATGTGAATCCATTCACTAGACACAATACTTTGTGTTTAAGTCTGCAAGAGTTTTGGAAACCAAGTCCTGGTTCAATTTTTAGTATTACCTAAACAGTCATTTCCATGCTAGCTGTTATTGATGTCTTCATAACATTCTCATTTCTATCTTTTTGTCACTTTAGGAGGAATGAGAGTTAAGGAAATGGGCTGTAGATTGTTTTAAGATTTTAGAAAAGCACCAAAGTTTTCTGGAATACACAAGTGAGTGGCCATGAGGTGGACATGGGCTCAATGCAAAGCCTAAATCAGGACCTGCCACACAGAGCAGGAACTCAGAAATACTAGTTAATGTGGTAATAGGTAAATGGTTTTAATATATCTCCTTTTTCTGCACAGCTTGTTTTCCCCTAAATTATAAAATATGATCAAGATAAATTAAGAGAATGGGCCATGAAACAGAAGTCCAGAGTTTCCATGTCAGAGCCTGCTTTCCAAGACTGCTCCTTGTGCAGCCAATAAAGTACCCCAACTCCCTGGACAACTGCCAGAAACACAGGTTGAAACAGACAACCTGTATGGCAAAACCACTTCCTACTCACATTCCCCAGGTCTAAATACTTGTGACTACATTTGACATGTCAATTCTATATTCAGGGAAGTAAACAAGCTCTTTTTTTTTTTCCGGAGATGAGAGCTTAATCAATCAGAATGTTTACTTTTATATATTCTTGCTGAAACATGAAACTAGTGCTCGCAAAATATCGTATGTGCTTTCCTTCATTTCCCACTCATATGTGGTATATGAGCCAGGCCCATGACCCATGTGTAAGTCATTCTATCTCCTCCATCCCTTATTTCCTTGGCTATGGCTAACTCTTACAGGGATCAGAAATGCAATCTGCAAGAGGGTCATCTGATTCATATAGAGCTCTGCCTATTATACCATTAAATCTCTGTTAATTTCTTTCTAAGAAAAAATATACCTTTAGTTTAGTTATGGTACTTAAAATGAGTTGCTGAATACATTGAAAATGTAACATTCCATTGTATAAGAAGGAACTGTCAATGTTTAGTGCTAACATAAGGTACATGCATACCAGATAAAGAGAATAAGTATTGCTTTGGGAACAATACCCTAAATGAGAAAATGGATTTTCCAAAGATCATATGGTTTGGCTGCCCAAAAGCTTACATCACTAAAATAAAATCCCATTATTTAGGACCATTTGAAATACCAGGTAAATTGTCTTATTACAAAGATCATAAAGCTGAAGGCCTCATGAAAGCAAATCTCTCAAACATCCCAAGCCAAGTCCCAAACCCCAACCATTTTTCTACACTTTTACAGTCATGTAAAAGTGTTCTATCAATAGACTTGTTATTTATGTCTAGGTTAGGTTGTCCATCTCCAATTCAAGTCTCCAGTCTGGACATTCTCACCAGTTTACTTAAATTTTTCATTTTATTAGTAAATTTCAGGATTATCATCATTCTATTAGTAGGGGAGTTTATATTTAACTTGTGACTTCCTCTAATTTTTTAGGCAGAAATACATTTTTTTCCTTCAAATCTGCTATTTCTTACTTTCAGCTAAAATCACGGCACCTGTCTGTGCCAAGAATGGGGATGCTTACTTCTGTAAATGCAGGACATGCTTAACTGTCGGCCTTTCCCTTAAAGTGACCCAGCATGTAAGGCAGAAACGTTTTCCAAGGCTCTGCCTTGACATGTGGGCAGTCTGAACGCAGAGACTGGGCAACATTAGAACATTCCAACAAGTAGCAGGACTTAAAGAAGCTGACCAACCTCAGTTTCCAAAGGCCGGTTCTCCCTCTTCCACTAGTGCTTAACCTCCATATCAATGTCTGCTGCTCAGTAGTCTGACCTGGAGCAGATTCAAATTACTCTGCAATCATGACATTGGGATTAAGTCAAGTCTGTGTGGCAAAAGCTTTTCCTGTAACTTTACGAATAACAGAATATTTACTCTATTAAAGGATTCAGAGTAAGTCATGTCACTCTTTATTCTGTGCCACTCAATACTTTCAGATAAAAATTATCAAAGGCATCTTCTACAATGGTATAGTCCTTCATAAGCAGTCATATTTCCATCAGTCTCTTACTTAAGTGTTCCCCAACATTACTGGTACAGATAATGTCAGACAGGCCAGCTATACTACTGTAGCAACATGGGGAAAATCTGTCGGGGGGTGGGAGTTTGGTGGGGACTCCCAATCTGTACAAAATTGTACCACGAAATTCAAAAATTCAAAATAAAAAATTTTAAAATTATCACAGGCATCTTCTGAGAGGGGACAGAAACATGAAATGACAAGATGGTTGAGGTGCAGACAAAAGAGGAAGATTGCATTACCTTGGTGATGGGCTCATTAATGCAGATTTCATATATACTTGTGTATATAGGCATATATACACAAGAATACTTCAAAATGTTTGTGGAAAAAATATCATTTAAAAGACATATTTAGTCATGGACAATTTAAAAATTCATGCAGTTTCTCATGGCATGTTCTTCCACAGACTTTTTGAAGATTTCTCATGTCAATATGTTTACATGTACTCAAATATAAAATACATATATGTGTGTATATGTATATGAAACACTGAATTAGAAATGCCCTCTTTTTCTTAATAAAAAAAAAACTCAAGGCTTAATCTAATTCTATTGAAGACTTAAAACAATGCAAAGTTACAACAATTCTAACATGTAGAACAAAGAACCACTACAAAGCCCTGGTCAGGGCTCTTTGGGTTGGGTGAAACAGACAAGCACAGAAAGCAGCACTGACTAAGGCTGCAGTGGAATGCACTGAGCCATGTACCACAGTGACTCAGCCTGGCTGGGCAGGATCAAACACTTTAGGTGTTTCATGAACCAAAACAATATTTTTACCAGACTATTCATTCATTCTCTCTCTCTCTCTCTCTTTCTCTCTCTCTCTCTCTCTCTTCCTCTCTCCCTCCCTTCCTCCCACCCTCCCTCCTTTTTGACTAATCTTTACCATCATCCAATTTAGCTTCCTCTGTAAATCAGTAATCAACTGTTTTTGCTAGTAAACATACACTCCTTCTCTCCAACTCAACTGTTTCAAACTCCTAAATCCCCTCAGAAGGTGAACCAAGTCTACTTTGCAGAAAAACAGTAAGGAGGACAAAAGGTTCCTCAAGTTTCCAGTTACAAATTTAGACGCCTGTTCAAACCACCTTCTTCCTTGTACTTCTTCCAATGACTTCCTAAAAACTATTTATTTGAAAGGCAGAGCTATGTATAGTCATGGGACAGATCGTCTATCTACAGGTTCACTCCCCAGACGTTTGCAACAGCCAGGGCTAGGACAGGCTGAAGTCAGGAGCCATTAGCTTCTCTCCAGTGTTCAACCCCCACCAATTTCCCAGGTTCATTAGCAGGGATTTGGTTGGAAGTGAAATACTCAGGATTTGAACTTGTGCTCATAGGGGTTGCTGGTACTGCAGGCAGTGGCTCAACCCACTAGGCCACAATGCTATTCCACTTCCATTGATTTTTTTAAAATTTTATTTAACTTCTTTTTTATTATAATTATCATTTTATGATACAGTTCCATAGGCCCTGGGATTTCTCTTACCCCCTCCTTAAATCCCCTCCCCACCACCGAGTTCCCCTATATAATTACTATAGTATAACTTTTTAGAAACAGTCATATGTCCATCATTGTGGACGTGGACAATGGCAGAGAGTCCAGCATTCTATTGTGAGATATATTTAACAATGTCATTGGGAATCCATCTTTGACCTGGAAGCAGAGATGCATCCTGCATTGTATCCTCACATCTGGATATGTTAGTCTCCATTACACAGTTAGTATACATTCCCTAAAATGAAAAGCCACAATACAAAATCAACAATGGAAATAAAAATAGAAATTTTTAACTTTTCATAATTTTAATTGTATTCCATTTAAAATAAACCCACAATGAATTCAATATAGAATAGAAATATATTGAATTCAATATAAACCCTTCTTCCTTACAGTCTACATAATCTGTGACAGAGTCATTAGCAACAGAAAATGGTCTAGTACAACAACCACTATTTTGTTAAAGGTTTCAAAATGAAGGTTCTGTAAGGCCTATTCTGATGCTGTATACACAATACTCATCAATTTATAGTTACAACACAGAGGTATACCTTGCTCGATCTCTCCTCTTTGACTTTTGAAAAGTACCTCAAAGACAAATAACCACCGCTAATCATAGACTCTCTCTTCCACTGCTTTAGAGTCCCCCTCACAAGTGGGGACTCAGTCAGGTGTCAATACATATTCAAACAATCTATAAAGGAAAGTAGCTGCAGCTTTTGTTTCCCAACTCCCTCTTAAAATCTGACACTCTTGCATCATCACTCATATCTTTGTTTCTAACACACCCCTCCTGGGTTCCCACAACAGCCTTCCAGTTGCTTTATACACACACACCCTTAGCGTTCATCCAATCTACTCTTGATACCTAAACTGATCTTTCAAAAATACTAGAGGTGTTAGACCAGATGTCTCTTCAAACTTTGTGATTCTTCTTTTACACGACCTAGAAAGCCTCATCTTGTCTGGTTTCTACCTACCTCTTTATCTCAAACCATACCCCACCTGGCTTCCTCCTCACTTGCTGCTCTTTCACAAAACTGTCTTTCAAATTCTTCATATTTACTATTTTCCCTGCTACTAGAGACCTAGCAGCTAATTTCTTCATAGGAACTTCACTCCCTACTGGCCTGATTAGTTTACACTCATCCTCAGTTATTAGCAGAATCATTACTATTACTTCCATTGGGTATCATTACTGGACACCCTGGTCTTAGACTAAAATTTCTGGGTTTTATTACCTTGTCAAAACACAAAATATTGTTCTGTTCTGCATTTATCACATATAATTTAAATGGATTGTTATATAATGGACATTACTGTAAAATAAGGCAACGAGTCAGTGATTCTATTCTAGCATGGTGTCTGGCATATCCTAAATGTTCAGTCTATTCCTTTTTTTAATATTTATTTTTATTGGCAGATCTACAGAGAGAAGTAAAGATAGAGAGGAAGATCTTCTGGCTGATGGTTCACTCCCCAAGTAACTGCAATAGCTGGAGCTGAGCCATTAGAAAGCCAGTCGCCAGGAGCTTCTTCTGGGTCTACCACATGGGCACAGGATCTCAATGCTTTAGGCCATCCTTGACTGCTTTCCCAGGTCACAGGCAGAGAACTGGATGGGAACTGGGGCAGTCTGGAGATGAACTGTCTCCCATATGGGATCCTGGTGCACGCAAGGGGAGGATTTAGTCCCTAGGCTATTGCACAGGACCCAGTCTATTATTTTTATATACAGAGCAATGAGGATCATTCATTTTCTTTGGCTTACTCTAATACAAAGTTTTAAATCTTCAGGTATGCAAGTATGAGGAATCAGATAAGAGTGCACAAATAGAATGTGAATGTTATATGAATTTATGAATGTGTATGTAAGTAGTCGTTCCCTTTGTAGCCACTACCACTTCCTTGAATCACTGACCAACTGTATATTTAAAGCCAAAGTTCCAATTAAGAGAAATTAAGGGAAGTTCTTCTCTCCAGATTGGCAAAAAAAAAAAAGACTTTTCTAAGTGAATGAACAAAAACATATTATAATGCAAATAATTCTAAAGCATAGTGGGGGAAGCTTATTGGGATTATAAATTAAATATTCCATATTATAAAGCTATCTTTCAGAGAAACATTAAAAATTTTAAAAATAATCACAAGAAATACTGATTTAAATCAGATATAACTGCAACAAATATCATTACAAAGAGAATCTTTAGATAATTCTTAGTACCCACCAGTAATTCAATGATTTTGAATAATGTTCAATATAATCCAAATTCAAAATCAACAAATTAATTAAGTTTTCATGGAGTTTTCCATAGTAGAACCCAATTTTACACAGCAAGCAAATCAAACTAGAATGGAAGAAACCAAACTGTCTGAACGAGCTGGTAGTTAAAAGAGCTGTGTGGGAAGAGAGTGGCAGTGGAAAAGCATATGACAAGCAGAGCTGGAGCCGTATCACCACCCCTCTCAGCAATCAAGAATGTCTCTGGGCCTCTGTCTCCTGCAGGTAGAACTAGAACAAATCTTGAATGACATGTTAATTGACATTTTTATTACCATCTTTTATCATCCGAAGGCCTGGAGTACTATGTTCAGAAAGGTTGTGAGGCATCTGACACTTACTAGTGATTCTCTTCTAGGTATAGGAGTTTCATTGCCAACTGGGTATTAGCAACCCTGGATGCTTCCACAATATCAGCACATCCCAGTCTCAACTGCAAAGCTCAGTTATTTACAGTCTGGACCAATGGTAGGAATTTGTTCAATAAGCACTTATTGAGGTCCTGCTATGCACTGAAATATGAAGATGATTATTATAAGAGACCTGCTTTTGAAAAAACAAGGTCTAAAAGAAAACAAAGTTATAAACAATACAATGTTGCATGCTCATAGCATCTGATTCTAAATGTCAAATCAGAAAACATGTATCATGCCTTAAGCCTTACTGAAGTTAGTGATGCTTTAATTAAAAGAAAATGTTTCCAATAAACATGTCTCTTTTCAGATGATTACATTAAAATATATTATTTACATCTTCCTACACTGACATTCAAACAGCTTTTAAAATGTTGCCTTTCAAAAAAGCCAGGAATGTCAAATCAAGAACACAACAGACTGTCAGAAAATTATATCTTAATTTTACCCTCCGATGTTGTATATGCAATATATTTTCCTCATAAATTCTGGTCAACCTAGTTTTCTCAACAGCCAGAAGCACTCATTGCATTCCTTGCCTTCAGAATTTGCTGACTGAACTCCCATGGTTAGAATAACCATCCTACTCTATCCTCCTACTCACACCCTTAGCAGCCTTAGGTGACTTCTCCATTCCACAGCTTCTGAATCTATTTATTCATTCACATACATAGGGTTTTTTTTTTTTTTAAAAAAATGGGCACCTGTTACATACAGCCACTGTGCTTATTGAGGGATAAAAATAAGAATGATCTCAGAAGTTTAAACTGGGTGAGAAGTACTGCTGAGAAGGGTTATGAAAAAATATGCACAGGAGACAAGTATCAAGAGTAATCTAGAATCTGGAAAGATGATGTCACTGGAGCTAACTTGAAATGTTAGGTGAAAATTACTTAAGACTAAAAAGGAAATATCTGACAGGGCCAAAGGCGCAAGTGGAATCATCAAGTTAGTTGTGAATAATCAATGACACTGAGAATTAGGTCAATTAGACGGTGGCCAAATGTATGCATGGTCCAGGAGCAACTGAGAGTGATCTGGTTGCAGATTATGAACCAAGGGGACTTTATGGGAGATATGAACTCGATAAATATTCCTGAAACCAGTGTGGGGCTGAAATGGGAGGGAGTCTGATTTGGGGCTGAAAAATGAGTTAGGAGATTATTGCAGGATTCCAGGTAAGTAGTTATGACATTCCACACTAATGTAATAGCTACAGAATTAGAGAATAAAGAAGCACAAAGAAGTCCAAAAAGACTGAATCCCTGAAATTAGAAAGTTGATTAGATGAGGAGTTGCAATAGTGGTAGATATTAACCACAAAGGTAAGGACTGCAGAGTCATCCTCATTTTTAGGAAGAAAGCCCTAAATTTATGCTGGGTCACAATCCGTGAGAAGTGCCTATAGGATATGCAAAAAAAGGTATTTACTATATTTGTTAAGCACTTGAATCCAGATTTGGTAGAAAATGCTACTGTACTATAACATATTTGTATATAAACAAATATATATGCTGTAATGCATATTAACATATATGCATGTATATATGTATATGTGTGTGTATATATGGGAATCATTGATGCAAGAACATTTTTTAAACCATTATTCGAAATAGAATAGGAACTGCAGATATAATGGAGGATATAGAAATGGAGAAGGCTGACACTTGAGGGTCAGGAGCACACAAAATAGCAACATTTACAATAATCAACCCACATCAGAAAAAAAATTAAAAATTACACAAGGACAACCAAGGAAAAGCTAGAAAAAATTCTTTAGGCCTAATGAACACTACTTATTTTGTGCTATTTCAAATTAATGACTATTAAATCTTTCTCCAATGAGGTCAACATTGTGACATAGCAGGTTAACCTGATGCCTGTGATACCATCTGGGAGGCACTTCCAGCGCCTGCTGCTGCACTTCCAATCCAGCTCACTGCTAGCGCAGCTGAGAAAGCAGATAAGGCAATCATAAGTGCTCAGGGCCCTGAACCCACACAAGAAACTTGGTTGATGCTCCTAACTTCACTCAACAAAATTATGGCCATTGTGGTCATTTGGGCTTGGGGAGTGAACCAGCGATAGAAGCTTTTGCTCGCTTTCTCTCTCTCTCTGTCTCTCTCCCTTCACACCCCCATTCTGTGTAAATCTGCCTTTCAAATAAATACATCTTAAAAAATATTTTCCCAAAGCACATGATATACAGATATTTAACATATATACATACATGCATACATATGTTTTTAGTTGCACAATCTGCCAAACAAGCTATCCAGTTTTGCATCCTCCAGCTGAACTGTTTAAAAAATTGTATGTGGTTCTGCTAAAGACCTCACCTATACTATCTTTATAGAAAAAAGGAACTATAAATTCAACTGTTAATTAACTATATTTTCACTCAGTAATGACAACTGCATTTGAGGCCTCTGGAGATCCTAATTCCATCCTAATACTGAGGCTTCAACAATTATCAGACCCTAGTATCTTTGGAAAAACTAGTGTCATGCTTTCATTCCAGGGGCTAAATATTAAATTATTAGATTTGGTGTATGATACATAGATATCTAGAAAATGAACTATTCATCCCCATGAGAAAAGGGACTTTATTTTTTCAAACTACAATTAATATTTTCACGATGACCATGTAAAGTAGATTCTTCTTACAGATATTGCTATTATTAATGTTTTTTTCTTCCTTAGAAAGAGACAGAGAAAGAGGACACCTTCCTTCTATGGTTCACTCCTCAGACTGCTGCAATGGCTGGCACTGGGTCTCGTTGAAGCCAAGAGCTTCCTTCTGACCTTCCATGGGGGGGACAGGGACTCAGGTACTCTGGCTATCCTCTGCTGCTTCCCAGGTCATTGGCAGGCTGCTAGATCACACGTGGAGCAACAAAGACATGGCGCTGCAGGCAGCTGCTTTACTTGCCACACTACCATGGTGTCCTCTTATGCAGATTTTAATATCTAATGAAAATGAGACTTTTCACTTTAGTATCCCTTTAGTTCAAATGTTATGATACAAAAATGTATTTATTTTTCTCCAGGAGGGGGGAAAAGGTTAGAAGATTTAAGCTTAAATGTATTACAACACAGAAGTAGCTAAAGAAGATAAATCTATTCAGCTTTGTGAAATACAAAAGCAAAAAGACATTTGGTAACTTTTCTTTCATGGTCTTTCTGACCAGGACAGAATCTCTAAATGTGGATTCATAGCACCATGTATTTAAAGAAACCTTTATGTTGATTTATACATATATTAGATAATTCAGACAATGAGACTCATTTCCTCCAAAGCTACCTACATATATATACAGCATACATATATAAAACAAAACTTCAGTTAAAGATTTTCTCACTATTGTTGTCAAAAGCTGTGTCTGACAAAACTTTATATTATAATCCTCAAAACTTAAAAGTAAAAACATTCTTGAGCTTAAGAACATTCCTCAAAAATTGGGCCCGGCGCAGTGGCCTAGAGGCTAAAGTCCTTGCCTTGAACACCCCGGGATCCCATATGGGCACTGGTTCTAATCCCGGCAGCTCCACTTCCCATCCAGCTCCCTGCTTGTGGCCTGGGAAGGCAGTCAAGGACGGCCCAAAGCCTTGGGCCCCTGCACCCATGTGGGAGACCTGGAGGAAGTTCCTGGTTCCTGGCTTCGGATTGGTGCAGCACTGGTCGTTGCGGCTCACTTGGGGAGTGAACCATCAGACGGAACATCTTCCTCTCTGTCTCTCCTCTCTGTACATCTGACTTTGTAATAAAAATAAATCTTTAAAAAAAAAAAAGAACATTCCTCAAAAACTAGTAAAAAAAAATACCTCAAGGACAAAGATCTAAGTTCTAAACTAACCATACAGACCATGGAAAGTATAACAAATATTGCCCAAAAAGTCCATTAGTAGCTATTTCCATTATTAGTTTCTATGAATATAGATAATATGCATGTGTGCATTAAAATAAGCTAAATAAGACATCTAAATGAGAATGCAGATACCTTAATTGGTTTTCAACTTCCATACATCTCTATTTTAATATAATAGCAACTTTCAGATAATAATCACTTGATATAATGGTGAGTAGTAGAGAAAACATGTTAAATAATGTATAAATAATTAGCAAGGCATTATCTTCTACACTGCATAAAGATGTCTTTTTCAATCATTATGCTTCTTTAACATGGCTGATATTCTAATACAATGCATTAATTACTTACAAATTGCATGAAATTACTTCATATAACATTATTTTGCTATCTAAACTTCAGAGGAATTATCAAAATATTATTCTGAAATATTTTTAAATGAATTCCCACACATTCCTATCTTTAATGATAGTCTGCTCTTTTTGCAAGACCCAAAGCAGAATTATCATAAAGAGAATGTTCTATGAAGTTGTAGTTCATAATTATGGTTATCTGGAAAATGTTTTGAAATCTGAAATTCAATTTTGCTGCAAAAAATGCATTCCATTGAGATTGTATAAATGATAGAACCCCGCTCTCAGCAAGTACAATAGAATTTACCAGAGATTTTCAAGATTTTATAACTTGCTTGCATTGCTTACTGATAAGATATATTTTAAGACTATTAATTGCTTCACATTATAAGTCTTTTTAAAAAATTTTTGAAAGACAGAACGACAGAAAGAGAAATGGAGAGAGATTTTTCACCTGCTCCCCAATGGCCACAATATCCAGAGCTAGGCCAACAGAAGCCAGGAGTCAGTAACTCCAACTAGGTCTCCCACATGGGTGTCAAGAACTCAAGTACTTGACCCATCACCTGCTATATCCATGACAGGAAACTGGGTATAAGTAGGGGTTGGAGGAAGATCAACTTCAGGCATTCTGATGTGGTATGACGGCATCCCAAGCAGCAGCTAGCGTTACTGTGCTACAATGGCCAAACTGTTAACATAGGCAGCTGTCAGGTGCTTTCATGTGATAAAGCTGATTAATACAGGTCAATATGTGTTGCAACACCTATCAGCAATTACAGCATCTTTTAAAAACTAGTATGTGAGAGTACTTTACAGCTTCATGGCAAAATGAAAATAAACAGTTTAGCTTGGTGCTAATTTTTTGCTTTAAAGATTTACTTATTTTTTTATTGGAAAGGCAGATTTACAGAAAAGAGAGACAGAGAGGAAGATCTTCCATCCACTGGTTCACTACCCAAGTGGCAGCAATGACCAGAGTTGAGGTAATCTGAAACCAGGAGCAGCCAGGAGCTTCTTCTGGGTCTCCCACACAGGCAGGGTCCCAAAGCTTTAGGGCCATCCTCAACTTCCCATAGGCAGGGAACTGTATGGGAAGTGGAGCATCTGGGACATGAACCAGCACCCCTATGAGATACTGATGTATGTAAGGCAGGAACAATACCCACTAGACTACTGAGCAGGGCCCAATACTCACCTTTTCTTTCCACAAAAGTTGTAAAACAATCAGAACTAAGTTAACATTAGGTTATAAGGAAAATATTCTCTCAGTAACAGACCCTAAGAATCAAATCTAGTCCCCGAAAGAATGGTTTTACTGATTTTAGAGAAATAACCTATGTCATAAATACAGTTCAGAGTCATATTGGTAAGATGAGATAACGTGGCAGGGAAAGAAAATATGGGAAAAGGCTAAGATTAGATAACCTTGTGAGTGAAAAAAACAGCCAACAGCTAAGCCCTGTATATTTATGGGGTTACAGAGTGAGTCCAGAGTGAGAACACCCAGACAGCACTCAGAAGAGAGTGGAAAATGCCACTGACCATGCTCCTTTCAAGCTTTGTTGTCTGGGCTCTCTGAACAAATGTCACGAACAAGCAGTTAGAAGATACCCAGTGTGCCTAGCATTGAGGCATATCAGGTTAAACTACTACAGTTCAAGTCCCAAATGTTCCAGTTCCAATTCAGCTCCCTGATAACATATCTGTGAAAGTAGCAAAAAAATATTCCAAATACCTGAGACCCTGCACCCATGTGAGAGACCAAGATAGAGATTCAAGCTTCTAATGTCACCGTGACCCTGATCTGGCCAAAACAGGCATTTGGGAAGTGAATCGGTGGACTGAACATTCTCTCTTTCTCTTGTTTCTGTTTTTCTCTCCCTCCCCTTTCTCTCTCTCTCTCTTTCTCTCTCTCTCTCTCTCTCTCTCTCTCTCTCTCTCTCTCTCTCTCTCTAACTCTTCCAACTAAATAAATTACTTTTACAGAAATGTACCTCAGTCCCAGCATGATGCTTAGTGGCTAAAACCTCAACTTACAACCACTGGGATGCCATATGGGCACTGATTCATGTCCCAGCTACTCCACTTCCCATCCAGCTCCCTGCCTCAGAAAGTCAGTAGAGGATAGCCCTCAAAAAAACCTTGGGACCCCCACATGGGAGACCCAGAAGAAGCTCCTGGCTCCTAGCTTCAGATTGGCTTAGTTCTGGTCATTGTAGTCTCCTGGGGAGTGAACCAGAGGATGGAAGATCTTTCTCTGTGTAAATTTGCCTTTCCAAGAAAAATAAATAAATCTTAAAGAAAAAAAGTGTGTTTAGCTAGTTGGAATTTTCATTGCTACTATAAAATTAACTGATGTTAATGGGCTGGACTTTTCATCAAGTGATGAGCAGAAGGTCAAGCAAAATATATCAGGTACCCAGCAAAATTCCTAACACTTAAAAATACAGAATAAATGCTGGTATCCTCCCCCAATAGATGAGGGAAACAAATCACAATGCAGGTTGGTATACTTTTTAAATTGTTGTTGATTTAGGATGTAGAGAGGCACAGATACAGATCCACTGATTCACTCCCCCCCAGTGATAATAATAGCCAGTGGGAAAGAGCTAGGAGCCAGGAACCAGGAATTCAATACAGATTCACCCATGTAGATGGCAGAAACCCTACTACTTGAGCTTAGCATATATATTTCTAAAAGCATTAAAAGAACACTGAAGATTTGGAGACAGTATGCATGGGTTCTGGTTTATATTAATCTAGTTGTGATACACCTAAGGCAAATTAAACTTCAGGTCCAACTTTAAAATATACAACTTCTATTACAGGGGGAAAAATGGAAAATTTGTCTAACAACAGAAAAAGGTCCAGAAGATCAATTAGATGAAATGCAATGGATTGTTTTTAATCCACGGTACAACAACCAATTCCATTTTCCTATTACAAATACCACAGGCTAATAATATTACAGTAAGAATTCACACTTTAAATCTTTCTGAGAAGCATGATTTTAAAAATCATGCTCCCCACTTAACAAGATGAACAAATAATACTGCCCGAATGTATTTCTAGTACTCAAGTTAGTGTAGCACTACAGCTTAACGATGGATTTTCCATATACTACTTCCAGTGTAACATACTGCTTATTGACACGACATGCCTCTTGCTGCTGGTGAAAAGGAAATGCATCCTAGTTTAAAGAAAATCATCCCAGGATGACAAAAATAGGAATTAATGATGATGTCTTTTACTGTCCTTTCTCTGATAATGCCTCATGTTTCATCTTTCACTGCTCCTTTTTTATGCTTTTGTCACTAGCACTTGTGAATTTAGTACCAGGCATACACATTTATTAAGATGACTTCTGGTTAAAAGCACAACTCTGCACTGCAGTTCAGTGTGAGCCTTGCCTGTGTTCAACCCTGTCCATTAATGGTGTGAAAGAAATTAGAATCAAAGAGTAAGTCTCACACAGCATCTTAGAACAGGTAGACACCTTGTGTTTTTGCTTCCTAATATTTTCAATAGTTGTCTTTTTTCCCCTTCTTCCTCACCCACCCCTGCTTCAGCAATATAATAGAATGTCTCTGAGTTAAACCAGGAAGATACTGAAAAATCCCTTTGAAAATACACCTACACACAAGGGACTCTACTGTTACCCCCTCCTGGCCTTCCCCAGTCTACCTAGCCTCCTTCGCTCTATTTTTAATTGGAGTCTCTCATAGAGAACCTCATGGGCATATTTCAGGACAAGATGCTATTTATTTGGAGGGAGAAATACAAGAAGCAAAAGTAAAGTACAAGAATATTTCTACTGTCTCCACAAAGGAGGGAGCTACCATGGATGACTGAAAAGGGAATGCAGGCTCCCTGTGTAGAAGAGAGGGAGAAACCCAAAGTTAATACTCTCTGTAAATCACTTCACATTATGGTTGCAGGGATTTTTAGTAAAGTGAAACTTCACGCAATCCCATGATAATTTGCTGTCCTTATTTACACAGTAAGCGGCACACTCAGAATTAAAGTCCAAAAATCCTGAAATCCAAAGGTAACTGTTTTTTCATTACACGCTGCTGCACTGCACTCCCTGTCTTTATCTTGGAGAGCCTCCCCTATCCATCAACCCACAGGAAACTCAGTTAGCATATGTTGGTGAAGCTCTAGGTCCTCCCATAATCCAGCCTGATCTTCTGAATCAGCCTAATCTCCTGCCAAACCATGTCTTTGGAACTGAGGAAAAACCAGAAATTCATGTAAGGAAAAGATAAATGAAACATCACTTTCTTCTGGTTAAAAAATCAGTACAGTAGAAATACTCAGGGTTACACTATATGGTTTGGATTTAAATCCTGCTTGGGCTATGTTTTGTGAGTCAGTTTAGGATAGCTTCAAACTCTCAACCTAGGGTGAGGTGTGTAAAAAACCGTAATATCTGCCTCACCTCTGCACATGCTACTGTGAGAATCCAAATATTCACACTCACATTAAACATGAGTTTTGTGCATCTATAGACAAGGCATTAGAGTAAATAACTATGTAAAATACATACTATGAGATAAAGATTCAATAAATGTTGTTTATTTTCATTAACAATTATAATACAGCCTCAATCCCCATCCCTTGAACTCTATTTCATTTTTCTCTTCTCTCACTGTTTTGTCCCACCTTTCTTTATGAAGGTTTTTTATAAAAAATGAAAGAAATGAAGAAGATCAAATGAGATCTTCTCTGATTTCAGCCTCAGACAACGCAATCTTCAGCTCCTGTAATGTATTGGTTGATAATGTCTACTGACAGTTACTTGACGGAGTCTTCATTGAGAAAATCAGTCTTTGAAAAGCCTCCAGCACGTGCATGCACACCAGCACACACACACAAGCAGCACATAAGGTCATGAAAATCCCTCCAATTTGCACATAATTAAAATAATCATTAGATATTATTTTAGGAGAAAATTATTTACATTTACATGGAAATATATTTAAGAGAAGTAAACTTTTTGCCAAAAATGATTTTAACTATAAAGTATTTTCAATTCCATATAAAATTTGTCTAAACGGGCCCGGCGGCGTGGCCTAGCAGCTACAGTCCTCGCCTTGAAAGCCCCGGGATCCCATATGGGCACCAGTTCTGGTCCCGGCAGCTCCACTTCCCATCCAGCTCCCTGCTTGTGGCCTGGGAAAGCAGTCGAGGACTGCATTGGGACACTGCACCCACGTGGGAGACCCGGAACAGGTTCCTGGTTCCCGGCTTCGGATCGGCGCAGCACCGGCTGTTGCGGCTCACTTGGGGAGTGAATCATCGGACAGAAGATCTGCCTCTTTGTCTCTCTTCCTCTCTCTGTATATCTGACTTTGTAATAAAAATAAATCTTTAAAAAAAAATTTGTCTAAAAACTTGAGGTGAAGGTAGTTTAATTTTTTCCCAGTTCTACATAATGATATGATCAAAATCAGATTCAAGTAGTAACTTACAATCAAGGCTGCTAAAACTATTCAGGTATATTTTAATTGATATTTTGTAGTATGGTTTTGACATATTAACTCAGCAATTTTCTGTCTTTATTAGTGCCTATTTATATAAACTAAGAGGAAAGAAAGCACGGATAGCAGCTGTCTCAAGATAATGATTATGCACTGATAGCAGAAATGAATCTTAAGTCTAACGGATACTTCCAGAACTTTAACATTCTATGGCCTTTGGTAAGAATAAAAATTTCTCAAACATGTGATATGTTGGGCCTAATCCTACCAATCATGATATGATGAACCATACTTTTCTCTGGTTTAACAAATGCTCAAAGTTCCGCAGAGTATACTGAAAAGCTTAGAAAAAGCCATGACCTCTGGTGGTGTATCATTAAATCCCTCTGTATGTGTATCATCTGAATTTGCTCTTTGATCTAAGTTTTTAAGATGAACTGTACCCTAAAAAATACACTAATAATCCACTACTCGTGACAACATGAAACACTTGCATGGCAGCAAGCTGGGACACACCAGTCCACTACACAAAAGGCCAAAACATCAGTAAAAGAAGCTAATTCATAGAAGTTAATGCAGAGGTCTGAGATTACAAAAGTGCATTGTATAACAACATCACATGATCTGATACTTAATCCATGTAATGAAGAAAAGATTTTTGCAAACAAATGGACTAGCAGACAGCAGCCACAAGAAAAGAAGTGGGCCAAAAAAAGGGGAAGCGCTCAGAGGTGAGCAGTTGGATAATGCTCCTAAGTTGTATTTGTATATATATGCCCATACACTTGCTGTCTGTAGCCAGTTAACAGGTTTAGGATTCTGTCCCAAAACTCACCCAATCCCACCTAAAATGCATCACTCTCCACCACGCCTGAAAACAGCCAATGAAAAGGCATGATGGCCACTACTTGCAATGTGCCTTACCCCTTCTATCTAGACTGTCAAGCAGCAACCCACATTTTCCACTAGCTGCTGGAAGCCTCTGCAGTGAACACCAAAAGGAAAAGCAACAATCCTGCAAATCCTGTAAAGTGGAAGAGGTGTCCGGGCAAGTGGAAGTGGCAGGAACTGCAACCGGGAAGGACAGACAAACTGACAACAGGACACACAGACAGCACCAGCAGCAGACACCATCCATTACTTTCAGTCTCAGAAGAGGGAAAGCCTGCAGCACCAAAGACGACGCTCTTCCACTAGGGACAGGCAGCCGATTAACGATGGTTCTGCCTCCCTAGAGCCAGCAGGCTTAAAGTATTTGTTGTTTTGGGTGAGAAGGAACAGGAAATTCAGAAACCTGCTGCTCTTTATAGAATCAGGCCAGAACTGGCCTTCCTCTTGCACAGCCCTCCTCTATAATTAAAGGACAAGAAGGACTTTATTTCTCTTATTTTGTTGTGACCCAACAACCACATTTCGCCCCTCAGGCTGACAGTGGCACTGGCTGAGGACCCACAGCCTCCTTTCTCAGTCCCTCCCCTGTGAGGCACTGCTGCACTGAGGGGGAAATGGACATGAAGCCCTCCCAGCAGCATCCTTCCTCCCTCCAGGAGACTCTCCTAAGTGATGGGAGAGAGGCCATGCGGGGGGTGCTCTGTGCTGGCTGCCACTTCTGCGGCCTCCTGACTCCCTTCTGGCCATCAGCTAACTCCAGATGCAACAGGTTCTGCTTGGTTCTTCATGCCAGTCCCCTGCCCCCACATACACCTGCTGGCCTCAGCATGCGGCCTTGAAGAATGAGTCCCCAGGCATAGTGTCTAAATCCTCCAACTCTGTAATGGGAAACTTTCCTGAAAATATGCAGATTTCCCCCGGAAAGACAGGGTGAAGTCGATGAGGAAGCCCAATCTCTGCCAGTTCCTTGTAAGCAGTTTTGTCGGAGCAAGCAGCGGCATAGTGTCACACACTCCTGCACCACCAGCAACCAATGCCAACCCCTTGCATCTCCAGGAAAATGGGGCACCAGCCAGAGGTCTCCTGAAGCCTTGCTGGGCTCCACAGAAGGGCTGATGGGTACAAACGTTCAAACCCTCCCGGGCTGCTTCCTCCAGGAATACAGCAGGCCCCAGAGGGCTCCTGGTGCCTGGTAAAGACAAATCTCTCTTTTATGCAGGCCAGATTCCCCGCAGCTTCTCTCACCATTAGAAACTTTGTATTGCCCATGACATTACCTATGGGTAAGAAAATGTGTCTTCATTCAGGTATTCTCTGTGGAAGACTAGGAATGAAAGGTTAAAGAGAAGCTGGGGAGGCAGGTTACCAAAAATGGCAACTGCCCAGAAAAGACCCAACCTTGATCTTTGAAGTAAATGAATGAGTAGCAAGATGAACACTAAAACTGAGCATTCTAATTATATAAAGACAGGCACCCTTGGGCGGGCCAGCCCCAACCTGCCAAACTACTCCACAAGAGCAGAGGAGCTGTTCTCAGCACCTGGACACGCCACCCTCGCCTGGCCTCCTCAGCCGCTGCTGTCCCCCTCACCTGCTCCCTGCCCAAGGCCCTTCCACTTGTGCGGGTTCAGGTTCTCAGCTCCTGCACGAGGTGGCCCCTGTCCACCCCTAATCCTCCTGGGCACCCCCATCACAAGCCATCCTCTCCTGGCTGGCTCCTCGGTTCCGGCTCGGTGACACCCCTCCTTTCTCCACACCACCACCCCCAGCCCTGGCCTCACCCAGCTCAAACCCTGAGCCCCCTGACCCCCAGCCCCAAGGCGGGCGCCTCCACCCGAGCCCGGTACCGCGCCCACCCCTCCCCCACCCGGCCGGGAGCACTGGGCGAGTGAGTGGTGAATGGACGGAGGGAGGCACCGAGGCACGGATGGCTTACTTGAGCATGGCTTCTTCCTTCTCCTCCTCTTCCTTCTGCCGGTCCATCACTGCCATGATAATGTTCCTCTCCTCTTCGGTCAGGTGGCTCAGGTCGGGCAGGTCTTGCATCGGGGGAGGCACCGTAGGTGGGCGAGGACCGCGGGGCCCCACGGCCGAGGACATCTTGGTGGCCTGCCCGCCCCCTCCGCTGGCAGCTGGCTCTCACCTTTCGGATGCACGCCCAGCGGCAGCGCCCCTGCTTCCCCTCACAGCCGAGCCCTCCGGGCGGCGGCGGCGGCGGCGGCGGCGGTGGCAGTCAGGGGAGGAGGAGCGGCGGCGGTGGCGGCGGCGGAGGAGCTGGGGAGAGCCCGAGCCCAGGCTTTCATGGTTGTTTGCATCCACCCAGCCCCGGATGCTGTCTTTGTTTTGGTCGCCCTGGCGAGGCTCGGGGCCACCGGCCGCCTCCCGCAGCCGGGCCTGGGCGGCGGGGGCGGGCGGGCGAGCGTGGCGAGGGGGCGAGGACTGGTGCCCGGCTCAGGCGATCCGGGCGTCTCCGCTGGGCGCGCGGGGCGGAGGCGGGGCAGGGCCCGGGGTCGGGCCGGGGCCGGGGCCGGGGTGCGGGCAGCCGCCGCCGAGGCTGCTCCCGAGCTCAGCTGCTTCCAGTTTGGGGCTGCGAGAGGGAGAGGGAGAGTTTGGGTGTCAATTAGGCGGAGTCTCCCAGGCTTCGCTCCCGGGTGATGCTGCTGCTCTGGCAGACAGAGCTCCCAGCCGCCCAGTCCGGGAGCCGCTCCGCCCACTCGCACCCACCCGCCCACTCCCCAAGTCCAAGCCACGCGTGCCCCGGCCGCTCCCCCCACGCTCGCTAACGTGCACGCCACAGAGTGCTATCCCCAGGTACCCCTCACCCGTGAGTCATCCTCCCTCTCTAGGTCCCTAGTCTATGTCATCCTCCCCAGCCCTGTTTTTCCATGAGTTGCATTAATCATCATCATCTCATCATCCTCGCTATCGACTTCATCACAGAGCATTAATATTATTTGAGCTCCCACAATGTTCTGAACAGCAGGGTGGAACACCCTCTGGACACTTTTTTTTTTCTTTCATCCTGCCATCATGACTTACTGGTTTACTAGTCAAGTGTTGAGGGCCACAACAATGTGATTTTCTAGATAATTTTCATATACCATATATACATGCATATACGCACCCCAGAACATCCTGCATTTTGTAAGTACATTGTACTCCTCAATGCAGTGTCTTTCATGATCAATCTCTCTAGGACTGTTCTGCAGTGTATCCTAAGATGCCCCACAACACAGTGAACCACTAACCTGTCTTTAGGCGCTTTGGGTAGCCCCATCACAACACATAAATGTACTTCTCTGGTGCTTGCGAATGGATTATCTACTCTACATCCTCTAACGATTCTCACTGTTCCCATGCATTCATTTCTTAGCCTCCACAGTGACTTCTCAAGAAACCCTGATCCCAGATAAGAAAAACATTCAGCCATATCCTATTGCATTTAAGAAGCCTCTACTCACTGCCTTGTCCAATGAGGGCCATTACAGATGGGCTTCTCTTCCTGAGAAAAATAAACCCACAATATTGAAAAATAGGTGAGGGTATTGCATTGGAACCCTGCTAGCTGAATTTTGGTAAAAAATAATTATAAAAGAATCAATATTTGAATAGTTCAAACTGAATAATTTCCTTAGTAATGATGATGGAAGAAGGGCTGTTTCCCTCACTGGGAATTCTTCCTGTAGTTCTTAAGATAGTTAGAACTCAAAGTAGGTCTACAAATATATGCAACCAAGAACAATGCCTGAAATTGAGTGACAGTAATGCTTTCTAATCATTATTCTTTTTTACAGATTTATTTATTTTTATTTGAAAGACAGGTACAGAGATAGGAGAGATTTTCCATCCACCGATTCACTCCCCAAACGCGAAAAACAATTAGAGCTGAGTCTATCTGGAGCCAGGAACCTCCTCTAGGTCTTCCACTTGGGTGCAGGAGTGCAAGAACTAAGAAATCCCCCACTACTTTCCCAGGCCATAAGCAGGGATTTGGATGAGAAGAGGAGCAGCCAGGCTGGAACCATGCCCATATGGGATCATAGCATTGCAGACAGAGGCTTAGCCTGTTAAGCCACTTCACCAGCCTCATTATCATTATTTTTGTTTAAATGGCTTAACATTGCTCTAAGTTTGAGGTAGCCATGCCACTTAGGGGATGTCTACACTGACGTCTTTAATTAAGTAATGAATGAAACACCCCATTCAGTATTTTTTCGTCATTAAAAAGCAAAACTGACTTAATTCCCTCATTGCAACATATATTCAGGGAAAAGAAAACTGAATTGGTATTCTGGTTTCCCCATGACTATGAATTAAGCCAAACAAATGAACCTGTCTGAATCAGTTTCCTTATGTGTAAACAGTATACCGTATGATCCAGCAATAGCACTCCTAGGAATATATCCAGAACACTTGTTCTATGAGAAACCAACATGTACTCCTATGTTCATAGCAGCACAATCAGTAATTGCAAAAACATGGAAACAACCAAAATGCCCATCAAAAGAGGATTGGATAAGAAAGCTATGGTTCATCTACTCCATGGAATACTACTCAGCTATTAAAAAAAACAAAATGCAGTTCTTTGTGGCCAAATGGGCCAAACTGGAAACCATAATGCTAAGGGAAATGAGCCAATCCCAAAAGGTTAAATACCACATGTTTGCCTTAATTTAAGATGATATGATGTTATGTATAACATGTTATGTTTTGAATGTTATATGTTGTGTATAAACTAAAATTGAAGTATAGGTGAGGTGGTCACAGAAGGTGGCTGGGAACCCGCATTTACTTTTAACATATTGGTTACTCATTACTATGTCAATTAATTCCATAATGATGTAAATTTTTGCTGATGGTATGTTGGAGCTTTCAATTGACTGGGATGATACTCTGCTGGCTCTGTCATCAGACCAGAGAGGGTATACCTAAGAAACCGTTGAACTTGACGGGACAATAAGATGCTGGACTCTATGTTTGGTATACGCTTGCAATGGGGAAACCTCAACTGAACTTGAGCTGTGGTTATGCAATAAGGTGGAGGAATCCACCATGGTGGGAGGGTTTGGGGAGGGGTGGGGAGAACCCAAGTATCTATGTAACTGTGTCACATAATACAATGTAATTACTGAAGTTAAATAATAAATAATTAAAAAAAAAAGAAGTATTAAATACAAAGACATTTGAAATGTATAAAAATGTGCTCAGCACTTGGTACTTCTTTCTTTTTATTTCTTGCTTTTTCAAAGATATGTTGTTTCATGACTCTCTGATTTCACAGAGGAGAACAGGAACACAGATGACGTGCCCACCTTGGAGGGCCTCTCTGCTTCACAGTCAATATGGTAATGCAAAAACACAACCAAGACTTGTCCTCAAGAAGTTTACAGTCAAGTTAGTTCATATGGAATACCTCAAAAACAGCAAATGAAGTCATTATAAAGCCTCAGTTGGCATTAGAATTAGCAGAGTAAAGCTCCTGAAGGCAAGGATCCAATGAACACTAGTGCTTTAATTTGTTTCAGTTGCCATAAGAAAAAAAAAAACACACAGAAAGAGTAGCTTAGATAACAGAAATTTAATTTTTAAGAGTACTGGAGACTGTAAACCCGAGGTTTCGGTATCAACAGTTTTTTCCCCACCCGAGCCTCCCTGGTTGGCTTTCAAGATGACTTGTGGTTGTGTTCTTGCCTGGCCTTTCCTGTGGGAGAGGTGGCTCCCTTACAAGGGCCAGTGTCCCCCTTACAAAGACTAGTGGCTCTCTTACAAAGACACCAGTTTATTAGACCAGCGCTTCATCATTATGACAAAGTTCAACCCTGGCTTCCACTGCCATGGCTTTACAGCCATGTTGTAAGGTACTGTGGACAACAGTTCTAATGTAGCAATTTGGAGAGAAACATGACTCAGTCTATAATTAATCATTTCCATGTATTAGGATCACTTTGGGAGATGGTAATTAATGTGCATTTCTTGATGACTTGATGAAATGAAGTCTGTTTATCCATCATTTTCAGGATCACAGGTACTTCTGTAGGCTGTACATGTACATGTGAAATCTGTGAGTGCCTAACTGAATAAAGAATGAATAACTAATAGAATACCAGATGCCTTGGTGCAAACCTGCAGACACCTTTCCCTGGGATTAGGTGTTTTCCCTTAATCAGGTAACTCACTCTTTTATGAAAGGGCTAAAGATCAGTTTTAAAGTCCAAATATAGTGTTTCTATAAATTTAGCCACAGAAAATCAGAGCCTGCCTGCACTTTGATAAGCAAGGGAACATCCTGAAATGTGTCACACAGATGACCAATTACTACAGATACTCTACAAAAAAAAAAAAATGTGAAGTTGTTGGTTTTTTTTTTTTAAGATTTATTCATTTTATTACAGCCAGATATACACAGAGCAGGAGAGAACGGGCCGGTGAGTGCCGATCTGAAGCCGGGAACCTGGAACCTCTTCCGGGTCTCCCACGCAGGTGCAGTGTCCCAATGCATTGGGCTGTCCTCCACTGCTTTCCCAGGCCACAAGCAGGGAGCTGGATGGGAAGTGGAGCTGCCAGGATTAGAACCGGCGCCCATATGGGATCCCGGGGCTTTCAAGGTGAGGACTTTAGCCGCTAGGCCACGCCGCCGGGCCCGACAATCTTTACATAGTTAATTACGGTAAAAAAAAAAGGTTCGGGGGCACAGGGAAGTGGGTAACAGTATTATGTCCATATTGCTTCCATCATGTATCTGAGGTAAAGGGGGATATTGAGGGATAAGCCCCACCCAGTTTCCCACCCACCCCAAGTCCCGGATGTGGGGCACGCTCCGAGATCCTTGCTCAAATTGTCTTAATAGTTCTCCAGTTATGAATCGCTGCCAGTTTCACTCGATGAGGTTGTCTACTGATTGACACAGTCCATCATAGAGTCCTCATTTGCCCAGTATTTCGCTGCCAACAGAGCAAGTCAATCAACCACCTCAGCTATATGTTGGCAGCGAAAAAAATGTGAAGTTGTAAAACTAGACACAAGACTTCCATCCAAAAAAATCATAAGCAATCTTAGCAAATAAAAGTACTAGGAAGCAAATATTTCCCATAGCAAACAAATTAATTTTGTTTGTTTTGGTCTGGCATTTTCTAAACATATTGGAGCATGTAAGTGTGGTCTGTCATGTGGAAAGCATTCGCTTTATATATATATATATATATATATATATATATATATATATATATATATATGCTTATATAATCTTAATTTATTTTTTATTATCATTTTAAGATACAGTTCCATGGGCTCCTGGTATTTCCCTTATCCCAGTCCCACTTCCTCCCCCCACCTAATTCCTCTATATCATTACTAAAGTGTTGTTCTTCATACATAGTCATATGTCCATCATTGAGGGCATGGACAATGGCAGAGAGTCCAGCATCCTATTGTCAAGACATAGTAAATAGTTTCATTGTAAGTCTATCTTTGTCTGAAAGTAGAAACGCATACTACATTGTATCCTTACATCTGCATATGTTAGTCTCCATTTCACAGCTACTGTACATCCCCTCAAATGAAAAGTCATAATACAAAATCAATAGGAAGAAATTTACAATGCCATGAAGTTAAATAACATGTTACTAAATATGCCAGTCTCCATTACACAGCTACTAAACATCTCCTTAAATGAAGAGTCACAAAGGAAAATCAACATCAGGAAGAAAAAAGAAATTAACAACACCATGAAGTTAGGGAGAATCCTGTTTTTCACTTCTAGTAACTAAGCAGCATTAAACCTCTAATGTAATTTTTTTTCAAGACTCATTTATTTTTATTGGAAATGCAGATATACAGAGAGGAGAGACAGAGAGGAAGATCTTCTGTCCGGTGGTTCACTCCCCAAGTGGCTGCAATGGATGGAGCTGAGCCAATCTGAAGCCAGGAGCCTTAACCGCTATGCTATGTCACTGGGCTCTAATGTAATTCTTCTTGGCCAACCAATGAAATCCATGGGAAAAACATCTTAAGTCTCTATTCACAACATATGTAGCAAAGGCTCTTAAGGTCAACTCTTGGGCACAGTAGCCTAAAAACTAAAGTCTTCACCTTAAACGTGCCAGGATCCCATATGGGTGCCAGTTCTAATCCCGGCAGCTCCACTTCCAATCCAGCTCCCTGCTTGTGGCCTGGGAAAGCAGTCGAGGACAGCCCAAAGCCTTGGGACCCTGCACCCATGTGGGAGACCCGGATGAGGCTCTGAGCTCCTGGTGTCCAGCATCGTGGCCGCTTCAGGAGTGAATCATTGCATGAATGATCTTCTTCTCTGTCTCTCCTTCTCTCTGTATATCTGACTTTCTTGTAACAATAAAATAAATATTTTTTAAAAAAGAGTCAGCTCTTAACTTTATGCCTAGGATAATACTCAAACTATGATATAGATAAGATTTTTAACTTCCTTCTCCACTGGTACTCTAATATTCATTTCTCAAAATGAAATTGGGCACTACTGTTAACTTACTGTAACTTAATAACAGAAGTTTGTAGCTTCTGAGTAGAAAATCATTCTGCCATTTGATAGCTGCAGAGTGTTGAGTACGCTTTCCTCAAAATTTTCTTGAAACTGTTAATGTGGCCTCATTTGGAAAGGGTTCCTCGCAAGTGAAATGAGTTAAAACAAGGACAGATTTGGTTAAAGGAGTGCCCTAATCCAATGATTTATGTCTTTAATTTAAAGATTTATTTATTTGAAAGAGAGAGGAAGAGAAAGAAAAAAAAGACACAAAGAGAGAGTGGAAGATGTACCCCTGCCAGCTCATTCAACCGAGGGCTTCAACAGCCTGGGCTGGGGCAGGCTTAAGCCAGGGAGTCTCCCATGTGGATGGAAGGAAGCCAAGTTTTTTAGTCTTCTTCCACTATGTTCCAGGTGCATTAACAGGGAATAATATCAAAAGTGGAGAAAAAAAATAGTGAGGGATCAGCTGGAACTTGAAGCGGCACTTTGATGTGGGACGCTGATGTCAGAGGCTACAGTTTTCTGTGCTGTGTATGGAGAAGGAAGACAAACAGTGATCATCAGATATGAAGACAGAGAAACCAATGCAAGAAGATCATGTGAAAACAGGTAGAGTGTGATTATGCTGCCACAAGCCAAAGAATGTCAGAAGCCACAAGAAACTAGAAAAGGCAAGGATAGACATTTTAGAGAGATCAGGGCCTGTTGACACCTTGGTTTTAACTTCTACCATCTGAAACTGTAAGACAATTAACAATTATTGTTTAAAATACACAATTTTGCATATGTTATTATAGCAGCCACGAGAAATAGTCATGTGCATTTGAGACTTATTTTTCCTGTCTATGGAAATGTCAATGCTTGCCTTCCAGAGTTTTAGCAAGGATAAAAGTTTGTGAAAATACACATACTGATTGGCACATATGGAGAATCCTGATCATTCATTTTCAGTATGTACTTATAGAGAGTCTATCTGTTGGGTACTAAGGATGTGGTAAACAAAAAAAACTAGAAGATAATGGTCCTAGAGTAGACTGAGCAAGCATGAACGTGAAGACAAATGCCTGATGTTTTGTGAAGTCTTGTTGGAACACACTCACACTCATGAGCCTAAGCAGTATCTGTAGCTCTGTGATTCAGTGGTAAAACTGAACAGATACAAGAAAGATCATATTTTGCAAAATGCATAAAATATTGGCTACACTTTTACAGTAAAAGGTTTGCTGACGTATGAGATCTAGAGTCCTACAATGCAGTTGGAAAATATAGCCATAGTAAACAAACACACAAGAATTTTTAGTGTGTAATCATTTCCTATATAGAATAACTTAAAGAGCAAGTGTGGGAAGGTAGGAAGCCATGAAAGTGCCAAGAAGGGTTTTTGGGAGTGGGAGATAAGAAGCAGCCAGCCTAAAAGTTCAGCACTGTGTCCTAAGGAGGGGAAATTACCAGACGCAAGGCTCAAGTTAGGGAAGGGCAATGTCATGGAGAACTTAGGTAAAAGGTGGGGAAGTTTCATTGTATAGAGAGGTGAAGATGTCAGGAGATAAACTGACATATGGCCTAGTTATCCAGGATAATGCTTTTTTCTGGTTTTGCAATGGGAAACCCTGAAGAGTTTGAGCTGGGAGTTAAATGGGAGACGCTTTATGTTTTTGTAAAGATAGTTTGGCTGTAGGTGGCAAGAGAACGTACAATAGCCAGGGAGAGTAACACAGCAAGTTTCATTAGGAGAAATTGAAGTGGGCTGGGTTGGTGTGATATAATGTGACAGCAGAACAGAGGACACATTCAAGAGTGTCCACATTTGAGATGTACGGTGAGTTGGGGAATGTGGGTCCATACACTTCTATGGGATTCGTGTGTCAGGTGGGGAACAGGGAAAGGACAGGTAGCATGGCGGGCACATCTAGAACCTTTGTTCTTTTACCAGAGTGCCCTCATGAGACTGACATCATCTGTAAAATCTGTGTGACAATCCCATATTTACCATTGTAATGCCCAGTAAAGGGAGGGCAATCTGGAAGACTTTCTCAAGAGCCTCCACCTTCTGGATGGAAGCAGACAAATGTGGGTTCCAAGAAGGCCATGATGTGCAAGGCTATCCAAGAGCATCTGGAAAATAACTGGGCCCTGGGAAGCCCCTGCCTCATACAAGGGATAATGTGGGTTGTGTATTCACAAACAGAATCTCACTGAGTAAGGGACATGTTGCTGGGCAAAAAAGTGTAGATGCCACTCATGTTGGTGCCTTTGATCACTGTAAGGAGACTATGGAAGCAGAACACCAGTCTTGAGGCATAAGAAGACCTACTTTTCTCAGGCTCTGGGCATTGTCACTTAAATTTCTGTTGATACTACTGAAATCCTAAGCAATATGCAGCTGATAAAAAACTGGATACAGACCGCAAGCCAGAAAATCCATACTGCTGAAAATGATAAACAATTTCCCCTCCTCTTTCAGGTTGATCACACAGCAGGTGTTTTTCAACAGCAGTGTCCAAAGTCCTTAAAGACTTGACATCTCAGAGGAAACTGAATTCTCACTTTCTGGAGGATGACTGCAGTGTTGCCAGTGTTAGTCTGCAGACTGGTTATCCGACTGCAGCATCAGTATCCCATTTTTGTCATCAGCAGAAACAAGCAGGTCCTGGTTTTGTCTGTGGAGACTGAGTACATGTTCCCACTTGCTGAAGAGATGGAAGCCTTTCTGGCTGATGCTTCTGCTTTGTAGCTGCTGTCACCACTGCTGCTCTTCCTGCTGCAGCCTAAACCAAAACTGAGGCCAAGGAAGAGTCAAAGGAGTCAGCTAACTGCCACAAGGCAACAAATTCCTTCAGCTATATTGGCAAAAAAAGGGTAAAGGCTTACATCGCTTTTAAACTTTTCAGTATGGCTTTTCTTATCATCATCACCATCATCCTTGAATCTCAAAAAGGAAAACAGATTCATGTAAAAATTTCTAATTGATCCTTCTGACCAAGGTATTTTTTTTCCTGAAGTTTAAAAAGATGGTGATTTTTCTTATGCAGATTGCGTCCATCAAAGAGTGGTCTAAAGACTTAATGGGCTTTTGTCACTCTCTTGACAATGAAAAAAGTCATGTTTCATTCATATATAATCAACAAGAATTTAAAAAGGTATGCATATTTCCATAAGAGTTAAGAATAGAAAATTAATTTCTATTTCAAAGAATAAACATGCAGAACATTTGTAATTTCAAGATTTTATATATATGTTATTAGTTGCTTTTAATTAAAAAATGAATTATCAATACCACATCATCAATACCCACTGAAATGTAATCTTGGCTACACCATAAGCTCTAATCCTTCAGGTTTGACTTACATTATATCCACCTCAATAATTTTCCCCACCATTTTTGTTAATGTCACCATATTTCAGAGTGACTTTTACATGTGATTATGTCTCGAGTTGATGGTTGAAGACCACCTGAGTTTGCACCCATTTTAATGGAATTATAATGAACAGTGGTTTTGTTCACTTCAAAATTTCCTACTTTGAAAATTAATTATATGATCACCCTATTTATACACATTTGCAGTAACTTGCAAAAATATAGTCTTTCTGGCTTCAAAGAACATTTGGCTCTCAAGAGATTTCACTGAAAGTGTTTGGCTTAAGTTGGATATCACATTTTGGCTCCAAGTCAGGCAAATACCTATTTTAATCTGATTTTTGGTAAGCTTCCACTATTGTCATTTATTTCATGAGGAATTCAGCATGTGGGAATGTTTTTGTCTTTGGACCTGAAGAGAAGGGACATTATCCTGTTCTCCTTTCGTGAGTCACACCAGGCTTGAGTGTACCTCCCCCCAACTGATTAATAATCTTAGTTATTCTTCCTTTGAATAATGTCCTTTCTGTATTCATCTCCTGGTTTACAACCATAGTGCACGGCCTCTTTGGCATTCTTCTGGGGCTGATCACCTTCCATATCAGCCAAACTTAGAATGGCAGTGTTTTAGAATAATTTCTCCACATTCTTTTCTTTTTCTTTTAAGATTTATTTATTTTATTACAATGTCAGATGTACAGAGAGAAGGAGAGACAGAGAGGAAGATATTCCGTCCGATGAGTCACTCCCCAAGTGACTGCAACGGCCAGTGCTGCACTGATCCGAAACCTCTTCCAGGTCTCCCACATGGGTGCAGGGTCCCAAGGCTTTCAGCCATCCTCGACTGCTTTCCCAGGCCACAAGCAGGGAGCTGGATGGGAAGTGGAGCTGCCAGGATTAGAACCAGCGCCCATATGGGTTCCTGGGGCATTCAAGACGAGGACTTTAGCCACTAGGCCACTGCACTGGGCCCCACATTCTGTTCTAATGTCCTTCTTTAGGATGAATAATTTCCTACACATTTTTTAGTTTTCATTTCCCTCAAGAGCAAGAGGTTCCATCTTAAATTCCTTTACTATTTACTGGATTTATAATTCTGGGAGTGTGTCTTGAGAGTTTATGCTAGGTGACCTGAAATGCCAGTGGCTTAGCCAATCACCCTGGTCTAGCTATGTGAGCGAAAACTTCCATTTATGCTCCATCTCCATGTGACAGAGGTTCTCAAATGAAACGATTTTAAAAGAAATATATTTTCCCATCAACAAAGCTAGAAACATCCTAAATGGAAATCAGATTTGAATAACAACTTCCGAGGCTACATTATTTTATGGGCTTTAAAATTTTAAGACACTAGAAAACCCTTTTACTAGACTTCACATATATTAATTATATTTCGCCTTGGTATCCAAGGAAATTTGATTCCAGGATGCTCTGTGGACACCAGAATTTGAGATTTTCAAGTCCCTAATGTGAAATATTGTTGTATATACATATACCTTATTTAAACCTTCCAACACGCTTTATATCATTTCTAGACTACTGATAATGATTAATATAATGTAAATGCAATGGAAATAGTTGTTATAGTCTGTGGGGGGTAAAGAGAAGAAAACAGTCTGAACATGTTCAGTACAGATGCATTTTTCCTTGAATATGTATTTTCAACCTGCAATGGGTTGAATCCACAGGCTTGAAATCCATAGAGATGGAGAGTTGAGTGTATACTCTTATTAAAATAATCTCTTATGTAAAAAGAGAGATCAACATTCAGATTTAGGTAAACAACTCTTCCTATGATTCCCTTACAACATTCCTAAAACACCTTCCTGGGAAGCCCTTTGACTATTTCGTTCTTTTCCACTCCAAAAGCTGAGAGAGGCAACCTAACTGACACAGGCCGGTGGAATTTCTGTGGATTTTGTCAATTCCAGTAACAACCCCTTCAGAAGTGAGGTTCTTAGATGCCAGCAGTTTCCAAAGGACAGCCTTGGTAGCTACTACTGTTTGTAAACACTCCACTTAAATGTTAGGTTCAGACAATGTGTGCTGGTATTAAGAGGCGGGGCCTTTAATAGGTGATTAGGCTATGTATACATCTGCCTTGTCAAAGCAACTGCGAATTTTAAGAGGCTTCATGCAGAATTCAATTAGCTTGCCCTCCTGCCTTCTGCCATGTAAGAACATGGTATTCTTCCTCTTCAGTGGGAAAAGAACACAGGTTACTTCCCTTTCCAATCTGCAGCTGTTAAGAGATGATTCCATAGGCCTGGCTTTCCCACAGAAATTATGAGAAGACGCCTAAATTATGGGAGTTGGGTCCATAAAGCTCACAGAAGGAACAAGAAGCCTGGAGGAATATAAGGCACAGAAATGAATAATTGCTTTATCTACACAAATAATACAAAATAAGAGTACTGTTCCATCTATAGCATTAAGGTATAAAGGACAGATAATAAATGGCTGAGGATAGCTACTCTAATAAAAATCAGAATTTCTTTCTCATTTTACTAGACTTGAATTAATTTCCATGTCTGGAATCCACTGGATACAAACAACCGCATCCTCACATCTAAACACCCTACAAATCATAGTATGTGTATAATATAAACAGCACAATGCCACAAGCTGGGTAGTTTCAAAGCTGAGAAGTTCAAGGTCAGGATTCCTGCACTGAATGTGTGGTGTCCTGTGAAGGTCTTCTTGCTGTGTTCTCACATGGCAGAAAGTAGAAGAGCAAGAGTGAACAAAGTCTATGTTCTTACATGGCAGAAGAGTGGGAAAAAATTAAGCCACTTCCATAAGCCCTTATTAGAAGGGCCATAATCCATTTATGAGGGAGAAACCTCAATAACTACCTACCTCCCAGAAGGTCCACCATTCAATACCACCACTTAATCACCTTGGTGACTAAGGGTTCAACACAAATTTTGGAAGGAGCACCACTTTCAAATTGTATGCTCAATACACCTTGTATATTGCATTCTACAATGTTTACTATACTTTCTAATGTCTAATCCAGATCAAATTTTACTTTCTCTGGCAGTATATCAAATGAGGAAATGTTCTGACTAGACAGGTTTTCTCATCTGACACACCTGTATTTACTTATGTGATCATTCTTCCTTATATTCTGTGATATTAGACAACTCAGAGCTCCTGAGCTTCTTCAATGAGTCAAGCTGATGAAGTTGACAGATCTCTCTAAGTTGGTCATTCTCAGGAAAAGGAAGAAAAACAGTCTTTGAGAACGAAACTACAATTTACTTATTTTTTTTAAAGATTTATTTATTTTTACTACAAAGTCAGATATACCAAGAGGAGGAGAGACAGAGAGGAAGATATTCCGTCCGATGACTCACTCCCCAAGTGGCGCAATGGCCAATGCTATGCCGATCCGAAGCCAGGAGCCAGGAACCTCCTCCGGGTCTCCCACATGGGTGCAGGGTCCCAAAGCCTTGGGCCGTCACTGACTGCCTTCCCAGGCCACAAGCAGGGAGCTGGATGGGAAGTGGAGCTGCCAGGATTAGAACTGGCACCCATATGGGATCCTGGCATGTTCAGGGCGAGGACTTTAGCCACTAGGCCACTGTGCCGGGCCCAACAATTTACTTATGATTGATTTAGTCTGTCATATAAGCTAGTTATATTTGTTTCAACAGTTCCATTTGTGTGTCTTAGCCCAGGGTCCCTCCTAAGCATTTAATTTTACATTTCATAGGTCAAAAACAATAACCTAATATTGGTCTCTAGTCCCCAAATACATACTGTAGCCAGGTTACCATATCACATACTCTTATATTCCAGCTTAAAACTTCTATTTCAATGTATCCTTCCTTATTCTGTGATCCACAATGTTACAAAAAGAAAATGTTACAGCTTCTCTCTCTCTCTTTTGATTTTACCATCATAAGGAGTCCCTCCCCTCCCTTTCTCCTGATTTGCAAAATATGACTCATATTTCAATAGTTTTTAATTAATAACTTTTATCAATACTATTTTATTGGTAATATTTCCTAAGGTGAGATTTCAGTTAAATATGCTATGATATCAGAATTTACAATGTATATCCTTTAGGATAAATAAATTCCCTCAGGTTGACTCATACTCCAATTATAAAAACACATTCTATAGAATATTTACTATGTCAAGGAACTTTCTCATACTAACTATATGTCAGACTGCAATACCATTTTCCTGGTAACGTACTTGAAACGAAGAAATGAAAAATATACTAGAATTTGTCCAAACATTAGTTTCTCAGAAAAAGAACGCATGGTGTCCTCTTTCCTTTATTTGCAAGAAAATAGATTTAGGGCCTGGCACAGTAGCCTAGTGGCTAAAGTCCTTGCCTTATGGGCGCCGGTTCTAATCCCATCAGGCTCCCAGTTCCTATCCAGCTTCCCATCTGGCTCCCAGCTTGTAGCCTGGGAAAGTGGTTGAGGATTCCCAAAACCTTGGGAATCTGTGGTCACGTAGGAGACCTGGAAGAGGCTCCTGGCTCCTGGCTTCAGATCTGCATAGCTCCAGCCATTGTGGCTGCTTGTGGAGTGAATCAATAGACAGAAGATCTTCCTCTTTGTCTCTCTTCCTCTCTCTATGTATTTGACTTTAAAAAAATTCGTTTTTCGGGCCCAGCGGCGTGGCCTAGCGGCTAAAGTCCTCGCCTTGAAAGCCCCGGGATCCCATATGGGCGCCGGTTCTAATCCCGGCAGCTCCACTTCCCATCCAGCTCCCTGCTTGTGGCCTGGAAAAGCAGTTGAGGACGGCCCAATGCATTGGGACACTGCACCCGCGTGGGAGACCCGGAAGAGGTTCCAGGTTCCCGGCTTCAGATCGGCGCGCATCGGCCCGTTGCGGCTCACTTGGGGAGTGAATCATCGGACGGAAGATCTTCCTCTCTGTCTCTCCTCTGTATATATCTGGCTGTAATAAAATGAATAAATCTTTAAAAAAAAAAAAATTCGTTTTTCCATATAAGGAGATAAATCTTCCTGCTATCTTTCAAATATTTTCTAGGAACTCTAGGGAATATCAAATTTTAATGCCAAGGTGGATAAAGAGGTCGCTCCCCCCATTTGTTAATTCTCAAAAAGAGTGGAAAGCTGGCCACCAAGTGTTATAAAATGGAATTAATTTCATAAAGGTCAAATTAATCTGAATCACTGAAAATTAAAACCATACCCTATACTGATCAGGTTTGTACAAGAACATTAGTTGTGCTTCTTAGATGTTACTAGTCACTGTAACAAACAACCCTTGCACTGATTGAGTCAATATTCCCTGGGTCCCTATGCTGTCCTTGGGCAGATCACACACGGTAGTAGTCAACAGAAAGATGAAAAACTACATTTGTGACTTGCAGTTTCAATCTGACACATAAACAGCATGAAGTTGACCCTTCCATCCACACAACAAGAAAAAGGCAAAGTAAACTTAAAAATGACTCTTCTTAGATCTCACAGAGAACTGAGTTCACAGGGCAAACTATACCCTGAGCCTTAGTGATGCAAATGAATCAAGAAAATCACAGCTAAGATGAGCATAGTAAGAGCAGAGCCAACAGGTATAGAAACTAATGTAAATATTTGTTATTATTATCATTATTATGTGTGTGTGTATCTGTGTGTGAAAACCTGGAGACAGACTGTTGACTGGAGTGACCATGAAAGACTCCTGGATGCTGACATCTTCGGAGGAATCTCACATTTCACAAATTTTACTTCTCAGAACCCCTTCAAATGATCACACTGAAATGGCAAGAAAAATTATCTTTAACCCTGATAGAGACAGAAGGAACCAGTCTGAAACATACACAGAGTGTTGTTCATTTAAAAAAAAATGTTACTCCAGGGCCCAGCGTGGTAACCTAGTGGCTAAAGTCCTCACCTTGAACGCTCCAGGATTCCATTTGAGCGCCAGTTCTAATCAAAGCAGCCCTGCTTCCCATCCAGCTCCCTGCTTGTGGTCTGGGAATGCAATCCAGGACAGCCCAAGGCCTTGGGACCCTGCACCCATGTGGAAGACCTGGAAGAGGCTCCTGGCTTTGGATCAACTCAGCTCTGGCTGTTGCGGTCACTTGGGGAGTGAATGATCAAACAGAAGATCTTCCTCTCCGTCTTTCCTCCACTCTATAGATATGACTTTCCAATAAAAATTAATAAATCTTTAAAAATTTTAATTTAAAAAATGCTACTCCAGGAAAAACATTTTATTTTCACATTATTCCTTCTGATGAGAAATTATTTTTTGAGTTACAGAACTTTTTATTTCATAAGGCGCTTTTATTAGCTTCTTATGATTAATTTTAGTTATTTATATAAGCTATCAATGAATTCTTTGAACCCTTTTAGCTTTATAGTCACCTTTCAAAGAGAAGGGTAAAAGGTAGAAAACACCCATTAAAGTCACAGCATAATGAAATACATCCAATGACAGACTGAGAGGCAATCATTAAACTATAGTGTATTTTCCCCACCCCAGGATTTATCACCAAATGCACAGAGTTTCCATATAACAAAAGCGTATTGCAATTGCAAGAGTCACAAGGCACATAGACTATTTAAAGTAGCATTCCTAGGTAAACCCAAAGATAAGAAAGGAAATAAAAGGAAGTATCCTGGAGAATATTTGAAACATCAGGGGCCACAGGAAGCACCTCCTACTGAGACTGACACAAAACTAAAGGCCTTCTCCTCTTAGTTTACTCTGGCTTTTGAGAAGAAGTTGCAAACATGCTAAAAGGCAAGAAAAAGTAGCCAGATGAAAGTGTCAGGTTTGAGATACGGTTTTTAATTACTATTGGAGAATTGAAAGAAAATACTAAGAAAAAAAAATCAGAGGGGATGCTAGACTCAAAAAGGGCTGCAGTTCATAAGAAAGTTGAACAAAAATCAGAATATCTGGGAACTCTGTGACAATTTGAAAAAACTGTAACATATGGATAAATACAAAGAGGAGTGAAGAATCAGATCAGAAGAAATATTTGAACTCATGACATCTGAGAAGATTTCTACTGAAATTTCCCAAAATAATGACAAATATCAAACCACAGATCTTAGAGGCTCAGAGAACAGCAAGAAGTACAAACAGCAAGATTGAAAACCCATACTGTCATATTCACAAATTGTAGAAAACAAAACAAATGAGAACAAGAATCAGGGAAGATTGCCCATCAGAAAACATGTAAGCATGAAGAAACAGAGGAAACTTCTCAAAATATAGAAAAATTGAGCCGGTTTAGAACATTATATCCACCACAATTATGCTTAAAATGTCAAGGAGAAACGAAAAACTTCCTAAACACTGAGAGAATCCCATTTTAAGGTTTATAGCAGTTGGTCATGTATAAATTAAAACTGAAATGTCAATGAAGTAGTTACAGGATGTGGTTAAGAACTTGCATTTTCTAACACATTGGTCACTGAGTAGCATGTCAGTTAACTTCATGATGTTATAAATTCTATGTTTCATCCTGTTGTTGAATTTGTGTTGTGGCTTTTCATTGGAGGGCATGATATTCTGCAGCTCTACTTTCAGATCAAGGATGGTCTGCCAATGAAACTGTTCAATTTATCTGGAAAATAAGATGCTGGACTCTGCATGGTCCATGCCTGCAATGATGGAATTATGACTGGTTATGAGCTGTAATGCTGTAATAATACAGAGGAAATCAATATGGGGTGAGGGCTTGGGGAGTGGTTGGGGGAATCCCAGAGCCTATGAAACTGTGTCATAAAATGAATTAATAATAATAATTAAAAAGAAAATTTGTGAGTCCAAAATTAGTATTTCCACTAAGAAACAAAAGGAATCAAATAGGATAAAAAACAATAAAAGGAAATCCTTTCTTATTACTATTACTACTACTACTATTATTATTATTATTATTATTTGACCCTAAAGATAGTTTTTCGAAGAACAATAATAACAATGTATTTGGTTACCATAGCTTATCGAGATTTATGATAACATTTTTTTTGAGATGGGAGGAAGAAATACCTCATTCTAAAGTACCTGTGCTTGAAATAGTACAGTGTTATTGAATCGCGGACTTGCGTTTATTATAAGGACATGTTGCAAGCTCTAGAGAAACGTCTATAAAATTGAAAAAATAAAGCATAAGCAGTGTCCTAAGAAGGGAGAGCAGATTGAAGCATATAAAAAATTCAATTAAAATCAGAAAAAAGCAGAAGTAAAACAGATCAAATACAAAAAGGAAAAATATAATAGGTAAAGATATAATTGAATCAATGATAATTTTAAGTGTCAATAGTCTAAATGTAAAAGCTAAAGGACAGAAAGCATTAAAATAGATTTTAAAAATCCCTATCAACACATTGTCTATTAAAAATGCATCTTAAATGTGGAGTCTCCAAAGATCTCTGTCAATACATTGCCTATAATAAATCTACCTTAAATAATGGATTCTCATACATTGACATAAAAGAGACTGAGAAATATATGCCATTCTACTACTGATTATAATTGATATAAGTATTAAATATAGAATAAATTTCAGACAAAGTATATTTCAGAACAAAGAACAATTCCATGGAATAAGATGAGCAGTATGCAATGATAAAGGGAAATTTTTTCCAAGAAGAGGTGTTTTTTCCTGGTTTACATAAGCTTCATAGCACAGCATGAAAAAAAAGCCTGAAAGAATAAATACATTATTATAGTTTGAGACTTCAACATTCTCCACCCCACCATCTTTCATTCAGTAATTAGCAGACCAATGAAGCACAATGCCAGTAAGGATATAGTTGACCTGACCAGCAGTATCATCTACTTGATAGAATTGGCAGTTATAGGCTAATCTTTCCAAAAACAGCAGAATGTAAATTCTTTTAAAGCACCAAAGACGCTACCTAGGATAATCCATTTTCTGGTACATAAGTCACCTTAAAGAATTCATGTGAATAGAAATAAAAGCAATGCTCTCAGATTATAATGTATTTAATCATAAGTAATAACAAGCTAGAAAACATCCAGATATTTGATGACTGAGTAACACACTTCCATTTAAAAAAAAAAAAGTATTTACTTTGAAAGGCAGAATGGCAAAGAGCAGAAGAGCCCTCTTCTAATTGTAGTTCACCACCCTAAATCAAATTCAATAGCAGATCATTCATCCTGGCCAGATAGGAATTATCTTAAGGATGTATGGATGGTTTGTCATTTGTAAATCAATAAACATAATACATTGATGAACAGAAAGAAGGATTAATCATTATGTGTTCATCCTAATGGAGAGGAAACATTTTGTAAAAACAACATCAATTTGTGATAAACAAAAGCACTAGAACAAATTAGATACTCAACACATGTAAAGACTATACATGACAAGTTCACAGCCAAGAGAGTATTGAATGAGGAAACATGAAGTATTTCTTCTAAGATCTGAAACCACACAATGATATCCACTCTCAACAGCTATCAATATAGTTATCATCATTCTCAATATAGTTATGGAAGCTTTATCATGAGCTGTTATGTTTTGTGAAATACTGAATCCCAAAAAGTCAATCACCTGCTATCTCTGACTTACGATAACTAATACATAGAGTATAAAAAATGTAAGGCTTATGAGAGAAGTTGATACCTTGAGTTTTGATTACTGTTTGTAACACTTGTCTATCCTCTTGCGGAAACGCATCCTGTCTGCCCATTACTTGCTGAATTCTCTAGTGGAGCATTAAGGGTGTATAAATCAAAATATGCAATCATAAAAATTAGAAAAAGAAGAAAGCAAGAAAGATGAAGGGCAGAAGAACCATTATGTTCTTGAAGTTGCACATATGAAATCCACAAAGGTGTCTCATTTACATACATACATGCATAGATATTAGGTAAGAAAAAGAAATAAAAGGTATACAAAAAAGAATATCAAAGTTGAATCACTGCTTTTCGAAGATCATGATTCCATGCATGGTGGGATCAAAAGACTCTACTAAGAGACTATCGGAATGCACAAGTGAATTCAGTAGTTTCAAGATTGAAAATTAATGGATAAAACTTGTTAGAATATTTATGCATCAAAGATGTATTGGGAAAGAACTTCTTAGAGTAATCCCATTTGCAAGAGCTACCACAATAAGTTAATACTATGGTAAAATTTTAACCAAGGATGTGAAAAACTTCCAAATGAAAATTACAAAGCATTAATGAAAGAAATGAAATTGAAGACACACAGCAAATTGAAAGATCTCAACGTTTGTGAATTAAAAGTATTAAAATTCTCAAATGGTCATACTAGTCAAAGTAACTTACAGATTGAATGCAACTGACATCAAAATACTTAACAGAATCAAAGAAAAAGCAATCCTGGGACTAACATTGTAGCACATTTCATTCACAACTTGCAATAATGTCACAGTTCCAAGTAAAGTACTGGCTGCTTTGCTTTCAATTCAGGTTCCCGTGAGCATGCCTTCAAAAGCAGTGGAAATAGGGCAATTACTTGGGTCTCTGTCACCCATCTGAGAAACCATCATGAAGTTCTTGGCTTCTGTGTTCAGTGTGACAGTATGACCCAGCCTAAGTTGTTATGGTCATTTTGGGGCATGAATCAATGGGTGGAATATTCTGTGTCCCTTTTTCTCTCTCTCTCTGCCAGTCTACCTTTTAAATAAATAAATAAAGAGACCTTTAGGGGTGAAGGGACAGTTCTAATTCACCTGGAAACAGCAAAGACCTGGAAGAGCTAACATAATACCTCACAACAAAAAGACAAGGACAACACAATACCTGATTTAAGAATATAATACAGCTCTTTTGTAACCAATACAGCATGTTACTGGCATAAAAAATAGATGTGTAAGCCAATAAAACAGAGTGGACACTTGAGAAATAAAACTATACATCTACAGCCAACTTATCTTTGACAATATATTAAGTGCCCTTCTTGGAAAAAAAACACAGTCGCTTCAGTGCACTGTATTGGGAAAATTGGATTTCCATGAGCAGTGGTTTAAGACAAGATCTCCACCTTACACCAATACAAAATCCACACAAAATGGATCAAAACTCTAAATAGAAGATATTAAATTAGGGTTTGGTGAGATGGTTCAGTGATTGTAACCTTGCCTTGCATGGGTCGGGACCCAGTATGAGTGCTGCTTCATGACCCAGCTGCTCCAGTTCCCATCAAGCTCCCTATTTGTGGCCTGGGCAAAATGTAGAGGAAGGCCCAAAGCCTTGGAACCTTGCATTCATGTGGGAGACCCAGATGGAGCTCCTGGCTTCAAATGGGCTCAGCTCTGGCCATTGCAGTCACTTGGGAAGTGAGCCAGTAGATGGATGATCTTTCTCTGTGTTTCTCCTTCTCTCTGTAATATCTACCTTTCCAATAAAACAAATAAATATGTAAAAAGAGATTAAACTAGTAGAGAAAAACATTGAGGGAAATTTATATGACATTGTGATACACACTGATTTTTTTTTTAAATAATAACCTCCAAAGCACAGATAATATTTCCAGGAATAGACAAATCGAATTCTATCAAACCATGGAACATCTGCTTGTAAAAGAATCAACAGAGTGAAGCGACAACTGAGAGAATGGGAAAAATATTTATAAATTGTTCATCTGTATAAGACTAATATTCAGAATATAAGCAAAAGACTCAATAACAATAAAACAAATAATTTGTTAAGAAATAAGCAAGTGATCTGAAGTGATATTTTTCTAAAGAAATACAAATAAGCCAAAAATGTGTAAAAACAATGCCCAGCATCAATATCCATCAGTGAGGCATCATCTCATTCATTTCAGAATGACTCTTATCAAAAAGTCAGTATCAGTAACAGATGCTAGTGCGGTTATGGAGAAAATAGAATCCCGGTACATTTTTAGGGGGAATGCAAATTACTAAAATCATTACAGGAAATGGTATGGAGTCTTCTCACACACAAAAAACAAAACAAAACAAAACAAAACAAAACAAAACAAAACTGAAACAGAGCTACCATGTTACCCAGATATCTCACGTGTGGGAATATATCCAAAGGAAACTACATCAAAGTATGAAAGAGATACTTCCACTCACATGTTAGTTGTTATCCATGGTATCAGATATGGAATCAAACTAGGTGTCCACTAATTACTGAGTAAAAAAAGAAAATGTGATTATGTATATGTGTCCCTCTCTCTCTGTCTCAGATATGATATGTTACATAATCAATGCAGTTCTTATGGGGTCAGCACCATGACTAAACCTTAATCCCTAGTCCCAGCGTCCCATACGGGCACTAGTTACTGTCCTGGCTGTTCTGCTTCTGATCCAGTGCCTTGCTTATGACTAAAGGCAGCACAGGGTGGCCTGAGTCCTTGGGTTCCAACACTCATGTGGGAGACCTGGAAGAAGCTCCTGGCTTTGAATAGGCTCAGTTCCTTCCATTGTAGGGCTTTGGGGAGTGAAACAGAAAATGGAAGATTTCTTTTTCTTTCTGTCTCTCTTTCTTTGGGTAACTCTTGCCTTTCAAATAAAAATAAATCTTTAAATAATCTTGTAACCAAAAAAATCATTTAAGCTTCATTAAAAACACAAAACAAATACATATTATGGACTTATCAAAAAATAATAAGCAAAAATTGTACCACAATACCAGAAAAGATCCTCTTAAATATAAACAAGATTGCAAGATAGAAAAAAGTACAGAACTTCAACAAACTAGAGAACAAATATCAAAATAGTGGAAGTAAGGCCTTATCTATTAATAATTGCATTAAATGTAGATGGATTAAATTCTCCAATTAGCAGACATATAGTGACCTAATGGATTCAACCACAACCCAAATATATCTGCTTATAAGTATCTTACTTCACTTCTAGATATGTGCACAGACCAAACTTAAAGGTTCAGATAAGATATCCCATATCAAAAATACAGGAATAATATTAATATGTCTATCAGTAAAATGGCAATAGAGGACACCATGTTGAGTGTAATAAGCCAGACCCAGAAAGACAAACTGCGTATGTTTTCTCTCTATGTGGGCGCTAAAAAACAGAGTTAAAAGGAAGGAAATTTCTGCATGTATCAGTATGCTGCACATTACAGTTAATCAAAGATGGTTTTATGTCTTTGTCAAACTAAAGCTTAATAATGTTAAACTACTGTAATTCATAGTTTAATGATCTGTGATTACTTCATAATTTACTATGTATGAGTGAAACGGTCATTTTTCCCATTCAGATGTTGTTTATAGCCTTTGTATTCTCACTGAACTAAGTTCCTTTTGATTTGTTATGCTTCTCATTCTGTGATGCATTTAACTTTTTTTACTGTAAGGTAAATTTAAAGTGTTATCTCAAAAAACTAAAAATAAAACAGTGAGAAAAGGAGAAGGAGAGAGGATGGGAGGTAGAGAGGTACAGAGATTATGTTCTTAGAATTATAACTACAAATCACACTGAATGTTAAAAATGATTTGAAAATTAAAATAAAATACAGGTCCCTAGCAGCTAAAGTTGTCGCCTTGAATGTGCCTTGTGGCCTGGGAAAGCAGTCACGGATGGCTCAAAGCTTTGGGACCCTGCACCTGTATGGGAGACCTGGAAGACACTCCTGGCTCCTGGCTTCGGATCGGCTCAGCTCTGGCTGTTGCAGTCGCTTGGGGAGTGTACCATCAGACGGAAGACCTTCCTCTTTATCTTTCCTCCTCTCTGTATATCTAACTTTCCAAAAAAAATCTTCAATAAACTAAAATACAGACAACAAAGTAAGTTTTTAATGATAAGCATTTGCACCAATGAATACGAAATAATGTTTGTAAATGTGTATACACCTGATATTGGAGCACCCAAAGACATGAAGCAAAATGGAGAGATAGACCTCAAAATGGTAATGGTAGAGGACTTCAAGACTTCATTTTCAGAAATGGACAAGTTGTCTAGACAAAGAATTGAATTTTCACAGTAACTTGCCCTCTAGATCAACTGACCAAATAGATATCTTCAGCAAATTACATTCAACAGCTGCAGTATATACAGTCTCATTAGCCTATGGAACATTCTCATGGCTAAATCATGTGGGAGGTCACAAAAAATAAGTCTCAGCAAATTAAAAAAAAATAGAAATCATATCAAGTATTTCTTTTTTTCAATGCAAAATTCTGAAATTGTAACAAAACTTTGAAAACTGTATAAATATATAAAAATTAAACTACTTATTCCTGAGAAACCAACAGATCATGGATGAAATTTAAACATTTCTCGAAATGAATGAAATAAGAAAAGTATGGTTCCTGAAAGAAAACAAATATTATTTTGTCCTTGACTTTTTTTATTAAAGAGTTATTTATTTTATTAAAAAAGGAAAATATTTACAGAGAGGAGAGACTGGTTCACTCCCCCAATGGCTGCAAAGGCTGGAGCTGAGCCCATCTGAGGCCAGAATCCTGGCACTTATTCTGAGTCTTCTATGTGGGTTCAGGGCCCCAAGGTTTTGGGACATCCTTTGCTGCATCCTCAAGTCATAATCAATGATCTAGATGGGAAGTAGAGCAGCCAGGACACAAACAGGCATCCATACGAATGCCAGCACTTTATAGCTAAAGCATTCACGAAATTCTTAAAGCTAAATAAAATGTAAAAATAAGCGATTAAAGGCCTGGTGTGATGGATCCCTTATGTGTTACTATACCTTCCGCTCCACTTTCTATCCAGTTCCCTGCTTGTGGCCTTGGAAAGCTGTCAAGGTGGCCCAAAGCTTTGGGACCCTGCATCCGCGTAGGTGACCCAGAGGAAGTTCCTGGCTCCTGGTTTCAAATCGGCTCAGCTCTGGCTGTTGAGGACACTTGGGGAGTGAACAAATGGGCAGAAGGTCTTTTCGTCTCTCCTCTCTGTGAACCTGTGTTTCCAATTTTTAAAAATTGAAAACATAAGCAATTAAAATGGAAAAATAATTTGAATAGACACCTCAGTGAATCAGTTGATTGATAACAAAAATATAATGATATGGCAAGCATAAGTTGTCAATAAGGAACTGGACACTAAAAAACAGTGAACTACACTACACAACTATTAGAAAAGTTAAATTCCTCCTAAGAAGGAATCAACCTGAGGGATATAAAGCACCATGAATTTTCATTTACTACTTGCAGGAAACCAAATGTTACAGACACTTATGGAGACAGTTTCAGCACTTTCTTTAAAACCTCATTCTAGTCTTATTGTACAATTTAGTGGCTGCCTTCTCTGTACTTACTCTGAAAACTTATGTCCACAATTTGCATGTGAATTTTTATAAGAACCTTTTTTCTAATCACCCCAAACTGCAAACTACCAAAATATCTTTCAATAGATGAATGGATGATCAAGCTATAATGCAGCCATACAACAGAATATCATGTGAATAAAACTAAATAAGTTACCAAATCATGAAAAGACATGGGTGAAATTTAAACACCCATAGCTAAATGAACACAAAAACTCGAGTCTTAAATGACTATATATTATGTGATTATAATGATGATATTTTACAGATTTAAAACGTTCTGGATGGTTCTGTAATGGTGGGCATGAGACATAATGTATTTGTTATTAACTGGAGAGCAATGAAGATAAATGAACCTTGACACAGATTGGTTAAAAAAATAGATCAAGGTAGTTAATATAACACTGCAAAAGGAAGGCAGATTGCGATAAGACAATCCATATTATAAATGCATGAAACAGCCTCACTGAAGACAGAGGGGCAGAAGGGGCTCATGTGAGTATCATTCAACACAACAGCATTTTTAAGTTGAAAAACCAAAAGGACTACACACAAACACTGCTCCCTCGTTTATGAAATTGTTTCTTACTGTGGAAGCATGAGTTTATCAATATGCAAGAAGAGGAAATAGAGTAATGCATGTAGTAATAGATTAAAACTGGATACATGATACATGTTCACCTTTATATAGATAATAAGCAGGGATGGGGAACATCCAACCTGCTTGTGCTGTGAGACCTGTGAAAATCATTTGGTTTGAGTCTGCCAGGGCAACAGGACAATTTTTTAAGAGTTGACAAACTTGTATAACCCATGAATGATGATATCAATGTCTAAATGGCCTATGGCAGAAAAAGAATTCCTTGCTTCTGATACATGATTACATATGAAAATGTTTTTATATAAGTTGTGTGTGTGTGTGTGGTGTGGGGGTGTATGTGTGTTGCGCGTGTGTAGTATGTGTGTGCACACATTATCAGTATGTAGGGCAGTACATATTTCCTTGGTTTTCAAGAGAGATCCTGAAACGAATGATTTCTATAGCGATGAGCATTCTGATGACCTAGTAGGAACAAGCACCACTAATATTCACATCTTGACTTTTGATATCATTCTTTAATAAGATGAAAGGAAAGCAAGGGACCTCAAGTGTGGGAGTGCTTAAAAACAATCACTACAACAAAAATCCACATTGTTGAGGATATGTCAACGGGGCATGAGGGCCACCAGGAAGAACTTCTAGTAGCAAAAGTTAGAATAATTTGAGGAACAAAATAAAGAACTATAGGATTCCTGTTAGCTTGGATTGCTGTAGAATTAGACTGAAGACTAATCAACAGATATGTTTTTTATGGCTCCAAATGCTGAGAAGTACAAGATCAGGCATTAACTTATTTGGCTTCTGGAAAGGGTCAGTTATCTGGCTCCTACACAGCATCTCTCTTGCTTCTCCTGTGCCTTTTTTTCCCTTCTCCTTATATGAGGGCAGTAATCTCATCATGGGAATTTTATTCTTGTGGTCTTGTCTTAACTTCAATACCTTCCAAAATCTTCTGCTCAAAATAAGGGGTTGGAGCTTAAATAAATAAATTGGGGTACATAAAATCATGCCAGCTACAAAAGGATAATAACCCAAAGTATAAATAAAATATCTGTGAGTTCATATTGATATAAATAAATGATTGAACAGACAAATTGCTGAAGGTGAAGAACAAATTTACTAAGGGAATGATGTGGAATGCTGTGAACATGATGACCCTTTAAAGAATGTAACGGTGGGAAATGGTGTTGAGGTTCCATTTAGGAATACATTATGAAAGAAAAGAAGTTTTAAGAGAACTTTAATGTGATATGATTTTTTATGTTAAAATGGAGTAAGTGCATTTGGGCATTCTGAATTGGAAATTGTGTGGAGAAGGAAAACAAAAAAATCAAACATTGGGAAGATGTGCTAACATTTCAGTAGCTGAGGTTATATTAAGCTTGGACTGTGTTTGAAGACCTTGATAGGTAACACTAAGGTCTAATGAAACTGCTTAATAAGTGAAGAATTATCTGAAACAGAGGCTACAGAGAAATCCTTTTGGAAGAAAGTTTGAGAGTTGATGTATGAAAAGAAAAAGAAGCATTGCTTTTGCAACCAGACACTTAGGTTCTACATATTCCTGAGACAAAGCAGTGTGAATAAGGACGGTGCAGTGCAATGGAAACTGGGAAGTAGGTAAGCAAAAGCAGAATAACAAGAGGGCATGGAGATGAGGAAGACACAACAGACTATATCCTGTTTTGCTTTTCCTCAATATTTAGTTATCTTGTTTTTTCTACACCAACTACGGACTTCAATTTTGTTCAGGATGACAATGCTTTCAGTTAAAAATAATTATCAGTCTTTTCTTGCCTTTTGGAGTTCCACCATGGCACAACCATTTTCAATGAGACATGAGAGTGTGTCTAACAAGAACACTTGTTTCCCTGAGGGGAAAATAAAACACACAATCTCTGCTTAGATCTCCTCTTTGTTTGTTTCATCTCTCTTTCCTTAGTATCCGGAAAGGGCATGGACATGATGCCTAGAGTGCAGCAACTGCTTTGCCACAGAATGGGGTTGATAGAAAGAGGCATCTTATTGATAACACTGGGTGCCCATTTTTGAACTTTCTTTTACATACCAGTAAAAGAAAATAATTAGTTTAACTATTATGGTGGGGTTTCTTTTACCACTCTACTTGACACAATGTAGAAAGTTATTCAGAGAGTTCAGATCTGAACAAATTAGGAAAGAATAGCATGTAAATTCTCAATCCAGGGTAACTGGATGAGAAACAAGTCTCTAGCCAAGGAAGGAAATATTTCTGAATATTTCTGATTAACTTTGCAGCTTAGAAATGGAGCTAAGGGCAGTGGGCATCATTAGGCAATTTCTCCTTAAGGTTGTAGAAGAGCCTGAAACTGCTTTGTATGTTGAGAGCTCAGGTTCACAGCTCACTCTTCTATAGTTAACTAGCACTTTTCAAGTCTCTTTGGATTAAGTATGTTATCTTTTGTTCATTTCCTTGCAGTGGTAAAGAACAGAAAGGCTCCTCAGCAGAAGAACTGAGAATCCTCCTTGCTGTGAATGAGAGTGTGGCTATTAGTCTGCATGCTTGCCTGTGTTAGATACAGGCTCCACCTCTGCCTGCTTCAGGTGTAGATTCTTCAAAGATGGGAAGTACAGAATGATAATTGAATTGGTTCCATATTCTCTTACACCTGAGCTCTATGGGCCGGCCCAGTAATAATTGTTCTCCCCTCTCTACCATTTCCTGATTGCAGCTTAGCAATCTGTGAATGTTTCTGTGAGGAAGAGGAACGTATACCAATAAAAGCCACACAGCTCTTATATCCTCCCACCAGTTACGTAAAATATATCGAAGAAGATTTTAATTATTTTGCAGTCTTACTTCACTTTGCTCAGGTTTGAAGTTGGTGCAAAAAAAGACACATATATACCACAATTATTAATAGCAATACATTAAAATGTGTGGAGTTCCTGCAATTTGTGTGGCATTATTCTAGCGAGCTGGTGGCATGTACATGAAACATACAAAAAGTATGTTGTTATGAGCTACATATATAGGCAAGTGACACATTATATATATACATGTATGTACAGAAGTGCATAAAATGCATAATGTGTCAGAAGTTGTGTATCTGAGAAAAATACTGTGAATAAAGAGAATGATTTTTTTAAAAAGAAGATTGGATAGTGCAATACTAAATAAAGTGATTGTAGAATAATAAGTCCTCCTGGGAAGATTGTACTTGAAGTTTTTTAAAAAGAGGAATGGGAGGCAGTCATGCAGATAATCAGCAGGATGCATTATGAATTTTCTGAGGAGCACATACTGGCTTTTTTCAACAATTCATTTGACCAGACCAATGCATTCACTCTGGAAAGAATATCCAAAGAGTTCATCTCTTTGCACCCAGTTACTGTGTAAAAATAATTTTCTATTGCATACTTGACACTGAAGATAGACACCACTGTAGAAATTAAAGACTAAATATATTATATACTTTTATCATGTGGCTATGTGTAATTATAAGACATAAAACATAAGAGCTATGAAAACAGAAAAGGTTTTTTACTGTGGAAAATATTCACACACATATGCATACATAAATTTTGCTTTTATATAGGACAAACTTTTTTCTATAAATATTCCCATTATTAAAAGTATATTATCATATGAATGGAAAGCATTAAATTATTGTTAATTCTATTAAGTAACTTCAGAAGTAAATTTGAAATGGTTATACTTTATTTGTAGCTGATCCAACAACTAAGCAAAGGGAATGCTTTTTTTGTGCAAGCATGGGTATAGCCATAAGCAAATCAGTGAGGCCCGTGGGACCATCAATTTCCAGGCTTTTCCCAATTTTCTATCTGTTTCTATTTATATCATAAACACATATACTATCTAATCAGATTAAGTTACTAAGTGATTTTTGATGATGATGATGATTGTGCTGGTAATAATGGTTATTATTTTTGACACTGTCTAAAATTGAAATGCTTTGATTCATTTGATATTAGCAAGTCCTTGAGGTGCATACTACTGTTTCCTTATTTTTCAACTAAAGTAATTTAAGCGTAAATATGCTAAGTTACTTACTCACCTGACACAGCTGGTAAATAGCAAAAGCAATATGAAAACCTAGATCCGTCTGATAATATTAATTTTATTCTCACGAAGGAAAAACACACAGAGTTGGGATCAGATCTGTGGTGCGAAGGGTTAAGCCTCTGCTTGCAAGACACATACCATATCTCATGGAAGTTTAAGTCCTGGTTGCTATAGTTCCTACCCAACTTCCCACTAAGACACCTGGGAAGATATAGATGGACAGGTTAGCAGCTAGGCAGAGATCAAGGAGTCTCTCCCGAATTATCTGGAGATGAATCTCAGAGGAAGTGAGAAGAATCAAGCAATTGATGTCTGTGAGAAATGGCTGTACATGTGAGAGTTCCCTTCTGGGATTTATATTCTGTTCCATTTATCTTCTCTGTCTCTGTATCAGTACCAGACTGTTTTGCTGATCACTGGCCTACAGTGTATCTTGAGGTCTGCATGAAGAACCAAATGGAACTCAGTCAAGAGACTTAGAACTCATAAGAGAATTTCAAATGAATAAATATAAAGAAACAAATAAATCTTTTCACAAAAGGCAAAGTAAAAGCATATTTATGAAATCAATGATCCCTTATAATGCTTTCAGTAAATCTTGATGGCAAGCTAGAATTAGCCATTTCAGAGCTAATTTGTGCACTACAAGAGAAAGAGCAGAGAGATGAAGAATCCTTGAGTTTCAGAATCATTCAAGAACAACGAAGGCCTTGGTGCCAGCATCTCCTTCAGAAGGTTAGTTTAGGATTGCCCAGGGTTCTCTCCTCCTCATGTTCCCTCCACTGAAAGCAAGGCAAGCACCTCTCCCTCTCCCGTTTGTAAGTCTCCATGTCTTTATTTCAGATTAATGTTGTAACAAATTACCAAAGAGTGGGTGAAACAGATGAAGCACACCCCTGTAGAGTTCTAAAGGTCACAGCTCTAAAGGGAGTTGTCCCTGGCTAAACTCAAGATGTGAGGAGGCCTACTCCCCCTTGAGTCTAGAAGGAATCACCTTTCTCCTTGTCCTTTCCTGCTTCAAGGGCCCTCCTGTTGTCCATGGACCATAGTTTTGCATGATTCTGAGGTCTTATTCCATCGTTACCTCTTCTCTCCTATCTCCTTCTTTCTCCGTGTGATTGCATTAGTTTACCCAGATAATCCAGGATAATCTCCCAATCCCAAAATCTTTAATTTACTCACATCTGCCATGTTCATTGTGGGTCAGCATGTGCTTACCTTAAGGCAGGGTGCAATATTCGCCCTAATACACTCTATTTTTAGCTACATGGTTAGTAATTGGTTATGGAAATATGACATTTAGTGATACTTCCGAAACTATCATTACCCTTTAGATAATTTAAACTGTATTCTAGGCTATTCAAATATTTCTCTATCAATGGTTAAGAGGTTTTAGTTAGAGCCCATTGCAATGGCTCAATTGGTTAGTCCTCCTCCTTCAAGTGCTGGGATCCCACAGTGGCACCTGTTCATGTTCCAGCTGCTCTACTTCCCATTCAGTTCCCTGCTTGTGGCCTGGCAAAGCAGCAGAGAATGACCCAATATCTTGGGAAACTACATTCACATGGCAAACCCAGAAGAAGTTCCTGGCTCCTGGCTTTGGGTCAGTCAGCTTAGCTCTAGCCATCACAGGCATTTGGGAATTGAACCAGCAGATGTAAGATCTTTCTCTCTGTCCCTCTTTCTCTCCATAAATCTGCATTTACAATAAAAACAAATAAATATTTGGAGAAACAAGAGACTAGTCTATTTATTTCAGATTGGTTTACACTGAGGTGTTATGCATTGATGGCATTTTAAAAGCTGACTTATTTAAAGAAAAGTTTGTGCCTGTTAATGTATTACCCAAGAAAATAACATCTGGGAGCCCAGCATTGAGGCACATTGAGTAAAGTTGCTGTCTGAGGTATCAGCATCCCACATGAGTGCTTGTTGGAGTTTCAGCTGCTGCACTTCCAGCTTCCTACTAATTTGGGAAAGCAATGAAGGATGGCCCAGGTGCTTGGGTCCCTGGACCAACGTAGGAGACCCAGAAGAAGCTCCTGGCTCCTAGCTTTGTCTCGGCCCAGCCCTGGCTGTTGTTGGCTTTTGGGTAGTGGACCAGCAGAGAGCAAACATGGCCAGATTATGACTGAAATACTTATGAGGCAAATAACAAGGAAAAAAATTGATATTCCAATTAAGAACACAAGACAAATCTGTAAGCACTAAACTGCACCTAGATGTCAAAATAAAGCTCAGTATTAATACCTCTTAGTATGTAAGAGATATGTGGGCACTCAGATCTGACCTATGATTTACACTGCATGCTAGATAACAAGGTATATAGCACGTTTCTTAGTCAAATTATCCAAAAAAGTGTGAAATGCTCAATAGGGCTAATTAGTAACTATGAAAGTTCAGTGTAGAATAAAACAATGACATATGTTCTAATAATAATAATGAACCACAAATACATATGTTTTGTGAAAAAAATCCATACATAAAAATATTAAGTAATTCTATTTATATAAGGTGGTGTTGTTGAATTTTTATTTTCAATTATTAATTTTATGGTACATTTCCATAGAATCTGGCATCCCCCTCAAAACTTCCACCCCTGACTGATTTTCCCCATACTGTTACAATAATATAGTCCTTCATAAGGAGTTAGAATTCCATCAGTCTGTTATTTAAGTATGCCCCAACATTGCTGGTTCAGACAATGTCAAACAGTCCAGCATCCCATTGTCTAGATATATCCAACAGTTTCATTGGGAGTCCATCTTTGATTTGGAAGTAGGGATGCATATTACAATGTATCTTCACATTTGAAAATGGTAGTCTATTACTCCATCAGTATCCATTCCCTTAAATGACAGGTCATGAAACAAATTCAGCAACAAGTATTAAGTTAAAACAACAACAATAACAACAAAACTACAGCACCATAGACTCAAAAAAACACACCACTGAATAACCAATGCATGGGTGACAAAAGGAAACAACAAAGTGAAGAGGCAACCAACAGAATGGAAGGAAATTTTTGCATACTACATAAGTGATAAGGGACTAATGTCCAGGATTTACAAAGAACTTCATATACCCAGAGACAGTTAAAAAAAACCTGTAAAAAATGGGCAAAGGAAATGGACAAAATGAACAGACATTTTTTCAAAAGGACAGATTCAAATGGCTAACAGACATATGAAAAGATGCTCAGACTTCCTAGCCATCAGGGAGCTACAAATGAAAACCACCTGAGGTTCCACCTAACTCCAGTGAGACTAGCCGATATTCAGAACTCAACTAACAACACCCACTGGCGTGGATGTGGGAGAAAGCTACCCTGCTTCACTGCTGGTGGGAGTCTAGGCTAGTACAACCACTATGGAAATCAGTATGGAGAGTGCTTAGAGAATTGCAAATAAACCTGTCATATGACCCAGCTATCCTGCTCCTAGGAATATACCCAAATGAAATGAAAACTGCATATGAGAAGGGGATCTGTAACCCCACACTTAGAGCAGTACAATCTATAGTGGCAAAGACATGGAAACAATCTAGATGCCCGTCCAAAGAGTGGTTCAAGAAACAGTGGTATATTTACTCCATGAAATATTACTCAACCATTAAAAAGAATGAAATTTATACCATTTGCAAGTAGATGATCCCAACTAGAAACCATTATGTTCAGTGAAATATGTCAATCCCGAAAGGACAAATACCATATGTTCTCTCTAACATAGAGAAACCAATATGCAAATTAGGCTTTTGTATTTTCTTTTCGTTACCCATGTGTTGGTTAAAAAGTGTTTTAAAAGGCAAATCTAATGGGACAGATAGTGGATTCATGTTTGCATACAGCTGAAGAGGTGTTAGAGAGATTATAAATCATCACAACAATTCCATTTGTAATAATATAAATTTGATTGTACTGTTGGATACATTCTGAAAATATATGAAGAATCACTGAATTATATATTTAGAATCGGTCTATTTTGTACTTCATGACACCTCAAAAATTGCTAATAACAAAAATTCTCAATGTCTTGCTTGTCCATCCATCATTTTATAAATACATTTAATTAATAAAGTTATTGTGAAATGATGCATAGTGTGAGGTATTCTACGAGAGAGATGAATCACAAGAAAGTATATTCAATCACTGAGATTAGACAGATTGTGGGACAGCCAGGGGATGAACTCTATGTGTGTAAAGGCTAAAGACACTTCTAGAAGACTAGTTAACAAAATCAGAAAATGCTCATGATATACTTACTCAAGCACAAAATGAAACAACAGTACCATATCTTTATGTTTTATGGCTACAAGTTTATAAAAATATTTATTTATTTTTATTGGAAATGTAAATATACAGATAGGAGGAGAGACAGACAGGAAGATCTTCCATTCAATGGTTCACTCCCCAGCAGCCGCAACGGCTGGAGCTGAACCAATCCGAAGCCAGGAGCCTTCTGGTGTCCCACGCGGGTAGAAGGTCCCTAGGCTTTGGGCCGTTCTCGACTGCTTTCCCAGGCCACAAGCAGCGAGCTGAATGGGAAGCAGGGATGCTGGGGTTAGAACCGGTGCTTACAAGGAAAGGACTTTTGGGCTATCGTGCTGGGCCCGCCTTCAAGTTTTGAACGGATGTAATTTTAATACATGGATGTTTATAAGGCATGTTGATAATTCCTGTACTACTCAGTATTGCTCTCACTGAATGATAGAGTTCTCTTGGTGACTTAAAATTTGTTCTAATTCTAAACAAACTGGCAGAACTGATCAAGACAAAGAAAAAAATCTGTCACACAAAATCTTCTATGCAGCAATGACAGTTAGAAGAAGACATGAAAATACATGAGTTTTTAATTATTATACTACTGAGTGCTTGTTGAGACAAACCACTTGGAAGAATAAATGAATACTGTATCCAAACTCATCCTTCATGTAGGTCTATTTCAACTAATTGATATTTATGCAAAGATTTCATACTCTGTAGCATGAATTCTCCCCTGCCAGCCAAGGTGATGTGCGCATCTACAATTTATTTCCATTATGTCATATTTGCCTATTTATGTTTTTTAATTAAGCATTATTATAAGATATTATCTTCATGGGATATGCATGTTTCAGTCACAATAGATTCATTCAGTTCACTCAAAATCTGTTCTTAGGAACCTCTCTTTTATTTGTCTCTTATAAACTCTCATTAACCTATACATTTCTTCTCTAAATGAACTGACTTGTCATGTTATTTCTTCCAATTAACCTCAATAACATACCATCCTCCACTGCAGAAAAATCCTCATCTAATTAATCATGCCCTTACAACCAGTGCCACAAAAATATCAGAAATTTGAACATGCAATAGTGGTTATCACTAGACTCAGGGGTTACAAAATATTATCATTTTCATCCTCTCTATTGTTTTGCATTTGTCAAAAGGATTTTTCATTTGTTTTACATTCTGAAACAATGTTTTACGTTAATTAGGCTATGTCAATCCATTTATTACCTGTATTTATTTAGCTTTTTAATGCTAAATGAGAATCTGTGATCTATAATAACCTAGTGCAGCATTTCTTAATCTTTGCGACCTTTTAGGTTGGATAATTCATTGTTGTGAAGAATATCCTGTGCCTATAAGATGTTTGGTAGTAGCCTCCCCAGACATTAGCCACTAAATGCCAATCACACCCTTCACCCTTTGTCTCCAGACATTGTCAAGTGGCCCATTGTGGGGATGGGATAGGTGTGAAATCAGCTTAAGTTATGAGTCACTGTTCTAATAGTGTTTTTCCAGGTGCCTTCCCTACAATTTCCATTGTGTGTTTGTCTAGTTTCCCCAGGGATGTAGAATGCAGAATCCCCTGTAGACAGGGGATTACATTACGTTACATTCCTTCTGTGTAAATGTCCTTGTGGGGCCTATGCTGTTTTGTTCATTGACTGAAAAACCTACAACCATTGTATAAGTAAATACTTGGAGCACAGGAAACTTTCAGAATCTCTCCTATGCTGTAACCCAAACCATCTATTTTCCAAACTTGGAGATGATGTTAAAACTCAAAATGATGAGTATTAATCTGTGATAACATCAATAGTCACTTAAGAATGAGTTTCCAGTTGCAAATTAAAATGCATCATATATAACTGTGGGATTTGATTTGGTTTTGTATACACTCAAATACATGCACATATAAATCAACGTACCAGCACTGTATTCTACTTACTGTTAAAATAATGCTTATATTTCATTAGTTCTTATAGAACTACGCAATGTTTTTCATAATAAAGTTTTTGCTTTGAGACTCTGAATTCATCATAAACTTTAAGGCACTTGACAGATAATTTCCACTTGTTACTTGAAATATTTACTCAATAACATTCTTTGTTTCTCTTCATATGTAAGTAACTTGTACACCTACTCAGATTCATGAATCATAAAAAAGATAAAATGCTTACACATTTAGTTTTACCTATTTTAAAACCCAATTGCCTGCTAAGTCATTAATTCACAGTAATCTGTAATAATCCTTGTGTAATAATTCACCAAAAATATGTCTTTGAATTATGCACAGTTTTACAAATTCTTTCATCATCCAGTAATACAAATGTTAGGCTAAATTTACTTCCTCTGTAAGTACTGAAATAATAGATGCTTTCTCTCACTAAATAAAAGCAGAAAACATTAATAACTTGTTATATAAGGTACCTAATTTTATCATTACATTTGCACTTTGTATAATGATCATTGTGACTTAGACGTAGTATGCTTTCTGCCCCACACATCCTTCCTCTTTGTCTTTGCCTGGAAAAAATCTATTCTCTCTACTCAGAATGCACCTTTGTTTCTCTTTTGCCTCTGGGAAATTCTCCTTGACTAGCTAAAACACAGTTAGTGATTCCCCCGGGATGTTCTTACAGCGTTCTGCATCTGTTACAATTCTTATTACATTCTTATTTCTGTCACTCCTTCTATGTTGCCGGTCCACTTCTGAACCTACATTGTATCAGACAACATGAAATAAAATAATATTTTATTCCTTTCATGAGAATTTTTACCACTCAACTTGATGAGTGAATTATGCTAATAGTTAGGAATACAGCAAAAAAAGTTTCCACTTAGAAGTTGCTAATTATCCATGGAAAAGCCAGAAAAGCAATTAAAATATCAAAATGCCCATGATGCAGTTGAACACAGCATGTTGGAAAGAGATTGAAAAGGAAGGGATTAGTGAAAGAAGTGGTGTCTAAGCTGTTTCTACAGTTGAAGAAGCATGTTCACACAAGGGGCAGGTGATTGATGAAAAGTTCAAGGAGAGATCAGGGACAAGGATTAAGACAGGAGTTTTAGGTCTGAGATCCTGGAGGTAGGGTGTGCTACACCTCTGCTTCATCTGTGGCTCCTGATTGCTTCCATTCTTGACATTAGTAGCAAGCTTCATAAGGGATATGAGCATTGATTCAGGCTCTTCCTCAGCGATAATTAAAAAATAGAAGTGAATACATTTGTCCTGATTATAGATATTTAGGGAACCCCAAGGTAAAGAGCTAAATGTTGAGTGAGTCCTAGATAAAAGATGAATAAGCTCAATATCTTGAGATTAATGAAAGGTGGACAATGAGCTTACATAATAACTATTTTAAGACTGAGATATGGACATGATTAGAGATAAGGAAAAGAATTTTAGAAAACCTGGGTAAATTTGTACACCAAGAGTAGTACTTTCAATTTGCACCAATCTGATTATTTATTCCATCAGTACTCGACAGCATGCATGCAGGATCACAAAAAGTGGAGGATTTCACTGTTCCAAAACTCAAACTCTTCTACACAAACATTGCATATTTATTTTGCATAGATGGAGCAAGAAAGTTGTGGGTATTGATAACATGTCTCAAAATCAAAGGCCAATGTATTCTTCACCCCCACTCTTCAGCCCTCCCCATCCATTGATCCAAAATATAAACGCTGATTGCTGCAGGAACAGTTCTGGCCTCAAACTAAGTAAGAGAAAATGGTAACCTGGAGGCAAAAAGTTTGCATCTTCTGTCATTATAAAACAGAAAATTTGCCCTGATCTTTTGCATTCCAAAAAAAATCAAGAAAGCCTTTAAAACTTTTCATAAATTGTGAGTGGAATGATGTAAATTGTAAGTATATGATACATTACCCTCTGTATCTTTATTTCTATGTTTCTTGCTTAAGTTAAAATTTATATTTTGAAAACATATTTTACAAGTAAGTACCAAAGTAAAAGAGAGATGTCATAATTTAATAACACATAATGAACAGAAATGTTCATAGTTAATTTGTCATTAGCAAAATGCTTTTTTGAATACCTAAAATTATGTCTGGAAGGCCTATACAATAATAATTAGCAGAAACATCAGATTAGAAATGACTAGTTCTCCAGATGGAATATTACTTCTCGGATCTTTGCAGAAATGTTTTGGGGAAGCAGCACAATTACAGATAGCACAATATTCTCCCAATTTTTAGGAAAATTGTCCTTAGCATATAATGACAGCTTGAATATGCTTATTTTTCAGAAGAAAGTAGAAATTATTATGCCTTAGAGTCAACTGCCATAGCTTTTGTATTTAATGTGGGAATAATTTAAACATCACTTTAGTGATAGCCATATTATTGCAGTTTTTTAAAACTGTTTGTTAGCATGCTTTATGTTGATTTATGAGATACTATCTTATAGACATGGCAAGAGTAACCAAACACAATTCAAGAGAAGGATTTTTTCCTTATTGTTGACGGCATACATCCAGCTTCAGAGAGCCCATTGCTGAATGCAGGTGTAAGCTCCTTTGGGAGTCTCCTATTGGAGGCAGTGAGTCACAGAAACTAGGAAATAAAGCAGAAACCTCCTGGGATGATAACCATCAGCAGCCTAGAGAGAGGTGTAGGTAGGAAACAAACTCCTAGGAGAGGGTTTCAGAGGTACTGTTCTCAAAAGAATCATTACCACAGGCAAACGGCTAAGCACGTCTCCCAAAGCGCTAGTTACTCTAACACACCTGCTCAGAATTGCCCTGATGTCAAATTATTTACCATGAACTGTGTCATGATGGGATTGAATGGATTAAAAAATTTCCGTATTTGTTTCACATAACAATTTATTTCACTTTCACATATTATAGCTGTGAAAAAGAGTCATAGGGTAAGATAGAAGAAGAGATGAAGAGAAATCAAATCCATGTCTAATATCTGAGCTATATTTCCTCTCAGTCTTTGTTTTATATAATAATATCATTGATAGTCATGTACTCACTCTCAGGAGATCATCACACAGGGACGTGGGTATTGCTAAAACTCTGGACTGAGTCTAATCTGAAAGCTTCATAGTATTTATTTTTTATCTCGATATGACTGTTGTTATTGATAAAGCACTGTGTTATATACAATGTGATGGTATTCATAAAGAATCATTGTTTTATCATATTGCCAGCATGTAACCTTCAAGAATAGAATACTCTGACAAAAGCATTGGTGTGACTTTTTTCAAGGAGATGGGGGTGAATCAATTACAAGAAACTGAGAGGTTAGGAGAGACTTACTGCAAAGAAACCTTACTATATCTCCATTAGTCAGGGAAGGTATGAGAGGTTGGTGGGCACTGATGGTGGTAGGAGTGAGCTCATCAGCAAACCCAGTGGCCCTTGTAATACCACTGATGAGCAAAACTAGTCACAGAATACAGTACATTACTGTGATATAAACTGAGTTTATTTCAAAGATTAAGATGAGTAAATTCAAACAACTTAAGAAGAAATCTGGAATTACAATTCTGAGAAGATGGCTTTAATATACTGGGTAAGAGTTTGCAAGCTGAAATAAGTTGAAGTAATTTTTGGTTTTCAATCTAACATAAAGTATACAGATCCTTTCAGAAAGAAACTTTTATTCCTAGAAAAACATAAATTATCTAAATTGATTCAAAATGAAACAGGAAAACTAAAAGGGAAATCACTTTAGACATGGGTAAATGGTATAATTACATTTCTGATCTAGCATGTACGAAGCCTGGAAACCTTTATGCCGTTCTAACAAAAAGTGCAGCTAATCAAACTGTATATCAACAGCTCTCCTGAGATTGAGGAGGGAATCAAATCTCCAGATTGGGTTGACCGACACGTGGATACAGAAGATTATCAGTTTACAGGAGAAGACATTTAAACAAGAAACTCCTAGGGTACAAAGGGATAGGAAATCCAAAGATATAATTGATGAATTGCTTTATGTTTCGTTTGGACAAGCCTGAGTGTTACATAGTCACATGAGAACTGGTCATGAAAGTGTTCCTCATATTTTTGCGGATTTTACCTCTACAAACTCAACCAGAGTCTAAAACTGATGATAGGAAAATCCCCTCATGTTTCTGGCCGTGGCAAGAAAAATAACCACTTTGAAGTACACCAGATTATTCTGTTTTTCTTAAGGTCTTCATTCAAAGGCAATTATTTTACCAAAAACTAACTTATGGGTGTTTCTTCAGGGCCTAGCCCACATGGAGCAAGAGAAATACCGAACCAGATTCTATTACAGTTCCTCAGGAGAACAGGGATGTCCAACTGCAATTCCCGCTAGTCATCCTGCTCTGCCCAATGGAGGGAAATATTGAGAGGCAGTTGTGGAGTTCAGCCCAGAGACGAGGCCTCGCTAAAAGACGGAGACCAACTCATAATGAATGTGTCCCTTACACACCTTGCCGCCATCTCACCTGCGCCCCTTTACTGCATTTCCTTTTACTCAGCCATTCCTGACCTGCTATAAAGACAAAATTCCAGTACTAATGCAGGTGGTAAGTACAGTTCAATAAGCTAGATCAAGCATCAAAATCAGACTGAGCTACGGAGGAAATATTGCATTCTCAAAGAAGACCTTAAATGACTGCGGAGGGTGGGAATCTGGTTCAGGGGTTGAGATGGCCATTGGAACATCTGCAACCCAAAGAACTTGGGTTTGAGTCCTAGCTCTGTTCCCAGTTCCTGTTTCCAGTAAATACTCAACCTGGGAGGCAGCGGGCCGTGGTTCAAGGGGCCCAGAACCTGCTGTGGATGTGAGAGACCTGGGCTGTTTCCACTGTGGGTCAATTTGGGCCTGGCCCTGCTCTAGCTGTTGTGAGGAATTAGTAGGGCGTAAGTACTTTCTGTGTGTGTTTTTCTCATCAGTGCACACACATGCAAACACATAAATGTCAGAAATTTGTATCTATTTAAAGAAAAGAATCTAAGGAAAAAATGGATTAAGATAAAATAAATATCTTACTTTTTCTTACTGTTAATTGATCTCATCTCATTAGCTCACATAATAATTCAACAACAGGTTCAATGTTGTGTGATTATGTATTTTTTATATATTTATCTTGTGCAAGTTTACAGTGAAATGAATATAGCAATGACACAAATGAGGCAGGAAGAAAGATTTAGGATTATTTTGTTATTACAAGTTAGTTACACTATCTTTTTTTTTTAAAATTATTTATTATTTAACTTCAGTAATTACATTGTATTATGTGACACAGTTACATAGATACTTGGGTTCTCCCCACCCCTCCCCAAACCCTCCCACCATGGTGGATTCCTCCACCTTGTTGCATAACCACAGCTCAAGTTCAGTTGAGATTTCCCCATTGCAAGCGTATACCAAACATAGAGTCCAGCATCTTACTGTCCCGTCAAGTTCAACGGCTTCTTAGGTATACCCTCTCTGGTCTGATGACAGAGCCAGCAGAGTATCATCCCAGTCAATTGAAAGCTCCAACATACCATCAGCAAAAATTTACATCATTATGGAATTAATTGACATAGTAATGAGTAACCAATATGTTAAAAGTAAATGCGGGTTCCCAGCCACCTTCTGTGACCACCTCACATATACTTCAATTTTAGTTTATACCCAACATATAACATTCAAAACATAACATGTTATACATAACATCATATCATCTTAAATTAAGGCAAACATGTGGTATTTAACCTTTTGGGATTGGCTCATTTCCCTTAGCATTATGGTTTCCAGTTTGGCCCATTTGGCCACAAAGAACTGCATTTTGTTTTTTTTAATAGCTGAGTAGTATTCCATGGAGTAGATGAACCATAGCTTTCTTATCCAATCTTCTGTTGATGGGCATTTTGGTTGTTTCCATGTTTTTGCAATTACTGATTGTGCTGCTATGAACATAGGAGTGCATGTTGGTTTCTCATAGAACAAGTGTTCTGGATATATTCCTAGGAGTGCTATTGCTGGATCATACGGTATGTTGAATTTGAGTTGTTTGAATATTCTCCATACTGATTTCCATAGAGGCTGTACCAGCCTGCAGCCCCACCAGCAGTGGAGTAGGGTTCCCTTTTCCCCGCAACCTCGCCAACAAGTGTCGTTGGTGCTTTTATTCATGTGGGCCAGTCTTACTGGCGTTAGGTGGTACCTCATTGATGTTTTAATTTGGATTTCCCTTATTGCCAGGGAACTTGAGCATTTTTTCATATGTTTATTTGCCATTTGGGTTTGTTCCTTTGTGAAGTGTCTGCCCATTTCCCGTGCCCATTTCTTGAGTGGCTTGTTTGTTTTGACATTTTGGTTGTTTTGTAGCTCTTTGTATATTCTGGATATTAGCCCTCTATCACCTATGTCGTGTGCGAAGATCTTCTCCCATTCTGTGGGTTGCCTTTTTACTTTGTTGATTGTTTCTCTAGCTGTACAGAAGCTTCTTAGTTTGATGAGGTCCCAATTGTTTATTTTGGTCTTGATTTCTACTGCATCTGGAGTCTTTTTTAGGAAGTGAGGGCCTACCCCTAAGTGTTCCAGTGTGTTTCCAACATTTTCTTCCAAAAGTTTGAGGGTTTCTGGATGTAGGTTTAGATCTGTTATCCATTTAGATCTGATCTTAGTGTATGGTGAGAGATGTGGATCTATTTTTTTGTTTCTGCAGGCTATCAACCAGTTGTCCCAACAGCATTTTTGAACAGACCTTCCCATTTGCCTGGATTGTCGTTTGTCTTTTTGTCAAAGATTATTTGGCTGTATCTGTGTGGGTTTCCTTCTGGCGTTTCTATTCTGCTCCATTGATCTTCCTCTCTATCTTTGTGCCAGTACCACGCTGTTTTGATAACCACTGCCCTATAGTATGTCCAGAGGTCTGGAACTGTGATTCCCCCTGCTAACTTCCTGTTCTTCAGGATAGTTCTAGCTATCCATGGTTTTTTGTGCTTCCAGATGAACCTTTGGATCATTGTTTCCAGTTCCATGAAGAATGTTTTGGGCAATTTGATTGGGATTGCGTTGAATGTATATATTGCTTTTGGCAGTATAGACATTTTAATGATATTGATTTGACCTATCCAGGAGCATGGGATGTTACTCCATGTTTTGAGGTCTTGTTCAATTTCTTTTTTAAGCAGTTTGTAGTTTTCTTCAAATAAGTCTTCTACATTTTTGGTTAGATTTATTCCCAGATATTTCATACTTTTCTCTGTTATTTTGAATGGTATCTTGCTGGTTAAGTCTTTTTCCATCTCGTGGCCTAGTGGCTAAGGTCCTCGCCTTGATCCCATATGGCTGCTGGTTCTAATCCCGGCAGCTCCACTTCCTCTCTCTCCTCCTCTCAGTATATCTGACTTTGTAATAAAAATAAAATAAATCGTTACACTATCTTTTTAGAACTGTATAAAATACATGAAATGTGTTGTTTCATATTAACAAAATAAAAATTTAAAAGCATCACAATATTAATTATTATTGAAATCACATAAAATTTCTGAATTAGAAAATAGAATTTAAAGAAAAGATGAAAAGCCAGAATAGGAATAGAAAGCAATGAAAATCAGTAAAAATTAAGAAAAAAATAATGTATATATTTCAAAAATACCAGTGATTATTTTAAATATCAATGGTCTAAAATGCAAACTAAAATACAGAGATTGCTAGAGTGCCTCAAAACGAATATTTAATGTTGTACTGTCTGTAAGAAGTCTACTTCAAATATAAATATACATATTTATACTTTAAAATGGGTGTCAAAAATTGCTACACCAACATTAATTTAAGAAGGAAATCAGTAATAGCCATATTAATTTCCAACTTTGGAGCAAGGGACTTTATCAAGGATAAAGAAGGACATTAAATAAAACTATAATGGATCAGTTTTCCTGGAACATATAGTAATTCTAAGGTAAAATATAAATTCAAAGATAAGTGCCCAATGCAATGGTTCAATGGCTCAACCCTTGCATTGCAAGCTCTGGAATCCCACATGAGTACCATTTCAGTTTGTATCCTGGCTGTTCCACTTCTCATCCAGCTCTCTGCTTATGGCTTGGGAAAGCAACAGAGGAGGCCCAACATCTTGGGACCTGGCTCCCATGTGGCAAACCCTCAAAAAGCTCCTGACTCCTGGCACTGGATCAGCTCATCCCTTCAGTGTCATCATGGCCATTGGGCAGCGGGGAGGTAAACAAGCAGGTGGAAGATCTTTCTCCTCCCTCTCTTTCTGTCATTCCAATAAAATAAATAAATCTTTGAAAAAATGTCAAAGATAAACGGACAAATCCTCATTTTAAAAAGTTATTTATTTTTATTGGACAGATCAGATTTATGGAGAAAAGGAGAAATACCCCCTAAGTGGCCGCAGTAATAACCATTACTGACATAGACCAACTCCAGCACAAATATGCACCACATTGTGGCCCATATACATGAACAGTTTTTAAAGAACATAAGCAGCAGTGTCTACTTTCAGAGCACAGTGAAAGTAAATTAATAATCAATTAATAATCAATATAGAAGTCAATGTTGTAGCATATTAGGTTTAGCTGGTGTCAGTAATGGTGGCATCCCATTTGTGCAGTGGTCCACATTCCAGGGGGTCCACTTCTGATCTCGCTCCCTGTTTAATGTTCCTAGGAAAGTAGCAGAATAGAGTCCAACTGCTTTGGACCTGCATGGAAGTAAGAGACTGGAAATTCTTCTGTCTCCTGGTTGAAAACTAGTTCTTAGAAAAAAATCAATAAAATTGGGCCAAGCACAGTGGCCTAGCAGCTAATGTCCTCACCTTGAAAGCCCCGGGATCCCATTTGGGCGCCGGTTCTGGTCCCGACAGCTCCACTTCCCATCCAGCTCCCTGTTTGTGGCCTGGGAAAGCAGTTGAGGACGGCCCAAAGCTTTGGCACCCTGCACCCATGTGGGAGACCTGGAAGAGGTCCCCGGCTTCGGATAGGCACAGCACTGACCATTGCGGTCACTTGGGGAGTGAATCATCGGACGGAGGATCTTCCTCTCTGTCTCTCCTCCTCTCTGTATATCTAACTTATATCTAACTTTGTAATAAAAATAAATAAATCTTTAAAAAAATTTAATAGAATTGATAAACACCTATCTGAATCCACCAGTATAAAGTGAAAACATATCAGAAACAAAAAGGAAATATTATTACAGATTAATAGATATTAGGAAGGTTACAAATGAAATAATGTGAATACCTATTTATGACCACAAATTTGATAACCCAGATGAAATAAGTAAACACTTTAACTACATAATCTTACAGAATTCACAAAAAAGAAACAGATAATTTGAGTAAGTTTATGTCTAGGAAAGAAATTTAAAAAATAATTAATAACCTTATAAACAAAAAGTTCCAAACTGTCATATGCTCATTCTTAATGCCTATGGAACTTTTAAGAAAGATTGTATAATTTCTATAATCTTTCCAGAAGATAGAAACAGAGAATAGATTCTTTAAGTGAGGCAAGCATTTCCTGAATTTTAAAACCAGATAAAAACATTAGAAATGGAAAAAAAAAGACCCCTATGATAGCTCTCATGGAAAGGCATGAAAAATACTCAGAAATGTATTATCAAAGCAAATCCAATAAAGCAAAACAAGATTTAAGCATTACCAAATGCTCATAAAATTTATCCTACATTTGCAAGCCTGAATAATGTTTAAAAAATCATTTAAGGTAACATATCACATCAATAAAAGGAATGACAGTAAAACAAAAACATCAGGATACAACACAAAATTACAACAAGACAGCAGCATACAAATGCACATATAAAAATCAACTGATGGGGTCAGTCCAATGGCACATCAGACTAATCCTTCACCTTGTGGCACCAGCATCCCATCTTGGGTGTCGATTCCAGTCCCAGCTGTTCTGTGGATCCAGCTCTTTGCTGCTGGTGTGCAAAAGCAGCAGAAGACAGCCCACATTCTTGGTATCCTACACCCACATGGCAAACCTGGGAAAAGCTCCTGGCTCCCAACTATGGATCAGCTGAGCTCTGTCCATGGTAGTCATCTGGGGAGTGAACCAGCAGATGGAAAAACTTTTCCATCTCTCATTTCTCTATAAAGTCTGTCTTTCAAATAAAAATAAAACATCTTTAAGGGGAAAAAAGTCAACTGCTTCCCTATACACCTCTAATGATTAAGAGGAATGCAATATTCAAAACACAATACCATTTACATTATCACTACCCACAACTGCAGTCTTTTGATATAAATCTGATATGCACAAAATCTAAATAAGAAAATCCACAAAACTATGATGAAAAACGTTAAAGAAGAATTAAATGAATAGGGAGAAAATTTCATTTTCATGACTAAGAAGACAAAATATCACAAGGATATGTTTTACCCAAACTGATCAGGAATTCAAGATAATCATCCAGATAAAAATCCCAGCATCTATTTTGTGTGTATTGCAGACCGCCTCCACAGTATATTCAGAGGTGGAGACAAAGACAGCCCACATCTGAAGAAGTGCTACATACATTCCAGACTTCTTACAAAGTTGTACTGATGTAATAGCATGATATCCACAAAAGAGCCCAGAAATGGAATCACAACAACAGAATACAGAGCCCATAACAGATGTATATAATGTCTTACATTTGACCATACAGGAAGGCAATACAATAGCTCTAAGGTTAATTTTTCAATACAAGTACTAAGACAAGTTGAATATCTATGGGCAGAATTAATGCATTCAGACACAAATTTTCCACCTTTCCCCCAAGTTAACTTATCATAGATGATAGACCAAAAGCAAAAGTATAAAAGTGTAAAGCTCCGCTGGCTCTGCCTACAAACCTGAGAGGGCCTCCCTAAGAGGCCGTTGAACTTGAACTGGACAAGTGGGATGCTGGACTCTGTATGGTGTAAACTTTTAATTAGGGAATCTCAACGGAACTTGAGCTGTGGTTATGCATCAAGGTGAAGGAATTCATGATGGGGGAAGGGTTTGGGGTGAAGGGGGGGGAATCCCAGTCATGTAATGCAATGTAATTAATGAATAAATGAATATTAAAGAAAAAAAAAAAGAAACCTTAATGACTTTGGGTAGAAAAAGAAAGTTCCTCAGTGCCTCAACAATGAAAAGATATGTCAGACTGGGAGAAAATAATTGTCAGATACCTACGAGGGATCTTCAAAAAATTATGGAAAGTGTACACTGTTTTTCATTTCCATGTATCTAATAATTATGCCATTTTATGTAAAAATATTTATGCACAATATATAAAAATCATTCAAATTTACTGTTAAACAAACAGCCTAATTAAAAAAATAAAGAACTGAAAATCTCATCAAATAAGATATGTAAAAGGCATCTGCTGAACAAATGATCAAAATCACATCATAATTGGAATTTCAAGCTATGGGCTATCACTACACACCCACTAGAACAATGGAAATCCAAAAACACTAACAATACCAAATGTTGACAAAGATGTGGAGCAACAGAAACTCAGTTTCATTGATGGTGGGAAGGCAGAATGGCACAGCCAGTTTGGAAGACAGTTTGACTGTCTTATATTAAAACCACACAAATTCTTACCATATGCTGAAGTAATTGTGCTCCTTGGTACTTATTCAAGTGATTTGAAAGCTTAGGTCCACATAAAAACAATCACACAAAATGTTTAGAACTTGTGCCCAGCACAGTATCCTAATGGTTAAAGTCATTGCCTTGAATATGCCAGGATCCAATACCGGCATCGGTTCTAATCCCGGCAGCCCCACTTACCATTCAACTCCCGGCTTGTGGCCTGGGAAAGCAGTCGAGGACAACCCTGCACCTGCATGGGAGACCTGGAAGAGGCTCCTGGTTTCTGGCTTCGGATCAGCCCAACTTTGGCCATTGCAGTCACTTGGGGAGTGAATCAATGGACAGAACATCTTCCTTCCCTGTCTCTCTTCCTCTTTATATATCTGACTTTCCAGTAAAAATAAAATAAATTTTCAAAAAAAAGATTAAAACTTTATGCCTAATTGCCAAACCTAGAAACAACCAAGATGTGTTTCAGCAGGTTAATGGATAAATAATCTGCCTTACATTCTAACATACAACACTCAGCATTTTTAAAAAAAGCTATCAAACTATGAATAGACAGCTAGGAAATTTAAATGGATATTACTAAGTGAAAAAAGCTAATCTGAAAAACATACTGTATAATTCTAACTAAAGAACATTCTGGAAAAGGCATATAAAAGGAGAGAATGAAAGTGTCAGTGCCTGTGTAGAGTTGGGGAGTAAGATTTATTTTTAACATCATAGAACTACTGTGTATGATACTATAAATGTGGACATATGTCACTATATTTCTGTCAAAACTTAGAGAAATTACACTAGCTAGAGAGAACCCTAATGTAGATTATGCATTTTGAGGAAAACTTTGCATCAATGTAGCATCATCAATTGTAAAATGGTGTACCAGTTTTATGTTGCTTTTGATAGTGTGGCAAACTGTGTCATACAAAACAAGAGTAGGAAATCTTTTTTCCTCTCAAATTTCAGTGAACCTAAAACTGTATAATAAAGCCTACTTTTTAGAAAATAGGCAATGTGTTTAAAGACACATTTCTCTGAAGACATATAACTATCTAATAAGTGCCTGAGATGATACTCAATGATATCAGTCATTGGAGGAGAACAAATCAAAATTGCAATAGGATCTCATCTCATACCTACTAGAGTGAGTGGCTGTCAGTAGAAAAGGGAAATAACAAATGTTGGTAAGAATTTGATGAAATTAGAATTCTGGTACATCACTATTGGGAATATATAATATTATAGATAGAATTGGAACCAACTTGCTCATTCTTCCAAAATTTAAACATCTTTTCAACTAATGCTGCTGGGACAATTTCATAGAATTATTATTGATCAACCTTTCCAGCTCCTAACTGTATACTTTAAAGCAGGAACTTGTTTAGCGCTGTTGCTGGTGGCATTACTCAGAACAGTCAGAAGTAAATGCAACTCAGGTATCTATAAACAACTCAATGTGTAATTCAATTTTTTTTTGCAATTAATAATTAGCCAGTTAGTTTTTTAAATTAAATTAATACATAAACCTTGAAAACATTATGCTTTGTGAAATAGGCCAGTAACATCGTATAATTGTACTCAAACAAAAAATTTAACATAGGCAAAATCAACAGATTAATACAACAATTATGGGAAAAAGTATGGGGATACTCAAAATATTAAAATATAACTACCAAATGACCCCACAAGCATTCTGATAGAATAAACCCAAGGGATTAAATCTGTCTGTTAAAGATGTTTTTGCACTATGATCAAGGTACTGACTTAACCTAAGTATCCATCAAAGAATAAATGTATAAAAAATGTAGTATATATACACACACACGTATATGTATATATATATGTAAATTTATATATATATATATATATATATATATATATAATGAAATACACTTCAGCCATAAACAATCAATGAAATGCTGTCATTCTGCTAACATGGAAGAATTCGGAAAATACTGTTAAGTGAAATAAATCAGATATAAGAGTGGTCAGCTAGCAGAGACCTGCTCTGGCTGACTCAAGAGATTGCAAAGGATCTGTGGATTGGCGAGGAAACAAGAAGAGGCAGAGGAGGCATGGACCACTATGGCATGATGCTCATAACGGACAGCTCAGAAAAGTTGCCTTCTTTATTTATACACAAATCATCACAAGCGTTTGCACAACATCTAATTTTTTCATTTTTATTTCGCCATAAAAGAATGATTACAAAATCAATCCTAAAAAACATTATTAATATTTTTTTTACTTCAGAGAAAATATTTTCAGCAAACTATTACCCATTCAAACCTGCAGTGACCTAGCTGAAGCCAAGAACTCCATGGTTGGCAACATATGCTGTTATTTAGTGACAAGTGGTTTGCTTATATCCAAAATCAGTTTTTACTAAACATAAACTAATATTACCTAAAACATCAAGAGTATAGAATTAAAAGAAAAGCTCATAAATGGAAGGAATTTATAAAAGCATATAACATAGATTCTTTATTAAAGCTTATAATTAATCATGCACTAATTACATCACCTTCACCTAGTATTGAGTCAATTTTTTTATTGTTGTTTTGTTAAAGGGCATTGAAAAGCATCAGAGCAACTCAGCCTTCCTATGAACAGAGGGCTTATACAAGAATCTCCTTTTTATCTTTATAAACTGTTTTCTTTCCTTAAATATAAGTGCCAATGTAAGGTAGGAGTTTTTATAAGCCGTTTTCTTTCCCTAAATATAAGTGCCAATATAAGGTAGAAATTTTAAGTCATTTTGAGGGGATCACATTTGTCTCCATTTAAAAGATGCTCCATATTCTTTCTGCTTTCCGTGGTGAGAAACCAAAATGCGTCATTTCACGTGTTGTAACAGTTTGAGGCACATGGTAAACAAACTGTACCTTCATGATTACCATCTGTTCCAAGATATTATCAAGCCATTTCTTAAGGAAAACATTGCTTATATTAGGGCAAACTTCAGGACAAAAGTGGGCATATAACAGGATGTTTGGAGACATTATGGGCTCAATTGTACTACTCTATGCTTTTAGCTGTGTGTCATTGCCTTAGGTTGCTAAAGATGTTTTTATCATAACAAGATTAATCAGTTTAAGGTGTTATACCAGTTACAGGAATCATCTCACATTTGCAGAAAAACAACAACACCACCCTCAGGAGAATTCTATGAAACATCAGAGAGGTGTTTGAGGGTCCATACAATGGGGTGAGGCAGCAATGAGGTGACCAGAGACATTCTGATGGGCCTTGCCATGCAACCAGAAACTCCTCGTGGCCATGCTAACCGAGGAGCGGTGCTCATCACACACCCATGCCATCCAACCCAACTGCATGATTTCCTGCAGTCAGCATGGTTGTGTAGCAAGGTAATCCTCTGCCTGCAACACTGGCATCCCATATGGGTGCAGGTTGTTGATTCAGCTACTTCACTTCTGATTCGGTTTCCCTGCTTATGGACTAGGAAAGCAGCAGAGGTTAGCTCAAGTCATTGGGCCCCTAAACCCATGTGGGAGACTCACACGTGGAAGATGCTGCTGGCTATGAATCAGCTCAACTCTAGCTGGTGCAACCACTTGGGGAGTGAATCAATGAAAAGGAAGATTTCTCTCCTTTCTTCCGTGACTCTGCATTTAAAGCAACAATAAATAAATCTTTAAAATAAACAAACACAGAGCCCTGTACATGGCCTATTGGCTAAAGTGCTTGCTTTGCAAGTGTGAGGATCCCATATAAGTGCCGGTTCATATCCTGGATGCTCCGCTTCCCTTCCAGCTCTTTGTCTGTGGCCTGCAAAAGCAATAGAGGACAGCCCAAAGCCTTGGGCCCCTGCATCTGCATCGGAGACCTGCAAGAATCTCCTGGCTCTTGGCTTCAGATTAGCTCAACTCCAGCCATTGTGGACACTTAGGGAATGGACAGGCAGATGGAAAATCTTCCTCTCTGTTTCTCCCTCTCTCTGTAAATCTGATTTTTCCAGTAATAAGTAAATCCTTAAAATAAACAGACATAGAAAGACAAACACTGATTATCTGATTTAATTATAGAATCTAAAAAAAAGTTGATCTCATTGAAGTAGGCAACAAAATAGGGATTATATAAAATGGGCAGGATAAGAGGGAGAGGAAAATTGGGAGAGATTATTCAATCAGTTCAAAGCTGTACTTACATAACAGGGATGGATTCTGATGTTTATGGCACAATACAGTGACTATATAGAAGAATGAGATATATTTCAAGATAACTAAAAGGGTGCATGCTCATGTTCTCACCACAAAGACCTGCTGAATGCTTAACATGATAGTTATATTCATTCCTAATTTTATCATTTGAGAAAAATTAGTCCTCAGCAACATGTAGCTGTAAAGAAAGTTTTCTAAGCAAACACACACACACACACAAAGGCACAAACATGTTTTCAATGAAAATTAGGCAAAGAATCACTTCACTGCAGTTAGACTGACTTTCATAAAAAAGATACAAGATGATAAGAGCTGATGATAATAGAGAACACTTGCAACAATGTTACTTGGAGTGCAAGTCAGCACAGCCATAGGAAAAAAAAAAACAGTAGAGATTCCTCTCAAAGCTAACCTTAGAATGACCACGTGATGTAGACACTCCACTGCTAGGTATAAATTTATGGGAAAGGAAGTCATTCAGTCCAAGCAACATCTACACTCTCGTGTTCACTGCAGTATATTCACATGGGCAAAGAAAGGAAAGTAGCTGTAGTACTCAGACCCTGAAATGTGGATAAGGTAAATGTGGCATGTATAGAGATGAATACTCTCCACCAATCAGAAACAAGGAAATGATATCGTTTGCCACAACACAGAATTGGAAGCCCTTGTGATATGCCAAGTTATCTAGAGAGAAAGAAAGGGGCACAATGATGTCACACGTAAGTAGAATGTGTGAAAGTTGATCTTATGGAAGTGGAGAGCACAGGTGACCAGCAGACGCTGAGGAACGGGCAGGGCAGGCAGTGTGATTAGTGAGTATGAATTTAAAGTTAGAGAGGAATAAACTCTGGAACTTCAGTGCGCATTAGGGTAACTTCATATAAAGGAAGTGCAATCATATTTTCGTAAAAAAAAAGTACTAAGAGATAGGATTTTTAGTGCTTTCATCTTAAAGAAATAAATGCTTGAAGAGATGGATGATGTTTACTCGCAGAGTTAGACATTATAAAATCTCTGTATATCAAAACACCACATGATATCTCATAAATATGTATATTTTATGCATCAGTTAAAATAGTTCTGAAAGTTTGAAGATTATTTCTAATCTCATCTTAATTTGGGAGAGCGCATGTTTGGTAAAAATTACTTAGCAATGTAAACAGGGAGAGAACATAACAAGCACCTTGAGACAATGTTCTTCACCTGAGAAAAGGCAGTTTTAAAACTCCGTGAATTGGACCCGGCGTGACGGCTTAGTAGCTAATGTCCTCGCCTTGCATGTGCAGGATCCCATATGGCCGCTGGTTCTAATTCCAGCAGCCCCACTTCCCATCCAGCTCCTTTCTTGTGGCCTGGGAAAGCAGTCGAGGATGGCTGAAAGCCTTGGGGACTGCACTCGCATGGGAAACCCAGAAGAGGCTCCTGGCTTCGGACCGGTGCAGCTCCAGCCGTTGTGATCACTTGGGGAGTGAATCATCAGATGGAAGATCCTATTCTCTGTCTCTCCTCCTCTCAGTATATCTGACTTTGCAATAAAAATAAATAACATTTTAAAAAACTGAATTTATTCAAAATAAATGAAATGAGCATATATGGAAAGAATTATCAGAACCACCATGTGCATAGGAGCTCAATTTGCAACAGCCAAAATATAGAATCAACCCAGATTCCACCAACAGAAGACTGGATAAAGCAAACATGGTGTCTATACACTATGGAATATTAGTCAGCCATGAAAATGAATGAAATCTCATCTTTTCTAACTAAATGGGATGCCATTGGGAACCATCATGTTTAGTGATGGCTCACAGAGCACAGGAGATGTAACCTATCTGAGCAAGATAGAAAATCTGGGATTTATTATTGTGCACAGCCTTTGTTTATACTCCTGTGGGGCTTTGGTTTTATCATCATCATCATTATTATTTTCTACATGCTGTGTTTTGATATCTTTTCTAATAGTGTGTTAGCCTATAATTGTGAAGTGGAATGAAAATACGTGATTGCTAAAATTATAAAAAAGAAAAAAGGAAATCGGAGGAAGGAATGTGAGGGGGAATGTGGGCAGAATGGAGTGTAGGGTGGGAAGCATTACTAGGCTCCTAGATTTGTTCAATTTATAAAAATAAAAAAGGAAAAACTAGTTTTGTACAATTTGAGATAGTAGTGTTTATGTTTTCCTCCTTCATTTTCTTCTTTTTCCTTTAAATAGGTAATCAGCAGCCAGTGCCTTCAAGAAGTTGTGTAAGAGAAGAATTCAGAAATAACATGGGCCCAGTGTGGTAGCTCAGCAGTTAAAGTCCTCGCTTTGTATAAGCCGGGATCCCATATGGGCACTGGTTCTAATCCTGGACGCCCCACTTCCCATCCAGCTCCCTGCTTGTGGTCTGCAAAAGCAGTCAAGGATGGCCCAAAGCCTTGGGACCCTGCACCTGTGTGGGAGATGTGGAAGAGGGTCCAGGCTCCTGGCTTTGGATCAGAGCAGCTCCAGCCATTGCAGCCACTTGGGAAGTGAATCATTGAATGGAAGATCTTCCTCTCTGTATATCTGACTTTGCAATACAAGTAAATAAATCTTAGAAAAGAAGAAATCACATAAATTACTATGGTTTTTGCTTTTCAAAAGCCTAAGGTCTTAGAAGAACTTAGAGTATTTAAAGAAGATGGAAAAGGAAGAAACATATGAATGAAAATTATTAAATAGAAATATCCCCAGTTTAATAAAGAGAAGCATAGGAGAAATCTCTGGGTCTGGCGTCACAGGCTAAGCTGCCGCCCATGGTGCCAGTACCCTGTTTTGGCACCAGATTGTGTCCTAGCTTCTTCATGTCCAATCTAGTTCCCCTCTAATCTGCCCGTGAAAATACCTCAAGCGCTTGGGCTCCTGGGCCCATGTGGGATGCCCGTAAGAAGTTCTTATCTCCTGGCTTCAGTCTGGCACAGTCCCAGCTGCTGTGAACATTTGGAGAGGAACCAATAGACAGAAAAGCTCTCTCTCTTTTTCTTAGTCTCTTCCTCTCTTTGTAACTCTGACTTTCAAATAAAGTCAATAAATGTTTTTAAAAGAAACATGTAGTATGTGGCAAAAATAGTTTTCTGCCTGGTGTCAGGGTGGCTGTGGACCTTATGACCACTTCTTTTCAGAAAAATGGATTTTTAAACAATAGAAAATTTCTCTTTCTGCTTCCACTGTGCAAGCTTTATTGCATACTCCTGTGTAACACACACTATTCTGGGTTTTTGGATGTCTAATAAATAAAACACATGAACATCACATGCAAGTGGTACCAAAGATAAGAAATAAAAAAAGAATAAATTATGAAGCTATATGATCTAAAAATCTTCAGAAAATTAATGAAGATATGCATTATGAAAAATGCTATGATTTCAACATTTTTTTGCACCAAAATCAACTCATATACCAATTTCATTTTTCACTTTTTGAAGTGCTCTTGTATTAGAATATGTTAAATGCTATGGAACGAAGGACGTGTGTTTGGGTAGACTGTAAATTTAGACTTGACAACAAGAGAGGACACATTAAAATGGAAGTGAAAAGAGCCGCCAAGCATAAATGTGGAACAGAATATACTTGACAAGGAGTCACTAGGACAATAACCCGAGCTACAGTTTGGCTAGAGACAGCAAGAAGGTTGTTAAATAGCCAAAATATTTCTTTAAGATTTATTTGTTTTTATCTGAAAGGCATATCAATAAAGAAGAGAAAGTGTGTGGGTTCACTCCCCAAAAGGCCACAATGGTTAGAATTGAGCTGACCTGAAGCCATGATCCTCTTCTGGATCTCCCGTGTGAGTAGGGCCCAAGGACCTGAGTCATACACGCTTGCCCTCCCAAGTCATAAGACGGATTGCAAGAGGAGCAAATGTTTAAGGTCTTGGATGGCATTGTGAGACTGAGCTCCTATTCTGAGAGGAGAGAAGGCATCCTTGTGGGTGTCTGAGGAGTAACATGCTCTGATTTTTTTGAAAAAGGGTCCTGTTCCTGCTATACTGAAACAACATTGGGTGCAAGAAGGCAAAGACAGAAATGAGGAGCTCTTCTTGGGCTATTGTCATAATCCATGGAAGAGATGAAGGTAGCTCTTAATGCCAAATGAATAGTGGAGATGGTAGGAAGCAATGGGATTCTGGCTTTACTTGGAAAGTGGTGCCAAAGGGATTTCCTGACAAATTGTATGTGAGGCTGAGAAGAGAAAGAAAAATCAAGGTTGACACCCAGATGTTTGGTCTGAGCAACTGAAGGCCAAGAGATGCCACTTACTGAGATGAAGACTTTAAGATTCAGATATGGGCAACGCTTAACACACAGGCCAGATAAGGCCCACATCATTTGATCTGGTCCTGCCATAGCAACTATGGATGTGGCTTGAAATTCAATAAATCCATGGTAGGCTAATTATTAATTTTATAATTTTGCATGGCTTGTGAATGTTATAAACATGCAAATGAATTTTGTAGAAACATAAAAAATTCCCCACTCTTGCAAGTGAAAAAGTTTTGGGGTAATGATTAGGTTTTTGATTTTGGACAAGTTGAGGAATGAGGTACTTACTAGATATTCAGGTAGCAATGCTGAGCAATTAACTATGTATGTAGAATAAACAAATGTGAGACATATGAGCCTATACATTTAGCTTTAAGGGATTAGATAAGATCATCAATGGACAGTGCAGATGGAAGAAGAACAAAGACTGAATCTTTGAATCTTATGTATCCCTTGGTTAGCAAATTCTAAAAATTCTAAGAAATTGTCATGATGAGTAATCCCTTTACTTTATTCACCGTGGAAAGGAGTCTTTGCATTCACATTTATATCAGTCATTCAGCTGGCCAGATAGTAAACAGTAAAACAAAAAGAGGAAATTCATGCACTATGACAACAAACACTAATCTTTCAAACCTAAATTCCAAAGAACCCTGCTTTCAAAATTGATAAAGACTGGCATAGAATTGCAAGCCTTTGAAAGACTCTTGGGTGAAAACAACCACTGCCAACATCATTTATGCACCTACTCTGCCCATTCCTTCACAACTCTGTCTCTTTGTCTGGATCCAGATTCTATACTGATTTGCATTCAGCTTTTATCCGATGCTGAAAGCTGCAGCTTATTTGACTGAATGCGCACACATGAGAAATTTGCCTGAAGAAAAACTGCCAAGAACGGACAATTTGCAAATGTTTAACATATTATTTTAGAGTAGTTTTTACATATATAAACTGTACTATTAACACAAAAGCTACAGAATTAGTATTTCTTGGACACATCTATAGTATGGCTGCGTGACCAGTGATCTTGTGTTGGTTTTGTTTACAAAGGCCCCCAAACTAAGGCAACTCTGCATGAGCCTCATTCTTCTTTGGTGGTTCCGGGTCATCAAGAGCTTGTTATATAAATCATTGGCCAGAATCTGGCTCCATTATTTTTTCATTCCTTACCCTTTTCTGTTAACAAACCAGTCTGGGAAACTGTATTGATGCTGATTCTGCATAATAATGCTCTCTTGCTCCAATGTAACAGTGATTGACTCCAAAAACATTTCAAGTAAAAATTTTAGAAGTACAAATGAATCTCAAGGATAATTCATCAAAGATGGTTTGGTATTTAAAAAATATATAACATACGAGGACTCAGGGTTAACCAGTGAATAAAAGATCTCTCTCTGTCTTTCAATCTAACTTTGAAGCCCAAATAAACAAATAAATCGTTAACAAAGAATAAGAATGAAGTCTACTAATGGAAATAAAGTGGATGAGTAACAGTTAAACCTTCAGACACTTAAATTTAAATTTTATGTAATTTTCAAGTATTAGAAAATATTATTCCTCTTTTGGCTTTCTTCCAACAATTTAAACACTTAAAACCTATTCTCATTTCAGCAGCTGCTCAATTACAGGTCCTGGGCTCTATTTGATTTGCAGACCCAATTTTAAGTACACTTGTTTCAAGTATTACAACTCATTACTTGGCCAAATAGCTTTCTTTTGATATTGTTTATCAATTCCTTGTGCTGGGGAATCTGAAAAATCATTCCTTCTATCTGTGATATTGCAACTGAGCATATCAACTACTGTCTTAATTCTGTTGCTACCAGATGTTCTAAACATGAGAAGTTTATCTTCAACTAAGATAGGGCTGAACCAAATACAGAGCTGTCTTAAAATGTTGAGGAAGATTATTAATCAACTCTAGAGCCCATTTCTACACATTCACAATGTATACATGAAATAATTGCTTAACACCTCAAAATATATTGTTTTTTTTCCGTATTTGATAGAAAGTGGAATCAATTTGTGATGAAGCTCATTTTTAGAAAATTCATGATTTTAGTGAACTCCTTTTATTGGTTGTCATACACCAAATGCCTATTTAACATTTTGCAAATGTTTTTTTTTTATTTATTTATTTTAAAGATTTATTATTATTGGAAAGCAGGATATACAGAGAGGAGGAGAGACAGAGAGGAAGATCTTCCATCCGATGTTTCACTCCCCAAGTGAGCCGCAATGGCCGGTGCGTGCTGATCCGATGCCGGGAACCAGGAACCTCTTCCAGGTCTCCCACACGGGTGCAGGGTCCCAAAGCTTTGGGCCGTCCTGGACTGCTTTCCCAGGCCACAAGCAGGGAGCTGGAAGGGAAGTGGAGCTGCCGGGATTAGAACTGGCGCCCTATATGGCATCCCGGTGCGTTCAAGGCGAGGACTTTAGCCACTAGGCATGCCGCCGAGCCCGCAAATGTTTATTTAAACCTGCTTACTGCCAGCTTGAATTTAGCCTCTTTTTCCTTTGTCTGCAATACTATGTCATGACCAGCATTAATTACACAACCACACTTGCAAATATTCACAATACTTTGAAGTGCAATTCATCAGAATCTGAGCACTTGACTTATTACAAGTGAGGCATGTTTTAATTTTCATAAAAATCAATTGCTGTAACCCTGTTGCTTCTGTACCCTCTCAATGTTTCTGCTGTCAGACTGCTTCTTCCTTTTCCTTTCTCTGGGTAATTGCCTCCTTTATTTCCCAGAGCAGTTCCAAAATGCGAAAGGTCAGGATTTTTAAAGTTTTAAAAGCTTAACTTTTTCCCTTTTATATACCACATCAAGTATAATATAAATACCATAAAGGAAAGCTTACCATTTAAGTTGAAATGTAACATATTTTCCTTAAATGCTGGTCTTTGTTACAGAGAACAAAGAGTAGATACAGCTCTACTTTATTATGAAGACTCTGGGATAATCTTTCTGAATTTCACATCACACCTGGCGAGTTTGCTCCTGACAGTGTTGACACATATTACCGCGTTAGACATCAGTGTCTCTGCTTTTGGAATACTGGAAGCACCTAAAGTTCCTGATCCTGTACTTGACTATGACTCAAGCAAGTGACCTAGATAAAAACATAAGCTCTCCATATATTTAAACTAACCCAATCAGCAGAGTTTTAAGGATTTATAATAATCAAGACTAAGAAGTGGGGTTTTAAATCCATACTCTTAAGATAGGATCTCATCTTTTTCCCTAATTTATTTTAGGTACTGTAAATATGTCACTTGCAATGCTATTTTTAATAAGAAGCTTCTATTAAAATACTACTTCAGATAAAAAACCTAAAATTTTACTTTTCTCTAATTTGTCTACTTCTAAATTTTTATTTACACTCTTTATTCAAAGTCTCTTTGTTTAGTAAGTTGAAATAACTACATTATGTCTCAGCATGTACTTTAAGCTTGCTAAGGTAATGATCTGCTTTTTGTTTCCATAACTAAACTCTTATCATAGGTTATTTCTGAGGGAAATCAAGCTTGTAGTTTTGGTTCTGGAGGCTTACAATCTAAGATTGAGCAAATACATTGTTTTGGCCATCTGGTGATGCTGGAAATGTTCATGGCAGAGTGAGTGTAGAGAAATGATCATGTGGTAAGCCAGGAGACAAAGAAAGCCCGGGCCCAACTCAGGCTTGCACAAACAGCCTTTTCATGAGAACTATCTTCTGAGAGCACATTTCCAATGACCCAAAACCCTTTCTCAGATCTCACATCTAGGAAACAAGGGTTGGGACAAGTATCCCTCCTGGACCCATTAATCATTAACATTGATGCATTAATCATTAGCAAAAAATGTCAAGTATTCACTATGTAATACGAGGATCTTTAGGGAACTCTCAAAGAAATATCCAGGTTACAACATTCCCCACTGGTCTTACAGCTCTTCACTAATATTACCTTGATCACCTAAAATAAACAGTTCTTTGAGTATCAAAATCTGTTATGTAACAACACATGGACTTAAGTTCAGTCATTATATTTTTATAGGAACTATTTTTATTCTCTTTCTAATTACATTACTTCTATTTCTTTATTGAAATGCGCAACTATAAAATATATCCAAAGAAATTGTATAACAAACTTTTTTTATCTATAAGAATGGTTGAACAGCAAAAACCATGTCCTACTTCATTAACTATAATTTCTCAAATGCATAGAATGGATTCTAGTACATGGTAAATAATAAGCACATTAGCACTAACAAAATAAATTGCTCAATGCTCAGATGATTGGATAGAAAAAATTCAGGAAGATATACACTGGACCTTCTGTGCTGGGTGGAAGATCACTAGTAATATACCGCTTTAAATGTCCTGCTTCTGACTATCCCAGGAAATATAAGACACATTAATGGCCTTCAAAATTCCTTACCAATTCAGTTGCTCACAGGACTTAGACGTCTATGCTCTTACTTTAATCAATCTGGATGCCACCAACAAGACATACACTGAAATAGTGTACCTTCCATGACATCTTCAGAACAGTAAAAGCTTTAAATGCCCTCAGGTCAGTAAGCATGGGCTTATAGGGTGAACTGATCTTTCCTCAATAAATTCTTCCTAGTTTAGCTCCAAGTCTTCTACTTGCAAAAGGATTCAAAATTCTGCTTCCATACAGGATATTGAAAATGACAAGAAAAAAAATTGCTACCATTCTAACAATAAATAAATCTAGATGAACGTCCAAATATCAATTGTTGATAATGCCTTATTGATCTTATTTTCAGAAACAAAGTCAGATGAAATGAACACCTACGAGACTATGAAGAGAGATAAGTTTAGAAAACTTATTTACCATTAATGGTAAACACACACAAAAAAAGTGGCATCTGTAAATGCAGGCGAAGAAGAAACAGCTGAAAGTTTACCAATCCTTAAAGGCTGAATATGGACTGGCATCATACTGTAGAATCCTTGAGATCTTTAGACAAAAGTTCTAGATTACACACTATCTTTTGCCACTGGACTTCTACTTGGAGTTAACATAAAGGAATGGATGCAAGTGTAGACACCTGAGAAAGTAACTTCCTTTTGAAAGTTTATGTGTTGAGCCTGGTGATGCTTGGGAGTGCACAGCAGTAACTGAACAAGCATACATAAATACTTGGTGGCCATTTCCTAATGCTTGTCATTACAAGTCAAGAGATGGGTGCTGCTCAGGGAAGGGAAAAAGACCTTTCACTTCTTGGACTTGAGAAAGATAGAATGTGACTGAAGAGAAAGTAGACAATAAAATCTTAAAAAAAAAAGAGAAAGTAGAGACATTGTTTTGCTGCCTTATACTTGAGATGAGTCAGATTTATATACCACTGAGGAAAAGAGTAGAACATTACTCTTTCCTACAAGCCACAAAAGACAAAAGACTGATATGGTGGTATAACAGACTGATTTTCTTTTCTGTGTTTTTGGTTCTCTTGCTCATTACCAGTCTTAGGTACATCTGGTGTAACTTGTTGGGCAGGGAAGTCTTAGTGTTTCAGCTCCTCTCTCAGTAGTAGATACCTTCTTACTGCAAGGTTTAGTGTACCATTGATTTCTTTATGTTACATTTCCACATGACAGTTGAGCTTCTTTTTTTTCTAAAATTACTTCTGCATATAGAAGACAATGTCATAACAAACTGGAAGCAAACACAAGACAGCATGATAAAAACCTTACTGATGCAGTACTTTAGCAGGGGAACAGGGTCACATGAGCAACATTTCAGCTAACTGAATTTATTTAAGTAAATAATTTACAATCGTGGCAAGCCGAGGATGATGTGCATGACAAATCTGATCCCTCTATCTGTTTTTTGTAAGGCCCACAGAACCCTAGAAGGAGCTACTGCAGGAACATAGATGCTGAAGTAAGAAGCTCTCCTCTGTTCCCCATCATGTGCAGTGTTTGCCTACTCACCCACTGCTGGGAGCGACCCAGGTGGGTACATCTCAAACCAACCACATGTCAAATAATTTTGAATTTTCACAGAGATGAGGAAAATATTTTTGTATATAATTGCATTTTATAGACACTACAGTTTATGTGGGTAAATAAGTCAACAAAGATGATAAAAAGTAAAATTAAATACTTTCCAATGAGGCAAATGCTCAAGGCAGAAACAGCTGATAGAGCTTGCCCTTTAAATTTTCAGATGCTTCCTCCTACAATAGGGCCTGGTACAGCTTTTCCAAGCTTTACAAATACGAAACTTATTAAACAAGGCCCTGACATTCTTTTTTTTTAAATTCTTAAACTTAATTTATTTTTTGACAATCTTGACATAATTAGGGTAAAAAGCTTCAAATCCTACAGGAAGATGAGTAAGACAATTAGTTCCATATTGTTTCCTTCATATATCTGATGTAAAAGGGAAATTTAAGGGAGAAGCCCCACCCAGACTCCCACCCACCCCAGGTCCCCGATGTGGGGCATGCTCCGAGGATCTTTCTCAAGTGGTTTTGATAGCTCAACAGTTATGAATTGCTGCCAATCTCACCACTCCAAGCACGATGAAGCCTTTGAAGAATCCACTGACTGACATAGTCCATCTTGGAGTCTCCATTTGCCCAGTTTTTCGCTGCCAACATATAGCTGAGATGGTTTACTTGTTCTGTCCTCTGCCTTTTGATGGTTAGGGTTCTGAGTCCAGAAGCTCGATTGGAGGGATCCCCAAAGAAACTTTGTCTGAGGTGTTCCCAGACCAGATTCCTATATGTACTAGCAAGTACAGGGCCCGGCACAGTCCATTGCCACGATCAGCTAGCTGGTGGTTGCAACTGCTGGGTTGGTTCTGTTTTCAGCCCCGACTTCCACTGGAACCAATGGGTACTGCAGTCCAGCCTGGTTCTGCCCAGCACATACTCGGCCCTCACACAGACCAGTGTGGGCTGCAGCCTAGTTGGAATGACCCACAATAACCCCTACCAGGCGCGCCCCCTGCCCTGGTTTGCCAGTATGTGTAGCAGACCAGTCCAGTCTGTCCCGCATCCCATTTGGCTCTCGTACATGTCAATGGGTATTAAAGCTTTGTTCCATCTAACCAGCTCCACTATCCAGCCCACACAGATATTGTTGGCTGCCCCTGTCTAGCCACCCCAGTCCCTGTCTTAGTTTTTGTGCCCTTCTGTGGGGGTAGTAACCCAAGAGGGAGGAGCCCTCTATTTCCCTCCCAGGCCACTCCCACTCTCAGATTATGCACTCTCCAGGTGGTTCTGTGGTTTGACTTGACAGAATTAGCCCCTAGTGTCAGCTTCTGCTGTGGCTAAGCCCAAACAACCCTCACTCACTCTAATTGTAGATTACACCAGTAGGATCAATCAGGCCAGCCTGACTTTTCTCTGATCCCGTCTACATGAGGCCCACAGGTGTGTTGTAGCCCTGCCTAGTCTGGTCTGCCCCCATCCCAGCCCACGCTCTCCAGTGGGAGTAGCTGTCCAGCAAGGGAACCACCCCTTATTCCCCTGCTGGCTCTGCCCCTCCCTTCCTGATTCTCACCTGTGCTGGTTGGGCGCTGCAGTGGTCACATCTGGCACAGGCAACCTCACCCTGGCATTCCATATTGTGTACTGCTTTTGTTGCAACCGAACCTGGCTCGACTCACACTGTTCTGGCGTCTGGATTAGCCAGTGGATGACGGGAACTGATTCAGCCTGGTCTGCCCCCAACCCTTGCCAAAGGCATGCCAGTGGGACTCCCTCCATGACCTGTTCTGGGCTGTTTCCTTTGATGCTTCTTGCACTTACCTGCAGGGTCTGTGTCCCACCAGAGGAGTTGCCCAGGCTCCTCCAGCAGAACCCTCCGAATGCCAGATTTAGCGCACACCAGTGGGTCCACGAGCCAGTACCACTCAGTTTACCTCCTGTCCTAGTAGGAACAGTGGCTTTTCCTGACTGGCCTTCAACCCAATCTGGCTCTTGCTGTTGGATGTTTCAGCCCAGCCACGGATCGTCCATACAGCTCCTACATGGCTCAGTAGGGGTTGAGACCCAGCCTAGTCCGTCCCACATCTACCCTGGTCCTCCAGAACACCAGAAGGTGTTGCAGTCTGGCCTGGCTTGGTGCATCCAGTCCACACTTGTGCCAAGGGAGACTACAACTGTATCCCGAACAGAACACAGCCCCCATTCCAGCCCATGCGCCCCTTGGTGGGCACCTCAACCCAGTTAGGGTTTCACCTTAGCTCTCCAACCGGGCCTGATCCCAGCAATAGATCGCGTGCATACCAGTGGTTGTTCTGACTCAGCTTGGCACTGCCCCTCACCTGTCCCGACTCCTGCCTTAGACACTTTGGCTCAGCGTCCGTGGCTCACGCAAACCAGTAGGTGCAAGAACCTAGCTGGGCATGCCTTGTGCTCCATCCTGGTGGCCCTGGCATTCTTAAACTGTGGGGATTAGGACACCTGAGTTAACAAAGAAACACTTTAGACGTATAAGTTAATCTGTAAACTCTAAAATTTTGAATTTTTACCTCAAACTATATGAGTTAGATATACTAGTGTCATGAAATTCTGCTTCCAACTTTATAATATTGCTTATTCATTTCCTTTGTGGTTCAGGGTGTCTTTAAACTTCACTCATTATTAGGTATTTTCAGCCTGGCTGTATTATTTCCACATGAACTTACCCAACTCAAAATCAATCTTTGGAAGAACATTGGCCCGTTCAACTTCATTACTAATTGAGAACGGTGACTTTTCACAGAAAATTCAAACTTGAATTTTATACATTCAGGTAGTCTGGATGTCAAATAGTGGAAACAAAATAGAGTTTTGACTGTCTTCATAACCAGAGTGGAGCAGAGTTTGTGAACAATATGTTTGGGGGTAGACCAGCAGGCTCATCAGTATCTCCAAAGTCAAGTGACATAGATTCACAATACACAAATTTTAAGAGGCCATTTTCTCTAAAAATTACAGTTTTCTTTTAGACACTTCCAAAATTCTGTTTCAGTTTGGATGGTCGGATGGCTGAAATTTAAGATATTTGACTCCTAGGTAATCACACACATTACTGCACATAATTAAGTGCTAAACTGAATAGTATAGACTAGTAAAGTCTATAGCATTTCAGAGTAGGGAATGATCAATGAAAACATCTTCTATCAGTGAAACTTGAGCTCTGTCTGGAGTAAGATGCATGATTTGGGTGAGAAGTTGGAGAGCTCAGTGCACTAAGAAACAGCTGAAGCATGAACAAAGCAAATCTCAGCTGGTGGGCTCAGTAGCCTGGGTTGTACGTGGGCAAGAGTGTGTTTCAGAATGTAACAAAATGAAAAAGAAATGTCAGGAGAAGGAGGAGATGCAAGAAAAATGAAAAGAAAGAAGAAGATGTGGCACAAATGACAAAGCATTGTAGGATGCAGATACAGCTGAGGTATTCTTTTAGGATGCAAAAGAAGAAGTCATAGTTCGACTAGAAATTTGAGAAATATCTGATAAAAGATCTCTCTTAGAAGAAATAATCTTCTATGCATACAGTTGAAATGCATTGCAGAAAGCAAGGGTAAATGTGTGGATTCTGATTCAGAGAAAGCAATTGCTGGATGAAATAATCTTGAAGGCATATTACCCTGTAATGAAGTTGATTCTTCCACAGGGTGCTTATATTTTATTTTAAAGGTAATTTTGAATTTCTAAGTGGTGAATGAGTTTAGGCTTGCCCACCCTGCCAGCCAAGTTTCCTTAGCTAATGAGTCTTTTTCTTGAGGCCCCACTTGCCAAGTATAGGACTCAGTTTTTACAAACATAGTAAATTAATTATTGAAAAGAAATCAACCAATATTTACTGGCCATTTGTAAGACACAAAGCACATTGACTTGATGAATATCATAAGACTCATAATGTAGTATTAGAAAAGAACTGTGGGTACCATTCTGATTTCATATCCTGTTTCTTCTCATTCTCTTGAAGCTGTGTTTATATTTCTCTGCTTTACCCTATACTTCCACAATGCAGACACTTATATATAATACTATATGCTTTTATTTATATTGTTTAAATTTTCATAATTAAGTATTTTAGTGGCTCTATTAGCTTAGTACCATGCTTATAAGACACATCGGTGTTAATCTATGTAACTACAATTTATTAATCTTTATTACTCTATAGTACTACTTTATATCAATTTAATATGATTTCCATTGTACTTTCAAATGTCATGTTGTTTATGGCTATTTTCTATTTTGATATGATTTCCATTCCAAATGACATATCTATGAATACTTCTGTACCTGTTTTCAGGAACAGAGTTTCAGCAGAAACCCAGCAACAGAGTACTTGGGCTAGAGGGCATGTTCAACTTCAACCACTGTAAACATGCTAAGTTGTATTCTAATGTGGTTATACCTAACTACACTTGTACTGCATAACTCCATAAGTATATAATAAAGTAATATATTCCCTTTGGTGCTTAATAATTTCAGGGACTATTTTTTGTTTTTGCTTTTTCTTTATAGATTCTTTCCATTGTGTGTTTACTTCCAATTACGTTAACTTCTGCTCTTTTATTACTTTCTTTCACTTCGTTTAAATTTTCTAAATTGTTATTTCCTAACATCTATATTCCATGGTAAGTTAATTCATATACATAGTTTCTTAATTTCTAATGTATAAACTATAAATGTTGCTCTAAATCCTACTCTGTCTAGATAACACATATTTGATCATTTTATTACCACTTTGATATATGTTTCAAAGTTTGCTTTAAGATTTTTTCTCAAATTTATGAATCATTTAAAGTGTATTTTTAGTTACTGTAGTATGTTTAGTTATGTAGTTCATAGATATAATTCTAGCTAAGATTTCTCTTCCTCCGTCCATCTCTTGCAACCATCTTACCTCCCTCTATCTTTTCTCTTTTGCTTTTTATATTTTTGAAATAACATATTTCAATTTACATTATATGCAGTGGCTTAATACCTCACTAAATACAGAGGAGCTGAATATGTAAAATGTGAAAAGATCTTAGTTTCAGGAATAGACAAGGACTATAACAGGTGTCGATTTTACTCACATAATGTAAAGTTTAATAGTTATCATAGAAAATACCTAGCACATACTTCTTAACCATTTGTTTTAAAAAGATATAGAAAAATTTCTATTCCCAATAAAATTATTTAGACAGAATAATTATGTAATCTTCATCTATGAATAAATGCACAATAACTTATACTTGCTTTGTAATTAAAATTACTTTCATACATAAAGTCATGTTTCTGTACACCCACATAAAAACCCTTTGAATAGTCAGGAAAAAGTATCATCCTATTTTATGCAAATGCAAAAACTGTGTTACAGAAATAATTAGTAAATATCTCAAGTCTCAGAGCTAGTAGGTGCAGTACTGGAAGATGACTGTTTTTGCTTGGATATATTCAGACTCAGCATTTTGGAAGCCTTGCAAAATTTGGAAAATATTGAAAAATATACATAAATCAGACAAGGATGAAACAGTGCAGCTCCAGTACTGACATCTAGGAAAACAAACAACCTGAGGTCAACGTTGTGGAACAACAGTTTCAGCTACCATGGATAACAGCAACCTACATAGGATAGCAGGTTTGGGTTCTGGCCATTCTCCTTCTGATGCAGCTTTCTGCTAATGCATCTGGGGAGGCAGCAGTAGATTTCCCAAGTACTTGGATCCAGGCCATTCATGTGGGAGAACAGTCAGGTTTCTGCCCGGCGTCCATCTGGCCATCTGGGAGACCAGGCGGGAGGAAAATCTCTGTGTCAATGTCTGTGTCTACTTCTCTCCCTTTCAAATACATATATTTCAGAAAAACAAAAGGAAACAACTGTCTCCTAAGACATTATGAATGTAGGCACTGTTAGAATATTCAATTAGGTAGGGAACAAGAAATTTAATAAATAGAAAACATTTAAGAGTCAAACCTACAGCAAACATGTGAGTTACCTCTTCATATAGCGAGGATAGGTAAAGAAACTTCTAAGATGAGACTAAAAAGCATAAGGGAAAATGTAAGGATCTCACCTAACCAAACCGAAAGTTTACAATTCATCTGAGGCCATAAAGTTTCTGTATTAATTAGGAATATAGTCCTGAGATGAGCCACAACAGAATCTGAGTTTTGCATCCTAACAGCCATTAGAGAATATTGCAATACTGGAACTGCACCAGGGTGAGAGGTTCGCCTTGGAGAAAGTTATTCCTATCTGATGAAGTGAATACTTGTTTGGGAAGAAAAATGAGCAGTAGTTCTGAAAGGTTAGTGTATGCTTAGAGCTGGGAGAGTAGCCTAATTCCAATTCTTAACCAGACATCAAATCTCCTTCATGAGATGCACATTCCAAGAATGTGATATTGGAGACTTTTTGCCAACATCTCCTCGCTCCTTGTTCCAACCAGTGCATATGATTCTCCATGGTTCTAAAAATTGTTCTACGTTTCACCATTGTACCAACTGAATATTACAGGATGGAAATTTAGTAAGTATTTCATATATATTTGGTGCAGTGAAGTGATTTTTCAGCGAAACAGAATTCCTGCATCAGGTAAGTGATTTGCTTCAGCTCTGAGTTATTTGATAGTTTTGCTCACTGAAGAGGTCACAGTGCTACACATCATTACATTGAGATAACAGGTATATACCGAAACAGTTCCTCTCATATCTGAAATATGGTGACTTGAGGCATCGATGATCTTTGTCAATACAAATTTAAGATTGTGAGGCCAGTAGATATATTGGCCAATAATAGCAATATTCAGCAGTGAGAAAGAACAAAGCATGATCATTTCTAAGCTCATTACATAGAATATATCATTCAGCTTTAACAGTCCTATGTATACAAGCACAGCATCAACTTTACAAATAAAGTTAATGTAGGATATACAATTTTAAAAACTTAATGTTATAGAGCCACAAGTTGGAGACAAGGGTTGGAGTTCCTGCTGAAAGCTTCAGAGATAACATTCTTACGCACTATGCTAAGTGCTGCATAATTAATATGGATTGGGAAATGATGGAATGAGATGGAAGACTGTGGAGAAAGCAGATGTGATGTGTCTATTTACAGATACCCTTTCACAGTGAAGAGAGAGAGAAGGAAAATGAAAGGAAAGAAAGTAGAGATAATTTTCGCAATCCTAACTGTAAGAAAGGGATATAGGCAAGGCAGGCTGTTAACATACACATTGTCTCATATTTGTTGGATATTGTAGTGATAGTGATCAGAGAATATGTACTTATAAATGTTAAAGGACAGAAGCAATCTTGTGGTACAGGGGTAAGCCTGCCACCTGTGATGCTGGCATCCCAGAGACATCAATTTGTATCCCAGCTGCTTCACTTCCCATCCAGTTGCCAGCCTGTGACCTGAATAGCAGTGAAGGATGACCCAGTTGCTTAGACTACTCTCACCAACGTGAAGTTCCTGACTCCTGGCTTTGGCCTAGCACAGCCTTGGTATTTGTGGCCATTTGGGGAGTAAGCCAGAAGAAGGAGAACCTCTCTTTCTCTGTTCTTTCTCTCTGTAACTCTGACTTTTAAATTAACAAATAAATCTTTTAAAAATAATGAAGTAAAATTCAATGTAGAAAAAAGAGCATGATTCCATTTCCACCGATCTGCTTTATGGCTCAGAACAAGTGCACAGATGAGCGAGTCCCTATTAAACACAGGATTTTTCACATATCTCAAAGCCATGTATTCCAAGTGGAGAAATACATTCCTGAATATCATGGTTACTTTAGTATTATAAAGTGTCTGACCTATAAATATGCTTGTTAAACGGAAAAGCTTAAAGTAATTTTAGGAATCATTTTAAATATTTAGTTTTAGTAATATTTTTTCTTTTAAACAAAGTCATTTAATATTAAAAGACAATTTCTCCTAGTGTAACCATATAAAACAACATCACATTGAATTATAAGATATTCAGTTTATTAAGCATGTGTATAAATAATGCACAAAGCTAAAATTTTATGTATGGATGGAAGATACTCTACATTGCATTTTTAAAATTTATTTCTTAATTTTTAAAAATATTTATCTATTTTTATCGAAAAGAGCTCTACAGAGAAAAGAGACAAAAAGAAAGAGCTGTCCGTTGGTTCACTCCCCAAATGGCCACAATGGCCGTTGCTGAGCCGATCTGAAGCCAGGAGCCAGGAGCTTCTTCCGGATCTCCCATGTGGTACAGGGTCCCATAGCTTTGGGCCATGCTCTACTGCTACTTTTTCTATATTTTTCTCAGGTACATTTGCAGGAAGCTGGACCTGAAGTGGAGCAGCTGGGATTCCCAGGGCACTCATATGGGAAGCTGGTGTCAACATCAGCCCTGCTCCTTTAAAAAAGGTTGTCTGTGAACTGTCTGTCCTCTATTGTTCATGTGTAGAGGGCTGTCATATTTCTAAGTTCTGAAGACAGGCACCTCAGTCACTAATCACCAACAATGAATAACAAAAAGCAAAAATACATCCAAGACAGAAATCAATTTTTACACCTTCTTTCCACAAATACTTAATGACTTCTGAGTGCTGTCCTAGTTGGATATTGCAGTGAATTAAAAAAGCAAAGTCCCTTATTTATGGCGGTATTATCACAACAAACAATTAGCAAAAATAATGAAATTGATAGTTTTACAAATGCATTTCTATACTATGAGTATTTACTGTGTCATGCCTGGACAAGTAGACTTCAGTAGAATTACACAGACGCATACATATACACACACATGCGTTGCATGGCCAGATTCTCACTGCATGTTGTATTTTCTACCGCATGGGAACACTTCCATTTTCTCCTCTGCCACTCAGACATGCTTGCATATTCTGATAGGTAATCTATAATTGAATAGTGATTAGCATCTCACACAAATATCCTTTAAAAGTAGGGCATGAAGAATTGTAACTTACTGAATCACAACCAATATTATGTCCAATTTTATTTCTCAACTTGCAAAACGACAGGTAAGTTAGTTTGAAATCAATGAGACCTTCCTTTGAAAAGGTAACAAAGAAAGCCCTTGTAACTTTCAGCACAAAGTAGAGAGCCTGTTTTGCCCACCACTGTCCAGTGAATATGCTTTTTTTTCCAGCCTCACCCTCCTGTCATTCCAAAGCTGCCTCTCATGGTTTGAACAGTCCACTTCTTTGTCTTTTTTTTTTTCAGTGTTTAACACAGCCATGCTCAGTTTCTATATTCTATCTTTTCATTTCCCAAGACCACTACTATTTTGTTATTGACACTGTTTTGAAATATATATTATTCAAATTTTAGAAATTAATATTATTAAATGTAGATCCCAAACGCTTACTTTAAAAGTTATTTTTTCATATTTGTCTTTATATGTGTCTGTGTATTTGAAAGACACAGTCTAGAGAATGCATTTAGAAGCCCTAAAAATAGGAGTACCAAATATTCATCAAAATCTAGCCACTTGGACTTAGGTGGTTTTAAAGAAAGCTTAGTATCTAACAAAGTGATAAATTAGTGTTAGGACTTTCAGGTGGGTATTGCAAATAAAAATAAGGTAAGCTTTAAAACAGATTGAGCTGGAATTTATACAAAATTGATGTATTAGTCACCTGGCTACTTGGCACAGCATTATCATAGGTTGAGGAAGAACACACTAATGTTATTTAATTATCCTGGTTTCAGTTTTGGTAAGCCTGTTTTTGTTCCTGGGAAACCTTTAGTTGAATTAAGGACATAGATGATCTGTGGAACTGAAGATGATGGTGTTGGTGGCCATCTTAAGGGCAGACAGTACTATACTAATTTACCTCTAGAGAATATAAAATGTCAGGCATGCCTTGCTGGTGGCTAAGAAGGATCCACTTTGATTTCCTCTGCATACTGAAGGGACCTTATTATTTTCTGATTTATGTTAGCTGGTATTGAATAGATGACAGGCATAACGAAATCCTTCCAACAGGGGATTCATTGTCTATTGTGGTGAATACTTCATAATGGATTTGAAGAGTGCCTGCTTAGATTAGTTATGCTCACTACTACAATATTAGAATCCAAGCTTTTCCAGAGTGGCTTAAAAGAAACTATCAGACCTATTTTACCAGCAAAGCAAGACAAACATTACAGTTACACGGGCAGTTCTTTATGCTATTATAAACATTTTAAAGGTTACATTTAATTGTTGAAATGCATAATAACAAAGGGAGGGATTAATGATGCAGGGAAAGAGTGATGAGGGATAGAGGGAGAGAGGGAAATGAAAGAGAGAGGGGAGTAGGAGAGAGGGAAGAGGGAGAAGAAGGGAGAGACAGAGAAGAGAAAAAGGAGAGAGAGAGAAGAGAGAAAGATTTACATCCTTTGGTTCACTCTCCAAATGCCCATAACAGCCAAATCTGGTTTAGGTTAAAGTCAGGAACCAAGAACTCCATCAAGATCTCCCATGTGGGTTTCTGAAACCCAAGTACTTGCACCGTTGTCTGTACCCTTCCGATTCCCTTAGCAGCAGGTCAGATCAGAAAGGGGGCAAGGTTTAACACAGGCACTCTGATACAGGTTGTGGGTGTAGCAAGCAGAGGCTTAACTGGCTGTTGTACAACACTCATCTCTAAACTTGTTTTAAAATCACCGTGCTTTATACAAGTATCATGTTTCAAAAATATTGGATTTTTAATATGCACTTGTCAAATAAGTCATGTCATCAGAAAATCTCCTGAAGATTTTCAGTATTAAGAGTTCAAGCTAAGTTTAAAAATTGCTCAGTTTCTCAACAAATTCTTAACCATTCCAAAGTCAAAAGGAGAAAACCCGACCTTACACTACATTCCAATTTTCAAACTTTTATCACGATTTAACAAATAAATTTCAGCTGACAGTTGGTTCATGTTTTATATACTGTTTATTGCAGGCTCCCTAAAAGGTAACATCCAAAAATATAGAACTCAATAGAAGATGTGTGAAAATAAATGCCACTTGATTTCAGTATTTACTTCATGACGGAATTCTCACTTCACATTTCTTGAAGCACATTCCCATTTTCTAAATGTTTCATTCCCAAAATAAACACATAAACAACGGAATGAAGATGACAAATATACAGCCTGAGAGTTGAAGAAACCTAAAAAAATGGATGCTATGGTTTATGTATAAAGAAGTAGAGGATTCAGAAAAGCTTGAGTTACTTCAGCATATAGACTTCTTCCTAACTTTAAAAAAAATTTCATAATACAATTTTGAAGATAAATGGAATTCCTCCCCTACCTTTTCTGTCCTCCCCATCTTCATCTCCCACCATATACCCATACAATTATAGCAATTTAATCCTTTGGTAACAAATTAACATTTTGCTATATAAGTGTATCATGGCATTTTAGGTATAGGCAAAGGTAGAAAATCTAGTATCAACTTGTCAACAGTTTCATTCAGAGTCCACTTTTTATTTAGGAATAGAAACATACTGCAATGTTATCTTTACTTCCCTGTGTACTAGTCTTCATTATATAGTTCATCTATGAACATACATATGTATGCTCGTTTTCCTATATATCTAATTGTTTTGTGTTTCAATATATGTACTTATAAAGCAAGAGTCTTCTTACATTATATTGTTCCTATAAAATGCACAGTGATGAATATAGCAAAACAAATGTAAAAGTGGGATGTCTCCAAGTTAAATATATACACACACACACATACATACATACATAAAGCTTTTTGGCCATGTTCAACATCGATGCTATACAGAAAGATATACCAACTATGGATGTGTATGCACAGACATGAAACTCATGTCAAAACTGTGCTTTTACCAATAGACAAAAAGCTATATCAAGGGCATGTGGACATCTCTACTCTCCGAGCTCTTTCATCTCATTCCTGACTGCTTTGTCTCCCATCTCTGGCTAAACTGAGTGCCCATGGTTTACACTAATCTTACCTCCTTCAATCCTGCCTTGTGCATCAATATCAGCCTCCTCATTCAATATAGAATCTTGTAAATGATCCATCAAGAACTATAAAAGGATGGAGACTCGCAAGATGGCCGACATAGGAGGAAGACTGTGAGAGAGCTCACAGACAGAGAGGGCTAGAATGCGACAAAAGCGTAAGTGGAGCAGAATAGAACTACAGGGAGAAGAACGTGAAGTTCCCTGGACAGTGTGGAGCCAAAAAAATCCACACAACTCGGAAGAGCAACCAGGGAAAAACAAAACAAAGGGCAGGGAAGACGACTTTCCGCTCCTGACCTGCTGAGTCACCTTTGAGTGCAGACGCTGAAAGCCGCAGACCGACCCGCAGACCGACCCGCAGACGCTGTGGCCTTGAGGACTGGCGGTGATTGGGACCCGCTGGCATCTGCTCACCCTGGTCACCAGAACCCGCCAGGACCTGCGCCCGCTGAGGACATCAGGACCCTGAGTCATCGGGACCTGCCGGCCACCCTGGTCGCCAAGCCCCCCCGGGACCTGCACCAGCCACAGCCTCCAGGTTCCAGCAGCCTGCACCCGCCAGGACCAGCAACGGACGCAGTAGCCGGGAGACACACCCGGGGCGAGGGTTCCCACCAGAGGAAGAGGCAGACTGCAAGAACCTGAGGTTTGAGTGAGTTGGGTGGGGACAGTGGTGGGTTGGAGGCTTCGGGAGTTGGCCCCCCAGGGGCATGCACAGAGCCTGAACACAATTGGTGCTCGTCTCCCCACCCCTCCCCCCCCGAGACTCCAGCATCTAGGGACACCGGGTGAGTGCCTTGAAACTGCCAAAACTGTGTCTGGGAGAAAGGCAAAAGGCACACTGAATACTCCCCCGTGCCTTTGCGGTCTGGCACTCAGCTGGGCGGTGCTATCCCACAGGAACTCAAGCACGCCTCTGGGCTGGGCAGTCCCGTGCTAGCGCTGGGGCGGTCGGTTCCCTGCAAGCGCTGGGGTGGGCGGGCCTGCGCAGGAGGCGCTTCCAGAGAGCACATGGAACACCCCACGCCCTATAGTCCCGTGCTTGGGAGACGCACCAGGAGAGCACTGCGGACCCGCGTGTAGGAGGCATTCCCCAGAGAGCACCTGGAACCTCCACACCCTGTAGTCCCTGGCACTGGGGACACACCGAGAAAGCACCTAGAATCCTCCAAGCCCTGTGATCCCGCGCACAGGGGGCGCGCATAGAGAGTGCCTTCACCCCCCCACGCCCTGTGGTAGCATACGTGTAGGGGACGAGCTGAGAGTGCGCTTTGAATCCACTGGGCCCTGGAAGTGGCGCCCTGAGGTCCAGTGTACTGGAGACGCACCAAAAGTGCCTTGAAAATTCCCGCACCCTGCTACTCCACGCCTGCAGACTCCGATCTCTACAGGATAGTGCTTAGAGACCCCTCAGCACACTGGTGCCTAGGTCTCTCAAAAAAGAAACACTAACACAATCGGAAGAAATACCAGAAAAGGTAATGATCCAGATGAGAGTGCCAACACCCTACCAATAAAGGATCAAAAGCCAATGTCTATTTCGGAGATGCGAGATGAAGACATAGAAGATCTACCAGACAAGGAATTCAAAAAAATAATGTTAAAATATGTCAGAGACAATGAGAAGAATTGGGAGGACTTCAAGGAATTCAAGAACGACATAGCCTCAGAAATACAACAAATGAAAAGTAAAATCCTTGACTTAGAGCACAAAATTGAGAGCCTAACCAACAGAACAAATACAGCAGAAGAGAGGATCTCTGAAACGGAAGACACACAAAACGAACATACCCAGTTCATTAAACAGCTGGAGACAAGTCTGAACAAAGCCAATAAGACCATACAAGAAATGAAAGACAACCTCAGAAAATCGAATATTAGGATTATTGGCCTTCCTGAAGGAGAGGAAAGAGAGTCAGGAATGCAAATGGTGCTCGACGAAATTATACAGGAAAACTTTCAAAACACTTGGAACATGAACCCAGCCCAAATCCAGGATGGTCAGAGGACTCCCAGCAGATATGACCCAAAGCGATCTTCACCCAGACATATGGTGCTCAAGTTCCACTTCAACAAAGACAAAGAAAGAATCCTGAGACAAGTACGAAGCAGAGAAAAGATCACATACTGGGAAAAACCAATCAGGATCACTGCTGACTTCTCTGAAGAGACTTTACAAGCAAGAAGAGAATGGACAAAGATCTACCAAATCTTGAATCAGAACAACTGTCAACCAAGAATATTGTACCCAGCAAAGATCTCATTCGTGTTTGAGAACGAAATCAAATACTTTCACAGCAAAGAGAAATTAGAAGAATATGCCAGCACAAAACCAGCTCTACAAAATCTCCTTAGAAATGCACTAAATCCAGAAAAAAAGGAGGTGAATCATAAGCAAAGATGGCAAACAGGAAGGTCTCCCCACTAAAGTCCACACAAGGAAGGGCAATTACACAGATATCAACACCCACAAAAACAAGTATGGCAGGGCAAAATCACAACCTCTCAATTTTAACTGTTAACACAAATGGCCTGAACTCACCAATCAAAAGGCATAGATTAACAGAATGGATTATCAAACAGCACCCAACTATCTGTTGCCTACAAGAGACACATCTAACCAGAAGAGATTCTAAGAAGCTGAAAGTGAAAGGTTGGAAACAGATAGTTCATGCCAATGGACGAGAAAAAAAGGCTGGGGTACCTGTCTTAATTTCAGATGATGTGGACTTCAATCTGACACACATCAAAAAGGACAGGGAAGGACATTATATATTGGTGTAGGGACTGATCCATCAGGAAGTAATTACCATTGTAAACATATATGCACCAAATTCAAAAGCACCTAGCTACGTGAAGCAATTACTCACACACTTAAGGGGAGTCATAGATATACACACAATAATAGTGGGTGATCTTAACACCCCACTAACAACAATAGACAGAGCAACAAAACAAAAACTCAACAAAGAAACAACAGAGCTCATACAAACAATAGAACAACTGGACATGATAGATATTTATAGAATTTTTTACCCTAAGACCACAGATTATACATTTTTTCCAGCAGTGCATGGCACCTTCTCCAGGATCGACCACATGATAGGACACAAAGCAAACCTAAATAACTTCAAAAAGATAGGAATCATACCATGTACCCTCTCAGACCACGACAGAATGAAACTGGAAATCAGCAATTCAAAATGCCCCAGGAAATACAGAAACTCTTGGAGGCTGAACAATATGCTATTAAACGAACAATGGATCAGAGAAGAAATTAAAGATGAGATCAAAAAATTTATGGAAACCAATGAAAACTCTGACACAACATTCCAAAATTTGTGGGACACTGCCAAAGCAGTGCTATGGGGTAAACTCATCGCAATTGGAGCTCATGTCAAGGCCCAAAAGAGGCGCCAAATACAGGAACTAAACACACACCTCCAGGAATTGGAAAAACAACAGCAGAAGAGCCCCACACACAATAGGAAACAAGAAATCATCAAAACAAGGGAGGAAATCAACCAGATAGAAATAAAAAAAACCATACACAAAATCAATGAATCAAAAAGCTGGTTTTTTGAGAAGATAAACAAAATAGACACCCCACTGGCCCGACTGACAAAGAAAAACCAAGAGAAGGCAAGAATTAACAGCATCAAAGGTGAAAAAGGCAACATAACAACAGACACCGCATCCATTAAGGCCATAATTAGAAGTTACTACAAAGCACTGTACTCCAACAAATCAGAACACCACCAAGAAATGGAAAAGTTCTTAGACTTCTACCACCTGCCAAAACTTAGCCCAGAGGCAACAAACGACCTGAACAAACCCATAACTGAAGTAGAGATTGAATCAGTGATTAAAGACCTCCCAACAAAGAAAAGCCCAGGCCGAGACGGCTTCACTACAGAATTCTACAAAACATTCCGAACAGAACTGACCCCAATCCTCTATAAACTCTTCAAAACAATAGAAAAAGAGGCAACCCTTCCAAACTCATTCTATGAAGCCAACATTACCTTAATCCCAAAACCAGACAGAGAACTAACATAGAAGGAAAACTACAGACCTATCTCTTTGATGAACATTGATGCTAAGATTCTCAACAAAATCCTAGCCAACAGAATTCAAAAACACATCAGACAGATCGTTCATCCAGATCAAGTAGGATTCATCCCTGGAATGCAGGGATGGTTCAACATTCGCAAATCCATAAATGTGATACACTACATCCAAAAACTGAAAAACAAGAATCACATGATAGTATCAATAGATGCAGAAAAAGCTTTCGACAAAATCCAACACCACTTCCTACTAAAAACCCTAACCAAGGTAGGCATAGATGGAAAAATCCACAACATAATTAAAGCCATATATGAAAAACCCAACGCCAGCATCATACTGAATGGAGAAAAGCTGGAACCCTTCCCACTGAGATCTGGAACAAGAAAGGGATGTCCACTTTCTCCACTACTATTCAACATAGTCCTAGAGGTACTCGCTGAGGCCATAAGACAAGAAAAAGAAATCAGAGGAATCCAAATGGGAAACGAAGAAGTCAAACTCTCACTATATGCAGATGATATGATTCTTTATGTAGAAGAGCCAAAAGACTCAATACAAAGACTGCTAGAACTTGTACGAGAGTTTGGTAGAGTGGCAGGGTACAAAATTAATGAACAAAAATCAACAGCCATAGTGTATGCGAACAGCCCCAAGATGGAAAAAGACTTAACCAGCAAGATACCACTCAAAATAACAGAGAAAAGTATGAAATATCTGGGAATAAATCTAACCAAAAATGTAGGAGACTTATTCGAAGAAAACTACAAACTACTTAAAAAAGAAATTGAACAAGACCTCAAAAGATGGAGTGACATCCCATGCTCCTGGATAGGTAAAATCAATATCATTAAAATGTCTATACTGCCAAAGGCAATATATACATTCAACGCAATCCCAATCAAATTGCCCAAAACATTCTTCATGGAACTGGAAACAATGATCCAAAGGTTCATCTGGAAGCACAAAAAACCACGGATAGCTAGAACCATCCTGAAGAACAGGAAGTTAGCAGGGGGAATCACAGTTCCAGACCTCTGGACATACTATAGGGCAGTGGTTATCAAAACAGCGTGGTACTGGCACAATGATAGAGAGGAAGATCAATGGAGCAGAATAGAAACACCAGAAGGAAACCCACACAGATACAGCCAAATAATCTTTGACAAAAAGACAAACGACAATCCAGGCAAATGGGAAGGTCTGTTCAATAAATGCTGTTGGGACAACTGGTTAATAGCCTGCAGAAACAAAAAAATAGATCCACATCTCTCACCATACACTAAGATCAGATCTAAATGGATAACAGATCTAAACCTACATCCAGAAACCTTCAAACTTTTGGAAGAAAATGTTGGAAACACACTGCAACACTTAGGGGTAGGCCCTCACTTCCTAAAAAAGACTCCAGATACAGTAGAAATCAAGACCAAAATAAACAATTGGGACCTCATCAAACTAAGAAGCTTCTGTACAGCTAGAGAAACAATCAACAAAGTAAAAAGGCAACCCACAGAATGGGAGAAGATCTTCGCACACGACATAGGTGATAGAGGGCTGATCTCCAGAATATACAAAGAGCTACAAAACAACCAAAATGTCAAAACAAACAAGCCACTCAAGAAATGGGCATGGGAAATGGGCAAACACTTCACAAAGGAACAAACCCAAATGGCAAATAAACATATGAAAAAATGCTCAAGTTCCCTGGCAATAAGGGAAATCCAAATTAAAACATCAATGAGGTACCACCTAACGCCAGTAAGACTGGCCCACATGAATAAAAGCACCAACAACACTTGTTGGCGAGGTTGTGGGGAAAAGGGATCCCTACTCCACTGCTGGTGGGGCTGCAGGCTGGTACAGCCTCTATGGAAATCAGTATGGAGAATATTCAAACAACTCAAAATCAACATACCGTATGATCCAGCAATAGCACTCCTAGGAATATATCCAGAACAATTGTTTTATGAGAAACCAACATGCACTCCTATGCTCATAGCAGCACAATCAGTAATTGCAAAAACATGGAAGCAACCAAAATGCCCATCAACAGAGGATTGGATAAGAAAGCTATGGTTCATCTACTCCATGGAATACTACTCAGCTATTAAAAAAAACAAAATGCAGTTCTTTGTGACCAAATGGGCCAAACTGGAAACCATAATGCTAAGGGAAATGAGCCAATCCCAAAAGGTTAAATACCACATGTTTGCCTTAATTTAAGATGATATGATGTTATGTATAACATGTTATGTTTTGAATGTTATATGTTGTGTATAAACTAAAATTGAAGTATAGGTGAGGTGGTCACAGAAGGTGGCTGGGAGCTCGCATTTACTTTTAACATATTGGTTATTCATACTATGTCAATTAATTCCATAATGATGTAAATTGTTGCTGATGGTATGTTGGAGCTTTCAATTGACTGGGATGATACTCTGCTGGCTCTGTCTTCAGGCCAGAGAGGGTATACCTAAGAAGCCGTTGAACTTGACTGGACAATAAGATGTTGGACTCTATGTTTGGTATACGCTTGCAATGGGGGAATCTCAACTGAACTTGAGCTGTGGTTATTAAACAAGGTGGAGGAATCCACCATGGTGGGAGGGTATGGGGAGGGGTGGGGAGAACCCAAGTATCTATGTAACTGTGTCACATAATACAATGTAATTAATGAAGTTAAATAATAAATAATTAAAAAAAAAGAACTATAAAAGTTGTGAGGAAGGATGAAAATGGGAGAAGCAGCAGGTGGTGGACAGATTATCCTCTGAGATGCATTTCAGCATTTTGTGACGTTCTAAAGCAATCATTCCTGAACCACAATTCTCCATACTTGATATTATCAAGTTGAAAGAAAATCTGAAATGAAAATTACCTGCAAAAATGTATTAAATAGTGACTACTACATAGAAGAAACTTGACAACTGTTTGTAAAATGAGCAAATGTTGGTGGAGAACATGTGAATGAAAAGCACAATAGAAGGGAAGGGCAAAGTGCTTTTATTCAAATGGCCAAGAATGAAGGTGTTAGAAACAACAACTTTGTAATTCTTAAGTTCTCAACACTTGTCACATCCATTTTAAGTATACTTCTCTTCTAGATGATGTTTTTTTCCTCAGGCTTGTAACAAATGTCACTATCATTTCATGTGAACATATCAATCCCTTCCTCCCAATGGAGGGCCTAATATTCCAGAGCTGAGAGCTTTAAGGAACTTCAGAAATCATGCTAGTCAAACTCTTCACACTACAGATGAAAAAATTGAGACCTTCATGGTAGAAACAAGATTAATATGCAAATATGCCATGCAAGGTTTTGAATTTTTATTTTTTTAAATATTCCACAGCTGTAGGCAACTGCCTAGGTTGCCTTGTACCTAGGCAAGTGTTACACTGCTGGGAGAAAAGCAGCCAATAGCTGGTAAGAATTCTCAAACTGATGAATGCCAACTTCATGTTACTTGTTCTTTTTCTTTCTTTTTTAAAGGTAACTGGAGAAGGTAGGGAACCCAGGCTGGAACAGGCCCCCTGGTCCCCAGGTTAGGGGGCTGCATAGTGTCAGGGAAGGGAGTCTGAAGTCATATAGAAGTTGGAGCAGTTGACAGCATGTTTGACAGGGAAGGAATGACTTCTGGGATCTTCCACAGCAGAGTGCTTTAGAGTGGGGAAACCTGAGGGCATGTCTGGCCAGGCCAAGGCACCCACCCTTGTGGGAAACCTGCGCTGGGGTAAATAGCATCATTCACCACAGCAGCTGGTGCTTGCAAAGGTGGGTCAGGAGAGGGCCCGGCACAGTGGCCTAGTGGCTAAAGTCCTAGCTTGAATGCCCCGGGATCCCATATGGGCGCTGGTTCTAATCCCGGCAGCTCCACTTCCCATCCAGCTCCCTGCTTGTGGCCAGGGAAAGCAGTCAAGATGGCCCAAAGCTTTGGGACCCTGCACCCACATGGGAGACCTGAAAAGATGTTCCTGGTTCCTGGCCTCAGATTGGTGCAGCACCAGCCATTTCGGTCACTTGGGGAGTAAATCATCAGATGGAAGATCTTCCTCTCTGTCTCTTCTCCCCTCTGTATATCTGACTTTACAATAAAAATACAATAAATCTTTAAAAAAAGAAAATAGTTGGGGCAGGAGAGCATGCCTGGCTGAGCTAGATTGCAGTACCCATTCACGAGTACCAGAGCAGGAGGTGGGTCACATCAGGCTGGGCCACAGTACACACTGGAATGTGAGAAAATGGGATCTGGGGAAGATTCCATAGGTGAATTGTAGGCTCTCGTCTGTGACACTGCAGCACTCACTGCTGTATGCAAAGAACTGGGGCAGTACAAGCTGAGCCAGGCTAGAGCACAGAACTCACTTGCTAGGAATCTACCTTACCTATCACTCACAGGATGTGTGGCTAGAAGAAGTCCAAGCAGGGCCAGGCTGCAGCACCTACCAGCAAAGGCCAGGACTGATGGCAGACCATATCAACCAGGGCCACTGCCACCACTGGTATGCAGGAGATCTGGGGCTATGAGCAGGCCTGCCAGGGGATATCCCTTACTAGGCCACAGCTCCCACTGGAGTGGGGGAGTACAAGAGACAGTGCTGGGAATGGCTAGCCAGGCAAATCTGCAACACTCCTCAGCTTTTGTGTCGGCTGGATCTGGGAACAGGCCAGGCTGGGCCAGGCCTTAGCACCCACTGGCAGGCAGGAGAGTCAGGACAGGTTGTGAGTCACACCCAGCTGAGGTAGGTTGTAACATACCAGTGAAAGCTGAGACTGCAGGTGAGCCATGCCAGGCTGCATCAAAGAACCTGCCAACATGCAGAAGACCTGTGGCTGGGACAGACCTGGAATGGAAATTCTGGTAACTCCCCTGCTGGAGCCAGGGCTGTAGATAGATTGGGCTGGATAAGTCTGCAGCACCTCCCTACACGTGTGAGGACAGGGTGTGAGGGGTGGGCTAGACTTGGCTAGGTTCTTGCACCTGCTGGTTATTGGGAGAGCCCGAGTGAATATGGGACAGTCCAGGTCACTTGAGAGCAAGAAAGAGTGTGAGCCAGTTGGACTAGGCTGCAGTACCCACTGATTACTGTCAGGAATAGGGGCTGGTCACATCAGTCTGGGTAGCAGCATCCACCATTACACACAAGATCTGCTGCTGGGTGAAAGCTTGATAAGAGAACTTAGAGAACTCCCCTGCTAAGGCCACAGCTCCTGCTGGTGAGCACAAGATCTGAGGCTGCAAGAAGGCTAAACACGGCTGGACTGTAGAATCATTGGCATACGTGTGAGCTGGGTCTATTGGTTGGCAGGCAGGTTGAGTCCACAGCTCACACTGGCACTACTGAGAGCCAAGCCAGGGTACAGCTAGGCCAAGTTGGACCATAATACCTGCCAGTTCACATGAAGGCTGGGTGTAGGCCAGGCTGAGCTAGGTTGCTGTACACACTGGCGTACACAAAAGCCAGAATGGGTACAGGCCAGCTGGACTAGGATGCAGCACAGATGGCAAGTGCAGGAAATGGGTGTAAGTCATGTCAGACTGGAGTGCACTATCTCGACTGGTAACATACCCAGTAGGGTAACTGTGGGCACTCTCTCACTATGCTGTACCTATCATTGCTGAGCACAGTAACCAGGGTTGTAGGAGGGTCAGGCTGGCTGGACAAGGTGGCAGTACCTGTTGCAATATGTGAAGACTGGGTCTGGGGGTGCATTGTGCTGAAGTAAGCCATAGCTCCAATGAGTGTGCACAAGGGCCAGATGAGATATGGGCTGGCTGGGCTGGGCTAGGCTCTAGCAGAGACTGGCATGTGCAAATACTGGGGCTGCGGGCATGCCTGGCAGGACTTATTGGGGGTCATCTCAACTAGGCCGCCGCATCAGCTCGTATGCATTAGGACTGGGTCTGTGACAGACTGGTTGGACTGGGCCAAAACATCTGTCATTTTGTGTGATAAGAAGCTGAGGCAGAACTGACCTGGCAGCTGCATTCACTCATATATGCATTGGTTGATGCAGAAGACAGATCACTCCTGACTTTGCACTGGCTGGCACACCTCAGAGTTAAGGCCAAAGTCAACCCTGGCAAGGTTTCTTGGTGTGTTCCTTGACTAGAGTGCTAGACTCAGACCCTGGCCACAGGGAAAATCACAATATATGTGATCTGACCTTGGAGTGCAGGTAGTGACACTTGAATTCCTCAACTGCTGATGCCTGTGCGGTAAACAGCATGTCCAGATGCACATGGGTGACATGACAAGCAGCTCATCTAGGCCAGCAGGGGAAGTCAGCTGCCTCATCAGAGCATGCAAAGCTGAACAGATCATACAATTCTCCTGAGCAAGTTTCACAGCAAGTTCCTGGGTTTCTGTATACATTAAGCTGTATTTAGTACACCAACAGACCTTGGAAAGATTTTTCTCAACCCAGAAGCAACAAAAGCAACAACATCTCAGAACTATCAGCACTACTCAAGTAACACCCTCGGAACAGTCTTTCCTACATTGGGGTCTCTAAAGCGTCATCAAAGGACCACACCCCACTCCTGGGTGCTGAAATAGTTCGGTAGCAAGAAGCACACCCTTTGTCTCCTCCTCTTAGGACACAGGAGAAAATAAAAAGCTGAAGTGTTTATCCCACCCGCCTTCCTCTATACCTGACTTCCTCACCCTAATCAGAGGCCTGTATGGATGTGTATCCTTCCCTCTCAACTTTCTTAACAGTATTAAAAATAACATTTTAAGGGCCTGGCGGCATGGCCTAGCGGCTAAAGTCCTCGCCTTGAAAGCCCTGGGATCCCATATGGGCGCCGGTTCTAATCCCGGCAGCTCCACTTCCCTTCCAGCTCCCTGCTTGTGGCCTGGGAAAGCAGTTGAGGACGGCCCAAAGCATTGGGACCCTGCACCCGCGTGGGAGACCCGGAGGAGGTTCCTGGTTCCCGGCATCGGATCGGCGCGCACCGGCCGTTGCGGCTCACTTGGGGAGTGAATCATCGGATGGAAGATCTTCCTCTCTGTCTCTCCTCCTCTCTGTATATCTGACTTTGTAATAAAATAAATAAATCTTCAAAAAAAATAACATTTTAAAATGCCATAGGTTAGCTTTAAAACTTAAAGAAAACAATTTTAGATATAGTTTAAGTAAAAAAGAGGAATGAAAATTGAATTCTGGAAGTCACCAAGAATCTTTACTATTAATTCAGGATTTTTAAGATAGAAGTCAAGTCTTTCACAGGCAGTGGATCTGATTCAGCGAATTTGAGAGTGAACTAATGCAATAGTGATTTTAATCTATAAGTGACTAGCAGGAAAGAAAATATGATTGATCAACAAAGGAATGAGGGTATGTTTCGCTCCAAATTGTACCATATTGTCACAGCTCAGTGATCTCATAAAATCAGCCTTACGCTTTCAGCAGTGAGAAATAAAGCTTATCATTTGAAATCTCTCCAAATTCTCTCTTTACTCTGCATATTGACACAAACTTTCTTCTTCTCAACGAGTACATCAGAACTTCAGATAAAACTGGAAATCTTGCCAAGGTCATAATTCTAATGATCTCAGCCCTCAATTAATTATTTATAATACCCAGCTCATGATATATGCTCTAAAGATGGTTGGGTTGGGGTGCACCTAGTGGTACAGCAGGTTAAGCTCTCTGTAGGATGACTGTTTTTCATAAGATAGCTAGTGCAAGTACCTGGCACTCCACTCTCCTCTCTCCGGCTTCTGGCTAATGCATCCTGGAAGGCAGCAGATCAAGGCTCATGTTTTTGGCCCCTTGCTACCTAGGTGGGAGTCATAATTGGAGTATTGTAATCCTGGCTTTGGCATGTACCAGTCTTGGCTGTTGCAAGTAATTGGGGAAATAAACTACGGGATGAACAATCAGACACAGTCTCTTCCTCTCTCCTTCTACCTCTCAGACATTTGAGCAGATGAAAATAAGGAGAAAAAAAGAAATTTTAAAAATTAGTGTAGGATTATCAAATACAATGTAAATATGTATATTTATGAAATAACAATGGTTGTTGAAGGCTGTAGCATGACAGAACTTTCTTATTCAATGAAACTATTTGGAATAAGGATTCAGCTCTTTAACCTTCATAAGTTTAGGAGCTTGGTCTATGCCAACTCTATAGTGGGATCAAATAAAAATTATCAAATTTTTGAGAAAATGCATGGTACTTTCCCTAAAATGTAATAGCGTTTGAAGATACCAAGCGAAAGAAAGTTGTAAAATGAATTACAATGGCTTCTAATCATTAAGTATCAATGAAAAATATAAATGTGATAAAATCAAGTTTATTCATCATATACTTCATGATAAATATTATTTTGACTGTTTCCAACAAGGATTTTGACAAATGACTTCTGGGAGTAACATATTATTTAATAACTCTTTTCATATGTAGATGATGTTGGGCAAAATATGCTTATTACTCAGGTACATTAAATGCTCATCTCATATGTTACATTTACATTAAAATTAGAATTTATAGTGAGAAAATTAACACTATTATAATTCATTTACTGTAAAATATTAACTAAAAAATAAAATGTAACAGCCATTGACCATTACCATCTTTCTAATTCGCTGGTATTTTAATTAAGGAAAGTAATGTTGACCTTAATAAGGGTGGGCAAAAGGACTCTATAATTGAGAAAAACCTTGTTACAACTTTAAAAAAGGATAACATAGAGACATTTAAGGAAGATAAGTCAGTTATTTTCACAAATACTTTTCTGATAATCATAATGTGATCTGCCTTGGCTATCTAAATACAAGGGTAAAATGAGTAACCAGAAAGAAAAATCACATAAATGATTTGCAATGCATAAATTGAAGCTACTGTTAACTGCTATAAAAATATACTGAAACTCTTTCAAATTTAAAAAATCTTTTAAAATTGGATTTTTTTCATTCTTACTACTGATTTTTTTAAACTATAGAGTTAAATTCTTTATATTTCTTTTATACCACATATACATATAGATTTAGCTATAGAGTTAAGTTTATTATACATATATTCCTTATATATACACATATATGTACAGCCTGCAATTTTTTTCTTCCTTTATTTGAGCTGTGCTTTCACTCAATTCATTATTTTCTTTGCTCTGGAGAAATTCTCTAATTAAATTACATTTGTCTATTTTTGCTTTTGTTCCTGTGCTTTTGTGGTTTGAGTCAAAAAATCTTAGACAATTCCAATATCCTGAAATGTTTTCATACGTCTATTTCTACTGGTTTCAAAATTTTGGGTCTTAGGTCTGTAATCCAATTTGAGCTAATTTTTTGTACTTGGTGAGGATAGTTTTCTTTCACTTCTGCATGTAGATTTTTAAATTTTTCTTTCAAGTTACAAAACCGAAATAGTTTAAAATTTGGTGAAATCTAATTTTTCAATATTTTCCTATTTGGGTATTTAGCATATTTTTTAGACTGGAAGTCATAGTAATTTTGCTATGAATTTTTTTTGTATTCCATATGCTTTATTCTTATTTGGCTTTATTTTTCCAAAATTGAAAAATATTTTAAGCAGACATAAGATTCTATATATTACTGGATACTATGTAATTTTTTAAATTTCCATTTCACAATTTATTTATGGTTTCTTTTATGTTAAACACTTTTGGAGAAAAAACAACCAAATTTTTACAGCATCATTTACTTCTATAGTCACAAAGTACAAATGTTCAAACACTCCTCTGTGTAACAGTCATATCTTGCTTTTCTTTTTTTTAAATTTCCTTTATTTTATTAATTACATTGCATTATGTGACACAGTGTTATAGACACTAGGATTCCCCTCACTCCTCCCCAAACCCTCCCCCCATGGTGGATTCCTCCACCTTGTTGCATTACCACATTTCAAATTCGGTTGAGATTCTTTCATTGGATGTATTTACCAAGCATAAAGTCCAGCATCTTATTGTCCTGGTAAGTTCAACGGTTTCTTGGGGAGACCATCTCTGGTCTGAAGGTAGAGCCGGCAGAGTATCATTCCGATCAATTAAAAGCCCCAACATAACATCAGCAACAATTTACAACGTTATGGTATTAATCGACATGGTATTGATTAACCAATATGTTAAAAGGAAAATGCAGGTTTTTTTTAAATTTATTTTTATTGTATTTTTGTTGACAATCTTTACATAGTTAATTACGGTAAAAAAAAAAAAAGGTTCAGGGGGTATAGGGAAGTGGGTAATAGTATTATGTCCATATTTTTTCCATCATGTATCCGAGGTAAAGGGGGATATTGACAGAGAAGCCCCACCCAGTTTCCCACCCACCCCAAGTCCCGGATGTGGGGCATGCTCTGAGATCCTTGCTCAAATGGTTTTAATAGTTCTCCAGCTATGAATCACTGCCAGAGGAAAATGCAGGTTCTTAACCACATCCTGTGTCTTCTTCATAGACATTTCAATTTTGGTTTATATACTACCAGGTTCTATATACCTTAAAATGGCTATAGGTTACTATTCCGCTGTCTTGTGTCTATTTTCATTTCAGTATTTAGCTGTTTATACTGTTGAAGCATGATTTTGCTGAACCTGGCTGTTTTTTGGGTGGTCTGAACTGGCTTATAACTCTAACAAGCCATATGTCAATATTTTAGGTGCAGAACAGTTTTAAGGAGCGGTGTGCAGAGAAATCTTCAATACCCCAGTCAGGAGCAATTAATCTTTGTGTCCCAGTTAGTGAGGTATGAGTGAATCCACGCTGACCATTTCCTGCCTGACTCTAAGCTTTCCTTGTTGTTGTCTACCTATTCTAGGTTTTTTTTGTTCGTTTGTACGTTTGTTTGTTTGTTTTGAGGGGTTTCTGGAGCGATCCTGATGGTCATTGCGAGAGAGGGTGGGGACCCAGAGCTGGAACCAGGCAAGGACCAGAGAAAGTTCCCCTCTTTAGTCCCAAAGGAAGTTTATTGTTCTTCTGTTTCTGCGGACTGCTCAGGGCTCCTGGTTGTCGTTCTGATTTGCTATGAATTCTTGAAATTGTGTAGTTCTAGAATTTGGTTTATAGCCAATTGTGGATTATTTTGTATTGCAAATATCAGAATACTGGTTTTATTTTACATAGTCTGCATTCTGAATTCAAAGACAGTATAAGAAGAAAATCTTGGGGAAAAGTGGCATAATAAACTTGCATTTTATTATTATTATTATTATTTTATAACAAAGCCAGATATATAGAGAGGAGAGACAGAGAGGAAGATCCTCTGTCCGAGCATTCACTCCCCAAGTGACTGTAACAGCCGCTGCTGCGCCAATCTGAAGCTGGGAACCTGGAATCTCTTCTAGGTCTCCCGCGCAGGTGCAGGGTCCCAAATCTTTGGGCCATCCTCGACTGCTTTCCCAGGCCACAAGCAGGGAGCTGCATGGGAATTGGAGCTGCTGGGATTAGAACCAGCACCCATCTGGGATCCTGGAGCATTCAAGGCGAGGACTTTAGCCGCTAGGCCACAACGCTGGGCCTGATAAACTTGCATTTTTAAAATATGGATGCAGGATTAAGAGGAGGTAGCCTGGACAAGTGGAACTAGGTCTTCTAAGACATATCTTTACAAGAAACATGGGCCTGCTACAAAGGATCCATGGGCTAATCCTGCACCTCCAAGTACCAGAATCACATAAGTGTGTCAGTTCATGTCCCGGCTGCTCCACTTCCTAATCAGCTCCTTGCTTATTGCCTGGGAAGCAGTGGAGGATGACCCAAAGCCTTGGGACCCTGTCACACATGAGAGATCCAGAAGAAGCTCCTGGCTCCTGGCTTCGAATTGGCTCAACTCTGGGATACTTGGGGAGAAGATTTGTCTCTCCTTCTCTGTGGATTTGACTTTCCAATAAAAATAAAACAATTTTTAATAAATTGACTTATGGGTTGCGTGTTTTCAGAAATACTTATGCCAAAACAATTTCTTACCAAAATAAAGATTATCTGAGTCTGATACATTCTTTTCTTTTTTTAAAGAAGTCAACAGCTCATGTTCTTTTTTTTTTTTCTAAAGATTTATTCATTTTATTACAGCCAGATATACACAGGTGAGGAGAGACAGAGAGGAAGATCCTCCGTCTGATGATTCACTCCCCAAGTGAGCCGCAACGGTCGATGCGCGCCGATCCGATGCCTGGAACCTGGAACCTCTTCCTGGTCTTCCACGCGGGTGCAGGGTCCCAATGCATTGGGCCGTCCTCAACTGCTTTCCCAGGCCACAAGCAGGGAGCTGGAAGGGAAGTGGAGCTGCCGGGACCAGAACCGGCGCCCACATGGGATCCCGGGGCTTTCAAGGCGAGGACTGTAGCCGCTAGGCTACGCCGCCGGGCCCCTGATACATTCTTAAGGTAGAAAAGTGAAAGAACTTTTGCTCAGTGGACTCAGAATGTTTCAGAACATATTCATCGTCAGCAACTTGTTAGTTTTAACTTTGAAAATATTCTAAAGAATCATGATAAAGAGACCCAGGTTTCAATAGGGTTGCTGACCAAAAATTTTTATTTTAAACACACCACACAGTTGTGCATATTTAATCATTTCAGTTTGTACATTAAAAAAAGATTATATTTAGTGTTAGGGATTAGCAGGTTAAGTATAGTGAATTGCCAGATTTTTTACGAAAATAGAAATGGCAGCAGAAATTTTTGAAAAGTTTGAAGGAGCAGAGGGAGATAGAGTGGATTTGATTAAAGGCTGAATTTTTGGAAAAAGTTACAAGTAGTTAGTATTTGATTTGCACATCGAACCCCCTGCCACTACCACAGAGAACTACTGTAATCTCACTCATATTTTACTTCACAAAATTGCAGCTGCTTCTCTGACAAAAACAGCACTCTATTCCAGAAATTTTTTTTCAGTCTGTATCTTCTCTGATGTCAGAAAAAACAGATTTCTCTCTTTTATACCGGGCACCACACAAAAACTTCCTTAAGAATGTTGTATCCTGGATGTTTGAGAGGTGTCTTCAACTCCCCAAAAGTTTGCTGCTAAACTTGATTATTCTAGAGTTTTAGTTTCAAAACAGCAGTAGTGTTCATCTAGGAACCCAAGCTAGAAATCTAAGAGATTTTTCTCAACCCTGTGCATTCAACCAATTTCTAATTCTGTTGTGTCAGTTAAAACTGCTAATTACCAGTCAATTCTATCCTCTTAAGCTTTAAATTGATGTCTGGCTGTTTTGCAGTAGATATTATTAACCATTCTTTTTAAAAGGCAATTTATTCTCGACTGTCATAGCACAAAACTGTACTGATTTTCTACTTTCCCTCCTGATCATTGTTTTCACACCCTTTTTTGTTGTGGTGGTGATGGAGTGGGGATTTTTCTTCTCTCTGTCTCCCAAATGATAATTGATGACTCTTCATTTATCTGCTTTTCTTATTTTTACATACATACTTGGCTATTCGCTAACACTCATGTTTTGTATCATGTCTTATGTTCCCAGGTCTATAAAAGTCACACTGATTTTACAAGCTTCAGCCCCAAACCACCTGCTGTTTATGTGTCAGGTACCATCATTTTCTTTTCATTTGAGGCTATGATTTACCACTATATGCAAAGTTTGAGTGAATTCTCAGCTCCAACTTCTGTATATGTTCAAACTATTGAACCAATTAGGTGGAAACAGTATAAAGAAAATATAAATTGTGATTATAGAACTAATAGTAAGAATAATATATTCTTTGATAGACAGCTCTTACATCTGCCATTGAATTGCTCAGACCCTGCAATAGTGATTTCCGCGGGAATTTTCCACTTGCTTTGACAGTCTCTAAAGTCTTGTTCTGGATGAAGGCTTTGCTGAACCTTGCGAATGTGTTGAACACCTCACCAAGGTCAAAGTCACATGTGACAAGGGCAGTTCTGAGAAGGGCAGAGGAATTAGCAACCTCCCAACACAAGTCAGGGACACTGTAGTTCAAAGAAATGAGAAATCAGATTAAAATATCTTTATTGAATAGGTTAAACCTCTCAGCCATTGCACTTCAGTCTCACGTGCTATCACATACTATCACACACAGTGTCATCAGTATTACACACTAGATGCTTTCGGCCCTTTGAGTAGGAATTTTGCATGTGAGAAAGAAAATAGGGTGAAAAACAGGGAAAGAAGCCATTATCCTAGGTTAGATTTCTATTTGTAGATAAGCCATCTCTTTTTGCCTTTACTCAATTGCTTCTTTTTTTCATTTTAAATATTTACCAAATGGTGAGCAGGGACACTGAAAATTTCCTTGAAACTCACTGATCTTTGATACAGAATTTTAATTTATTACCATTGTTAAATCAAGATCTTCAAGAGTCACAACCTCATGGAAATCGTGACCCTCAGAATGAGCAGCAGGACTGATAATAAATTCTCTGACACAATATCACTGTCTTAGAGTACTGACGATTTTTGTGCTTCTTAATAAGCAGGAATAAAACTGCTTGTTGAGATTCTCTGTTGCAAATGGACTCTTCAAGGATAACCCGAGTCACCCAGTCGGGGGGAAGACTTCTAGGGCACTCGGTAACATTCTGCAACCCCTGTCCTAGTTCTAAAGGTGTGTAAATGGAGAAACAGGGTCTGTTACCAATGCTTTTATTTTATTTGCTACCTTAGTAGAGACAGAGGGAGTCATCTAGACGTTTTTATAATTAAACAAAGGAATATCAAAGCAGATCCTGAAAGCGATGGTGTAGGCAGAGGCTCTGCTTCAGGATAACAAATACAACAACATCCCTTTAGATGTAGGAACTATCTCAAGCACTACTTCTTTCTATTTAAAATAGACTATTTTTTATATACAACACACTCCTGTCCTCTCTTTTACAGTTGCCTGTCCAAAGAGCAGGCTTTGCAGAGAGGACTGGGCCAGAGAGAGCTCTTGGTGTTCCTGGAAGGTAATTTCAAAGCCCGTTTGCTTTGCTCAGGGTGGCTGTGGAGGCTGCGGGCTAGGTCCTGAAGAGTACCTTACCTGACACTGACAGCCCCTTCTCCTCCTGACAGGGGATCTCCATGCCCTTCACAGTGAAGTGCTGAGTAAACCTAACACACATAACTGTTAAGGACAGGTTTTGCTGTCACCTCACTCAGGAGTGGATTTTTTGTCCTGATTTATGGGAGAATTGTTTGGGTTAGATGTTCCTTTGTCTTCACTGAAATAGATACTTGATATTTGTAAGTTCTCACAATGTATGCAATTGCTGTAACAAACTCAAGTACTATGGTTGTCTTTTAGGACTCTAGATTTAATGGAATGTAAGTTAAAAATATTTAAAGGAGTAGGGTGGTATGCTTCCTTGTAGCAACTCAAATAGGATGCCATCGAGGGTAAAGTTTACACATTAGTCAAGCATAATGAAAGAGGAAGAGGAGAGAAGTCTAAGCATAGAGTTTTTCATCAAAAACTCAGAAGCAGAATAGGTGACCCAAGCAGTAAAACTGCCATATAATACCCAGGGCCAGCATTTAACAATCTCAATGAAAATGTCATAAATACTGATGATTTGGCAGCAAGAACATTCCCAAGTGGCCTCTTCAAGGTCTCTGTAATTTCACATCTCCTTCTATTGTCACCTTCTGCCTTGGTCATTCAATTTTTTAAGACTTATTTATTTGAAAAGCAGAGTTAGAGAGAGAGGGGAAAGTCAGAAAGAGAGAGAAAGAGATCTGCCATCCACTGTATCACTTCCTAACTGGCCAGAATAGCCAGATCTGGGCCAGGACAAAGCCAGAACTCAAGAACTGCATTCCAAGGTCCCACAGGGGCCCAAGTATTTGTGCCATCTTCCACTGACTTCCCATATACAATAACAGGAAATGTGATCAGAAGCAGAGTAAACAGAAGTTCAATGAGCACAACAGTATGGGCTGTCCACATCATAAACACATCATAACAGCCACATGTCCATTCTGTATATTAACATCACCTTGCAACCTCTGTGTAAGTGACTCATGATTCTTCAGAATGGAAATTGATTTCAGATGGGTGAATTTTAAAAACAACAGAATCAAGTGCATTTTTAGTCAAGTGTGAAAGTTAATCATATTTGAATAAACTAAGCATCTTGCAAAGAGTTTATGGCAATGTCTCAAAAATAAAAAGCACATGACAGACTCAAGAAATTCTATTCTTCAGCATAACATAAAAACAAAATAGAACTTGTGGTTGTACAAGGACAAACACGCAATAAAAATAAGTGATTTAAGTATCCTACCAGTGGTATTGAGACAAGATATGTAATGCATGCAATATTAGATCTAATCAAGAAAATCATAAGATAAGGATTATGACTACACATGGAATATAAGTAAATGTGTGACCTTTGTCCATGAAAGCTTCTCTAATCACACTTAGCATTAAAGAAAGAACTGGATGAAAATGCAATTGAAAGAAAATAAGATTTCTATTATCCTCTCATTTTTTTTCATCCTTTCTAACATTGCTACAACAAGCTGTTAGTACCTCCATGGATTAGGAAACTTGGTGCTGCAATCATCTCACTCTCTTAGAAAAAGGTGGAAAATCAACCAACCAACTTTTTTGTCCTCTGTTAGCAGAAGTGCCATAGAAACAAAGATTTAATCCACAGAGTTTACCAGGTCATTTAAAATATCCCCTTTTCAAAAAGACAAATACATAAAGACTGTTTCTCAGTTTCATATATTTCTATAAGTAGCAGGATATTTTGCCCTTAGTATAGTGAATTTCAGCAATAGACATGTATCAGGGACAAAATAACTTTTGTTTCTTGATAGGTTAGCAAACATATTTTTTATCTTTCTTTTTTTTTCATTTCAACAGCTTTAGTAATTCTCATCTTTGTGGCATATTAGTTCTATTATGCAAAATTGAATCTGAAATATATATGCATGGAATTTTATAAAGGTCAGATTTATATTAGTTCTTATTGGCAGAAGTTCCCTATTCCCTTAAAGCAAAGATGGAGAAATCGTGATTATTGAGAAAAAAGCATTCGATTCTGCTTCACAAACCCTGAATTCTATCATACTAAAGGAAAGCTTAGGAATCTCCTGGTGCTAGCCCAGCTCCACAATCTAGAGGTAGTGAAATTGAAAACTCTGAGATTAAAGTGGAGGAGATGAACTGGAACATTACCATTCAATTCGACATTCTGTCCAAGAAGAATTCTGTTCACTTTACCAGTCGGTTCCCTCCAAGATAGCCATCTAAAAACCAAGAGATGGGGGAAGCTAGAGTGATAGGCTCTGATTGTTAAGACACAATACATCACATAGTACACAATATGTAGGGGTGTAACAAAATGAAGAGAAATGTTCAGTCAAATGGGAACTGAATTCAAATGAACATATTATGGACACTAAATCTACACACAGTCCTTTATTCCAAACCAGTGCTCATGCAGGCACTGAATAAAAGATACACAGACACTATCTTCTGGCTATGTAGAATCTCACCAAATTTTTCATGGTACACATGGCTCTTTCCAGGTAGGAAAATGTCATCATGTTGTACTACTGCTTATGTCTCTCTTTGTTCTCCCTTATCCCACAACATTCTGTAGTGTGACCCAAGGCTTCCCTTGGAAAATGGCAGGTAAACAATAGAACAGACAAGTTGTCTTTGTGCTGTTAAAGTCAAACACCAAGTGAGGCTTTCCTGACCTACTCAGTGACGTGACGGGTATTGTATAAAATATAGTTCACATCTATGATTCATGAAACACATTCCCAGAAGCTGTGTGAAGTAGGCTCAGGAAGTTAATTCATAGGTGATCAAACCAAATCTCAGAGCAATTGAGTGACTTCCCAAATTTATTAATTTCAACCACGGAAAAGTTCATTCTCAAACTCAATTTTTTTCAGTTCAATGTCTATCACATCTTGACTCTTGGCTAAGATAAAGTGCAGCTCAGTGATCTAATAGAAACATAATTAGTGTATTTCTAATGAGAAGATGAGTATTACACCATAGAAACCTGTCTCACACAATGATACAAATTCTCAGTGTCTTGTTTACTTTTAACTACTCGATGTGAATGTAAGGTTAAAATTGAGAGACTTGAAGGACTCAAACAAAGCTTTGTATGTTTCCTCATAGCTGGAAGAATTACTTAGTATTGTGAATAGGATGCATTACAGGCATTCAATACAAATTGGTTTCGTTTTTTTTTCCCAGAAATTTGGCTGATTATTTTGCAATAGCTGTTCTGCTCATCTAGTCAACAAACAAACAATGGCAACTTTTAAAAAGTGTGTGTTACAAATCTGGAAGCAAAGAAGACATAAACTCTAATGCCAAAAAGTTTAAAGTTGGGCAAAGTTCAAAAAGCATGAAAACATAAATTACAATCCAAAATCAAGCAAAAATGATAAAAAAGAAGTGGAGTCCTGAGGTCATGATTAGGCAGATGAAAACACAGTTAATTCAGGGATTTATGAAATGCTTAGTTAAGAAATTAGCAATTGAGTAAGAGAATGAAAATAATTTAACAACCAGGTGTGAAGATGTTGAACTACATCACATATCAGATTCTGTGAGAGGCCTGGGACTGAGAAAAATCTTTGGAAATAACAGTAGCAAATATGTCAGAATCGAATGTCACCCCTATGCTGACACTTGCAGACTCAGACAAGCAGAATGAATGGCCTGCTCTGTGGGGTATATGGTACACTGGGGAGTATCTATTACATTGAACTGAGCCCTGTCCTTTTCTGGCACATCATAAATTGCAAACACTTGTAAGAATAGGGTTGTAATCCAGTAACTCCCTTGAGTCTACTTGATCCCTTTTCAAAAGTGCAGGCCTTCCAACTGATAAGAAAATCAAAAGTTTGGTGTCAGTCTGTGGCCTTGAATCTTTTTGGGACCTCTTTGCCAAACTGGGAGACAGTCCTTTTGATGGTTCGCCTCCAGTGCTTCTCCTATTAACCCATACGTGGAACTCCAGTGCACTTGCTGATGAAGTCCCCAAATCCCCCCACTATGCATAGAAGCCCAGGAAGAATGGGTCAGAAAGCATTTTTTCCTGTTACCACATTCTTTTTATCATCATTGGATTAACATTCTGATCTGTACAAACATGTACGAATATCTTAACTGAAGGGGTTAAAGAACTCTAAAAAGAAATTTTAATAAAATGAGAGTTAAGGTACAAATTTTGATTGCTGTAGGCTTCACTTAAAATCTCAAATACAAATCATTTTGTACAATGATGATCCTAGTAAAAAACCTGAATAGAACTCTTCTGATAGGTTGGCAAAAGCAGTTACAAAAGGCTATATTTATATCTTAGTCCTCAGCACAGTGGGAGCTTCTACATGTACTTCTGGATCATTTTAAACACCCTGTCTCCTTCCCAATAAAGTTAAACTAAAACAAATAATAGTAGCTAGTAAATTTATGCTAATTAAACTTTTTAAGCTTCATTTATGTAATCACATCAGTAAAAATGAGGTACACCATAATTAATATTATAATAAAAAGATGATTAAAAATTTAAAATTACATTAATATGCATTTGAAAAATACCTCTATCTATATATTATACTATCATAGCAATGAATGTTACTACTTAACAATAATGAATAATGAGAAAAGCAGAAAGTATGTTTTTCATAAAGAATACAATTGAATTTTTAAACTAGTAGTAAAAGTGTGGTGACAGGGGACATTTGGCACAGCGGTAAATATACCATCTGGGCATTTTCAATCATGTCAGAAAACTTAGGATCCAAACCCAGCCCTGCTTCTGACCGAGCTTCTTAGTTTGAAATTTGGGAGGCAGTAGAGAATAGATCTCCCATGTGGAAGGCCTCATTTAATTTTGGTTCCTGGTTTTGGTCTGTCCAGCCCTAGCTGTTTGGGCATCTGGGAGTGAACCAAGCAACCAGTGGGTGGAAGATCTCTGTCTTTGCTATTCAAAATAGAAGTAACAATGAAAAACTTTAAAGTGTTTCATGAAAATAGAGAAAACAGAAGTTTGTACTTAACCGAACTTACTGCTTCTTGCAACTTGTACCTGCTTTATCATTGAAATTTAAACACCAGTAAAAATGCCAATGGCCACAAGAGTGACAGAATCGAAGTAACTTCTGTTTCAATGCCGCCATTACCATAGCTGTGCTGTCATTACGTATTTCACATCTGTAATTTACATGCAGGACAATGAAACTCCACCAGGGCTGGAAACACCAACCACTGTTTAAGTGAGTTCCAACTAGTTCAAGCGATTATGAAGCTACTCTCAAAAATGAAATACTATAGCTTAGTCTAGGTGTGTCATGAAGCCACTGTAGAAATGTTACTTTTCCAAACATTCTTATGGGATCCAACATGTGCTGAAGTAATATCAAACATTCTAATTAGAAGCCCACAGTATATAAAACACAAAAATATCATGCTGCTAAAGAACTTTCGCAATCATTTAAAATTTGTGCCAATAAATAGATACTTTTAACAAGGATTGCTTTTCAACTGACACTTTCTGGGGTTGTTAGTTCATATGGTCAGTTTTACTGTTGTTTTCAAATTCCCTATGCCTCATCCACCATCCACACCAGTCTGACTTGTTGCCACTGCCTTGTATATAGGGTTACCAAACCTCAGACATCTGAATGTTTTTGTGAACTGTTTAGGATGTAGCACAATTGATAATGGAAGAACTTCAGAAACTGTGTGAAGACTTTTGTTTTTTTCAACTTACATGTCATGTGGATGTCATAGCTTGTAACCTAACTAGTCATTTGAAAGGCTCCACATAGGTTGGCAAAGGCAATTACCATTACTATGTGGATGAGACAGGAGCCCAGGGTGGGGGAGAGGAATCAAGATGTGCTACTAGAGGTGGGAGACCAGGCAATCACCAGAGAGAACAGGCTCACATTGGAGGAGGGTGTAGTGTAACAGTTACTGCAAGGAATTCCCAGGAAGAAGTCCTATGGAAGAGCCCATATTCATTTATCTGACATCATATGTCATATTCCAACAAGGAATCATTAGCTGTATATGCAAAATAAAGTTTAAAACATAAGATGTTGTTCTCTTCCTTCTTTCTCTCCATATCCCTCATTCTTCAGACTTGGCAAGAGGGAATCATAAAAGGTAAGTTGAAGTTACAACTCATCCCATCCTTACTTTATTATCCAGTCCAACTTGAACTGTAAAGAGGATAATCTCAGGATGAACCTGAATGAGATTGGAATTTTACTGAAAAATCTTTTTTCATACTTACAAGTGACCTGAATTATGATATTAGCCAAGTTATGAGACATCTGATGGAAATTATTTGAAAGCAATGATGAAGAAAAACACAGTGTGCACTACTGAGCTCAGCTCATCAATAAACAAGTTAGGGTATAAACCAACCTTGGAAATGACAACAGTCTATTGCTGATTGAAGAGGTTGCCAAAATGCTCTGCTCCTCCACAATTATGATACAGAAAGCAGATTTCATGCAAAATTGCTTCTGTAGATGAAAAAGAAGACTTCATGCCTTTTCCCCCTTGTATTTTCCTAGAATGCCATCTTTTCCTCATATACCCTACACCTGGCTTTGTTTGGCAAGTGCAGCATTACTTTGTGTTCACCATCAATGCCCTCCATCACTCCCTCTCCTTCCCCAGGGATACCCAAGCAGTCCATAGTTGTCCCTTGTTTAGCAGCTTCTATATATCACAAAATTACCTGTACAAATTTAAACATCTCAAATATTGCATTATTAGGCACAAGTTTGCTCATGGTAACTTGTGAGAGGCAACTGGTAAGCTGGCAGGCTATTTTTGAACTAGTTAATGTTATCAATGTTAAAAGTTAAATTCTATATACACAAATTTAAAATAAAAATTTTTAAAGTGAAATTAGTAAATCAGTAAAAACCTAAAGCTTCCTCATTGTTTTGGTATATATTCCCATAAACTATGATTCTGAGTTGATGTGTATTATTTTGTATGCCTATGGTAGAAACACTATATAGCAATGTGCTGTTCCACTGCTGTTTCCAAATCCATAGTTAGTGATATCATATGAGGAGCTATTCATGCTGGTGTATGTACACACAGAAGTCAGCCATATTACAAAAAGTTCATTTTGAAGATTGTCTCCATCCATGACAGTGATGCTACTGAGAGATTAAATGGAAATTGTTGAATGCTGCTACATACTACTATTAACCTAATTTTCATAAAAACTGAAAATAGCTCATCATTTCTTCCTTTCATATATCAGTAGCTATCATATCGCAAATTGAAAATGCTTAGGGAACATTCTTCTAGTAATTGAAAACTATCGTTGCATAGCAAAACAGCGTGACTTGTGTCACTGATGAATGAGTGAAATTCTAGCTTAAACTTTCAGTTTCATTTTAGTCTTACTAATTAACACAAATAAAAACATAAACCAAAATTCATGCCAGAACTATACTCATTTAAAAATGACATAAATATACATACTTAACAATGACATAAATGACTTTTTTGAAGAATTGGATAAAACTAAAGCATATTTATAATCCGACATGTTTGTTGCTGGTAATTTGATTATAAAATGGTAGTTGATTTATAAATAGCAAACAATTTAGAAATGACTACAATTGCTTAATATTTGTAACAGAGTATTGAATGCTGTATTATATAAAATTTTCTTTACATAACTATAATAAATATGTACAAATATGACAACATTTCCTCTGGAGACCACTTGCTAAGAAAACAACACATTATTTATATGAATATTATCTTTCTGGATTTTAAAGGTTAGGAAACTGGACTGAGAAAGCATATTTACGTGCCCAAGCTTGAACTAGTATTTCTTCAATTTTCTGACTTAAGATTGATATCAAAGTCTGGATTGGATCTGCAAAGCCTGTTAGGTTGCTTGTCTCTGCTGCTCTCCCAGGAAAAGTAATTACCATCTCAGTCATTTGCATATGGCCACTTGACTGCCCACAGTCTCCAAGAGCAGAAGATACAGTCATAAAACTATGTGAAATGTGTTGACATAAAGGGAAATGCAGCTCAAATCTTTATATGACTATTTCCTAATGTATGATTTTCTTTTTTAAACTTCTTTATTTTAATTTTTATAATCATTCTTATGATACAATTTCATAGACTCTGGAATTTTCCTTCTCCCTGCAATCTCCTCCCAAAGTCTCCCGAGTTCCACTATGTTACTACTGTAGTACGATTCTTCATAAATAGTCATATGTCCCTCATTGTGGACATGGACAATGGCAGAGAGTCCAGCATCCTATTACCAAGATATAGTAAACAGTTTCATTGGGAGTCCATCTTTGTCTGGAAGTAGATATGCATACTGCATTGTATCCTCACAACTGGATATGATAGTCTCCATTACACAGTTACTATACATCCCCTTAAATGAAAAGCCACAATAGAAAATCAACAACAGGAAGAAAAAGAAATTAAAAAAACCATGAAGTTAAATAACATGCTAATGTGTTGTTAAAGAAATGAAAAAGAAAAAGAAATGAAAAAGAAAATCAAGAACCTTCTTGAAGAAAATGATGTTATTGTGTGATCTAAGAGTCAGTGAAGAATTTAATGAGAAAATGTTTTGAAGAGATAAAACTAAAAAAAAAAAAGTTAAAATTCACAAGATACAGTTTCCACTGAGCTTTGTCGGTGAGATATGTCTCCTGTCGGCAACAAACAGATGGTTGTTTTTTTGTTTTTGTTTGGTTTTTTTTTTTTTTTTTTGGTCCAGTCTACTTATCTATGATGTTTGATCTATGGGTTTAATCCATTTACATTTAGGGTTAATATAAATGGTGGTAATATTTCCTAATATGTGATTTTCAGCTTCAGTTTTCCTACCATTTAGGAGTGCTGTGTCCTTGATATCCACCCACATTTGGGGGAAAAGGAGGCACAAATTCTGATGTTTCCTGGGACAATCTGAGTAAGCCCACTGGTGCTGCTATATTTCAGGTAACAGTAGGGAACTGGAGAATGTGTAATTTGTACCTTATCAGTTAATTTTGCTACTAATTAGATGGAAATTAAGAGTCTTACATGAAGTAAGGTGAAGGGAATCACAAAGCAGATATGAATTTTTTTCAAGAACATTTAATTTAGGTAAAGGATACGAAAGTCTAAAGGATACGAAGTCTAAAGCAAGATTTATTGCTGCTGGCAAAAGTGTCATCAATTGTTGCTTGGTGGGTGGGTTTTTTCCCTAAAACTTGGAGAGAAGGCCTAATTTTGATCTATGTATTTTTTTTTAACTGGCCTAGGCTTTTTCAGTTCTTAGTGTTCCTAACTTCACAGCTCTGCCACGTTTCTACTTCTACAAACTTACTGTAACCTAGTCTTCAAACAAACAAGAAAGAAAAGACCATTTACAGCTTATATTTACCAGGGACAAACCTATGATGCAATTCCAGTCACTATAAGGTTTCCCCATTTCTTTCTCTCTACTATGTTCTAAATGAAAAACTGCATTGCAAAAATCCTGAAATATACTAAGCTACTTCCTAACTTTTTAAAATAGAGACACGGTAACTTTGAAAAATTTCATCAAAGAATCTGACTAGATAGAATTTGACATGAACACAAAAGAATAGGAACATGTCTTTATATACTGAAAAAGATAATACAACAAACACTCATCAATTTTATATCTTCTGTCTTTGGGTCAAGATAGAGGAAAAGTGGCAGAATTAATCAAGCACACACATGAATATAAAGTAGAAAATGATTTTCAACAAGCGAGACATTAGTAAGCAAAGGACTGTGATCCATGAGAGATGGGAATCAAATAAGGTAAAACTAAACATGTCCTCCATGTACTATTTTGAGAATTTCTAGGCCACAGCACACAGTGGGGGAAGGTGAGATAGGCTAAGAAGGCAGTGCTGAAAGTCAGAGAAAACCAAGGCAGGTTCAACAAGATGGAGCATCAGAGAGCATGGCAAACAGAAACCAGATGTTTTAAAATGATATCCTCTACAGCGGAAGCAAACAGCACCAAATAACAAGGCTAAATCTGAAGGAAAAATCATTGCATATTGGCAAACTAGCACACATTCACTGTAAACTAATATGTATTATTGAGAATAATTTTAATTAAAATAGATGAGAAATAAAACATGTTGCAGAAGTAAACATTACTTAAGGATATAATACCAGTTTAGGATGACACAAACAACAATTACAAAAAGGACTGATATTACTGTTACTGAGAGTCTGTAAAATCCAAATCCATGCAATGCTGAGAATATAAATTATTAAACAGCTTAGGACAAATGGTTGGGATTATCCAGTGAAGCTTATCATGTTCATATCCTGTCACCCAGCAATTACATTCCTTGGTTATAGGCTTCATGAAAATGCATAAATATGTTCACTAAAATATATTTATAGTAATATTTAAACCACTATTAATAACAGTTCTGAAACTCCTTGCATACTACCAACAGGAGGGCATACAACCAAACTGGAGTACATGACAGCATTTTTAAAAAGGCCCAACACAATGGCTCAATGACTATATCCTCACATTGCAGCCACCAGGATCCCATATGTACACTGGTTCTTGTCCTTGTCACTTCACTTTCCACCCAGCTCCCTGCTTGAGTTCGGAGAAAGCAGCAGAGGATGCCCCAAAGCATGGAACCCTCTGGGGAGACCATGAGGAGGCTTTTGGCTCCTGGCTTTGAATCGACTCAGCTCCAGCCACTGCAGCCATTGAGGGGAAGCCAGTGATGGGAGATATTTCTCTCTACCTCTTCTTCGCCCTGCAAATCTGATCTGCCTTTTCAATAAAATACACACGCACACACACACACGTGTGTGTGTGTGTATATATATATATATATAAACTTTTTAAAAAGACTTATTTATTTATTTTATTATTACAAAGTCAGATATACAGAGAGGAGGAGAGACAGACAGCAAGATCTTCCGTCCGATGATTCACTCCCCAAGTGAGCCGCAACGGGCCAGTGCTGTGCCGGTCTGAAGCCGGGAACCAGGAACCTCTTCCGGGTCTCCCACACGGGTGCAGGGTCCCAAAGCTTTGGGCCATCCTCAACTGCTTTCCCAGGCCACAAGCAGGTTGCTGGATGGGAAGTGGAGCTGCCAGGATTAGAACCAGCGCCCATATGGGATCCCAGCACGTTCAAGGTGAGGACTTTAGCTGCTAGGCCACGGTGCCGGGCCCTATATATAAACTTATAAAAAGTCCAAGGGTGGGTCCAACATTATAGCACAGTGGCTAAGTCCTCACCTTCCAAGTGCAGGGACCCCTTTTGGGCACTGGTTAGGTTCCTGGTTGCTCCACTTACATCATAATCAAGTAGTATTTATTCCAGACATGCAAGGGTGGTTCAATATCCAACATCAATAACCGTCATAATTCACATCAAAAGAATGAACAGTAAAAATTGCATGGTGCTATAAATAGAGAAAGACTTTTATAAAATGCAACACCTGTTCATAATAAAATGCCTCTACAAATTAAATCTGGAAGATTCATATTTTGAAAATTAAAGGTTATATATGAACAACAGTCAAAAATTATAATTTCCTTATCAAGTCTACATTGCTTAAAGCAATATACAGATTTGAAGCAATCCCCATGATAATATCAATGTCATTCTTTACAGATTTAGAAAAAAGAACCCAAAAACCTCAACTTTTATCAGCAAAGACCCAAAATACCTAAAGCAATCTCAACCGAGAAAAATCAATCTGGAACCATCATAAAACCGGACTCCTAAGCAGATTACAAAGCTACGGTAATTCAACAAACATGATACTGAAATAAAAACCAATATGTCAATCAATGGAACACAATACAATTTTTTTTAGTATTACTTTTCTTTTTTATTTATTTATTATTTTTAATTCATTAATTACATTGTATTATGTGACACAGTTTCATAGGTACTTAGATTCTCCCCACCCCTCCCCAAATCCTCCCACCATGATGGATTCCTCCACCTTGTTGCATAACCAGAGTTCAAGTTCAGTTGAGATTCCCCCATTGCAAGCATATACCAAACATAGAGTCCAGCATCTTATTGTCCAGTCAAGTTCAACAGCTTCTTAGGTATACCCTCTCTGGTCTGAAGGTCAAGAAATTAATCCAGATGTTTAAACTTGTTTTTTGGCAAAAGTACTCAGACCATACAGTGGAGTAAGAATGATGTCTTCAATTAATGGCTCTGGCGATACTGAATAAATACATAGATGTATGATTTTAGATCTATACCTCTAATCACACACCAAAAATGCAAAATTCATCAAAGGCCTCTAATTAAGGCTTTACAGTATGAAGTTTCTGGAAGAAAACAATACAGGGGAAACATTATTAGACATTGCTATGGGAACAACTTCTTGGACAAGGCCACCCAAACACAGGCAACAAAAAACAAAACTAAACAGAAACACTTAGTGAAACTCAGAAGCTTCTGTACATGAAAGAAAACAGTGGAGTGAATAGACATCCAAAGAATAGAAAAAAATATATTCAAGTTACCTATCTGACAAAGGATTACTACCTGAAAATGTATCAGTAACTTAAAAAAAAAACAAAAACAAAGAAATATGTCAAAGAACTTAGTTAACAGTTCTCAAAAGAAGAAATGCAAATGGCCATCAAATATACAAGGGAAATGCTGAACATCACTAGACTTCAGGAAAATACAAACCCAAATCACAATATCAATTCACCCCAGACATTAAGTCTAAAACCCCAAACACAGAAAACTACAAATGCTGTTAAGAATGTGGAGTAACAAGAGGGAACACATATACATTGCTAGTGACATGTAAATTGGTGCAGGTGCCATGAAAAACAGAATGGAGGTTTCGTAAAAAACTGCAAATACAATTTTCATACGATCCATCAATCCCCCTACTGGGTATATACCCAAAAGACATGAGCCCGTTCTATCAAATATAACTACACTCCCATGTTTGTAGCAGCACTGTTACCAACAGCCAAAATTTAAACCCAACCAAACTGTCTATCTTCAGATGAACTGAGTTGGTAAATATACACTTTGCAATATTATTCAGCTATAGCAAAATGGAATTTGATCATCTACAGCAATATGGGTGCAACTATAGAATATCATTTTCAGTGAAATACTCTGTACATAGAAAGACATATACTGCACATTCTCCCTTCTAAGGGAGCTAAAATTAGATGTACATAAATGAATAAAACAAAAAGTATCTGTGTGTATCAATATTAATACAGATATGGTATTATAAACATTTTTATACCCTTGTCAAACCAGTAGTTAAGAATATTATCCTATCACCAGAGAGGGCCTCCCTAAGAAGCTGTTGAACTTAACTGGACAATAAGATGCTGGACTCTATGTTTGGTATATGCTTGCAATGAGGGAATCTCAACTGAACTTGAACTCTGGTTATGCAACAAAGTGGAGGAATCCACCATGGTGGGAGGGTTTGCGGAGGGGTGGGGAGAATCCAAGTACCTATGAAACTGTGTCACATAATACAATGTAATTAATGAATAAATAAAAAAAGAATATTATCCTACCACAGTTTTAATGTATATCATTACTCTAAAATTTATAGCATATGAGTGTAGTTGTCATTCTCCCATTCAATTATCGTTCATAGCCATAATCAACATTCTCATTAATCTAGGGTTTTCTTGTTTTCTACTTAAAAAATTTCTTAAGTTGGCAGAGTATTAATGCTTTATACTGAAATGAAAATGTAAAACCAATAATAAATGAACAAAATAAATAAACAAAACAATTCATGCATACAAGTCTTCAAAAAGTTAGTGGAAATGTATATTATACAAAACTATCCATGAATTCCAAACTAATTTTATAAAATAAAATTATCTTACTTCTGCATTTCCATAAAATTCTAAAGTACCTTCATACCTTGCCAGTGGAATACTCATATTAATGATAGTGACCATTAAAAGCACTCGCTGCAGCTTAAATAGAATTGAGTGATAGAAGGAAGATACTGTAGAAAATATACCATGTGAATTTATTTCAGATACCAACATACAATATTAATCTATTCAGTTCCCTAACCTATAAGTCACAGGAGGGGAATATGGGGAGGGAGAAGGGAGACCACAGTGCCTATTAAAATGTGTCATAAAATTTACAAAAGAGAGTTATCTAAATACGTGTGGTATGTGTGGGTGTTCTGTTTTTGTGTGTGTGTGATTTTTTTTTTGGTCTAAGCATGGATTTAATGGATACTTTCAGGTTGCTAAAATTCATAAGGCTACATATCACAAACTTCTGTACATGTATTACTCCTCAATAAGAAGTTTTTAAGCATGGTCTAGTGGCTAAGGTCCTTGCCTTGATCCCATATGGCTGCTGGTTCTAATCCCGGCAGCTCCACTTCCTCTCTGTCTCTCCTCCTCTCAGTATATCTGACTTTGTAATGAAAATAAAATAAATCTTAAAAAAAAAAAGTTTTTAAAATATTTGTAATCCAAAATGTCAGTTTCATACTACATTGAAAACTCCGTACCTCTAGAATTCTACAGAAATGCTAACAACCAGCAGAAAAGAATAAATCTGATACAATTTTCTAAATAGTAGCATATTTTAAATGGTTGCTATCATTGCTACAATGGTTGTTACACTGAAAAATAATTTTACAAACCTAGGGCAGTTTGCTAGCATACACTTTCTAATTTATTTTTAATTTACACAATAATTACATACATGTATGGGATATAGTACAATGTTTCAATACATGTACACAATTTGCAGTGTTCAGCCATTGGCATGTCTATCATATTAGACTGTCATCATTTCAAAGTTTTCACTACTAGCCCTTTTGAAGTAGCAAATTAACTCTCCCGTACTACGTCTATCCTACTGTGCAACAGCACACCAGAGATTAATCCTTCAATTAATAACTATCCACTCTCCATCCTTCCTCTTACACCTTTTTTTTAGAATAAAATGGGTTTCAATTTTTTTCATATTAAACATTGTTTATAGCAATTGGCTAATGGAAATTACTGTTGATCAAGATGACTTCATAAAACTAAGAGTAAAAGTTTGTTATAAACTTCATTGAGTGTGAATAGTGATGTTAGCTATTATATTTCTCATATAAGATTCAACCTATCTTAGAGAGAAAGCAAATAGTTCAGACTGGGGGTTATGCTGAACTTTAATAGAAGAAAGCTGCCTCTCAGACTCTGATAATCAATGTCACACTTTTACTCTTAAAATCAAATTTGAGTTTCTAAACATGCTACTGCAGTTTTCTGATAGTCTATTTTCACTTTTCAGAATGTCTTTATTGCTTTTTATGAACCAATAGGTACTTTCGGTATAGAATTCCAAAAAGTGCAAAGGTAAAAGTGGAAACTATAAAAATCACTTGTGCTAATTATATTATTTAATCATATATCACTTCAAGTGTGTGTATATAAAAAGTGTCTATATTTATAACTATGAGAGTACCTCACAGAGTTCATGGAAGCATTAAATTCAAAATCAAGTTTATTTTAGTACAAAAAATTTTACACCCAACATGATACATAGTCGTTTCATATTTTTTTCAAAAATTCTTGAAGACACCTAATGTATAATTATGATCGTCCATCCAAATGTGAGAGGCACACTCTACTTCCTATTTTGTATGTGACTTTTTAGTGTAATCATTATAATAAAGGTATTTAAATACATTTTAAAGCCTTCCTAGATACAGTTTGAATGGCTCTGTAATTATGTATGATTTTAATGAACTGAATTTTAGAGATCCATCTTATTTTTTAGTAACATTAATTTGTTTCCAAATGTTTTGTTATTATAAGGACCACTTTGGTGAAAATCCTTGTATATAAATATTAATACCATTTACTTAAGATAAAACTTTCAAAGACAAGTTATTTAGTGAAAACATGTGCTTTTTCCAATGATCTTGAAAAAGATATACTGAAAAAAATTATGATGAATTGGGAACATTATGCATTCTCGGAAACTCCATATGAAAATGTAGTTTACTTGGATCATTGCCTCTTGTAGTATATTGGTATGAACTGAGTTGTTAAAAACAAAAATTATCAAATAAAGACTGAAATTCATGCAGATTTACTTGTCACCCTATCTGGTAGGCAGTAAATTGGCAAGTGAACACAGGCTAATTAAAAAACCCAGCCTCCTATTCTCTGCAGTTCTGCCATCTTCCAAACCTTTGTCAAGGTTGGGTCACACGTTCTTTCACAAGTTTTAAGCTTGAAGCAGCTCATCACTGCATTACTGCACTGGAGAGAAGGTTGACATGAGGCCATGAGGGAGGCTAGAAATGAATCTAGCCACATTCGCAACTAAAATTCTGCTACTGTTGAAGAAAAAAAGCCAATTTCTATTGGCCAGCTCGAAGTGTCTGTAATTACAGCCTTTGTCCATCTAAATGGGAGAATCAGTTTGTCTCTTTAAATCTTTATATGTAAATAACCAAAGACTTGCTGTATTTGTTATAAATACATTTCCTGGTTTTTCATAATTTTGCATTTGAATTATAATATTACACAAAACTGCTTTTTATAATAATTATTTCTTCTGTACGCTCTTCTATTGAATTTAATCTTCTCTAAAAGTCAATATAAGTTTTATATAGTTTTGATTTTTCACAATAATTATATCTCCTCCATTTAATTTTTTAATACTCTTGATGTCCATTTTGATAAAGCTGCATTGATAATGAGCAACCACTCAACTTTGTACATCATTCTACAAGGACAATTTATTGAAGAAGTCTAAGTATTTTGGAATCCATTATTATACATTGAATTCTTTTATAACTTGAACTCCCTATCTGTAATCAGCGATATTTAGTCTGAATTCTTTGAGTTGTTAAGTCTTCTGTCAGAACAAGTTTCTTTTTTAAAAATCTTTTGTTATTAGTTTCTATGGCACAATATCTGTAGGTACAGAGTTCCCCCCCTTTCTCAGCCTTTTCTGCCTTCAAATTTCCCCCTCTCATCATTTTCCCTCATATCATTATAGTAGCACAGCAATGGTCACAAGTTTAACATTCTGCTGTTTACGTGTATCATGACATTGTAGATATAAACAATGGGAACAAATCTAGTATCAATAGTCAAGGCACATTTAATAGCTTCATTGGGAGCAGAGATGCATAAGCTTCTTATTAATGCAATGGTAGTATATTTCCCTTCTCTGATCATTTTTAACTTATTTTATGACTTTTCATCAGAATAAAGTAAAATGATTTTCTTCGTCTTCAAAATCTATCAGTTTAATATCTATCTATATCATGTTTTTCTCATGATTCTTATTAATCACGTTGGACAATAAATTTGATAATATAACATTCAACCTCTCTAAGAATATAGTATATCCTTCATGTAGTCACCTTTTTTCATATTTTTTAATATCCTTTGGAAAAAGCATGATGCTTTCTCTTCCTTTCTTGTGGGAAGAAAATCTCTCATGTCTTCATCAACAGTTAATACAGACTGTAGCCAAATCAAATAAAAAACATATATTGAATATATAGACCCAATAGCTAAAGAAAAATATAAATTTATTTTATAACATATAAATGGTAGGGCATAATGAATATAACATCATATTCAGAAATTTGTTGATAAATCTTCTTTGGAGGAAATATCTATAAATTTTGGCTCATTATCCTGCATGCACATGGATATTTGATATACAATTGTATTTCTTAAAATATTTTATTATTTATCTTTCTCTTATTTGTGATTATTGTTTAATATTTACTCTTCCTAAAATTTTGGAATTATTTTTCCTGAAACTCATTCTGATGCCCAATATCTTAAACTAATGTTATTATTTTGAACATGCAGATCCTGTTTCTTTAAGTCTCTCAGTTGAGTCTTTCCTTAGAGTTGAGAGTTAGCTCTAGGGACCAGCTACTTGGGAATATCACATGTCTTGCTGGTATGCCTGCTTTCCAGTGCTGGATCTCCCATCATTCCTTCTTCCTGCCAAGGCACATCTGGGAAGCAGCAGGGGATGGTTCAAGTATTTAGATCTCTACCACCCATGTGCATGCTCTGTATGTAGCTGCAGGGTCTTAGCTTCAGCTCTGGTCAGTCCAGTCGCTGAGGGGCACTTGGGGAGTGAATCAATTGCTCTGTTTTTGTCTCACAGTCTTCAAATAAATTTTTAAATTGCCAAACAAAATAATAAAAACCAGAGAGTAAGGAATCATTTTCAACCTACTTTCTCTCTCTCTTTTTCACATATGCCAATATTTTATTTTGTTTTATGATATAATCCCATAGGTTTTGTGGTTGCCTGTGCCCTGCCCAAAGGTCCCTCCCACCACCTCCATTGATTTTCCCTCTAGTTTTACACTGGATGTCCTTCATGGACAGTCACAGCTCCATCATGCTGCAATTGAAGTGTCTCCGAACAATGTAGGCTCATTGTCAGAAAGCTCATCATCCAACAGTTAGGACATATTCAATTCTTTCACTGGGAGCCCATCTTTTATCTGTATACACTGAGACATACAGCACTTTGTCTCCATATCAGAACATATCAGAGCCTTTAAAATGTATAAGAATCATAACAGAATTAAAGTATACGCTGTAATTTTAGAAACTTTAACACAATGCACCCCAAATCTAGTAGTGTCTATATGGTTGTAAAACGCCTCTGGAACCAAAGGTGGGGAATCACTTTTTCTGCTTAGGACCATTTGGGTGTTTATAACATCATTCATGCATCACACAAAATTACCATTTTATAACTGGCTTGTTATAGATTTATTGAATTTCTAGTCCCATCTGTGAGATATGGTGATAACCTCTGCCCCAGTAGAGATTTTAACATAGCCTCTTCAGCCATTACAGTGGCTTTTCCTCTGCAGGGAAAAGCTGTAGTTTTCTGTTTCTTAAGAGATATAAGACAGGAAAGCCTGTCTCCATAACATCATGCTTCTGCATAACAATGATGCTGTCAGTGCTTGTGATGTGGCCATTAGCTCTTTTTTTAAAGATTTATTATTATTGGAAAGCCAGATATACAGAGGAGGAGAGACAGAGAGGAAGATCTTCCATCCGATGTTTCACTCCCCAAGTGAGCCGCAACGGGCCGGTACGCGCCAATCCAAAGCCGGGAACCTGGAACCTCCTCCGGGTCTCCCACACGGGTGTAGGGTCCCAATGCATTGGGCCATCCTCGACTGCTTTCCCAGGCCACAAGCAGGGAGCTGGATGGGAAGTGGAGCTGCCGGGATTAGAACTGGCGCCCATATGGGATCCCGGTGCGTTCAATGCGAGGACTTTAGCCGCTAGGCCACGCCGCCGGGCCCAGCCATTAGCTCTATAAGGATTAATAATTAGGAAAAAGAAGTTTCTGAATATGTTGTAATGGAGCTCAAAAACAATAACTTAAAATATAGAGAAGGAAAAAAGAAAAAAGATAATTCTTTCATAGTAGTGTCTAGAGGTGAAAAAGTGTTTTGATTTCCCACTTTCAATGTTAATGCAAATGGGAAAAATAATTATGACAAACTGAGGTATAATGCAAATCAAATTTGTACTGTGCCTTTCATTGTAGATCAACTGCAGCAGGTCAAGATGTGGACTGGTTTAAAGGGCTGAAACGGGTTCCCTTTTCCCCGCAACCTCGCCAACAAGTGTTGTTGGTACATTTATTCATGTGGGCCAGTCTTACTGGCATTAGGTGGTACCTCATTGATGTTTTAATTTGGATTTCCCTTATTGCCAGGGAACTTGAGCATTTTTTCATATGTTTATTTGTCATTTGGGTTTGTTCCTTTGTGAAGTGTCTGCCCATTTCCCGTGCCCATTTCTTGAGTGGCTTGTTTGTTTTGACATTTTGGTTCTTTTGTAGCTCTTTGTATATTCTGGAGATCAGCCCTCTATCACCTACGTAGTGTGTGAAGATCTTCTCCCATTCTGTGGGTTGCTTTTTTACTTCGTTGATTATTTCCCTTGCTCTACAGAAGCTTCTTAGTTTGATGAGATCCCAATTGTTTATTCTGGTCTTGATTGCTATTGCCTTTGGAGTCCTTTTTAGGAAGTCGGGCTCTACCCCTAGATCTTGCAGAGTATTTCCAACATTTTCTTCCAAAAGTTTGAAGGTTTCTGGATGTAGGTTTAGATCTGTTATCCATTTACATTTGATCTTTGTGTATGGTGAGAGATGTGGGTCTATCTTTTTGTTTCTGCAGGCTATTAACCAGTTGTCCCAACAGCACTTATTGAACAGACCTTCCCATTTGCCTGAATTGTCGTTTGTCTTTTTGTCAAAGATTAATTGACTGTATCTGTGTGGGTTCCCTTCTGGTGTTTCTATTCTGCTCCATTGATCTTCCTCTCTATCATTGTGCCAGTACCAGGCAGTTTTGATAACCACTGCCCTATAGTACGTCCAGAGGTCCGGAACTACTCCACTGCTGGTGGGGCTGCAGGCTGGTACAGCCTCTATGGAAATCAGTATGGAGAACATTTGAACAACTCAAAATCAACATACCGTATGATCCAGCAATAGCACTCCTAGGAATATATCCAGAACACTTGTTTCATGAGAAACTAACATGCACTCCTATGTTCATAGCAGCACAATCAGTAATTGCAAAAACATGGAAGCAGCCAAAATGCCCATCAGCAGAGGATTGGATGAGAAAGCTATGGTTCATCTACTCCATGGAATACTACTCAGCTATTAAAAAAAACAAAATGCAGTTCTTTGTGGCCAAATGGGCCCAACTGGAAACCATAATGCTAAGGGAAATGAGCCAATCCCAAAAGGTTAAATACCACATGTTTGCCTTAATTTAAGATGATATGATGTTATGTATAACATGTTATGTTATGTATGTTATATGTTGTGTATAAACTAAAATTGAAATGTCAATGAGGTGGTCACAGAATGTGGTTAAGAACTTGCATTTATTTTTGACATGTTGGTTACTCATTACTATGTCAATTAATTCCATAATGATGTAAATTGTTGCTGATGGTATGTTGGAGCTTTTAATTGATCCGGATGATACTCTGTGGGCTCTGCCTTCAGACCAGAGAGGGTATACCTAAGAAGCCGTTGAACTTGACTGGACAATAAGATGCTGGACTTTATGTTTGGTATATGCTTGCAATGGGGAATCTCAACTGAACTTGAACTCTGGTTATGCAACAAGGTGGAGGAATCCACCATGGTGGGAGGGTTTGGGGAGGGGTGGGGAGAATCCCAGTACCTATGAAACTGTGTCACATAATACAACGTAATTACTGAATTAAAAAAAAAGAAAAATAAAAAAAAAACTAAATAAATAAGTCTTCAAAGAGGAAAAAAAATTAAAAAATAAAGGGCTGAAATGACAAAGGTTGTAGGTTACAGCAGCACCGCCTCCTCTAGGGCAACCATTGTCTACTTAGCCTTCTTTTGCCGTCATTAATTCTTAACTTTTGTCCTCTTTCTCTGTTGCTTATTCCTTTCGGCATTCCCTGTCTTAACATACATTAAACCCTTACTGCATCCCTTCCAACAAGCTATCACATTTTAATGCAACATATCTGTCACTTGCTCACTCCTTGTTTTTCACAGGGCTTTTAAATATCTCTTATTTTGTTGTGACATATTCCTTGGCACTCTGACAGCACACAGATGACTCAAGCATAATGCACATAATATTTAAAGACTAAATATTTTGCATATAACTCATCTAAGACATCACAAAAGCCTCCTTATTTTTAAATCAATTATGTTCTTTTCACCTTAAGTACTATTTATTATTGAGGGAGAGATAGAGAGAGCACTTCCTTTGGCTATTTTACCCCACAAATGCCCTCTGTGTCAATGGTTGCATGGACAGGAGCCAGGACCACAATCCAGGTACCTCAGGTGGATGGCATGAACACAATTACACTATCCATCAACACTGCTTGCAACAGTATTCATTGTCAGGAAAGTGGAGTCAGTCAAGAAGTGGACCTGGGAATTAAATCCAGATCTCCAATGTGGTGTCTTAACTGCTGAGCTAAACAACTACTCCTTCCTTTGCACTTTTAAAAAAGGAGCCTATCTTCAAAAAATCTAAAACTGAATTATGTAACTGTTATGACAGACTTTGCATTATTGCCAGGTAACAAGTCAGCCTGATCTTTTCCTGGGCACTGACAGAAGGCAAGAGGATCCAGGTCAGAAATAAAGGACATTATTATACCCAGCAATAGCAGTCGCCAGAATATCAGCATTTGTGCCAATTGTGTCCTGAGCCCCAGTTCTCACAGTGAAGCTTAAACACTGAGTGGTGCTTGCTCAATACTAGTCTTAACACAAATATTAGCAGAAAGTATTCTAAAGCTAAGATCACCAGTTTCTCACCATTCAGGTCAATTAGAAATATGGGAAACCCATAAAAAAGTTGCTAGCAGTAGTTCCACATATGGAGCAGATGGAAGAAATCTACCCTATGTGCATACCATCAAGACAGCCAGCAACTTGAAATAACATCAGTGATTACTTGCTTAGTGAAAGCAAAATTTCTGATTACTAGTTTTATATTAACTTCAATTACTGCTAAGCTTGAATAATACATGTTAACCTTCAAATAAACACTTTTGACTATTTGGTTATTCTTAAATATAAAATGTACATCACTTAATTTGGGGAGCTTTCAGTTACACAGTGAATCTATCAGCACGGACTAAGTTTTACATGTTCTTTAATAGAGTAAGTTAACAGCAGTTCAGAATAATTGGAGCTCACTTTACATTACTTTGCATTTGTACTCAACTCATCAAGGACTATGTTTTTCTAAGTTAAAGCAGTTAAGATGATAGTGATTCTAAACATGAAGAAACAGAACAAATAGAACTTGAATAACTTTATGCCAATCTTGGTGAGTATTTGGGGTTAAAGAAGAATTTCACTTACTTATTTGAGAGTAAGACAGAGACAAGAAAGAGAGAGGAGGTAGATAATGATAGAAGGAGGGGAGGAGGGAAAGAAGAAGTAAGTAGGGTGAGAGGGAAGGTCAGGGGGAAAGAGCCAGAGTTTCTACTTGTTGGTTCAGTTCCAAATTCCCACAATCGTCAGGGGTGTATCAGGCCAAAGTCAGAAACCAGGAACTCACACCTAATCTCACATGTTTGGCAGGGACTCACCTACTTGAGTCCTCATTTGTCTCAGAGTGCCCATTAATAGAAAGCTAGAATCAAGAGTGGATTAGGGATACCAAATAGGCGTCCCAACAGGTGTCTTCATAGTTAAATAAAATGTCTACCCTATAGAATGTTGAAAATATATATTGATGAGGGCAGGCATTTGACATAATGGATAAGATATTACATGGGGCTCCTGTATCCTTTCTCCTAGTGTCTGGGTTTGTGTTTTGGCATCACTTCTTCCCCAGGTTTCCTGTTGATGTTTACCCTGGGAGTAAGAAAGGCGAGGGCTCAAGTAGTTGGATTCCTGCTATCCATATGAGAAATATGGGTGATGTTCTTAGCTTCTGGTTTCACATGACCCAACCTTAGCTATTGAAGAAATTCAGGGAGTGAATCAACAGGTACGAAATTTCTCTCTCTCTCCTCTCTCTCTCTCTCTCTCTCTCTCTCTCTCTTTCTCTTTCTCTTTCTCTCTCTCTCTCCTTCCCTTTCCCTCTCCTTCTCTCTCCTCCCCTCCTTCCTTTCCCCTCTCCCTTTCAAATCAAACAAAATATTAGTCAATGCCCTGACTTTACTTATCAAAAAGGGGTACAATTGAGTATAGACTGGCTTTGTTGAGTCTCCTTAACAGTAGATCATGACATAAAACAGTTATTAATTGGGACTGCTACCTGTCCTTAGATACTCCTTCTGCTTAGCTCATTTTTCTATCTCCTAGTTTCTGTTAAAGCAGATCATTACGGCAACCTTTAGGATGTCATCCAAGGGGGTTCTCAGTAACACCCGTAATTCTAAAGTTTCCGTTTAATTTCAGGATTGGCCTGAGTTGACACCTACAGCCATTGTCACATTCTGATACTATTTTTCTCTGTGAGTTAAAACAGTGACCAGATAACTATATCCTTACAGGCAAGATCAAATATTGTTTTGTGACAGAAGCTGACATCTGAAAAAGCCCTGTTAGCTCTACCAAATTCAGGACCACAAGAAATAGTCTGCTCTGGAATTGAAGGACTTCTGGATCAGACGTGGAGAGTCCACTGTCCCTAATGCTGAGAAATCCTTTGGAAGGCCTTCCTTCCAAAGTCAACCACTTCTTTGAGGGGGCAGAGCCTAGGATAATTGTTGGAATAGCAGGTGGAATCACAAATTTTCTTATAGGGAAAGTAGGCACCTATCTGCCAACCTACTATTCAGGCCAGCTATCCTCCTCCTATCTCACTCAGGTCAAAAGAGTCCCAAGGTGCCTTTGATAAGGAGGTTCACACATCATCTGTAATGCTTTTTCTAGTATCCTATGTGAAAAGACATAGGTTTTTGTCTCATATATACTTTTCCAGACATTAAAGTCAAATCAGTTGCTATGAAGCCTAAAACCCTCTTCTATCAGTTTTTATATGCCTCGAAAAGGTTAACCAATAGGGCATAAAGTAACAGTCAAGCTTGAGAGTACTGTCACACCAAAATGTATAGATATCCCATCTATTGGGACAGGCCCTTTTCAGAAGACCTAAAGACCCATCTCTTGAGGCAGGTAGAGAGAGAGTGCTCTGCTAATTTGTATCTCAACCAGAGACTTCAATTTTGGGCATTTGCCTGGCACTTTTGACTTCCTAATAGAATGTGGCTACTGGGTGTTCAAAGCAAAAACACAATTGCAGGAGTTTCTGTTCATGCTGCCTACATGGGAGATATGAATGCAGTTCCTGGATAGTGACTTAAGCTGATCCAGCCCTGGTTGCTGGAGTGATCTGAGGAATGAATCAACTGATTTAAGATTCAAACTCTCTTTCTCTCTCTCATTCTGTCTCTCTCTTTCAAAAGAGCACATTTAAAAAATAAAATCTTTAGAAAACAGACATCAAGGAAATTTCTAAGATGACTGAATACTGAAAAAAATGACTGATTCTAATCACAATAAAATTGCAGAAAAACAAAAATGAAAACTGAGTATGGTCTGGAGAACTGTCAGAGGCAGAGTATCCACATGTCATTTCATTAAGGAAGCTAATTTGCTCTTCCCTCTTCCTTTTTCCAAAGGACTAAACTCGGTTTGTTGAGGTAGAAATGCAACTAACCGATGTCTTGACTCAGGACATTCTGGTCTTCTCACTCTGGAGATTGGGCTACTCAAAGATAGACAGCAGACCTTCTTTGCCTTGCAGTTGTAGGAGAACTGGAAACAGATTGTGGAACTGAGAAGGAAGTATGAGAAGGGTATGGCTGGGTTCCTTGAGGTTAGTTCTTTCTGACTCTCTTAGTTTAGAGCCAGCTAAGTGTTTATGGTGTAGAGCTCAGGAAACACACTATGGAGTACATCAGTGGTCTGTGAAGCTTGTGTGCCTCAGTGGAGGGTGGGTATGGGTGAGGAATATGAGCAGGTACCATGTAGTCAGTCTAGACAGTGAATCATCTGGTTTATCTTGGCAGAGAAGGGCTGAGGCCGTTATCATAAAAGCCAGAGTCAAGGTTCCTTGCACCCACTGACTACAGTTAGAAATCTACAACACACAACTTCGTTATCATTCTGGATACATGCCCCACTCATAAACAGTGATAAGAGATTCTTGGTCCTGCATAACATACAGCTATGGATCTCTAGTATAAGCCACAGGCTTTTCCTCAAACCACAAAAGCATATTTCTTAAAATAGAGCCTTTAGAGGAAGCAGCTGATAAATGAAAAAAAAGTAATTCATTGGACATTGATGCTTTGGATACTTGCCTTGAGTAACTTAGGTTTAGTGACATAAGATTATTTAAATCTATTATACTTCTTCATGCATTCAAGCCCAGTATTTAATTTTATGTAAAATATGTGTATAGATTACAATAATAAGTTTGTATTTGCACTGCATTTTAAAATAAACTTATGCACAAAGAAAACAAACCTAAATGAGCACATCAAAAAGTCAAGATCCATTTATTTGCTGTCTATAAGAAATGTAACTCACCAACAACGACACATACTGAATGTGAAAGGAGAGAAAAAGATATTCCATGAACAATGAGAAGCAAAATTTAACAGGTATCACCAACCCAATACCAGAAAAAATATAAACATAAAAAGTTTGCAAGGAAAGAATCTTGATGGAATTTGAACTGTAATACTGCATCAAGGTGGAGGAATCCACCAGGGGGGAGGGTTGTGGGGAGGGGTGGGGGGATTCCCAGAGCATATGAAACTGTCACATAATGCATAATAATTAATAAAAAAAATTTAAAAAAAAGTATTAAAGAAGACGAAGAATGGCATTATGTAATGATTAGGGGGTCAATTCAAAAGGAAGATGTAAATATACTAAATTTATATGTATCCAATGCCAAAGTCCATGGTTATTTAAAACAATTGTAAATGGAGGAAACAGGGACATAGATTCAAGTGCAATGATAATTGGGGTTTTCAATATCACATATTCATCAGGAGATGAACCAAACAGAAAGGAAATCCACAAAGAAACAGCAGAACTAATGTTCATTATGAATCAAGTGCATATAATTAGCATCTACAGAGGATTCCGTCTCACAAATGAAGACCACACATTCTTTTTCATCAGTGCATGGAACTTCCTTTGTGATAGACTATATGCAAGGCCATCAAGTAAGTCTCAACACATTAAAAAAAAAGAGACTAATACCATGTATTTTTTTCCTGACAATAATGGAAGGAAGCTGTAAATTAACAATTTAAAAACCTCTAAAAAACATGCAAATGCAGAGGCTAAACCATATGCTCTTGAATAAACGATGGATTATGGGAGAAATCATAAGGGAAAACACAAAAAAGGAAACAAATTAATATGGCAAATCAACATATCAAAATTTGTGAAAATCAGTGCAAAATCAGTGTAAAATGGAAGCCAAAATCAGTGTAAAATGGAAGTATATAGCAATTAATGCCTACATCAAAAAGTTGAAAAAATAAATGTTATTTCAATATAGTTCAAGGACCCAGAAAAACAAACCAAAATTTAAAAATCAAAATCATTAGCAAAAGAGGGAAAAAAATGGCCGACCATGGAAGGTTGATGTAAGGGGGAAGGCAGAGAGAGAGGACCAAAAAGCGCCAGAAGAAGGACCAAGTATAGTTAAACATAGTATAAGCAGGTGTGCGAACCTCCCAGGACACTGTGGAATCAACAAGATTCACGCAATCTGGAGACTCAACCAAAAATAACAACAACAAAAAAACCAAGGCAGCGCTCGGCAGCTCGGCTTAGCGGAGTGGCTTGTCGGCTCGAAAAGGGTGAGTTAAGAACCCAGCAGGGGAAAGGCCAGCGGGAATTTTAACCAGAACAACTTTAGGAAATCATTGCACAAAGCCCCTCCAGTGGCAGCTAGAAACTGCAGGACTGCTGAAACCTCTAGCACTGGTGGCGATATTAATAACCTTGGCGGGACCCAGGCAAAGACAGGGACAGCTACCTAGCACACACTCCCCCATAACGAAACGCCACAGTACCGGGAGGGCGCTAGGACCCTGAAGTGCAGTAGCCAGCAGCTGCAGCAGCGAGGGTGAAATCCCCAGGATCACAGCTAATCTAAATTCTGGGCCAACCCAGTCCGGAAGAAACAAAAAACAAAAACTCCCTGGTCCAGAAGGAAAACAAAAACCTAGGCCAGCAAGACCTCAGGCCACCCACTAGGTGGCAACAGAGGTCAAGGGTGAGAATCCAGCAACACCTTGGGCCACAAGTATGAGACGGAATAAGAGAATTAGTGAAGCAGAAACAGCTAGCACCACCCAAAAAGCCACCATAAAGCCTGGTCAATCGCAGAGATTACAGATGAAGAAATTGAAGTCGTCTCTGATAAGGAGTTCAGAAAAATAATTATAAAACTCTTCAGAGACGATGAAAAACAATGGGATGAGCTCAAAGATTTCAAAAACCACATAATCACAGAAACAAAATTACTCAAAAACGAGATCCTAGACTTGAAGAACAAAGTTGAGAGCTTAGCCAACTGAATTACAGCAGCAGAAGACAGGATATCCGACTTGGAAGATTCCCAGAATGAAAGCAGGCAGATTATTATCCCAACTAGAGTCACAACTACACAAGGCAACTAAGACGATCCAGGAGATGAACGACAACATCAAGAAGTCAAATATCAGAATCATGGGGCTCCCAGAAGGAGTGGAAAGAGAGACAGGCATACAACCAGTACTTGAGGAAATTATGCAGGAGAACTTGCAAAATACCTGGAACATGAACCCAATTCAAACTCAGGAAGGCCAGAGGACTCCCCACAGAGTTGACCCAAACCGATCCTCCCCAAGACACGTGGTAAACAAGTTACCCTCCAATGAATGCAAAGAAAGAATCCTAAGGTTAGCACGAACCAAAGATAAGCTTACATTTAGGGGAAGGACCATCAGAATCACTGCCAACTTCTCAGAACAGATGCTCCAGGCAAGAAGGGAGTGGAACAAAATCTTTCAAGTACTGAAAGAGAACAACTGTCAACCAAGAATACTCTACCCAGCAAAGATTTCATTTGTATACGAGAACGAAACTAGATACTTCCACAGCAAAGAGAAATTAGAAGAATATGCCAACACAAAACCAACTCTACAAAATCTCCTTAGAAATGTGCTACTCCCAGAGAAGAAGGAAGCAAGCCATAAGCAAGATGGCAATCTGGGAAATCTCAATAAAGTCCATCCACAGAAACGACAATCAATTACCAACAACCTCAAAAACACAGGCATATGTCACGGCAAAATTATAATTTCTCAATATTAACCATCAACACAAATGGCTTAAATTCATCACTCAAAAGGCACCGATTAGCAGACTGGGTTGAAAATCAGGACCCAACTATATGCTGCTTGCAAGAAACACATCTAACCAGAAGAAACTTCAAGAAACTAAAAGTGAAAGGGTGGAAACAAATATTCCATGCCAATGGACGAGAAAAAAAGGCTGGTGTAGCAGTCCTATTCTCAGATGATATGGACTTCAAAGTAACGAACGTCAAAAAGGACAGGGAAGTGCACTACATCTTCTTGAAAGGGAGGATCCAACAAGAACCAATCGCCATTCTTAACAGTTATGCTCCTAGCCCGGATGCACACAGCTACGTGAAACAATTACTTTTGGTCTTAAAGGGAGACATAGATGAACATACGATAATTCTGGGAGATCTGAATACCCCACTAACACCAATAGATAGATCAACACAGCAAAAGCTCAACAGAGAAGCCACAGAACTCACACAAACAATAGAACAACTGGACCTAGTAGACATCTATAGAATATTTCATCCTAAGGCCACAGACTACACCTTCTTCTCAGCAGTGCATGGCACCTTCTCCAGGATAGACCACATAATAGGACAAAAAGCAAGTTTAAATAACTACAAAAATATCAGAATCATACCATGTACCTTCTCAGACCATCACGGAGTGAAACCAGAAATCAACAACTCAAAATGTCCCAGGAAACACGTAAACTCCTGGAGACTGAACAATATGCTATTAAACGAACAATGGGCCAGAGAAGAAATTAAAGATGAGATCAAAAAATTTATGCAAACCAACGAAAACCCAGATACAAAAGTCCAAAACTTATAGGACACTGACAAAGCAGTGCTACGTGGTAAGTTTATTGCAATTAGCGCACACGTCAAAGACCAAGAAAGGCAACAAATGCAGGAATTAAGCACACATCTCCAGGAACTGGAAAAGCAACAGCAGAAGGACCCCACAAACAAGAGGAAACAAGAAATTATCAAAACAAGACAAGAACTAAATCAGAAAGAAATTAAAAAAACCATTCAGAAAATAAATGAATCAAAAAGCTGGTTCTTTGAGAGGATAAACAAAATAGATACCCCACTGGCCCGACTGACAAAAAAAAAACAAGACAAAGCAAGAATTAGCAGCATCAAAGATGAAAAAGGCAACATAACAACAGACACTACTATCATTAAGGAAATAATTAGAAATTATTACAAAGAACTATACGCCAACAAATCCGATAACCACTTGGAAATGGAAAGATTCCTAGATTCCCACCACTTACCAAAACTCACCCCAGAAGCAACAGAAGACCTGAATAAACCCATTACTGAATCAGAGATAGAATCAGTGATTAAAGAGCTCCCAACAAAGAAAAGCCCAGGCCCAGATGGTTTTACCGCAGAATTCTACAAAACATTCCAGCCAGAGCTAACCCCAATCCTTTACAAGCTCTTCAAAACAATAGAAAAGGAAGCAACTCTTCCAAACTCATTCTATGAAGCCAATATCACCTTAATCCCCAAACCGAATAGAGAATTAACCGAGAAGGAACACTACAGACCGATCTCCCTGATGAATGTTGACGCTAAGATTCTCAACAAAATCCTAGCCAATAGAATACAAAAAAACATCAGACAGATCATCCATCCAGACCAAGTAGGTTTCATCCAGGGAATGCAGGGAAGGTTCAACATAAGGAAATCCATAAATGTGGTACATCACATCCAAAAACTGAAAAACAAAAACCATATAATAGTATCAATAGATGCGGAAAAAGCCTTTGACAAAATTCAACACCACTTCATGTTAAAAACCCTAACCAGGGTGGGGATAGAAGGAACAATCCACAATATAACCAAAGCAATATATGAAAAACCCAATGCCAGCATCATACTAAATGGAGAAAAACTGGATCCCTTCCCACTGAGATCTGGAACAAGACAAGGCTGCCCACTATCATCACTGCTATTCAATATAGTCCTAGAGGTACTTGCAGAAGCCATAAGACAAGACAAAGAAATCAAAGGAATCCAAATTGGAAATGAAAAAGTCAAGCTTTCACTATTCGCAGATGACATGATTCTTTACATAGATGAGCCAAAAAACTCAATACAAAGACTCCTAGAACTCATACGAGAATTTGGCAGAGTGGCAGGATACAAGATAAATGAACAAAAATCAACAGCCATAGTGTATGCAAACGGCCGCAAGATGGAAGAAGATCTAACCAACAAGCTATCACTCAAAATAACAGAGAAAAGCATGAAATATCTGGGAATAAATTTAACCAAATGCGTAGAAGACCTTTATGAAGAAAATTACAAAACACTCAAAAAACAAATAGAACAAGACCTCAAAACATAGAACAACATCCCTTGCTCCTGGATAGGCAGAATTAATATCGTCAAAATGTCTATACTACCAAAAGCAATATATACATTCAATTCAATCCCAATCAAATTACCCACAACATTCTTCATTGAACTGGAAAAAATGATACACAGATTCATCTGGAAACACAAAAAACCACAAATAGCCAGAACCACTCTGAAGAACAGGCACTTAACAGGGGGAATCACAGAACTGGATCTATGGACATACTATAGGGCAGTGGTTATCAAAACAGCCTGGTACTGGCACAAAGACAGAGAGGAAGATCAGTGGAACAGAATAGAAACAACAGATGGAAACCCACACAAATACAGTTAATTAATCTTTGACAAAAAGACAGACAACAATCCAAGCAAATGGGAAGGTCTGTTCAATAAATGCTGTTGGGACAACTGGTTGATAGCCTGCAGAAACAAAAAGATACACCCACATCTCTCACCATACACTAAGATCAAATCTAAATGGATAAAAGACCTAAACCTACATCCAGAAACCTTCAAACTTTTGGAAGAAAATGTTGGAAACACACTGCAACACTTAGGAGTAGGCCCTGACTTCCTAAAAAAGACTCCAAAAGCACTAGAAATCGAGACCAAAATAAACAAATGGGACCTCATCAAACTAAGAAACTTCTGTACAGCAAGGGAAACAATCAACAAAGTAAAAAAAACAACCTACAGAATGGGAGAAGATCTTCGCACACTACATAGGAGATAGAGGACTAATCTCCAAAATATACAAAGATCTCCAGAGAAACCAAAACACCAGAACAAACTGCTCAAGAAATGGGCACAGGAAATGGGCAGACATTTCACTAAAGAACAAACCCAAATGACAAATAAACATATGAAAAAATGCTGAAGTCCCCTGGCAATAAGGGAAATCCAAATGAAGACAACAATGAGGTACCACCTAACTCCAGTAAGGATGGCACACATACATAATACCACCAACACTTGCTGCCGAGGATGTGGGGAAAAGGGAACCCTTCTCCACTGCTGGTGGGACTACAGACTTGTATAGGCTCTATGGGAATCAGTTTGGCGAATACTCAAACAACTGAAAATCAACATACCATATGATCCAGCAATAGCACTCCTAGGGATATATTCAAAACATCTCCTACACAAGAAACCAACATGCACACCTATGTTCATAGCAGCACAATCTACAATCGCCAAAACCTGGAAGCAACCAAAATGCCCATCAATAGAAGACTGGATAAGAAAGCTATGGTTCATCTACTCTATGGAATACTACTCAGCTATTTAAAAAAACGAAATGCAGTTCTTTGTGGTCAAATGGGCCCGACTGGAATCTATCATGCTAAGAGAAATGAACCAATCCCAAAAGGTTAAATACCACATGTTTGCCTTAATCTGAGATGAAAAGATGACAACTTGACAACCTGTATATTGTAATATTAGTGCAATCTCTAACAACCTGCATCCAATGCAATAAGATAATGCGATATAATCTATAAACCAACAATTAATGTCAGAATACTTAAGATCTACATTGAAAAACTGTAAAACCTACTATACCCTCAACACGCTATGTTAATCCGTAATGGGGAGGGAGTGCAGGGAAGTCTTTCAGGACCATAAAAAGAGTGAGAAAAAAGTACAATATAGCCTATCAAGATCAAATCTGGTAATTCATAGACAACAGATTCAAAGCGGCACTAAACAATAGTAAAACTACTATACCAATGCATGAGAGGGGAATCGGGTGCGATCCTGACAACCTCTTAACAGGAGGTCATGTGCGTGGAGCAGTGGGGCACTCCAGAGTGGAGCAGGTGGTAAGGAGGAAGCTTGGATCCCAACCATGAAGACTCCCAGACCTTCACCACAAACTATTAATACGAGCAACAAGGACTGTATCCCAACTGCCAAGGAGGCCACATGGAATTGGATGCCCTTGGAGGCCAATTACTCTAAGGTCACCCATCCCCAACCAGAGCTTCCGCAGGGGATGGAAGAAGTCCAAACACTACCGTGCAGAAACCAACCTCATCGGAAAGACAACCAGAAGCCCTGAGCGGTGGGCAGAAACAGAAGAACAATAAACGTCCTTCGGGACCAGGGAGGGGAGCTTTCTCTGGTCCGAGCCTGGCTCCACCTCTGGACCCCCACCCTCCCTCGCAATGACCATCGGGATCGCTCCAAAAACCCCTCATAGCAAACAAACAATCATACAAACTAAAAAAACCTAAAATAAATAGACAAACAACAAAAAGTAGAGCTTGGAATCTGACAGGAAAGAGCTCGTGTGGATTGGCTCATGCCTCACTGGGTGGGACACAAAGATTAGTCACTCCTCACCATGGTGTTGAGGATTTTCCTGCATACCGCCCCCCCCCCCGCAAAAAAATGTTCTGCACCTTAATTGTCAACAAATGTCTTGTTAGAGTTACAAGCCAGTCTAGATTATCGTAAAATCTGCCAAGATCAGCAAAACTATACTTCAACACAACAAATGGCTAAATACTAAAATGAAATAGACACGAGACAGCTAAATGGTACCTTATAGCCATTTTAAGGTATATAGCAGCCGGTCCTGTATATAAACTAAAATTGAAATGTCAATGAGCTAGTCATAGGTTGTGGTTAAGAACTTGCTTCTTTTTTTTTTTTTTTTCAACATACTGGTTACTCAAAACCATGTCAATTCCATAATGTTGCAAATTGCTGTTGATGTTACATTGGGACTCTTAATTGACTGGGATGATATTCTATCAGCTCTAACTTTGGACCAGAAATGGTCTCCCCAAGAAACTGTTCAACCCATCTGGACAATAAGTAGCTGGACTCTATGTTTGGTATATGTTTGCAAGGAAAGAATCTTGATTGAATTTGAACTGTAATACTGCATCAAGGTGGAGGAATCCACCAGGGGGGAGGGGAGGGGGAGGGGTGGGGTGATTCCCAGAGCCTATGAAACTGTCACATAATGCAAAATAATTAATAAAAAAAGGAAAAAAAAATTTTTTTAAATTATTAGGAAAAAAGAACTCATTAAATTACAGAAGAAAGAAACAAAACTGAAGTAAAACAAAAGATACTTAAGATCAGTGAATTGAATAGCTGGTTGCATGTGAAATACTAAACAAATTCAATACAGCATCACTCCAGTTACTGAAAACGACAGAGAAGACCCGAATCAATAAAACCAGGGATGAAAAAGGTGCTGTAAGAACAGATATCAAAACATTAAAATAATCATGAAGAATCACTAAAACAGCTATTTGTCAACAAATTGAAATATGTAGAACGAAATATTTCTGAAAAAATATAATCCACTAAAATTGAGTCGTGAAGACATAGTAAATATAAATAGGTCTAAAACTCAGACAGTGATGGAATCAGTAATAAAGACCGTCCCAACAAAGAAAATGCCATCAGGTCTGGAGGGTTTCACTGCTGAACTCTACCAGAGTTTTAAGGACTAATTCCAACTCTCGCAAAATACTAAAAAAAAATTTTAAGAGAAGGAATCCTCCCGAACATATTCTATGAGGCCATTACAGATGTCAGTTATATATGTAGTTACATATATATATATATATATATGTATATATATATATATATATATATATATAGAGAGAGAGAGAGAGAGAGAGAGAGTCCGGTTGGAATTGCTATTACCAAAAATAAATAGATAAATAACAAACGCTGATGGGGATGTGATGGGTACGTACCTTAACCCACTATTGAGGAACATAAAACTAGAAAAAACATGAAATCTCTAGAAAATGGTAACAAATTGAATCTGACTACACATAGAGAGCCCATCCCAAGGATATGAGGCTGATTCAACATTCACAACTCAATCAACATAATTAATCATGTCAACAAATAATGAAGAAAATCACATAATTTTCTTAATACAAGAGATTAAATAAAAATAAATGATGGAATAAAATAGGACATCCTTTCATGATAAAAAATATCTTTAAAACATTAGATATAGAAAGAACATATCTCAACCCAACCAATGCAATATATCACAAAACAACAGCCAGGATTGTATTGAATGGGGAAAAGCTGAAAGCATTTCCATTAAAACTCAGAACCAGGCAGGATGCACTCTCATCAATACTTTCACACTTATTTCTGGAAACTTTAGCCAGGGTCATTCAGCAAGAAAAGGGAACAAAAATGATGCAATTTAGAAAGGAGGAAGACAAAACATCCTTTTTCTCAGAAAACTAGATCCTTTATGTTTCAGAAGCAATATATTCCACTAAAAATCTATTGGAAATCATGAAATTCGGCAAAGTTGCAGGATATAAAATAAACACATAAAAATCTACAGCATGTGTATACACAAACAATTCTCCGAACAAACTTGTAAAATAAACCTTATGCACAATAGCTAGAAGAATTTTTAGTACCTTGGGATATATTTAAACAAGGATGTAAAAATTTTAAAACATTAATGGAAGATGTAGGAGAACACATGCCCTAAAATGGAAGAATCTTTCATGTTTTTGAATTAAGTCAATGCCATCAAAATGTTCATGCTACAAAGAGTGATTTGCAAAATCAATTCAGTTACAACCAAGATACCAAGCATATTCATCTTAGATTTTAAAACAAGCTTAAAACTCATATAGAAACACAAGACATTCACAATAACCAAATCATGTTTTTGATCAAAAACAAAGCTGACAACACCACAATACCAGATCCCAAAACATATCAAATATTTATTGTAATCAAATAGTCTGATATTTGCAGAAAAATAGACATGTAGATAAATTGGAAAAAAACTCAGAAAATCATCTACGTGTCTTAAATAAACTAAGATTTGACAATGAAGTAAAATAATTATCTGAAGAAAACACAGCCTTCAAAAAATTGTTGAGAAAATAGGGTCTCCATTTGCAGAAGTATACAAGACTCTTAAATTGTACCCTACACAAAAATCAGTGTATTATGTGTCAAAGATTTAAACCGAGGACCTAAAATCAAAGGATTACCAATGGATGAAAATACAACATACGAAGAAAATGCTAGCCTAAATCACTAGCCACCAAGGAAATGCAAATAAAAATCACAATCAGGTATCACTTCCCCAAGAATGTCTATCATCCAAAAATAAAAAAGAAATGTCAACTGCTGGTTCTGATGTGGGGAAAACAGAAACTATTCATTACTGTTGTTGGGAACGTAAACTGGTATAATTTTTATGGATGTTAGTATGGAGATTCCTCAGAAAACTAAACATGGAACTTCCACATGACTTAGTAATCCCACTCCTGGGAACATGCTCAAAAGAAAGGAAATGAGCATATCAAAAATTACTTACACCCTCATGTTTCTATTGAAAAGTTTGTGCTGATATTCTGTATACCTTCCAACATAGTGTGTACAGGAGGCATGAAACCATCACTGAAGTATATTGCTGTGGCATTTCTGAACCTCAGTAGGAAACAATGGACATTGCTAGTTGGGATTTTTAAGATTTATTTATTTATTTATTATTGCAAAGTCAGAAATACAGAGAGGAGGAGAGACAGAATAAGATCTTCCATTTGATGATTCACTCCCCAAGTGACCGCAACAGCCAGAGCTGAGCTGATCTGAATCCAGGAACCAGGAGCCTCTTCCAGGTCTCCCACATGGGTGCATGAACCCAAGGCTTTGGGCCACTCTTGACTGCCTTCCCAGGCCACATGCAGGGAGCTAGATGGGAAGCAGGACTGCCAGGACATGAACCGGCACCCATATGGGATCCCAGCGCGTTCAAACTGAGGACTTTAGCCACTAGGCCACTGCACCAGGCTCACTGTATTAGTTTTGCTGCTGTAACAGAGTGCCTCTCTCCTAGCCCAATGGCTTACAGAGTAGGGATTTATTGATCAACCGATCAATCAATTGATTGATTTTAGTTTCAGAGTCTAGACATCCAAGATCAAGGCATCAGTGAGGTGGCAGGATATTTGTGGAAGGAGAAGGATGTGATGAGCTGAAAACAAACACCCAGGGAGGACACTCCTCTCCCATATTCATCTTCTGTATCTCTATATATAATCTCAGTGATTTGTGCATGGGGTTGCACAGTAACAATAAATCAAGTATAATCACTTAAAGACTCTATCCTCAGACACCTTTATTAGCTTAAGCTCCATTTGTAATCTATTAACATTAAGACCCAGCAGATAAAAACTTCATGGGATTTTGGGAGACATCCAAGTTATTTTCCAAACCATGCTTAAAATCTTTTAATTGTCGGGCCTCGCAGCGTGGCCTAGCAGCTAAAGTCCTCGCCTTGAAAGCCCCGGGATCCCATATGGGCGCCGGTTCTAATCCCAGCAGCTCCACTTCCCATCCAGCACCCTCTTGTGGCCTGGGAAAGCAGTTGAGGACGGCCCAATGCATTGGGACCCTGCACCTGCGTGGGAGACCCGGAAGAGGTTCCTGGTTCCCGGCTTTGGATTGGCGCGCACCGGCCCGTTGCGGCTCACTTGGGGAGTGAATCATCGGATGGAAGATCTTCCTCTCTGTCTCTCCTCCTCTCTGTATATCTGGCTGTAATAAAATGAATAAATCTTTAAAAAAGTTCTTTTAATTGTCTTAACTAAAAATACTGTAAAGCAAAGTCAAGGGGCTAACATGAAGTCTCAACTGACTAATCCTCACCTGCAAGCACTAGCATCACAAATACACATCAGTTTGAATCCTGGATGCTCCACTTCTCCTCCAGCTAGCTCCTTACTTACGTCCTGGGGAAACACTGGAGAATCCTACAGTCCTGAGGCCCAGCATCCACATGGGAGACCTGGAAGAGGCTCCAGGCTTTGGATCAGCTCAGCTCTGGTCATTGAAGACATCTGAGGAATGAATCAGCAAATAGAAGATCTTTCTCATTTTGTTTCTCCTTCTCTCGGTAAATCTGCCTTTCAAGTAAAATAAATATTTTAAAAAGCAAAGCCAAACACTGTAATAATGTTCTACAAGGCAATTTCTTTTTTTTTTTCTTAAAGATTCATTTATTTTTATTGCAAAGTCAGATATATAGAGAGAGGAGGAGAGACAAAGAGAAATATCTTCCCTCCAATGATTCACTCCCCAAGTGACCAAAATGACCGGTGCTGAGCTGATCCGAAGCCAAGAGCCAGGAGTTTGTTCCTGGTCTCCCACGTGTGTGCAGGGTCCCAAGGCTTTGGGCCATCCTCAACTACTTTCCCAGGCCACAAGCAGAGAGCTGGATGGGAAGTGGAGCTGCCGGGACTAGAACCAGTGCCCGTATGGAATCCCGGCGCGTTCAAGGCGAGGACTTTAGCCACCAGGCCATGGCACTGGGCCCTTTTTTTTTTCCTTTCTTTTTTTAAAAAAATTATTTCTTTATCTTTTTTTTTAAAATAATGATTACATGGTTGATCAGGTTGGGAAGGATCAAGGTTTAGGGAAAATTGGGTGAATTTATTGTTTCCAAATTTGCTGTTTCTTCTTGTTGTTCCTGGGGTAAGGGGAGAAACAAAGCAGAAAACCATTCATGACTTTCCACACATCCCAGTACCCATGGATGAGGAACCACCACCTCATATCAACCCAGAGTTTCAATGTGAACATATTCTGAGGGTTCTGTCCAGGTGGTTTGGATAGCTCTGTAATGCTGCCAGTTTCACCAATCAAAGGATGATGTTGCCCTCCCAATGTCCATTGGCACCATTCACCGAAATTTTTTGTTATCATCATTCCTTCGGGCTTGTTGTCCAGTTAGGTCTGTTCTGCTAGAGCACCAAATGTGCTGCCTTATTCTTTTTTCGCAACAGAGCCTGTGTCCACTGCTCCACCTTTTTCATTAAGTAGGGCATGTTCTTGCAGGTGAGCCCAAGTAGACTGGGCCACATGTCCCAAGCATCACTGAATTCTCCTCCCCTGGGGCTCACAAATCCGGCATCCACCTAGTAGGAGGGCCCTGGTACCTGGGCGAGGAGATCCAAGCCCCACTGGATCCCACACCCCGGGCTTCACAAAACCAACCCCCCCATCTAGCAGGTGGGCCGCAGGATCTGAGCCAGGTGACCCACATCCCCCAATTCCCCTGTCCACCAGGGCTCGGGAACCCACCCCCACCATGCATGTAGGCTCCAGGCCTGAGCCAATTTACCCAAGCCCTGTCAGATCCCCTGTACTTGGGATTCACATATCTGGTCCTTGCTAGGCCCACGCTGGCATGACTGGCCTCACCTGAGCCTCCGCAGTCTTATTGCACCGCCTGGCCTAATCTAGTCTGTCCCCTTTTCCAGCTCCTGTTGGTGGGTGTTGCAGCCTATCCCAGCCAGCCTGATTACTGTCCTGGTCCTAATGTGAACTGGCTGGTGTTTAGGCCTGATCTGGCTCTTCCTGCCCCCTGCCCTGGTTCTCAGATCTGCCTGTGGGTGTTGTATGATGGCCCAGACTAGTCTGTCCCCAGATCTGACCCATATGTATGCTGGCAGGTACTGCAAGGTTATTTCTAATTTGGTTTTTATCTATTGCTCTAGCATTCTCTCATGGTATTCCCCTATTCCCATTATCTGGACTCTTCCAAACTAAACTGCTCCTATTATCCAAACATACCTAATAACTTTCCTAAGTCAATAGAATCATTCAGGTTTTAATTCAAAATTTCACCTTTTGTGGTTGGATAACTTTCACAATATATCATAAAATTCTCTATTGCAGAGTCACTCTTTATTTTTTCACATCATGTGCTGCTGTTTGAAGTTATTAAATTTATTTAAATGTTTATTATATGTACACCCTTTTAAAAAAAATCATATGTAAACTCTATGAAACTGGTGAACTCCTGTTTGTTTCCCATGAAACAGGCTACAGAATTCTGTGGCTTTTTTCATGCATGGTTTTACTGGGAAATAGTTTTTTAATATCTGTGAGGGATCAAGAGAAGCAATATTTAATAGTCGGAGATTGGGATGTAATTATGAAAATTGACTCAGCTTATTATCTTGAAGTTACATTGCCCTTACAGTGATGTCTCAAATAAAGGCAAGAGGATTGGAAATCTGTATCTGTGCAGTCACTGGTAATTGGATGTAGGCTGCCCTCAGAAAAAGGAGCGACTTTGAAAGTAACAGCAGTTTTTATGCACAAACACTGATGTGAAATCTTAACATTCAAAATGTATAAACCTTCAAGGAGTGAGTTCTGGGGTGATCTAGACAGTGGACTCCAGCATTCACTGTTAGTTAGTTAGTTAGTTACTTAGTTAGTTAGTTAGTTAGTTAGGAAATTCGTAGTTTCAAACATAACTCCATCTGATAACAGGTTCTGATTGGCCTTTTCCTAGAGAAATTCACAAAAGGAAAGTTAGTAGGAAAAGTTACAAGTTACAATCATTGCCACTGTTCATACTCATCCTTGGCATTGCCATTGGCCATATTCATCCTTGGGGGTCTGAGCCTTTACTCAATATAGCCTTATTCATATAAGGCTACTGTAAATTTTTGTTTACCACCCAAACTGACCAGAGGTCTACCAAGATTTTCACAGCAAAGTATTAAATGTGTGATTCTGCTTCCCTATCATGAAATAGCAGGCCTTATTCTCTCTAACAATGAAAGTTGAATATACCATCATGACACTAATTCATTTCCTTCACTGGTAGCATAGTAGCACAAGAAAACTAAAGAGACTAAGTCACTTAGAGTTTAAATAGATCCTGTCTCTTAGGATTCAGATATTCCTACACTGCATATCAAAACCTTTAGACCTCAAGTATCTAGGGCAAGGAGGCAAAAATTTCCCCAATCAATGAACAGGATGAATGGCAACTGAAAGCATTCCCAGTTTAATGTCTTACAATACAGACTCAAGTATATTACCATTTTGTTTCACAGAACCTTAAAACATCCAAGGTTTTAGAGTGTATATACCATGTTGGAAGATGAAGCCTTGTCTTGTTTTTGAGTCCCAAGCTGAAATTTCACAAGCAATTACTTGGGGGTCAGAATTGTAGCTTAGTGTGTTAAGCCATTGTTTGCAATGCCAACATGCCATCTTTGAGAGCCAGTTAATGTTCCTGCTGTTCTGCTTCTGATCCAGTTTCCTGATAATGTGCTCAGAAAGACAGCAGAAGATGGCTCAAGTTCTTGAACTACTGCCACCCATATGGGAGACCCAGAGGGAGTTCCTGAACCCTGGTTTCAGTTTGACTCAGACTTTGTTTTTGAAGGCATTTGTACAGTGAATCCATAGGTAGAAAATCAATTTCTCTCTCTCTCTCTCTCTCTCTCTCTCTCTCTCTCTCTCTCTCTCTCTCTCTCTCTCTCTCTCCATTTTCTCTTTGTCCTCTACTTTTTTTTTACTTATAGAAAGGAATGTTTCAAAAGAGGCCATCTCTTACTCAAGTCATTAGGTTTTGTATGATGCATTATATGATATAACCATTGAATACCATGATCATCTGCCCATAACCAAGCTCCTTTGTTGTAAGTAAACCATTGTCTTGTGTAATGTTAAGTATCTCATATTTTTGACTGAGCAATCTAAAGATTGAATAAAGATGCTGTCTGAATTCAAATGGCAAGAGTCAGAGATATTTGATACAAACTTTAATCAAGATGAACATAGGAAGCAGAAAGGGTTTAATGTGATCCAATTTCACCCAAATAGTATCCTCAAGAGATGATGTGACATAAAGGACTGTTTGGTGGTCAGTGTTACTGGAAGTTAAACATTTGGCAATGGGAGTCCTTGCCATGTCAATTTTAGTGTGTAAGAGTTGGGCAGCCTCCAACTCTAATAACAATACTCTTACATTCCTGTTGTGTTAACACTGGAGTAGCTATAACAGAGATTTTTATGGATAATTGTGCCATTCTATTTTGGGAGGATTATGTGTCCCTGCTTTTTGATAATACATAATCAAGTATCTTCACACTTTGTATTCTCTTCCTTATGCCCGATAATAGAAAGAATAGTTCTTTGTTGTGAATACCTTATAAAACGCAATTCAGGATGGCGAGGTGTGGCCATACAATCTCTAGTTCTATTTTTAGGCACTCTGTTTATATAGGATGCAAGGAACTTGTGTTTTAGGTGCTTTAAATTTTCTACATAGCTTTCTAGATCTTGGTTCTCATATTTGGGGAAGACACCATGTTGCATCATTTTCTACCAGTTACCTCTACTTGCATACCATGTGCTGGGTTACATTTTTAAGCAACAAAAACACTTGGATTTCAGGCAGTAATACCTAGTCTTTTCTTCCTCTGAGACACAGTCAAATTTATCACCCTTCATACTTGGTAATGGTTTGAGCACTCCTCTTAAGTGAGCAATAGGCTCTTTGCAGAATTTGGGAGCCCAGGAAGTCTACTGGGCATTATGTTGTCTTCTTACTGAAAGGTAAGAGATGCATTGTGTTCCTTCATTTGTATGGGTATATCTTGGGAGACCAAATGCTTCACTGCTTTTTCCTAGGTCGTTGACACTGAATACTTTATCTCTAACCTGGAGCACATAGACTTCTATTCTGACTAACAGGAAGGAATTAACACAGGGTATTGTATTACATTCAACAGAATGTGAGGAAAATCCAAATACTTTTGCATTGCATTATGACAAGAAGAGTAGAGTAACAGAACCCTAGGACTGGAGTATAAACTTAGACTATATGAATGCAAATGACATCTAGCCTTCTCTTTTGATAAAATCAGTATCAGCATTATCGACAATATATCTGGAAATTTTTTGTTGTGGACATCTTTCCTGTGCATTTTTGGATGATTTATCAGCATCTCTGGCTTGTATGTAGCAGATGCCCATAGCCCAATTCAGTCATATAATAACAATTATTATTTGAGAACCACCGTGCTACCTAAGTATCCATACTTAACAATTTCTTTGTAGCACAAACTGAACAGTCTAGAGCTACAGGTGCATTTTTTTTGTGAGGTTGACTCACATATAGGAGAAAAGCAAGCTGTATTTTTAGAATTTTTAAATATTTTTATATGTTAAATATGAAACAAGGATTGGTGTGTATGAGCTACCCCAGGTTCCGAGCCAGTTCCTGGGTAAGTGACCACTTTACCTAGTCACACAAGGACTTTTGGATGAATGCTACTTTTGTTCAAAATGATTTTTAAGTGATCTTATCAACAAGAGGGTTTCAAATCTCACCAATGAAAAGAAAACTATTCCCAGAACCTCCCAACTGGGAGCCAAAAAGCTATTCCATGATTCTCCAACCATGCTACTTAGGCATTGTTGTCCTTCTCTTGATTGTCGATACTCTCTTCTTACAATTGTCTATTTCTTTCTCATTGCCTTTAATGCAAATTATTTTATAAATACTCCATCCTGTAGCAAGAGGGCCGTATTGCCCACAGATGTGGCCCTGCAGTTACACCTTAAGGTAACTCAATGTTACTGATTATCATGTCTTATTAGACATCACAGCCTGGGTGTGACTCTGTTCTGGCTTTACTTTGCAACTGTTATACCACCTTGCTATGTACATAATTGTTGGAAATAGAGTGGGTGATTCCTCACATCATACATCTTTTTCACATAACTAATATTGAGTCTGAATCCTGACTGGCTCTGACACATGCAGTAAATACTTGGTGTGTGGGTCCATAAATTTATAACAAATGGGACTTTGCCAAAAGCTTTTCAAAAAAATATCTTTAGGACTCTTGGTATATAAATTCTGGAAATTATTATTATGTTCTTGCAACTGTACACAATAAAACATGAACTGTGTTTCATTTATGTAAATAGAAAAAGAATTTTTAGCATTTGGCATCTTCATTTTATCATTATGTATAGCTCAGTGATCATAATTTCACGGTTCTACTTGCCTGTTGTTACTTTCTATTAAGTAGGATACTATGCTTAATTATAATTGCTCATCTAAGCAACATTAGAACCTTTAGAATAAAATTTAGCATTCATGGCCTTTAATTAGTAACAGAATTCTGCTTTTCACCTTCTGGCACCATTGGTACATAAATAAGTCATTTAAAGTCTGAATATCATTCTGTGTATCAGTTTCCAGAAAAAAAAACTTGTTTCTTATGTAATCAAAAAATAAATTAACTGTGGTAATTCAGCATTTAGCATGTTCAAGATCCCCTAAGTGGCTAACTATTGGTTTTTCCATTTCACAATCCTCAGTAAATATGATGTTGAGAGCAACCCAAGCCAATTTTGAACATAAAGGTTAATATTACCCAAATGATCTCATTTCTGTTAAAAAAATTACTTCCTAACAATCTGACAGCACATTTTTGAATTAAATGTGGCATATCCCTGGCATATTTACCAGTTTTGAATTCTTAAAACAGAACAAGTGAATTTAAAGCAACACAACACAAATGAAAAAAGAGTCCTGCTTTCTTCTGATTTCCAATCCGTAAAAATAAATAGTTGTTGACATTTGCCTAAAACTTATTTGGAGTTTTTATTTGCTTCTAAACAACAGATGTAGTTTTAGGATGTGAAACTTAAGGAGTAGGATCCAAGTTAATGCTTCTCAGTCCAGTGTAAATTGTTCACTAAGATACTGATGTATAAAAGTGGTTCCATCAAGGGAAAATTCCTGATATCCTTCCTTGCAGGTATAGAATTTCTTTCAGTATATCAAAAATGTTTAAAATATATCCCTGATTATCTTTTGTAGAGGGGATTTTCTTTCATTTTGTAATGTAATTTACACTAACCATGAATTATAAATAAGCTTCTTGATAGTATTGGATTTTTATTGATAATGACAGTGGATTCATGCGAAATGATGCAAGTAATTAATATATGAATTTCATTAGGCAACCTGGCTCTATATAACATTACTGCCCTTTAATGCTCTTGTATTCTGCTCCATCTTTCACACTATATTCCCTGGTAATAAATAGTGCTGTATTTATAAGTGGTGCTAAAATAACACTAGGAAAGTGAAGTATTTAAATGAAGAAGCACTCACAAAGATGATGCTCATGTAGAAATAGACAATAAAACAAACCGTGTTATCCCACGGTCTTAATGATCATCTTATCATATGTGTGTTTTCCATTTGTGTTGACCTTCTTCTTGCCCACTTGAGCTTCTACCACAGCCTCAGAAGCTTTACATTTATGTTTTCTTGCATCAGCGATTAGATTAGAGAACAATCTTGGCTCAGAGAGGTAGCTGAGGTCATTTACAGCTGCAATTCCAATGCTGCCCTCCCAGTGGGCTATAGCCTAAATAGTTCTCAGGACAAGGAGAGTTGCAACATTATTTTTCAGCTTGTAAAAGGATACAGTACAATGAGAGAGCTGATATTGGTTAAAACAGGTCACTTCAAGCTTCTCTCTAGTGGAAACAGTTACCTTTTTGCAGTCCAAATTCAAAGTAAATGATAGACAAAGCAGCAATGTGCAAAAATAAATATGAGGCTTGGGTTCTGCTCAACAAAAACAAGGTAAATCCAAATTTAGGTTCTTGCCACGTCATTAGTCAAGCCCCAGTTGTTTCTAAGTATTGCAGCACATATGGTGTGCAAGATCACCCACAGACTTCAGACCCCCTATTAGATGACCATATGGACACACTGTAGTCCCAGGGAGCAGGAGGGCTATAGACACTCCACTGCCCAGCAATGCACAGTGTCTGTTTTTTTTTTTTAACCAAGGTATAACTGTTGACTGTTGAAGTGCACAATTTGGTCTATTTTTAAGTATTTTTATTTTCAGATTACATTTAAAGTATATCCTATGACCACATCCAGTAACAGTTCTTTGGATATCAACAATAGCACTGTGCAGTCAACTAACACCAAACCATAATTTTTCAATGTTAATAATATTAATTGAGCATTTTCAAGCTTGATCAAATTTTGATGTTTTTGACATTTAAATTCCTAGTTACTTGTTCTTTGTAAGAATCTGGGCCAGGTGGAGTTGGGACACTGCCTGCATGTCTTTAAGTCCGGATACTCTACTTGTGATTCAGTTTCTGGTTAGTGCATTCTGACAGGAGATGATGATTCAGGCGCCTGGGACACAGATTCCCACATGGGAGACCCAGATGTATATCTGACCTTCTGGCTTTGGGCTTGCTCAACCCTGGATGTTACAGGCACTTGGGGAGGGACTCATCAGATGAAAGACTTCTCTCCCTCCTCTCTCTCTCTCTCTCTCTCTCTCTCTCTCTCTCTCTCTCTTCTCTCTCTTTTGCACTCGCATTATCTTTATTCTTCAAGAAGATGAAGATAAATGTGAGAGCAGTGTGAGCAGTGTCTGGGTATGGACAAGTTTTGGCTGGGGTGAAACAGCCAACACCAAGAACTGGACTGGATGGAAGGCCAGCAATAAGAGCTGGCCCATGGAACCACTAGTACGCACAAGACCTGCATAGGGAGAGGTTCTGAAGGAGGAGCTTGGGAAATTCCTCTGTCAGAACACAGCTTCTACAGATGAACACAAGAACCATGATAAAAAGCAACCCAGACCAGGCCAGAGGAAGATACCCACCATCATACATATGGTTTAGGTGTTGGTGGTGGGGGGGTGCGAGCAGGCTGAACCCATTCACATCAACTGCTGGCAAATCCGAGCACCAGCACAGAGTGAGGGTCAGGCCAGTTTCTGTCACAACACATACAAGCACACATTAAGGAATGCCAAGGTGAGGTGAGCCATACCAGATGTGGTTGCAGCGCCCAAACAGCACACGTGAGAACTGGGGCAGGGGGGTGGAGGAGGCAAAGCTGGCAGGGGAATATGGAATCCCCTCTGGACACCCACTCCCATTGGAGAGTGTGAGTTGGGATGGGGGCAGAACTGACCAGGCAGGGTTACAACACCTGTGGTCCTCATTTGACCTAGATTGGGGAAGGGCCAGATTGGGCTGACTGTTCTGACTGATGCAAGCAAAAATTAGAGTGGGCAAGGGTTGGTTGGGCTTTGCCACATCATCAGATGGCAGAGGCTGGTACTGGGGGCTAATTCTATTGAGTTAAATCCCAGAACCACCTGGAGAGTGCATAATCTGGAAGGTAGAGTGGCATAGTAGGCACATAGTGGGCACCTCCCTTGTGGGTAACCACTCCCACTGGAGAAAACGAAAACCAGGACAGGGGCATGGTTGGCTAGATAGAAAGGCACCTGCGAGTATGTGTGTGGGCTGGATAGTAGGTTGATTGGATTGAACTAGGCTTCAATGCCCATTGACAAGTACTAGATCCAAATGGGAAGTGGGACAGACTGAACAAGCCTGCAGTACAAGTTGGCATGCATGGGAACCAGGGTAGGGGGTAGGCCTGGTGGGAGTTATGGGGAGTTGCCCCAACTAGGCTGCAGCTTCCACTGATTTGCATGAGGACCCAGTATGCAATGGGTAGGATCGAGCTGGACTACAACACCCATCAGTTCGTGTGGAAGACAGGGCTGGAAATAGAACTGACCCAGCAACTGCAACAACCAGCATGTGCATAAGCTGACTGATGTGACGAACTGTGTCAGACCCTATACTGGCAAATTCACACAAGAATCAGGTTTTGGATCATCTCAGCTGAAGTTTCTTTGGATATCCCTCCAACTGAAATGAAGAGACTATGTCAGGGGCCTGGCAGCGTGGCCTAGTGGCTAAAGTCCTTGCCTTGAACGTGCCGGGATCCCATATGGGTGCCCGTTCTAATCCCGGCAGCTCCACTTCCCATCCAGCTCCCTGCTTGTGGCCTGGGAAAGCAGTTGAGGACGGCCCAAAGCTTTGGGACCCTGCACCCGTGTGGGAGACCCAGAAGAGGTTCCAGGTTCCCGGCTTCGGATCAGCGCAGCACCGGCCCATTGCGGCTCACTTGGGGAGTGAATCATCGGATGGAAGATCTTCCTCTCTGTCTCTCCTCCTCTCTGCATATCTGACTTTGTAATAAAATAAATAAATCTTTTAAAAAAAGAGAGAGACTGTGTCAACTAGTGGACTCTGAATAGATTTCATTGCGATTGGAACAGCGAAATTGGCAGCAATTCAGACCTGTTGAACTATCAAAACTGCTTGAGCAGGACCCTCAGAGCATGCCTCACATCAGGGACCTGAAATGGGTGGGAGGCCGGGTGAGGCGTTTCCCTTTGTTTCTCCCCTGACCCCAGATACAGGAAAAAAATGATATTAGTGTGGAAACAATGGTATTACCCACTTTCCTATAGCCCTTGGCCCTTTCTACCCTAGTCAACTAAGTAAGATTATTTAAAAAAATAAATAAATAAAAGAAATTTAAGTTACATTTTATCTGTTAAAAAGTCAAATACAAATAGTTCAAATCTTTTATTTTTAATATTTTAGCACCAATAAAATTATATATCATATAAAGACAAATTTAGAATTCTTTCTATATGATTTAAAGGGGTATCATCTATTTATCTATTTGAGTCTGTAGTTTGAATTTCTAGGAAAATAAGTAAGTGAAATTATCTTTGTGCTTTTAATTTATTATCAAATTAAATCCCTGAAAAATAAAGAGCTAAACATAGGACAGTAATTAACACAGAACATTTAGACTGAATTCTAGTCTGCATTATATTTGGTTTGCTCTTTCATCCTTTGAAGTATGTGAATTCTGCAATATGTTATAGAAATTTATAGTGATCAAATTGACCATCAAACAGAGACATAATACAAGACAATAGAAAGAGCAGCAGCATTCAAATCAGATCAACCTGGTTTCTAATCTTGCTGCAATCTTAAGCATAGTACTTAATCTTTCTCATTGCAAAGTAGGCATATTAATATCCACTACGTAAACTGTCATGAAGGTAAGTTCTAATCCTTTATGAAATGCTCTCAACCCACGAAAAAGACCTGCCCAATATATACCTATCACTTCCTCTTATTAATTGGAATATTTGATAGTTTTGTGTCCTTAGAGTGTTAACTTGCCACAAGCATAAAAATATTGATTGATATCATCTAAGTTATTATGAAAGTTTTCAAATAATGTTTAAGTTAAATTTAATATAAATTAGGGCCCGGCGGCATGGCCTAGCAGTTAAAATCCTCGCCTTGAACACCCTGGGATCCCATGTGGGCGCCGGTTCTTATCCCAGCAGCTCCACTTCCCATCCAGCTCCCTGCTTGTGGCCTGGGAAAGCAGTTGAGGATGGCCCAAAGCTTTGGGACCCTGCACCCGTGTGGGAGACCCGGAAGAGGTTCCTGGTTCCCGGCTTTGGATTGGCGCGCACCGGCCCGTTGCGGCTCACTTGGGGAGTGAATCATCGGATGGAAGATCTTCCTCTCTGTCTCTCCTCCTCTCTGTATATCTGGCTGTAATAAAATGAATAAATCTTTTAAAAAAATTTAATATAGGGCCCGGCGGCGTGGCCTAGCGGCTAAAGTCCTCGCCTTGAAAGCCCCGGGATCCCATATGGGCACCGGTTCTAATCCCGGCAGCTCCACTTCCCATCCAGCTCCCTGCTTGTGGCCTGGGAAAGCAGTTGAGGACGGCCCAATGCATTGGGACCCTGCACCCACGTGGGAGACCCGGAAGAGGTTCCAGGTTCCCGGCTTCGGATCGGCGCGCATCGGCCCGTTGCGGCTCACTTGGGGAGTGAATCATCGGACGGAAGATCTTCCTCTCTGTCTCTCCTCTGTATATATCTGGCTGTAATAAAATGAATAAATCTTTAAAAAAAAAAAAAAAATTTAATATAAATTAGTATTTTTAATGATGACATAGTTATTTTTATTGGAAAGGTAGGGATACAGACAGAAGAAGACACAGAGAAAAATTTTCCATCCACTAATTCATTCCCCAAGTGGCTGCAACAGCTGGAACTGAGACCATCTGAAGCCAGGAGCCAGGAGTTACCACAGGGTCCCAGATCTTTAGGCCATCCTCCACTGCTTTCCCAGGCCACAAACAGGGAACCAAGTCAGCCAGGACATGAACCAATGCGCATATTGGATCCCAGCATGCATATCAGAGGATCAGCCAGTTGAACTACTGCCTTGACCCCAGTAAATTTGTTTTTATTAGTACATAGGACATAATGGACTAAGAATTTCTAACTATGATACTGTACTGTAGATTCAAAGTCATCGATATTGTGAATATCTGGAGTGAATTGAAAACTATCACTTCCTAACTATCCTGACTCTCAAACATCTTCAAATATGCCCTCATTCTAACTGGAATGACAACTCTTCTAAGACTTCATTCAGTTCTCCTATCAGTAGCAATTTTTGCTTAAAGAATTCCAAGTGTTTACCATTAAGAGACTTTGCTGTGTACTAACACCGCCTGATTATTGAGCAGTTGAAACTATACCATTATGTCCCCAGACTTCAGCAAACAACTGTGGTTCCACTAATTTGATTTGCAGAATTTGGTTTGTAGAAATTATAATTTGGAAGTGCATATAAAAAGAAAAAATTTTCACCTACTTGTTGACAAGTTTAATAATGTACATTCAGGTGATTATTTCTCTTATTCAATTGCCTGTTACTTGCTTTTTTTTCATGGCAGATCTCATTGTGACTGAAAAAATGTGTACTCTGGAAATGGACTGGTCAGAGCTGCATGAATTTCCTATCTGATTGGAGTCCTTCCCATCTCCTACTTCTTGGTGACATCCTGCATTTGGTGCCCAAAATCGTTGATATGTAGCCTCTGTTGTCAAAGGAATTCTATTGGCTTCCCCTCCAAAGACCAATCCAGACCTCATTTCCACGTTCTGGTAGTTTAGGAAAACTGAAGTGATTCATGTTTTTAATGGTTCACTGAGCCTTCAAAGTGATGTTGCCATTTCAGGTTGTTTACGAGAAGCCAGAGCAAATACTTCTTTGCAGATTCTAAAACTAGGATCCTTGTAATAGAGCCTTCACCATCCTTACCCATCACAAATCCACTGTTTACCAAACATTATTGAACTTTGCTCACAGAGGAGAAAAGCCACCCATAAACATTGATTAGCTCTCTTTCCAGTGTCTGTTCATACACTTATGTCTTAATCTGCAAGCACTGAGAACAGCCTGAGTTTCCTCTTTCTTTCCTTTTGACAAATCCTTCTTCAATCTGATTCTAAAGCTGAAGCAAATCCTTGGTAATGCTAAGTGAGAGCTGCAAGAACTTGGAAAACCTATTTCAGAAAGAGTGTCTTAAAAGGATGGTTCTATTTTGAGTGTCCAAAGTCACGTATTCTCTTTATTTTTGTCTTACATTCTTTTAGAAGAGTCTTGTTTTTTCTTTTATCCTTCTTTTAAAAGATAACTCTGAAAATCTGTGAGACTTCCATAGTCATGAAAGCACAATAAAAGGGATAAATAAACAATTGCCTTTAGATTTTATCCCTAACAATAGAGTGGAACTTAGTTTAATGAAAAAGAACTTCTAAGGGTTTTTCCTTATTGTACTCAGCAACCCGAGCAAATTTGGTTAATAGAGAAACTATGCAGAAATTCCTTAACATTGGATATATATTTTTCTACTACAAAACAAAATCCAACATTTACTCTGGAAGTATTTTCATCCCAGCATTGAAATGTCCATTTGCAATAAAGATCTGTAAGACCCTGCTCTCCCATTCAAATTATTTATAACATATTAAGGGAGGAAAAAGAAGGACAAACACAGTATCTGTATCCTTCTGGAAGTCTTATGTCAGGTGTCCTATGTTGCATACTACGAGAGCACATAGTACATTTGTCTCAACTTTTATGTCTTCATTATACTTACTGAAGGCCTTAAAATTCAATTCTGCTGAATTCATTTGAATGTTTCCAAGTGTGACTAAATCAAGAAAAAATTTCCCAAAATTGAATAATAGATTACCGGGAGCATTGCCTACTGTTTCTAAGATTTTGACGTTCTTTATTGGGTCTCTCCCATCCTAAAATATCCAAGTAAATCTTTTCAACTAAGTTTGTGGTTTCAGATTATGATGACAGCTACCTTCTTACCACATTTAGGCTAATACTGTTCTCTTGCTTGCCTGTTGCTGACCACAACTGAGGAAAAGGGCAGTTGATGGGAGACACCCCAATGACAGTATGATGGACTTGTGAAAACTCATGAAACACATCCATTGTAAGACTGGAGAGAGGAGAGAAAAGGAGACCCCAGTGCCAACTAAACTGTATCAAAAAGTAATAATAATAATAATAATAACAATAGTAGTAGTAGTAGTAGTAATAAAAACAACCACAAGAGCATAAAACTTTAAATAAGAGGGTCTCAAAAAATGGATTCACAGTGAGAAGTACTGACTTGCCTACCACCAACTGAAGACTCCATTTGTTGGTGTTAAAACACACACATTTTTAAAACCAATAGAAAGCTATGGCTCCCCAACTCTTTCGGTTTGTAAAAAGTTTTATGTTAAGGCACATTCTTGCAGATTTTCAGCCTTAGACTCACAAAACTATTCCAAAATAAGAAATACACTTAGAATTCCATTTGTTTTCACACCTTCCTAATTAAAAACCTGTCCATGGCCTGTAACTAAAATTAAATGACAACACTAACCAGGAGTATTTTAAAGTTTTAATATTCAATTTAGGGTGTTAAATCTTAGTCTTGTTCAAGAAATGATTCTTCAGGAATCTGAAGCAATACAGAACCATTTTCTTCCATCAGGAAAGATGTAGCAGTTACAACAGGGTGGCGTGTAGCACTGTCCTATTGCTGCACATTCTCTTATTCTCAAATCTTCTGGTATGGAGATTTCATGAGAAACAAAAGTGAATCAAAATTGACTGAAAGCAAATTGCATAATCATGGAGCCTGGGCAGCTCCAGAGGCATGTGGTACTTCATGAAAAACCTTTGAACAAAGTGAGTTTTGATATTTCACATTGTTGTTCCATTGAGAAGAAAACAAGCAAGCTCTAAAGAATCCATTCAAGCTTAAACCAGCTGACAATCCCCCAGAATCTGAAGATTCATTTAAGTAAATAATATGCTGTTCTTTAAAGCTAATATGAACATTTTCAATCTGATAATTGGCAGATTAAAGCAAGAACAAGTAACTAACTTATTACTGTTGTTATTCAATTGCTTCAGATTTTTATCTCTGTACCAAAGACTCTGAAGCATTTTACCAATTCAACCTCTCAAGCTACCCGCCCAGCTATTTTTTGAATATAAATATAAAAGCTACCACTAAAATCTCCTTAAATATCTTGTTGAATTATATTGATAATTATGTATTGTGTTAAACATGATTTATTTATCCACATTTTTGCTGTGATGGAAATTTATTTAAAGATTTCCTATTCACAATGTCTTAGTATGTATAACACATGTAACAATAAGCAAATACGCGATATTCAAAAATAAGAAACAAAGACATTGCTCATGGGTGGAGCTCAGAGCAACTGAACCAGTTAACTACTGTGGAAAAAAAAGTTTAAAAAATTATATATCTGGCTGATTAAATGTGGAGTCTATTAAAAATTGGCCAAATATATAACTGTTTTGAGAAATCTGATTCTTCATGATTATTTTTGTTACCTGAGGATCTTTAAAAGTAAAAGGATCCACTATTTACCAATAATACCAAAAGCAATAATACATGGCAATTTGTTCACTCAAGTAAAAATCAAGAAAGGCAAGGTCATATTAAGATTCAAAATATTGCTTCCTCCAGCCACTCTGGCATTCACCTCTTCAACTGTCACTTCCTCTCACCGGCTACACACACAGATGAATGTATCCTCTTGTAAACATGTCCCTAGAGATGTCACATTTCTTTCTCCCCCTCATCTCTGATGTCATTCTCAATGATTCCAGGGTGTGAGAAAAGAATATGAGTCACCTAACAAGTTCCTGAATGGAAACCAAAGTTTAAAAAAAAAAAAATACCCAACAGAGATCTAAAAATATGCTCATGCCCAATAACCATTAGGGAAATGCAAATAAAAAGCACAATAAGGTTTCTCCTCAACCAGGCTAGAACTGCTAACAAGAAAAAAAATGCTGGAGAAGATGTAGAGAGAATGGGACCCAAATTGACTGTTGGTGGGAGTATGAACTCATGCAACCATTATGGAAGACACTTTGGTGATTCTTCGGAAAAATTATCTACCATATGGCCTAGCCATTCGACTCCTGGGACTTTTTCCAGGGGAAATGAAAACAACACATGAGTTATTTGTAACCCCAAGTTCATTGAACCCCAATTGATAATAGTTAAGATACGTATTAAACCTATATCTCCATCAATTGGTACCTGGATAAAAAGATTATTGTACATATAGGCAATAGAATGAACATTACTCAGACATAAAAAAAGAATAAACATCCTGTTTATTGCCACAAAAGGTATGCAACTGGATGCCTTTATACTTTATGAAATAAGCGAATCCACAAATTTGTGGCAAGTAATATGTAAAATCTAAAAACCAGCAATGTGTATAAGAAAAATTGACAATTTGAGGTTTTTTAATGTTTATAACCCTGTCTATACTATTGAGCAACTGGGTTTTTTTTTAAGATTTTATTATTATTATTGGAAAGCCGGATATACAGAGAGGAGGAGAGACAGAGAGGAAGATCTTCCATCCGATATTTCACTCCCCAAGTGAGCCGCAGTGGGCCGGTGCTGCGCTGATCCGATGCCGGGACGAGGAGCCTCTTCCGGGTCTCCCACACGGGTGCAGGGTCCCAAAGCTTTGGGCCGTCCTCGACTGCTTTCCCAGGCCACAAGCAGAAAGTTGGATGGGAAGTGGAGCTGCCGGGATCAGACCCAGCGCCCATATGGGATATCGGGGCTTTCAAGGTGAGGACTTTAGCCGCTAGGCCACACCGCGGGGCCCGAGAAACTGGTTTTTGTAGTTATTAATTGTTGAATTCTTTATTTAGTGTAAGGTTGAGCCTGAGATTATGAAGTTGAAGTATGTCAGTGTAAAAATTAAAGAAAAATAAGAAGGAGAGAAGATGGGTAGGGCAGAAGGTATCATTATTCTTTTCAACTGTGCATGTGAGATACATGAAATTTTTCCCTTTATATACACTTTTTATTTATTCATTAATTACATTGTATTATGTGACACAGTTTCATAGGTACTGGGATTCTCCCCACCCCTCCCCAAACCCTCCCACCATGGTGGATCCCTCCACCTTGTTGCATAACCACAGTTCAAGTTCAGTTGAGATTCCCTCATTGCAAGCATATACCAAACATAAAGTCCAGCATCTTATTGTCCAGTCAAGTTCAATGGCTTCTTAGGAAGACCCTCCCTGGTTTGAAGGCAGAGCCAGCAGAGTATCATCCCGATTGATTAAAAGTTCCAACATACCATCAGCAACAATATACATCATTATGGAATTAATTGACGTAGTATTGAGTAACCAATATGTTAAAAATAAATGTGAGTTCTTAACCACATTCTGTGACCACCTCATTGACATTTCAATTTTAGTTTATAACATATAACATAACATACATAACATAACATGTTTTATATAACATCATATCATCTTAAATTAAGGCAAACATGTGGTATCTAACCTTTTGGGATTGGCTCATTTCCCTTAGCATTATGGTTCCCAGTTTGGCCCATTTGGCCACAAAGAACTGCATTTTGTTTTTTTAATAGCTGAGTAGTATTCCATGGAGTAGATGAACCATAGCTTTCTGCTGATGGGCATTTTGGCTGCTTCCATGTTTTTGCAATTACTGATTGTGCTGCTATGAACATAGGGGTGCATGTTGGTTTCTCATGAAACAGGTGTTTTGGATATATTCCCAGGAGTGCTATTGCTAGATCATATGGTATGTCGATTTTGAGTTGTTTGAATGTTCTGCATACTGATTTCCATAGAGGCTGTACCAACCTGCAGCCCCACCAGCAATGGAGTAGGGTTCCCTTTTCCCCGCATCCTCGCCAACAAGTTTGTTGGTGCTTTTTTTCACGTGGGCCAATCTTACTGGCATCAGGTGGTACCTCATTGATGTTTTAATTTGGATTTCCCTTATTGTCAGGGAAATTGAGCATTTTTTCATATGTTTATTTGCCATTTGATAGTATCAATAGACGCAGAAAAAGTTTTCGACAAAATTCAACATGACTTCCTGCTAAAAACCCTAACCAGGGTAGGCAAAAATGGAAAAATCCACAACATAATCAAAGCCATATATGAAAAACCCAACGCCAGCATCATGCTGAATGGAGAAAAACTGGAACCCTTCCCACTGAGATCTGGAACCAGACAGGGATGTCTGCTTTCTCCACTACTATTCAACATAGTCCTAGAGGTACTTGCTGAGGCCATAAGACAAGAAAAAGAAATCAGAGGAATCCAAATGGGAAACGAAGAAGTCAAGCTCTCACTATACGCAGACGACATGATTCTTTATATAGAAGAGCCAAGAGACTCAATACAGAGACTGCTAGAACTTATATGAGAGTTTGGTAGAGTGGCAGGGTACAAAATTAATGAACAAAAATCAACAGTCATAGCGTATGCAAACAGCCCCAAGATGGAAAAAAGATCTAACCAGCAAGATACCAGTCAAAATAACAGAGAAAAGTATGAGTATCTGGGAATAAATCTAACCAAAAATGTAGGAGACTTATTTGAAGAAAACTACAAACTACTTAAAAAAGAAATTGAACAAGACCTCAAAAGGTGGACTAACATCCCATGCTCCTGGATAGGTATATACATTTTTTAAGTAGAAAAAAAGCAGCTCCACACAGCTCTTGCCTTTGGGCTTTGCAAAAACAGGGAGAAGATGTTGTCTAAGAAGAGGACCCTCACAAGATGCCAATTCTGGCAACCCTCAAACCTTAAGTTCTACAACTGTGACAAAAAAAAGCTCCAGTGTTTACAAGCCATAGAGTCTGCAGTATTCTGTTATAGTAGTCCAAAGTGAATACTGCATGAATTCACTGGAAATATCTTTGTTGACCAAAAGACAGACTGGCCACTGGCATAGCCACCCTGACAGTTACATTTGCATTCTAAGTTCTGCTAATCAATTGGTTAATTTGCCTCACTATCCCTACTTGGTACTCCCTCTTGCCCTGTCTCAGCCACACTGGTAATTCCCAGGATATGTAGGCTACAGAAAAGCAGGCGAACACTCCCAGTGAAATTCCTGAAAGCTCTCCAATTCTCTGTGAATTCACAGATCTTGGAAAATGGGATGATTCTATTCCACTTTTAAGTAACTCTCTCTGATTTGGATATATGTCAGTTACATCTTGCAGCAGTAACTGGTCCCTGCTTACGTAACTCTTAAAGTAAAGCTGAAGATTGACCTCATTCCTGAATTATTGCCTGCATATCTATGTCATCTTGATTGGGTTCTTCCCCCAAACCTGTAACATCTATGCTGTTTTCTCAAATTAAACCACAATTTTCCTATCTCAAAGCTTCCTCAAATTAACTATATAGATCCTCAGCTAACCTAAAATAGTCTGCATGCAGCAAAATCTATCCTGTGGTCCCTCTGCTGAAACAGTATTGACATTTTGGGCTGAACAATTCCTCATTGTGAGAGAATTGTCTGTGTAGGATGCTCAGTATCATTCTCTATCTCCACCTCCTTGATTCCACTCATGCCCCATTGTAGCAATCAAGATGTCTCCAGGCATTGCCAAACATTCTCTAGGGAACAAAACTGCTCTTAACTAGAAATCAAAGATCCTCTCTGTTGCCTGAATCAAATGTATGTGTTATTGCAAAAAGTTAACTTATGTATCTATAGTCATTTTCATGTAGAATTCATTTAGGCTAGTCCTTGACACGTGTACACAGATGGTTAGAGCCTTTGAGGACACCAGAGAACTGGAGTAGACACCAGAGAACTAGGAAACGTTCAGATTCTTTCTTTAGATCTTCTCTTAGAGCACTCCCTTCTTGAGTAGAAGGCTGATGAGAGGAAATAAATTGTCTTGATATCCAGAGAGGATGGCTAATGAACTTGGCAAAAGTTGGTTTGGGTGGAAAAGTCAGATGAAGTCCTTGGAGTTGCTGGTAACACAAGCCTTCACTGAACATTGCTATCTCTGGGCACAAGGAATTGTGCTTCATCAGCATTCTGAGCTCAGTTCCTACTCTTGGAGATACCTCTTCATCCTGCCATCCCAACCCACAGCATATTTCAGAATACATATCATACTTTACAACTGTTATGGTCCTAGCCAGCTACTTCAGGGTCATGTTCTTTGAAGACACACCTTCCCCACCTATGTGATCCTTTCTTCTTTCCTGTGAGTCAAATGATAATCATGTATCATCACCTAGAACTTGATGCTGTTGTTACTCAACAAGGGGCTGTATTGTCTTGTTGAGTAAATATTCCCCTCTCTAGCCCCATACAGTCCCATGATAGGGAGGGGCTCAGTCTCTTGGTCTCTTTCTTTCATCACTCTGGCACTGTGACTCTCTGCCTTCCCAGCACCTGTTTGCTCTCTGGCCTCTCTGGACAGATTCCAGGGTTAAAGGTAGACCCAGAATCATGTATGTCTGTATTCCTCACCCTCTGCTAACTGCTCGGGTAAGTCAGTGAAGATGCAAATGCCACAATGCTATGTGTTTCTAATTTGTGTACTTCTAAGAGTTAAAGGAGAGGTAAGGCCTAGCAGTTATGGAATGTAGAAAGAAAACCCAGGAAAAAGTAAGTGTCTGTAGTTTTGTAAGTGTATCCAAATTGTTTTTTGCACATTTGTTAGGATAATTTATACTACTGGGGAAGCTGGAACATAAGTCTTCAGTTTAACAGGTGGACTTCACAGTAATGTCCTCTCAGTATTTCAATTCAGAATGGATTGCCAGAGTAACTTTTCTTTTGCTAATCTTTAGTGAGCATCAGCTTCACCAAGATTGATTATTAATGACTCCTTAATACACCCTAGACTTATCTGGCATGATCTCTCTCACACTCCACAACAGCAACCTGCTATGACCCTAGATGATAAGAGAGGTAGGCAACACTTAGTGTTGTTGGCTGTCAGGCTGATATGAACCTGCACCTATATATAGGATTCCCATGCTCAGCCTTCCAATTACTACCCAGAACTGCATTCCCATAAAATGCCATAACTGATTTAAATGGTGCATTACTCACCGATAAGTTGGTTAGTGACTAAGGCCCAGGGAAACTATGAGATCTTTCATGATGACCATATGTCCCTGGTCAATCATTAAGGTCAGTACCACCAGGCCATTTGCTTTATTCCACTTATGAGATTCAGGACCTTGAATTCCCAGAATTTCTTTCTAGCTTCTATTCATAGTACCTTTCTGTCTGGACACTGAAAACTATAGACATACCTGTTCATTCCTGTTCCTGAACTCCCTTAAGTAGGTCAGCTTGTTTTGTTTTAATTGTAAAGCATCTTATAAGACTTCATAAAGGACGCCAAATGAGTGCTTGTTTTTGTAAGGGGAATTATTTCCTAAAGAATGCAAACACTTTGGTTTTGCCAACCAAATCATTCTACAAGACACATAATTTAAACCACTATTTTATCTTATTTGGTGAAATTAAATAGAAGGAGGAAAGCTTATTTTAACTGCATCTCTAAAGCTGGCTGGGAAAGAAAGGCCAGAACTTTCCCATGCAATTCTGAAAGATGCAATTTCTCTTTGTGATATGTTAATTTTCCTTTCAAGTTATTTCTGTTGTATTAGAATAGATGCATATATGAATACAGAATGTTGTGTGATAATGTAGAACACACTTACATTATTAATGTATTTGGTGCATTTACTTTTCAATAACACTGTTGCATTTTCATAATAGAGGGAAAAAAGCCTCAAAACTACACTCAGGTAAAAAGCATCACTGACTCTAGGCTATCCATGTAATTTTATTAATAATGTCTGCACAATTGCATTATCCTACCTGGAACAACAAAGTGTTTTCAGAATCACAGTTTTCTGCTCCATGTGGCCCATTTTAAGTCAATTTCTTCCAGTAGAGAGTAAACTAGGAGCTATACTTCATGATATTAGGATATATGTTGCAAGCAGGGAAGAAGGAAAACAGATTATCAGGAGAAAGATCTTGTCTGGATATAAACAGCCCGAGTATGGTGTGTGATTGGAAAGAACAGTTAGCAGCTTTTATGCCTTTTTTTTTGTTACTTTTAAAAATATTTGTTTTTATTTTTTTTATTTTTTTTAATATCTTTTTTTTAAATTATTTATTATTTAACTTCAGTAATTACATTGTATTATGTGACACAGTTACATAGATATTTGTTTTTAATGGAAAGGTAGATTTACAGAAAAAATGAGAATCAGAGAAAGATCTTCCATCTCCTGTTTCACTCCCTAAGTGGTTGCAATGGCTGAAGTTGAGCCAATCTGAAATCAGGAGCCAGGAGCTTCTTTCAGGTCCCCTTTGTGTATGCAGGGTTCCAAGACCTGGGACCATCTTCTGCTTTCCCAGCTGGTTGGGACATAGAGCATCTAGGATGCAAACCAGCACCCATATGGAATCCTGGTGCTTGCAAGGGGAAGATTTAGCCAATTCAGCCATTGTGCAGGGCCCTAAATGCGGCATAATTTTAAATAGTTAAAGCAATATATAGTAACTTAAATAAATCCAAAGCCTTCAATATAACATAATTTTAATTCCTTTTCACAGCTTGAAGGACTATCATATTTCATTTTTTAATTAACTTCTTTTTTATTATTATTATGATCATTTTATGATACAGTTCCATAGGCCCTGGGATTTCCCTAACCCCCATCCCAGAACCCCTCCCCCACTACTGAGTTCCCTTATATTACTACTGTAGTATGGTTCTTCATAAACAGTCATATGTCCATCATTGTGGGCATGGACAATGGCAGAGAGTTCAGCATCCTATCGTCAAGATATACTTAACAGTTTCATTGGGAGTCCGTCTTTGATCTAGAAGTAGAGATGCATACAGCCTTGTATCCTCACATCTGGATATGATAGTTTCAACTACAAAGTCACTATAAATCCTCCCATCTCAAAAGCCACAAAACAAAATTAACAACAGGAGGAAAAATAGAAATTTACAATGCCATGTAGTTAAATAACATGCTACTGGATATGATAATTTCCATTACAGTTATTGTGCATCCCCTTAAATGAAAAGTCACAAAACGAAATCAACAACAGAAGAAAAAAAATTAAACACACAATGAAGTCAATGCTACCGAATGACCACTGTGTTGCTAAAGAAATGAAAAGAAAATTAAAAACCTTCTTGAAGAAAATGATGCTATTGCATGATCTATGAGTCAGTGAAGAATTTATATGCCTACTCCAACCCTGCACTGCAAATGATACTTAAAGATGTTCCCTTGACAGAGAAGCAAAATAGTGCCCACCAAAACCACATGTGAAGAACATCCCAGTAAAATAACAACAGAAGACTAAATCAATGAACAACCCATTGCTAAAATGACAGGATCAAATTATCACCCATTCATATTAACTCAAATGTAAATGGCTTAAAATCATCAATCAAATGTCATAGATAAGTGGAATAGATTATTAAAAACAAAACCCATCTATTTGTTGCCTACAGGAGATATATCTCACCAACAAAGATCAGCAGAAACTATATCTCACGGATTTTGATTTTTTTTCCAGTTTCATCTCTTCAAAGCAGCTTTTATTCTTATGGCAATTTTTGGTCTAGTACGGAAATGTGGAAAGACATGAAAATTTTAAATTATCCATCAAGATCTTATTGGGGTTTTTTTTCTTCCTTTAGAAGACTCTTAAGGCATTGTATAGCTCAGAAGGTAGCTCCTTCTGCCTGCTATGCCTCATTCACTTTTCTGATTATCACACTTAGAGACTAATGCTCCCATGTATTTCAAATTGAGACAATTTAAGAACACCACAGAAGCAGAAAGGTCACTCCTTCTGCTTTGCTCTTTTTCCTTAACACAGGTCATGGCATCTACAAAACAAGGTAAAGGATCCTCTGGTGAACAGGGCGCTCTCCATGCTTAGAGCAAGGGAATATCCTTATCAATGAGGGTGAAAGGACACAGAAAGGAACATTAGTAAAGATGACTTTCCAACTTTCTTCTATTTTATTACCACCAGATCATGCCCTTTTGGCTCTTTCATTTTTCCCTATAGCTGTCAAATGGTCATCGAAACTTCTCAAAAATATATTGATCAGTGGCTTTGATTTTCACATCCTTATGAAGGTTGCTTGTGTCACTACTGAGGAGATGAATTTGGAAAAGTAAATATAGCAAGTTTCCATGCCTTTTTCCCTCACCCCTTGTGCTGCCATACCTCTAACTCTGTATGGTAACAGGTGCCATTGTAATTGACTGGTCTGTTGGATTGGCTAGCTGTCCATAAGTCTGTTATGTAACCAAATGCAACCAAAATTGGCGATCTGTAAACACATATAAGAAATGGAGCAGAAGGGGTTGTGGGGGTCATGACTAGATATGGTTGCCTGTGGATGGATGCAGACCTGGAAGTTGCTATGGGTATGTGGAGCTGTATGTGTATGTGTGCTTTTGTGTGTGCACGTGCGTGCCTCTATGTATGCGTCCAACCACCACCACAGATACAAAGGTGCATATCTCTTTTGCAGATTTACTTACTTTTATTGGAAAGGCAGATTCACAGATAGGAGAGACAGAGAAAGATCTTCCATCTGCTGTTCCACTACCCAAATGTCCACAACAGCTGGAGTTGAGCCAATCTGAAGTCAAAGGCCAGGAGTCAAGAGCTTCTTTCAGGTCTCCCATTTGGGTTCAGGGTCCCAAGGCTTTGTTCATCACCCACTGCTTTCCCAGGCAATAAGCAAGGAACTGGATGTGAAGTGGAGCAGCGGGGACATGAATCAGTACCCATATGGGATGCCCATGCTTGTAGCCCCACTGCCATTGTGGACAATCAGCTGTTTCTATTACTTTTCTCATCACCAGTAATAGGAAAGGAGATATAAACCCACAAAAGTCTCTGAATTGTTCTGTGACTTATCAAAATCTGAGTCTGCAAGTCCTGGGCCTTAAGCCCTATGAAATTAACCCCATAAAACTTACCCTTATGCTTTTCCTTAAGTTAATTTGTCTATTATGGGGAACTCAGCCACAAACCCAGGATAAGTGAATGAAAGATATATTTCCTGTTGTACATTAATTTTTAACTGCCCTAAAGGTTAATTGCCTTCAAAACTTGTAAAGCAATTCATGACCACTGCCCTGTCATGCTGTTCCTTTTATGCTAGTAGTGAAAAGAAGGAGTGTGGAAGAGTTGAAGAGGAATACCTCCTTAGTGCTGGAACTCTTGAGTTGATGTCTACCATACAATCATCCCAGCCAGGAAAGAGGAATTTCAAGTAGAAGAGTTTGCCTACTTTTTATCACTCAGGATTACAGGGGAAGCAAACATTTTTAATCATTTCATAAACAGCTTCTTCATTAAAGACTTTTTGGATGAAACAGACGCAATATGATCTTTCTTGACCAGAAGGCTCAATAACCCACACTGGGAGTTTTTATTGTGCAGGCCAAAAGTATGCAATTGTCTCATTTTTCTACAATTATCAGAATAAGCAAATGTGGCTACCTTCCAATTAATACAACTTCTTTTATAAATAAATAAGAAACCTTATCTGAGTGATTCCTTGTATCTAACTGAACTATATGTATGCAAGCAATAGGAGCTGTATTACAAGAGGTATCATCAGAACTGTCAGGCAAAATACAGGGTGGACAATGATGTTTGAATTTGAAGTATACTGTAAATTTAAATATACCCTATTTTTTTGCCTTTGAAAACTCATACTAAAAAGAACCACTATTTATATGAAATTCAAAATTTAATTGAGTTTTTGTATTTTATTCACTAAACCTTGAACTATAAATTAGATTTTACATATAGCACCATTTATTCTACAATCTTTCAGAGACAGAAATAAGACTCTCTAAGTGCACAGCTGTTGCATTTATTACTCAGTTATATTCACTAAGTTCATAAGTCGGCCAGGTTCTGACTATTCAAGTTAGCTTTATAAATTCACATTATTCCAGAAGCATATTCATAATCTCATATACTACATTGTGGTTAGATAAAATTGGTTTATAGATACAAATAGCTCATTGTACTTTGCAAATATTTTGTAGTTTACAGGTAAAAGAAGAAAAGTATTAATTCCATAGTTGGGAGGGATTTGAATATTTTAAAAATCTCCTAAAGTCCCTGTTTCCTGAAAGGGCCCAGATGGTTTATGTTAATAGTTGTCCCTATGACTCCTTTACCTACACTCTCATGAACTGTCTAAACCCCTACCTCAGAGTTACACATCATCCTGTTTGCTGTGTTAGTAACTCCAGGTGTATTACACCACTCCTGCTGTGCAAGAGGACAGCATTTTTATCCATCATGTGACTCTGACATTTAAATCTGAAGAGACAATATTTATTGCCCTGATAAATTCTTAAAGAATTTGTCACTGTGTACCTCATAGATTCATCACACTTACTAGATAGGTTGAATGCTATGGTAATATTCTCTATAAGTAAGGATAAGATTAATAGTTATTTCAAACTAAGTTTTTATGCATATATCTCATTTAACACTTTTATACCTTTGGGAGGAAAGGAGTACAGTTACATAGTAGCAGACCAAGCACCTAAATCTAGGTTGGTCTGGATAGAATCTATTATACTCCTATGGCACTAACTCCCACTTGAAAATAAAGTGTTCATCATGAATTGATACTTAAATCAAAAACAATGCTAGAGCAAATGTGGATGCATTCAGTTTCTCCTATAAATGAACTACTATAAGAGGCACAAATACACAATGGCTAATGACTGTAAAAGTATAAAGAAATGAACTTGGTTTTGGGGGGGAATAAAATCTGATAGACTCACATCTCCTTTGCAGGGAGGTACAGGCACGCAGACTAATTTTGGTCAATTGTTGAAAGTTCAATTAATTCTCTCCAAAATGCATATGTTTTACTCATTACCCTCCATAACTTATATTGTATTCTTGAATTCATAATTCATGTTGTACTCCTAACCCTAAGTACCACAGAAAGGAAACTATATTTGGAGGTACAGAATTAAGAGTGGTAATAAAGTTAAAATGAGGTCATGCATGTGGAATCTAATCTAACACGACTGTTGTTCTTAAAAGAAGAGAACACATAAATAATGCATGCTCTCCTTATCTAGAAGGTTAAAAAGTCCATCTGAGCATACAGTAGTAACTACCAGAGGCTGTGGAGTAGTAGGGAGAAGAACTACTGAGAGGATGGATAATGAGTACCAAACCATAGTTAGAAAAGAGAATAAAGTTCTGCTACTCCACAACAACAGAGTAGAATGACTATACTATATGAATATCTATGTTCTATTTTCTGACAAAACAGAAGAGTTGGAAAGCTCCATTCGTAAAGTTGTGACAAAGAGAGAGGAATGTTAATGGCCTTGTTTTTTGTCAGGACACATTGCTTGCACTTACTGAAATGTCACACAAAACTCCACAAATATGTATGACTACTGTTAACTGAAAAAATAATGTTTAAAGAGCTGGCAATATTGATCTCCCTGATTTGATGCTCACACATGGATACATGTGTTAACTTATCACAATGAGATATCATTATAACAGTATTTTTTAAAAGAAAAGAAAATTAAGACAGCTGTATAGAATTCAGTCACGTTGTAGAAGAAACAAATGCTCCCCACACTTAAATCTCAGTCTTGTTTCAATTCCTCAGTTCCTGGTACTTTGCTATGGAAGCATCAGTTACCTAATACAAATTCCTTAGCTCAGATATCATCTTTTAAATGACTTCATCCCTACAGATTAAATGTAATCATTAAATAATTGCTTAGCATGATGTTTTGAAAAATGAGAGAGTTCCATGAATGTAAGAACTATCTTTTTCACTTAGGGTCACAACATAAAACAGCATATTCATTAATTATCCTTGGCAAATTCATTAAGGATCTGCCAGGTGCAAATACACAAATCAATAGCACATTTCCAATCAGTTTCTTCAGTCTGAAACCGGAGGTCAGTTTTTGCTATTCCCAACGGGTGCTTCATACATTAATATTTGCATTCTGCAATGCCCTTTTTAACATGTTTTTAACATTCAGAACAATTTTGATATGAAGACAAAAATTTTCAAAATAGTACAGTCTAGTCCTATTTCCTCCAAACTCAGGCAGCCCTGGTACTGAATGTTACATTTGCGTGGAGCATTGGTTACAATTCATAACTAATGAGATACGATTAACTAAAGTTCTCACTTTATTGAAATTTCCTCACTTTTTACTTAATATAATTGTATTCCACCAGGATTGTAAACAACATACCATATTACATTTAGGCATCATGTTTTATTAGTCTTTATTATTCTGGTTTGGACTATAATAGTTTCATATACTTTCATGTTTTTTTTTCGTTTTAATGATTTTGAAAATTTTGAGGAGGACTTCTCTGCTATGCACATATTGTAAGATGTCCCTCAATTGACATTTGTCAACATATTCTTCATTATTAGAATTGTAGCATGCCTTTTAAGGAGAGAAAACATAAAATGAAAGAAGGTGACCATGTCATTTTCTTCACACCATGTTAAAAACACATACTGTTGAGCCTGGTGCAATGGCTCAATTGGCTAACCCTCCCACTGCAAGCACCAGGATCCCATATGGACAATGGCTTTGTGTACCAACTGCTCCACTTGCCCTCCAGCTCTCTGCTTGTGGCCTGGGAAAGCAGTGGAGGATGGACCAAAGCCTTGGGACCCTGCACCCCTGTGGGAGACCTGGAAGAAGCTCCTAGCTTGAGATATGCTCAGCTCCAACCATTGTGGACATTCAGGGAGTAAACCACTGGATGGAAGATATTTGTGTCTCTTCTCTCTATAAATCTGCTTTTCCAATAAAAATAAATAATTTTTTAAAAAAGAATATATACTATCATTATGCACAACCTACATTTAGGAAACAAAGAATCAAGTTCCACTTTCTGATGTGAAATAATTATATAAATAATATACAATTATTTTACATGACAGATTTTCCCATCCTTTTCACTTAAATCCGTATATATTAAAAGATATATATTTCATGTTTCGAGCTATAATAAAACGTTGCCTTATTTGTTCTGGTTTTAGCCATTGAGGGCTCTTTCATCTGGCTTTGATACTCATTCTGCTTTCTTTTTCTGAGATGTATTTGTTATCCCCAGTTAGTGCTGCATAAACTATTTTTGCTTCTTCTATCCTGCATATTCCTTTAATCTGTAAAATGAGTGTAACATAATTTTATTCTACAATTATAGTTGTTAGTGATATTTTTTCTTTCTGAGTCATCCATTGAGTGATAGTATGCTTTTTGATTAATGGCATCCTAGGTTCAGTAAGTCAGAAATTGTTAAGTAGTAAACAATTTTCCAGCAATGTGTTTCCAATTCTAAACATTCTCATCTCATGAAGCTTTGAAATTTTACAGAGATGGTTTTCCTCAGACGCAGTCGTGGTTTTCATATTTCTGTTTTCTACAGACACGTTGTCTTTTCACTCTCTTGATAATTTAACGCATTTACAGAGCTATTGAAATAAAAAAAAATTGTGTCTAGAAGAAACAGATATGAGGAATGATCATTTCTTTGTCATCTTAACCAATTCTGTTGTTTAATTTTAAAGCAATCCTTGGGGAGGAAAACTGTATAAGATTTTAATAGTTATAAGTGGTACAATTATATAATCCTGATTTCTTCCATCTTAATAATAATTACAGTGTGTATTAATGTAAATTTACTTATAGTAGAATTAATTTTCCCCACATCACTTACAAATGTGAAAATATATCATTATATTTGGTTAACAGCTGCACTCAGTTATTTTAACTCCCTTTATTCAAATGTCAATATGTGTTTATGTATCCTGTACTAAGTTTACAGATTTCTATGCTTGTACCTGAAGAAGCTGACATAAGTGTTACTCCTATTTAGAGATTATCTACAGAACATTTTTAATTAAATTTCATAACAAATACAAAATATTTTAATATGCCATCTCTAAAAATCATAGAAGTGCCCATACATATGAAAATTTGAATGGCCCATTTTAACTTTTTATGGAATATTTACACAGAGGAAATTTTACAACATTAGACAAAATGATATTTTCCATCAATTTGTGGAGCTCTAATCACTCTATAAAGTAAAACATCAATCTTTAAACACAAGAAATTGATTTTAAGAGAGATTAAGTATAATTTAGTATCAAACCAGTAATTAAACTGTCCATCTCTGATAGGTTTATGAAGTTCTCATCAACCGTGCCATAAGCTGGTATTCTATTTAGTCACCAACAATGTTAAGAAACTGTAGCACATAAGCAAATAAATAACCAAGCATATCTATTGCTTTTAAAATGGCAGATATTATGTATACTTTTCCATAGTGTTAATATTTTTCACCAAACATCTCCAGAATCCATTTGAGCTACTTTAGTAGCTACTAAAGAGTTGTCCTTTAATGGTGCAAAACCTTGGGACCCTGCACACCCATGGGAGACCAGGAAGAAGTCCCTGGCTCTTGGCTTCGGATCAGCTCAGCACCGGCCATTTCGGTCACTTGGGGAGTGAACCATTGGACGGAAGAGCTTCCTCTCTGTCTCTCCTCTTCTCTGTATACCCACCTTTCCAATAAAAATAAAATAAATCTTTCAAAAAAATAGTTGTCCTTTAAACATTCATAATAAACATGGACTAACATTTACAGTGTTATGAAAAAAATGCATCAACATTTAATCATATACACACTTTCTTTGCAAAAATATAATCTAATAAAGGAAAATGTTAATATACTACAATGATCAGCATTTTTGCTGATTAATAAAGGGTTTTTCTTTAGTATTTAAAATTTCCTGGGCCCAGTGCAGTAGCCTAGAGGCTAAAGTTCTTGCCTTGCATGTGCCAGGATCCCATATGGGTACCAGTTCTAATCCTAGCTGCTCCATTTCCCATCCAGCTCCTTGTCTGTGGCCTGGGAAAGCAGTAGAGGATGGCCCAAAAAGCCTTGGGACTCTGCACCCTCATGGGAGAGTTGGAAGAAACTCTTAGCTCCTGCTTCAGCTGCTGCGGCCATTTGGGCAGAGAAACAGTGGATGGAAGATCATTCTCTTTGTCTATCTGTAAATCTGACTTTCCAATAAAATAAATAAATCTTAAAAAAATAAAATTTCCAGAGCACTTTAAATACACAAAGTTTGGGACATTTTTAACAATGTTAGTTGTTTCTAAATATAGGGATAATTAGGATGTACATGGTTATTTTGTCAACGCAAGCAAAGATGGAACTTCAAACACTCATCACAATAGAGTGTAGTCTCTGATTATTATCAATGTACCTGCCATGTGAAAGTCTCCCACACAGGAAACTTCAAAATGTATTTTCACCACCAATTCATCTTGCAAGTTAACACTCCTAATTATGACACTATATATGGCAACTTCAGTCAACCGCATATCCTCAAACAACTAGTCCACAGAACATGTGTATCATCAAACTGATTCCAATAACAGAGACAGAATCAAACTTACCCAAACATTGTATATGGGGTTGTAGCTTATTTTATTTTTATGACCTTTATGACCCACTAATTTAGCTGTCCCAGTTATATTTTGTGTGTATGACACTGACTGAGATCAATTTTATGCTAATATTATGTGCAAGACCTTTGAGCTGTTGCGTATGTTTTCACCTAGTCAATCCATTGGTTGTATGTGTTATTGACTTTAGCATTGCATAGATGTTAGCATCCCATAGAAAAAAAGAGACAAATTCTAGCTTCTAAGAGATTTTGAAAGCCAAGAATAAATATGACTTTACATGTTTACAAGTATAGCTCTCAAACTGGTTTTCATTCTGTTCATCTTAACTAACAAAATTGAAACTATACCTGAGACAGTTGTTAATAAATAATATATGCACATATTTCTAGAGGAAATTTTTGGATTAATTATTCAGAACACTATACATAATCTCCATTCTCAGTGTGTGTTTAAGAGAGCACATTTTAATACTGCTCTAATAAGCATTTTGGAAATAAAGAACAAGTTATTATTAGATATGAATGCATATTGCCTGTGAATATTTGTATTCCTGTCTTTGGAGAACTATGCCAAAGATAAGTGAAAATACAGATAACTGATTCTGTATAAATAGTATAACTTACTTAATAGATTCTAAATGTGACCATAAAGAAAAAATTCACTTGATCATATACCTTATCATACTCTCTTAAAATATTTGTTCTCTGGGTGAACCACTGAAAACAATAGTTAAGAGTATTCAAATAATCCTTCATTATAGAATAATTTGCAATAGGGCCCGGCGGCGTGGCCTAGCGGCTAAAGTCCTCGACTTGAAAGCCCCGGGATCCCATATGGGCGATGGGTCTGATCCCGGCAGCTCCACTTCCCATCCAGCTCCCTGCTTGTGGCCTGGGAAAGCAGTTGAGGACGGCCCAATGCATTGGGACCCTGCACCCGCGTGGGAGACCTGGCAGAGGTTCCAGGTTCCCAGCTTCAGATCGGTGCGTACCGGCCCGTTGCGGCTCACTTGGGGAGTGAATCATCGGACGGAAGATCTTCCTCTCTGTCTCTCCTCCTCTGTGTATATCTGGCTGTAATAAAATGAATAAATCTTTAAAAAAAAGAATAATTTGCAATGAGTGTTAAATAATATTCAAGAGCCAACTGTTATACTTACTCCAGTAAACAACTTGGAAATCACTTATAAAATCGGACATATACTTACCATAGTACCACTTCTGCCTTTGTACACACACACACACACACACACACACACACACAAGAATTTCATTCATAAATGCCCAAACTTGGAAATAAATCAAACAATACATAAAGGATGAATGGATAAACTTGTCTCACTTATCTACACAGTGGAGTACTACTAAGCAATAAAACGAGTGAACTAGAATAATAATGGGGGAAAAAGCAGAACAATGGGGACATGCAACACCTTGTATGACTCTCAGGCATTATGAATGGCAAAGAAGGCTATTCTCAACATATAATTCACTATATCCACTTACTTGCTTGACAAAAACAAGGCACTAATGATAGAGAACAGAGCAGTGGCTTCAGGGTCTAGGAGTACAGATGTAATCACAAAGGGCTAACATGAGGGACATTTTGGGGGCAATGAAATTGTTCTGCATCCTAGTTATAGTATGTGGCTACAAAAAACTCTGTACATGTGTTAAAATTCATAGAACTTTACAACCAAATGCAATGCTACTATAGATGTAAAAATTAAATTCAGAGCTATACTGCTCTTTCAAAATCAATGCTTAGTTTTTCACATAATGTAATATCACAGTACCAGGTTAAAGAAATATGCAATAGCAAAAAGATGCAAAAGAGTAAAACAGGAAAGGAAAGGAAATCTTATTCTTTAAAACAAACAAGATATTTGAGCCGGGCACTATGGCCTAGTGGCTAAAGTCCTTTCCTTGCAAGCACCGTGATCCCATATGGGTGACGGTTCTTGTTCCAGCAGCCCTGCTTCCCATCCAGCTCCCTGCTTGTGGCCTGGGAAGGCAGTCCAGGACGGCCCAAAACCTTGGGATCCTGCACTGCATGGGAGACCTGGAAGAGGATCCTGGCTCTTGACTTTGGATCGGCTTAGCTCTGGCTATTGTGGTCACTTGAATCATCAGAGGGAAGATCTTCCTCTCTGTCTCTCCTCCTCTCCATATATCTGATTTTGCAAAGAAAATAAATAAATATTAAAAAAACACACATATCTTACCAAAGTCCAGTCCAAAAACTTTCTGTTCCTGCTTTTTATTGACTGGGACTGATCTACGTGTAAGGGACTCTGGCTAATTTTTTTTTAAAGTTGCTAAAATTGACATACCCAAAAATGATGGTTTTCTTAGTAGTGAAGGGGAGAATGCCTTTTGAAGAGGACATTAATAGTCTGTCACACAGGAAAGAGCTGGCATGGATTGGCTCATGCCTCGCTGGGTGGGACACAAAGATTAGTCACTCCTCACCATGGTGTTGAGGATTTTCCTGCACACCACCCCCCCAAAAAAATGTTCTGCACCTTAAATGTCGACAAATGTCTTGTTAGAGCTACATGCCAGTCTAGATTATCCTAAAATCTGCCAAGATCAGCAAAATTATACTTCAACACAACAAATGGCTAAATACTAAAATGAAATAGACACGAGACAGCTAAATGGTACCTTATAACCATTTGAAGGTATATAGCAGCCGGTCCTGTATATAAACTAAAATTGAAATGTCAATGAGCTAATCATAGGTTGTGGTTAGGACTTGCTTCTTTTTATTTTTTTTTCAACATACTGGTTACTCAAAACCATGTCAATTCCATAATGTTGCAAATTGCTGTTGATGTTATATTGGGACTCTTAATTGACTGGGATGATATTCTACCAGCTCTAACTTTGGACCAGAAATGGTCTCCCCAAGAAACTGTTCAACCCATCTGGACAATAAGTAGCTGGACTCTATGCTTGGTACACGTTTGTAAGGAAGGAATCTTGATTGAATTTGAACTGTGATACTGCATCAAGGTGGAGGAATCCACCAGGGGGGAGGGGAGAGGGAGGGGTGGGGTGATTCCCAGAGCCTATGAAACTGTCACATAATGCAAAATAATTAATAAAAAAAATAGTCTGTCACAGAATTCAAATAAATTCTGTAACTTATTCCACATTTTACAGTTGGACATTATGTTATAATTTTGTCATTTCCTTCAGTATTTTTATTTAAAAATATACCCTTGACAACAGCAGATAAATAGTCATAGTTGAGACATATTCTCTTCAATGTCAAATGTTACACTTATCATTCAATCAACCATTCTCAAATTTTTGGTATTACAATCATTTTACGCTGTTGAATATTTCTGAAAAACTCCAAGCTTGAGTTTGCATATATAGTATCTACTGCTAAATGTGCCACTAGAGAAATTAAATTATTAAACACTAATTTGTACAATACTAAAGATTAAAAATGACTTCACATACATATTCAATTCATTTAAAGACAATAATAACAATTACATACTAACATGCATAGTTTATTTTTCTGAAAAATAGATGTATTTTCCCAAAAAGTGGTATGAGCAGTGGTATAATTTATGTTTTTGCTAATGTATTTTGCTAATGTTTTTGCTAATGTATTTTGCATGTGGCTTCAATCAGTTGTGATATGTCATTTTGGTTAAATTATTGAGGAACAACTGATTTTCCACAAATGCATGGTCAAAAAAGGCAGGAGATATTAAGAACATTTTCAAAAAATCATGATTTTCCTTTATGGATATTTCAGCAAAACATAGTATGCAATTTTTAAAACTTCATTGTATTTTGGTATCTAAAAACACTACAACTGTAACGTCCTATTACATTGAACAACTTATCAGTCTGCCTTTCATTTTAAATCTCAGTATTGACATAGCACAACCCTCACAACCATTCTGCAGACCTCTTAAATGTATAGAATTAAAAATGTTTTGCTCCAAAATAACTTATTTTAACTCTGCTCCCCATAAATTTCTTAAAGTATCTCACACAACTTACAGATATTTTTGGTCCTTAAAATACTCACATTTTACACATCACTGAAATTTCTTTGTGAAACTGGCTTTTCAGAATTAGGAGATGGCAGATGCACGGTTATTATCCACACACTCCTCTTAACATCCAAGTGACTGTGAATTTAGGAGGTCCATGTGACTGCTCTATAAAGCAGAACTGACATGTGTCACCCTTCCACCAAAGCACTAAAATGATTTAGCTTTTTCTTCCCTTGCCTCAGTGTCCATGGAGGAAGTAAAATGAGGAATTGAGCCACACCTATCATAAATCTGGATTTGTACCAACTACATATAAGAACCTGATTTAGAAAAGTAGCAGACTTTGAATGATAAATAACATTTGTTGAATATATCCACTGAAAATTTATTTAACTACAGCATAGTCTAGTCTTTCCTGACTAATAAAAGGGCAGAACTAAGAAGATTAATTCAACATGATTAGAATTAATCAAATGTATTGTGTAATTAAATGCTTGCAGCCTGATAACAGTTCTAATTCCCAACATAGCTGCTTTCTGTTTTCTTCTGAGGGAAGAAGCAGAAGAGGATGAATCATAAACCAGAAGATTCTATCTTCTGTAATGAATGAGGTGGAGCCGCAATAATCCCCAAGTAGCTTTAAAAATACACCAGCAACACACGAAAAGCAGACAGGTCTCAAAAACACAGTTTACATTTAAACCTTTTGCTCCACTTTCTAATAGCATAAAAATTCCAATTTTCATCAACTGTCCCAAATTCATGATAAGGATGAGATATTACCTAATTATATGGAGAACAGAATAAATAATAAGCAAGATCCACTGCCTACCGTCGAAATTACACCCTTTTCTCGCGAAATTCTATCATCATCTCACAAAGGTAAAAAAGAAAATATGCTCTTTTATTTAAACAGGAACTAATGCTATTTAGGTTTCAAACTTAAGCCAAAAAAGGTCCTGTAACAGAGACAAACTGTGTTCATCGACTGGCTACATTTTCACTCATGAGGGTGTCTTGAGGGTAAAGTCATCCACATTTTTTTCCGATTTTCTAAAATGTGCTCTATTTCAAATCCTCCTGCACAAAATTTAAATAATATTTTTAAATGATAACTTTCCATATACTAATTTTTTACTGTTGCCATAGCAAGTTGCCACTAACTTGGTGGCTCAAAAAGAACTCAGATTTAGTATTGCAATTTTGGGGGCTGATTTTCTAAAGTAAACTTTCCTAAAGGTCTCATTCTTGTTCAGAGACTCCAGGGTAAAAATTCAAGCTCCTGTAACTCCATATTCTAATTTCTGGAAATTGCCAATATTCCTTAGCCCAAAACTCTGCCCTACCATCTTCAAAGACAGTAGCCCTGCATCTCTCTGACCCCTTTTCTGTATTTGTATCTTTCTCTGATCAGAACTAGGAAAAATAGCTCTGATTTAAAAAACTCACATGATTGTCTGGTTCCACCTGGATACTGCAGAGTCATTTTTTCCATTTCAAGGTTCTCAGCTTTAACTGTATTATACAAATGTCCTTCACCATACAAGCTAACATATTTGCAGGTCCTACAGATTTGGACAAAGGCATCTAGAGACTAAGGAAAGAGGTCATTCTATGTAACCCATCCTGTAGAAACTCTGACAGCCTGGTAAAAGCTCCCATGTGAAATTAAGAGCATACTCCCCAGACAAGTGTCTCAATTCAGACCAAATAGGAGCAAACATCTAACACTTCTTGACTTTATCTAAGCAAAATATGAGTAACACCACAGTTACCTAAAGGTAAAAAAACTGAACAGCATGATTTCATGTTAATTTCTTCTTATTACAAATTCAAACATCATATTATTTTAATATGGGATCTCAAATTTATATTCAAATATGCATTTCATATATATTCACATAAAACATCTCATCATTTATCTTTTTCTCTGCTAAGCTAACAAACGCTTCTTTTTTCTGCTTGATTAACCTGCTAAATTTCATATCACCAGCAATTCTGGATACCAAATTCAATTTTCCCACCTTGTTTTTTCATTTGGGATAAAATTCTATAGTATATGAAAAGGGACAGAAATGCTGAGATAACATTGTTAGAATGATGGAAGTACTCAAAGAGAGAAAAAGGATTGTAGGAATTTCAACAGAATGGCTGCTATAACCATGGGTTGACCTGATAGTGATAGATTTTTCAAGATTTTGTCCATTGCTTTATGAAAGCTTAGCTACAAGTGGTATTAGGAATATAAATGTAAAAGTCAATCCTAAGTATGAATCAATTGTCTTACATTTACAAATGATTTTTGGGCAAATTCTTTCACTACTGTAAGACTCAACTGCATTATCTATAATTATATCCAATTCCTATGGTTGTCATACAGGTTAAAGGACATAATGCATACCTGACATTAAAGTATATTCAGTAAATAATGACTATTGCTCCTGCATTGACCACATGTCCTGGTGATTTGATGCACTCAGGTTACTGAAATCCTCCTCATTCATTCACAAAGAGTTCAATGAACAGCATTTGTGCAAAACATAGGTAAATAAAAAGGAGCAAACAAGACAAAGTGACTTCCATACTGAAGCTTTCAGTCCAGTAGGGAAAGACAGATAAATAACAAAAGAAGGAGAGTCACAAAAAACAATATTTCATATGTGACCCAAAGTAGTTGAATGGAATAAGCAGACATAATATACTCATGGGGGATCCAAATAACTGGGCAATATTCTAGTTGCTAACACAAAGAATAATAAAGGCATGAAAGTGAATAGCAAATATAAGCAAACTACAACTGAACAAAACACAGTAAGTTTGAGAACCAGGAAACATGAATCTACTGAGAACAGAAAGTAGATATGTGATGGAAGAAGTGATATAAACAGGTGGTGACTCAAGTCAATCCTAAATTTTAGTCTAGGAATGGTGAGGAAATATTAATTGAAGCATGAAAGGATACTGTTGTTCTATATGTACTTCAACAAAATGATAACTGAAGAGAGAAAATTTTGGGAATAGAAGTTAAGGAAACAGACTGGAATGTGTACAGTCAAGGAATTTAGGTTAGTCAATGTTATTTATGAAAGACAGTGAAGCTTAGACAAAGAATGAAAGAGAGGCTGATGTGTTAAAACTCTACATTTTCAGAACCTCAACCATGAAAAGAATTGTAGGTTTCATGGTCTGATCGTGGAGTGCGTGTGTCAAAGCTGAGCCTCCTCAGTAGCTCAGACAGAGCAGTGGACAGCATATCAAGTGCACATGGAGGATATGGTAGTATATTGGAGCCTGCAGAGGATATCTGATACCACAACAGAGGACAGAACAAATTGATCAACTAGACCTGTCAAGTGTTGGCAGTGAAAATCTGGGCAAGTGGAGATGCTAAGGTGGACTATGTCAGCCAGCTGATTCTGAAGACATTTCATCATTCATGGAATGGCAAGATTGGCAGCAATTCCCAACTGTTGAAATATTAAAACCACTTCAGCAGTGCCCTAGGAGCATGCCCTACATTGGGGACAATGGGATGGTTGGAAGGGTGGGTGTAGCTTCTCCTTTTGTCTCTCCCCTTCCCCCAGATACAGGAAGGAAAAAAGAGAATGTGGAAACAACGGTCTTATCCACTTTCCTCTAGCTCTTGACCCTTTGCACCCTAATCAACTATATAAAGATCATCAAAATAAAAAAAAAGCATTAAAAAAAATCCACATTTTCTGGGCCTGGCATGATACCCTAGTGGCTGATATCCTTGCCTTAATTGTGCCAGAATCCCATATGGGCACTGGTTCATATCCTGACTGCTTCACTTCCCATTCACCTCTTTATCTTAGTCTCTTTTTCTCTCTATAAACCTACCTTTTCAATAAAAATAAACCTATAAAAAATTACACAGGGCCTGGTATGGTGGCCTCATGGCTAAAGTCCTCACCTTGAATGTGCCAAGATCCCATACAGGCATGGGTTCTAATCCCGGCAGCCCCACTTCCCATCCAGCTCCCTGCTTGTGGCCTGAGAAGGCGGTCAAGGACAGCCCAAAGCCTTGGGTTCCTGCACCCACATGAGAGACCTGGAAGAGGCTCCTGACTCCTGGCTTCGGATCAGCTCAGCTCTGGCCATTGCAGCCAATTGGGGAGTGAATCATCAGAGGGAAGATCTTCCCCTCTGTCTCTCTGCCTCTCTGTATATCTGGGTTTTCAGTAAAATGAATAAATAAGCAACTTTTTTTTAAAAGGTACACGTTTTCCATTAGGGCTCAGGTGCCATTTTTAAAGGCCCAGACACTGTTAGACTGAAGGGATGACAGCTGAGCTGCACAAGCACTAAGGTTGGAGCAAACTCACTTGCAGGTTTGCATAGGTCCCTCAGAGAAAACAATTCCATCATGGCACCCTACAGGTTCCACGCAAAATAACTCCTGGTGGCCCTCAGATTCAGCTGCCAGCATGTGTCAGCAATATCAGTGCTGTTTACAACCCAGTTATTTAAGACAGCTTGTGTTTTCCTAACCCAGGACACTGCATGAATATAAACCTGACTTTATGTTACATCTTTGACTTTATGATACATCTTAGAAACTTTTCCTAAGGAGAAGAATCTACCAACCAGAATTGCAATGACAAAAGGTAAAAGAAAAGACAGAGGCACTATGAACATTACTGAAGTCTCTCCAGCAAAGGAGTAAATGCCTCTACCACCCCCAGAGTTAACTGTGGAAGACATTGAGAAAATGGGGGGCACAAAATTCAGAAAACTCATTATAAAGCTTCTGAACAACAGTGAGAAACACACAGGAGTTCAAGGAATTTAAGGAGTATGTCACACAGAAAATAGCAGCAATGGATCAATTGAAAGCTGATATATCAAAAAGTAAGAATGTAGTAGAGCAAATTAAAAATACAATGGAGGTTCTCAAAAATAGAATGAATGAAGCAGAAGGAAAGAATCTCAGAATTGGAAGATATTTCCTGTCACCAGGAGGAAACAAATAAAAAACTGGAAGCAGAGCTAAGCCAAGCTATAAAAAAGTATCCAAGAATTAAAAGACATGACTAAAAGGCCCAATATAAGAGTTATGGGAGTTCCAGAAGGCAAAGAAAGAGAAGCTGGGGTTAAGGGCATATTCAATGAAATAATAAACAAAAACTTTCCTAATGTGAACAAAGAATTGGGAAACAACATCCAGGAGGATCACAGAACTCCCAACAGAGTTGATCAAAAGTAGATCATGTCACATGGTAATCAAGCTCTTTTCAGTTGAGCATAAGGAAAAGATCCTTAAAAGTATAAGTGAAAAAAATCAAATGACCTATGGAGGAACCCAAATAAAACTCATAGCTGACCTCTAAGAGGAAATGCTATAGGCCAGGAAAATGGAGTGACATATTACAGATTCTAAATGGGAAAAAATATTCAGCCAAGGATAATGTGTCCTGCAAAGCTTTCCTTTGTCTTTGAAAATGAAATGAACTTCTTCCACAGCAAATACAAACCCTAAGAATTCGCCTCTTTTAAAACTGTCCTACAAATGATACTCAAAGATGTTCTCTTGAAAGGGAAAAGGAAAAACAGCTACCAAAACCAGAAGCAAATGTGGAGAACATTCCAATAGAAGGCCAACAGAAGACCAAACCAAAGTACAAGCAATTGCTAAAATGACAGGACCATATTGGGACCTATCCATATTAACATCAACTGTAAATGGCCTAAACTCATCAATCAAACACCATAGACTAAAGGACCAGATCAAAAAACAAACCCATCTATCTGTTGTTTATAGGAAACACATCTCACCAACAAATATCAGAGGAAACTGAAAATGAAAGGATGGAAAAAGATATTCCAAACTAATGGTAAGGTAAAACGTGTGGGTGTAGCCATTCTTATACCAGATGATATAGACTTTGATATGAATAAACTGTAGGAGATGAAAAAGAACACCACATAACAACCAAATAATCCATTCAACAGGAAGAGATCACCATAAAAATGTATATGTGCCAAGTGCCATGGTAACTAGCTACATGAAACAAATATTAATGATTTAAAAGAAGAAATAAACTCAAATACAATAATAGTGGGGGACATTAATACACCTTTAGCATCAATGGATAGATTGATGAGCTAGAAACTAAGCAAAGAAACAACAGAACTCACCCAGACACTTGAGTAAATGAACTTAATTGATATCTACTGAAACTTTCAACCCACAGGCAGAGAATACAATTTCTTCATCAGTACACAGAACCTTTTCCAGAATGGACCATATTATTGGCCACAAAATAAGCCTCAGCAAATTTTAAAATCAAAATTATACCATGCATCTTCTAAGACCATCATGGAGAGAAACTAGAGGCCAAGAAGTCAAAGCATCAAGGAAGACTTGCAAACACATGGAGACTGAATAATACGCTACTAAATGAACAATGGGCTAGCGAGAATTTCAAAGCAGAAATTTAAAAATTGCTTGAAACAAATGAAGGCATCAACACAACATATCAAAACTTATGGGTCACAATCAAGGCAGTGTTAAGAAGAAAGTTCATCTCATTCAATGCTTATGTTAAGAAACTAGAAAAGCATCAAATAAATGAGCAAACTTACAGTTAAACGAACTAGAAAAACAACAGCAAAGCAATTCCAAGATTAGTAGAAAAAAAGAAATAACCAAAAAAGGAGGATACAAACCAAATAGAGACCAAAGGAACAATACATAAGAACGATGAATCAAAAGAGCTGTTTCTTTGAGAAAATCAACAAAATAGAATCCCCACTAGCACAACTAATCAAAAAAGGAGGCAGAAGATACGTATTAATAGCATCAGAGATGAGAGAGAAAATCTAACAGAAACCTCAGATATACAGATAATTATTAGAAACTATTATAAGCAACTATATGCCAACAAATCAAAAGACCTAAAAGAAATGGATAGATTTTTGGACACATACAATTCACCAAAATTCAATCAAGAAGTTAACTAACAATCCAAATAGACCTATAACAAGGACTGAGTTAGAATCAGTAATTAAAGCCCTCCCAACCAAGAAAAGTCCTGGACCAGATGGCTTCACTGCTGAATTATCCCAAATCTTTCAAGAAGAACATACCCTAATTCTCCACAAGCTATTCCGAACAAGAGAAGGGGGCAATCCTTCCAAACTCTTTCTATGAAGCCAATATCACCTTAATACCAAAGCCAGATAGAGAAAAAACAAAAAAGAGAACTATAGATCAATATTCTTGATGAACATAGACACAAAGATCCTCAACAAAATGCTAGGCAACAGGATCCAACAGCACATCAGGAAGATCATTCACCCAGACCAGGTGGGATTCATCCCTCATATGCAGGCATGGCTTAACATTCATAAATCAATAAATGTGATATACCACATTAACAAATTGAAAAATAAAAACCATATGGTCTTCTCAATTGATGCTTAGGCATCTGATAAAATCTAGTAGCACTCCATGCTGAAAACCTTAAGCAAGATAGGCATAGAAGGAGCATTCTGTAACACAAAGCAATTTACAAACAGCCCAATACCAGCATCATATTAAGTGGGAAAAGACTGGATGTTTTTCCACTAGAATTTGGTACTAGACAGGAATGTCCACTGTTGCCACTACTCTTCGATATAGTATTGGGTGTCTTTGCCAGAGCTCTTAGGCAAGAAAAACAAACTAAAGAAGCTCAAATTGGAAACGAGGGAATGAGAAAATGTCTATTTGCAGACAACATGATTCTCTATGTAGGAGAACCAAAACACTCAGACTACAGACTGTTGGGACTCATAAGAGAATTTGCAGGATACAAAATTAATGGACATTTATCAATGGCACTAGCGTACACAAATAATTCCATGGCTGAGAAAGAAATTTTTAGTACAGTCCCCTTTAAGATAGTGGAGAGGAATCTTAAATACCTAGGAATTAATCTAACCAAATATGTGCAATAACTATGTGATGAAAACTATAAAACTTTTTAAAAAACAAATAGAAGAAATTAAAAGATGGAGACGCTTAACATGTTCCTGGATTGGCAAGATAAATATCATCAAAATGTCTATATTTCCAAAAGTAGTATACAGATTCAACATGATCCCAATCAAACCCCCAACAATATTCCTCTCATAAATAGAAACCAAGATACAAGAGTTCATCTGCAAACACAAGAGATCACAAATAGCCAAAACTAACCTGAAGAATAAAAATCAAGCCAGAGGAATCACAATTCCAGACCTCAAGACCTACTACAGAGCAGAGGTAATCAAAACAGTCTAACCGGTACAGAAACAGAGAACAAGATCAACGGAATAGAAACACCAGAAAGGAGTCCATATGTGTATTGCCAACTAATATTTGACAAGAAAACGGAAAACAATCCAGGTGAAAAGACTGGTCTCTTCAACAAATGATGTTGGGACAATTGGATAGCATCCTGCAAAAGTAAGAAGTAAGACTTGCACCTGTCACATTATTCAAAAATCAGCTTTGAATGAATCAAGAGCCTAAATCTGCACCCAGAAACCATAAAACTATTGGAGGAAAACATAGGAAGCACTCTAGAAGATACAGGAAAGAAGAAAGACTTATTGAAAGAGACACAAAAAGCACAGGCAGTCAAAGACACAATAAATACATAGGACTATATCAAACTAAAAAGCTTCTGTACAGCAAAGGAAACAATTAACAAAGGGAAGAAGCAAATAATGGAATGGGAAAAAAATTTTGCACGCTACTTAATTGATTGGGGAAAAAGAGCTTCAGAAACTCAATGACAGCAAAACAACCAACCCTGTGAAGAAATGGGAGAAGGAAATGAAGACATTTTTCAAAAAAATAGATTCAAATGGCTAACAGATATATGAAATGATGCTCAAGCTCCCTAGCCGTCAGGGATATACAAATGAAAACCACATTGAGGTTCCCCTTTACTCTAGTGATGTTGGCCTACATTCAGAATTTACTAACAATGCCTGCTGGCACTGATGTGGGGAGAAAGCTGCCCTCCTTCACTGCTGGTGGGAGTGTAGGCTAGTACAACCACTATGGAAGTCAGTATGGAGAGCGCTTAGAGAATTGCAAATAAGCCTGCCATATGACCCAGCTATCCCACCACTGGGAATATATCCAAAGAAAATGAGATCTTCATATGACAAAGGGATCTGTAATCCTATATATATAGCACAATTTAAAATAGCAAAGACATGGAAACAACCCAGATATCTGTCAAGATAAGAGTGGATAAAAATATGGCATATCTACTACATAGAATATTATTCATCCATTACAAAGAATGAAATTCTAGCATTCGTATCCAAATGGTCCCAACTAGAGGCCATTATGCTCAGTGAAATAAATTAATCCCAGAAGGACAAATACCATATATTCTGTCTGATATAAGGCAACCATCATGCACATTGTAAGACCAGTAACTCTTTCCGTACTGTTTTTTCTGCATTTCATGTGTTTTGATATTTTGTTTGCATTTTCATTCCTTCCGAATAGTTTCTTTTCTCTTGTCAAATTCATTGCTGGCTCATGGATCATATGGTGGCATCATTTTACCCAAGAGCTTTTGTGTTTTATTTTCTTTACCCATGTGTTGGTTATTCAGTGGCACGTTTTTCAGCTGCATATTTTTTGTTTTAATTTTATATCTGTTGTTGACTCTGTTTCATGGCTTCTCATTTAAGGGAATGTATAGTGGTGACATAATAGAGACTACCATATTCAGATGTGAAGATACATTGCAATATGCATCCCTACTTCCAAATCAAAGACGTACTACCAATGAAACTATTGGACATATCTAGTCAATGGGATGCTGTACAGTCTGACATGGTCTGTACCAGCAATATCGGGACACATTTAAGTAACAGACTGAAGGAATTATGACTGCTTGTGAAGGTCTATACTATTGTAATAATATGGGGCAAATCAGCTGGGAGGTAGAAATTGGGGGGAGGGTGGGGAAATTCCAGACCTATGGAATTGTATCTTAAAAATTCAAAAAGAAAAAGAAAAAAATACACGTTTTCCACAGAACAGTGAGGTTTAGATTATATTAGGAAGGGGAGATGAAATATCTCCTGAAAGACAGCTTTCTAAGAGGCCTCCCATTTAGACTATCATTGTAGCAGATGATGGCATGAACTAAAGAAATATATGTATATATATATATATATATATATATATATAGAGAGAGAGAGAGAGAGAGAGAGAGAAAGAGAGAGAGAGAGAGAGAGAGTTACATTCTTCTACAATGCTCTCATCAAATTACTAACTGTTAAATGTTTCCTTCCTTTCACAAGTAACTAATCAATATTTTCAGTGACTTAATCAATGACTCCAAAATCCTAATCTGATAGTTAAATGAAAACCATTTTTCTGTGATCCAGGAAGAAGGTTATAGATTAAAGTGACCTCCAGAATAACTTTTCTTTTTGACTCATGCTATGAACAGGATGCAATGATTTCTCACAATAGGATGCTTTTGTTGTTAATGGGAGAGTAGTAGACATTACCTGCATTGAGTCCATAATTTTTGAGAGAGCTTGCAAGACTGTCTGAAATACATTCTGCTTGATATCAGGCAGAAGGGTTACCCAAATAAAAAATGTGTGGTCCAGTCAGGGCTAAACCTCTGACTATACACAACTTCTATGCAGATTCACAACATCAGTAAAAGACTCAGTGGAGTCTCAGTGGCTCCCATTTAATTCTGATCGACACAGACATCTCAGATTTGTCTCATCTCAAAATACTTTTCGTTTTTAATGACAATTTTTAAAGTGCCTTAGAATGAGTGTTTTTGGAACATGAACAGCTGTCACAAAAGTGTCAGAAAATGAGGAAAAAGGTAGACTGAAGCTAAGAACATTACTTTTAACTTAAAGATATCATAAATATCTCCAGAGGGGGAAATAAACCTATAGACAAGTAACTTCACAGTTTTGAAACTGGCCAACTGTCTTGGTTCCACTTGATTGCACTGACCATCCTTTGAGTGGCTCCTCAGCTCCTCCACACAAGCAGCCCATGTCTACTGCTTTCCGTGTGAAGTATACTGCAGCTAATTTCTACTGCTCAAAAATCACCTCTACATCCCTTCTGCCGTGCCTAAGGTCTAAATTTGCCACGTAGCCACTGTCTTCAGAGTACTATCTGACAGTATTAACTCCCTGCATTTTTCTTTGACATTGTAAGATGCTTAGCCACAGCAGACCAAATTCTTTTTATTGATACTTCAATAACAAGCAGTAACACTTAACATAGTAAGAGGACATTACTGTAATAACTAAACACATCAAAGTGTCTGTGTTTCTTTAAATTGGAAGACTTCTTCTCTTTTTTGTCCATGAGAAATTGAGTTCACAATAAATCGAGGCATACTTATCTCTGTGATCCTTTCTAGTAGTCTTTGATTTTATGCTCTTCGAGTGTCTCTACAGATTTATAGCCTTCCCAAACTCATATGGATAGTATCAATTATGTTTCCTTATTCACTGATTTACTCAACTTGTCTGTTATACTCAACTTGCCTGTTAATACTCAACTTATTAACAGCATTTTTGTTTTGTTTTCTAACAGTGCCACATACTACTTCTTACATTCCTCTGAAAGTTTTTTTGCTTTCTTCTAATGTCATGGCATATCTAGGTTTTACTTGTTCTGTCACATAGAATCAGATTCTCTGAGTCCATGTTTTGCAATGAAAAATGATATTCTAGATGAAAACATTCAACTATGGCTGATCAATTATATATGTAAACAACCTGGGGGCTGTCAGCAGTCTCATATCAGGACACATAGAACCATTCTCTCAGAGCTTCTTGAATCCTGCTAATGTCTCTAATTGCCTATTTATTGTTCTTATCTTCATATGCATATATGAAAATACATAGGACACAAAAGTAAGGTATGGAGGATATGTCCTTCATATAACAGTATCACTGGAATTCCTTTAAACCTTTGTGTCTGAATTTTCCTGATCCGAGCCTGCTCCTTTCCCAGCATTTGAGGTGCTCTCCATTATGAAATTCATGTTGATTATATTTTTATTTTAGAAATAGTTTTACCATAAATCCCTAGGAATATATTCTTATGTACTTCACAGAAAATAGGCAGTCATGAATATTCTGCAACTTGAGTTTTGGTCAACAATGTTCTCGTGATTTACGCACAATGCCATGTGCTTCAGTTCATTCACTTTCACTGTTTTGTAAATTTGCTAATTGTTGACTCAATAGCTTATATCCTGGTTGATGGAAATTTGGGTGCTAAATTCGTTTCATTCCTACAAGTGCTGCAATAAGAAGCCTTGTTATCTTTGGGTGTGCGTATCAAATACTTTCTTTTGCAAGTGTATCTCAAAATGGAATTTGTACATGAAAATATCCAGTTTTAACTTCTGTTGAATACAAGCAAATATTTTAGAGTATATTTTAAAACCTTATATTCTCCACAGCAAGGTATAAAGTAACCACTTCTCCTCTTCTTATAGAATATACACCCATCTGTATCATTTAAATTGTCTTTGCTAACTTATGTTACATTAACTCTTTCTAATTTCCTCCATAAATTCCTTAAATTCTTTGGCTGAATTTCTTTAGATAATTAATATTTTGTAGTTTTTAATTACATGTATCTACAAGTAACACAGGGAGATTTTGGCTTTTAGGAATGTGATAGGTCTTTGATTTTGTAACCAGAAACACTGTGATATCATTTAAATAGATTTAATATTAACTATGAACCCTTTGATACTTCTGTATAGACAATCATGTTATCTATTAATAATGATAATTTCATTTCTGCTTTCCTAATCCTTTTACTTTTATTTCTTTTCATGCCTAACTTCACTCACCAGGACAATCGATTAACAGATGAACAGAATTCTTACAGAGTTTCTAATCTAAAATGGAATGGATAGAATTTTCTGTTTTGATATGTCTGTGGATTTATATATACATATAATTTACATAGCCATGAGGTTTCTTTATGTATGAGAAAATAAATATTAAAAGATATTAAAACGCTACTTTTCATATTAAGAGAAGTTTCACTTCAGTCATGATTATAGAAATAAAAATTAAAATACTTCTTATCTAATAGACTTCTGAAATATTAAATTAGATGACAATGTAATCTGTGGTGAGGCCATTAGGATACAGGGACATCCCTACATTCCCAGATAACCTGAATAACTGTGTGTGAGGGGAATTTGGATACTAACAATGCTATGTATACAAGTATCTTTTTGTCCAGCTCCCCTATCCCTAAAAATTTAACATGAACACACACTCCTAACAATTCAAAAGTAGCTATCAGTACCATTTAAAATTTCAACTTATTAGGAGGACTTCAACATCCAAACATACATAAGAATAGCTGATTAAACTACAGTGTATCCACACAGTTTATTTCTATGAGGTTACAAAAATAATATTAAATTACATGATTTCAATGAATAGATGTAGCTTTCCTTCTGATACACTATTAAAGAAAAAGCAAAGCAAAAATGATTTTTGTATGATATTTTATATATAAAAAGAAAGGAAAATAAAATTTAAGTATCTCTCTTGTGGAAAAAAATCATCAGAAAAACTAGAAACTAGTGGGGTGAAAATTAAGTAAGTTGCTAATAATTTCCAAATATTTGTGCACACATTAATATGAAAATGCATGAATGGTACTAACTTGGAAAAAGGTCCTCTGTGGGTATGACAAAAAAACTCTAGATGAGAGGATGGTTCTGAAATATCCTGTGGGCCATTATTGTAAATGTAAGGGTCCTTCTAAGAGAAACATTTGCCAAAAACTTAGTGGTCCAGTGGATGTGAGGATAGAGGCAGCATTTGGAAGAATGTCACTAAACCCCAAGAATTTAAAAATAACAGGCAGCCCTTAGAAGACAGGTGAAGCAAAAGACAGATCCTTACTCAGAGACCACAGAGAAGGCAATTCTGCCTTTACCTTCATTGCCAGCTGCTGCCCTATGAGCTTTGAGAGAATAGATTTTGCTGTTTCAAACCATGAGTTGTGGTCCTTTCTCATGGTGACCTTGGTTACTTACAGAGGTACATTGGAATAGGGTAGAAAGAATGGAAAAATGAAAATGGAATAAAAGGGATGAAGGGGAGGACATTTCTGTGATCAAATCTTTTCTATAGCTCTGACTTTCTGAAACATGTTCATATTTCTCAGATTCAAATATATCTAGCAGGATACAGGAAGAACACCAAATGGAGTAGGCAGAGTTATAAGTGAGTAACATAACCATGCTAATGGGATAGGAGGAAAGAACTGACCTAAGTAACTGAAAGGATATTCTCAATATGTTCCAAGACTCAAGAAAAAATAATTATAAATCAATACTGTGTTCTGTTTCACAAACTTGTCACAAACTGGGGGAATGCTGACCCAATTTGAACACTGGTTTACATGTGTATACCAAGTTAAATAAAAAGTAAATGCATGTGGTGATAAGGTTTCTTATTATCAGAGAAGTTTAGAAGGTTAGAAAAAAATTTTCATGTGGGATTATGATCAGCACTGGCAAGCAGAACATCAACAAATCAGATTTTCATTTTGTAGGTATTATTCTCCAATAAAATAACGAGAGCTTCTTACAGAAAAAGCTGATTTGGGGGTTGATTACATAAGGTACAAGATAAAAATGGTACATTGTGCCATCAAAAAAAAATGTCTGGGACATTTCAGAGGAACAGAGAAGCCAATTTGAAGTAGCTTAAAATGGAAACAACCAGGAATTGAGTAATAAAAGACATAGTGAGGGCAATAACCTATACAGTAAAATAAATATTTGCAAATTTGTATTGATATTAATTAATGTTTAAATGGTGAGAAGAATTCTTGCAGCACTTTAGTTACTAAAGATAGATTCTTATAAATAATAATTTTAGCAAACAATAAAGTAGCACTAATGAATTATAAAGTAGCATCAATGAGTACTCAAAAAGTGTGATGTGAAATAAGAAATCCACATGATAAAATAATCCCTCCACAAGATATTTCTTTTGAAAGGTAAAATCTTCGTAATGATAAAACAAAACAAACAAACAAAAGCTAATCTGGGCCCCGTGCGGTCGGTAGCCTAGTGGCTAAAGTTCTTGCCTTGAACACGCCAGCATCCCATATATATACCAGTTCTAATTCTGGCAGCTCCACTTCCCATCCAGCTCCCTGCTTATGGCCAGGAAAAGCAGTCTAGGATGGCCCAAAGCCTTGGGACCCTGCACTCACATGGGAGACCTGGAAGAAGTTCCTGGCTCCTGGCTCCGGATCGCCACAGCACTGGCCGTTACACTCACTTGGGGAGTGAATCATCGGACGGAAAATCTTCCTCTCTGTCTCTCCTCCACTCTGTATATCTGACTTTGTAATAAAAATAAATAAATCTTTTTTTTAAAAAAAAGAAGCGAATCTTTCTCTGTCACTCCTTCTCTCTGTCAATCTGACTTTCCAATAAAAATAAAATGTCTTTTATAATATATGCTAGTAAACAGTGCCTTAACCCATTGCTTTTTAAAGGTGGCATCACTTTGATGAGACATAGCAACATCATAAGCTTCCTACTATCATGAACAGAGATGGGACATCATTCCTGTTTTAGCAAAATACAAATTCTGAATCTAATTAATTATCTGGAGCAATGAGACAAATATAAATTAGGGACTTGTTACAAAATAGCTTGACAAAGGGAGAGAGAAAAAGAGAGGGAGAGGGAGAATGAGAAATTCTCTCTGATTAAAGAGACAAAGCACTTTTGACAACCAAATAAAGGTTTGATTCTGAATTAGGGAAAAGTAAATTACTGGTACAAAATTTGAATATCAAGTCTACAGATTATAAATATGATAGTGAAACTAATTTTTCAACATTGAATTCAGGTTACATAAGATTTTAATATTTGGATAAGTTAAGCAAACTTATACAGGAACATTTTGTACTACTTTGCAAGTGACTGAAAAGTCCAAATTTGCTTCAATATGAAAAATATTTTAAAATAATAAATTTCAATATTCCAGTTATATTTAATTCACTAAATTTTATTGAAATACTGAATATTTAATTTCATAGTATGTTTTTCCATGATGTATTCTAAAAAATGTTTTCTTTAGTCAGGTAAGGTGGTAATGTACATCATTTGATTTTTCTGGTATTAATCAAAACTTGTGGAGACAGTATTATGATGCAGGAGGTTAAGACAATACCTGCATCTCCGACATCATATTCCACTATTAGTCTCAGCTGTTTTGTTTCCTAACCAGCTTTCAGGAAAGGCAAAAGATAATAGTTTGAATGCTTGAGCCCCTGCTGCCAACATTGGAGAACAGAAGGGAGCTCACGACTCCTGGATTCATCCTGGTCCAAACTTAGCTGTTGTAACCATTTGGGGGAATAAACTAGCTAATGGAAGACTCTCTCTTAGCCTTCAATATTCTCTTTCCAAAAATGGATAGGTTGGTTTTTGTCTCGTTTGGAATTATCTATCTGTATTCAAGAGTAGATTATCACTTTAAAATTTTTTGATTTATTTTATCATTCCATTATACAGTTCTATAGGCTTCAAGATTTCCCTTTTCCTCTCCTCAGAGCCCTGTCCTCACCCCTAACTTCCCATGTCAATACAATAGTATAGTCCTTCACAATTAATTATAAGCCAATCATTCTGCTATTTAAGTGTATCCTGACTTTGTAGGCATGAACATGGCCAAAGAGCCCAGCATCCTATTGTCACAATACATTCAATAGTTTCATTGGGAGTCCATCTTTTAATTTGGAAGTAGAGATGTATACTTTATTGCATCTTCACATCTGTATGTGATAGTCTCTATTACACAGTTACTACACATCCCTGTAAATAAGAAGCAATAAAACAAAATCAACACGAGAGAAAATAGAAAACAAACGCTGTTAGGACAATTGGGTAACAGCCTGCGAAAGTAAGAAGCATGACTTGCCCTGTCACATTATACAAAAATCAGCTCTAAATGGATCAAGGACCTAAATCTGCAGCCAGAAACCATAAAACTGTTGGAGGAAAACATAGGAAGCACTCTACAAGACATAGGATTGGGAAAAGACTTCTTGCAAAAATCATCAAAAGCACAGGCAGTAAAAACCAAAATAAACACATCAAACTAAAAAGCAAAGGAGATAGACTATCAACAAAGTGAAGAAGCAACCAACAGAATGGGAGAATATCTGCACACTACATAACTTACAGGGGACTAATATCTAGGACTTGTAAAGGGCTTCAAAAACTCAGTGACAGCAAAGCAACCAACCCTGTGAAGAAATGGGCAAAGGAAATGAACAGACATTTTTCAAAAGAACAAATTCAAATGGCTAAGTCATAAGATTTTCATTTTTAAAAGAACTACCATTCATCATATAAAGTGAAAAACTTTTACACTACAAACAGTGTGTCTTCTGATTCCACTGAACTTTGACCTGGTCATGGGACTTGTTTTAGCTAAAGGAAAGTCAGTGGATGAGGTTTATTCCATATCCAAGCAAGAGCCGTAAGACAATAGGATGGTTTCTGAGTCTTTGTTCCTGTTGTGCCTTTTTCAGTGGGAATGACATGTTTGCATTAAAAAAAAAAAAAAGCACCTGCCATCTCAGTCTTGGAATTGGAAGACAAAGGTTAGAGACATAATATCAATGAACAAGTACGAAAGCACTACAGAAATTTGCAGCATTGAAAATAACATAATTTCTGGGAGAATACTGTCAAAGGTAATTTATTATAAAATGTATCCAGTTTTCTGAGAAGATACACCTTCAAATATTAACAGAGACAAATTTCTCAGGCTATGAGGTCAAGTAGACACATGCTCCTTGACTACTGTCCATAGACAGTATCAACACTATTGCTTTGTGGCTTCTCCTTAGGAATGGGTTTTTCTAGCATCTTCAATCACTGCTGAAACTTCCAACTTTCCCTGTGAAAACTCCCTGAGGAAATCTAGTGGGCCTTTGTTCTCAAATCCTCTTCCTTTGGAGAAATCTGGGTAAAGCACAGTAGATGAAACTTGAACCATGAACTCCAGTATAGGTTACCAGTGTTCTGAGTAGTAGCTTAACTCCCTGTCCTACCACATCCAGCTCCAACAGTATTTATTTTATTGGGTTAAATGAAATAATTAAAATACTTAGCACAGTTGGGCATACAGTAAGCACTATGCTTCCATTAGTTATTATTAATGATGCTTTGTTGATATTATGTTTGTATGCTCCTTTAGAATAGCACAATAAGAATAAACTCTTCACTGTAAAATCTAAGCTGCTCCCATTTTTAAATTTCAGTTATCCATTAAAATGAAAGTTTTTATCATTTATGGATGTTTTGAGCTTCAAGTAATAGCATACCTGAATAAGCATGGGTTCATCAATGAAAACATTAAAATATCTTCTACATAATAAATCTAGGCATGGAGATTTGGTGAAAAAGGAATATTATCAAACAGCAACATTTTATTTGCTATTTTCTGCCATTCTCAAACCTGTTGGCTTTTTCAGTCATGATGATAAGCTGGCTGTCAGTTACAAACCTATCATCTGGCAAGGGGAAGTGAGATTTCATTGCTGAGAGGGAAGGAAACAGGTTCCCATCCTATACAAAATTGGAAATAACTTAAAAAGAAGGGAAGGGATGTAACTGCTAGGCAGGCAGCTAACAATGTCTAACACAGTCTATATGACTCAAACATGTTCTGAGCTGTATTTTTGTAGGTAAATGAAATAACTAATGTGGCAAGCAGAAAGTGTATGTAATATTTAGATAAAAAAGATCATAGGGATTTGGATGAAAAAAAGATACAAGAGCTGTCAGTTCTTTGGGCAAGGTTTTTACAGTGCATTTTAAATGTAATTGTATGCATAAAAACATAACTTTATTTTCAAAAATGCAAATGAGACACCTGGAAAAGCTGAAAATAGTATAGCTAGATTTCTTATGGCTCCCAAACTTGTGTATTATCCTGAGTTATCAAGATTGTCTTGAACTTACATTGAAACTTAGTGTTTTCTTAGCTTGTCTCCTAAAATTCTACCCTCCTTTCAGTATCCTTCTGTACAGCACACTTCTTGGAAGAATCCACTCATTCTGTGCACACTTCTACTGATGCTGTTCTCTCCTGAATGTTCTCCAAAAAGGTAGTTAGCTCTACCCCTCCGCCGAGTCTTTCATTAAGGTCAACAGTTACCTTCACGCTACCAAATGTAATGGTCACCCAATCTCTGATATGCCATCACACCTACCTTGAAACATCTGTCTTTACCTCCTAACACACTGGCCACTTGTATCAGCCCTCCTTTCCTGAATGCTCCTTATTCCTCAACTTATAAGTATTCAGGCACCTCCTTTAGGCTACACAAAATAAGACCTATTCTGCAAGCACCCACACTTTACTGAGATGGTATAAACAATCCTTTTGTTTTCAACTTTTCAACCTCTTTTATTATTTTATTTATGTAAGCTGAACAAACGTCACAGATTTCACAGTACAGATTTAGGAGTATAGTGATAATTCCCACCCAGCCCTTCCTGCTGCCTGTGCTTTAAATAACATCCACAAGCTCATCAATCTCCACTCAGCATATTTCGCCTGAACTCTAGAGTCCAAGATGTCCATTAGGCAGCTTGCACTTAGTATACACAAACCTATATTCTTGGCCATGCCACTCTCATCATGAAAACCCACTCTTTACATAACTGTTACCTAAATCAGTGTTTGTTTCTACACTTCATCCAGTTGTTCATGAGCTGAACTTTTAGGTCATTTCTGACTCCCCTTCTACCTCTGTCAAACCCTGTTGCATGCTCCAAACATCTCTTGGCTATGACTACTTCTTATCACCTTTACCCTACCTTTCTGTCCATACCACTATTGCTTAACATTTTATTTATATACTGTCCTTGCTACTTCCTCCTTTCCCCTACATTCTATTCTCCACAAAAAAAAGCCAATCGCAATCTTTTTGAAATGTAAGTCAGATACGTTACTACTCTGTATAAACTTCTCCAATCATCTCAGGTCTCCTTCCTGGTAAATTCTAAGCCCTTACAGTAGCCCTTAAGGGTTCTTTCATCTGTTGCTTTGCTCCCCAAAGACAGTCCTGGACAGAGCGACAGCACTGGGCCAGATATCAAATGCTGGTGGCAGAGACACAAGGACTGCAGTCATCATACACTGCTTTCCTGAACATGTTAGCTGTAGGTTGGATCGGAAGCAGAACAGCTGGGACTCAAACTGGCGCACTGTATGGGGTCAGTTCATATTCAGAAGTTTATCCTTTTGTGCCACAATGCCAGTCCCTCCATCATTCTTTTGAAATTTGTTCATTCATTTATTCAAAATACAGAGAAGAGGGCAGACAAAAGGGAGGGGGGGAGCTACTTCCATCTTCTGTGTCCTTCCTCAAAATGCCAGCAATAGCCAAGCTGAGCCAGGCTGAAACCAGAAGTCAAGAACTTTATTTGGGTCCCAAATGCACTACCAAGAAACTGGATTGGCTATGGAGTGAGCCCCCCAAAAACATTCCATTACTGAACTGCTAATGTGTTTTATTTGCTTTAAAAGTTTTTTGAATTAGTTCGTTTAAGTTGTTGACTATTTCTTTTTGCATAATACATTAACAATCTAATTGGAAATCACCTAATGACTAAATTCTATGATTTTGCTGAAAATACCAATTAACACCTTGAAAAAAACTTACTTCTTATTTCTTTTAGACCTGACACTATTATGTAATTTGTTCCTACTATATGTAAAAATATTTGGGTGAACTTGACTTTAGCAATTCTCATTAAGATTCCAGACTTGGGCCCAGCAGCGTGGCCTAGCAGCCAAAGTCCTCGCCTTGAATGTACCAGGGTCCCATATGGGCCCCGGTTCTAATCCTGGCAGCTCCACTTCCCATCCAGCTCCCTGCTTGTGGTCTGGGAAAGCAATCAAGGAGGGGCCCAAACCCTTGGGACCCTGCACCCCGCATGGGAGACCTGGAGGAAGATTCTGGCTCCTAGCTTCAGATCAGCACAGCACTGGCTGTTGTGGTCACTTGGGGAGCGAAGATCTTCCTTTCTGTCTCTCCTGCTCTCTGTATATCTGACTTTGCAATAAAAATAAATAAATCTTAAAAAAAAAGATTCCAGACTCTACAAATGTTAATGGATATAACACAAATACAATCCCACAATAATATCAACACATGGCTGTTAAGAAATATCTTTAGGCATTCTTAACTTGTACTAAGAGACAATACTATTTTGATAATATTGGCAAAAATTGTGGAAGGGGAAAATGGAAACAGAAGGAATTTCTACACCTACAAAAACGTTTTTTGGTTAAGTAAGAAAGAAAGAGAGAGAGAAAAGAAACGTCTTTAGAAAATAATTGCAGATAAAACTTTCCTTTTTTGGTTATTTATGACTCACACATGCTAATAGAAATTACCTATATTTAACAAATACAAGAGATTTTTTATTTTACTGGAAGTAATATCTTCATTTTCTCCCAATCCACGTGCCTTTAATATCTATCATTTGGCGTGTCTCTCTGCTTTCCATCGAGAACTTTCCCTTTGATCATAACTGGATGAATACACAAGACTTTTACAAAGTCCCTACATTTCTATTTATGGAACAGACTCAGTGTGAATCATTCTAAATCCTGCTTACTTTCTTTCACTCTGTCTCTTCGCTCATTAATTCCAACAGTTTCTGATGTTTTGCCATTGCTCTGAGTTTGCTGGCCACATGTTTAGTCAATTGTCTTGCTGCATCTCTTTTAACTGCTTAATAACGATATACTAATGATGTTTTCTTTTCTCGCTGCCCTTTACTATTTTCCTCACTGTGTTCTGAGGTGGAATCCTCTGAACCAGCATCTAGACAATAAACATTTGCAATAATCTGTGAGTCAATATCTGTTTTCTTCTTAATGACAACTGACAAACCCCAGTTCAGCATGGCAAAAAGATATCATTTGTCCTCCTAAATGTTCCCTGCTTTCCTCTGACCTACATTTTGCATTTCCTTCTTTAATACATATTCATGTCATAAATTCAGGGTGATTTTCTGCTCTTCTTTGTCTATGCTTAGAAAGAACAGAGTTTCTTTTAAATCGGTTAACTTAATTGTAAGTTGTACTGTTGGTTTTAAATCAAACCATAAAATGATTTGGAGGCCCAAAACTATAAAATAAAAAAAAAACATTAAATTACTGAAGAAAAATCATTCTTAAAGTACTATGCTATCAGGTAGGGCAGACTAAAATAAAATTTTAAATTTTAATTATTTTACTTAGCCTTTAAAAATCTATGCTTCCCATTTGTCTTGTTAACTAAAACATGTTTTCATATAAATTTCATAATTACCTGCTACCCACTGGGTTTTATAGTTTATTCACTAATTTTCTCAGTTGTACACTGCTTAGAAATGGAAATCCATATTAACATCCTTAAAAGTGTGAAATCTGAGAACAGTACTGAAAAGTAGGCATTGCCATTCCCCGTATACACATGGGGTCTCCCAAAAGGCTAATTTCCTTTTTAGGTCTCATAGCTCAGAACGGGCACCACAGCCAGAATACAGATGGTCCTATCTCTAGGCAAGTTCTAGCTTTAAGTATTGTTCAGCTGTCTCCAGAGTAGAACATTCATAAAAACAAGCTCAAGAACACTCCTGATCATGCAGAGATTGAGGGTACCAAGGTGACAGAGGAAATGCATAACACATTTTGTTTTTCAATATTTATGTGTGAATATATACATTTGTTATGTGGGAATGTGATTTATTTTTTCTCCTCTAAAACATTTAGTAATTTTATCGTTATTTTTCTAGAGAAAAACATTAAAGAATTTTTTAGAGAACTCTGTTGATCCTCTAATTCTTATTTCTCTTAGGTGACTAGGTTCTATAATAAATCTATAACAGAAGGAAAAAGATAAGCCTGAGTAGCTCGGCCTGTCACCTTCCTGAATTTCAACTTCCTCTCTAATCAGAGAGGCCTACTCATTCATAATAATATTAATACAATATTAGTAAGACCTATCATGAATCGAGTCCTTCCTTTAGGCCAACGGCAATGCTCATTCTTTACGTGAATCATCATGTTTAACATTATAAAAGTTCCTTCTACATATGATGAGCCTGAGTCACAGACAGGTAAGCAGACGCCCTACAGTGACACGGCTGGTGAACAGCTGATGAATGAAAGGGTAGGATTCAGGCCTTGCCCTGTTGTATCCCAAGCTCCCCATTTATAGCCCCAGCCTCCACCACCACTCACTGTTCATCATCTTCATGATTCTGACCTTCCCTACAGCAAGGATGTGTTTCATTATTCTTTTCTAATGAACAGACTTGAAATTATTTCCGATTTTCTCATTACTCACAGGAACATCTGAGACTTGTTTCTTTAATTACAGAATCAATATTTAAATTAAAGGACTAGGCAAGAGACCTGTATGTGGCAAGTCATCGAAAGTTCCTAAACTAATGTTAAATTAAGACATCTCATCATTCATGCACAACTTTGTTAATAAAATTTCAATTAAAGCAAAATCATAGAGTTCTATTAACTGCAACACACACACGAAAAAAATTCTCCCAGCATTTTCTTTCTCATTTAAAACATTTACATTTCAATAACATTTCTGCTACAGAGATTTGTACTTCCTGCAACTTTCAGTTCTGGGTTTCTAGCATCCAATGTGTAAAGTATACACATTTATTACTACTTGCAGTTAAATAATATTAATATTATCTCAAATACTTTAATCATAAAGATATTGCCAACCAACAAATCAGAAAGACATTCTTGTTATATTTAAATTGAAAGGAAATATTAAGTTAAAAATTATTTGAAATTGATATTTTTCTGAACAGAACTGACACAATGATTATAATACCCAGGAATTAGTATCTCATCAGTCTTTCATTCCTAAATAACCAGAAATGAGATTCAGAGGATCAAAACTCTAAGACCACTTTGCATTCTGAAAGCAACCTTTATTTTCACATATTTTATTTATATCATATAAATATAAAATCCTCTATGATAAAAGCACCCATTAATGCACAATAAATATATTCAGAGGAATGTTTTCTGTTTACATAGGCTACTTAAATTTTTGCTCTAAAATAAAAAACTGAGTATGCACATAGCTATTAGACAAAATAATCAAAACACAAGAAAATTTAAATTGCTTCATATGAAAATTTAGATTGGAGATTATTGTGATAATTTAAACCATTGAAAAATCAGGCAACACACATTAAGAAATTCAAATTTTGTTTCCAAATCAAAAGACAACGATGTAAATCTGTTTTATAGGTGCTTAAAGGTGATTTTCAATATTAAACAGCAAGTCATTGTTCCCCAAACATAAATTGATTCATATGTATTTCACTAATGTCACATTCTTAAAGCCTGCTGAATCCTAAGAAAGGAAATATTTGTTTTTTTAAAAATTGCACTCATGTTTAAGATATGCTGGGAAATACTTCATTGTTAGCAGACACCATGTGTCCCAGTGCTTAGGAAGTTACTGAATAATCAGTGTCAAGGGAAAGTGGTTTCTCAGAGGAAAGCCTTATTTATGTGTGATCAGTAAAGGACATAATAGAAAAGAAGGTTCTTTAAAGAAACTGCTACTCCATGAAGAACCGTGCCATGGCTTTTGGAGCCAGGGCTACAGGAGCATCCAGGATGCTGAAGACCAGAAAGACCCTTCTGTTTAAGCAGCAAACTGCTTGTTCAAATCTCTGTTTATGCATTCCCTTGTTTGAGGTGGCTGGCCCTTTCTGAATACAGTAGTCAAAGGTAGCATCCCTGGAACATCCATCGAAAAAACAAACTACAGAGATTAAACTGCTTCAGACTTTGTGTCCCAGTTCTGACACCCCCTTGTCACAGAGGGCTTGAACCATTACACAAAAGTTGGGTATCCCAATCCAGCAGAAGCCAGCTATTTACAGGAAACCCCAAAACTTTATCCTGGTCTTGAATACAGCCAAGTTACAAATCACCAGTTTCTATTCTTGACCAAAATTCCAGTATCTCAGGGATGTTAAAAAGCCTAGATGCATTGCAGTTTCCTTAGACATCTGTACCTTTCTTGAATACCTTATGTACTGCTGTAGAGGGTAACTCAGGTTTCAATGGTGTTATAAGATGCCTCTAGAAATGCTGGTGAGAAGACTGACATTCACATATTGTTAAGTCTTTTCTTCAGTTGTAGCCCTGTCTGATCTCCACTCAAAATTTCTCTGACATTTTTTGAAGAGTTTTTGGCAGAACAAACTAACATTGCAGTTTTAATAATAATACAGTATTTTTGGTCTTTTTGTGCAATGACAAATAGATATTTAAACTCAAGGTATAGTACAATGCTAAAGCATGCATCTTTTAAGACTAAGTATAATAGTTGTGGCATCCTAGCAAATCAGCTAACCTAGGGATTGGTCACTATGGGAGAAATGTCCTGAATTCCTTCATTCCTGATCCTCAAACCTTGTATAAAACTAGATTCCTTAAACTTGGGTTTCTTAATCAACAATCTAGGATTATTACAAGGGAATCCGAAGGGTCTGAAAAAACCCTAAGTCTGTTGACAACTAATGAGATGTTGTTGGCTGCTTCAGGACTTCACAGGGAATTGTTTAAAAATGGGCCAGAAATCAGTCTATTTTACAGATTTCCAGACCATCCTGCACAAACTGTGGTCCATAGTTTGCAATCCACATGAGCAAAAGTACCTTTTGGCAAGGTTTCAGGATCCTGCAGTACATCATGGCAAAGAGCCAAAACTAAATCTGTCCCCTTGCTCCTTGGAACTTCAAATTCTGCTTAACAGGGAATTAAACACACAGTAGCATCCAACTTAGTTAGCATGTGTTTTCCAAAGAGTGAGATGGGACATTCAGGCACATGCAGAAATGAGTAAGTCAAAATTTTAGAAACCACTTCTCAGATCAGAAACCCCATAATTCTTTACACAGCTCCTTTCCTAGAAGCTGCTTTAATTCTCCATTCCAATCTGTATCATGTATGTGACTCCATTGTTCAACAACTTCTAACTTACCTCATTCTATGTCTGGAGCAACTGATTTTGTCAATCATGTGTTTCTGTAAAAGGGAACTAAAAGCAATGAAGATTTTTCCTGAAGCCACCTATTTTGAATTTCCCTCCTGTTTGTATACTGGCTAGACTCTATCTTAGCTGGTGGCCTATCATGGGTCCGATGTACAGGTCTGGGGTTATTCATCCATGGTCATTTTCCTTACATTCCAGGTCACTTGAAGAAGACTGTAGACCAATCACTGGTATAACTGTCTGCTTTCCCATCTTTCTGTTGTCCTTTTTCCCTTTTGCTCTTAGTTTTTGGAAGCATCTCTTGGCTTATGGGTATTCTCATGCCTGGTAATGCAGTTATACAGTATCAGGAAGGGGTGGCAATCTTATCTGCCAATCTGCACCCATAGATATAGACCTAGTCTTACACATCTGAAGAAATATTCTTTCCCACCATTCTTTTTCTTTCCACTAGCAGTTTTTAGAAGGACTGTACTTTATTTGTCATTAAGTTTGTCTCTTTATCCTGATACATTCAAAGAACTAGGTGATATAAGGACATCAAACTATGCTAGTTATCAAGGTAACGATGGTACCTTGCAGAAGCTTACCAAAGCCCAGCAACAGTCATTTCTGTGTACATGATGGGAAAAAGTTTTGTTTCACTGGCAATGCCTCAACATTGGGAAAATTGGATAACTATTAGGAGGTATGCAAAAAAAGAAGAAATTTCAGGCATAACATCAATAAGCAGTAGAAATATAAACCAAGATATCACAATCACCATTTTTCTCTGTCCTGAACATGAAATTTACTGTTGTCTCCATGTGTTCTGAGGTCATCTCTAAACCTGAATGGAATACGCCAAATCTGTGAAACATGCAAGAACAAGGTCAAGCAATCAAAGAACCCTGCCTAGGGATTTCTTGGACCATTCCTCTTACCAGTCTCAGCTTCTGAGAACAAAACTTCATATTTCTATTTGAATATCTCAGAAAAAGGTGATTCTTTCTAATCCCCACTTCTTTCCTGAAAGCAAACATCCTATCCTGGATTTCACTTGTAGCACTCTTAGACACCAATAAGAGTGGCAATTCCAAATTACTCCTTCTTTGGTTCCATGTGATGTGGGACAGAAAAGTGTCCACGTGGCCACTTCATGCTTTAGAACTCACAGCCAACAACTGAAATCTATCAGACACTGAGAGAAAGAGCAACTGTTCCCTAAGAGAGTTTAAGCCCTTAAAGAACTGCTACTACCAAGTACAACACTCTTGGTTTCCAGGAATGCCAATCTTAGGCTGGGGACAGTTCCACCTGGGTTGACCATTTTGCTAGTAGACAAAAATGTTTTTGATGTGTCCAAAAAAAAAAAAAAAAAAAGAAAGAAAGAAAGAAAGAATCAGGCTCAAGTAGGAGGTCCAAAGAAAGTTTTCAAAATCAGGAACTCAGAAGCTATAGTTTCCCTAAAAAAAAAAAAAAAAAAAAGTCATAAATTTACCATTGGCAACAAAATGGACTCAACTGAAGGGATATCATATTGAGCAACATAAGCCAAACCCAAAAGACAAATTATTACCATATTGTTCTCACTTCTGAAAAAGCTAAAATCATTAAAAACAAACACTAAAAGGTATTTTTTTAGGAATTGATTTCTTTTTTCTTTTTTCCTTTTTTTGACAAATTTCATATGTTCTGACATTTCCCTCACTTCATGTCCAAATCTCTCTCCCCAATGATTTTTCCTGTATTATTACATTTGTATAGTTCTTCATAAGCAGTCATAAGTCCATGAGTCTGTTATTTAAGTCTATCCTGACATTGTGAGTACAGACAACGGCAGACAGTACAACATCCTATTGTCAAGTGATATCTAACAGTTTGGGAGTCCATCTTTGATCTGGAAGTAGAGATGCATCCTGCATTATATCTTCACATCTGGATATGTATGATCCATGAATCAGTGAAGAACTTAATGAGAAGGAGGCTGTTTTAAAGAAATGAAAATAAAAATATCACACTCCATGGGTTACAGCCAAACAACATCAAAAGGGCTATTGATTTTATGTTTTGCATGAAGGTTGCCTTATTACACAGAGAGCATATCGTATTTGTCATTTTGGGATTGACTTATTTCACAGAACATAATGGTCTCTGGTTGGGACCATTTGACAGCAAGAAGTGGCCCTCTCCCCTGCTCCTCTTTGGACACAGGAGAAAACAAAATTGAGCCATCTGTTCCATCTACCTTCTTCTATATCTTGGTCTTCCCAACCCTAATCAGAGGCCCACATGGGCATGCATCCCTTTCAACTATATAAATAATATTAAAAATAAATTATTACTATTTAAGATATATTGTACATTATTGAAATGGCCTTTGTTTCCATTCAGTTATTATTAATAGCCACTGTATTCATTCCTACAAAACTAAGGTCTTGTTTTGCTTTTATCTTGATCTTAAACAGGTTTCAATTACAGCCAAATCCATATATCAAATCCTCAAGTCATTATTTATCTGTAACTTAAGCCGGAATCCAAATCTGCATCTGGTTTCAGTCTTTGAAAAAGACAATCCCAATTTGAGTCTCAGATATCACTGGCCATTTTTCCACAAGTCTCAAACTATACACAAATATAAGAAAAGTTCTTGCTTTCTTTTTGAGCACACCACTAGTTGCTTGTTCTCCTTGTCAGAACCAAAACAAAAATCTTCAAGTTCAAGTCATAGCCACAATAAAATTCCACCCACCTGCCCTGATCCCACATACCTGGGATTAAGAAAGAAAGAAAGAAAGAAAGAAAGAAAGGAAGGAAGGAAGGAAGGAAGGAAGGAAGGAAGGAAGGAAGGAAGGAAGGAAGGAAGAAAGAAAGAAAGAAAGAAAGAAAGAAAGAAAGAAAGAAAGAAAGAAAGAAAGAAAAGGATTAGAGGAAGGAAGCAGTGAGGGAGGGAGAGGAAAGAATAGAAAAAAAAATATCTGTGGATACAACAGGAATACAAATATGAACCACAGAAATAAAAACTGTGAACAGATCTTTATAGTTTATAGAGGAAATTGTTTGATAGAAATTATGAACTTGAGTGAAGACTTCTTTCAACTTTGGTTAAAGGACATTTTCAGTATTGTTTCTACCCTTTTGAAATAACCTCCATCCCACTTTCCACAAATTTAATATAGAAAGTAAGTATTAATTCCAGATGGGGATGTAAATCTGATGGAGGGGGAAGGGTACATCTGTAAAAAAAAAAAAGTGTATTTTGTCCTTGAAATACTATGTTCTATTTCATCTAATCAAAGACTGAATAAAATCTTATTTTGAAAGGAAATCATGGTAACAGTCTAAAAGGGAATTCATTCCATCAGTCTTGATTCATTAAAATAGATTGAAATTGCATCTCCTTTGTCTCTGTTGACCTTCATCTTTGAATGAGGATTTGTAGCTGCTATAATAAATTTCTCCTGAGATTTTTTTGTGTCAGTTACAATTTCCAGGAATTAAAAGAAGAATATGAGGAGAGAACCGGACACAGAAAATGGAGAAGGATCTTTGACAAGAGAACTGAAAATAATCCAAGGGGAAAAATTAGTCTCTTCAACAAATGCTGATGAAATAATTGGATATTCACTTGCAAAAGAAAGAAACAAGAATCCTACCTTTCATCTGATACAAAAAAAAAAAAAGAAAAATGAGCTCCAAATGGATCAAGGACCTAAATCTGCACCCAGAAACCATCAAACTATTAGGAAGAAATATAGGAAGCAAGTACTCTACAAGACATAGGCATATAGCCATAGGCAAAGACTTCTTAGAAAAGGCATCAAAGCACAGGTAGTTAAACTCAAAATAAACAAATGGGACTACATTAAACTGAGAAGCTTTTATATAGCAAATGAAACAGTCAATAAAATGAAGAACCAACCAATAGAATGAGGAAAAAACCTTCACACACAACACAACAGACAAAGGACTAATATCCTAGATCTGTAGAGAGCTTCAGAAACTCAACAATAGTAAAACAAACGACCCTATGAAGAAATGGGTAAAGGATATGAGTAGACATTTCTCAAAAGAAATCCAAATAGCTAATAGACACATGAAAACAGTGCTAACACTCCCTAGCTATTAGGGATATGGAGACAAAAACCACATTAATATTCCATCCAACTCCAGTGAGAATGGCCTACATGCAGAAATGAACAAATAACAACTGTTGACAAAGGATGTGGGAAAAAGGTACCCTAGTCCATTGTTGGTGGGAGTATAATTAGTATGGCCACTGTGGAAGTCAGTATGGAGAGTCCCAAGACAACTGAAAATTTATCTACTGCATGACCCAGCTATCCCAATCCTGGGAACATATAACTGAAATGAAATATACTTATGAGAAAGTGATCTGCATGCAACCCTACCTAGCAGCACAATTCGCAATATTGAAGACAAGGAAACAACCCAGATGCCGGTCAACAGACTGACAAATTTTTTAAAATGTGGTATATCTACTCTGTAGACTACTATGCAGCCATAAAAGTATGAAATCCTATCATTTTAAATAATATGGTCCTAAATAGAGACCATTATGCTTAATAAAATAAGCCAGTTTCAAAAGGACAAATATTATATATTCTCTCTCTGATGTATGACAACTTCTATGCAAAGTACAAAATAAATAGATATAAGTAATCATGTGTGTATGCGCATGGGTGTGTGTTGTGTATTCACAAATGAATGGTGTAACAGAGACTGGGAAGTAAAGTTTCATTGCAGTACACTTCATGACTCTCAAATAAAAGTAGGACTCCATTGAAACATGTAAATATACCTGTACAGCATGATACTAGATTTTACACTTCTGTCTATATCTACCGTGTCATGATACATTTAAATAGCAGAAAGGTAATCCTGTGACTGTTACTAAGTGACTATACTACTGTAATTATTTGGGGAAAAGTGCAGGAGAGAATACAGGCAAGGGGAAAGGAAGAACCACTACGCCTAAAAAACTGTATTGTGGTAAATGACAAATGTACTTGAGCAATTAAAAGGGGGGAAAAAAGTAAATGGAAAGGGACAAGAACCATGAAGTCGTTGGGCCCCTGAATTCATATGGGAGACATGGCAGAAGCTGCGGATTCTTGGAGCTGGATGGACATTTAGGGAGTGAACCAGTACATGGAAGCTTGCTTGCTCACTTGCTCACTCTTGTTTCTCTCTTTCTCTCTCTCTCTTTCTCTCTCTCTCTCTCTCTCTCTCTTTCTCTCTCTCTCCTTGCTTTAACTCTGCCTGTCAAATAAAAGTAAAATAAATCTTGAAAAACTTTAAAAAGGAAATAGAGAAAGGGCAAATGCTTCTTTACTCTTGTGCAGTGGAATAAGTATTGAATGAGAACCGAAATTCATGCTGAAGTTCCAGGTCTACAATTTTCTAGCTATTTGACTCTAGTCTAGTAAGCTTACCTTTCTGAATCAGAGCCTCCTCCTCTGGAGAATGAAGATAATAGGGCTTATGGATTCACAAAGTAAATAACATGGGTAAGCTTTTGCTCTAGTGGTTAAGACGTCAGTGGGGACTGCACATACCATATCATGACTGGGTTCATGACATAACTCAAATATCTGACTCCACATTATTGCTGTGGGAGGCAGCAGCAATGTTCAAGTACTTGAGCCCATGCCCCCCACATAGGAGACCTAGATTGAATTCCTTGCAAGATCCCAGCCATTGCAGGCATTTAGGGAGTGAGGCAGTAGATAGGGACACTCTTTATCTTTTTCAATATCTCTATGTACCTCAAACACTTTATTTCATTTTATTTTATTATTTTATTTTATTTTCAGGAAGTTAACAAATTTTGCATATTCCAGGATACAGATTTGGAAGAATAGCAACACCTCCCACCCCCCTTTCCTGTATTCCCTCCTTTCTCCTATTTTACACGAGCATATTTTCATCATACTTTGCAATCATAAGCTTAATACTCATACTTGATACTCAAGATATCAACACATAGCAAAGTAGAAGAAACAAAATCTACTTTTATTCAGAAGTATAGATAAAGACTGTAAACAGCAGTTAAATCCCATGATGTTGATCTCATTGGTAATGGCTACATTTTTGTGCTCTGTGTATTAGTTACAGGGAAAACATGATTTTTTACTGTATAGACTGGCTTATCACTAAGTATAACGGATTCTAATTGAATCTGTTTAGTGCAGAGTCAGGCTTTTATTCATTTTTATGTGTGAGTACTATCAACAGTGCATATTTACATATGTGTGTATTATATGTATATATACACATCACATTTTCTTTACCCAGTCATCCACTGAGGGACAACTGCGTTAATTGCATATGTTATCTGGTGTGAACTGAAGCGCAATAAGCATGAGAGTACATATAATTCTCTTACATGCTGATTTCATTTCATAAATTGGATAAATTCCCAAGAGTAGATCATATGGTAAATCTATTTTCAGATATCTGCATTATCCACAATGGCCAGAGCTGTGTCACTCTGGAGCCAGGAACTTCTTCCAGGTCTCCTACATGGAAACAGTGGCCCAAGGACCTGAGCCTTCCTCTAATGCCTTTCCAGGTCATAAGCATGTAGCTGGACTGGAAGTAGAGAAGCTATCATATGAACTGGCACACATATTGGATGCTGGCACTTGCAGAAAGAGGATCACCCTGTTGAGCCATTATGCCAGCCCCTATCCCCAACTATTGTTTCATACACTCGGTACTGAGTCTTTTAATTCTCAAGCAGGTAAAACGTATTCTGTTTCCACACATGTTGGAGCTCTGGAGCTTCTGTGATCACATGAGGTTTTATACTCCTAGACACATCACACACACTATTCTTCTGAGTTTACCACTGTGACAAATATTTCCTAAAAATCAATCAAGACAAGCAGCTGAAGGTTCCCTCCTCTCTAAAACATTGCTCACCTATCATTTTTATAAATCAGTGAAAAATATTGAGGTGACTGTCACAACAGTTACAATGACACTGAAGATGCCTGAATCGCATTTCAGTGACTGAGTTCCAGTTGTGCCTCTTATTCCAACTCCTTCCTAAAGGGTATCCCTGGACCAATACATCTTACTCAAATGGGTAGGCCCTTGCCACCCTTCCAGACAGCCCAGACTGCATGCTTAGATCTTGATTTTGGCCTGGTCATCCCTACTTATTGCAGGCATTTGAAGAATAAATCAAAGGATGGAAGATTCTAGCTCTCTTTCCTTCTCAAATGATGTAAAAATTAATAAATATTTAAACTAAATTGATCGTAAAAGGAAAGTAGAAATTTGTGAAAAAACATATTAGTAATCTTCAAAAGCAACAGAACAAGTGGATTGTACAGATTATATCAAAATATTAAAAACAAATAAAGATATACTATCAATTTTAAGAGGAACACTGCTCCCCAGGCCCTATTTCCCAGTATATTGATGCAGAATATCTAACAGGAAGCTGGAGAATCTGTATTTTCAATTAGGCATCCACAGATATTTCTAGACTTAGCTTGGATCCCACTGATACTGAGCAAATTAAACTTGTTTAGGGATATTACTCATAGAGTCTGAATAAATCAGGAAGACAAATGATAACAGCCAGAAGGCTAAATTGTAAATTCTCTAAAGTGGGAATCAATATCAACAGGAGGCCATAATCACCACAGTAATCAACAATAGCAATAATAGCAAACTAGCAATGGCAAATAGGAAGATGATGCCCTACTTGAAGGAAATTTCCTCTTACACCCATTTTTATATCCAAGATTCCAACTGCATTCAGACATACTACATGCTCAGTAATCTATTCATAACAACAATTTTTTGTCAAACCTTGATTTAATAATTTCAGTGCTGGTATTCAATTTCAAGTATGGCATGTCTTCGTACTCTCATTATCAAATATTTCTTTGCCTTGACTTAGAAGGAAAAGACAGCCAATTATTGATTTTCTTATTTTGAGTTTGGTACATAATGCTTTGATTAATGTAAATTCAACTGAAGATACAGAAACTACAATAGCTGCCCAAAGCAACATATACCACACATGTAATCCTTTTGTGTTCTGAGATATCTCTTAGTGATCTCTTAGTAGGCAACACTCAAATGTATATAGAGTGATTACCATGCTGATGGCAACTGCAGATAAATGTAAATTTCAGGCATCCTACATGAAACCCTTCAGAAACAGACCTCTTTTAATTAGACTGGACCAGTTAAGCTGCTGCTTTTGACACTGGTATCCATTGTCAGAGTGCCCATTTGGCTGCTCTGTTTCCAACCCATCTCCCTCTCAGTGCATGCAGGAAAGCAGCAGATGATAGTCCAAGTGCTTGTGCCCCTGCCCTCCATAGAGGAGATCTAGATGGAGTTCTGGGCTCTTGGAGTTCTGGGCCTGGTCCAGATCCAGTTGTTGTGACCATGTGAGGAGTGAATTTATGCATGAAACTTTTCTTTCTCTGTTTCTGTTTCTTTCTCTGTCACTCTGCCTTTCAATCAAATAAGATGAATGCTTTTTTAAAAAATAAAAGATGAAAAGATGTTGTCACCTTCTATTTCTAAAAACATTTTGTCATTAAAATTGCCATTCCAAACTTTAATAAATCTATAAATTGTATATAAATATCTATGTTTATTAACTGACCAGAGAACAAAAATAATCACACTCCTGCAAACTACAATGATTTAATTAGAACAGTTCCTATTCCTAAATCCAAACTGAATGTCCCTTATAAGAGTTTGTAGGAAATTCTGGCTTGGAAGATAATAAGTAAGTAAGTATACAACTTTTTAGTATCTTTCATAATCTATTCTGCCTCTAAACAATACTTCTGTCCTATGCTTAAATAGTATTTTACCAAAATGCCCTATCATCTCAGCCTTTGTGTTAATGCACAACCATCACTTTAGATGCCATTTCAGCTTCTCAATCATGAGCAACTTAAGGAATACACCTCTGGCACAAATACATCTAGTATAACCCATTGCTAAGAAGTGGATGAGTAACTTCACAATCAAGGAATAATAATACTTGGCTTATATACTTATGTGTGGGGGCAATATAGCAATGATGGAACAGACCACCTTGTTCAATGTGTTAAAATGGACAATATCAATAATATATGCTAATCCTTATCAGAACAGACTAAAACCATAATGTATACAACATCAAATGTTATAAGTTGGCTTGCTTTTCTTTCTGTAAATGGTGAAGGAATTCAGAATGATGTTTTTGAAAGAGTACTCTCACAGGCCCAGTGCAGTAGTCCAGTGCCTAAATTCCTCGCCTTGCATGCCCTGGGATCACATATGGGTGCAGGTTCATATCCCAGCTACTCCATTTCCCTTCTAGCTCCCAGCTTGTGGGCTGCAAAAGCAGCAGAGGATGGCCCAAAGACTTGGGATCCTGCACCTGCATGGGAGACTGGAAGAGGCTCCTGTTTCCTGGCTTTGGATCAGCTCAGCTCTGGTTGTTGTGGCCACTTGGGGAGTGAACCGGTAGAGGGAGGCTCTTTCTATCTCTCCTTCTGTGTGTACATCTGACTTTCCAATACATTAAACAAGTCTTTAAAAAGATAAGAAAAAAAGAATGGAAAGGAAAGGAAGGGAAAGGAAAGGAAAGGAAAGGAAAAGAAAAAGGATGGCAATCATAAACAATCTTCTCTCATAAAAAGAAGCAGTAAAAACTATTTACTTTTTTCTAACAAACTTTCAGCATGTTTCATCCAAAATTCAGAGGGAGATGGTTTAAATAAATATCTATAATTACCAGCTTACTCAATATTACATTTCATACCTATTTTTACTCTCTCTTCAGCTAGACTACCATGCAGGATTTCTATTGTTCTTTTTTAACCTTCCACCAGACACTTGCTGCTTCTTCTGCCAGCTTGTATCCTTCAAGGGTGTTGCGTATACCTCTTCCCTGTCAACACATAGCCTTGATCTACTACAGCCTTTTTGTACCCATAATCCCTCTGAGTCTAGCTCAAGCAGAAAGCTCCATGTTTCAAGCAATTAAAAATATGTCTCCAAGTATCTTATGAAGTAGTGATTAGTCCAATGGATTAAGAGTATTTGGACAGTTAAAATTTTTAAAATGATATTAACATTTATAATTAAATTATTTGGAGATTGTACATAAAATGCTTATAAAATTTGCAGTAGGGACAATCAAGATGGCGGAATAGGGTAAGGACACGTTTAAACAGATAGAAAAACATTTAATCAGGATGAAGCAGAGAGGACACATTCCAGAAAATAGGAAAGTACAGAACAGCAGAGGGGTACCTGGTGACTGACAGACACAGGAAAGCAGCAGGCACAACGGTGTGGTGTTGCAGTGACTGATACTCCAGTGGCATTCAGTTAACAACAATCTGAACCCCACCAGCAGCCGGAACTCCACCAGCAATCAGGTGGGAAGGGACTTTCACTGGGAGCTTGGGAGGTGAACCCAGACAAAGAACTGTCCATCCTCCTGGTTCATTTGATTTGACCAGGAGCAGAGACAGAGCATCAGATTACAGACAGGCAGTGCGAGAATAGAGTGGATTTCACAGCCCAGTCAGCTCCCTAGATCTGAATTGGGTGCCATTTTGCATAAAGAGGCAAAGGCAAGGGAAAGAATTGAGCATACGCTGAGCTGTGAATGAACTCATTTCTGGCTCAGTGAAGTACAGCAACGTGGTATTCTACAGGTTCCACCCAAGACAGGTCTGGGTAGACCTTGAATCTGATGGCCAGCAGATCAAGAACTCTAGTAGTGGTATGTCAGGTGCCATTTTGTACACTGTGGCAAGAGCTTTAGGACTGCAGAGGACAACAGTGAACTGTGCATCTGCTGAGCTTGTGAGAACTCACTGAGTTCTGTGGATTGCATTGGTCCCACAGGAAAATAATACTGACTGTGGCATCTTACGGGTCAAAATAAGTCTATGTGGCACCCAAACCTAACATCCAACAGGTTCTGGCAAGATCAGCACCACCAACAACCTAACTATATAGGACACCTGGTGTCTCTCTAATCCTGGGACCTGCTCCAACCAAAAGTGGGAGAAAGGTTGCAGAGACAATGATGCAGCCTCAGCACGGTATCACAGGCAGTGGAGAGTGGTGAGCCAGGAGCTGAGACTATGGAGTTCTTGGTGGAAATCTAACATAAGAACCCAGACCTGGAACCCACTGGAGGTTGTGGCACAAGTGGCTGCAAGCAAAGAGTTGTGTACCAACTGCAATAAATAAAATCAAACTGTAGACCTGTGGGTAGCACAGCTTAGAAACCTGCCCCAAGGAATTCAAGACTCTGCTAACCAGAAGTACAATGACCAAGAGCAAAAGAGAAGACAAAGGCACAATCAATATTACTGAAGACTCCCCTGCAAAGGAGCAAAACCCTATGCAAACCTCAGAGTTAACTGCGGAAGACAGTTAGAAAATGGGGGACACAGAATTCAGAAAATGCATTATAAGGCTTCTGATCAACAATGAGATGCACACACAAGAGTCCAAATAATTTAAGGAAGCAATAAAGCAAAACAAGGCTGATATATCAGAAATTAAGAACACAGTAGAACGAATTAAAAGTACAGTGGAGAGTCTCCCAAGTAGAATGAAGCAAGCAGAAGAAAGAATCTCAGAATTGGAAGATATTTCCTGTCATCAGGGGGAAGCAAACCAAAAGCTGGAAGCAGAGCTGGATCAGGCCAAAAAATGTATTCAAGAATTGAAAGACACTATTAAGAGGCCAAATATAAGAGTTATGGGAGTCCCAGAAGGTTCAGAAAGAGAAACTGGTTTTACAAATATATTTAATGAAATAATAAAGGAAAATTTCCCTGATCTAGAGAAAGAATTGGGAAACAAGATCCAGGAGGGACACAGAATTCCCAACAGGTTTGATCCAAAGTGATCTTCACCAAGACACATGATCATCAAGCTCTCTTCAATTGAACATAAGGAAAAGATCCTTAAATGTGCACGTGAAAAGATCAGTTGACATATAAAGGAAAGCCAATTAAACTCACAAGAGATCTCTCACAGGAAACTCTACAGGCCAGAAGAGAATGGAGTGACATATTCCAGATTCTAAAAGGAAAAAATTGTCAGCCTAGGATAACATATCAGCAAAGCTTTCTTTCGTCTTTGAAAATGAAATAAAATTCTTCCACAGTCAGGAAAAATTAAAAAGAATTTGCCTCTTCTAAACCTGCTCTACAAATAATAACTCAAGATGTTCTCTTCACAGAGACAAGGAATAGCACCAAACAAAACCAAAGATAAACAGGAAGAACTTCCCAGCAAAATGACAACAGAAGACTAAACCAATGAATAACCCATTCCTAAAATGACAGGACCTAAGTACCTCCCATACATATTAACCCTGAATGTAAATGGCTTAAGCTCAATCAAACATCAGACTAGTAGACTAGATTAAAAAACAAAACTCATCTATTTGTTGTCTAGAAGAGACACATTTCACCAAGAAAAATCAGCAGAAACTATATCGCATGGGTTTTGATGTTTTCTGCTAGTTTCATCTCTTCCAAACACTTTCTTCTGATTAAATCATTCAATGACTCGTAGATCATACAGTAGCATGATTTTCTTAAAGAAGGTTCTTGATTCTTTTTTTATTATTTTTAATTCATTAATTACATTGTATTATGTGACACAGTTTCATAGGTACTTGGGTTCTCCCCACCCCTCCCCAAACCCTCCCACCATGGTGGATCCCTCCACCTTGTTGCATAACCACAGTTCAAGTTCAGTTGAGAATCCCCCATTGCAAGCATATACCAAACATAGAGTCCAGCATCTTATTGTCCAGTCAAGTTCAACGGCTTCTTAGGTATACCCTCTCTGGTCTGAAGACAGAGCCAGCAGAGTATCATCCCAGTCAATTAAAAGCTCCAACATACCATCAGCAAAAATTTACATCATTATGGAATTAATTGACATAGTAATGAGTAACCAATATGTTAAAAGTAAATGCGAGATCTTAACCACCTTCTGTGATTTTCATTTCTTCAGCTACACGTGAGCCATTTAGTAGCATGTTATTTAACTTCATGGTGTTGTTAATTTTTTCTTTTCTTCCTGATGTTGATTTTGTTTTGTGGTTTTTCATTTAAGGGGATGTATAGTGGCTGTGTAATAGAGACTGTCTAGTAACACGTTATTTAACTTCATGGCATTGTACATTTCTATTTTTCTTTCTGTTGTTGATTTTGTATTATGACTTTTCATTTGAGGGGATGTACAGTAGCTGTGAAATGGAGACTAACATCCAGATGTGAGAATGCAGTGCAGTATGCATTTCTGCTTCCAAAGATGGACTTACAATGAAACTGTTTGCTATATCTTGACAATAGGATGCTGGACTCTCTGCCATTGTCCATGCCTGCAATGGTGGACAGATGACTGTGTATGAAGAACTATACTTTAGCAATGATATAGAGGAACTAGGTGGGGGGGGGCAGAAATTGGGGAGGGGATAAGGGAAATGCCAGGAGCCTATGGAACTGTATCATAAAATGATAATAATACTAATAAAATGTAAAAATAAAATAAAAAAGGAAATTTAAAAAAGTGAAATTATAATAGAACTTCAACAAATTCAAAATATTCAACTGATGATGGATATGTATTACTTAGAAACTTTTTTCTAATAATACTCCTATTAATTTCTTTCCCAAATGTGTAAGGTTCTTCTAGATATATTTTAATAGATTATAAAGTCAATATTATCATAGAGTGAAATGTGGCAGATTTGTCACTTGATTATTTTATTCAATTGATTCATGCTTGAATTTAAAGGTGATCCAATGTTAGCAGATAGTAATCCTGAGTGGTGAGAAAGGATAGTCATCTTTCCCTCTGGTTACTCCTTGTTTTAAAATGCTCTTTTCAAAATTTTTTATTGCCTTGACTATGAGTCAATCAAAAATTCTTCCAAACTATCACTTTTTTCTACTCTGCTGTGTAATAGCTCTCTTTACATTTACATTCAGCCTATGTCTCTGACACTGATGGAAATCCTCTCCTTCCTCCACTCATCCCTCAACTATGAACAATCTCCAGTCCAGGCCTCGGGCAGGTCTTTGATGGTTAAACCCAGGAAAATCTGAGACCCTGCAAAAAAAAAGGCACCCACAGAGATGAGAAGAGGTGTACGGCTCATGCTGGTCACTGACAGCAGCTTAGTTACTGACTGGGAATTTCCTGACATACCTGTGCTCCTCCAAAAAGATACTTTTAAATGTAAATGTTTATCAAACATTATGAAACCATTAAGAACTAAGTGTTGCAAAAACTAGCGGAACTGAGAAAACATTTCCAGTAGATAATCTGCTCTGTTTATTGCAGAACTGATTTCAGCAAACAGCTCCAGAAATTCCAGGAATTAAGGATATCTCTGACCCGATTGGGTAGAAGCAACTCTAGCCAGGGCTCCCTGACAGGACATTATGAGAGTCTATCATCAGATCCCTACTTAACAGGAAACTATTATTACTCTCAAATTAAATTTATAGCAGATTAATATCTTAAAGTTTAAAACACTTAATAAGAATGCTTCTCCAATAATATTTTATAAACATTGTTGAAGGAAATTGCTTTTTTTCAAGAAATGTAACTGTGAAAGCAAACATTTCACTCAATCATTAAATAGGCAGGGAAAGTTTTACTCAAAGTTATTGCGAAAAAAGGAGAGAATGCAATCTGTACTCTGTTGGACAAAAAAGGGACTAGAAAGTTCTTTAGGAGCCGGGATGGGTACAGGGAAGGCCATACTAATTGAGGGTTATTTATCTTCCCAATTGGCATTTCCTGGAGGAAATACAAAGTTTATGACATTTTCAGGACAAAAGGTGGCCACACAACTTTTAGTAGAGCATTCTAGCAAGTTAGGATCCTAGTCGCTCCTTAATACTAAGCTGGGAGGTGTTTAGTAGCCACTGGTATAATCTTCGGTTGCATTTCAAAAAGATGGCTCCAAGATCTTTGTGAAATGACAGTCCTGACTGGCAAGACAGAGGAAGATTTAGACACCTTTTGAAGAGACTGAGCAAGAATTTGCAATAAAAACATTTCAAGGAGATTAGGGGCTCAGAGGTGGTAAGAACACTGATGCAAGTTTAGGCATGCTGAGGAAGAAAGCACACTGTGGTCATCACATGTTAATATAAAGTTTATCTGATCCATACTACTCAAAGAGGCTAATTTATATGCTGAGTGACAGGTAATTGGAGCAATGTCACCTCTGCAACAATGCCTTCTTTTATTAAAAGCTCTAAGATCATTGTCAATAAAAATTTACTTGAAATTTATCGTGCTGAAATTAATTAAGAGTAATATGATTGTTTTGAAATAAAATGATGTGCAAACATCTCATAATGATACATGTAGGGTAACTGTCAATTACTGCTGACAAGGTATTTAGTTGAGTTTTAAAAAAATATAAACAAAGCAAATTTATTTGTTAATGTTTCTGTTCAGTGTTTCAGGTTTTTTAAGACACCTGAAATAAAGATTTAATTTAGGAGGATGAAAATCCCATGTCTTTTTTCTTTGGCCTATAATTATCTTTCAACAAAAATTTTCAATTCCAATTATAGGTAAAGAGCAATACTTCATGATTTAGTAAATTAAAAACTGAATAGAACACATTTTTGCCCTTAAAGTATCATACTGCTGAAGTAATATATATCAAATAGTTATGATGCAATGTTGATAAAAAGTAGTCGCAACAAAACCTTTAACTGCTGTAGCACTATCAAAATAATAGAATTCTATTAGGTGAAGCTCATAAAGTTCACAATTAGTTTTAATACTTTTTTCAACTAGGACAATAGGAAATGGAAACTGAAAATCAGAAATTTCATGGAACAACAGGTCAGCCCTCAAAAGAAAATAGATCCAGAAGCCAGATATTTTTTTCAAAAATTACCCCATTTCTCAAGTGGCAAGTTTTCTTACCCCTGCTTCTCTTTTCTTAATTTGTTTCTTTTGCTGCAAAATTATTTTGTCTACTTTACTATGCACAAGGCCAAACATGGATAACCCAGCTGTTAATTGGGATCATTTTTCAGTTTCAGCACTAATGAAAACCTACCCATGTCTCTGACACCCAAATCCAAACACCCTGTAAAACAAGTCCCAGTGGTTCAACATAGGCCAGTTGTTCTCTCAGACCACACTAGTAAAGCACAGGACCTGCAGGATGCAGTGAGGTCCACACTACACACGGATGGAGAACTCTCAATAGGGAGAATCCTAAGATGACACCAAGCCTAAATATATCTAAGATATGTAGGAGAAATGTCATCAAAAAGAAATTACCAGATTTCATAAAAAAAACACATATTCAGTAGCATTGGCTCTTTATGGGTATTAAATTTGAAAGTCAGCACATATTGTAAAATCAAGTAAACACAAAATTATCTTAGAACATCTTTACAATGCTCTAAATTCCTTCAAGAATATGATTCTATAAACATAACTCTGGTAATTTGTAAGTTATTGGCCATAAAGGGCAAAGACCCATGACTCCATTGGCTTGAACAAAACAAAGGAAACAATGTTGCCTCACAAACCAATGGTTATGAGGCTTGTTAATTCAATTGTTCAGTCACATTTTGAAAGCCACTTTATGTTTTTCTTTCCATTCTGCTCTCCTTAGCACCTCTGATTGCTCCATGCTAACACCTTTGATACATCCAATGGCCACAGCAGACGATTTCACAGGACCATTTCTAGGTGCCATTTTATATGTGATGATATTAAAAGTCTCCTCTTGTTGCTCACCTTTTAGGAATTATTCAAACTCTTTACCAAGCTCCTTTCTGTGAGTACATCTTCCCTAATTCTCAGTCAGAAATAAGACAGAACTCATGCTTAACAAACCCCTGGATCAGGGTAGCAGACTTATCACCATTTATTCAGGAATCATTCTGGACAGGACATGCAGAATCAGACCTTTTTCAACACAGAAGAGGAACATGAATGATGTGGAACTCATTATAGTCTTGGTTCAAGCTGCACTAATGTTAGGTTTAATTAGTAAAAGAAAATAGCTAAAATAAGTCTCAAGTTCACTAATCATAGTAAACTCCAAGATTATTAACTATGGAGACAATTTTCAGGATTGTAGTTTGAAATACTGTGTTTCAATTCATCAAGGATGAAGAGGTATCATACCAAGTCTCCAATGTATAACTTAAAAAGTTAAATATGGCTATGTTATTCCAATGGAAGTAATGTAAATAAACTTGGGTAGCTTTGGAAAATTCAGTCAGATAAAATGGAAAAATTAATTTTATTGACCCAGTCATTTCAATGCTCATCTGGAAGATTTTTAAGGGGGCATGCTGCTCTCACTCCCCACCAGTGAAGGCTGAGGGTTGTTCACCATGTGTCTTCTCTATAACGTCAACAGGGTCACATTCTGTCTATTTGAAAAATACACTGCTTGTGTTTATTTGCAGTAAATTCCCTCCAAGAGTCTAAGACACAATGCCCTACTCTGTGAAAATTTGCCTCAAGGTAGCAAGAACAGTGTGTGTGTGTCTAAAAATTCTTGTCCATTTGTCCTAATGCAGCTTCGCCATTTTTGGAATACATTTATTTTTGTACTTAAGCATAACCTTCTGAAATCTAGATCTTTGACATCCAAACAATCAAATTTGAAGCTAAGATCCCACTGCTCATAGAGTATTTAGTGAATGAATAAAGGTAGATTTTCTATACTTTCATTCAAGCCACAATATTATGCTGGTTTCCTTGTAAGTGCATAAATATCTTCTGTAACTGGCCAGAATTCCGCCTTGTGAAATGTTGCACAGCAACAGATACAGGTAAGTTAATGTTGAAACTGAACAAAGAATGCAGAGACCTCAAGGAGATGGAGTGTAACTCCCTACTCTTTAAATACAGTGACTCCTTTCAAATAATACATCCTAGACATGAGAAAGACAATGGTTTTTCAAAGGAGAAATGACCAGCACAACCTCAGCAACCGCACCAGGTCAACATAAGCAGTGATATTGGTAGTACATACCCTTTAAGTGATGAGGAAACAATGGCCATTTACCTCTGAATCTTCCCCCAAAGTATTACTCTACCGTTATCATAAGAAAAACATGTGTACTTCCCAGTAGAGCGGCATCTGTTAGCCTGATCAGGATTCCTCAAAATCTCAAGTCATCAAAGCCAAGAAAAGTTTGAGAAACTGTCATAACCAAGAGCTGCCTAAAGATATAAAGACAAGTATAATGTGGTAAACTGTCTTAGGATGAAAAGTAATAAAACACAAATCAAGTATGGGCTATATAGTATATAATAGACATTGCTGATTCATTAATAATTGCAACCACGCAAATGTAACAAGTATGTCGGATAATTCATCATATGAGAACTGCTCTATAGAAAATTTTCTGTAACTCTAAAATTAAGAAAAAAGTTCCCATCCATTGCCAGGAATTAGATGATTTTTACAAAAGTCATGATGGAAAATTTGAGGGAACGGCTAAGTCTGCTGAGCAGGCAGTTACTCAGGTCCTTCCCTCACGCTTTTCTGGAGTGTTCATGGAAAAAGAAACTCAGTCTGCAAACTACAGAATTTCAATAGATTATCAATCCCTCTTGCAGGTCACCACCAAGGAGTGAAAATCCTGCCTTACTTGAGGGAATATTTAATTAAGGATGAGGTTTTGGCTAGGCATATTAATCTCATGGAGGACACTGACCTTGGGTATACAAGGAACACTCCCAAACATCAGGACTTCTCTCTGTACCATCCATCCACTGCCACACCACTAAAGGAAGGATATGTGTGCTGACTGACAGATCTGGCAAATTTGATCACAAAGTCCCATGAATTTCTAACATTGTTGTCTCCTATGAACCCATAAAGACTTAAACATTTTCATGAATGAAAAAAATCATACTATAGTCCTACATTTCTCAAACGAATATTTTCCAACAATTTTATTTGGCAAAGGCAGACAAATAAAAGCAAGTGAGATGAAGGATAAGGTTACCTATAGCTATCTCAGTTACTTTTTGTGCTGGCTACAGAATAAAAATATTCATTTTTCCCTAAAATTTTGTAAATATTGGAAGGGAGAGAGAAAGGTAGGACATAGTTTAAGTCAGAAATGGATGTATAATAAAATTTCAGCCCCTGATTCTTTCTGACTCTTGATAAAGATTTCAAGAATTCCTATCAAGAAAAAAAATTGTTGAACTTTGCTTAACCCAACCTTTTCCAATATTATTTGAGTGAAAAATCCATTTTATGGTTAGTTCACAGTGATTAGTGTCTGTGGAAACATTCTGTGAAAATTACCCTAGATCAAAAATTATAAGAAAATTGGTGTTCAATCATGACTGCAAATCAATGACCATGACTATTTTACTCTAGAGATAATTCATAGTAAATTAGCAAGAAGTGGGTCTCATTAATACCTTGTAGGTTCTTATTAGAACTCCCTGGACTAGATTGGCAACAACCAGCAGAGAAAGGCGCTTCTTCCCTCCTAGGAGCTTTCCTCTTGAAAGGGGAAGATTTATACCACATGCTGCAGTGTGTGTGTGTGTGTCTGTGAGAGAGAGAGAAAGAGAGAGAGAGAGAGAGAGAGAGAGAGGGTGGGGGAGAGATTATGGATGTACACATCTGAATACTCCACAAGTATTTACTTTTGTGGATTATCTGTATCACTGTTAATTTTTCACTGAGCATTTGCTTATGACTTATTGTAGCACTAAATGCTAAAAATCAGTAGGCAAATACTACTCTGTTTTGCCTTGTAGAAGTCCTTGTGAAATAACCATGTTAATTTCTTCCCTTGTAAAAAATTACTTGTGTAGACACTATTCAATATTAACACTTATTCTTACCTTCAAAGTAACAATACAGAATGCTTTGCTAACCAAATTAACAACAATTTCAGGCTTCAACTTCAAGGTACATGTGTGTATAGTTGCAGGTGTCTAAGATGCTAATCTGAGTTTAATTTTAGAATTGTGTCTTATAGTCTTAAATACAATGTTAAAAAGATTAAAAATATTTTAAGAGAACTATAAAACTACGCTTCTTAAACAATTAATACATGTTTCCACTTATCAATTTTTTCATGTTTCTATATTATGTTATATTGTGAAATTCTGTCACAGCCACTTGTCACATGGGTACTTTGGGGGAGGTAATAAAATGCTGCCACTGTGTAAATCCATGAGACAGCAATGATTTCAACAACAGAAAAGAAAGTATTTGGAAGAAATGAAACTGAAATCAAAAACATCACAACACATGGGATGCAGCAAAAAAACAGCCAACCAACCAGTATGGAATGGGTTACTGAAGTTACACTTTGCATGATGGTTTCCTTATATTAGAGAGAACATAGGGTATTTGTTATTTAGGGATTGGCTTATTGGCTTATTTCACTGAACATAATGGTCTCTAGTTGGGACCATCTAGTTGTAAATGATATAATTTAATTCTTCTTAGTAGCTGAGTAGTATTCCATGGAGTAGACGTACCGGTTCCTTTAACCTCTCCTCTTTGGACCTGCATCCGGATTGTTTCCACTTATCAGTTGTTGATTTAGCAAATTTTTCTTGAGGACCTACTATATGGAAATAGTGCTTCAGGTCCTGGAAATAGAGTAATAAATCAGAGTACATGCCATCATGACTTTACATCATAATGTGATAAGCCAACAAGGTTTCAGGAGGCAATAAACAGCATGAGAAAAATGAAGTAATATAAAGGGAACAGAATTCGATAAGGATTGCACTGTTTACATGTGAAGTCAGAGAAAATGCACTAATAAAGTGATATTTGACAGAGATCTAAAAGCAATAATAGAGATTGTCATGCAAAAACGGAGAGTAAATTTGCTCCAGTGGAAAGGCATGGCCAGTGCAAAGGCTTTGCAGAAGGAGTGTGCTTTGGCATGTCCTCGTAATAGATAGGTAGTCAGAATAACTAAGCAGTTGAGAAGGTTAGGGTGATAGGTTGGAGACGGGACCAGAAAGCTCAACAGAAGAACAAAGGTCACATCATGTTGTTTTCCACCCACAGTAAAAACCTTGATTCTTGCTTTAATTAAAATTATGAAGCCATTTTGGAAGTTAATTTGGAAAAACTGTAGTATGGTGATCTTAATATTCAATAATCTTTGACTTAAGTAGTTTTTCTTCTGCAGAAAAGTATCATGAGCCAAGTTGTAGCATAGTGAGTTAAGCCACATCCTGTGAGTCCAGTATTACATATGGGCATTATTTATTATCCTGATTACTACGCTTCCAATCCATCTCCTTGCTAATGGCCTGGGAAAAGCAGCAGAAGATGGTCCAAGGGCCTGGGCCTCTATCATCCACAAGCGAGACTCAGATGAAGCTACTGATTCCTGGCTTTCCCTGGCCATTGCAGCCACTGGGAAGTGAACCAGCAAACAGAATATCTCTATTTAGCTCTTCTTCTCTCTTTGTAATTATGCCTTTAAAATAAATAATTTTTAATTTAAAAAAACATAGAAATAAAATTATTTGTTTCATGGAAACAAGCACACTTGCAGAAATTAAAATCTGAACACTTTTTTTCTAGTACAATATTTTTTAAACACTTATTGATTTTTATTGGAAAGGCAGATTTACAGACAGAAAGGAGATACGGAGAGAAAGATCTTCCTTCTGTTGTTTCCCTCCCCATGTTGCCACAATAGTCAGAGCTGAGCTTAGCTGAAGCCAGGAGCTTCCTCTGAGACTCCCAAATGGGTGCAGGGTCCCAAGGCTTTGGGCCATCCTCCATTGCTTTCTCAGGTCACAAGTAGGGAGCTGAATGAAAAATGGAGCAGCCAAGAAACGAATGAGTGCCCATATGGGATTCCAGCAAATGCAAGGCAAGCATCTAGCCACTGAGCCATCATGTCAGCCCTAGTTCAATATCCTTTTATCTTAGAAGCACCCACAATGCTACTATCCAAGTGTTAGGATATTTTGCCATAGATGTTAACTCAAAGATTGCACATTCTTATTTTCAGTAATGACTTTGGGCTTTGTCATTTCTATTTAATATTTATATCATTTTATTAACCATTCACAGACAATCTGCCCTTTGTTTTCAGTTTTTACTTCAGCCTTCAGATCCTCAGATACTTGGTTTTTACATTACCTTATATGCTCAAGTTTATTTCCTACATTTATTCTGCCACAAGTTTCTCCCTTTTTTGCAGCAGAACATCTCTTCCCTGAGTTATGTTCTATATTTAATTTCTCATTGTCCTTGACTAGTTTATGAAACAAATTCACAATATTTCAAAAGAGTCCTTACCCATCAACCAAGATTATTCACTAGCCAAGAAACCCTTAAGGCTAACCAGTTACTACTAAATCTTGATGAAAATTGGAGAGCTCTAGAATTTGCTTCCTTCTGTCGGTAACACATAAATATAGCAATATCATTTTGCGTCACAAATTCATTACTACTTATGAGCATACCAGATACTTCATTTTAGAATGTATTGTGTATCAGCTTTCAGGAAAGGAATTACAAAGCCAGCAACTAAATTACTTTTCCAATTCCTTTCACAAAGAAGCACTAAAAATCACACACATATGGATATATCCCAAATTCACAACAATAGTTTTATACAGAAATAGTTTCAAAACTTTAAAACTGTTAAGGTAACCAATTTTGAATGATTCAAAAATAATTGAATACTTTATCACCCAAAATTCACAAAAGCCCTTATTAAACACCTGATGAATTAATTGTATTTGTTACTGTAACATAAAAATACCCATCTATTGTCAGTTTTCAATGCAGCACAAAAGACACTTCCTTTTTATCATTGCACATGAACTCTGACTACTTACATGAAATATATGCATTACTTATTTTAAATGTATGGATTTCTTCTTTTTTGAAAATTCACTTACTACAAATTTTTAATTAGTGACAGTTTTATAAAATACATTCATAGTAACCATTAAGATATTTGCTTGCATTTGTATTCTTGAGAGTCTTTTCTACTCTATCTACCCCTTATTCTTTTTAGATAGTATTGTTTTTCCTAAGTAGATATTCAAAAACTCACCCTGAAATATAAAGGATGCTAATAATTTCTAGAAAAATCTCAAGGCGTAGCTAAGAGGAACTTACAAGGGGACAATCACTATTGTTCCATTACTCACTCAATCAGACATGTGGGCACCTACTCTTGACCTATGTTAAAATAGAAACAACTGAGGGTGGAGAAAATATGGTTCCAGAACTAAAAAGTACATTGCCAAAGAAGAGATGAGGTGTATCAAGGAGCTAGCTACAGTACAAAGAGACATGTGAGAGATATGAGTGGAAATTAAAACACACAGGACTCAATAGAAGACAAAGATGATTTCCATCTAGGACTTTCTAGAGACTGTTAGCAAATATAATACTAATTACCATAACCAAGTAAATAATTACCCAAACAGGCTGAAAATAAGACACAGTGGCAGTGAACAAAGTCAGCTCTCTGGATCCTGACAGAATCTATTTAAAGGGCCAGAGTGGCAAGAGCCAGTAACTGGAAGATGCCTTTTTGATGTGACACGCATTTGTAAATTGATCAATCGTACAATCTTACCAATGTATTCCTAAAGTTTTATATTAGTTTTACTTACGAATTTTAAGTTATGGGTTGTCATCTTTTAATTCCAAAGCCATCTATCTCTAAATCAAGCAACCTGTGTGCAAAGAATTTGTGACATCCAAGTTGTTCAGCCATTGGTCACAAAACAGCTAGAGTGAAATCTAAAGGTTTGAGATAAAATGTTGACCTGGAATTGTAAACCCTGATTACCACTTAGTGCAAAAATTTGTATAGTAAAGTTAGTGATGGTGAATGTGACTCATGATAACCACCAGAGTTGTATAAAAATAAATTCATGCTAAATGTAAAACTGTCATCTCAATGAAAGATTTCTGTGATGATAAGCTGAAAATTCAGAAGTGAGTAGGGTACCATTGAGTGGAATCATGACACTACAAATGCACAAACATATGATCTGGCTACCACACTTGAGAGTCCTGCACTGTCTGTAGCAACCACTCACTCCTCTGTGTGGGATGCAAGCCACTCCCATTCACTCACATACCTTTGACACACCTGATTTTTACAACTTCACCTTACTTACTTTCTGCCTATACAAAGTATGTACCTGAGCTAAGTTTTAACTTCCTAAAATACACTTTGGGGCTCTTTATAATTGGTTTCCTGAGGTTTAGACCCTTCTCTGCATTTCTGGATGGATTTTGCTAATCAGATCCTAATTGCTAAAATGTGATTTTCACGAATTAAAATTATTTCAATTTTTAATATCTGAAATTTGCCTGGGCATTGTGTAACATATTCAACAGTTGATGGAGCAGTAGAAAACTATGCATAGTATCCCAAACCATAACACATGGTGCTCAACTGCCAGGTGTCCTGTTATACAAGGGGCATTGGATGTGTGTAACTAGCTCAGTGTGTTCGCGCATGCTTTTGCAAGTTTGCTTGTTCTTGCTTTCTTTCTACAACAGTTTTACATAATTCTCATAACAAATAATTCACCAAGCTTTTCCATCTCTGAAAGGCACAATCATATTCTAAAGAAGAAATGTTAACTGGTTTCACATCTGCCTCTCTTGATTAGCTTCATGTTTTAAATCAAATACATTTTCCATTTGTTTTTATTCCAAATAGACAGTATTTAAGGCTTTTTTATTTTTAAAATTATAGAACTACACATTTTAAATATAAAGTCACCATCTTTATTTTGTAGTCAAAACTCTTTCATTTTATAACAGCCACTGATCACTTAGGGGAGAACCAACCCCTTTTTTAACTCTTTTTATCAAAAATGCCAAAATCATTTTTAAATCACTTTCTGAATTGCTCATTGACCTCCTACCTGTGGTTACAAGCATTTTTTAATTCATTACATCATTATTTTCCTTTTAAAAAAATCTACCTAAAATGTCCAATACCAATGCTGTGGCATTGCAAACTGAGCCTCTGGCTGTAGTACTGGCATCCCATATGGATGGTGGTTCTAGCCCCAGCTGTTTCATTTCTGTTACAGCTCCCTGCTAATGGCCTGGGAAAACAGTGCAGGATGTCAAAAGTCCATCCTGGGAGACCCCTGGCTCCTAGCTTTACCAGCCCACAGGTAAAGTTCTGGTCGTGGCAGCCATTTGGAGAATGAATTAGTGGATGGTAGATTTTTCTGTTTCCCTCTATCCCTCTCTTTTTAAAATTTGAAGTAAAATAAATCTAGAAAGAAAGAAAAAGAAAGAAAAGAAGAGAAAAGAAAAGAAAAGAAAAGAAAAGAAAAGAAAAGAAGAGAAAAGAAAAGAAAAGAAAAGAAAAGAAAAGAAAAGAAAAGAAAAGAAAAGAAGGAAAGGGAAGGAAAGGACCAAACATCTACCTGTCAGCTATTCAAGTTTCATATATATAAAATCATATGACACTGTACCATACCATACAAATATGTGTATTATATACAATCTATACAGACATTTCATGGAAATATCACAAACACAAATTTCCCATCTTAAAAAGTATTAATTCCTGCTGAGTTATCTGCCATTCTTGAAATGGCTCTATTGGAATCACTTTTAGATGTTTGGGCATGCATTCAATTTTAATATTTTAAGCATGAGAAATGTAATTTTCAAGGCATTTAAAAGTCAAGTCAATCAAACTGGCCAATAATATCTTCAAGTTTACAAACTGCGGTGTAAGAAACTGGTAGCCCTATGTGCTTTTGTATCTCACTAAAGAGCAAATCCAAATGACAGCATTTAAAAATTGTTGTCCTCTGGAACTCTCAACTTTAAATGGTATTTAATAGTTTTAGGACCCGGCATGGTAGCTTAGCAGCTGAAGTCCTCACCTTGCATGCACCAGGATCCCATATGGGAGCTGATTCTAATCCCAGTGGCCCTGCTTCCCATCCAGCTCTCTGCTTGCAGCCTGGGAAAGGCCCAGAGCCTTGGAACCCTGCACCCAAGTGGGAGACCTGGAACAAGCTCCTGGCTCCTGGCTTCGGATTGGCTCAGCTCCAACTGTTGTGACTGCTTGGGGAGTGAACCACTGGACAGAAGATCTTCCTCTCTGTCTCTCCTCCTCTCTATATAACTGCCTTTCCAATAAAAATAAATAAATATTTTAAAAAACAAAAAAAATTTAAAATGGTTTGAAAAAGTGACTCTGAATGATAATATTATATTCTGTATAAATTATGTTTTGTATGTTAATCATTCTTGTCATGTACCACTCAAAAATTGTGTGTTAGTTCCTCCAACATCAAAAGTTATAAACTCCCTGAAGACAGAATTTCTGCTTCACATTATTCTTAGCTACAAAATGCAAGACAGCTTTCTCCAATGTAAGCTCACTGCAGGGGCACTCATAGAAGTCAATATAATGAGTACAGGAACTCATTGCACAATTCAAGAATCAGAGAGCTAGGCCTGATATCAGCCATCATTCTTAATTTTGAGATTTACATAATGATTTTGAATTATAAGAGTTAAAAGGTTTCCAGTGGACAACACCAAAGGTAAGTTTAAAAAAGCAATGAAATCATAAACTGCATTTGCAGAATTACTTCTAGAATATACAAGAAATGAACTAATGAAAAATACTGAAGTGATAAGTTTAATAATATGGCCCCTGAAGATATAATGATATAAACAAAACCTATCAGTTTAGTTATGATTTTTCATTTTGTAGAAATTCCTGAATCATTAAGCTTAGTAATTTCTGTAACAACTATTCATCTCTGATTGTATTGCTCATGCAATGAAACAGTAAACAGATCACAAATTAAACGTTCCCATGAGGGGAAAAGGCTAAATCATTAATCGTTTCAAAGTTCAAATCTTTACTCAGGATGTTTAGCCATCTAAGATACGCTTAATTGACATTTCACCATGTAATAACTTCAAATACAAAGCATGAAGACATCTATCTTTTTCAACCGGAAGAGTAGGCATGTGTGTGATATTTGAATACACAGATTTGTTTTGAAACAAGATTCAAATTCTGATCTTCAAGGGAACATCTGAAAATCTCATTGTGTAATAAACTGGTGCTTTCCTAACCCTCCTATATTTATGTCCTATTCTTTTTAACAAGTAAACATATATCATGTTTTGTCCCAAGGGCTGAGATATCACCCCTCTTCAAGCAGTTCAACCCTTAATAAACTTTTGGGATCACTCAGAAAATATCCTCAGGACTGCATAATCACTCTGGAATGAAGCTGGCATCCTCAAAGCATTTCTCATCTAAACCTTATCTTCTGAAGTCTGCTGTTGGTAAAGTGATGAGTTAAATCTGCACCTATAAAAGGTGACATAATTTTCAAGGTAGTAGGTTGAGGGTATCATGCAGACAGAAAACCTATCTAATAATATACTATTACAGCTGGGAAACAAATGACACTGCAAACTAGAAATAATTCAAGCTCCTTAAAATCTCTATCCTCCACTGAGGCAATGCTTTAAAAAAAAAAACCTTGACAAATGTGAGTTTAACTACCTACAAATAAGACACTCACTTCTAGTAAAGGTTGTTCATTCTCTGACCACAGTAAACAACCCCACTCCTTATTTTTAAACTCTTTATTTGTGAAAAACTGAATATCAATTATCCATGTGTATTGGTTTAACCTTAAAAATTAAAAATTATTCTGAAAATGAAAATGTATACATGCAATACTCTTCATTCTTTTCTGTTGCATCTAACAACGTTTTATAGAGAAAAAGCACACTTTGATTTATGTGAAATAACAGAATTCCTGTGATTGTCCAACAGCTACTCACCATGTTACTGGCATTATCATTGTTCCAGAATTCCATATGCTATATTTCATTTACACATCACAGTCTAACAGCAGGGGTGAAATATAAAACCAAGGCTTGTTATCTAAGTTCAATTGTGTCACTCAACCATTTCAATGTAATGCTTCAATACAGAAATATGGCATCCAATACCTTTTTTAATCATTTTAAGTGCAACTCTTTACAGGAGGCACATATACTGCTGAGGAGAAAGGCATTTTAATCACTGACATACTAATTTCAATTTCAATCTCAACCTTTTTTTTTCATTAAGCCAACTCTAGTCTTTATTTCTAAATCTAGCGAAAAGTGTAAAGAAAGACTACATCTGAAGCCGAACTAATCCACATTATTTTGAATTGTGTTACTCACCTCAAGATATGGTTTAAAAAGATATTTTTATTTTCATTTAGTAACTACTCTAGGGAATACTACCACTCAGTCTTTGTAATTGGTGTCACAGTTTAGAGTTTGCAAATTGACTCAGATACTCAGTATTAAAAATATTGTCACTTTGTCATATAATATGTTTGACATTATTTGAGCAAAATATTTGCTTAGCAGCCAGCATCATGGTTCAACAGGCTAATCCTTCACGTTTTAGTGTCAGGATTCCGTATGGATACAGGTTGTTGTCCCAACAGCTCCACTTCCCATGCAGCTTACTGATTAATTCCTGGAGAAACAGTAGAGAATGGCCCAAAGCCTTGGGTCCTGCACCACATGGGAGATTCTGAAGAAGTTTCAGGTTCATGCCTCTGGAAAAGCTCGGCTCCAGCCATTGCAGCCATTTGAGGAGTAATAAAGCAGATGGACAATCTTTCTGTAATACCTCTTTGAATCGGCCATTTTTTTTTAGATTTATCTTTATTGGTAAGTTAGATATACAGACAGAAGGAGAGACAGAGAGGAAGATCTTCCGTTCAATGGTTCACTCCCCATGCGGCTGCAATGGCTGGAGCTGAGCCTATTCGAAGCCAGGAGCCCAGAACCTCTTTTGGGTCTCCCCCATGGGTGCAGGGTTCCAAGGCTCTGGGTCATCCTCAACTGCTTCCCCAGGCTACAAGCAGGGGGCTGGATGGGACGTGGGGCCACCAGGATTAGAACTGGCACCCATATGGGATCCCAGTACTTGCAAAGCGAGGACTTTAGCCATTAGGCCTGGACCCTAAATCTGCCATTCTAATAAAAATAATAAATCTTTGGAAAAAGAAAATACTTTCTTTAAAACCATTAGCTTTTGATTTTTTTTCTCTTTAAGCCCCGTTTTTGAGCTATACTGTTGTTTTTTGTTTTTACGTTATAGAAACAAAATATAAAAGACCTTCCAGAATTTCAGTGAATACTAGAAAATGAACTGATTCCAAATTAATTGCACATTTTCAGGAAAGGTGGTAATTCAGAAGACTTTTATGTCTCTGGACCAAGGAAACTGAAAATTTAGACATTACCTCATTCTTTGAATTTAGTAATTTTTAACTGCTAATAAGTGCTACTGAACAAAATACATTCCTAGGGAGCCCCATATAGTAGAGAAAATGCAAGTCAATGAGATCATGTCTCCACTTGGCATGTGCTGACAGCAGCTAGTGTAGACCTGCCTGGCAGAAATAGTAGACATTACCACTGTCAGAGTAGAAAAAGAGTATCAGTACGATGGGGCTTTGGTTTGTGTTCTGGCTCTTTCCATCCAGCTCCCTACTAATGGCCTGGGAAAGCAATAGATAGTGGTCCAAAGAGATCCTGAAGAAGCTCCTGGCTTCAAATCATCTTCGCTCCAGTCCTATTGGGGAGTGAACAGTGAACAGGGAACCTCTCTGTCTCTCCTTCTCTCCTTAAATCTGCTTTCCAATAAAAATAAATAAACTTTTAAAAATAAGTGGAGTGAGGAAGGATGCTACTGCCAGAAACAGCAGCATATTCGATGATGAAAATGTAGAGAAGGAATGTCAGTGCTAGGAATTCCAAACTGTTCCACAGGGATAGAAGAAAAGGACACAGAAGTCATGAAAATAAGAACTTAATTTGCCACTTTCAAGTGTTTGGTATTAATCTTAAGGGTGATGGTAAATTTTTCAAGATGTGAATGAAGAAGTGGTGTGATCAGATTGGTACAGTCTGCTGAGCTGACAAAGAGGTACAGTTTAGATCTTTATTGTGAAGTGTTAACTGTTAATTTTAAGTGTGATGCATTCCCTTCCTGTTAAAATTCCTAACTAGCTTTAAATGTCATCTTTCTCTTCCAGTGTTGACATATTCAGCTACATTATTTTTAATCAGGAGCTCATGGTATGTGTTTCCTTCTGTGTTGTTGGTCACCATCGTTGGAGCTTTCATAACCATTTTTCCACGGCAATTGCAGATGAAGACTGTGGAAAAGTATTTTCTGGACCAAGTGAAGCCATCAGGTAGTCTTGAATGCACTCCCGGCTTTAGTAGCTTTAGTTATGCTCAAGGAATTCCTTTAGCTTTTGGAGTCTTTCTTTCTCACATTTAAATGAAACTGATAGAGCTATACAGCAGGGTTGTAAGAACTGAACATCATTTTTGTAAGTTTGCTAGTGCAGAATACATCCTGAAGCAGTAACATGCACATTTATTTTCAAAGATGAAAAGGCGTGAACTAGTTTCCTATATTCCGGATGCTCTGTTCCAGACAGACATTGGCAGGAGTGCACAGTGGAGGGCTGAGGCCTCAGATTCTCCTGTCACTCTGATTTCAGGTCATTAGTGCTTCTCGGGAACTTAGCAGCTGAGCTGTTCCAGACATCTATGCGAAACACTCTGAGTCTTAACTATGTAATTAACCTGACAGGGCCACAGCTGGAATGAATGTGAACACACACCATGGACAGGTGGCCACAGGGATAGTGTAACACAATTAACCTGACCACTACCTTCCCCAGAGTTCCCCACAGAGAAGTAGATGGGGTTTCCTGGTCACTGGCTGAACTTGATTTTGACTATTAATTCCAAACAGCATCTGTGCTTTACAAGTGTGGCTTTAATCAGAGTCACTTCCCATAGATGGCAAAAAAAAAGAAAATGGAAAATATCTACAGCACAAATTCCCCTACAAACTTCTCAGAAATTTTGAATGATAGAAGCAAGCAGTACAGTTTTGGGGAGGATGGGATCTGCCATTTTTCTTCTATTTTCATATTCATATGACACAGAAACCCACTCATGTTGTAATGTTAAAAGCAGTATGTTGTCCATAGTCCAGGCAAAGAAATCTGAATAAAAAACAAATGGACTTTTGCCTCCAGCAGTGTGGCTCAACAACTTTAGGTAAAAGTTGCGAGGCTAGAGGAGGAAGAACTTTTATGTCTAATTTGCATTCATTTTGTTTCCCTTCCTTTTTCTGTTTCTAAATTCAAGAAAAAAAAATTTTCTCTCCATAGCTGCATCTGGCATTTTTGCAGCTATCATTTGTCCAACATGCTGGCAGGAGAAAGCAGCTTCAGCATTTACAGAACTGGCTGTCATTAGTGCCAAAAACAAGTCAGAATAGCAATATTCAACATTGTTATCACCATAGCAGGGGGCAGGTTGCTATTCTCAGCATACAGGTTCCATCAATAAATCATACCTTACATCCCTATCTTGCCTGACCGGTAAGCACCAATTTTACATGCAACATGGGAGAATAGAGGATGGTGAGATGGGACATGGAAGATTTGTCACCGGAGTTAGAGTAGTCACCTTCGCATGGTTAATCATAACTGTTTCTTACCAAGGTGTTTTTCTCTTTAACTGCAAGAAAAGCTTGAAAAGTAAGCCCATTTGAATGGAAGGATTTACCAGCAAAAAAGGTTGATCTTAAAAAACTAGATTATACTTACTGATAACCTTTTGGAAAATGTCATATGCACATATTTGAGAATATAATTTTAAATAATAAACCTTTGGGACAGACACTGTGGCCCAGTGAGTTACGCTGCTGCCTTCAACACCAGCATTCCATACCTCAGTACCAGCTCAGGTCCATGATGCTCCACTTTCAATCCAGTTCCCTACTATTGCACCTGAAAAACAAGTACTAGGACCTCTACCACTCATGTGTAAGATCTGGATGAAGTTTCTGGCTCCTTGGTATGTTGCAATTCAGCCCTGCCCTTTACAGTCATTTAGGAAGTGAACCAACCAATAGAAAATGTATTTTTCTGTCTCTTCCTCTCTTGCTTTCACTTTGCCTTTGAAGTAAAAATAAAATCATTTTAAACTATGAAATACATTAAAGAGAGTTTATAAAACTTTAACATGAGAAGGAATATTTATTGTTTAAAATTTCTCCTTTTACTATTCCAAAGGAAAGAGTTTCACATAAGCTATCTCAAGCAAGGAGGATTCTTCCACAAGTATACACACGAAGTGAAGTTAGCAAGGAATAAATAAGCTACGGAGAATCCGGGTAACTTTTCCCACCTGTTCCACTCTTCACTCTCAGCATCTGAATTTTCTCCAGAAACCAGCCTACGAATCCTGTTTCCATACTGCGAAGGTGGAAATGCACTCACATGTTTGGACAAAAAGCCATAGATCATTGTCCATCACTTTGTGTTACTTATAGAGCAGCATCCCTCTGAAGGGCCTGTGGAGAGGCAGGCACCCTGACAGCTATGTCAAAATCAGGGAGAATTTTAAAATTACAGTTGTCATATCATCATTCACTCACTCACCCACTTAATCATTCATCTTTCATGTATGCACTAGACACATGTGGTGGCAACAAGGACTCATGAGGTCCCTCACTCATAGAACTTTTAATTTAGAATCAAACAAAAGCAATTAAAACCCAATGTGTGATCTTATGATATCCAAGTACTCATACACGAGAGCATATTCAAAGAGATCCCAAGTTAGACTTGGAGGAAAATCAGGGAAACATATTTAGCTTATTTTTCCATAGAAAAAAATAGTTTAGAAAAAGTGAGAGCTAAACCTATGTATTAGTAAAAGTTTACACAAGGTGGTGCTGCTTAAGACTTGAAGGGCTAGGAAGAATTTTGTAAGACATAATAGGATTTCATTGTCTTCTCAAAGATAATGTGTTACACAGGTTTGAAAAAAGAGTCCAAGAGATCAATAGAAGACTGCATTAATGATATCAGTAATAATGAAATAGCCTGCACTAGAGATAGTACTTATAGGGGAGGCAACTAGATAAATGCTGAATATATGTAAAATTAGCTGAGTTTACAGAATAGCAAATCTGAAGGAGAAAAGAGTCCAGAAAAGGCACAGAATTATAGGTTAATATAAATATCATACTGGAAACAGGAAGACAAGTGAGAAAAAGATAATGAGTTTAACCTTGAGTATGTTGTTTGTAGTGCTACACGGACATCTAGGGGTGATACCCAGGAGGCAATTTCATCTCTGTTTTTGAAATTCAGAAAAGGGTCCGAGCAGCCAGAGACAAGGTTTGGTATGTTATGAATTTTTAGACCATACCTCAAATGATGAGCATTAAGAAAAAACATCAGACTGCATAAGAGAATCTGAAAAACAGATCCAAATTTGTAAATGATATTTATAATTACAGAAGTTTGAGGCTGGCATTGTAGTGTAGGGGTAATGTTATTGTCTGCAATTTTGACATCCCATATGAGTGCCAGTTCAGGTCATCACAATTCCATTACAGAGCCATCTTCCTGATAATGTGCCTGGTAAAGCAGCAGAGGATTGACCAATTGTTTAAGCCTTTACATATTTGCCAGGCAGATCCAGATGAAGCTCCTGGCTTCTAACTTCAGCCTGCTCCATCCCTGGCTAGTGTGGCCGTTTGGGGAAATGAACCAGCCAATGGAAGACCTCTCTGTATCTACTTATCTCTTTATTTATAATGGTGCTTTCAAACAAATTAAACGAGCATTTTTTAAAAAAGGAGAAAAGAGGCAATAACATTTAAACGAGGTCCCAATGTGCTTGATTGCAAATATTGCAACAGAAACTTTACAGCTAAGGAGGGTATGGGATGACTTTTATAGTACTTATGGAAAAAATGCCAACCTAAATCAATGTACCCAGCAAAGCTATCCTTCAGGAAAAATTATTTTAGGAAAAAAGAAAAAGCTAAAAGAAATTATCAACATCAGACTTGCTTTATAAAAAATGTTAAAGGAAGCTCTTCTAACAGAGAAAAAGAGACTAGCAAAAAAAAATCTCAATAGGCAGAAAATTCAATGTTTACAGTAAGTACATACAAAAAAATCAGAATTGTCTGATTTTATGAATATGGGGTAGAAAATATTTACATATTCACAATGAAAACTAAATTATAATTCCCACATTAAAGTGATAACAGAAAGGCACTATAGAAAAAAGAACAAATTTATCATCAAAAATTTAAAATCTATGGAGGAGTGAAGCATAAACGTTTGTGATTTATTAAGATTTTTTTATCACATTGTTTTTCTTCTTTCCTATATTTTTAATCAATGTTCAGTTGTAATTTGAAAACAAGTTATTATTAGCAAAAGAGGGTTTTTTATATCAGGGTTACCACATAGCAAAAACTGCCCAAATATAACAAGCAATGAATCAAAGTACAGTATAAGAAAAAATTACTTAACCACAAATGAATATTTTAATTCAGAGACCAGAAAGAAGTTACAATAATAATTCAAAATGAGGATCAATTTGGCACTAGTGAGATCTAACCTATCAATGATAACTTAACATTCTATTGGACAAAATTCTATGATCAGAAAACAGAGAATGACTGAATGGATTAAAAAGAATTCACTAGGGCCTGGCATGATGGCCTAGTGACTGGATCCTTGCCTTGAATGTGCTGGAATCCTGTATGGGCACCAGTTCATGTCCTGCCTACTCCATTCCCCATCCACCTTACTGTTTGTGGCCTGGGAAGGCAGTGGAAGACATCCCAAAACCTGGGGCCCTGTACCTGTGTGGAGACACGGAGAAGTTCCAGTTCCTGGCTTCAGACTGGCTCAGCTCCAGCCAATGCGGCCACTTGGAGAGTGAACCAGTGGTTGGAGGATTTTTCTTTATCTCTCCTTTTCTCTGTATATCTTCATTCCCAGTTTAAAAAAAAAAAGTAAATAAAAATAAAATTAAAGAAAAATAAAAAACAATCCTTTCATTTCAACTGCAAGTTTTCAAATGGACTGTTAATGAAAAGATGAGCCAACTGTCCAACTTGTGTTTATATTTGTGAACAAGAACCAAAGCACAAACAACAAATACAAAAAAGACAAAAAGTCATCTTGGACAAAAAAAAACTTGCTTTTTAAAATAGAAAAAGTAAAAGAAGAGAAGGAAATGTCAAATAGTAATCAACTGATGTTCAGAAGTCCATTGATGTAAAGGCTAGAAAAATCCTGTATTCTGATGGCCAGAGGAAGTCAGACTGTGGGAGTGCAGGAGAGCACACAGATTAGAACAGCTGCTTGATATGGAGATCCAAGTATATTGATGCATCAGCTATCAATTGAAATGAGAAGTAACTGGTGGTTGCTAAGTAGAAGCGTAGAGTCTAAATGACTGAATCTAAGTGACTTACCTATATATACCACACACACCTGACTAATATATCTATGTAAACAGACACACATACCTGAATAGTAGCCTTGCTTCATGTTTGTACTTTTTTTTAACTTTTAAAGAATATTTATTTATTTATTTTGGCAGTTATTTCAAAAGCAGAGTGATGGGGAAGCCAGGAATGTCTAGCACACTGGTGGCAGGAAGCCAAGCCGACATTCACTGCCTCCCAGAATGCACAACACCAGGAAGCTGGATCAGAATCAGAGAAGCCAAGACTCTCAGCCAGGCACTTCAATGTGGGATGCACATCTTTGGTCCAAGCAGCAACGTCAGCAGCTGTGATACCATGTCTGTCTATGTTGGGAGTCACTGCATAGTTTTTTTCTAAATTTACAGGAGTTTAAACAATTATTCTAATAAAGTAAGACATTTTATATTCATAAAAATGAAGATAGCCAATTTCATTTTACAATAGAAACAGAAAATCCTGGTGACCATGGGCTAGTCTTCTGAAAATGAAGTGAGGTGCTGGAAAACAAGTGATGTAAACAGTGCTTGGTCCTGACTGATCCTTTGACCCAGAAGTGGAGTGGCTTTAAAGATGTCATGCTGCGTGAAACTACACAACTGAAAGGTTGTGAAATGGTATTTAAACAGAAGATAAATATTAAGATAATGTGCCTCATTCTTCCACTCTAATTGAAGTAGATGTTTCACCCTATTCATCTTTGCTTGCCACCACTGAAAATCCCAGACAAAATACATGAAACAAACTAAATAATCTGAAAAGAAAAGGTTGCTTCATATGCATCTTGGAATTCAAGGAACACCCTAGCAAGGTTTTGTTTCTGCCTCCTAGATGTCACACTTTGTGCCCTAGAGATTTTCACAAGTCAGAGAGAATAGCTAAGTAGAGATCAAAACAAAAATAAAGCTATACAAAACAAATTAATCGAGAGAGCAAGATGGAAGCATAAAGTGAGGACTTTAAACTGATGAAGAATAAATAGTCAGGGTGAAACAGAGAGGACAGAGTCCAGGAAAGAAGAGAGGGCAGGCCAATGGCAGAAGGGCAGCTAGTGACCCACGGACACAGGGAAGCAGCAGAGATAATGTAGTGGTATTGAAATGACCAGATAGCCCAGCAGCAATCAGCTGTCCATGATTGGTAATCAGAGTTTGGCCAGCAACCAGGCAGGAGGCGGAGTTCACCAGAAGATCAGGAGGTAAATCAGGCAAAAAAAAAAGCTGCCCATTCTGCTGGTTTTTGTTTGTTTTTTGTTTTGTTGTTGTTGTTGTTGTTGTTGTTTTTCAGCTGAACACAAGCAGAGAAAGAGCAGCAGATCCCAAGTGCGGTGTAGGAACAGGGTAAATTTTACAGCCCAGACCCCCACCAGTGACACATTGGGCACCATTTTTTACACAGTGGTAAGTGCTGCAGGACTGGAGGGACAACAACGATCTGCACATGCACTAAGCCAGGAGAGAACACACTTTTGTCTCAACACCATTGCACTGGTCCAACAGGGAAAACAGTAACAACTTAGCATCCTAGAGGATCCACCCAAAATAGGTTCATGTGACTCTCAGGCATAATGACCAGCAGACCCATAACACCACCAGTGCCATGTTAGCACTATTTGTGCACTGTGGCAAAGGCTGCAGGACCAGAGGGACAACATTGAATTGTGCATGTGCTAAGACAGCAATAAACTCAATACTGGTCCAGAGCACTGCACTGGTCCCACAGGGAAAACAGTACTGATTTCGCATCCTATGGACTCCAAACAAAGTAGGTCCAGGTGGCCCTCAAATCTAATGCCCAGAAGGTTCCAGAAAGACAAGCACCAAGCTGTTGTCTTCCTAATCCCAGGAATTGTTCGAGCCAAGAGTGGGAGAAAGGCTGTGTAGGCAAGAGTGGGCTGCATTGAAGGATCACATGGTGTTGAGAGTGGTGAGCAAGGAGCTGAGGCTAAGGAGACTGTGGTAGAAGCCTAACACAAGAGCCCGGTACTGAAACTTGCTGGAGGGAGTGACACACATGGTTGCAAATGAAGAACAGTGTACAAAAATACAATCAATAAAATAGACCTGTAGATTAGTGGGCAACATAGCTTAGAAACTGGCCTTAAGGAGAGGTATCTGCTAACTAGAATAGCAACGGCCAAGAGCAAAAGAAGAGACAGAGGCACAGTGAATATTATTGACATTTGCCCCACAAAGGAGCAAAAACCTTTGTCAATCTCAGAGTTAACTGAGAAATACATTGAGCAAATGGGGCATAAAAATTTTCTTAAACTTGTTATAAAGCTTCTTATCAAAACAAGAAGCACACACAGGAGTTCAAAGAATTTAAGGAGTGTGTTTTACAGGAAATGACAGCAATGAATCAAATGAAACCTGATATGTTAGAAATTAGGAAAACAATGGCACACATTAAAAATCCAGTGGAAAGTCTCAACAACAGAATGAATAAGGCAGAAGAAAGTATCTCAGAATTGGAAGATATTTCTTGTCACAAAGAAAAACAATCAAAAAGCTGGAAGTGGAGCTGATCAAGCTGAAAAGTATTCAAGAATGTTAAGTCACTATTGAAAGGCCAAATAAAAGTTATAGGAGTTCCAAGAGGTGCACAAAGAGAAGCTGAGTTTAAAAATGTGTTCAATGAAATAATAAGCAAAAAATTCCCTAATATGAAGAAAAAATTGTGAAACAACATTCAAAAGGTGCACAGAACTCCTAAAAGAGTTGAGCAAAAGCGATCTTCACCACAACACATGATAATCTTCAGTCAAACATAAGGAAAAGATTTTTATATATGTATGTGAAAAAATAAACTAACATTCAGAGAAACCCCTAATCAAACTCAGAGGAAACTATACAGGCCAGAAGAGAATGGAGCTACATATTACAGATTTTAAAGGGAAAAAATTGTCAGCCCAGAATGACTTACCCAGCAAAGCTTTTCTTTGTCTTTGAAAATGAAATAAAATTCTTCCACTGCAAAGAAAAGCTTAAAGAATTCACCTCTTCTAGACCTGATACAAATGATGCTTTAAAATATTCTCTTGACAAAGAAAAGAAAAAACACCTACCAAAACCAAAGGCAAACATGGAGAACATCCCAGTAAAAGGACAATAGAAGACTAAATCATACAATAGACTACCCAAACTGCCACCTAGCCATATTAACCCTGAATGGAAATGGCTTAAATTCATCGATCAAACATCATAGGTTAGCACCCCAGATCAAAAAATAAAACCCATCTATCTGTTGCTTATTGGAGACACATCTCTCCAACAAAAATAGGTGGAAACCAAAAGAGAAAGGATGGAAAAAAGTATTCCAAGATAATGGAAAGGAAAAATGAGCAAGTATAACCATACTTACATCAGATAATACTTTGAAGTGAAAAACTTTAAAAGAGATGAGGAAGGACAACATGTAACGACCAAAGAATCCATCCAGCAAGAAGAGATCAAGATAAGAAATGTAATACACACCAAATGCTAGGGCACCTAACCAGGTAAAACAAATATTAATGGATTTTCCATAACATCAATTAATGGATTTCCCATTAACATCAATGTTTTTATTGACAGAATAGAAACTCAGGAAGGAAACAACAGAGCTCACCTAGATACTAGAGCAAATGCACTGAATTGATATCTACAGAACCATTCATCCTCCAGACAGAGAATACACCTTTAGTCATTAGTACATGGAACATTCTTGAGGAATGACATGTTATAGGCCACAACACAAGTCTCAGCAATTTTTTTAAAAAAATCAAAATTATACCATGTATCTTCTCAGACCATCATGGAGTTGAATTGGAGAACAATCTGTCAAAGCATTCAGAAAGACATGCAAATACCTAGAGAGTGAATAATAGGCTACTAAATGAACAATGGACTAGAGACAAAATCAAAGGGGAAATGAAAAAATTGCTTGAAACAAATGAAGGCATGAACAAAACATATCAAAACTTACAGGACATGATCAAGGCAGTGTTAAAAGGAAAGTTCATCTCAATGAGGGCATATATTAAGAAATCAATAAAGCACCAAATAGATGAGCTAACCTTTTAGTTGAGGGAACCAGGAAAATAACAGCAAAGCCATCCAAAGATTAACAGAAAAAAATAAATAACCAAAATAAAGGAGGAAATAAACCAACTAGAGACCAAAAGAACAATACATAAGATCAATGAATCAAAGAGCTGTTTCTTTGAGAAAACCAACAAAATAGATTTCATGCTATCCCAACTAATCAAAAAAGGAGGCAGAAGATACACATCAATAGTATCAGACAAAAAAGGAAATATGACAACAGATACCTTAGACATACAGAGAATTATTAGGAACTATTACAAGCAACTATATGCCAACAAATCAGAAGACCTGAAAGAATTGGATAGATTTTTGGACACATACAATTCACCAAAATTGAATCAAGAAGTTAACTAACAATCTAAATAGACCTATAACAAGGACTGATTTAGAATCAGTAATTAAAGCCCTCCCAACCAAGAAAAGTCCTGGATCAGATGGCTTCACTGCTGAATTCTACCAAATGTTTCAAGAACTTACCCTAATTCTCCACATGCTATTCCAAACATTAGAAAGGGAGGCAATCCTTCCAAACTCTTTCTATGAAGCCAATATCACCTTAATACTAAAGCCAGATAGAGACACAACAGGAAAAAGAACTACATACCAGTATCCTTGATGAATATAGATGCAAAGATCCTCAACAAAATACTAGTCAACAGGATCCAACAGCACATCAGGAAGATCATTCACCCAGACCAGGTGGGATTCATCCCTCATATGCAGGGATGACTTAACATTCGCAAATAAATAAATGTAATACAGCACAACAGCAAATTAAAAAATAAGACCATTTGATCCTCTCAATAGATGCAGAGAAAGCATTTGATAAAATGCAACACCTTCTTCACATTAAAAACTGTAAGCAAGATAGGAATAAAAGGAACATTCTATAACACAATCAAAGCAATGTATAAAAAACCTAATGCCAGCATCATACTAAATGGGGAAAGACTGGAAACTTTTGCACTAAGAACTGAAACTAGACAATGATGTCCACTTTCACCATTGCTATTCAACAGAGTATCGGGTGTCTTTGCCAGAACTCTTAGGCAAGAAAAACAAATTAAAGGAATTAAAAGCGAAACTGCGAACTCTGACTTTTCTCTGCTTGCAGACAACATGATTTTATACATAGGAGAACCAAATTAAAATATAGAAATTTCTTACTAAGATATAAAAACGAAATCCAAAAGTGAAAATGTAGTAATAACAGAATAAAAATCCCTGCTTTCCATATCAGTGCAATGACTCATATTCACCAATATTTACAAGAATAAAAACCTTATTAAAGCATGAAAACATCTATTTAAATGCATTGAGATACCAAAGGAGACAGGCCTTGATGAACAGAGTTCCAATGAGAAGATACATGTCTTCAGGGGACCATGATATTCTGTAGCACGTTTCCACCTAATGTATTTGCTGATTATCAAGCTGAAAATGAAAAAGCAAACAAGGTTGCCAATAGGAACCTGAGATGTGATTCTGGCAGTCTTCCATTACTGGGCATGCACAGTTGGGGTAAGCAAAATGGAATCCAAGGCTATCAGGGTGGTAGAGATTTACACAGAAGTTAATACAGAGAGAAATAAAGCACATAAAGGAGAGACCGATACTCTGAATCTATTCACCTTGCAGAAATGTGGTTTTAATTTATTTTTTTTTTTGGAGAGGCAGATCAGATACAAAGAGTGAACAGAGACAGCGAAAGATCTTCCAGCCACTGGTTCACTCCACAAATGGTCCCAATTGCTGGGACTGAGCTAGTTGAAAGCCAGGAGCCAGGAACTTCTTTCTGTTCTCCCACATGGGGTATCAGGTCCCAAGGCTTTGGGCCATCCTCTGCTGCTTCTCCTGCCACAAAAAGGAAGTTGAATGGACGGTGGAATAGCTTGGACACAAAGTGGGGCCCCTATGAGATCCTGGTACTTACAAGGAGAAGATTTATCCATTGAGTCATTGTGCTGGGCACAATTAAATTCTCTTTTGTTTCATCACTTTATTTGTTTTATCCATAATATAGACTTATTAGCATTGGGGGCTGATCCCCTTCATAAACCACCCCCTTCAATCTATTTGTGCCCAAGTTATCACAATAGCACATTCACACAGTTCTCCCCTGTCTTGAGCAGCTGAAGGGCCCAAGGGAAAGACACCTTGCAGAAAGCAGTGCTTACTAGTGATGAAAATAGTTCTTAGAAGTATTATACACTTACAGAGGAACAAAGATGGAAACTGGCATTCACAAATACCTACGATTTTCAGATAAATCCATAAAGGACAACATTATCATAGTAGAAACATATTAGAAATAGAATAAATATCATAAAATTAATATAAGAGCAGGTGCTTATAAGAGCAATTAGGCAAGGAAAGGAAGTAAGAGGACTTGAAATAATAAACACAGACATGAAGTTGCTTTGGTTTGACGATGACATGCTATTAACACCAAGAAAACTCCAACCAGTTCACCAAAAATCTATAGATTTGAACAACACAATTAACGAATTTCTCTTGATTGTTCTACTTAGAACATTGTCTCCAATATTTTCCTCAACATCAAATAAGCTTTTACATTCAACCAATCTGAGTGTACATTAAACTAAAGAAAAAGTTTTGAAAAATTTTGAAAGGCTGACATCATAAAAATTATGCCTGCTTTGATTTTTATCTGTACATTATCAAGGACTTAATTAGTACAATGTTGACAAAAAATAAGCTAGTAAATATTTGGAAAAATAATCTTCAGTATTTTCAATTTTAAACATCTATAAAATTTCTAACAATATTACCTCATAATTACTATGTCGATTTAATAACATGGCTGGATACAAAATCATGTTTCTCTATAAACCAACATTTAGCACACAACATAAAACAAAAAAAACATGAAAAATTACTGGGTAAAAAAAGGAAGAAATCAATGCAAAATCTTATAAAATTAGACATTGACTAACATGGGCAAAATGCGATTTTAAAAGCAGCATTCACTAGAAACAAGACATTAAAAACTTCATTTTTCTTACTAGAATATCCACAATTCCTCGAAAGAACACACAAGGGCTACAAAGCATAATTAAATCTCAAAATGTCAGTTTCACTCACAAACAATTATGTTTTTATCTGCTAAACAAAGGTTGTAAAAGTTAAATTATCATGAAGATTAACACAATCTGCTTGCTGTTAATCTTAACTAATCTGAAACCAGGAGCCAGCAGCTTCTTCCAGTTCCCCCATGCAAGTGCAGAGTCCCAAGGCTTTGGACCATCCTCTATTTCTCTCCTAGGCCACAAGCAGGGAGCTGGATGTGAAGTGGAACACGAACCAGCATTGCTATGGGATTCCAGAGGATGCAAGGTGAGGATTTAGCCACTAATCATGCCAAGCCCAATATATTTTTCTATATTGTTTTTGTTTGTATTGTTTCTTATTCAACTTTTAATCAAAGTTTATTTCATAGTGTTTTACTTCCCAATTTTTCATTAGTTTTATCCTTTAAAAGTTTCAACTTATATTTTAATTATTTGTTTGTTTGTTTGTTTTGGAAAGTCAGATACACACAAAGGGGGAGAGATAGAGAGGAAGATCTTCCATCTGTTGATTCACTCCTCAAGCTGCCACAATGGCCAGAGCTATGCCTGTCTGAAGCCAGGAACCCAGATCTACTTCCAGATCTCCCACAGGGGTGCAGGGTCCCAAGGCTTTGGGCCATCCTCCACTGCTTTCCCAGGCCACAAACAGGGAGACAGAATGGAAGTGCAGCTGCTGGAATTAGAACTGGCACTCGTATGGGATCCTGGTGCATTCAAGGTGAGGACTTTAGTCACCAGGCTACCATGCCAGGCACTCAACTTAAAGTTTAATGTTTTTCTTTTACCATTAAGTGTAAGCAAACATTTCATCCCAGACCATAGTCTATTTGTATTTATGATACAATAGAATACAGCAAATATTTGCTCAACTGATAAACAAATCATAATCTAATAAGGATTACTCCCTCTTTTCAAACCAAGTTGAATATTCTCCCATTAAACTTCAAAAGCCCAAGAAGTATGTATGTGTTGTTCAGTTTTGAGAGTCTAGCTTTTTATTACACTCCATTTTGATGCTTTGTTTCAAATATATGTAAGCCAGCAGGCACTGTTCATAATCCTTGCTGCTCCACCTCCTATATAGTGGCACGCTCCTATATTCTGGGAAAGTAGTGGAGGACTGCCCAACTCTTTGGACCCCTGCATCTATGTGGGAGACCCAAAAGAAGCTACTGACCCCTGGCTTCAGTTTAATTCAGCTCCAGTCCTTGTGGCCATTTGGGGAGTGAACCAGCAGAAGAAAGATCTTTGTTTCTCTCTGTCTTTCCTTCTCTCTGAAAATCTGCATTTAAAACAAAAGATAAATAAATCTTTTTAAAAATATGCAAGCCAAAAGAGTGTGGAATTTGGTAAGACACGTCTGATAACAAAGTTGTGGAGCCTTTTACCTGGATACTTTGTCCAGGAAAGTAATATGCCTACAAAGAGTTCCTACACATAAGGATAACCAAGGAGCAAAGGTAAGGGTATTGCTTAAACAAACTGTTATGTTGTTTTGGTTGTTTTGTTTTGTTTTGTTGTTTTTTCAAGTACAGCTACTGACCTCATGAAGATACCAAACAGAGAGAACCCCAAGCTTCCTCTTGTTCTAGCATTGATCATTCCATTTCAATTGTTGCACTTCATTAAAATCTCCCCAATTCACCCACTCTTTCTTACTGAAAACTCTCTCTTCTGTCTCTAACTTTCCATATTTCTGTATAATATCTTGTAGTTACGGTCCTATTGCTTTTGTTTGTAGAAGGCTTGAGTGATTGCAAATTTTGTTCTCCCCACCATCCACCCAGGAGATAGGTACATGAAGTCATGCGAGGTTAGGTAAATGAGACTCAAATGGAGATCAGGGGAAGTGATTGGGTAAAACAAAGCATTCCACAATACCCAGAGTCTAAATGATAATATTCCTTACCTAAGGAAAGAAAAAAGTGGAATTACTCAGTAAATATATGAGATAAACCACATTCTTTCATGCAGTTCAGTGTTACCTGATCACATAATCAGCCTATTTACTGACACTCTATGTAGTCTTAACAAAAATTATTATTATTAAACTTCAATGTGTGAGGTTATATAAAGCTTCATTTCTTATCTTTGCCTATAAGATCAGCTAGAAGTCAATTAGGGAGGCAATTCGATATATTTTTTTAATTTTATTTTTTACTAAATTTTTATCTGGAGTCATTGTACTGTGGTTATATTTTTAATACAGAAAATGAAAGTTTTCCTTTAACTCTCAGATCATGACAGAGTGTGAAGAAAGTATATAATTTCCTTTATATGTCAAGTTCTTTCATATTATACACAATTAATATCCTTCATCTTAAAAATATCACACATATATTATCTTGACCAAAGAATATATACAGAAAAGAACACAGAAGTTTGCAAAAAACACATTTGAATGTAAAAATACATAAATTTCTGAAAAGCAGGTAAGGGTAGTTCAGAATACCCAATTTGGTGGGCTTTTTAAATTTTTATTTGTTATTTGTATCTACATGATTCGTAGTACCAGCTCCAAAAGCCCAAAGATAATTCATCTTAACAAAAATTGACTACATGATCAACAACAATTTCAACTCCTCTCTCTTACAACAGTATGCAGAAAAGAAAAAAATATTTTCTTTTTTTAATTAATTTTAAAAATTGGTTAACATGTATTATTTGAACATTTTTGTTGGAAAATGCACAACATTGAAACACATGTATACTTCACCAACTGATGAAACACAGCAACTGGCATTTCCAATCCCTTATCTTGTGTTTGGAGCCTCCCAAATTTTCTATTCCAGTTCTTTGCAGAGTATATGACACATTATTGTGGACTACAGTCAGCCTACTGTTCTGCAGATAACTAGAGCTTGTTAATTCCATCTATGTTTGGTATCCATTTTCCAAAAACCCTTTGTCCTCCCTCACCCACTTTCTAACCTCTAGTATTTCCTAGTCTAAATTCAAATGAACCGTAATTTTTTAACAACTACACATCTAGAAAATATGTGGTATCAGCCTTTCTGTGCTTGGCTTATCGCCTAACAAAATTAACTCCATCTATACCCATTTTCAAGCAAATGTCAGGCTCCATTCCTTTTTTAGGCCTGAATAATATCCCATTGTATAAATGAATTAATTTGCATGCAATGGTTGTGGAATGAGAAACACAAAGAAACAAAGAAAACCTTGGCACAGTCCCTGAGTCAAATAATGTACCACAGAAAGGAGCTTGACTATATCAGTAAACTATAATGGTTTCTAGAACCCCAGAAGTTTGTAATGTTCAGGAGATGCTTGTAATTTCCTTCATCAAAAGCAACAGCTATTAGCAAGACCTAATCATCTTTGACATTTCCTTCTCCCAGCGCCCAAACTCTTATGTCAACAATACCAAAAGTATTTACTGCTTATATTTTTCCTCTCCTCAGCTGTGGATCTATAGAGCTTTAGATAATACTCATTGTAAGCATCCAAGTATCAACCATGAATAATTTTTCCTTTTAGAACAACTGAATCTCAACCATACCTCCATGACATTTCCTTTAAATTTCCTTTTCACCCAAACTGAAAAACTATATGTGTTTCTGTGGGTCTAAAATATGGGACAGTAGCTATCCATTTTTTAAAAATCATTTATTGTGCTGAATCATAATTCTGATCATTTTATAACTCACAAAGAAATAACTCCTTCTGTGACACCCCCTGATACCTAACTTGGTAGTATTTGGGTAGATCCCAGGGATATTGATTCAACAAGCTCTTCAAGAGATTTTAATATCTAGCAAAATTTAAAAGCAATAGAAACGGTCAGAACGTCTGATATAACAGAAATTTTAAAATATCAGTTTGGCATGAATGCATCTTTGTCCTTTAAAGAAATCCTCTACTTTCTTATTCCTTTTAGCAGTAATTTCAAATGAGAATTACTACTTGACATCTCTGCCTCTACCCAAAGAACTAGCAAAAGAATTTCCTGAACTCTGATTCTGACAAGCAGTGTAGGGCTATAATTTTCCTCCAGACAAAAGCACAGGGAAAATGCACCATTTCTCTCCTTTTGGACTACTTTCAAGAATATCACTTTTGAAATAGAGTAAGTATTATCATTCAGAAAGATGCTTAATGCCATCTGCAGAAATTCTGCCTTAGCCCTGAAAGCTCAAGATTGATCTTCTTTCCTATGTGCTTGTCTCAGTCCTGGAAACACTGATCAATACAAAACAATTTGTCATCCCAACTCCTCAAGTAGTAGTGCAATTTCCTTGTTGGATTTTATGTCTAAGGAATATCTATATTCATCATTTTATGTGTGATAAATGTAAGAGCAACAGAATTTTGTCTAGAATATTACTACTTCTGAGTTTTCAAATTTAAACTGCTGGCTGGGTTTCCAATCCTCTACTATTTGGGGATATTAGAACTCTCTTTCATGATCAGAAGTCCATTCAGATGAAGCCCATCAGTCAAGCAGTCTAAACAAGCCGATTCTACACAAATATGGTATAGCTGCTTGTATGAACACTAATCACTCATTATGTCATAATGTAGTGGAAATCCTGAGTAAGCCAGGGGAGAATGATGGAAAAGGATCTCTGAAGCTTATCCCAGGTGAAGCTTATCCCGAGAGGCTACTTTATATTTTTTCTAAATAATTAAAATATTTTATAAAGATGAAAAACTTGAAAAGGGCACTTCAGGACAATGGTTCTTGTTCCATTAAGAAGCAACAATAACAAAATGTGATCTGCAGCACTATTAGGGATAATTGAAAGTGTAATTATTCAAAAGAATTTTGGATTTAAATTGCCAGTTCACTGCATATGTTATTCAAATACCTGCCAATCTCTCTCCAAAAACACCAAAATCAATGATGAAAATAATCGCAGATTAATTGACTTGAGAAGCTATATATTTCAAACTTAACATGTGACCCAGTATTGTGCAACATTTTTAGTTTTGGATTTTAGTTATCTCCACTGCTTCCAAGTCATGAGATTAACTATAATTAAAATAATTAGACACATATTACTAAACTCTTTTTCTATTTTCTATCATACGATTTTGAACATATATAAGGCAGGTCTTCAAAAAACCAATGGGCATTCTGAAGTACAAAGACTATGCCTAGATTTCAAAACTGGTGGTACCAAAATAAATTAATTTTTTACAAAACAATGTATTAATATATTTGAAAGCCACATTTTCCGAGAGGTGAGGAGACACATAAAATGACAGAAAGATCTTCCATCTTCTAATTCACTCCCAATATAGTTACATCATGCAGGGCTGAACTGCATTGAAACCATGAGCCACTGCTTTCCATGCACATTAGTAGAAAGCTGGATCAGAAGTGGTGCAGCTGGAACTTGAGCCAGAATTTCAATATGTGATGCTGGAGCTCCAAGAGCTTGCTTAACATACTGCACAACAGCAGCATTCTCAGCAGCTCTGTTTCTAATCCAGCTTCCTGCTAATGGACCTGAGAGCATAGCAGAGAATTATACAACTGCTTTCGCCCCTGCCACATTGATGTGATCTGGTTGGAGTTCCTGGATCTTGGCTTTGGCCTGGCCAAGTTCTGGCCATTGTGGTCATTTGGAGCATAAACCAAAGAATGGAAGATGTCATCATCTCCTTCTTCCTCTCCCTCTCTCTCATTCTACTTTTCAAGTAAATAAGTAGTTCTTTTAAAAAAAATTATTAAAGTACTAAATGGAAGCACTGTGAACATTAGTAAAAATTCACCAAGGCAAAAATAATTTCAGGCTATCACACGTGTAAGAATCTCAGTTGTTTTGGAGGTATTTTCATGTCACTTCAGATTCACTGCTAGCAGTCCATAAAGTAACCACAGAGACAGAAAGGTACATTGCCTCGGTCTGTACCTATTTTACACTTTGCACCTGGAAATTCAAAATAAGAAACTCAAAAATTCCAAATATTCTGCCACTTATTTTGAAAACACTGTCAAAGAAGAAAGAGTTTCACCTTGTGAATTCCTTAAGCAACCCTTCCTACCAGTCATATATGCCATGCTATGAAATACCCTAGTCAGTTCTCTATAATGGGCACACACTTCTCTCAACGTAATATTTTACCTCAGTGAAATTCTCCCATCAGCTTCTCTCTCCACTTTGTACCCATGTGAATAATGTCCATGGCCCTTCTTTATACCTATTACATTCTACTCACTTTTCAAAGCACAGGGTTTGTTTTTCTTTAGTTTTGTTCTTAAGATTTCTTTATTTTAATTTGAAAGGCAGAGCTGCAGAGAGACAGAGAGAGTGAGAGATACTCCAACCTGCTGGTTCACTCCCCAAATGGCTGCAACAGCCAGAGCAGAGTTGATCTAAAGCCAAGAACAAGGAGCTTTCTCCGAGTTCTCCCATGTGGGTGCAGGAGTCCAAGGATCTGAGCCATCATCTGCTGCTTTTTCAGGCCATCCTTAAGTAAGGAGCCAGATCAGAAGCGGAGCAGCCAGGACACAAACAGGCACCCACATGGGATGTCAGCACGGAGGATAGAAGACTAGCTTGCTGTGCAACCATGTCCCCCTCAAAATGTAACTTAAGTGATACCTCCTGCACCTCTCAACAGACTTTTTCAGCTGCTTCTTTCCTCAGAACTTTAGTGTGTGTGTGAGTGTGTGTGTGTGTGTGTGTGTGTGTGTTTTCTGCTTGAACTGCATTTTCTATCACCTCCTCTCATTTATGTGTGGATATGTATACATGTGTGTGTATGACTGTTTTATACAATAATACGGATAGAAATAGTGCCTGCTAATGTTCCTTGAAGGTTTTTGTGATAGGAATCAGATAACTGAAAGAAAAACTTCCCTGTTTTTAGTACTATCAACTGTTGCCCTGGTTAAGTTCTGTTCTGAGGCTAAATTTGGACAAAATCGAAAACAGTAATGACTACTTAAAAGTACCTTTACATGGACAGTCATTAGCTAATTGACTCTGCAAACACAAATGTTCATTCACCATGGCTTCTTTATTTCAAATGAAAATACAGCAATAACTAACAAACACAAAATATTGATCTACAATTGCTGTGTAAACCTAAAATCAGGCTCACATGATATTTAATGAATGTTTATGAATGTATTAAGTTGATGCCATTAAGAACTATGTTAATGGGAGTAGCTACATTAGAAAGACAATCAACCAGAAGATGATCACTTATAGATCCAGAAAAACCTAAGGGGAAGTTCTGCTTCACAATCCTACAAAGGAACATACAAATTCCTCATCCATTGGCACTGTGGGCCCCTGGCCTGCCTGCCCACTGGCTCAGACCAGCCCGTGCATGCGCCAGTTCTGAGGTTGCAGGACCCATGGACTCCCGAGTGTGAGACTGCGGATATTCCAGGGAAAGGGGCAATGGGATATGTGGGAGCGAGGACTGCTGAGTGAGTATGTTGCAGGTGAAGAATGACTTCTGACAGACCTTCATCGACAAGGCTGCTGTACTTGAGGAAAGCAAGGGAGCTGAGACCAAGTGGTTTGGAGGGAAAAAAAAACAGAGATCTTTATGGGTCAGATACACCAGCTCACGTAGGAGATCTGAGCTGGGCTAGTTAGCATGCATCACCGTTGACTACCACTCAGTAGCTCATACTAAAGCAAAGGCTGGGAATCTACCAGGCAGAGCTAGACACTGAGCATGGTCAGAGCAACCACTGGCACACACAAGATCTCTGACTGGGAACAGGCCTGGTAGGGGAGCTAAGCAGATACCCTGGCTGGGTTGTAGTTCCCAGCAGAGAACACAAGGGTTGGAATGCGGGCAGCAATCTGGCCTGGACATAGCTAGAATGTCCGTCAGCATGGGTGTTAACGGGGTCTAGGGTGTGCCAGGCTGGGCTAGATTCCAGCACCCACTGTTTGTGAGAGCCAAGGTGAAAGGACAGACTGAACCCAGTCTTGGCACCCACTGAACCATGCCAGAGCTGTGTCTAGGTGTGAACCAGGTGTGGGTGGACTGTAGCACCCAACAGTAAAAGTTGGAATGGGTATGGCCCGGTTGGGCAAGTTCACAGTTTCTGCCAGGACAGAAGGTGAACAAAATCATTCAGGACCAGGGACCCACCAGTGTGCATAAGATCTGTCAGTGGAAGGAGACCTGACAGAGGAGCTTGGAGAACTCCCTTGACAGGACACAGTCCCTGCAGATGAGCATAAGAACCAGGGCTAGGAACAGCCGAGACCAGGCCAGGTTACGTGTGGATCAGGTCTGGGAGCGGGCCAGGATGGGCAAGTTCATAACATCCACTAGCAGATCTGAGAACCAGGATGAGGTATAGGACAGGCCTGGACGAAGCACAACACCTGCCTGTTCAAACCAGGACCAGCACTGGAGGCTGGCTGGGATGGGCTAGGTGGCAGTACCCACAAGCATGAGCTGGGCCAGGCAACAGCCCCCATCAGCAAATATTTAGGTGAGGAGGACCATGCCACATTGGACTGCAGCACCCACCAAAATATGTGATAACTGGTGGGGGAGACAGATTGTAAGCCTAGGAGTTGGGAAACTCCCCTACTGGACCACTGCCCCCACTGGTGAGTGTGACAGCTGGAGCCAGGGGATGACCAGGCTGGGCAGGCTGATTGGGCTTTGTCACAGCATCAGGTGGAAAGTGTTGGGACTAGGGACAAATCTTGTCAGGCTAGACTGCTGAATCACCTGGGGAGTATAAGATCTAGGGCTGGGAGTAAGCCAGTTGGGAAACAGTGGCTATTTCACTGATGGGCTGCAGCTCCCACTGGTGAGCATTAGATACAGAGCTGAGGGTAGGACCAACTAGATAGGCAATGGCACCCACTAGTATGAGAGTGGGCTAGAAAGTGGGGTCAGTTGAGTTGAGCTGGGCTTAAATGCTCACTGCCATACACAAGAGTTGAATGGGACGTGGGACAGAATAGACTAGTCTGCTGCACATACTGGCAAGTACAGGAACTGGGGGTATGCCTGGTGGGGATTATTGGGGTTCAGTCCAACTAGGCCACAGTTCCCTCTGGTATACATGAGGACCAGGTATGTGGTATGCAGGATTGGGCTGGGCCACCGCATCCACTGATTTACTTAAGAGGTAGGGCTGGGGATAGAACTGACCCAACAATTGCAACAGCAAGTGAATGCATTGCTGAAGTGAGTAAACGACAGAGTTGAACCACATAATGGTAAGCACACAAGAGTCAGGTCTGGGATCACTTTGAACCAGGTTTCTTTTGGGATCCCCCCAACTGAACTGCTGGACTCAGAACTCCAACCACAGGGAGAGTCACAGGAGCTGTGGCTTGGATGGAAAAGTGGATGGCATACCCAGATGCACATGGAGGATATAGCAGTTAATTGGGGCCAACAGAGGATATCTGGTACTACAGCAGAGGAAGAAGGGAAGAAAAAATTGGTCAACTATCCCAGAAAAGCTTAATAGCAAATTTCTAGATGAATGGAGACTCTAAAAAATCAGCTGACAAGAACCAAAACCAGACTGCAAGTTAAGGAGAAGCAAGGTTGGTCTGGGCCTATCTGGAACCTAGTGCCCATAGCACACTTGTGGATGAGAACTAGGAGACAGTTCAATATAGGCTCATGCCCATGAACCAGAGACTAAAAGAGCTTCGTGGAAATAGTAAATTAAAATAGAAATTATTTTGTTATCGTTTTCTGTGTTTAGGTTAGTTCTTGCAAATAAAAGTTTACAAGTGGAAGATATATTTATTATGCTCATTTTGTTTAACTTAGACTTATAGGTGGAAATTTGGAGGGGTAGGGCAGCAGGATAAAATCCTGTAAGAGAGAGCATTTTAATAAAAGAAAAATTTAATTGTTTATAAGCTATAAAACTTTAGCTTCCTCCAGGTTTATATTTTGGTAATTTAATGGCCATTTGAAGAAACTCTTTAAATTTAAAAAAGTCTAATTAAATGCCAATCATTTTTAATGATTACAAAATTTGACATTTTTGAACAAAAATGTTCTTCCTATCTGTGTCCTTCATATTTTTATATAATCTGCTTAATGGCATGAATATCAGATTTTCTTTTACATGTAAATATTTATTAATGATTTTGCCTGTGGTATTTTCCATCCTAATCTATACAGTATATCACTAATTCTGAATATGAAGACTCTTTCAAAAAATAAATGAACAAAAATCCCACTAAATAAAACAGGCATGCATAGTAGATTACAAGGGTTAAATGATAAGATATCATCTTCCAAATAGATTGTGGAAATATCCTGATGTCAGCTGCATTCATTTAAATTATAATATTTTAAAATCTGTAGTTGAATATCAATTTTTTTCTTGTCAATAGAGGACAATCTTGTGTATTTTCACTTTTAAGAAATTGGATATAATAAATAAAACTCGATTGAACCATAGCTCAATGGAAAGGAATTATCTGTGAGGCTCGTGCTGTGCCCTAGCAAGTATACTCACCACCTATGAAGCTGGCATCCAATGCAGCTGCTTCAGAAAGCACAGGGAGATGGCCTAAGTGCTTACGCTCCTGACACATGGGAGATCTGGAAGAATTCCATGAATCCTGGCTTCAGACGGGCCCAGTTCTAGCCATTGCAGCCATTTGGGGAGTGAATATTTCATATCTGTCTTTCTCTCTCTCTCCCTCCCTCTTTCTCTCTCTCTGTCCTTCTTTCCTGCTATCTCCCTCCCTAAATCAATCTTTTTTTTTAAATGAGAAATTATCTGTTATTACATGGAATAATTTAGGATGATTCTTATTCACAGAAAAGTGGAGAGAGACAAAAATGAATAAGAGAATATGTCTCATTTTTTATGAGAATACCAGCCAAATCATTTATGCTTCTGAATACCAGAAAATAAGGATTCCATAAGGATGCTAGTATTGTTCTGTCACTTGATGTGGGTTCTGATTATCTTGGGGTGATCAATTAGTGAAAATTCAATGCTGTGCACATCTCTGATAGTTTCATCTGTCAAAGTGCATTGATGAATTATAAAAGCCCACTTAAAAAAGCTTTCAACTGTGCATTTTTAACATAACAGATAAAATAACATTGTGGAAAAATTGTTATCATTTGAATTTTGGAGTTGGATGGCCTGGGTTTGACTACCACCTCTGAGAATTAGCTTCTGTGTAGCCTGGGTTAGGACATGATTTTACCTCTCCAGTTAGCTCTTTGGGAAGAGTGGATTAGAAAAGCCTGACTTCAGAGAGGGAAAAGGAAGCATAAGGTGATGGCAGTCTTGCAGTTTCCAGCATATGACTGGATAAAACTACATTGGTTCCTCTTAATAAAGAAGTTTAAAATATTTTCAAGAATTATGACATTGGGTATTTTTCTTGATTTGTATGTTCCCATTGAACTCTACACTTGACCTTAGCCAAAACTATAACATGAACTCAGTAAGCACAGGGAAGATACTTTATTACAGAAGTGGAGAGTGTAAAATAGTTAAATGTGGTCATATCCTTTTGAAGTGTGAATGAAGCAGGAGGAATCCTCAGTCTGAGGTGTCCCCCACACTAAAGCTTTACAATTTAATGGAAATGTCTGTGTATACAAACACTCTGGCATCCAAACAGAACAGTTCTGCAGAGTAAACTTCAGCCCTTGTTTTCCTCACCCTTACCCTAATCACAAAGCACGTATCACTGACATCCTGGGCACTGCGGTTATGTTGGTCCTGTTTCTCCATAGCTAACTCTTAGTAACTGCTTCACGCTAGGCACATTATTATATGTCAATATGCATAATTTGGTTAATTTATAACATGGATGGGACATTGTCATATTTTCCATACCACACTGAGGCGAGTAAATGGAAGTCCTCTACCCAGCATACAGATGGTTGCTAGGCAGTGATAATTTTTGTTTTGTTTTGTTTTGTTAGCTCCCCCAGCTCCTCAATTGTTGAGAAGTGCTAAGAGAAGGTCAGAGGCTAAAATGTCCCTTAAAATGCAATGATTTCATTGGCAGGCATCTTAAAACAGTGATTTAAAAGGAAGGTTTATGCTTTTTATTTTCAAATAAATTCCTACTAGAATTTCACTATAAAATAGAAGCTAAAGATACTTTTTGAACATGAAATTTTGGTTTCTTGGGATCAGCAATTAATTTTTGCTAATTACTCTACATTTGGTAAGTATTGCACCTTTGACAAAGAGAATGAAAAACCTTGAAGTCTCTGACTTTCGCTGTCATGCTGAGAGTAGATGGTGCTCTCAAATCCATGATCATGACTCCTCCCTATTAGTTCAACTCAAACAATACAAAGCATGTAGTGCACGCATGCACACTGGTAGGCATGAAAGAAGCTATAAATGTTATTCATATCTGGCTCCACATAGAAATAGCCTGGGAATAGAATAATGGGAATAAGTTATGCACAGAGCTGGCAGAAACGGATTGGACCTGACCAAATGAAATCCTGTAGTTGAAAGGCCCTTGGAAGCACGAGAAAGATAATAAAGTTATCATTTCTGGATGTGTAGATAATGAAATACATGCAAAGTGTAACTCTGAGGACTCTGTATAATAAGAGGGTAGAGAAAGAAGGATGACCCAGGAAAGAGGCATAAAGAAAGTGAACTAGAGATAGGACAAAAAAGCCAAAACAATAATTCATTCCTTGAAAGTTAATGGAAAAGAAAAATTTTAATAAGTGTTGGGCAGTATCTTCAAACACTGCAATGAGCAATGAGGGCAGAAAACAAGCCACTAAATTTGCTGACTTGCCAATTGGGTCACTGGTAATTTTTCCAAGAGCACTGTAGGATTCTAACAAAGGGAAAGCATGGGGTGCCTAAGGAAAAAAGAAGAGAGAAAATAACCTACAATCTGTGGGTTCTTATTTTAGGGAGTCACTGAATAGAGAGAGGGGTGGAGAATGGTGGAAGGAAGAGATTGGGGATGGAAAAGTACCTTGCTGGGGTGAGTATAAAGAGAGGACAAATTGAAAGGTCCTTTTCAAGTGCACGTGTGCTTATTTGTATAGAAGCAATTAAGAAAGTGGTAGTCTCGATTCACTTTGGAGGTAAATGCAAAAGTGACCTCTTCAGAGATGGAAGGACATCCATGTCTTTAAGAATCTCAAGAGAAAGGGATGTTACAGTGCATTAGGGAGAAGACTCAAACCAGTGCTGAGAAACATTTCCCACTCAGGCCAGACACTGATTTTCAGTGGGAAATCTAGTGCATCCTTCAACAATGTTTACAATTGGGGAACTGGGAAAGTAAATGGTGTTTAAAGCAGGATTAAATGAAGGAATCTGCCAAGCAGCTAAATCCAGCAAGAAGAAACATGGACTATGAACTGGAGGCACTCCTATAAAGAGCTTACAAAATTCAGCTATATAATACAGATCCCCAGCTGTGGGCAAAAAGAAATTTTCTAAATCCCAGAAATTACCATAACATAGTTTTGTTATTTTTAATATTAATTTGTTTTAATATTCTGGAAAGGCACACACATACAGAGATGGAGATCTTGCATCTATTGGTTTACTCCTGAAATGCCTCCACAAGCCAGGGATGGTCCAGCCTGAAACCAGGGACCTGGAACACTGTCTGGGTGTCACACTTCAGTAGTAATAGCCTAAGCAATTGAGCAATTGTCTCTTGCCTCCTAAGATGAATTAACAGGAAACTGGGTTGGGAGCAGAGCAACCAAGATGCAAACCTGGCATTGAATGTGGGAATATTTGGAAGTTGGAAGCAGTGACTGAACCAACTGCACCAAAACTCCATGTCACAGTGCTAAAGGACAATAAATGATTAAGCAATTAGTAAATCAATGTGAATCTTGCATGATTTTGATGCAAAATGTCTGTGGCCTACAATTCAGGAAGTTCTATTACAACAAGACATTGCATTAAACAGCCATTTAGTGGAACTGTACAAAATTTTGGTAACTAACTTGATTTCACAGTCAAAATAGTAAACAGATTTGGGTCAAAATCGATAAAAGCACTTAGTGTATATTTCATTATTATTTACAAATCGTGATGCAAATCCCATATGAAAGTAAAATATGTAATATTTTTAAATCTCTTTGTGGAAGTGTGTGTGTGTGTGTGTGTGTGTGTGTGTGTGTGTGTGTGCAGGAATGGGTGGAACAGGTAAAGTACAAAGCCACATAAGAGGGTGTATTAATAACCTGGATAAAGGGGAGTGCTTATGGTTAGATACAGTTTGAGGTTGTCCTCCAAGGATTCACAAGCTTCATCCTCAGGGTGGTGATTTAGAAAGATGGGAAGGTGCAACTTTTATGGATCAAGTGCCAGTGGGAAATCTTTAGGTCAACTAAGTATACTCTACTCAGGAGAGATTATGGAACCCCAGTATCTCTCTAACCACTTGTATCAAGTGTGATCTCTTGCTACCACACAAACTCCTGACATTATTTGCAGAACAGAATCAAGATTTGCAACTAGAAGTACTCGAAGAGAAGCAGGCTTCAAGAACTGAAATTTGGAATCAAGGATTTCTTACAGAAAAGCAATGTTTGAAATGCCTATTAAGAAAGTGACTGTAGAAACTGATTACAAATACCACTAAATATAAGAATCTTGAATTCAGGGGAGAGTTCAGAAGTACAGGTACAAAATCAGAAGACATTATCATGCAGATATGTCACTAGCAAGAATGCTAGAGGAAACTGACTGGGGACCTGGGACCAAGGCAGACAATAATATATATATACAAGTATAGAGGCATGGTGCACTACTGAGAGGTTGAAAATTACAAGAAATCATCAGTGGTGTCTGCAAAAAGAGGTAAAAGAAATAGTGAAACTGGATATATTGGAAAGCAAGTGAGGAAAAGGTCTGACGAAGGAAGGAGGGGTGCCTACTAAACTCTGCTAATAGGTCAGGAAGACAGATGACAGAATTGAGCACTTTTGCAATGCAGAGGACAGCAATGCAGATATTTCTGCAAAAGGGAAGAGAAGGTCAAAGGAATTTTACTGTGGCTTTTTTCCTTAATATTGGAAATGTTGTAAAAGTATTGGGATTAAAGAAATAATTCAATAAAAAGGGAAATATTATTTGGAAAAACAATTATGATCTTAAGGAGGGCAAAGATGGAATCCTTGGCATAATCAGAGGCGTTGACCTTAAACGGGAGCAGGAAGAGTTGTTTCCAAGTAACCAAAGGTAAGCAGAGTATACAGATACAGTGATCAACAGAACAGCTCTGTGGGGGTCTGGAAATATTTTAGTGGCTTTTTTGTGAAACATGAGTTAAAGTTAATGACTGATAATAGAGTGTTAAAGGGAAGTGAAACGTTTCAGAAGAGAGGAAATATGACCAATAGTTTTGATACAGATGCTATTAGCAAAATTTAAACCTTCAAATTTTTAGAATAAATTATTTTTTCTTAAATTTTATAAAAACAGGTCTCTAGTGTTACGTGTATATTATGTTTATAATATTTTTGTTTGTAACTTCAATTGATGGAAGGATAAAGTCAGTGGAATTTAGTGGAAAGAAAGGTAAAAGGGTCCAATGAGATGCTGGAGAGAGTAAGAAGACACTGATGTTAACCAAAATGCAGAGATGAGTCTTGGATGGCAGAGAATGTCAAGACAGGCACTCTCGCACATGTGAATACAAAGAGGTACGTCAATCTTTATAGAAGAATTTTGTTTGGGTGCTACATTTGCAGTTAAGAAATAAGAATATAACAGGAATGGAATATGCCAATTAAACAAAAATCTGGAAGGGTCTTGGTGGGGATTGGGAGGGTATTCTGAACAAATGTATGCACAGAATTACTGTGTCATTAATTACTCCATTGAGCCTGCATAATATGCATTTGGGCACTCAATTAAAAAACCCTTCTAAACATTAATCACAACATTATTTTAATGCATGCCTCATAAGTAATTATATAGATATTTTATAATTTATTAAGCTAACATCCTACATTTGAGACTTTGGGTTCTGGTTTCCTCTAATATGAATAATATGTAATACAAATGTTTAAATGTGAATATTTGTTTGCCTTTCTGTATATGTAAAACCAGATGTTTCCCCAAACGAGGCACTTCAACATTTACATGTATTATTTTAACAGTTTATACATATTTTACGTTCTTAGCTACTGTTGTACCTATCAACTTTTCAAAATACAATTTTCATTGCAACCACAAAATGGACTTTTAAAAACTTGTTCACCTCAGAAACAAGAAAGCAAATCTATAAACGGTAAAGTATGAAATAGAAAAATACATATTTAAAGAGAAAAACTTACATTCATAAAACATACCATAAAGATAAGTTAAATTTTTAAAGATTTATTTATTTTTTAATATATTTTTATTTTGAATTCGGAATTATGTGGTACAATTTTGTATTGGCTGGGATTCCCCCCCAAACTCCCACCCCAGACAGATTTTCCCCATTTTACTACAATGGTGTAGTCCTTCATAAGGAATCATAATTCCATTAGTCTCTTATTTAAGTGTACCCTGACACTGTTGGCGCAGACAATGTCAAGTAGTCCAGCATCCCATTGTCTACACATGACCAATAGCACATCCATCATCTAAAAGCAGGGATGCATGTTCCATTATTCCCCCACATCTGTATATTATAGACCCCAGTACACCATCACTATACATTTCCATAATTGAGAAGCCATGAAACCAGGTCAACAACTGGTATGAGTTAGAACAGCCACAACAACAACATCCACAACAAATTACAGCACCATGAAAAAACAAAAAAGGAAACACACAAGTCTCTGGGGAAAAATGATGCCCCGTGTAATCCATCGGCCAGAGATGAATTAGACGAGAGAAAATGAATTATTTGGAATAAACAAAACTGAACTAAAAAGCATCAAAACACATGGGATACAGCAAAAAAGCAACCAACCAACCAAAAAACAGTATAGATCGGATTATTGAAGTTACACTTTCCATGTTGGTTTCCTTATATAAGAGAAAACATATGGTATTTGTTCCTTTGTGATTGACTCATTTCACTGAGCATAATGGTCTCTAGCTAACAATACCTGCTGGTGGGAGTGTAGGATAGCACAACCACTGTGGAAATCAGAATGGAGGGTGCTTGGAGAATCGCAAATAAATCTGCCATATGACTCAGCTATCCCACTGCTAGGAATATACCCAATAGAAGTTGAAATCTGTGTATGAGAAGGGGATCTGTAATCCTATATTTGCAGCAGCACAATCTACAATAGCAAAGACATGGAAACAATTCAGATGTGTATCCAAAGAAGAGTGGTTAAAGAAATTGTGGTACATGTACTCCATGGAATATTATTCAGCTATTAAGAAGATTGAAATTATACCATTTACAACCAGGTGGTCCCAACTAGACTTATTTATTTTTATTAGAAAGGCAGATAAACAGAGAGGCGAGACAGAGAGGAAGATCTTCCATCTGATGATTCACTCCCTAAGTGAGCCGCAACAGCCGGAGCTGAGCCGATCTGAAGGCAGGAGCCTCTTGCAGAGTCCCAAAGCGTTGGACCATCCTCAACTGCTTTCCCAGGCCACAGGCAGGGAACTGGATGGGAAGCATGGCAGCCGGGATTAGAGCCGGTGCCCACATAGGATTTCAACGCGTGAAAGGTGAGGACTTCAGCTGCTAGGCTACTGTGCCAGAATTAGTTCAAAGAGAAAAGAAGAAAAAAACTAAGGTGGAAATGGCTTCCTACTCCATTTTGCTATGAGTATCTTGTTGTTTGTTTGTTTGTTTGTTTGTTTGTGTCTTGCTATAAGATCTCCTGGCATGTGACAACTGATTTACCCCGCTGAGGCCCTCCCTCTCTAGGGCCAGCTTTATGGAATTCTGGTGAAGAATACTTCCAATTTGTAGCACACAGACTCTTTGTTTATGCTGCAACTTCCCTGTTAGAATAAAAGTTCCCTGGGCCCGGCGGCGTGGCCTAGAGGCTAAAGTCCTCGCCTTGAATGCCCCGGGATTCCATATGGGCGCCAGTTCTGGTCCCGGCAGCTCCACTTCCCATCCAGCTCCCTGCTTGTGGCCTGGGAAAGCAGTTGAGGACGGCCCAATGCATTGGGACACTGCACCCGCGTGGGAGACCCGGAAGAGGTTCCAGGTTCCCGGCTTTGGATCGGCGCAGCACTGGCCGTTGCAGCTCACTTGGGGAGTGAATCATCGGACGGAAGATCTTCCTCTCTGTCTCTCCTCCTCTGTGTATATCTGGCTGTAATAAAATGAATAAATCTTTAAAAAAAAAAAACAAGAATAAAAGTTCCCTGTCAACCAGTATTTTGTTTATTACTTTAAATCCACCAGCTAAAAAACAGTAGTCAAAAATCAGAAAACCCAAAAAGCACAGTCAGCCCAGGGAATTTCTATTTTCTGATCCATGTCTCCCCACTCTTCCTGAAAATACAGTTATCACCTGCACCAAGACAAAAACATCCTCAGACACAAGCGGCTGCTCTCGGTTGGGCGACAGACTCACTCCAGTCTCTGAATGGCTTGTGTAGCTATTACTATTGTCTGTTTGTAGAAAAGGAGATTTGCAGAGGATAAAGAGAACATCCTGATTGATATTTTCCATCTGAAGTCACGGGAATTAGAAGATCTTTGAAATAGAAACCAATTTAGAGAATGAAAGGGAAGATTCCAAAGCATTTCTGAGTGTTTCTTGGTAGAAAAGGAAGATCAGTGATATTCAATGTCATCTTAATGCCAGATGGAAAACGCATGTAGTAATTCCATTTTCTACAATACAGGGATTAAGTCTTGATTTTAGCTGCTGCAAGAAAAGAATACACAACTTATGGTTCCAAGTTTAGTCTGGCAAACACAAGCCTCTGAATTTTGCTTTCGGTCAATTCAACCTAATTTATATCTATAAATCATCATTCCTGACATATCCCAAAGTAACCAAATATAACTATCATAATTTTTAAAAAGTCACGTCGCAGAGTGGGCATTTGGCCTAATGGTTACGCTGCTCAGTCACCCACAAGCCGTATCACAGGACCTGACTGCAGTGCCCACCATCTGATTTTAGTTTTCTGCAATGCAAAGATGGTTCAAGTCGTTAGCTCCCTGAAACCCATGTTAGAAGCCTACCTTGAATTTCCTTCTCCCAGATTCAGCCATGGCTCACCCCTGGATATTCTGGACAGTTTAGGAGTAAAATAGCAGATGAAAATTCTGCCTCACTGTCTGCATAGATCTCTATCTCTGTCTTCATTGCCATTTCCACCTTCATCTCTATTTCACCTTATTAAGTGAATACTTTCTTTAAAATTTAAAAAAAAAAAATCATCTCTCTTTTACCAGTGTTGGAAAACTAAATGACCTAAGACAGGGCACAATTTTACAAAGTTGTATCCACCTGGGTGCCGGGAAGTGCAAGTAGCCTGCAATCCCAGTTCGCCACAGTCGAGTTAATGAGTACTGATTATCCTGAATCTAATGCCTATCTTTTAATCTGTGATCTCACGGGAGGGTAGCATGTCTTTGTCCCTCATTCACAACCATAGCACATATTCCTGCTGCTTGAACAGTGCCCATTATGTTTAAAATTAACCTCATTTAATTTAACGAATATTAAACAATGCTACTATCTAAATGGGGTTAAATGTAAGCTGGTGAAGGAGAAAGATGAATGGAAGGATAGCAATGTAGTTCAATAGGAAACATTTTATTGCATGGCATCTTAACATGGAGAAATGATGGGTTATGTCTAAATTGCAAGAGGAATTTTTGAATTTAAACACTATAAAATGTAGACAGAAGACTGGTTCATGTGATCAGTGATCCAATTCTTTCATGTCATCTTAATATTCATGCAACCTCAGAAATTCGAGCATATTCTCTAAAACTCCTATAAATGCACTTATTTGTGGAATAAATTACCTGCCCACCTTTAATGGGTAAAATATCACATTATGTTTTATCACACTGTATAATAGCCAGCCTCTCCTCATACATGAGTTTACATGAAGATGGCAGGTCAGTCACAGGAAACAGCTGCTTATAATACATAATAGTGAACAAACAAACATATTTCTGAGTTTTATGTGCTGTACTAGCGGAGTTCCAGATCTTGCCACCTTTGAAGTCTACATGTGAAAAAGAAATTAAACAAATCTTGACTTGAATGAAGGTCTCCCAACATGTTTGTCTTCAAATACGTATAATCTGCAAATGTTATCTTATTTGGAAAAGAGGTTGTGTACATGTCATTAAGATAAGAGTCTTGAAATGGACATCATTGTCAATTACACAGATGGATTCCACATTCATTGTCAAATATCCTTATAAAAGACAAAAGAACATACAGAAAAAGAGGAGTAATCTGAAGGCACAGGCAGCCTAAGGGCACAGGAATGAAGGCAGACCCTGGGGATGGCGCTCCTCTCCCATGGGCTCAGGGGGCACACAGCCCTGCTAGAATAACCATGAGAGATTCAGGTCATCCAGTCGGGGCAACTTGTTACAGATGCTTTAAGATAATAATATAGCAATTACTCTACATTCAGCACTAGAACATAAATTCAACTATAGAGAAAATCCTGCACTGGTTCTTAGGACAAACAACTTCTTACATTGGTCCCACCCAGATTTAACATGTGACCAAGAGCAACAATCCTATTCTCAGACTTTTGGTAAGCAAGCTAAGCACAACCAATGTTGTGTCAATACACAGTTACTCCCACACACAAGATCTCTCCCAGGCACACATGTGTACTTCTCACACTTTCTCAAACACACACAGACACAAGCATCACCAAATAAATAAAAAGATAAAGCCACTTCACAGTTTGTGCTTTAGGGATAGAGGAAAGAAGAAAAAAATAGTTATGATTGCTGTTATTTATTATGTCATTGTTGTTTCGTGCAATCCTCATGATACAATTGCTTAATGATGTAAGCCAAACAGAAACCACACAATAGGTTAAGTAGGTGAAATATATTACAAGGAAGAATTAAAGAGATGAACAGAACTATTAGACAAGTCTCTATTATAGCACCCTAAAAGTGAGGGAGAATGTTCAAAGGACAGTACTAAAGTGGGTCAAATCTCAGTGCAGATGGTGTGGTTCAGCATCAGCAGAAAATGTGAGTGATGTGGGCAGGTCACTGTTTAAGTGCATTGAGTAAACGGCAGGCTACCATCCAGAGTATAATTAGAATGTAAGCAAGTGTTGAACTTGTGGTATGACACTATGCCATAGCATTCTGGCACCATTTAAGACAAAGGTCTTCAAAATGCAACAAAGTGGACTGCAGGAAAAAAAAAACTGCCTGCTTCTTTTGTAATGCTCTCACTCAACGGACCTGCCCTAAAATCCCTGCCAAGATTGTTACAGATGGGACACTGTCCTGCCACACTTACAAAAGCACTGAGACCAGATTCACAGACAGGCTTTCAACAGATGCGTTCATACCTGTACAGTTCATCTCCCTAGCTTGTACCTGAAACTACAGGAAATGGCTTCTTCTACAATATCCGATGACATCCTTCATTAAGCAAAATTAACCTACTGTTCCACTTCAATAAGAAATGCTTCAAGGAATTCTATCATCACTGAGCATATATTGAGGGGTGCATTTGGAACTGAGAGGTAGTAAATTGGTACAAGCTATATTTGCAAAGTAACCATTACCTAAAATCATATATAGGCATAGGAAGGCTTGCATTTACAAGTACACTCACTAAATGGCCGAGCCAGAATTATGTCCAGAACCATCAATGATTACTAACTCCTGAAACTAGTCTCTAACCACACCTCAAGAGCAGTGATGAAAATTGGCCACTTACAATATTTCATAGATAGCACTGTATTCTGAGTACACTGTATTTTGAGCAATCATGTTAAAACTCCATTTGATGAGATTTTTCAGAACATGCTTTGTTAAGAGGAAGAAGTAACCAAAAATTCTTTGTTAAACGTTCTTCATCTTTGAAGATACATCTGTAGGTTTCTCCAAAGCAGTTATCAAACTTTGTTACCTTTATATTGTTCACCCTCAACTCCAACTTTCTCATCTGTAGAGACAGCCCATTCTTCTTCATAGTCCCAAGACCTACTCTGTAACCTGGCTCACAACATATGCTTAGGATATGGGTTTTGACCTGAATTCATGGACTTGAATAAGTCATTCCTAGGATACAACACAGGGTCAGAACATTCTGCTCATCAATGGGTTAAAAAACACCTGGCAAGAGACACAACAATCAGTTCCACGGGGTCCTTGATTCATACAAGGTCTGCTGCATGCACTTTACAAAGGCCAGCATGACCTGATGAAGAACAGGGTAAACTGTATCTAGAATCTTGACTTCACAGAGCTTTGGTACAGGAAATCAAGATCATGTGGGCAATGGTCGGTAGGTGGGCAATTGCCTGGGTCCAAGATTTTGGCCTGCAGGTGATGGTCCGCAATTGGGCAACTGTCCAAGACCATAGAACAATATTTAAGGTTGCACTAAAACAGTCAGCTTCTGATTTCTGTACTTTGCTCATTCTTTCGCTTTTTGATCAAGCATTAGCTTGTTAACATGAAAATGGAAGGTTTCTATTAATCTTTGTTCCAAATCAATTCCTGATACTTGACTTCCTAAGCAGTTCAATAAAAAGTTGACATAATAAACACAGAGTTGCAGGTCACTTTCTCATATGCTGGTCTCACTTCCTTTAGTTATATTCCCAGGAGTGGAATAGCTGGGTCATATAGTAGATGAATTTTCAGAAACTCAACAACAAAACAAACAATGTTTTAAAGAAATGGGTGAAGAAAAGGATAAGGTGTTTTTCAAAAGAACAAATTCAACTGGCTAATAGACATATGAAAAAATGATAAGGCTCCATAACTATTGTGGAAATGCAACTATACTGAGGTTCTACCTAACGCCAGAGAAAATGGCTTACATACAGAAATCTACTAATATTTACTGCTGTGGTTGTGGGGGTAAAAGTATCCTACTCCACTGTTGGTAGGAGTGTAGGCTAGTGCAGCCACTAGTGAAGTTAGTATGGAGAGAGCTGAAAACAACTGAAACTTGATCTACCATATGGCCTAGCTACCCAGTGATGCAGCCCTTTTGTTACCACCAGGACAGGGCTGGCCACCACCTAACAAGATTAGTGAACAAAGACTTTTGATATGCAAATGTTGGTCTGCTTCCAAGTATTACTTCTACATTTATTCTCAGTCACACAAAACTTGCAATTTTCTTTAAAAAAAATTCCATTTCTTTTGATCTCCCTCAGTTACATAAACTAATGTCTACCTAGCTACCTTAACATTCCCCCCTCAACAGAAGTAACCCACACAATTTTTGGGGGGAGTGAAATGGGAAAAGGTCCATCTCCAGTATTTTCTTCAAGATGGCATATGGGGACAGAACTGCTTATGGGACAGAATGGCTTATAAATATTATTCTCTTGTTTCATGTTCTGGGGTGCTTGAACAGGGCCTTGGAGGGAATTTCTTGTTCAGTCTAGAGATCTGGTTATACCATCCAATGGGATAGGTTATAAGTCCTGTCTCATAATCACCTGGAGCTGGATGTTCTGTATTCTATTAGAGATAAGATGAATAAGTATATTAAAGATACATGGTCCAAATGAAATCAATAAAGGGATCAATTATATAGGACCAAGAATAAACAACAGACAGGATTTTCATGATCCAGGCTGGGCCAGAAATTTCCACCCAATTTGGCCTGAGACTGAAGTTATCTGATCTCATCTAAGAGACAAGGATTATGCTTCTATACCTGGCCAGTTTGACCCAAAAAGAGCATTCTACATCAAACATGGCAGAGAAGTCCCCTTTAAACTTAAACATGGCGATATAGAATTTACAACATTTTAATAAAAGATATATCTCCATGAATATAATCAAAAACATTATCACAGCTAGATGACAAAATGCCTTAAAATTGATGATCAAAATAATAACTTAGCAGTTTATAGCATTTTAGGAAGTACAGCAAGTTTCGACAGCTATTTTTTTCTTTTCTAACCTCAGGATCTATAATGGAGGGCAGTGACAATTGGAAAGCTCTATGAGTTTAAAAAGACACATACTGACCCCAATCTATAAGACAAGGATTTTAATCAGTTGGTAAGAGAAAATTCCATAATTTAGTGAGCAAGAAAATGAGGACCCTTTGCATAAGAAGGATCAGGAGACTCACTGTTGCTAATCTAGAACAAACATTTAAAGGGGAGTTGGAGGACACGGCCCTGCAGGGGGTCAGGCCAGTGGTTTCAGAACCACATGAGGACCAGTTCCTACAGTGGTTTTGTTTGTTTGTTGTTTTTTCAAAATCGTGGCAAAAAAAAGATAAGGGAAAGGAGACATGTGGTTCCATAGGGAGGGCTGACTGAGACCATGTGTCGAAACTTGGCTGAACAGAGCCTACATCCCCCACCTGAATTTCTGATATTTGAGTTGAAGGAGAAACTAGTTAAAAGACACTGGGCAGGTCAGGCAAAACAAAGAGAGACAAGAGAGTCTAGAGAAATAGTTGGAGAGTAGTAAGTTGGCTTCAGTCTCTTATAAGATTCTCCCCTTACGTGAGGGCCGCACAAAGGCTTTGGCTGAAAGACACTGAGCTAGGAAAAGTGAAGTGAGTTAGTTGAAAGGGAAGTGGAACAACCTCTGTCTCTAAGAAATACTAGCAAAGAAAATTTAAATGCCTCTAGACAAGACAGGAGAAAGGCTGGAAGACTAGACGTGGGGCATTCTTGGGGATGAGGCTGCTCTTAGACATACTGCTGCTCTCACCCATGCCTGGCTGGTTTTGCCAAATACCCTACTGGACATGACTAATCGCAGGTTCTTGTGTTCACACAAGAAAGAGTTCAGATGTGAGACAGAAACTAGCAGTAAATATGTACAGAGAATATACCTGTGAGAATATCAGTAAGAAACAGAGAGCCTAAAGATTTTAAACACAGGATATGGAACAAGATATACCAAACTTAAACAAAATTCAATTAATTGTAATAGTCATTACTTATTTCCAAACATTTCATTTGACAGAATTGTTATAACAGCAATTAAAATGAAATGTGTAGATTCTGTGCATGCATAAATGAGCACATCCTTACTGCTTTGGTCCCAAATATAATTAATACACTCTCACAACTCATCCTGAAATTATTTTTATGGTGCATTTCTCCTTATGAAAGTTTGCATGTAGGACAAGAGAAATTTGGCCCCTCAATTTTACTATCAAGAAGCAGACTGGGATTCTGGAAGAGAACCATATTCTGCTTACACGTCTTAAGAATATCTTCTAAATGATTCCAGATTCTGTTTACAAGTCTTTCATAATTTATTGTAAACAGAAGTTTCAAAATTAGCTTATGTTTTTACTTATATAAAATCTGAATAATTGGACTTTCAGTTCCATTGAAGATAGGTGACTAAAGTTCCTCTACATCCTTATATAAGAATTATAAAAATCACTCTAAGTATGAGTTTTTACACATCAAACAACAAATGTTACCCAAAAAAAAGTGATCTAAGAGAGAGGACTTCCCCATGCCTACTGCCTCAGCATCCCCAAAGCATGGTGCCAGGAGGCTGGTAAAATAAAATGGAAGATCCAAGAACATGGAGAATTCTCAGGGAAGCAGGGTGGATGAGAGAAAGTGACACAGAGGTGGCAAAGCCATAAAAATGAGAGTTCTACGGGAAGACAGAAATATTCAGACATTGGAAGAAGCTGTCAGCAGGGTGCAAGTGAGTGTCAATGCAGAAGGCAACCAACCAGCTACATCAGAGCAAGCACCACTAGACAGGGACAACAGGAGTAATGGCCATGGCTCACCAAGGGCTGTGCATGCTGCATATTCCCAACAGCCAGAGTAGGGAGAAAATCCTATAATACAAAAGTATTTAAGAATGCCATTTTTTCAATGGGAATATTTAACCTTAATTTAAAGGCTCCTGGTCTTCTTAACAAAGCTTAAACGGCACACCTTAAAGTTACAAACTACTTCCCAGTAAGCTAAGCGCAGCTCAGAACACTGCTAAAGAGTTTTTCAAAGAAAAAACCATAAGTACTGAATAACATAAAATTCACATCTGGCCACTAATCTAATATTAAACAGACAAGGAAGCAAGAAAACATAATCCATTATGAAGGAGGAAATCAACCAACAGAAACAGCCTCCAAAATGGCACAGCTTATAATATTAGTAGAGAAAGGACATTAAAATGGTTACTATAACTATATTCCATATGGACAAAATATGAATAATTTAATTACTCTTGGCACTAATGCTGCTCATTCAGTTTTAAGAACTGACTATGAATCAATGGCATGATTGTTATACTTGTCACAGAAAATTTCTGGGACTGTTCCACTTATATGCTTCACTTATTTGCTCCTCATACACAGGCAAACATAGACCCACAAACATGCACACACACACACACATACATACACACACATACACATGCACCCAAGTATACATATAAACATATACATATATACCTATGTATATACTGGTATACATAAAGCATATACAAAGAATGCACATAAGCATATACACACACATGCAAAATATACACAGTGTATGCACACTAGCAGCTCACTGCTACTTCTTTTCTTTTAACCCTTTTTTCAAATATCTTCTCAGACACTTCTTCATAAATCTATCCTTTAATATTCATCATAAATCCCACCTGAACTATTAAACCTTATATTCTGATCTAAATCTTTGTTACAATTTATTTCTGGAACCTAAAACTGATGATCTTCTCAAATAAAATAATGTCTACATATAGGCTTTTTAATTAAAATATATTTAATTTTTTGTACATGGTATCTTGAATCCCTCAAGAAGCTGAGATGTTTGATGGTAAGAAATTGGTTTCTTTTCACATGATTCTTCTTCATGTATGGTAGAGACTATAAGCTAGACAATAAAATGTGAGACAAAATTCAAAAGACATGGAAAAGTATTTAATGCATTTAAATGACAAAATACTGACCTAAAGGCATTAAAGAAGTTTCAGCATTAATCTGATTTGTGTGACATATCAAAAAAAAAAAGTCAAGGAATGCAAATACTGCTTCTGAAGTTTTTTTAAATGAAGTGCTATAATCTCTCTAATCCTATTTTTGCTTTTATTATTTAGCTTTCATGTTTATAGTTTATCAGAGATTTATGTTTTAGCATATCCTTCTTTGCCTAGCCCCAGAAGTATATTTAAAGGTATTACTCAGCAAGTGGTCGCTGCTTAATAAATAAATTTATAAATTTTAAAAGCCCAAATTAAAAGCTATAGTGAAGAAAAAAATCATTTGAAATCTCACAAAATCAACAGATGATGCATAGTAGCAATATAGCATATCTAAGCTGTAATGAGAAAGCCTTTGTGATTTTTTGTCAAGAAAATAACTCACCAATTCCAATTAAGATTGCAATGTTTCTTTAATACAACATACATAATTACGGATCTGATGTTGAAGAAAACAATTGCAGATTTTTAACCTCCGGCTGCCAGAGGCGAGCCGAGGGCTGCGGGAGAGGACGTCTAGCTTGGATCCCGAACCCAGTCCGCCATGTGCCCATGGCTCATGGCGGGCTGGGCCCGGACATGCCTGGGTGCGGCCTGCTTCCTTCTGGGGTGAGTACGCCGAGGGGGGAGGCCTCCGTGACTGGGCATGTCCGGGACCCACCCAACACCCTCATTGGGTGGTGGGTGAACGGGATTGGGGAGGGGCGCAACCTCGGGCCTGCAGGATTTAACCTCCGGCTGCCAGAGGCGAGCCGAGGGCTGCGGGAGAGGACGTCTAGCTTGGATCCCGAACCCAGTCCGCCATGTGCCCATGGCTCATGGCAGGCTGTGCCTGCTGGCCGCCCGGCCGGGGAGCTCTGGGGTATTGGACATCTGAATCGCTGCTGAGATAGCTCTAGAGTGACCCCACTGTTTCTGGGATCTGAGTCAATCCTAAAGATTCCCAATGCCAGTAACTCTTCCTTTGAAGAACTTCCAATCCCTTAATAATGCTGAGCTTTGAACACCTATCAAGTAAAAGATAAGCTCCGGCTTGTGTAGCAGGCTGGCACCTAATGGTCCTCGGAGCAACCACGTGCAGGTGCGTGATTTACGGCTAGGAATGGTCCCAATCTGGGATGCCACAGCTGGGATGAGGTTCCCACCAAGGGGTGTATGTGCTGGAATGGGGGCTGCGTTCTATCTAGGAAACAGTTGCAGTCACCCGAGGCACTAGTGTGGGCTGGGATTGGATGCACCAGGCCGGTTCAGATCCCAGCACCATCTGGTGTTATGGAGAAACAGGGTAGATGTGGGACTGACTAGGCTGGGTCTCAATCCCCTTCTGAGCCATGTGTGAGCTGTATGTGGGTATGGACGAGCCATGGCTGGGCTGAAACATCCAACAACAAGAGTCAGAATGGGGTGAAAGCCAGCCAGGAAAAGCCACTGTTCCTGCTAGGACAGGAGGTGAACTGAGTAGGGTTGGCTCAAGAACCCCCTGGCAAGCGCAAAATCTGGCATTGGGAGGGGTTCTGATGGAGGAGCCTGGGCAACTCCTCTGGCAGGACACAGTCCCTGCAGGTAAGCGCGAGAAGCATGATTGGAAACAGCCCAGAATAGGCCATGGAAAGTTTCCCACTGGCATGCATTCGGCATGGGTCAGGAGCAGGCCAGGCTGAATCAGTTCATGTCATCCTCTGGCAAATCCGATCACCAGAACAGAGTGTGGAATGGGCCGGGTTTGGTTGCGACAAAACCAGTACACATTCTGGAACGCCAGGGCGTGGTTGCCTGTACTGGATATGAATGCAGCACCCATCCAGCACACGTGAGATCCAGGAAGGGAGGGGCAGAGCTGGCGGGGGGGTTAAGGGGCTGGTCCCCTCGCTGGACAACCACTCCCACTGGAGAGTGTTGGCTGGGATAGAGACAGACACGACTAAGCAAGGCTACAACACCTGTGCGCTGCATGTGGACAAGATCAGGGCCACAGCATCAGCTGGCAGAAGCTGGCACTGGGGACTAATTCTGTCGAGTCAAATCACAGGACCACCTAAAGAGTGCATAAACCGGGACAGAGAGACCTGGGAGGGAAAAAGTGGGTTCCCCCTTCTTGGGTCACTATTCCCGTGGGAGGGCATGAAAACTAGGACGGGGGCTGGGATGGCTAGACAGAGGCACTCAACAACATCTGTGAGGGCTGGATGGTTGAGTCGATTAGATAGAACTAAGCTTTAATACCCATTGACAAGTACCAGAGCCAAATGGGATGGGGGACAGACTGGTCTTCTGCTACACAAATTGGCAAACCAGGGTAGGGGGCAGGCTTGGTGGGGGTTATTGTGGGTCGCCCCGACTAGGCTGCAGCTCCCACTGGTTGATGTAAGGGCCGAACCAGACTGGACTGCAACACCCATTGGTTCCAGTGCAACTCGGGACTGAAAACAGAACCAACACAGCAATTGCAACCACCAGCTGATCAGGGTGATGGACTGTGCCGGGCCCTGTGCTTGCTAGAACATACAAGAATCTGGTCTGGGAATACCTCAAAGTATCTTTGGAGATCTCCCCACTTGAACTGCTGGACTCAGAATTCTAACCAAGAAAAGACAGAAGACAGAATAGGGCAATCATTCATCTCAGCTACATGTTGGCAGCGAAATATGGGACAAATGGAGACTTCATGATGGACCATATCAATCAGTGGACCACCTCATCGAGCGAAACTGGCAGTGACTCATAACTGGAGAACTATTAACTCCACTTGAGCACATATCTCAGAGCATGCCCCACATTCGGGACTTGGGGTGGGCGGGAAACCGGGTGGGGCTTCTCCCTCAATATCCCCTTTTACCTCAGATACATGATGGAAACAATATGGACATAATAGCATTGCCCACCTCCCTATCCCCCTGAACCTTTTTTTTTTTCTTTTTTTCTTCTCTTTCTTGATTTTCCTTCAACTATAGTTAACTATGTAAAGATTGTCAACAACAATACAATAAAATGGATTATAAAAAAAAAAAAACAAAAAAGAAGAAAACAATTGCAATTGCAAAGTTAACCATACTATAATATAATATCCCGATATGAGGATATATTAAGAAGATACACAATCCTGCACAGATTCTCAACACAGGGAGCAATGAATCAGCCAGTTATTAGCTTGTACTCAGCTATTTCCAGAGGAGAATGCTTCATGTAACCCTCAACAAACAAGGCATGTCACTAAAGCAGAAACATTTGCAGACTGAAAATTACTGGAGTGTCCACCACTCTAGCTAGTTGGTCTCCCGAGAATATCAATAAACTTTGCTCAATTCTGAAATTGTGCAGTCGGCATTCTGTCCCCCATTTGGATTCCTAAATGGGATCGGCCACTGGAGGAGAGATGGGAGCCTCTGAGAGCATAGTCTGCTGGCTATTGTGCACGATGCAGGGCCCTAGGATTATTCAAACTATAATTTCTTGTGAACATCAGCTTCTTTTGAATCTGTTTATTTTCTATGAACAATGAGATTTGGCTCATCTGTAAGAAAAATAATAAAAATGTGCTTTTGCTTCAGAGTTTGAGTTTTTTGTCAGAACTGAGATTGATCTACCAAGAAATAGCCAACCTGCAGGACCCAGCATACTCCTTGATAATTAATGTTCTTATTAACTAGCTCATCAAATATAAAATGCATCCCTATTTAAATAGATAATATTTAAAAACGTGTAGCTTAGAAGGCTTCTGTTCTTCAAATAACAGAATCCTTCTTACACTCCAACAATACCAAATATCTTTGTTTTACTTAGTCCTTGGATCACATACAACATTCTTTCCTTCTTTTTTCTTCCTCAGGGCCTGGTTGATTTATAGACACCAACCTCAGAGAGGTTTCTTTGAACCATTGTCAAACACACACACACACACACACACACATACACACACACTCCTGCATTAGTTACTCTTACTAGGTATTCTTGGAAAAATTGTTCCTCCTGCAGCTTTATATTATTTTTAAACAATCTCTGATTTGAACTATTAACTGTAATTTTACAATTTAGAAATTCAGGGCTTGCTCATTTTTTAATTATTAACACCTTGCATTATATGAATACTGGAAAGTTCTCAGTACTCATCTGATTTTAAAATACTTTGGTATTTTATTATAGTAGCAGACAATTGACTTGTCCATAAAAGTATTTTCATAGACATTAACTCAAATTTTCTACTAGACCTCAACCTTCCTAACATTTGAAAAGAATGATGATACTGCTAAATATGGGGCGATTCCAAGTACATCAAATATTTTATTTCTCAGTAAGTACATTTTAAAATGCCTGTTTTTATGACTGCTGTTGTAGTGTTTGTTCACATACCAGGAAAAAAGTGCTTCCTCTTTATTAACTTGAATTGGCTTTACATCAAATCTATAAAAGAGGTGATTTCACTCTCCCTGGTATTTTTAGGGAAATAGAAATAGAGATTATTCTAGAACTTGGCCAATGTGCTCAGTTACTAAGGGAAGCAGAACTTGAATCCAGACAACCCTGCTCAGAGCCCTCTGAGATCCAGGTCTAATGGATTTGCCAGGAAGTCTTCTTCAACAAAATGAGTGGGCGTATTTAAACACAGGAGCCTTGATGTATAAATCATTTCCTCCCTTTTTCCTGTGTCTAGCCTTAACCAGATGTCTTTTCAACTTTACACTTTAGATTAGTATTTTATTGAATACTTTTCTCTATGGAGTCTGCTCTATTTTACAAAAAGGAAACATGAAAAAAAACCAAGATCTCAATAATCCTCACAAAATCCACTGAGTAATATACATGTTAAGAAAGGAAAATGTTTTAAAATGTGTATTAGCTAAATTCTTATCCCCTTAGGATATGACTGAATAATTATTCCATCTACCCTGACATAGAAAAAAAAAGCTTTTAAGCCTCGGAAAGGATGCAAAAGGATCTAAGGGCTTTCCTGAAAACTTCTATTTCCTTTTTATTATTTTTTTTTTAAGTTCACATCCTGTTTCAAGTAGCTGCAACCGACCTTGAGCTTCCACCCTGGTTAGGGAGACATATGCTCGGATAGAAATCAAAAACCAAATAATTAGGCTCTTCCTTCAACTCAACACTTCAACTGCAACTACAAGAGACCTCCTGTAAACTCATCAGATTCAAATACCTTTCTTCAGAAATGGGTTTGCAAAAAGAAAAAAAAAAAATGATGAGGCTGCCTTGCCGGCATGGCAATTGAATCATGGAGCAAGATGAGGAGGAGAAGAACAAAGAGAGAACAGTGAAAAGAGACTGTGTCAGACCTAATTGAGAACTTTTGTGATTAAATGAATATTGTCAATTAAATTGTTACATCCTTTTTTTTTCATGATAGGGTTCCTTAGGCTCAGGGATTTTCCCTTCGACCCTCTACAGTCCCCCTCTCCTGTTTTCCCTGATGCTATAACAATAGTGTAGTCTTTCAGTTGTAGTCACAAATCCATCATTCCTCGATTTCAGTGTATCCTGACATTGTAAGTGCAGACGGTGGTAGGAAGTCCAACATCCTATTGCCACAAAATATTCAATAATTTCACTTGCTGCATTCTTAAAAGGATCAATGTGGGTCAAAGAAAAGATGTCTCACTAGTGTTCAAAAAATGTATTAGGAAGATCCGTTACAATATTAAGTTGCAAAACTCTGCCTTTAGTATACAAATGTGTAAGGGCAAAAGTTTATATTCCAAATAAACTCTTATTTTATCTAATAAAAAAATTAGGAAATTCCTATTTTAAAAATAAAAAAGGACTACAACAAATAATTACTTCAGGGACTGGGAAGCTTACAGCAGGTGGAAAATATGAATGGGTAATCCAGAGGGAAAGCGAGCATGAGACTTGAGAACTATGTGTACACATACTAGCTGCTATGTCTCACCCTCTGGGCAGTTGTTTCTTTGACCTAGAATAGTGTACTCAACGGCTAGTTCTCAGCTGTGAACTCTAGGGGACCATTGTGTATGTTTAGAATTCAGTACGTATTTCTAGGCTCTTTAGTATGCTCTCCAGAACATTTTAATTTCCGTGGTCTCTTCAAGTTAGAAAGTTTGCTAGACTCCAGGTCTGGTGCGGTAGCCTAGCAGCTAAAGCCCTCACCTTGGACGCACGCAGATCCCATACGAGTACTTATTCATATCCCCACGGTCCCACTTCCCATCCAGCTTCCTGCCTGTGGCCAGGGAAGCCACTCTAGGATGGCCCAAAGCTTTGGGACCCTGCACCCAAGTGGGAGACCCAGAAGATGTTCCAAGCTCCTGGCTTCGGATCAGTGCAACTCCGGCATTTGGGGCTGCTTGGGAAGTGATCCAATGGAATATCTTCCTCTCTGTTTCTCTATTCCTCTCTATATCTGACTTTCCAATAAAAATAAAATAAATCTTTAAAAAGAAAAAAATTGCTGAACTCCACTTGCCTTCTCCCTCCCTACTCCAGGAACTGGAATTTCTCTCAATGTAGTAAAGTAGGGAAAACATAAGGCAACCTCACTCATTTCTACTACTTCAGAAATCACTGTTTTGTATATTTTGCCTTGGGAAGGGGTCCAATTTTGTGAATAAATATGTTCCTAACTATCACAACTTGGTAATGAAGTCCCTCTCCATCATATTTTGTCATAAGATTTCTCCTATTTTCCAGTATATGAGAAACAGGCATATTTGAGCACAATGTACTCTTTGTACATTACCTTACACACACAGTGTTCCAGGTTAACCTCCAGAAGATTCATTCTGATCCATTTCCTTTTCTTCATTTTTTTTTTTAATTTGAGAAGCAGAGAAAGAGAGAATTCCCATCTGCTGGTTCACTTCACAATTGTCTGAAACAACTGGACTGGGTTTAAGCCACAGCTCAGAGCCAGTAACACAATCCAGTTTCCCATATGGCTGGCAGGAAACCAACTTCTTAGGCTACCAGCTCTGTCTCTACGCATCTGCACTGATGGGAAGTCATAAGTCAGGAACCAGAGCCAGGCATCTTACGTGGGACATGAGAATCTTAGCTACTGAGTTAAATACCGTGCCCCCCGATCAGTTTTCTAACACTTCTCATTATGTGCATGAATTAATTTAGGGGCCTCCAAGGTAATTTATCAGGCTAATCCTCCATCTGCAAGCACCAGCATCCCATATGAATCCCAGATCATGTCCTGGATGCTCTGCTTCCAATTCTGCCCCCTTGTTTTAGACTGAGAAAGCAGTAGAGGATGGCTCAAGTCCTTGTACCTACATGGTGACCTGGAAGAAGTTTGGCTCCTGGATTCAGACTAGCCCAGCACAGGCTGTTGCAGCACTTTGGGGAGTGAACCAGGAGATAGAATCTCTCTCTCTTTCTTCCTCTCTCTCTAAATCTGCCTTTCAAGTAAAAACAAATGAATATTTTAAAAAAACGAATTTAAGAGAATCACATATGTAAATGCAAAACATATAGTTTCAAAACTTCCAAAAGAAAACATGACAGTACCTTGAGACCTAGGAGTTCGCTAAAATTGACAAGATTCAATTCCAAAAGCAAATCCCCTCAAACTGAAGTTAACAAATTGAACATCATCATAATTTGAAAACTATTCCCCCCAAAACTCTGTTAAGAATTAAAGGATAGGGCCCAGCGTGGTGGCCTAGCAGCTAAATCCCTCACCTTGAAGACTCCAGGATTCCATATGGGCACCGGTTCTAATCCCAGCAACCCTGCTTCCCATCCAGCTCCCTGCTTGTGACCTGGGAAAGCAGTCTAGGACGGCCCAATGCCTTGGGACTCTGCACCTGCATGGGAGACCCGGAGGAGGTTCCTGGCTCCTGGCTTCGGATTGGCATAGCACTGGCCGTTGTGGTCACTTGGGGAGTGAATCACTGGATGGAAGATTTTTCTCTCTGTCTCTCCTCCTCTCTGTATATCTCCCTTTCCAATAAAAATAAATAAATCTTAAAAAAAATTAAAGGATAAAACACAAACTAGAAGAGATTATGCTGAAATGTGTCTGATAAAAGAAATGTTTCCAAAATAGTAAAGTTTCAGTATCCTTTAAGATAGACAGTTGGATAAACGAATAGGCAAAATATCTGAATAAACATTTTGCCAAGGAAAACATATGAATAGTTAATAAGCATGTTAAAAGATATTCAATATCACTAATCATTATAGAAATGAAAAACAACCTCACAACGAGACACTAGTACACAGCCATTAGAAGAGGTGAAACAAGAAAGACTCACATGGTAATTAGTGACAAAGAGATGAAGAAATCGGAACTTCCATGCATGTTGATGGGAATGTAAAACAATTTAACTACTTTCATTGCAGGCTAATCCTCCACCTGTGGCACTAGCATCTCATACAGGCACCAGTTCCTGCTCCTGTTCCTGGATGATCTACTTCTGATCCATCTCCCTGCTAATGGCCTGAGAGAGCAGGAGAGGATATCACAAATCCTCCTGCACCCACCTGGGAGACAGGAAGTTTTCCCATGCTCCCAGTTTTGGACCAGCTCAGTTCTGGCCATTGCAGCCACTTGGGGAAAGCACCAGCAGATAGAAGAGTCACTCTCCCTTTCTTCCTTCCCCTCTTCTCTTCTCAACAGTTTTTCAAGTAAAATTAATACATCTTTAAAAAAAATAAAATGTAATGCTGGTATTTTAAATTAAATAAACTTTACCATACATTCCAGCAGTTTTATTTCAAGGAATTTATCTAACTAAAATAAATGAAAACTAGCAACCATATTACACATATGCTCACTGAAATATTACGCATAATTGTAAAAAACACTTGGACTTAATCCAGATGCCTATCATGTGGTGATTTATAGCAACAAAATGTGTATTTCCATGACAGATCCTACTCAGAAATAAGAAATAATAAAAGACTGATACCTACTATGCTATGCAGGGTATCCAAATACATGATAGCTAGAGGAAATTATAGCTATGATTACCTGATTCCATTAATTTGCAATTTCTACTAACAGCAAATCTATTAACAGAAGAAACAGTAAGCAAATAAGCACTCCCTCGCCCCAGAACTGGAGCTTGGAATTTGGCAATAAAATGTTTGAAGGATATTTTGGTGGCTGTGGGAGTTTGAAAAATTAGATCTGGCTAATGGATGCACAATTCTATAAATTTGCTGGAGGTCATTTAATTGTCATAAAGGGCAAATTTTATTTCTAGTAAATTATAATTAAATCAAACTTGTTAAGAACAATACATACCCTAGCTCTAGGCAACTGCCTAGATTGCTTTCTACCTAGGCAAGTATTACATTACTGGAAGGAAAGCAGCCAATAGCTGGCAGGCATTATGGGCCAGGCAAATGCCAAATTTGTGTTAACTATACAAGTGTGCCAGCATAGTTGCCTATTCTATTTCTTTTTTGTTTTTTAAGATATGTGGGGTTTCTTGGGGGGCTCGCCAACTAGACCTTTGGACTCAAACTCCAGCCACAGAGAAAAACACAATGTATGTGATCTGCCCTTGGAGTACATGTATTATGTTTGCACCTCCTCAGCTGCTGATGCCTGTGCAGTGGACAGCATGCCCAAATGTACACACAGAGCACATGAGAGCCAGCACATTTAGGCCAGCAGAAGACATCAAGTTCCTTACAGGGGATGAAAACAGACCTGTTGGATAACTCTCTTGGTCAATTTTTGCAACTAGTGTCTAGATCTATCTATGCACTATGATGGACTTGGTCAGCTAACAGACTTTGGAAAGATTTTCTCAACCTTGGTGCAACAAAGCCAACAATATCTCAAAACTATCAAAACCACTCAAGCAATGCCTTCAGAACATTCTTCCCCACATTTAGGTCTCTAATGCATCATCAAATGACCATCCCCTGATTGCAAGGTGCTGATGCTGTTTGACAATAAGAAGTGGCTCCTTTTCTTTCATCCCAGCAGACACAAAACCAAAAAGGAAAGAACTAAGAAATATGACACACCCACCTTCTTCAAAACCTTGACCCTCCCCACCTTAATCAGAGGTCCACACGACATGCACCCCTCCAATAAAATAAAATTTAAATTGAAAAAAGAATAGATAAGCACACATCTTATTTTCCTTCTATCACCTTAAATAAACTGACAGCAGAGATAAAAATCATAAAACTATATTTAGTTACCTTTTCCAAAGTAGTAGGATTTTTATCAAGAAACAAATAAATTTTAATTTTCCTGTTTTAGCGAGAGGTGTTATTAAAAACTATTGAATTTCTTTCTCTAGAAAACAAAATTACACATAGGCAAAATAAATGCAGCATAAATTGCTAACCTTCAGCAATTATGTGTCAATCTACATGTTTAACTTCCCAGAGAGCTTTAAAACATCCATAGTGTAGATACATAAAATATTTCTATTTCATTTCAAAAAATTAAAAAGGCAACATCAGTTGAAGAGTTTTTCAGGATCATGAGATCTCAAATTGGAAGAAAGATTTTGTTTTGCTTGTAATGCCTACTCACATATGTTCTCATTCCCTCTACTTTCTTCCCAAGAGCTGTCAGATCTCTGCTAAAGGAAGCCTTCACAATGGAGAACTTTTTCTAGCAAAAGATCAGGTTTTCAGGCCAGGCGCAATGACCTAATGACTAAATCCTTGCTTTGCATGCACCGGGATCCCATATGGGTGCCGGTTTGTGTATTGGCTGCTCCACTTCCCACCCAGCTCCCTGCTTGTGGCCTGGGAAAGCATTAGAGGATGCCAAAAGTCTTGGGACCCTGCAACCAAATGAGAGGCCCAGAGGAAACTCCAGTCTCCTGGCTTTGGATCAGCCTAGCTTTGCCTGTTGTGGCCACTTGGGCAGCGAACCAGCTCATGAAAGACCCTTCTCTCTGCCTCTCATTCTCTCTGTACACCTGCCCTTTGATAAATAAATAAATAAATAAATAAATAAACAAATAAATAAATAAATCTTCTACAAAAAGAAAGAAAAGAGTTTCATTTTTGCAAAGCATAGATACCTAGTAGACCTAGGTCAGACAAGTAGTTTCCATGAAACCAATTCTTCAGAAGACATCTATGCCAAAGGCCAGATATCTTGACTTTTACTATTTCACATATATTTACTTTACAAGCGTGATGTGCAAATATTGTGTTGTTTATCCCAATCCACATCATAGAGTGCCAATTCTCCTTTTAGATATGTGTTCTTCAAGAGCAGAGACAAAGACTCATCTCATTCCCCATTCTAAGCTGAGAGATCAATATTGTGCTTGGCAATTTAAGCACTCAATAATTGTGAACCAAACTTACAATTGTGCAGTACAAGGTAAGCATATATAAATCACCTATGAAATTCCCCAATGTCTCTATTCATAAGCAGACCTATTTTGGGGTGAATATTGTGCAGAGATGAATATCCCTTCTTGTTATATGTGTTAGCTAGGCAAAATGTGGGTACATGTTAAGGCTAGGTATGTGAGGACTTTTACTGATATATCTAAAAATGGGCCAGGTCCTGCCACAGCAATGAAGTGAACATTATTTCCAACACTCGTGGCAGTGCTGAAATTTAAAGCTATCAATGTTTCAATATTGTGATAATAGCAGTGCCAGTGATGGTCCACATGTGCTCTGGACCACGATCTTGGAATTAGTGGCACAAGAGCTACCATTTTACAGAGAAACATCACATTGCATGCAGTGCCAGAAAGGGAGAACATGATACATCCAACTATCTCATATTTCCTGTGGAAACTTGCTCAACAACTCCACTTTGTTTAGCAAAGAGTATTTTAATTTCTGCAATTCAAGCTTGGAAAAGTGGATATGAAAATGGATGTGAAACTCTAAAGTGAGTGGTAGAAGTATTAAACTGCTGAAAATTGATTACCCATGTTCATTATACGATATAAGATAATTCTCTGATCATCAGAATACTCAGTTACCTGTGAAATAGCAAGTTTGTGTTGTTTTTTCATGCTGTCAATTTTACAAATGGCTATCATTACTCAATGTAGCAAAGCTCATGTTTTCAACACTAGCATGAGTAGTTTCTGCCAAGAAAGTGCAGAACACCCTTCGCCTATAATAAGCGCTTAGCAAGTAGGTTTATTTGAAGACATGCATGCAGACATCCTCGTGTTATCATTTAGGATATAATTAGTTCTTTAGAAAACTCAATGACTTACCTATGTCTTCATTTATTTTTTTATTTAAAATATAACATGTATAACTCCTTACATTGGTAGTTCTTAAATAATTTCGAATCTGATCCAATATCCGGAAGTTGATGTAAGTGAGGAAATCTATACCCAATAAAGAGGACATATACCCACACATTTGAAACTATGCTTACAGTATCAGTAACTTGACAGACCTGGTGTAGCCTAAAAATTGAACTATAGTTCTCAGAATCCAGGCTAAGGAAATTGTTTTAAATTTGAATATGTGAGAATTATTAAATAGCACACGTAAATGGCTAGAATTAATCAAGTTGTTCCTTCTTTTTAAATTTTGATTGTGTAAAAAACAGTTCTTTACTCCTGCAAGTTCATAGCTTTTACTCCAACTATAATGGTTTATTCAGCAACCAAACAGAAACTCATTATTCAATATGATAGCATATATTGGCTTGCAAACAGTAATGAGGTGGAAAATTAATTAAATGTGGCTGAAAATTATAAATTACTTACCATTACCTCAAAATTCACTTACATTGGTATAGGAACAGGCACCTTGCTTCTTTCAAACACTTATTTTGTGTGTGTGTGTGAATGGTAGATTTTACAAAGAAAAAAGGAGAGACAGAGAGACGTCTTCCACTGGATCACTTCCCAAATGGCCACAACAGCCAGAGCTAAGTTGGTCTGAAGCTGGAGTCAGGAGCTTCTTCTGGATCTCCTACATGAGTAAAAGGCCACAACAGCCAGAGCTAAGTTGGACTGAAGCTGGAGCCAGGAGCTTCTTCTGGATCTTCTACATGGGCACAAGGGCCCAGGGCCTGGGGCTATCCTTCACTGCTTTCCCCGGCCACAAGCAGAGCTGAATCAGAAGAGAAGCATCCCACACTGGAAGTGACCTGCCATATGGTGTGCTGGTATCACAAGACAGTTAGCCTATTGTGCTACCCTGCAAGCCTCAGGAATAAGTACCTTTCTAAAAGCTCTTTATCTTTTGCAGAAATATCGCCTGGAACTCAAAACACTGTGATACACACATTTCAGTAATATAGAACAAAGTCTTTCTCTCATTTACTACATTTAGCAAGTTATGTGCAAAATTCCAATATATTGTGTGATATAAGTTAAATCTGATAAATACAGCTATTATTATATCTTGGACAAGATACATTATATCTTCTGCCAAGTCCTGCCTGGAATTTGATCCTTCTCTACAACAGCACTGGCAAAAATCTTTCCTATAGACAACAAATCCAAGTGCACACTGCTTTTCTTGCAATTGAAGGCATAATTTCGATAGGAACAGGTATTTCTTGTATAGTGCCATAAAGTATAATCACCAGCATCTTTGAGGTCTTTCCAGGATTAATTAAGCCACATATATATGTTTTTGTTTCTAGTTTCAGGAAAACAACTGCATGGAAAAACAATTTTCTGTGTGTGTGAGGTAGAGCGAGAATGAGAGTGAAAGATTGACAAATGCATACAGAACACTGATCTACCCATTTACTTATATCCATATTGGCTGGGACTGGGCCAGGCTGGAGCTGGGAGCTGGGAATTCAACCCATAATTTCTACATGGGTGACAGGAAATCAATTACTAAGCCATCTCTGTTGGCTCCCACGGTGTGCATCATTAGCAGGAAGATGCAGTTGAACACCACAGCCGGGTACCAAACCCAGGTATTCCAATACAGGATGCCAGTGTTTAACTGCTAGGATAAACATTGCTTCAGAAAATAAGTTCTGTACCTTATCAATTTCTTTTATAGTTCTGTTCAGCTGATATCTCACAGTGAATTACAACCAGTTTTTTTTTTCCAATTTGGAAAGAGCTTTGAAACATACCCCACCAGAAAAATCCATTTTGAGCTAAAAATTGATATCCGCTTATGTTATACCAGATTGTGTAATCACTGGATCTAAAATACTCACCAGTCTGCCTACATTTGGGAAGCAAGTATCCACATCCCACAGGCAATCCTGGAGATTTTTCTTAGGAATTTCGTCCTCATTTTCACCCTTCACAGACCTTGAAATTTTTTTTTCAAAACTTTTTTTCCAGAAACTAAACCTGACCAAATTTTTTTTCTCATAAAACTATAGTGCTAAAATACATTATGCCTTAACCCTGCAACCAAAGGCAATAATTTAAAAAGCTAACACCCTGCTTTCTGTCTTTGGTATAAATAATGAAAAAGTTGAACCAAGAATTTGGCAGCCAGTGAGAATTGACATCCAAATATTTTAAAAATATTTTAAGTTATAGTAGAAACATACTCCCTCTCATCAACCTCATCACCACCCTATACTGTATATGCCAAATATGTGATGCTCACACTATTTTCAACCTAGAGAGAAATTAGGCTTAAAAAGCAAACAGCAGTGTTCTTCTATTGGAAAAGAGTATCTTTCTTCAGACTACATTAAGCCACTGAACTTTGATTCTCCAAACTCAGATGATCTCTGTCTCAGTATGATTTAGGAAAATTTAGGAAGGTGGCAGAAAGGAAATATGACTCTCATATCCTCCACCCAGTGCTTAAACAATCAGTTGTGGAAACCCTAGGACACAGGACTCCTATTTTCAGATTTGCATGGGAAGGGGCAAACAAACATTAAGATTTTTTAAAGGTCCAGACAACATTTGAAACACAGGACAGAAGAGGTTAGAACACTCATGCTTTGTTTGCTCCAGTGAGCCTTGGAAGATATCCCAGGTCACAGAAGATCCTCACTGTGGACCAGAGAAGAGAGAGCCAAGCCCTTTGATTCACAAATCAGTAGTCACATAGCCCCACACATTGAAGATATTCCAAAGTGGAAGCCAGTCCTGGCAGAAAGTACGGGGAACCCCACCATCTCTGGAAGGGAGCACCCACAGCCTGCAGCCGGAAGGGGCAGGCAGTGGCACACTTTCAACTGAGATTTTCTTTCAAGGAGACACTGGCTGCCTGCAAACTCCAGGCTCTTCCTGTAGCACCTTCTCCCTTCCATTTTCTCCTTGAGTACTATCATCTCTGGCCACATCCCACTTGGGTTTGTTACCTGGCAGCAAAAAGAATCACTGTAGTTAATGTACCTCAATATTTTGTATCATTTTTTTTCCTAATTAGTTGGATTGGTATGCCACTGAACCAAACCAAATTAGCTACTGTTTCACTGGCAAACAGTTATACAGTTTTCATGTATTACTTATTAATCTCCAGGAAAATTGGGATGTGGAGGAGAAAAACGTACCATGTTTTAGAAAAGGTGCATGTATTATACCTGATTTCTAACTCCTTATGAAAGATCTCACATGAGTATGTCTCATAAAAATGTTAATCAATACCATGTCAATTAATACCATAATGTTGTAAATAGTTGTAAACATTATGTTGGGGCGTTTAATTGATTGGGATGATACTCTGCCGGCTCTACCTTCAGACCAGAGATGGTCTCACCAAGAAACCAGGACAATAAGATGCTGGACTTTATGTTTGGTAAATACCTCCAATGAAAAAATCTCAACTGAATCTGAACTATGGTAATGCAACAAGGTGGAGCAATTCACCGTGGGGGGAGGGTTTGGGGAGGAGGGGAATCCCAGTGCATATAAAATGTGTCACATAACGCAATGTAATTAAAAAAATAAGAAGATAATAAAAAAGGAAAAAAAGCTGCAGTTGCTATACACTAAAAAAAAAGTCCTTGAATCAATTACTTTGTATACAAGAAAATGATTTCACTCAGAATTGCTATCATAGACATGATGTTAGGGTTAAACAATGCTAAGCATATTTGTGTATGTTTCATTGTGGCATACATCATTTAAAATTGGTTTACAATGCTTAGTGTTGCATGGTTCTAGAGCAAAGCACAAAAACTAAATTGTAGGCACTTTCCTGGATATTCTGATGTTGTAAATGGAGAAGTTAATGATTTAGATTAAGGTTGCCCATTTTAAATCTCAAAGATATTTTTCAACTATCCATTAGTGTATTTATCCAGTGTGAGCTTCATGTCTGTCAGTATTTGAATGATTGTAAGACAATCTTGTTGGTTCCTGAGCTTTGCCATGAACTTTTCCATTTCAGTGGCTGCTCATTACTCCTTTTTACCCAGGGTTCTCTCCAGGTGAGACTCTCCTTCAGGGTCCACTCAATTACCAGCATTGCTATTAGTCTTTCTGTAATTTCCTTTCCTGGAACTAATTGCTGCTAGTAGTTTGCTTCCACAAAACCTTGTACTTAACCTCTATTAAACAAACATTTCACAAGTTTATAATTATTTCCTTAGGTATTTCTCTCTCCATGAGTTTGTGTTTTGGAGAGAAGGTCTAATGCTCAGAGATTTTATATCCCCAGCACAAAGTTTATCACCAGACACACATTGATTACCTAATGTGTATTTACTGAATAAATGTGTATCTAATCAGTCAAAATACTGGATCCATCCATGACTCAAGGCCAGAATTCATGATCATTCTGTGACAAAGAAAGGCCATTTATGTACACTCTGGCAACACAGGATTATATTGATGGATTGTAGTTCTTAGTTTTGTTTTTTGTTTTGTTTTGTTGTTTTGTTTTTGTTTGTTTGTTTATGTGAGTCAGTTGACCTGGACTGCAAATAAAGCAAATAATACTTGCTGGCAAAAAAAAAAAGATAAGAAAAGCATGTTAATTAGCAAGGCCGTAAATCCCTTGCTGGCTTCGTGTATGATTCATGCTGCCCACTACTGAAGGGGGGAAAAGATTAAGCGCTAAACAATATTCTGCATTGCATGGTAATTTCATGTTCTTTACATTAAATCAAAACAGTAACAGAAAAAACAATGCCACAACATGCTCAAAGAGCCAACAGCAGTTGTGAGGATTACAAAGCACCCCAATGCAGTGGACTTTATACATATATCAGCCTGAGCAGTAGGTAAGAAGGAAGGTCTTAGAGATCCTAAAATTTTCCAGAAAGACTTTAATCACAAGTGCTAATATTGAGGAAATGACTGTGTTAAATTTGAAATAGTGAATCATAATTAATCAGATTGGCTGATAGTGGGGTCTTAAAGTATTTTTAGAACTCTGGCTGTGTGCAGGCAATACCTTCACAGCAGCCCAGCACTGTGTGCTTTGGGGAGCAGGGCACCTCACATCCCCATATGGGGATAGCTGCCAGGTGCCTCAGATCCCATGGTGGACAGACAAAAATGTAGTCTTTTTACTAGAGAATTCTAGAGTGTCTTTCTGCTTTCTGTTTATATATGTATTTTTTGACATTTTATGTTTCTTTATAATATTCATTCAAAAATATTTTAACACATTTAAACAGTATGTTTATATTTAGAAGTAAGATGTAGTATATCGGGCCAGGAATAGTAACCTAGTGGCTTAAGTCCTCTCCATGATGCGCCTCGATCCCATATGGCTGCCAGTTCATGTCTCAGCTGCTCCACTTCCCATCCAGCTTTCTGCTTGTGGCCACAGAAAAGAGTGGAGGATAGCCCAAATCCTTGGGACTCTGCACCCATGTGGGAGACCCAGAAGAGGTTCTGGGCTCCTGACTTCAGATCAGTTCAGCTTCTGACATTGTGGCCACTTGGAGAGTGAACCAGTGAACAGAAGAACTTTCTGTTTCTCCTCTCTGTAAAAATCTGACTTACCAATAAAAATAAATAAACCTTTAAAAAATGTGGTATACCAATTATGTGTATATTATATAATATCAAATCACGTTAAATATATGTATCTCTTCAAATATTTACAAAGAAAAATTATACCCCTATCAATTGGGTTTTTTTTTAAACAAAGTCATAGTACAATAGCATAATCTTTAGTCACCCTGTTGTGAAATAGAACTTCAGTACTTCTTATCTCTATATGACTAGAACTATTACCTATTAATCAACATTTCCTAATTCCATCCTCCAACCTCCTTTCCTTTCAGCTTCTAGCAGCTACCAACATACTTTTAACTTCTAAAAGAATGCCTTTTTTTGATACCACATATCAGTTAAATTAGGCAACACTCGCCTTCCTGTGCTTGACTTGTTTTATTTACGATGGAACCTGCAGTTCCATCCAAGTTGTTGGGAATGATGAGACTGCACCCTTTTAATGGTTGAGCAGTGCTGCATCATGCATACAGACCACATTTTCCTGATCTGTTCATCAGTTGATGAATACTCGATTCCATTTCTTGGTCATGCTGAAATAAACTTAGGTGTGCAGATGTCTCTTCAACAGACTGACATCACTTCCCCTGGGTATATATCCAGCAGCAGGGAGTGCTATTTCATGCCATAGTTCTGCTTATTTTTTTAGAAACCTCTGCAATTTTTTCTACAGCAGTTATATTATTTCTATTCCACACCAACATGCAAAGGTTTCCTTTCCCCACGCAATTGCAGCATTTCTTTCCACTTGTCAGTCTGCAGTGAGGTGATACTTCAAGGTTTTGATTTGCATGCTTCTAATGATAAGTGATGGTGAGCATTTTTTTATGTATCTGTTGGCTCCCTGGATGTCTGCTTAGATCTAGTTCCCATATATAATTGGATTTTCATTCTTTCTTTTTTTCTTTTTTTTTTTTTTGCTTTTTACTGCTGAGTTGAGTTTCTTATAGGTTTTGATTATTAACCTTTTGTCAGTTGTATAATTTGAGAATATTTTATTATATTCTATAATCTGTCCCTTTACTCTGCTGATTATTTCCACTACTGCAGGGCATAAACTCTTCAATTTGATGAAATCCTATTTTTCCTATTTTTATATGCTTTTTGTGTCTCAATTTAAAAAATCCTTATCTATTCTAAAGTCCTGAAGTGTTTCCCCTCCTACATTTGATGTTAGCAGTTTCAAAGTTTTAGATATTGCATTAAGGTCTGTATTACGTTCTGAGTTGATTTTTGTACTGAGAGAGAGAGAGAGAGACCTATTTTCATTTGAAATGCAAGTATTCCATTTTTCGATTACAATTTATTCAAATGACTGTACTTCTTTCAGTACATACTTTTAGTACCTTTATAAGGATTAGCTAGTTGTAGATGTCACTACGTAGCTCTAAAGTATTTATTCAATTCTATGGGTCTATGGATCTTCTTTTTTCTCAAAGCATGCTGTTTTTAATTACTGTGGATTTATTATTATATTTTAAAGTCAGTAAGTGTAATACTTCTTGCTTAGTCTTTTTTTTAGATTTTATTTATTTATTTACTTATTTATTTTATATTTTTTATTTATTTTGCATTATGTGACAGTTTCATAGGCTCTGGGAATCCCCCCACCCCTCCCCCTTCCCCTCCCCTCCCCCCTGGTGGATTCCTCCACCTTGATGCAGTCTTTTTTAATTTGAGACTGTTTTAACTCTTCAGTTCTTTTGCGGACTTCATCCAAATTTTAGTAGCATATTTAAGTCCTGTGAGAAATGTCAATAATTTTTTATTAATAATTATTTTGAATCTGCCAAAACTTCAGATACTATGGACATTTTAATAATACTCAGCCCTCAATCCATGAACACAGGTTGTCATCTTTGTGTCCTCTTCAATATCGTTCACCAAAAATCTATAGCTTTCAGGGGTGGCTTGTAGCATGGTGGATTAAGCCACCAACTGCAGTGTCAAAACTCCATAAACGCATTGGCTTGAGTCCCAGATATTCCACGTTGTGCATGGCACACTACTAATATGCCTCCAAGTCGCTGGGAGATGCTCCAGGTAACTGGATCCCTTCGTCCCACATAGGTGACGAGAATTAGTTTCCAAGATCTTGATTCTGACCAAGTCAAGCTTTGGCAGTGACAGGGATTTCAGGAGTAAACCACTGAGGGGAAGCTCTCTCTGCCTCTCTTTTGTCATTCTCTGTTTCCAACACATACTTATAATTAATGAATTAACTGCTTTAGAAAACTCTCCCAGAATTGAGTTTTATATAACCCAGACTGTCTAGTACACTTGTTTTCATAATATTAGCTGCTATCAGAGTTTGAGAAATAAGCCCGGAGTCAAGATCACCAAGCTGACTGGTGATTCAATGACACAATCAACTAAAAGCTTAGGATATGTAGAAAGCAGATTATCTCTCCTTGCATTTCCACACAGAAAATAGACCCCACAGGATTATTTCTCTGAACACAAATATTCTTCATTAATTTTAAGGGAAGTGTCTTTTCCTATAGAGCTGAGTATCAAAAATATCAATGATTTGTACCACAACTGTATCAATTCCATTAAAACGAGTACAACTGTTTCAAGTATCAATAAGACCTACTGGGACACAAGATAACAGTGCAGTTCCTTCCACGAAGTGGTGCGTACTGGGACTTCTTCCCTATTGTTAGCAGCTGTCTGTCAACACTATATAACAATGCTGTATATACAGTATACTATACTAAATGTGCTATATAAGCTTTGATGAATTTCCCCAAATTTAATCTACAATAAGGGGAAATCTTTAGAGCATAATAACCATATTATAAAAGCAATCTTAAATCAATATTTCTGAAAGTTTGTGTCATGATACTAGATTCAGAAAATGCTCACTGGGGAAAAGATGCAGTAGTAAATCAGATTAAAGAACATCACATCTTCTCATCGATTTCAGAGATTCACAATGTACTTTTCAAAAATCTCTGAGAGATATACTTATCAAATTACTGGTATTATTTGCTGATTCTTCTCATGCATTTGTTTTTTACTTTTTGTTTTCTTGTTTATACTGTCTGTCTCTACATTCAGGTATACAAATGTATCAATCCTATAACTGGAACACCTCAGATTCACTTTTCTCTGTGCCCACTGTCTCACCTGTTCACTTAATAACAACTCTGGGGTTCATATTTGATCAATAAATGTTCAGCAGAGTGTGGTTCCTGCCCTGGGAACCTGTAATCTGATGGGGAGACCTATCCATTCCAGCATTTTCATTTTTCACCAAGATCACAGTAATAGGTCCTTCCTATTTCCAAGACCCATTTCATCATGTAAAACTTATCCTCTGGACTAAAGTCAAATAATGACTGCCCAATACATGCATACATACATATCTATACGCACATATCTATATATACACATATATGCATACACATATACATACACATATGTACATATAGTGTTCCATGAGATTGTGAACATGACCACTTTTGACCCACAAAGAAGGTGATTACATGGTTTGACATAATGAAATTCAATATTCACTTTTCTATTTGTTGACTAGCAAGTTACTTATTACTAGTAAAGGTCTTGAGAAGGGTCTTTTCCAAATCTTGTATTAAATGAACAAAATTAAAATATAAATTGGGGGCTTGAATAAAATTCAATTTATCAATCCCAAGTCAAAATGCATACAGTACATTCTCCTATTGCAGGCAGTGATCTAAAATCTAGATTTTTTTCTGAACTCATTGTGGTTTGCCCCAGAGTAACAGGATTAACTCCTTTTATAACACCATGAATTTCCTACATTTTTCAATTTTTATTCATGTTCTATTTCCTTACTCAGTCATTGTGAAATTTTAAATAGAAATAGGTAAAGAAACTGACTAATTATGTTTCACATTAGTGGTAGTCCTGACAAATTCTGCTTTTCCAAGACACCATCATTTACAACCCATGAGAAGGAATCATTCCTTCTTGGTTGCTCTAGCATTTCCTGTGTATCTTTAATCAGGCACATACCAGGATCTGTCTTGATTTAGAATTATTTATGCATGTATCTATTTTCTCCCCTGGATTAGAGCCCCCTCTGAGCAAGGATCAAATTTTATTCATTGTGTCTCACCCACATTGGGCAGGGGGCCTTACAGTGTGAAACACTTTGCTAAGCATAAAGCATTATCAACTTGGTAATGACTTCTATCAAGCATTTTTAGAAGTGTAAAGCATTGGGCCCGGCGGCGTGGCCTAGCGGCTAAAGTCCTCGCCTTGAAAGCCCCGGGATCCCATATGGGCGCCGGTTCTAATCCCAGCAGCTCCACTTCCCATTAAGCTCCCTGCTTGTGGCCTGGGAAAGCAGTTGAGGACGGCCCAATGCATTGGGACACTGCACCCGCGTGGGAGACCCGGAAGAGGTTCCTGGTTCCCGGCATCGGATCGGCGCGCATCGGCCCGTTGCTGCTCACTTGGGGAGTGAATCATCGGACGGAAGATCTTCCTCTCTGTCTCTCCTCCTCTGTGTATATCTGGCTGTAATAAAATGAATAAAATCTTTAAAAATATATATATAAAAAAAAAGAAGTGTAAAGCATTGTCAGTGAGGCTCCTTTTTCAGAGAAACAGTTATGAAGTTAGAAGTTAAACATTTTCTTTCAAAAAATACAGAGAGAATTGTTCTCCATGGAACAATTCCATGTTTCTAAAGAGAGAGTTATCTTTTTGTCTTATTTACACCATGTAAGCTAGTAGTAGTAAAAACCACCTTTCTTAAAGATTTCTTAGAAAAAGGCATGCATGCATTAAATTCCCAAATAATTCAGTAACTATTGGAATGGAAAGAAAGGAAAAATCCAAGAAAATGGTCCATCTATCTTTTTCTTTCAATGCTTTGTGATTTTAAAGTTGGAGAGAAAGGTATATGAAAGGGTGCTCCCATGAATGATCTCAGTACTACCTCAGTTCAAGTCTTCTGTTCACACCTAAGGAAAATTACATCATGAGAAGAGCAGAAATACTCACAAAAATGATGTGAAGAGAGGAAACACCTCTACTCTGAGATTGAATTTTGTTCAACCCATACAAAAGCAAGATAGTTTCAGAATTTTCTAATTTCAAGCAATATGCCTTCCAATCACTTTCTGTCTGCTATTCTTGCTGTCAAAAGACTGATACAAAGGGAAAACAGAGCAAACAAGAGAATCAAATAGGAACTTAAATGTTGTGCCATGAAATTCTACTCCTGGTTATTTCCAGGCAACTGAGAAGCTCTAAAATGGAAAACATAGTTATGGAGAGGACCACATTGAAACTCAAGTTTCTAGAGCTTTATTGATCTCTCTGGACCTTAAATTGGATGCTCTTTTTTGAGCTATGGCTCTTATAGCCAATTGAACCAACTGTCAGATTCCAGACAATCATAATTATATCTGGCATGGAAGCAGATTACGGGAGAAGATATTCTGATTACCTTTCATCAACCACACTTTGAATTTGCTCACCATTTCACCTACGATAGAGTGAACCTCCTTAAATCATACTACCTTCTTATTTCGATTATCTCGCCACATCACCCTTCTGATTCACACCTTTTTGATTTCCATTATCAGCCTTATTATCCTTCCTGCAAGGATATAATGATATCCAGGTTGATTTCCATCAAATCCCTTACTTGTTCCTGAATACATAAGTGCCAAAGCAACACATAAACAAATTGATGATACCTATATGTATGTCACAAATGCCCCCTCTCAGAATCACCTGTTAAAATTAAGCCCAAATTTACCTTTTGAAAGACAATAGAAAAACTGTGGTTAATCAGTTTTACTCTGATTCAAATATTAGCTTTGTTGTCAACCCATACACTAAGCAAGTTGGAGCATTACTGTAGAATCCCCACACCAGGTTCACTTGCCCCATGTGCAGAATGCCAATCACTGACACCAGGATGGTTTAAGAAGTTAGACATTTACTGCAAAGCACAGAGCAAGGAGCAGGAGCTATTGCTTAATTCCTGAGTTCCATGAGGAGACTGAATCAGTAGTTAAATCCCTCAGGCTCCCTAGCTACCAGGGAAATACAAATAAAGGCCACACTGAGGCTCCACCTAACTGCAGTGAATTGGCCTACATTCAGAATCCTACTAACAACACCTGCTGGTGTGAATGTGAAGAATAGGTACCCTATTCTACTCTTGGTGAGAGTGTGGGCTAATGTAGCTGATATGGAACTTAGTACGGAGAGTGCTAAGACAACTGAAAATTGATCTACTGTATTATCTAACTATCTCACTCCTGGGGATATATCTAAAGAAAGTGAAACCTAGTTATGAGAAAGTGACCTGCAACTCTATATTTATAGCAGCACAAGCTTCAATACAAAAGACATGGAAATAACACAGATGGTGATCAAAAGAGGAGCAGATAAAGAAATCATGGTGTATCTACTCTGTGGAATACTACACAGCCATGAAAAGAATGAAAGTCTGCCAGTTGCAGCAAAATGGTTCCAACTGGAGAGCATTGTGCTCTGTGAAATAAGCCAATCCTAAAAGGAAAATTTCACATGTTCTCTCTAATATAAAACAACCTTCATGAAAAATACAAAACAGATAGATACATAGGAGAACATGTATATAAATACATTCTCATAGATGAACTGTGTAATGAAGACTAGCATAGTGGGAAGTGAAGACAAGCATTGCAGTAGGCATCTCCACCCCTAAATAAGAGGACTGCCAATGAAACCGTTACACTTACCTTGACAATGTGGTACTAGATTTTTTATCATTGCCTATACCTATAATGCCATGCTGCACTTAAACAGCAGAGTGTTAAACTTGCAACTGTTACAACAGAACTATGCTACTATAATAATGGGAGGGAGCGGTAGAAAGGGAAGATGGGGATAAAGGAAAGAGAAATGGAAGGGGGAATCCTTATTCCTACAAACCATTAAATGAAAAATGACAATATAAAAGTAAATATTTTATTATAAATAAATAGATAAATAAATAAATAAACATATGATTATGAAGTTCTGCTCATAACTTTCCTTGGCTAAAACATACTCAAAAGCCACTTCTAGTTTCAAAGGATGTCACTGATGCCTTACTAGAATTTCTGTTCTTATAACAAAGAAAAGAAAGGACAGGGATATTTAATAATCTGGCACGTTAATGATGTACACTTCTGCAGATTAAACTAACCATTCATTTGAAACACCAAAGATGGTGCCTAAAATATAAAAAACCTATGATGGTTGTCAATTATTAGAATATCAAAATAATAGTTAACATTACATTTGTATCTCTTCCCTACTCAGGGACAATGAAAATCATAAATGTGATTTTGATTCATTAATTGAAAAATAACAACTTTCATATGAAATACATATTACCTTTCAAAGTCTCTATGAAAGCAAAAAGAACAAAATAACTACCCACCTATCAATTATAAAAAGCTACATAAATACAATAGAAACAGTTTTGAGCAACAGAATTTTTCTGTTACTTTCAGAGAATCTGTATGTATACATCAAGGTATTAAATATGGAAATTTGAAAATTGTGGGATTTAGAAAATCAGTGTTTTCTTCTGACACATAATCCTTCATGTCTGAAAGCAGAAGAGTTTTTCAACATAAAGATTTGACAATTATAAAATTGTTTTCCTTACAAAAGATCAAAGGATTTAATTCATTGGTTTGGTACCTCTTTAATCCAGTAACACATCCAATTGAACTCACTGTCAACTAGAGATATGTCCAAGAGATTATGGAGGACCCTCTCAGTAAAAATAGGGAAAAAAAAGCAACAAAGAAATGACAATAGTCTTTTCAATGCAGCCAGGTGACAAAACTGTGGCCAGAAAAGCTATATATAAAGTTTTCTCCTTCAAGGATGCCCTAGGTTAAAGCTGTCCCTAGTCTTCAGAAGGGCAGAAAGCTGGCTTCTTTAACTCAGTGGAAGGATTTATATATTTTACACCACTACCATGGAATTGGTTATTGGTTTTGGAATCTGGCCATCTGAGTTTAAATCCTAACTCCACCTACTGGCTACGTGACCTTGGACAAATTACCAAATCTCTGTACTCAGTGTCATCTGAAAATAAAAAATTTCCCCCATAGAGTAATTAAGACCAGGAATTAAAATAACATGTATAAAGTTTTTAGAGAAAAAGCATTCATGAAGTGCTAGATGTTTATTTATGCTTCAGTATTAAATACTTTCCAAGTTTTGAAAGTTTTATAGCATTACAAACAACTGCTTAATTTTGCACTGCTTCACCAATCTGTAAACTCTTATCTCATTTGATCTTCACTATAGTATTCAATGAAGCTACTATCTCAACATAATAAATAAAATAAAGCTAAAGATATGTTATCTTTAACATAAAGATAAGAAAAATGAGGTTCAGTGACAGAAGATTGTTTACCTAACGCAGCTGATCCACTCAACTACAGAGCAGAGGCTCAAGCGCATGACTTGGTGCTCTTGCGTGTCTGCCACTCTTTTGCTGAAAAAGACACGTGATGATGACAAAGGAGCCTTGGGTAAAGTAGTCTTAGCAGCTGCTTCCATTGAGGTGTTCACAAGCCATGTCACATGACCATGCATTCCAGAACACCCAAATTGGGCCAGAGAGGGCACATGACTTGAGGGAACTGCAAACACTATCTAAACACAGATAACAGCCACTTTCTATTCTAATCAATTTATGTATTTATAGACATGATTCTTGGTCTGGACTCATGCCTCCCACATAATCTTTATCAATTGATAAAGAATCAGTCTTTATCAATTCTTGGTCTGAACTCAAGCCTTCCACATAATCTTTATCAATTCTTGGTCTGGACTCATGCCCTCCACATAATCTTTATCAATTCTTGGTATGGATTCATGCCTTCCACATAATCTTTATCAATTGATAAAGAATCAGTCTTTATCAATTCTTGGTCTGGACTCATGCCTTCCACATAATCTTTATCAATTCTTGGTCTGGATTCATGCCTTCCACATAATCTTTATCAATTGATAAAGAATCAGTCTTTATCAATTCTTGGTCTGGACTCATGCCTTCCACATAATCTTTATCAATTCTTGGTCTGGACTCATGCCCTCCACATAATCTTTATCTTTCTTGGTCTGGATTCATGCCTTCCACATAATCTTTATCAATTGATAAAGAATCAATCTTTATCAATTCCTTTGAATGGTTAATTTTATTAATAAGGAAAATGCCATTTACAGCTCCACTTCAAACTTTACGGCTGCCCTTTAGACTCATTTCTGCAAAAACAGTAGTCACCCCAGAAAGGAGACTTAAGATGCTCCTAGGAACATACACTGAGAAGTGCACAGGGGGAGGCAGGGGTGCTCGGGGGTGCACGGCCTAAGTGAGGATGGCACTATTGCTGATACAGAGAATAACATCTATACTAACAGAGTTTCTGAATGACAGTGAAGACAGAAGAGGAACAGAATCTTACTTCCAAGAGGCTAAAGTTAACCTAGTGCCAGCGTCTGAGTGATTTACTGGAAAATACAAAACTTCTTTGAGTCTGTTTCAGGAGACCAGAAGCCTAATACAAACAGGTATGTGAAACATCCAAAGACTTTGAAACCAAAGTACTCTACATATTACAAAAATATTAAAGATGGAGATTGCTTCTCCTCAAACAAGAGATTTTTGCTTCTCCTCAAACAACAATTGTTCACATTCAAGAGCAAATCACCTCCATCTCTAATATTATTGTTCTTTCTTTCATCAGAAAAGAGGACGGGCAGGTGTATGAGCTGTCCTATAGACATTTTGCCCTATATTACTTCTGAATTCCATAATAGGGTGCTCCTGTTACACTACCTTCACAGGTGCCCAGACTTATCACATGTGGAATTCAGCATGAAGAACCGACCCAGGATGCTGTGTGTGGAATATGAGATTTTTTTTTATTTAATCACCTATGTTAGTACACACACACAGTGGTAAGAAAATTTGTTGTTTTGCAAGTACAAAAATGTTTCAAATTTCATCCAGTTTCAGACTTAACACCAAATTCAAGATCACCCAAGATAAACTCAGTTTACAACAAATGTCTATAATAATTAATACAACTTCCTTTTATTCTTAATTCCATCCTCATATATGAAAGGTAAATATAATTGTCACCTGACATGTAATCCACAACATGCGACCCACATCAGGAGCAATCTTCAGAAAAGCACAATATTAGTGAATGTGTTGTAGCTTTTGATATTTACTAACTCCTTTGACAGTTTGAATTACTGTAATTATATTGTTATTGAAATAGTAAAACTTTTCATTGATTTTCTCTCTCAATTTCTCTAGAGTTTGGTGGTGTTGTTGAAACATAGATCATCTACTCATTCACAATAATAGCATATTTACATGCTGCTTCTTCCCCCATTCTTTTTCAAAATACTTTTCTTCATAAACACATCCACTGACATTTTTAGTATAAACAAATGATGTATCTCATGAATGTGATAAACAATTACACCCAATTTATTTTTTGCCTAATGATTCAGAATATTTTCAGATTTACCTAGAAAATCATTCACCTGTTCAAAGGTTATACAGAAATTTCAACCTTGCAATTTCAGCATACTTAATACTGGTTTCCCTTCACAAATGGAAGATTGAAACACAACATTAAATCACTAACCCTGAGTTACAAGCAAAAGAAAAAGTGAACCAAAAAATACAGGTACCAAAATCCTGTTCAGTATTCTCACCTCAATGTGACTGCATGTTTCTATTTTATCTGTTTGTTTTGTGGACACTTTATGTGACTGCATTTTGCCCATTGTAAGATACACATTTGAAATATCATGCTACCTTCACTCTAATGGCACACGTAAATAATGCTTCATTCTTAAGAAAGATGTTTTATCTACAAAAGACAAAAGAAATAATGACTGTTCATAAAGGATTACCATTTTAATACTAGAGGGGACATCAGTAGTGAGGCAGAGGGGACTTGGATGAGGAACAGGAAATCCCAGAGCTTATAGAACTGCATCACAAAATAATAATACAATAATAATAATTTTTAAAACTACTAGGGAAAATACATATATTAAAATGTAAATGAAATGGAAAAATCAGAAGGCATGAAAGCTGGAGACACTTGGTAAAACTTTGTCACAGACAACCAAAATATGAAAGTGATATCACTAAATGCTGATACCGAAATACACACGGTTGTTCCTTACTAACCATGGAAGATTGGTTCCACAATTCCTGAAGATATCCAAATCTGGTGGCTCAAGTCCTTGATGAAAAAAATTATGTAGTATTTGCCTAAAATCCATGAACATTCTTTCATACAGTTTAAATCAATCATCAATAGATTACTTAGAGTGCTATTAAAATGAAATACCATGCGAATAGTTGTTAAACATCGTTGCTTAACAAATAATGATAAAAAAATCTATGCCCATGTTTGCTACATACACAATTTTTGAAAAATATTTTCCATCACAGTAGACCCATACATAGCAGTAAGATTCTGGCATACAGAGTGGTACTCTGTGTGTGTGTGTGTGTGTGTGTGTGTGTGTGTGTGCGTGTGTGTAGACAACAGCAGAAATAGAAATGTGGATCAAACCTAGGCTAGAATTAAACTTCAATTTTTCATCCTCTGGAAGAGAGTATACTCCACCATCAAATTTAAGAACTAAAGTTTAGTAAGTTTAAGCTAGGAAACACTTGACAAACACTTGACTTGTAAAATTCTAGTTCATTCTTACAAAAGTAATGTGATGTATTGACCATTCATTCTCTAATAAAATGTGAAAGAACATTTTGGGACTGATGATGAGCAATATTTACACTTGATTGAAGTGTAGCACAGATTCAGTACAAGCGGAAAAAATATATCATGTTGATTTTTTTTCTAACTTTGCAGGAAAAAAACAATCATTTAGTGATCTAATCCAATCCATCCATTTTATTTACAAAAGCTGGAATCAGAGCTAGAATTAGATACTGGGTGTTCTGGTTTGTAATAGAAAAGTTACACTAATTTTTCCATTGCATTCAAGTTGGAGTGTTCCCTGAGAATTCATGAGGAGCGGAGGGAGAAACAGAGACAGGAAAAAGGAAGGGAGAGAGTAAGGAAAGAAGGAGTGCCTGAGAAGGGAGAAAGAGGAGAGAAGATCTACTCACAGGAACCCATCATTAAAGTTGTTTGATCTTGATATTGAAATTCAAACTCAAGCTGTTTGAACAAAGAACCTAGACTTCTAAATTTTAATGTAAAACCACCTCTCTGATGATCCTAATAATATGAGGAAATAGTCACTATATATTTTTCAGTCATTCCCACTTATGTAATTATAGTAATATAAGAGTATTAATTGATACAGCGTTTACCACTGTAACTGATAGAAACATATCCCTTCTATGATGTTAGAGAATTAAGATTATGGGATAGAATCATAATGACAAGGGTTTCTGGCAAGCTTCCTCTTTTTTCCAGAAAGAGGGGGAGAATTGCTATGTGCAAAGTGCCTTAAGCGCTTTAGAGCTGCAAACACCACATAAATTTATAATTGTCCTGGATATGAATAAGGGAGCACAAATTTAGTTGTAGCAACTACTAATACTAGCCTGAATTTTGAAGTTAAGAGTAAGAACTCTAATTCGTTTTATGTCAGTTCTACATATTAGAAACTACAACTCAATTACAAAATTTTTTTTTGCCTCTGTCTTGTATATTTACTATGAGCACAGTTTTCTTTGGGAAACAGAAATCGCGTAACCCTAAGCATTTTTTTTGTGTTATTTTTAAGATGATTTATAGGTAGACAAGGGGGAAGGAAGGCTGGTAGCGCGCATCTCAGCCATTCTGCATTTTAACCAGCATGTAATATTAAATATTTAAGCTCAGGGGATCTGTGACAGCTTAGACTCAGCTGTAATACTATATTAACAATCAAGAGAAATAACTTTCCACTTCACAAGCGAATTTCATTAAATAACACGATTGATTTAATGTTATAACTTTGAATTACATTTCAAATAGAAATGTTCATTTTCCCATTGTCTCAAATTGTCAATAATTCAAGTTGTCATTTAATGTTGGTTATCCAGAAACATTGGTTAACCTAAGAATGAGTCTAATAAACTGCATTTAATTGATGCACGATAATTTATACAATTGTATGTACACATATATACTTCATTAATTCAGACACTAAACTTTAGAAAGTGGGTTAATGCAGATATTCAATATTTGTGAGACTATTTAGACAGACACAGAGCTCTGCCAGGATTAATGATGCAGCATTTAAATGAATTTCATGCTAAAAGGGAAAGAGGAAGAAGCCCAAGTTGTTAGTGATCGTTACAATTAAATTAAGGTATTAGTCGTAGGGGATTTTTAAAATATACCATGTGAGAAAGTATTTGAAAGTCAGAATATTATGCATGTTACACTGATCTTGGTGAGATTTTAAGTCTTGCCACCTACCCAGCTGCATAAGTAGCCTTTAGCAAAACACCCCTTCTAATGAATTAAGGCTGTTTTTAGAGGGAATACTTGTGATTTATTAGTTCATTAATATATAAAATCTAAAGAGGCTGAACTTGCAGAAACTAAGATTAGAACAGTGATTCCCATAAACTGCAGTGATGGGGAGTGGGAGGCAGGGAGTAAGATAAAAGCAGCAGGTTCTGGAAAACAATTGTACAGCATAACATCATAAGAATGCATTACATAGGAGCTGGTGCGTTGGCTTATAACAAGTTAATCTCCACCTGCAACACCGGCATTCCATATAGTCACCAGTGTGAGTCCGGGATGCTCCAGTTGTGGATCCAACTCCTGGTTAATGGCCTGGGAAAGCAGCAGAGGGTAATCCAAGTCCTTGGGCCTCTGTTCTCATGTGGGAGATCTGAAAGGCGCTCCTGAATCATGAATCTGATCAGCCCAGCTCTGGTGGTTGCAGCCATTTGGAAAATAAATCAAGAGAAGATCTTTCTCTCTGTCTCTCCATCTCTGTCTGAAACTCTGTCAAAATTTTAAAAATAAATCTTAAAAAGAATACTTATATACTTAAAAATTAATGAGGGAATAGATCTCAGTCTCAACACACACATACCCATTCTGTGTGTGTGTGTGAGAGAGAGAGAGAGAGAGAGAGAGAGAGAGAGAGAGAGAGAGAATGGCATTGTGGTATATTGAGTTAAGCTGTCACATGGGACACCCACATTCCATTTTGGAGTGCCTGGCATTGAGTCCTACCTCTACCTGAAACTCAGCTTCATCCCAGTGTGTACTCGGGGAGGCAGCAGATAATTCAAGCACTCTAGTGATTTTGAATTTATACTCAAGTATTTTTATTCCTGTCACTTGGAAGACCCAGATAGAATTCCAGGCTCCTAGATTTAGCCTGGCTCATAACTGTTGTTATAGGTGGCTGATGAGTAAACCAGTGAATATAAGGTGATGGGTATATATATGTACATGCGTGTGTATGTGTGTGTGTCCTCTTGAAATAAACAAATTGTAAATAAATAAAGGCTACCTATGCGAAATGATATATATGCTAATTATCTAGATTTACTTACCTCACATTGCATACATTTTGAGATAGTATGCTCATTTTTTAATTATATCTTTAAAAAACTGGGAAGAAATGCCTGTAATAGAGTTTATTCAATAGATTTCTGAACATATAGTCATCTTACATGTTTTCTCACCTAAACTCTGATTGAAGTTGACACAGTAAATAACTGAAGTCAAAATCATTCTGATATTGCCATGGTTCCACAAATATCCCCCACCATTGGACCAAAGCTATTGTAAAGCACGTTTTCCTGATGGATAGAAAGGTAGGGTAACAAGCCCACAAAAGCCTGGGAAACTATGGCATTTGGACACATAATGTAATATTTCTGAATTTTATTGCCCTTTAGGAGGAAAACGGATATAATGTTAATACATGAATGTTATTGGAATAATTCCATTCAATTATATAATGCTTCAAAAATTCAAAAACTGTTGATAAGCAAGATAACGACATAAAGTTTTCTCAAACAAGTACTTGGTCTAAAAGAGTCAGAGCATATCTAGGGTATAAAAATGCAGAATGAAGCAGGCAGTAGATTGAACATCTCTCTGTATGTGTCTCCCCACTCCTGTGTTTGTCTCTGATTCTTCCTTTGTAACTCCACCTTTCAAATGAAATAAATATTTTAAAAGAATGTATGCATATATCTTATTGCTAAAGAATGCTAACAGAAAAGAAAATGGTGCCTGATACAGTTAAAATAGTACCAAAACATTAATACTTATTTTTTTTATTCTCACATTAACCTGGATATACATAGGCCTCAAATGGCCATGGTTAACAATGTCCATATTTATGTTAATATCCAATCATGTTTACTATGTTTATGTCCTGCTTGGTGCAAAATTCTCATCTGTCAAAATCTTCCCTTCACAGTGTTTAAAGAATATCACACATGTTCCTGAACTTACTTTACTGATCACCTATCATTGGTCTTGGCCCTATGAGCTTCGAAAATGTTGTTGCATCCCTGTACTTGCTTTAAAGCCTCTCCTTCCCTGACCTCTGCCTCCATGAAGATCAGGATCCTTACAGAGCAAAAGGGCAATCTTTGGAATGTAAGAGAGTGTTTGCAAATATGAAATAGGGTAAGGAATCAATTTGCAAAATATATAAGGAAACTCCTACAACTCAACAGCAAAATGAATCAAATAAAAACACCCAGTAGAATTATTGAAAAATGGAGTATTTGAAGAGACATTCCTTCAAAATCACAAAAATAGCCACAGATACATGAAAAATATGTTCAATCTCACAGTCATCAGGCATATGCCAGTCAAAAATACAATGAGATAACACTTCACATCTGTCATGATGGCTACAATGAACAATGTAAGACAAGTGTCGGGGAAAATGTGGTGAGAATGGAAATCAGGATCTTGACAAGATATCTGCAGTACTATTCACAGTAGCCAAGATGTTGAAACAGCCTAAGTATTCATCAACACATGAATGAGTAAAGGAAGTACATAGAATGTAATCCTGTTTGGTCATCATAGAGAAGAAATTTCTGAAATGTGCAACAGGATACTGGGTGAGACCTGAAGACCTTATACTAAGTCAAATTATCCAGTCACAGAAAGACAAGTGATTCCTGGTACCACTTCTAGAAGGTGTATAAAGTAGTCAAATTCATAAAATCATATAATATAATGCTAATTACCAGCACTTAGAAGAGAAAGAAAGGAAACAGGGAATTACTTCTCAATATTAAAGCAGATGAATAAGTTTTAAAAGACAGCTGTAAAACAGTGTACCTTTAATTAGCAAATAATTGCACAGTTAAACTTTGAGTGGGTCATGTTAACTATTCTTACCACAGTACAAAAAAATGAAAACGTCCCAGCCACATCTGCTCCAGACAGTGCTTCTACATGTGTCGACACAAATGGGTTAAGATTGAAACAACACACTCTGGCATGCTCTGGTGGATCCCACAGCATAATTCGTTGGAAACTGCATTGTTAGAAAGTTAAGATTGCAGCTTCAATTCTTAGCGAAGCTCGCATCTTAAAGCAGTGCACACACAGACACAGGACAGTAGAATCACCACTTTGTAATCCATTCCTGTGCTCTATCAACAATACACAACCTTATGAAACTATTTTTATGTCTGAATCTTGGTTACAAACTTGAAGGTTCTTTGCATTTCACTCATAGCTCTGCTACTTGGCAATACTCTCTTTCTTTAGTATTACAATACTGATTTTCAGCTAACTTAACACTAGGGAACCAGTTGAGCACATTCGCTATGTAACAAAGATATCTGTGTCATGATTCTAACAATAATTTGGTAAGAAATATTTTGCCATAACCCTTTATTGATGAGGACTAACTTAGCCTCACATCTGCAGAATCAGACCTTAAGAAGAAAATGTCAAAAGCAAGTATTTTACTAAGAAACACACTCAAGAAGGTAGGAAAGACAGTGGAGGAGACAGGATAGGGTAAAGGAATATGCCTGGTACCCACCGCATTCAGCCAATGTCCTGCTGCATGAAACCTCACATGGCAGAAGACCTCATCAACAGAAAACGAGACTCTCACTCCCACATGTATCTATCAGTCATCAACAAAGAACCTTGGAAGTATAGGGGTGGGATCAGGGTATGAAGACTAACAGACACATAAAAGGCAGGGCTCCCACTGCATTAAAAGGAGTCTTGGCAAAGCACAACTTTGTCAATTGGAAAATAAGGTAACTTTTTACAGGTAACAGACAACAGAAATGGGGAGGCAAGGTTCCAAGATTCTGTAACACTCCACTAACCACATCTAATAGCAGAAGCTACCTGCTGAGAAAGGACAGTGTGCTTTTAACAATCATAATCAGATTATTGGAAAACTGTCGATGTGGGTAGAAATTAGGTCATTATAAGCCCATCATTCTGGATTTCTTTGAACTATATAATTTCAGGCAGTTTTTAAATGACTTGATGTAATGAACCGTTAAATACATTGTGTAAGATATTTCACCTCCTAATTAAATAAATACAAAATTGGGAAAAAGTCTTTCAAGACTGTATATCTCAATTCTCTTATGGTTTCCTATTTTCTAATAGCTTGTTAGGTAAGACTGACATACAATAAAAAGCGTGTGTTGTGGGATAGTGGATAAAGCAGCCACCTATGCAGCCAGCATTCCATATAGGCACTAATTCGAGACCCAGCTTCTTCGATCTAGCTCCCTGACAAAGTGACCAAGAAAGCAGTGGAGGATGGACCAAGTCCTTCGACCCAGCACCCATGTGCAGATGCACAAGAAGATATTGGCTCCTGGCTTCGGACTGACCCAGCTCCTGCTGCTGGCGCTATTTGTGTAGTGAAGCAGCAAACAAAAGATCTCTCTCTATCTCTGTCTCTTCCTAGATAACTCTATCTTTCACCTAACTAAATAAAGCTTTTTTTAAAAAAAAGAATTATCAGATTCATACCCTTCACACCAGTCTTCTCACATGTCTCATTCCCACCTTCTCTCAGACTACCCATCTTTACCATAACCAGGAAACCTGTGATCTAATCTATGTCGCATTAGATTGCTTTACCCTGTCTAGAATTTTAGGATCACAATTTGTAAACTCCTCCCTGCTAGACTTATTTTCAGGTTCAGTTACGTCACTGAATGGATCCACAAGTTATTTTCTGCTATTCATGAATAGTGCCCTACTGTATAAATAGGTCTCGGTATACAGGGTACTTGAAAAAAATTCATGGAAAATGAAAGCATACACTTCTTTTTATGCAAAAAAATTAAAATCCCTATACACTTTTTCATAATATATTTTCTTTTTCTTTTTTTATTTATTACATTGCATTATATGACACAGTTTTATAGGTACTGGGATTCTCCCCACCCCATCTCCAACCCCCCCCATAGTGGATTCCTCCACCTTGTTGCATTACCACAGTTCAAATCCAGTTGAGATTCTTTCATTGCAAGCATCTACCAAGCATAAAGTCCAGCATTTTATTGTCCAGATAAGTTCAATGGTTTCTTGGGGAGACCATCTCTGGTCTGAAGGTAGAGCCAGGAGAGTATCATCCTGATCAATTAGAAGCCGCGACATTACATCAGTAACAATTTATAACGTTTTGGAATTAGTTGACATGGTATTGAGTAACCAATATGTTAAAAGAGGAAAAAAATGCAAGTTCTGAACCACATCCTGTGACTTCTACATTGGCATTTCAATTATTAGTTTATGTACAACTGGGTGCTATACACCTTAAAATGGCTATAGATTACTATTCAGCTGTCTCATGTCTATTTTAATGTTAGTATTTAGCAGTTTATAGCATTGAAGCATGATTTTGCTGAACCTGGCTGTTTTTCGGGTAGTCTAACTCTATAACTCTAACAAGACATATGTCAACAGTTTAGATGAACAGTTTTAGGAGGGGTGTGCAGAGAAATCTTCAATACCCCAGTGAGGAGTGACTAATCTTTTCTCATAAACTCTTGAAGATTCATATTTCTACAACAACTGAATAAGCATAATATTGTTTCTAGTTGGAGGATATTACAAATAGATATTATGAGAATTTGTGTAAAAATATTTGTGTGTATATATGTTTTCATTTCTTTCGCATAGACACCTAGGGACACAGTGGCTGTGTTGTATGGTAGGCAAATGTTTAACTTCATAAAAACGGCCAAAGCATTTCCCAACGACTTCACATTTTCACAAACAATGGATGAGTTCTAGGTTTTCACTGCACCAATATTTGATAGGGATAAACTCATCTACTACAAAATGTATATAATAGTGCCTCATGACCACTAATTGAGCATCCTAATCTGTGTCTACTTGCCACCCTTGCATTTTATTTATAGAAATGTTTGTTTAAGCATTTTGCTAATTTTCATTTAGTTTATTTGCTTTCTGCCTTAGTCCATTGTGGCTGCTGACATTTTAAAGTATCATATAGTGAGTGGCCTATAAACAACAGAAATTTATTATTCACAGTTTAAAAATCTAGGAAACTTGGGCCCGGCCTAACGCTGGCCTAGTGACTAAAGTCCTTGCCTTGCATGCACTGGGATCCCTTATAGGTTCCGGTTCTAATCCCGGTAGCCCTGCTTCCCATCCAGCTCCCTGCTTGTGACCTGGGAAAGCAGTGGAGGACAGCCCAAAGCCTTGGGACCCTGCACCTGCATGGGAGACCCAGAAGAGGATCTGGACTCCTAGCTTCAGATAGGCACAACTCCAGCTGTTGTGGCCACTTAAGGGGTGAATCAATGGATGGAAGATCTTTCTCTCTGTCTCTCCTCCTCTTTGTATATCTGCCTTTCCAATAAAAATAAATAAATCTTTTTTTTTTTAAATAAAGCAAACATTTATTAAACTATAATAAAAATATTCAATCAAATTACAAAACCTGAGCAAGAAAAACAAACGGCACATGCTTAACTGTAGTTGACATTCAAATAAAATTTACATTCCCAAAATATTATACAGTAATTAGAAAATACCAGCCAAAGTAATATTAGGATACTTTTACGTGCGATCTCAACAAATTTGAACAGAAGCAAATTTTAACAAAGGTAAATTTTACAGTGAAACATAGCAGTAAATTAAGGATCTTAACATGTTTATTTTACTGCTATTTGACACTATGATACAAAAATAAGAGGATTTACATGACATTTTTAATAAATATCTCATGGGCTGTTGAGTGCCTTACTGGTGAAAAGATTTAACTGGCTAATCTCATCAATCCATTTTGTGCATTTAGTAGGCATCATCTCTGCCCTACCTAACTCTTCATGCAATTCACAGCACACAAATTGTTATCATATTAAATACATAATCAACTCGGACTTCTCAACAACAAGGAAATTAGTAAACCATCAAATGGACTGCTTACCATACACTTTCCTCATAACTAAATAACACAAAAAAAAATCAAAATAATATTTGTCATCACTCTAAACTATTGCCAGCAACTGACGAAAACTGCCAATTTGCCATATTCATGTTCACAACATGCTAAATATACTCTGCTGTTACTTCATCCATGAAATGCCAACATGCCTAGAACAGAGAATTTTCACCATCTCTTGCCGTGGGACCTGACTTGCAGCAATCTATATTTAGATCAGAACTCCATGGGCACTTGATGAACTCTACCTTTCCATGTTGGCTTTCTTATATGAGAGAGAATATATGGTAATTATTCTTTTGTGATTGACTCATTTCACTGAGCATAATAGTTTCTAGTTGGGACCACCTGGATTTGAATAGAATAATATCGTTCTTCTTGACATCTGAATAATATTCCATTGAATAGATGTACCACAGTTTTTTTAACCATTCTTCCTTAGACGCACATCTGGTTTGTTTCCATGACATTGCTATTGTGGATTGTGCTGCTGTGAATATAGGATTACAGATCCCCTTCTAGTATGCAGATTTCACTTCTGCTGGGTATATTCCTAAGAGCGGGATTGCTGGGTTATATGGCAGGTTTATTTGCAATTTTCCAAGCACTCTCCATATGGATTTCCACAATGATTGTACTAGCCTATACTCCCACCAGCAGTGAAGGAGGGTACCTTTTTCCCCACATCCACGCCAGCATGTGTTGTTTTTCGAATTCTGAATGTAGGCCAGTCTCACAGGAGTTAGGTGGTACCTCAAAGTGGTTTTCATTTGTATCTCTCTGATGGCTAGAGAGCCTGAGCATCTTTTCATATATTTATTAGCTATTTGTATCTGTTCTTTTGAGAAACGTCTGTTCATTTCCTTTGCCCATTTTGCTACAGGGTTTATTTTTTCACTATCCTTGGGTTTCTGAAGCTCTTTGTGGATCCTAGATATTAGTCCCCTGTCACTTGTGTAGAATGCAAAAATTTTTTTCCCATTCTGTAGGTTGTTTCTTCACTTTTTTAATTGTTTCTTTTGCTGTGCAGAAACTTTTTAGTTTGATATAGTCCCATTTGTTCATTTTGGATTTGATCGCCATTGCTTTAGGCGTCTTTTCTAAAAAGTCTTTCCCTGTTCCTATATCTTGGAGTGTGCTTCCTATGTTTTCCTTCAGTAGTTTAATAGTTTCTGGGTGTAGATTTAAGTCCTTGAGCCAATTAGAGCTGATTTTTGTATAGTGCGACAAGTACGGGTCCTGCTTCTTTATTCTGCAAGCTGCTATCCAGTTGTCCCAACAGCTTTTATTGAATAGACCAGGTTTTTTACCTGGATTGTTTTCTGTTTTCTTGTCAAAGATTAGTTGACTATACATGTGTGGATCCCCTTCTGGTGTTTCTATTCTGTTCCACTGATCTTCTTCTCTGTTTCTATACCAGTACCAGACTGTTTTGATAACCACTGCTCTGTAGTATGTCTTGAGGTCTGGAATTGTGATTCCTCCAGTTTGATTTCTATCTTTCAAGACAGCTTTAGCTATTCGTGGTCTTTTGTGGTTCCAGATGAACTTCTGTATCATCTTTTCTATTTCTGAGAAGAATATTGCTGGGATTTTGATTGGGATTGCGTTGAATCTATATATTGCTTTCGGTAATATGGCCATTTTGATGATGTTGGTCCTGCCAATCCAAGAACATGGTAAGGTTCTCCATTTTTCAAGATCTTCTTCTATTTCTTTTTTTAAATGATTTATAGTTTTCATCGTAGAGGTCTTTCACATCTTTAGTTAACTTAATTCCTAGGTATTTTAGATTCCTTTCCTCTATTTTAAAGGGAACTGTATTTACAATTTCTTCCTCAGTGGCGGAATTATTTGTATACACGAATGCCATTGATTTGTGTTCATTAATTTTGTATCCTGCTACTTTGCCAAAGTCTCTTATGAGTTCCAATAGTCTTTTGACTGAGTCTTTTGGTTCTCCTATATAGAGAATCATGTCATCTGCGAATAGCGATAATTTTAATTCCTCATTTCCAATTTGTATTCCTTTAATTGCTTTTTCTTGTCTAATAGCTCTGGCAAGAACTTCCAAAACTATATTGAAGAGTAGCGGTGAGAGTGGACACCCCTGTCTAGTTCCAGATTTTAACAGGAAGGCTTCTAGTCTTTCCCCATTTAGTATGATATTGGCATTGGGTTTATCATAAATTGCTTTGATTACCAAAGCCAGAGAGAGAAACAACAGAAAAAGAGAACTACAGACCGATATCCTTGATGAACATAGATGCAAAGATCTTCAATAAAATATTAGCCAACAGGATCCAACAATATATTAGGCAGATTATTCATCCGGACCAGGTGGGATTCATCCCAGGTATGCAAGGATGGTTCAACATTCGCAAAACAATAAATGTGATACATCACATCAACAAGTTGACTCATAAAAACCATATGATCCTCTCAACAGATGCAGAGAAGGCATTTGATAAAATCCAACACCACTTCATGTTAAAAACCCTAAATAAGATAGGCATAGAAGGAACATTCTACAACATAATCAAAATAAATAAATCTTGAGAAAAAAAAAGACTCTAGGAAACTCAAAGCCAGGCACAGGTACTTAGTTAAGGGCCGGCTGCCTGCTTCATGGCTCACCATCTTCTCATCATTCCTCGTGTGGCAGAAAGGATAAGGAGTTACGGAAGCTCTCCTGGCTCTCTCTAAGAGCCCTGACTAATCACTTATCAAAGTCCCATTTCCTAAAACCATCATATTAGAGTTTAGAATTTCAACATATAAATTGAGGTGGAAATGCACATTCATCTTACAGCATTTCCTTAATCTTGAATACTACATATGCTTACTTTAATCTGCATACAAGTCTTTTAATAGATTTGCAGATACTTGCCCAAAATCTGTTGCCTTCGTTTTCCTTATTTTAAGCATCTCTGATAAAGCAAAAGTTCTAAAGTTTAATGAAATCTAATTTGTCAATGTTTGGGTACGTTATCTGATAAAGCAATACCTAATCCAGTTAAAATGCTTTCTTTCTATGTTTACTCCTTCCTGTTGCACAATTTTTGTTTTTACATTTAATTCAACAATCCATTTTGAAGAAGTATTCATATCTGTTGTAAAGTATGAATGGAAACTTGTATTTTGGCATGTGGATGCATAATTTTTCCACTATCACTTACTGTAAAGAATGTACTTTCTCAGTTAAATTTCCTTTTCATACTTGCTTTAAAAAAATGGCCATTGATGTGTGGATTTAATTATGGTGCTCTACCCTTTTCCATTGTTCTAACCTCCCCCTCTTTGCATGCTGATGCCACACTGTTTTGATTACTGCAGCTTTACAAGCACTCTTGAAATCAGATAATTGTAGTCCTCCCGCATTCTTCTTTTTCAGAGTCTATTCTAAACCCTTTGCATTTCCATATGAGTTCTAGAACTAGTTTTCGAACTTCTACAAAAATAGAAAAATACAACCAAAATCCTTCTAGCATTCTTATTAGGATTGAATTGTATTTCTACATTAGTTTGTGAGTTGTCCTTTTAACAATATTCTCCTTGTACCCATGACCACATTATGGTTCTCCATTCATTTAGATCTTCTTGAATTACTAATCAGCTATGTTTTGCAGTATTCTTTGTATGGTCTTTGCATCTTGATCTCTAAGCATTAAAAATTATTATTCTATTTTAAATGACATTTTTATTTTAATTTCAGAATATTACCACTGCATAGAAATGAAAATTATTTTGAAAACAACTGATCTTGTATCATGAAACCTCATAAAAATCCTAGTAATAATTTGAAGATTCTATCCATCAGTTTTTAATTTGTTAACTTTGAAGTCCCATTATTGGGTTTTTATTGTTGTAATTCTTCCCCTGGTTTTATTGCTTCTTGTGTACTTACATTTAAGATTTTCTTAGTAAATTTTAGCAGTTTAATATTAATATGTCTTCATATACTTGTCTTCATGATTTCTGTGTTTGGGGTTTATTGAACTTGTATACATAGCTTTCTAGTTTCACCAGATTTTGGAAAAAAATGTGGCCATTGTTTCTTCAAATTATTTTTTTCTATTCCTCTCGCTTTTAGGTTCTCAACTGATACCAAGTTTCAAAACTCTTTCTGTTGCTTCTCGGCTTTCTGTGTTTTACTTCATAAAATTCTATTGTTTTGATTTCTAGTAAGTTACATTTTCTTTTGTAATGTCTTCTTTGTCATCATTTCCTTTCACTGTAGTTTCCATCCTTGGATATTTGACTTGTGTATTTTTCATGTCACCCGAAACCACTTAACTTCCAAAACATTATGAAATATACCTGTAGTTATTTTTTAAATTATTTATCTATTTATCTGAAAGATGGAGTGATGGGAGAATGGAGAGGGAAATAAAAGGAGCCTACTATCCACTGGTTCACTCCCTAAATGCTCTCCTCACCAAGGCCATGCCAGGCTAAAGTCAGGAGCCAAAAACACCACTTGAATTTCCTATGCAGGCGGCAGAAACCCAACTACTTGGGCCATCATCCCCTGATTTCTGGGAGCACCTTAGTGGAAGGCTGGATTGAATGTGAAAGATCTAAGACTCAAACTGATACTCCAGTATGATATTCAGGTATCACAAGCAGCTAGCCCACTGCACTAAACTGCCCATTACAGTTGTTAAACATCCTGTTGTCTTCTGTAGGTTTTCTGAATCTTTACTCAGAAAAAGCCATTCCTAGCCAGTACTTTGCCCACAAAATTTTAGTGATTTTGTTCTTTTATACCCTTACTGTGTCTTATTTTAACTTAGGGAATTCACTGTGTTTTGCTGAGTTCTCTTTCCTGTATCAAACCTGGATATAGTCATAAGGTTCTAACATGGGAAACATACATCCTATCTCTCTCTCTCCCTCTCCTCTCTCTCTCTCTCTCTCTCTCTCTCTCCCTGTCTCTGTTTTTCACACACACACACACACACACACACACATACACACAAGAACACTATCTTTCATTGCTTTATTTTCAAAGTCTAAAAAACAATATTTCATATTTTTGTAAGAGTTTTTGGTTTTAGGATAAAATGTAGGAACAGACACCTCAGTTCAAAATATAACTTCCTCTTAATGTATCAGATATTTGTTTACTTAAGAGATATAGTGGTAAGAAGAAAAATGTCAAATAGACGGCCTTCAATAAAGCACCACTTTGGTTAATCCAGGCCCAACACAAAGACACCAAGAGTAGGAAGAACAGAAGGAGGTATCACAAAATAAATATCTTGTGTTATCACAAGATATCAACATAGTACGAAGGTTTTTATTTTCCTTTTAAAATCATTCCAATCCACGGCACTGGTAGCAGCACCTCAACACTATATATGCTATGTAAGCCTGGCATGCCTTAAAATGCATAAACCAACCTTTATTTAGAATTAATTTTTGATCCTTTGACCTTTTATGAATTCTTAGCTTCAAAATGTCAAAATGCTTCAAATGTTTCATTGAAATGATGTCATTCCTTCTCATAGCCAAATTTTGCACTGTGCCTTTTATTAATGACTATAGTTATTAAATCTGTTTTAACTGTTATTAAGTTACTATACAATTATCTGAGCCCACAACAATATTGGCATAATTACTGTGCTGTTTATTTTCTGCATACACCCTTTGCTGTGTGCACTCTCAGGTTTGTTCTAAACTTTACCAAGGGCAGCTTAAGCAAACACAAGCACCTGTGTCAGGAACTGCTGGATACAGACACTAAGTAAGCTGGGACACTGAAGTCCCAGAAAAACAAAGATGACTCCAGGAATGTGTGCCATAACGCTCTAATATACATCAGCTGGGGGCAGGTGACTAAATTCCTAAGCACTAGGAATGTAAATCATCAAACTTGATGCAGAGTTGTTGAATCACCAAGCACAGAACTGGAAAAGCTAGGGCCCTGGACAGTAAATGCCAGAGCTCTTCTGACCTGTGCAGCTGAACAACATAATCAGGTGTTAAATTAATTATATCCAAGATCAAAATGGGAGTCTCCAGAATGTTTCTAGCATTGTATTCACCACATGACACACAAACTTCACTTACTCTTCACAGCAAACACAGCAGTACTGTTGGCTGTATTTTACAGCTAAAAACTCCGAAGCACTAACAATGTGGCGAAATCACTATTTGAATCTGACTTAAATTCAAAGACATTTTTTATTTTCATTTTTTTCACACACAACACATAATAAAGGAATGTAAAAAGTAAAAAGTAGGAAAATACAGAAGATAAAAAATGCTTCCATAATTTTCCCAAGCACATAGTTCCCTTCCCAACTGACAACCATTCTGTTAGTTTTTAAAGATTTCTGGAGATGTTTTCTCAAATATAAGAGACTTTATTTATTTGTTCTCTTGGTTCTTCTGGCTTTTTCTTCATACTAGGACAGTCTGTTAGCTTTATAAGGTTTTATTTCTGAGGTCATTCAAGTCACCTAACTTTTTTTCAAACATCTATTTTTATTGGAAAGGCAGATTTATAGAGAGAAGGAGAGACATAAAGAAACATTTCCATCTGCTGATTCACTTCCCAAATGGCTGCAATAGCTAGAGTCAAATCAATCTAAAACTGGAAGCCAACAGCTTCTTCTAGGCGTTCCACACAGGTGCAGGGACCCAAGGATTTAAGCCATTCTCTGCTTCTTTCCCAGGCCTTAAGTCGTGAACTAGATCCAAAGTAGAGAACCTGGGACACAAACTGAACCAATATGGGATAGCAGCACTGGCAGGTGGAGGATTAGCATGTTAAGCCATCATGCTAGCCCCAAGCCCACTAAAGTTTTGTGTCCAGTCCAGGGACAAGCCTTATGAGGCCATTCTCCTTGGGCAACCATCTCATAGCCCCATGTTTGCACGTACTGTGAGCACTGGCAAACAAGATAGCATTTAAACCCTGAGAGGTCAGACATCCTCAGTGAGAAAGGAAAGTTGCCATTTGTCTGGAAGGCCACCACCAGCTGGCCAGAAATATCACACTCTGAAGTAGGCAGTGCAGGCGTTGCCCAGTCATGCAATTCTGTGATACATCAGAAGGAAGCCAGGGACAGGCATTGTGGCACAACAGGCTAAGACACTAACTATTAGAGTACCCTGGATTGAGTCTCACCTCTATTTCTGCTATTTCTGAGCAAACTGCCTCTGATGTTGCTCAGGGGCAGCTGATAATGGCCTACCACTTAGGTTCCTGCTCTCCACGAGGAGACACAAAGTCCATGTCTCCTGGCAATAGCTCTCCTGCTCTTTCACTCTCTCTTTCTTGCTCTCCCTCCCTCCCTTGCTTTGTGTGTATGTGTGTATGTCACACTACATTTCAAATAAATGAATAAATAAGGGCCAGCACCACAGCACAAAGTAGGCTAAGCCTTCACCTTTGGTACCACCACCTCATATGGGTGCTGGTTGGAGTCCCAACTGCTCCAGTTTCAATCTGGCTCTCTGCTTATGTCTTGGGAAAGCAACAGAGGATGGCTGAAGTCCTTGGGCTCCTGCACCCATGTAAGAGACCTGGAGGAGGCTCCTTGGCTGCTGGCTTTGGGTAGGCTCAATTATCTCCAACTGTTGTGGCCATTTGGGAAGTTAAGCAGCAGATGATAGATCGGTGTCTGTGTCTTCTGTCCTCTCTAACTTGGCATTTCAAAGAAAAATACAATTAAAAAAATCAGTGAACGAACATTTTAATTGTAAAGTAAAATTTGACTTTAAAAATAATTCACCCACATATTATATAAGAATGTCCATTATGAAGTCTCTGTGGTAACCTTGGAGCCAGTGACTGATACTGCTAATAATTATAAGCAGGGCCAAAGAGAGGCTCCAAACTGTCTTTGGGTTTGTTTTGTTTTGTTTTGTTTTGCTTTGTTTCATTTTCAGTGGTAATTCAGATCTATTAGGGTAGACTGAGTCGCTAGCCCCCAAAAGGTAAAATCCAAGAAATTTATAAAATTAACATAGTTCCTGAAAATGTTGTACAGTTGCCAAATTCCATTCATAACTGTAATTTGTGATACTTCTTGCTTATGACATAAAGTTGGAAAACATATCATTCCTGACAAGTTATAATTTCTTAAAGAATTCAGTGAACTTTTCAAAATCTGAATATAGCATATCATTTCCATTATATACTGCTGATTAACTAAACACCATAAAATATCATGACTTACACCACAACAGCTTAAGATAATCATAGGCTTAGTGATGTGTTCTTACATGTAAGCTTACTTACTGGCTGAGCTTATCTGCATGGCTGTCTTCACATTATGAGAACTCAACATTTTGATGGACTCAGCTGTGGCATCTCACCTGGGATGTTAGGCCAAACCTCCATGTGATCTCCAGACTTTATTATGCCATTGTGTCCTGAGGATGTTTTAAATTAACAGTACAAGCAGCAGTGATAAACTCTTATTAGGCATTTGCTTATACCATGTTTGCTGATGTCCCACTAGCCAGATGTCACATGGCCAAGATCAGAGCCAAATGACAGGGGAATGTATGTGTCCAGACACATACGCTTTAGTAGGGGGCCACTTTTGCAAACATCTACCCTAGTTCTTCTTTTGACCCATGAAATTCATATCAGGCAAAAATACACTAACTTCATCACAAGACTCGAAATTTTATCACATTGCTCTTCATAAGGCTTAAATAAAAGTCCAAGATCCAATATTTTACATCAGTTACTGATGCAAATGAAGCTTCTTAGGTGAAATTTCCCAAGCGCAGCTCTGTGGGATCAGGTCTGCCTAGATCATACATCTATGAACTAATTCATTTTAACCACCCCTCTCCCAATCACTTAGGATTTTAAATCCCAAAGTCATGTGTTAATGGTACTAAAGGACTGGAAACTTGATCCAATTCTGGCATTAGGAGGTAGGACTTGGGGAAATCCTGTGTGCCTTTGGAAGGTACTTCTCATGAGTTTGTTGGTATAAAAGTCTGTGCCCAACCTCTCCTACTGATTCCTGGTTCACCACATGGCTATTTGTCTACATGTACTCCATCACCTGCATGGGTCCCTCACCAGGTCCAAACCCTGCTCTGCATTATTTGAACTTTGGACCTCCAAAATTGGACTCAAAATGCCTCTCTTAATTTTCTAAGTAGTTTGTCTCAGACATTTCACTGCAGTAATGCAAAGCTGACTAACACAACATCCAAAATATGTTGGTGAGAAAGAGAGAGCATAACTTCAAGCACACACTCACATTCCAAAGAGATAGTCACAGAGGCTGTTGGCAGTCCCTGGTTCACAGCAACTATGCAATCCCACCAGGCTTACATCATCCAGGCCCTTAACTCAAGGCACAGGAAGTGTCCCCTGATTAAGATCAGGTCTGTTTCTTACAAACATGGTTACAGAGTAATCCTAATCCTTATTTTTTTCAAATTCATCTCTTATTGTACCTGAACCTGGCAGTGTTGTAATAACTGTCACCCTTCGAAAATTCAACATGTCTATGCCTATAAACATTCCTTCTGCCTTATTCTCTCTACATTTGTGAAATTTCAGCTATGTAAATGTTAAATCATCTCACTAAATTTCACATGTCCTTGAATTTTCAATTGTTTTTAGGACTTGGGGCTTCATTCTTTAAACCATGATAGGACTTGAGTTGGCACATTCAGTTAAGCTGATATGTGGTGGAATGTCTTTCCTCACCATTTAACTTGGGTTTCTTACATATTAGTTAATTATGTTCTAGGACTGGAGAAGGAGAGAGAAATAGTAGATGAATCTCAAACAAAAAGAAATGACCTTTATTTGAAAAGAAGTGGGGGGGTGGGGAGTATAGAGGAAAAAAGCACAGAAAACAAGGTACATAAAGCAAATATTATATAGAGTATGGGTCATGAAAAAGCCTTTTCTTTCTCCAATCCAGCATTCTTAATGCAGACAATTCTTTACAAATGTTCTAGTGCAGTACCGTCTCTTCTCATCCAGCTTTTATTACTATTCAATGAGAGAGGAAAGACAAATGGATAATAAATAATGCATATGTCAAATTTAGTCTCATTCACTTTATCAATTATCAATAATTTGGGGCAGAAAAGCTTTCATGAAACTTCTTCATTTATAGTCTAGCACACACACCACCAAGAAAATGTTGAGTTTGTTGCATTCTTATATCCTAGCATGTATAACTAAACATAGATTTCACTTGATAATGGAGTGGAGTGAATGTATAATAAACTAGGTATTGATAGCTTACAAAGAGTCTTTCTTGGGCACAACACAATGGCTCAGGGATAATCCTTGCCTTGCATGAGCCAGGATCTCATATGAGTGCTAGTTCATATTTCAGCTGCTCTATTTCTCATCCAGCTCCCTGCTTATAACCTGAGAAGGCAGTGAAGGATGGCCCAATGCCTTGGGACCCTGCACCAGCATGGGAGACCCAGAGGAAATTCCTGGCTCCTGGTTCCTAGCTCCTGGCTCCTGGCTTCAGATTGGCTCGGTTCTGGCTTTTGGAGCCACTTGGGAGAGTGAACCAGCAGATGAAAGAATTTCCTGTCTCATTTTCTCTGTGAAAATCTACCTTTCCAATAAAAATTAAAATTTTTAAAAAAGACATTCTCTATTTATTAAAGGACAATGAAGTGAAGAAGTGTCTTGTAGGAACCATGTTAGGTAGATAAGTAAATTGACTCTGCTTCATTGAGATCTATGTTAACATAAAAAAGGAAAAATTCATTAGCACAAAGAAGACACTCAAGTTTTAAAGTAAATAAGATAAAGCAATAACAAACAAAATAACACCTAAAATCTGGTATGACAAAGACTGCCCTAAAATCTATCCCAAGCATATTTCTTACTAGCTCTGTGAATTCTGGCTAAATATTTAAATGCACTGAACTTCAAACTGTACAACTTTAAAACAGAGAAGGAGAAGATGCAAGCAAGCTATATATCCTTTACCATTTTGTTAGGAGAATAAAATTAGATAAACAAAATGAAAACATTTTGTAAAGCCTTGAGTACTGCACAAACATAAGACATCATCTTCATACTAACACCTATTATGAGAAAATAAGATTAATTCAAGGCAATGCTGCACATTTGTGAAAATTTATGTGTTTTATTATATATTTGGTTATTGTAAGGATCTCTATTGCCATGACCATTAGCAATGAATCAGTTATCAAAAGAAAAAAAACTCAAAAGAACTTAGCCTATAGGTCTCAACCCCAACTGAGCCATGTATGAGCTATATGTGGGTATGGACGAGCTGTGGCTGGGCTGAAACATCCAACAGCAACAACCAGGATGGGCCGAAGGCCAGTTAGGAAAAGCCACTGTTCCTGCTAGGGCAGGAGGTGAACTGAGTAGTGCTGGCCCATGGACCCACTGGTATGCGCGAAATCTGGCACTCACAAAGAGGTTCTGATGGAACCTGGGCAACTCCTCTGGCAGGACACAGACCCTGCAGGTAAGCACAAGAAGCATGGAGGGAAACAGCCCAGAACAGGTCATGGAAAGTGTCCCACTGGCATACATTTGGCATGGGTCAGGGGCAGACCAGGCTGAGTCAGTTCACGTCATCCACCTGCAAATTCGAACACTGGAACAGAATGTGGGTTGAGCCAGGTTTGGTCGCGACAAAAGCAGTGCACAACACGGAATGCCAAGGTGAGGTTGCCTGTGCCAGATGTGACCTCAGCACCCAACCAGCACAGGTGAGAATCAGGAAGGGAGGGGGTAGAACCAGCAGGGGAACAAGGGGTGGTTCCTTTGCTGGACAGCTACTCCCACTGGAGAGCATGAGCTGGGATGGGGACAGACCAGACTAGACAGGGCTACAACACCTGTGCGCCTCATGTGGACCAGATCAGGGAAAAGCCAGGCTGGGATGATTATTCCTACTGGTGCAATCTACAGTTAGTGTGGATGAGGGGTTTTGGGGCTGGCAGAAGCTGGCACTGGGGGCTAGTTCTGTCAAGTTAAACCACAGAACCACCCAGAGAGTGCATAATCTGGAAGTGGGAATGGCCTGGGAGGAAAATAGTGGGCTCCTCCCTCTTGGGTTACCACCCCCCCCCCCACGGGAGGGCACCAAAACTAGGACAGGGGATGGGATGGCTAGGCAGACAGACACTCCACAACATCCGTGAAGGTTGGATAGTTGAGCTGGCAGAAGGGGATGTGAGACAGACCGGACTAGTATGCCACACATACTGGCAAACCAGGGTAGGGGGCGCACCTGGTAGGGGTTATTGTGGGTCGCTCCAACTAGGCTGCAGCTCCCACTGGTCTATGCGAGGGCCGAGTATGTGATGGGCAGAACCAGGCTGGACTGCAAACACCCATTGGTTCCAGTGGAAGACAGGGATGGACACAGAATCAATCCAGCAGTTGCAACCACCAGCTGATCGTGGCAATGAATTGTGTCGGGCCCTGTGCTTGCTAGTACATACAAGAATCTGGTCTGGGAACACCTCAGGCAGTTTCTTTGGGGATCCCCCCAATCGAGCTTCCGGACTCAGAACCCTAACCATCAAAAGACAGAGGACAGAACAAGTCAATCAACCACCTCAGCTATATGTTGGCAATGAAAATACTAGGCAAACGGAGACTCTATGATGGACTATGTCAATCAGTGGATTCTCCAACAACCTCATCGTGCTTGGAGTGGAGAGAGTGGCAGCAATTCAGAACTGTTGAACCATCAAAACCACTTAAGCAAGACCCTCAGAGCATGCCCCACAACTGGGACCTGGGGTGGGTGGGAGACTAGGTGGGGCTTCTCCCTTAAAATCCCCTTTTAAGTGAGATATATGAAGAAAACAACACGGAACTAATTGTTTTGCCCATCTTCCTGTAGTATTTGAACCTTTTTACCCTAATTATGCCAAGACTGTCAAAAAAATTAATTAATTTTTAAAAAAGAACTTAGCCTAAGAAAAGGTGATGAGACAGAGTGATGCTCTGATTCCTTCTGGTCTTCCTTCAGCATCCTCCTATACTTCCTGGATTTGCACGTTTAGAGTTTGAGGACATTGAAAATATGTAATTTTTTACTGGCTTTGACACAAGAGAAATAGATGCCATTATTGTGGTTAGCAAAGATCTAACTTCAGGGAGAGTATCTGCAGTCAAATATGCAGCTAACACAGTATAACTTTCTTTGCTCTGTTACAAAAAAAAAAAAAAAGAGCCATGCTGAATCTGCATGTTAATAAAGAACATTCTCTCCCTTAGGATGTTATAACTTCTGCCAATACACCTCACTGCCTTTTCTTTTGGAAAGAATCTTTAAAATGGCAAATAAATTAATTAATTATATTAAAAAATAAGTAATCATCAGTACACAGAATACCTGGAGACCACTATAAATGGAACTTAATCTGTGGTTGTTTCATATTATAGCAAACGTGGGCATATAGTAGAGACAAAATTCTTCTTGCTTACTTAGCAATGTCCTATTTTCCTTAGCTATTCTTAAAGACTGAATAAGAATACCACCTTATGTCATCCTTCTTCCTGATTCTAAAAATAGTGGGCAAAAGTAATGTGATAGTGATAATACAAAAATAACTACCGTTTATTGAGTGCCTTCTCCAGGCCAGGCAGCTTATATACATTGTCTTTTTATGTTAGTATTCTTTGACATCATTCCAGGTAGATATTCTAATTCTCTTTTACAGACAGATAAGAAAACTAACTCTCAGAAAGGTTAAACAAGTTGATTAGACAACACAATTAGTAAGTTAAAACTGCAACAACAACAAAATACCTCCGGGAAAATCTGCCAAACAAATACCAAAAGGGATAACAATATTAGTTTATTTAATTCTCTCTCTCTACTTCCTCCTTTTCTTTTCTTTCCTTCCTTTTCTTTCTTTCTCTCTCTTTCCTTCTTTCTTTGCTTCCTGAGGTACAACAAGGCAGAGTTCCCATTCACTTGTTCTTTCCCCCAGTGTCCACACTAGGGCTGGGTCACACTTCAGTTGGGATCCAGGAACTCAGTATGTGTCTCCCACATGGAAGGAAAGGTTTCAGCAACCTGAACCATTACCTGCTGCCTTCCAGCAGAAAGCTGAAATCAGGAACTGCAGCAAGATGTTGAACCCAGACACACCAATGTGGGATGCAGGTTTCTGAAATACTCTCTTACTGCTAGGCCAAGTGACTGTCTCTAGCTCATTACGTTACACAAAGTTCTAGGTACATTGGGTAAGATGAATGACACTGAGGTGATTCAGTTTGGGAACACTGTCTTATTATTCAGAACTCAGTTATAGTGGAAAAGAAATCCAATTTCAACTAGATTTCTAAAATGGAGTCAAAGCAAATTTATTTGGATCAAGGAATTTGAAAATTTGATGAAAGATGTTAGTCTTTTGGGCAGAGACAGATCCAAAAGTACATCTGGTATCAGGCTGTTTTCTTCTTCCCGCTTAGTTTTACTTTCCTAGTTGATGCCTAAGTTCCCAGTCTGTTCTTTTCCATGCATCAAAGATGATGATCACCTGTACCTCAACCTGCTTTAATATTTAGAGTCTACCAAATGGATTTTACATTGACTGCACACTCACAATTTAACTTTTCTTAGCATCCAGAGGAGACATCCTCTGTTTAACCAGAAAACAACATAGTTGACTTCCTCATGCTCTAGTATACAGCAGTGGTGAACAGGGAGGAAGAAATAACCTATCTAGGGCCTGGTACAGTAACCTAGTGGCTAAATCCTTACCTTGCATGTGCTGGGATCCCATATGGGCGCCGGTTCATATCCCAGCTGCCCCATTTCCCTTCCAACTCCCTGCCTGTGGCCTGGAAAAGCAGTAGAGGAGAGCCCAAAGCCTTAGAACCCTGCACCGTCACAGGAGAAACAAAAAAGAAGTTCCTGGGCCCGGCGGCGTGGCCTAGCGGCTAAAGTCCTCGCCTTGAACACGCCGCAGGATCCCATATGGGCGCCGGTTCTAATCCCGGCAGCTCCACTTCCCATCCAACTCCCTGCTTGTGGCCTGGGAAAGCAGTCGAGGACGGCCCAAAGCTTTGGGACACTGTACCCGCGTGGGAGACCCGGAACAGGTTCCTGGTTCCCGGCTTCAGATTGGCGCGCACCGGCCCGTTGCGGCTCACTTGGGGAGTGAAACATCGGATGGAAGATCTTCCTCTCTGTCTCTCCTCCTCTCTGTATATCCGGCTTTCCAATAATAATAAAATCTTAAAAAAAAAAAAAAAAAAAAAAAAAAGAAGCTCCTGGCTCCTGGTTCCAGATCAGCTCAGCGCCGATCATTGCGGCCACTTAGGGATTGAACCAGAGGATGGAAGATCTTTCTCTCTGTCTCTCCTTCTCTCTGTAAATCTGAATTTCCAATAAAAAATAAGTAAGTATTAAAAAATAAATAATACATCTACTGAGATTGCCTAGAAATCTGCATTACTTCCTTTTAAAATCCCTTGATTTTTGCTTCTTTTTCCTTTTTAGCTAAATTTCAAAGATTTAGAGGCACTAAAATACTGTCAATGTATTGGATGTCATGGATAACAGCCTCTTCTTCAAAACTGAGAACTAAAATGACTCTCAACAGAAAACAGAGAAACGCAGCATCACCATCTAGATACACCTAGTGCCACATATGACAGAGATGATTATTAGGCATTAAACATTCTTCTCTAGGGCTCGGCAGTGTAGCCTAGTGGCTAAGGTCCTCGCCTTGATCCCATATGGCCGCTGGTTCTAATCCCGGCAGCTCCACTTCCTCTCTCTCTCTCCTCCTCTCAGTATATCTGACTTTGTAATAAAAATAAAATAAATCTTTAAAAAAAAAACATTCTTCTCTATAAAAGGAAGAATTTATTTAAAAATCTACTGAGCAATTCTGCAAGAAAAATCATGAATGAAAACTTTGGCACTATTCATCTAAGAGATCCCTGGATGATGATGATGATAACCCTTAAACAGAAGACCCACCCTTCTAATTTGATACAGGGGAAGGATTATGGGCTCCACAAGTATCAGTTATATCATATTTACTTGGCGATTTCCACCTGCCAAATAGTTTTCTAGACGCTTTGAATGTGTCAGTGAATAAAACAAAGAACTTTGCTCTATGTAACACACAATAACCATTAAACGTAATAAATCACATAATATCTCAGAAACCAAATAAGTGCTTTAAAAAGTTAAAATATAAAATATGACACAAGAAATCTGGAGAGCTCAGAAGAAAGGGTAGGTGTGGTATTGACATGAATGTTTGGAGAATTTTTTCTGAAAATGATGTTTATGCAATTGCCTAAGGGTAGTAAAGGAATCTGCAGGTGCATACCTCTGGGAGAACTTCCATGCAGAGGAAGGGCTACAGAAACCGCCCTAATAGAAGAACAATTCTGGTGCATTTGAGAAATGTCACAGAGCTAGACTAAAAACGGGGAAACTAGAAAGAGATAAAAGGGAAACCATCAGGTCACCCATTGCGAGGATGACTGCAGTATGTCGAGTGCAGGATGAGGATGGCAGTGTATGGGGGTAGCGACAGTTTTGAAGAGAGAGAAAACAGGATTTCATGTGAGACTCGATATGGGTTGAGAGAGACAACCATCAAAAATGACTCAAAAGCAGCAAGTATTGTAGCACAGCATGTTGAGTCACCACCTGAGATGCTGGAATCCTGTACAGGTACCAGTTCAAATCCTGGTTGTTCCAATTCCTATTCAGCTCCCTGTTAATGAACCAAGGGAAACAACAAAAGATGGCCCGACTCCTGGGGCCCCGGTACCCACATAGAACACTAGATGGAGCTCTAGACTCCTCGACTCCTCTCTACGCTTTGGCCAAGCCCTGACTATTGTGATCATTTGAGGAGTGAAATGGGAACTGGTGGATGGAAGTTTTCTCTCTCTCTCTCTCTCCCTCCCTCCCTCCCTCTCTCCCTCCCTCCCTCTCTCTCTCTCTCTCTCTCTCTCTCTCTCTCATTCGCTCACTCTTGTTCTCACTGTGATTTTGCCTTTTAAATTAAATAATAATAATAATAATAAAGAATGATTCTAAGGATCATGACCTGAGAAACCAACTGCAGACTATCTTTAGTAATTACTTTACACCATCAGTTCCTTACTTAGTAAAATGGGGCTGAAATGGTACCCAACATGCAGAAAGTTTGTGAAGTTATTAACAATGAAACTGCTTGCAAAGCATCTCTGCATAGTAGACATCAAGAAAGTCATAACTATTAGCCACTTCTCTCTTGGGTCTCCTACTCATTAAACCAGCATGGGAATATTATTCTGTACTTCATGTCTATTTCAGAAAAAACAAAGACTGTGTCAGCTAAACACACCACACACACACACACACCCCTAGGAATCTTGCCAACCTGTAACTAGGAATTTTGCCAACCTATAATTCACTACATTTGTTGTAAAGATGACATTACTCCAACTTTATACTTGAGTCTTTCTAAGTCCTCATGTTCTCACCAAAGCCCTGAGAGACAGAGCAATTCTTGGGGTTCCAAGGAACCTAAGCTTGCGTGGTGCCTATCTGTGATTTCCAACGCCCAGAATTGGTCAGCCCCTTAGAAGCCTGAGTAGATAAAGAGTCTCTCTTGGACATATCTCGGCTTCATGACGTATTTTTCTTTAACCAAATTACAGTAACTACCTAGAATTGGGACTTGCCCAGACATTTCAGGGAGTTAATCAACTGTATTACTTCAGTGCCAGGAAATTAAATTTAAACACTGATGTGCTCTAAAACATGAATATCTTACATTTTCTTTATTTTTTTTTTCAAGAACATTTATTTTATTTGAAGGAGAATATTCTGGATCATGATTACAGTAAAATCACAGTAACAACTGCAGCTTTTTGAACACCTATCTGTAACTGGCACTCCACTGAACATTTCACCTGTGCAACCTCATGCAGTTCTAAGCACATTCCTTCAAGCCAGGGAGGGCCACGGAGGGCCAGGGAGGGCCAGGGAGGGCCACGGAGGGCCACGGAGGGCCACGGAGGGCCAGGGAAGGCCACGGAGGGCCAGGGAGGGCCAGGGAGGGCCACGGAGGGCCACGGAGGGCCACGGAGGGCCAGGGAAGGCCACGGAGGGCCAGGGAGGGCCAGGGAGGGCCACGGAGGGCCACGGAGGGCCACGGAGGGCCAGGGAAGGCCACGGAGGGCCAGGGAGGGCCAGGGAGGGCCAGGGAGGGCCAAGGCTCAGCAGGTGATGCCTAGGCCACGTCACGCCTTGGTCTCACAGCTGACAATGATGTCATGAATCAGGGTTGTCTGCTTCCCTGAGTCCATGGTTTTGATTTTGTTTTCTGTTTCCATTTGTTGGCTTATTGAGTGTTTTGATTTCCTTTGTTTGCTCTGTTTATTACTATCATGCAACTGATGGGTCTTGCTGACTGTTGCTACTGATCCACTCTTTGCTATGAACCAGGGTTCATAGCACAAGGAGCGGCAAGGTCACGGGATAGACATAGTTTCCAAAATATAATCTGGAAATCACTGCGTTTATGGGTGTCTATCACAAATGCTCCCTCGGCCGAATAAAATCTTTAAAGAAAAAACAATGTTATTAGATCATGGACTCCTTTACTTAGAAAGTAACTGTTAACACTGTGTGGGTAGATTCTATGAGCAGACTGAGGGAATGAGGTTAGAGAGACAAGTGTCTCTTGCCTGCCTTCTCAGAGAAACCTTCACTTAAGAAAGGTTAAAGGCTTTCCCATGAACACCCAGTTGTTGGTGGAGAATCTCCTCGTTACTCGGTTCAAACTGCAAGAAATCTTTGCAATTCAAGGCAGAAAAGCAAGTAATGATGCTGTTTGTCTACATGACAAATCAAAGATTAAATTTAGAAACTGAATGGAAAAAGCTGTTTGCATACAGCAAAGGGCAACTTCAGGAAAATGCCTTGAAATCCAGGCGCACAGAACCATTCTGCAGTGCGGTGCATGGGCCCTGGCTGGACCCCAAGGTTTGCCCCTTCGCTTTCCCCTCAAGCCACCTATGAATATTCCCCAACTTTGCAAGACCCACAGTTCACGTTCCATGGTCAGATAAACCAGAGACAAGAAATAAACTACCACAGGAGTAGGTGGCAAACCTTGCTATTACTCATCTTCAGGAAGGGCCTGAAAAGCCCACTCCTCTCGGGGCCTTCCACCCAACAACCACGGTGGACGTCCCATTAGGCCGCACTTCTTTGCGGTTCCGGCCCGGCCTGTTCCGCCCAATTCTGGGTCTTTACACTGATTAGCGAACCAGTTCACGATTGCAGCACAGCCTACTGCACTCTATTTCCCTGGCATTGGAACTAAAATATTGAATCAAATCAACAATTCCATTAATTTTCTTTAGTGTTTCCAATGTGAGCAATAAATATACTCATTTCTGACCCAGGTTCTTGTCTGCCACAGGTAGAAATTCTAAACAGAAACTGGTTTGGCGCACAGACAGGAATGCAGCTTATTTGTTGAAGAGGCCTTACCGCGCATTCACACGTAAGCCTAGGCCGCACCACAGAGAAGCAGCGTGAATGAGCCAAAGAACTGAACGTAGAAAAAAATGAAAAACCCGAAAACAGTACCTATGACTGCGAAGGTCCGCTAGTGAGCAGAAGAGGTCCACCCGAGACGCCTCCGGGAAGAAGCGAGCGCCAAAGTTCCCAGCAGACCAGAGCGCCCAGGGCTGGAGGGCTCGCTCCGCCTCCCTCCTGCTTTCGTAAGAGAAACTACAAAACCCAACTGAATATGCAACCGGAAAAGGGTCTGAGCATGTGCCCGCTTCCCAGCTATGATACTTGCCTTCTGGGAAGGCGGACTTATCCACAGTTAAAGAGACAGCATCACATTGCAGGAGTTCAGCTTGCCTAAACTTGAACTGCCTACTTACCCTGCATGGATTGGATTGATGGGTCCGCTGCCACAGAGTAGTAGGTTGGGCCTTTACCTATGGTACTGGCGTCCTGTGCGAATGCCTGTTTGAGTCCAGGCTGCACCACTTCTGAGCCAACTTTGTGTGGCCAGGGAGCAGCGGAGGATGACCCAAGGCCTTGGGCTCCTGCACCCCGTGGAAGACTCCGCAGAAGCTCCAGGCTCCGAGCTTTGCACAGACAGCTCCAGCAGTTACGGCCTTTTGGGGAGTGAATCAACAAATGAAAGCTCTGTGTCTCTCCTCGCTCTGAAAAACCTTTCAAATCAAAATAGTTATTTTTTTTAAAGATTAGTCAACAAATGAGAGGATGTTTTTCTACATGTGTTTTAAAAGGAGTACTCAGTATCATTTTAATTTTATTTAATGCCTAATTAGTTAAGCTTACACATAATTACCAAAACTATGAAATTTAATTTCGTTAAATAAGCATTATGGTCTTAGTCAATTAAGATCTCTTAAATGGCTTAAAAATCATTATAAATTGACCATGCCTATTTATATTTTTAAACTCCAAAACCAAGAAAGTATATTCGAATATAGTAAGTATAAAATTTATTTCTACACTTACACTTTTTTGTAAAACTTATGACCCTGGGTTTATTACTTCTGTTTTTCTTCATTGTTTTATATTTTTCTGTTTGTTGTTTATATGTATTCTTTTCTTATAGAATTTTGATTTGAAATCAGAACTTTCCTTCTCTCCTCTAATTCACGTATCAGGTTATTTGAGATTGCAGTATTTAGATAAGCAGTCAAAAATTTTTTTCAGATTTTTTTTTATTTTTATTGCAAAGTCTGATATACAGAGAGGAAGAGAGACAGAGAGGAAGATCTTCCATCCATTGACTCACTCCCCAAGTGACCGAAATTCCAGAGCTGCGCTGATCCAAAGCCAGGAACCAGGAACTTCTTCCAGGTCTCCCACACAGGTGCAGGGTTCCATGGCTTTGGGCCGTCCTCGCCTGCTTTCCCAGGCCACAAGCAGGGAGCTGGATGGGAAGTGAAACTGCTGGGATTAGAACCAGTGCCCATAAGGGATGCTGGTGCGTGCAAGGCAAGGACTTTTAGCCGCTAGGCCATAGCGCTAGACCCTAATCAATTTCTTTTTTGACTGGAATCAAGAATTTTGTTACTTTTTCCAAAGCAAATTAAATTTTCTATCAGCCGTCTGTGTTTGTTTTGTTTTCTAAGTTTACTTTATGCTTTTGGTTACAGAGACTTAAATTCATCCTGATTTTCACCTACGTTTTGGTACAACCTAGTATTTCACCTCCTCCTATGCCTTGTTTTAAACTGTTGTATGACCAGTCTGTTATTCATTTCTTCACATTTGATAGATTTGGTCTTTTAGCATTATGACAGACACACACAGATTTTGTTATGTTAGTGGAGTCCCCGTTGAGTTTTCATCTCTTAGAAGATAAATCATAAAGCTTGTGCAGGTATTATTTCCTGTGCCTTGGTAGATGCATCCTTTATTGCTGACCGCTCTTCTACTTAGTTGATACATTGTGAAGCACCCATTGTGACATGTGTGGGACCTTACTCTCCTTGTTCTGTAGACTGACTGACAAGTAGTTCTCACTCCAGTTACAACATGTATCCAATCTCTTTGGCTCTCACTCCCTGCTTACAGAAAATAAAAGTATAGTTTAATAATACAAATGTAATAGCAAGCCAATGTCATATATATTATGTACTAATTAAAGACAATACGTTTGCTCTAATTTTATTAGTGATTACACCATTATGTTGATTTTCTTGAATTTTCAAACACTAAAAAACATGCTTATTTTACTTAATTTGTACCAAATTGTCACAATATTATCAAAAACACCAGATTAACCATAAAAAAGGACACGCTACTTTTCTTAGCCACTGTTTGTATGGAGCAGTAAAGATATTCTTTTTAAAAGATGCATTTTTTTTATTTAAAAAGTAAAATTTCAGAGAAAGCAAGAGACTCAGAGAAAGGAAGAGACCCAGAGAGAGAAAGAAGGTAGAGGGTGTTCATCCTCTCTTAGCCTCCTTAAATGGCCGCAATGGCCAGGGCTGGACCAGGTCGAAGCCAGGAGGCTAGACCTCCATCCAGGTGTCCCACATGTGTGACAGGCCAAAACCAGGAGCCCAAAACTCCATCTGGGTCTCCCATGTGGATGCAGGGACTCAAGCATTCAGGCCATCTCTCTGCAGCTTTCCCAGGGGCATTAGCAAGGAGCTGGTACAGACACAGTGCTCTGGGGCTCCTATGGGATATCAGCTTTATAGGCAGCACCCTAACCCACTGTACTGCAATGCTGACCCCCAGGAGATTCTTTGGTTAAGATCTTAAGTTTACTCTTTCTGTTTGTTTGACACTCTGAATTGTTGCTCCCTCCCTACATTTTCTAAAGCCTGAGAGCTTGTAAAATGAACACACCTTATATTTCTAACTGCCTGGGAAGTTATCTTCCATCCATGAGTATCATTCTGCATGCACCACACTGACATGAACTTCTTTGGAACCGGAATGGTTAGGGTACAGTGTCAGGCCTTCACGCAACCATTCTTTTTAGCTAATTACTTGATATCCATTAGCAAATCATCTGTCCAAAGTCTTGGGGCTAGCATTGTGGCACTGAGGGTTACGTTTGCCCTTGCAATGCTAGCATGCAATTCAGGAGTGCTGTTTTGAATCCCTGCCACTCTGTTTCTGACCAAACTTCTTACGCACATGAAGGTCAGTAGAGGATGACCAAAGTCCTTGGGCCCCTACCACCCACTTGGGAGACAGGATGGAGTTCCTGACTCCCATCTTCAGCCTGGCCAAGAATTTGCTGTGATTGCCCTCTGTGGGGTACACCAGTATATGGAAGATATTCATTTTCTCTCCATGCTTTTCAAATAAATATTTAAATCTGACTCACTGGATTGTTTTCTCTTCCTTTTGAATACTGAACATGTGCTAAAAACAAGTCAAGAATATCCAGAAATTTCTGCTTTTCTAATTCTATTCCTTTCAAATGTACATATTTATGTCCCGCTTTTTTTCTAGAACTTTGAATTAGCTACTCAGTGCACATCATGCTTAAGACCAAACTATCAATAGGTTTAGTATTTGCATTTTAAACCTGATAATGATTTGAACACCGAAGGCATATATTGTAAATTTTTTTTAAAGGTTTATATATTGGGTATTTTAAGTGCAGTTCAAAGGAGCAAAATGTTTTCTCTTTTTAAATTTTCTCTTTGTTAATCACTCTTTCCTCTTAAAATTTCCTTATCAGTGGACATGCCCTCTTAAGAACTAGACTCTTAGCAGGCTTCCAAGGGGGATTCCTGTGGGATCTGCCTCGTCCTTGGACGGCATTTCTGAAAGATCTCTGCCAATAAATAAGAACGTGCCCGCAGGCAACCTGCTCAGTAAATGGGTATCCCAGAAGGTGGCAGGACTTCCCCTCTCAGAGATACCCCAGGGCACATCCCTGAACAGAATACTTCGTCCTGTCACAGTGAGAGTCACTTAGTCTTTTTAGCATTCTTAACAATTTTTTGTTTGTCCAGGTAAGGAACTAGGGTACACCTGTCCCCTTTCTGAGATAGTCTTTGCTGTTCAGTATCATGCAGTAGCTCCTGGATGAAACAGCCTAGAGATACCAATCTGCATTGTGAGCGTTAAGCTATCAAGCATGTATCACAAATGAAGCACAGTTGTTACTTAATCCTTGTTGCAATCCTAAAGGTCCCCTGCAATAGTATGGTTTTTATTCCATTTTCCAGGAGGAACAGCATAACCATGGAGAGCTGAAATAACCCAGCCTGATGGTAATTGCACACTGCAGACAACAGAGGGCTTAATGAGGCCAGCTTAGTTACCAAGGGATTACACTCAGTGATGCACTGGAGGAGGATGGGGAGGGAGGATAGGTAGGAAGGTAGTATGGGAGAAAGGAAGTGGAGGAGGAGGGAACAAAACCTACATTTACAAAACTGTATCCAGGTAATTAATAAATACACTTGAACAATAATAATAACAAAGAAGGGAGAATGCAGGATTTAGGACTCACAATTGCAACTATGAATCTATATTCTTAGAGATTAATTTGGCTTCCTTAAGGCTTTCATTTTTTTTCCTCATCTCAACCTCACATTTAACAGTGAGGCCCAGATTTTTCTTTTCCATTAGCCTAATGACAGCATGGTTGTATTGAGATAGAGTCCTGGCAACAGCAACCATTCCTTCCTCTTTTAATATTATAAATGACATTATAAATAACCTAGAGACCATGTGCTATTGCCAAACTATACCCATTAAGTTTAGATAACATGACATTCTCAACTTCTCCTAGTGTTCACCGACAGCTTCTGTTCTGGCCTCTTAGCGATGAAATCAATTATAATCTCATGTTCTTGCCTTTCAGTTATTGTCAAATCCAGCTCACATCGCATGCTTAGACTAATCGTGTCACATAATACAATGTAATTAATGAAGTAAAAATAATAAATAATAAAAAAAAATAAAACATCACAAGCATGTAAAAGCATCAGATATAAATTTTGCGAATTGGGAAATTTGACAGTAGATTATTAAAATAGAATTAAAAATGGAAAACATTATTGATAAATTGAGATTAAAATATGATTAGCCCTAAAAAAAAAAAAAAAAAAAAAAAAAGAATTCCATTCTCCCAAGTTACTGACTTTGAAAGGTTGCCACCTGGCCACCCACACACACTCCAGCTTTCTATAATGGTACCGCAATCTCACTTTGGAGTAACCTTTTCTGCTACTCTGGTGGTCTGTCTTGTCTCAGGGCCAACTATCCCCTTTACTAGCAACTCTAACCTTCGCCTATTCCAGCTCAGCTCTTCAGATCACCAACAGGATATGGTTGGAGCATGTGAGCAAAATAAAAACAATGCAGAGGTATATAGATATACACATTGATATTCCTAGTGTAAAAATGGGAAAATAAAGATATAGCATAATCATATTAGACACATACACCTATGCATGTATATTTATACAGGGAATCATTAAAAGTTCCATGGGAAATAGGTGTTTAGAAAAAATAATGCATAGATTTTAAAATTTTGTTCCAGAGTGACCTTGGTTTTAACCCAAATTCCCACTAGCTGTTTCAAGTACTCTTGTCTGTGTGTGTGTTTCTGTCTATGCATCAAAATTTCTCAAGTGTATCAATTTTCGGAAGTCCAACTTGAGCATCCTATTTTCAGTTACTTTAGCGTTGCACTGTTACCTCTCTAGATCTCCCCAATGGAAACTTGAAGAGTCCTCAGGCTGAGGCCTCCAACACACAGGTACGTTCTCTTAAATCAGGTTGCGGAATACTCTGAATAGACACTCAATGGGCTTCCCCAGCAGAAACCATTAAGAGTCATTTGTACCTCAGCTGCTTCTCTCTGTGTTGCTAGCTAATGCAGGCTCCATGTTCCCTTACATATGGACTGCCACAATCTTAAACAATGAAATATCAAAGAATGCCTTTGGTGACAATAGGGAACCTGAGTGGCTCTCTTAAGCCATTCCCAGCATGTACCGTAGAATTCTAAATTGAGAAAAGACTTTAAAAATACCTAAAACAATCTAACCATTCTGCAGGTAAGAAATGTATAGGGGTTCTTAAAAATAGAAAATAATGGACACAGGTTTTTTTAAGATTTATTTATTTTTTAATGCAAAGTCAGATATACAGAGAGGAGGAGAGACAGAGAAGATCTTCCATCTGATGATTTACTCCCCAAGTGAGTGCAACAACTGGTGCTGTGCCGATCCGAAGCCGGGAACCAGGAACCTCTTCTGGGTCTCCCACATGGGTGCAGGGTCCCAAAGCTTTGGGCCGTCCTCGACTGCTTTCCCAGGCCACAAGCAGGGAGCTGGATGGGAAGTGGAACTGTTGGGATTAGAACCGGCGCCTATATGGGATCCCGGGGCGTTCAAGGCAAGGACTTTAGCCGCTAGACCACACCGCCAGTACTGACACAGTTTTTAATTACCAAGAATATAATCCATCAGTAATAGCAATCTCTGATAGCTGACCAAATTCAGAAACAGGCTACAGCACCCAAAGATAAAGACAAGAGAGGGGAGGAACTGTGCCACACTGGATCAGAGCAACCACTGGCACATGCAAAATCTATGGTTGGGAACAGGCCTGGTTGGGGAGCTAATGGGACACCCTGGCTCTGTTGTGGTTCCCACTGGTGAGTGTCAGGGCCATAGTGGGGGCTGCTGTCTGGTCTGGACATGGCTGCACTGTGCCTTAGCACAAGTGTGGATGGGGTCTAGGGTGTGCCAGACTGGGCTAGACTCTAGCACCCACTGGTGCTCATGGGAACCAGGGTAGGTGTCAGACAAGCCAGGCTAGGTCTCTGCCCCCGCTGAGCCGTGTGTGAGCTGTGCCTGGATGTAGACCAGGCTTGCCCGGGCCATAACATCCAACAGTAACAAACAGAATAGGTGAGGGCTGGTCAGGAAAGGCCACTGATCCTGCCAGGACAGGAGATGAACTAAGTAGGGCTGGCCCATGGACCCACCAATGGGCACAAGATCTGGCATCGGGAGAGTTCTGATGGAGGAGCTTGGAAAACTCCTCGGTCAGGGCACAGTCCCTGCAGAACCAAGATAGGGAGCAGCCCAGACCAGGCCAGGGAGCGGTGCTCACTGGCATACATGTGGCACAGGTCTGAGGAGTACCAGACTGGGCCAGTTCCTATCACTCGCTGGTAATCCGAGTGCCAGAATGGAGTGTGGGTCAGACTGGGTTGGACCACAACACAAGCCAGTCCACAGGCCAGGACTGGGGGCCTACTGGGTTGGGCTAGGCTGTAGCCCCCACCAGGGTGAGCTGGAATTGGGGGTGGCCAGGCCCAGCCAGGCTATTCCAGGATACAGAGGCGTTTGGAAAGCCATGTGTGGCTTCTCCCCTTCTCTCCCTCCTTCCCGCAGATACAGGAAGGAAAAAATGAGAATGTGGAAATAATGGTCTCGCCCACCCACCTTCCTGAAGCCTTGACCCTTATCACCCTAATCAACTAAGTAAAGAATCATCAAAATACAAATAATTATCAAGAAAAAAAATCCTAGATGGGAGCTGGCATAACAGCGCAGTGGGTTAAGCCACCACCTGCAACACTGGCATCCCACATGTGTTCCCATTTGAATACCAGCTAATCCACTTCTGATCCAGCATCTAGGAAAGCAGCAGATGATGTCTCAAATGCTAGGGTTCGTTGTGCTCACGTGGGAGACCCACATTGAGCTGCAGGCTCCTGGGTTCAGCTAGTCCAGCCCCAGCCATGGCACTCATTTAGAGAGTGAAACAGCAAATGGAATCTAGATAGCTCTCTCTGAGTATGCAATTCTGCCAAAAGAAAAAAAAAAAAAAAGAAAAAGAAAGAAAAGAAAAAAGCATTCTAAGTAAGGAAATAGTGGGAAACTAAAAAACATCAAGATCCATTGCATACTGGCTCCACCTGCTGGCCAAAGTAATAATTCCCACGCCCTCCCGTGCTTACGACTCCTAAACTGCATTCCAGTGGACTATGTCCAATTGTGTCCAAATATTGATTAAAATTATGACTGAAAATGCAGTTGAAGAGAGGAAATGTACGAAAGGAAATGTGCGATTATCTTCTTGAACTGTGGATATGGATTTCATAAACCCATTCCCTTTATATACAAAAAAAATGTAAAAATAAAAAAAAATTTTAACTGTAAATTCAGGCCCAATAGTACCTATGACTAGCCTAGTCTATGGAATATATAATTGATTATTATTAATATATTATATGCTATTAATATTGTTTAAACTGGAATGGAAAATGGGGCAACATTCCAGATGAGGAAAAATGTATGAAAGCTGTATTTATTCAGTTTTATTCAAAACAAAATACTATTTTATTTCATGTATTTATTTATAGGTCAGAGTTAAACACACATGTAGAGAGAGAGAGATCTTTAAAACACTGGTTCACTCCCCAGATGGTGGTAATGGCGTGAGTTGGACTTCGGGTCTCTCAGGTGGGTACCAGTGGCCTATGCCCTTGGGCCATCTTCTGCTTTGTCAGGCTTGGACGTGAACCAGCGTCCATGGGGGATGCTGGCACAGCGGTCGGCAGCTCTGCCTCATATACCAGAACGCTGTCCCAAGACTTAGGAAAACTAAAGTTTCTCCTCAACTATATTCTTAGAAAAGTTTGTGAATCTTCCAAAAATGCAACAAAGCCCATTACTCTTTTAAATATTGATTTATTACTTAATATATATCAGTAGATGACATTTAAAACACAATACAAATTATTTTTGTCTTTCAAAACATTTTAGTGAGGAGAGGCGGTTGCATAGCAGTTATGCATTGGGGTGCTGGCATCACCTGTTAGAATGCCTGCATCTGAGTTTCAGCTCTATTCACAATTCCACCTCCCTCCTAATGCAATCCCTAGCTGGTGGCAGCAACGGGTCCACTACCCACTTGGGTGACATGGTTGAAGTTCTAGGCTCCCAGCCTTGTTGAGGGCATGGTGGGTGTGAGCCAGTGGATGAGAAATTTTTTGCGAAATCTGTTAGCCTTTCAAATACATAAAATGGATTTCATTTTTTTTTTTTTTTCATTTTTAAGTCATGGGGTTGGTCATTTATTTTTGTCCCTATTTTTTTAAAGATTTATTTTATTTTTATTTGAAAGTCAGATATACAGAAAGGAGGAGAGACAGAGAAGATCTTCCATCCATTGATTCACTCCCCAAGCAGTCACAATGGCTGGAGCTGCGCTGATCCAGAGCCAGCAGCCAGGAGCCTGGAGCCTCTTCTAAATCTCCCACGTGGGTACAGGATCCCAAGGCTTTGGGCTGTCCTAGACTGCTTTCCCAGGCCACAAGCAGAGAGCTGGATGGGAAGTGGAGCTGCCAGGACTAGAACCGGTGCCCATATGGGACCCTGGAGCATGCAAGGCAAGGACTTAGCTGCTAGGACACCGTGTGGGGCCCTGTCCCTATTTTTTAAACTAAGAAACTCAAACTGAAAGTAAGCTTTATTATTCTCCTAGGGAGGTTAAACATTTTGTTAATGCTACTTAAGACAGAATTCTTTCCTGAGCTTCTGTGAAAACTTCGAAAATCCAACCTGAGTTCTTTGTGCCTAGTGTATAGAAGAGGCTTCAACTTTCTTGGAATTCTCTGAGAACTTTCTGGTAATTGAATGGTTTATAAAACTGCACTGCATATTATCATTGTTGTTGTCATTATTATTAATCCTGTCATATGCTAAAGTAAATGCAAATAATTTTTAAAATTCCTGGAAAATAGAATTAAGACATGAGTTTATTTTGATGCAAAAGATTTGAAGTCCATTCACACAAAGGGTGTTTATAAAGTTTGGAAAAATCCTCCATGCATTTCAAAGTGTGTGTAGCAATGGACACCTGCCCTTTCAAAGCCCTGGCTGTTCTGCTTCCAGACAGCTCCCCAGTGTTACACCTGGGATGGTCTGGGGGCCCTGCGACACACATGGAGGCCCAGATGCAGTGCTGGGCTCCTGGCTTTGACCTGACCCTGGCCTGGCTCTTTTGACCATTTAGGGAGTGAACTGTTGGGTGGAGGATCACTTTCTCTGAGAGTGTGTGTGTTCCCCTCTTTCAAATAAAATAACAAAAAACTAAAACCTTGCTTGAATGTTAAAATTTTTTTTCAGAAGTTGTAAGCATACAAAACAAAAAGCATGAGTTAGTCATATAGAATGTTCCCATATACCCCTCACCCCTTACTGAGAAAACTACTACAACGACAAAAATCACCTGAAACTTGATTCCAGCTTCTGAAATCCATTCAGATCGCTTCTTCCTAAATCTTCCTTCATGGCGGGCAAAGGATGTTCAGAATCACCTACGCGCTCACGTCCTGTGGGAATTACAAGTTTGTTCGGCGAGGAAAACTGCAGAAGTGCGGGGTGTGCTCACACTGCGTTGCCAATCCCAAGGCCATACCTCTAGGCTGGGCATATTTTGCCTTCTCCGTTCCAAACTCGCCTTGTTTTCCTGCTCCATGAAACAGATCTGGGCCTTGTAAATGTTTTTTTGTTTTGTTTTGTTTGTCTTCTGCCTCTAAAGCTTTGTGAGTAGAGGGTGCTGGAGAAACTTAGAAGGAGGGCAGGAGCTTTGTGTCCCAGTTCCAGGTGCGTACTGGGCATCTGCCTGCTGTGTTGACAGCTTCTCTGGCCTCGGGCTGCTCACACACGGCCCAGCAGTCTCTGCAGCCAGCAGTTCCCATCCCACGGCGGGGATGTTGTAGCAGCAGGCCTCCGACTCCTTCGACTCCGTGACTCCTCTGGTGTCCTGCTTCTGCAGTGCGTGGCGGCCAGCAGAACCCTGCATCCGGCTGCCTCCGTTTCTGCCCACGCAGCTTTGCTGTGTAGTCCCTCCCTGCGGGATGACCCCGCAGCTCTCCTCCCCAGTGCTATGAGACTGCTCCTTTCACTGCCACTCCTCCATTCTTTGCAATTCTTTCCAATTCTTAACTAACCTGTCTCTTGTGCTCTAATCCCCTGGCCAGTGTAATAATTCTTCATAATCATCCGATTTACTGTGTGGCTGCTCTGCTCTGATTGGCAAGCTCTTACTTTTCTCAGGTAAGATACAGAAAAGAATCTATTATGAATATGAAATAATAATCGCATCAATTTGAAAGATTGGTTACATTGTCATGTGTAGCATGCTAATTGCACTTTACACACAGTTAAAAAGATAGTCTAGCTTTGGGGATTTACAAGAACCATATCAATTTGTGCGTGTGTAATTTAGAGAAAGCTGTAGAGCATGTGTGTGTATAACGACCATGATTGTGGGGCATTTAATGAACTTTGATTTAATTCATCAAATATGTTTTTTCCCTTAAAGGTCCAAGACAATTGGTGACAATAAAGAGCTTGAGTCATGACCACAACATTGTGCGGCTGCAGCTATTTCCTATAGGAAACCCAGGCTCGCTGTGGACTGTGTGGGTTTCGCCTTGTCCCGAACCGCCCCCCCGCCCTTCCATCCGAGCCCCCTGTAATGGTGGGAATGTGACAAGCGGTCTGGCTCATTAGCTCGTCTACCATCTGGCTACAAAGAGGGGTCAAGATAGACAAGAGAAACGAGTCTGTCCCGTGAACAGAGTGGGAGAAACTTCGTTAGGATTTTTATATGTTTATTTTTTACAGAAAGGGTCTGTCTTTGTTCGGGTTGTTGAGTTGCTAGCCTGCAGGCTTGCACCTGCCAGTCACTATTTTGCCCTTGCACAAGGACAGAAGTTTGTCTGATAAAGGTGGAAACACAAGAAAACAAGAGCCCAAAGACACACTGAAATGGAGATTCCCAATGACATCATTTGGCAACTTGAATCTGCCCTCTGGCCATAGACATCTGAAATTTTCAGACATGGAGGACAACAAATGCCCCCAGTCAATTTGAGTTAGATCCTGTCGCCTGTGTTCAGTGACATTCTGACTGGCACAGTTATGAGTGATTTGTTTAACTGAGGCACTTTGGTCATTGGCATAAGTAATTTAGTATTTCCTAGGTCAATGTGCAGACGTGATTTTTCATTCAGGTATGACTGAAACACTTGGCATGCATGCAGTATTATCATTAGAGAAGGAGAATTAGACCTGAAAAAGTTACACAGTGATGACTGATGCCATTACTACGATGGACACTCTGCCCTTCAGTAGTAACCAAGCTATGGTGCCCTGGGCCAGATGAGCTTTCTTTGAATGATTGGACTCAATGCTGGGCAAAATGGCCAAGCACAAGATTTTACACTGCAATTCTTTCTTGCAGTATCTGACCAGCTGATGACGAGAGGCTTACTGAGACAGCAATAAACTGCAAAACTCTAGCTGTGATTTCGGAGCAAAAACACACACGCGTGGTTGGTTAACGGTTGGTGTCTTCTGACCCTCTGTGTCTCCTCTGCACCAACATTAGCATGCTGCCCACACTGACACATCTCATGTCACCGAACTTGATGGATTAAGGGATATATTTTTAACTCGTACCAGTTTTGTTGTTTTTATTATTTTCTAAGCTGCTTGTCACATACCCCAGATCAGGGAGAGGTCGGTGAGAAATAGAAAAGCGTATTTTAAAAGAAACACAATGTGTGACATAATGACAAAAGGCAGAAAATTGCGTGTTGCTGAGGACACGCCACTCTTCCCACAGGTCCCTGTTTTGCTTCCTTTGGCTGGAAGACTGACAGACTGAAGGGGCTGGCATTTGTCAGTTTATGTCACAACCACGATATTTAAACATAGGCCTCTTTGTAGTTATTTCCTTCCATCCAAATCTTTTTGGAAATTGGCCAGATGTACATTTACTCAAACAAATACAAAAGGTCAACCCTGCTCTTCTGCCTTCCCATAAAAAGGAAAATGTTACTTAGTCCCATTCCATTACTACTGTCAGTTGTTATAGTCTAATCTGTTTTCTAATGTTGGCATTTTCTTCTATATGCCTTTGTCAATTTGTCATTACTTAATTTTTCCCCTCATTTTGTACTTATTAATCAAAACTCAGTGCCAATCTTTCAAAGAAATCAGTCAATTTTACCTATGAATGTTTTAAGAGGAAAATGCTTTTAGATAATAGATACATGACAGTCAGATTAAATCAATGCTGTTTGTTAAAGATTGTTCTCTTCTAAATGTAACCGTGATAGATTCCTATAAATTTATTCTAAAATACTATTCATTTATGTTAAGATTTCATCATACATTAGCAATAAGCTATCAGTTATAGTTTCTAAATGATTTAACAGTATCAGCCTTATAACACTCTTTCTTGAAATGAACATCATAATTATTAAAACAGAGCCTACTTTTCCAACATTCTAAATAAAGTAACAATACCTCTTAGAAGTAAACAGAATAAACCTAACTTGTTCCTATTTTTTCCATAAAAATCATTCTTTTGTAAAAAAAAAAATATGCAGTTTTATTTGAAAGATATTTTCAGAGAGAGGAGAAAGAAATCCTTCTGCTACTTCACTTCCCAAGTGACCACAACAGCTGGAGCAGTGCCGAGCCAAGTCAGGAACCGAGGACTTCCTCTGGGTCCCCCACATGGTTGCAGTGGCCTAAGGACTTGGGCCATCTTCTGCTTCTTTCCCAGGCACATAACAGAGAGCTGAATTAGAAGTAAAGCAGCCACAACTCCAACCAGCACCTATATGGAATGTTGAACCCACAGGTAGAGGCTTAACTTACTATACCACAGTGCTAGCCCCCAAAAAGTCACTCTTAACTGAACAGAAATACCAACTTTTGCTAAGACATTAAAATTTATATCATTCTTAAGAATATACCATTGACCCAATGAAGGACAATCCCTGCAAAGCTGAAGAAGTAGAGCAATATTGTCAACAGATGAGAATTTACATGTGTTATAAGCAGGCATAAATACATATTTTTAACAAAATTGAGTTACTTGCCCTACAATTAGATCATTATTTAGATCATGCTCATTTTTTTTACTTAGCACTTATAATTAAACTGAGTTATTTATTTTTCTTATTTTTATTTTATTAATTTCATTGCATTATGTGACACATTTTTTATGCACTGGGATTCCCCCCGCCCCTCCAAATACTAACATTGAAATAGACATGAGACAGCTGAATAGCAATCTATAGCCATTTTAAGGTGTATAGAACATGGTTGAATATAAACCAAAATTGAAATGTCTGTGAAGAAGTCACAGGTTGTGGTTGAGAACCTGCATTTCCCTAGTAACATATTGGTTAATCAATACCATGTCAATTAATGCCATAATGTCGTAAATGGTTGTAAATATTATGTTGGGTTTTCTACCTGATTGGGAAGATCATGCTCATTTTAATCTACATGTTTTTATTACTAAAAGATTTGACATGGTCGCAATAAATATGAAAATATGCCACAAAAATATGAGGAGAAAAAGCATCAGACAATTAAAGAGATGTTAAAATAACTTCATTAGAATATAGAAACAGGCTAAGAACAGCTAGTATAAAATTTGCCAGGCAAGGCAAAAGTAAACATAGTATGTTATAGAATGATCATCCAATATAGAGAAGTATAAGAAATAAACAGAAGAAACATTTTCTTACCATTAACCTCTAAAATTTGACTACTTGAAAGTTTATAGAAGAAAAAACTGAATGTCATTTAACATACAAATTTTTTAAAAGGCCAAAGTTCTATAACTAGCCTTTTCTTAACAATTATCAAATAATAACCAAGGAATATACTTTAAATCTTCCTCTTGCTTCTGAAATCAATGTTAAAGAGACACCAAAGTATCTTTACATTAGGATAAAAAATCAGCATGTAGATCATACACAGATAAGAATGGAATCGATTCTGATGGACCTAGCTGAACTCTTGATCTAATTATCTATGCCCAAGGCCTGTGGGATTTTTCCTATATAAAATGAATGTCAAGAGCCCACTAGTGTGTGGGAAGCAAATAAAGGCATCTTTGTGCACGAGGCAGACATTCCAACAGTAGAGTTTGAAAAACACTTTTAGATGTCATGGCTTCTGTCTGTTAACAACAGATAATAGAAATAGACGCTAATGGAAACATTACCCTATACATGTGTCCAACTTTTTGCTTGCTAAAATGATTTCTATTTCTGAAACCTCTGGTTCTCTGCACTTCATTCTCTAAAAAGAAATTTACCATTGATACAAAGGAATTTAACCTTTCATGATGCAGAATTAAAAGAAGAAAGATAGAGGAGTTACCTAGGACTTCTGAAAGAGTTTTAAGGGAAAGAAATACTGAGGAATATCTACAGGGTGTGCAGGAAAGTAGATGGCAGAGCTGTGCAGGATATGAAGAAGCATTTTGCTTGCTACATGTTAATTTTATTTTGATTATGCTTTTGGTCACTGGGATGTGTTTCCATACTGCGATACCAATCTTAGGCTGGACTACTACGGCTTCAGTGGATTTTGGTGAGTTGGGAGGGAAAATGCAGCTTCTTTAAACAGTGGGGTTTTACAATGATAACCGGATACCTAAGTAAGAACATCTTAAATGGTTGTAGATGTGAGCTTGACATTCAAATGTGAGGTCATGTTTGAAATACATTTTTATATATAGCACAAAAAGTAAACCTGGAGATGGGATTGGTTATGTACAGGCAGGGGGAAAAATAAGGCAACAAGCTTGAATCACTCACAACTGAGAAACAGAGAGAGAGAGAGAGAGAGAGAGAGAGAGAGAGAGAGAGAGAAGAAACATATAAAACATAGAAATACCAAGAACTAGGCTGTTTATTATTTCAGAAACCAGAAAAATACTTCAAGGGCAAGGAAAAAGTCAAATAATATGAGATGCTTCAACTTCTTTTAATTCACACATAGTCGTTATTCATATTTCTGAAATACAAAGTGGTATTTTGACAGATGTATATGTGAGTGCAATGATCAACACAGGGTAAGTGGCGTATCTGTCACCTGAAACATTCATCATTTCTTCATGCTAACAATATTCCAGGTCTTTCACTATATGGCCACAAACAAGTCTAGAGGAATTGCTAAAAGTATTTTAGCTGGTTACAATGCAGTGAAATTGGAAGCTAATAATAAGAAAAGCAGTGGAAACTATAAAAATTCATGGAGATAAAAGGAAATATTCTAGAACATTACTATGTGCCCTGGAGCAATGTTTTTGCCACATTTAATCCCCCTACTGCAGAGAATGAATTCTTTTCAGTATTTCTGACGTGAGAAAATTGTCAACACATATATCAAACCATCTGTGTTCCTTATGACTTTATCTAAGTTTTCAATGACCGTTTTAAAGCATCCAACAGAAACACCCCTTATTGGAGCACATGAAGCAGTGGACAGAGCACTGGATAGAAACACCAGCAGAGTCCGAGCTCCACCAACAGCAACCAGGACCCTGAAGCCAATCTCTTCCACTTACTTAGGTTTGTATATTAAAGAAACCAGCTAAGTGCTTAGCTTTCTGTGTAATGTTAACATTTTTATGAGCCTACAAATTCCTGTGTGGAGTAGGCAAGCACAGAGTACGGTGAGGTTATGCTTCCCAAGATCTAAAATTAATTCTTCACTGCAGTCTATTTTTTTTTCCTTTTGCCACATCATTCTATGTGCTGATACTAAGCATTGGTCAGCTAAAACCTTGAGCTATTTTTTACACAATTCTGCAGCACAGCAAGAAAGCCTTTGTATTTTTTCAGGGATTTGAAGTTGACGCATAAAATGTATCAGTGTGTTATCTACAGAATAAACTTGCAGTAATAGGTTTTCTTGCTTTTGGTTTATTCTTTTGTGTAAGAGAAGTTGAGGATAGCAAAAGCAATGACTATCTAAAACAAGTTGTAATTTATGTTTTTTGAAAATGCATCAGTTACATCAAAATTAATCTGTTTGTAGTGTTTGTGTCATTGTGTTTTAAGTGACTGTGCATTCATAGAGCTACTAAGGCTTGCCCCAATCACAATGGCTAATCAAGTAGATGAAGATCAAGTGGAAGGAATTTTCAGCGGTTTTAGTCTAAAGAGAATGTTTCAAGTTTCATCTTGATTTTAGTGACAATTATGATTACACTTCCTGCTCCTTTTTATACCCTACTCCAATATCAAAATTTATTTTCTGATTTCCTGGATCCTAAAACGAATCCCTCGTCTTCAAGGCATTATGTAACTATGAAAAATAAATTTGGAAAATATGCCTCATATAATGCACTTCTTAGTCCCTTTCCAAACTTCTAGGAGCACATATTCAGAGTACAGAGTTAGAAGTGAAGATAGAAGCAGAGATAGAAAGATAGGTGATTAATGGGAAAGAAAGCAGAATGAGAGAGAGAAAACATCTACAGTTTACAGAGGCAAGGGATGGAATTTACATGGACCCATGAAAGAATCTTAGAAAAGAAATGAAAGGAGAATGCTCTAAACTTCACCTAAAAGATAGAAAATTAGTTGGAAATTCATGCTGATTGAGCAAAGACATCCCACATTGGGAGGGTGGTTATGAATACAAAGAAGGTGGTTGTGAGGAAGGTATGAGAAAAGGGACAATGGTAGCCAAAGTTAGTTTTGATATTTAAGATAGATGTGGTTAGAAGCAAAGATCTCAGTCACAGTCCATTACACTAGCAGTTGTTTGGATTCACTATTAACAAGTCGTTACCAACTTCTGTGGAGAAAATTGACGAGATCAAAGCCAATTTTTTATGACAACTATTACCTAGGAGGATTTGTGTACATGATAACAATAGGGAGAAAATTTAGAAAACAAAAGCTCTAATGCAGTGTGACAGGAATCTTGACAGGGGCAAGAGAATAGGAGTGGAACTAGAACATCAAGTAAAAATATAAAAAAGTTGCAGAAGGAGAAAAAAAACTCAGACTTTTAAAAAAGATTTGTCTTATTTTTATTGGGAATACAGATTTGCAGAGAGAAGGAAAGACAGAAAAAGATCTTCCATCTGCTGGTTCACTCCCCAAGTGCCAGAACTGAGCCAATCCAAAGCAAGGAGCCAGGGAATTCCTCTGGGTCTCCCACATGGATGCAGGGTCCCAAGGCTTTGAGCCATACTCTATTGCTTTTCCAGGCCTCAAGCACGGAGCTGGATGGGAAATGGAGCAGCTGGGACATGAGCTGTCACCCATATTGGGATCCTGGCACATGGAACGCAAGGATTTAGCCACTGAGTTATTGTACCTTGCCCCTCAGACTTCTTTAATTGACTGGAGATGCAAGAGGAAAGAGAGACTTGTAGTGAACATGGCAGAGAAATATGACAAATATAGTCTCCTCCAATTTTATCCTTTGAGAAATATGCCACAGTCATACATCCATAACTGAGCTGGACTAAAAGTCAGAATGATAATAGGCAGATGAATCCAGAAGCTTACAAAGAAATCGGGATGGATGGTGACACTTGCCATAAGAAGCATGATGGGAGCTGGATCTGAACTCATTTGATATACAGCCATGAATCAGGAAGGGCTGTCCCACAGATAGAACAGGTATATGAAAACTTGCACGCACAGACCGTGGAAAAGACAGCTTGACAACATCCCACTGCCAGGGTAGAACATATAAATCTGTAAGAATTCAGAAAAACAACTTACGCCACATATCTCAGCAGTGTGATTTAAAGCAACCCATATGGTACAGAAAATCATTTATGAAAAATTGACTTAAAAACTCTCTTGGACAAGAGAAAATCCGTAAGTCCTCTGTAGAAGCAAACACAAATCACTCTCTAAGGTTTCTCACATAAGCTATGACAGAAATTACAGTTCACACTATGAAATCAATCAGTATGCTATGAAAAAACAGTGAGAATTTGCACTTGTGAAACAAATGGTAATAGGTTAAAAAACAGAGTCAACGGCAATGTAATTGAATAGTCAAACAGGAATAATCAGAAAATGGCTAAAACATTCCTCATCTTTCTTAAGCTGAGAGGAGGGCCTCAGAGCAACCAAGGCAACTAGAGAATGAGAAAACACTCTTGTAGCAAAGCAAGCGAGCCACAGCCAATCCCAGCAGCCAATCACAGGCTGCAGACTGTCAAATTATGCCCAACCCAAATAAGGCCAAAGCCAAACTGCACACACAGCTAATCAGTTAATCTCCATATGTCATAGCTTGTATTTCTGATTATAAAAAGCAACTAGTCATGTTGTAAAGTGGGACATTCTGAACCAAATTCAGCCTAGAATATTGCCTAGTTCTGGAATCACTTCCTTGCTCAAGTAACTTTAAATTTAACTGGTCTCGTTTTTTCTTTGCATAATACAAAAGTTTTTCCATTAGCTATGTCAACCATCCTCATCACTGAAGCCAAGGAAATTCAACACTGCCTTCTAAAGAAGTTGCAATAAGTTTGAAAAAGATAATTTGGGAATAGAAAATATAATAGCTAGAGCTGGTTCAGTGAGATAATTCTCCACTGCCAAACATAACAATCTACATGGGTGACAGTTTGTGACCCAGCTGCTCCACTTCCCATCCTACTCCCTGTTCATGGCCTGGGAAAGCAGTAGAGCAATGGCCCAAAGCCTTGGAACCCTGCACCCACATGGGAGACCTGGGAAGAAACTGCTGGCTCCTGACTTTGAACTGGCTCATCTCTGGTCATTGCTGCCATTTGCAGAATAAACCAGCAGATGTGAAATCTTTTTTTCTGTCTCTCCTTCTCTCTGTAAATCTGATTTGCCTTTCTAATAAAATAAATAAATACATATTTTAATTGCCTATAGGTGAGCATTTTAAGGTTTTCCAAGATAAATAATCCATTTTGTGTTATTATTTTGAACCAAATCTTGAAAATTGCTGTTACCACTAGCAGTAGAAAGCATACATAATTCAAGCAGTATCCCTAAGACAAATCCAGCAAATAATGGTTCACACTTATGACCTAACAATCTTCATTTAAAGTCCAGATGGTGGAAACTAACAATTTAGGCCTCTCCGTGGTTGCCACAGGGGTTTCTAACTGTAAGACTTACAGGATATGTTGGTCTTCAAGAGAGTTCTGAATTGTCATATTGTTGGAAGATTTAAGGTTGCACAAGTAGAAAAAAATTTTTAAGTGATACTGGTTCACCACTTAGAAATTCTGGGAGCTAGCGCAGTGTTACAATGGGCTAATCTTTCAACTTCCAGTGCCAGCATCACATATGAGTACTGCTTCATGTCCTGGCTTCTCCACTTCCTGAAGCAGCTCCCTGTATATGGCCTTGGAAAGCAGCAGAGGGTAGCCCAAGTGCTTGGGACCTTGTACCCAGATGGGAGACATAGAAGATTCTATATTCCAGCTTTGGATTAGCCCAGCTCTGGCCATTGCAGCCATCTGGGGAGTGAACCAGTAGATGAAAGATCCCTCCCTGTTTCTCCCCCTCCCTCTTTGTAACTCTGTATTCCTAAGTAAAATAAATAAATAATCTTGAAGAAAAAAAAAGAAAGAAATTCTGATTTCATTGGTAGGAGATATCCCCAAGAATTAGAACTTTTAAGGAGTCCCAGATGATTCTAATTTGCTCTAACTAGAAATGCTTAACTGGGATACTCTGAAATCTCCCTAAGTTAAAGAAATCTGCTTTTGTAATGTGTAATTCCTCCTTTCCTGAAATGCTTATTTTTGAGGCAAGAGGAATAAATTTCTTAGGGTTCAAGATAAATCACATCTCTAGAATGAGATAATCAACCAAAACTTCAAGAAATAATGTATCTGTCCTTACAAAGATCAAAAAAGCAAATTCTGAATGTGTATACTGAATGTATTTGTTCTAAAAAAAATTAAGCTTCTAAATTTTACTTGACAAAAACAAGTTATGTTCTAGAAATGAAAAAAAATGTATATGTAAAACTGAGAAAGCACAGAGAACTCTGATGCATATGCTGCCTCCGCAGGCACACAGCCTCCCCCACCGTCAGTGTCCAGCGCACGTTACTGCAAAAACACCTGCAGTGATACATCATTGCCAATAATAGTTCACATGAGGATTCTTGTTTGATATTGCACATTTTAACATTATTTTGTCACATTTTGTTAGCATGTTTCATTCTGAGAAATAAAACATTACATATTCAGTTAAAGCCTCTTCCACCTGCCCACGTACAGGCATGCAGCTGTTCATTTCCCTGGCAACGTTTCAGGAGATAAAGACATTTTCAGGTTGGTGGGAATCCTTTCACTTCATGTTTGACAGAAAAATGTTTCAAGGACAAGCTGTTTGCCCAGCAGGTAAGACACTGATTAAGATACCAGTGGTAATATATTCAACTGTCTGGCTTCAAATCCCAGCTCAGACCCCATTCCAACTTCTTGCTAATGCAGACCCTGGGAGGCAGCAGGTGCTGTCTCATGATTAACTGCTCCCACCTTTAGCCAACCCAGTACCAGCCACATGGACATCTGAGCAGTAAAGTAGCAGATTGGAGCTGTTTCTCTGCTTTTTGTTCAGCCTCCGTATTTCTCTGACCCTCAAATAAGCAGAATTAATAGATTTTTGCTCTTGTTTTTATTTTTTATGTAGTTTAGTTTTGAGTTCACATAATTTTAATTTACGTTATAGTCAAAGAAAGACTTAACACTCCACTACAATTTCAATAGATATGGGGTACAAAGACCAAAGTTCTTTGGGGATGTAAACAAGGGCTATAAACCGTAATCAAATTAAAAAGATGTTTAATAGAGTTTCCTGTGAGAGGTCTCCCCCTGACCCCACGTGGGCCCCCCAGAAAAAGCTCCTGCCTACTAGCTTCAGACCAGCCCTGCTCCTAGCATTGCAGCCATTTCTGGAGTAAACCAGCATATGGAGAACCTCTCTGTGTTTCTAATTTTGCAAATAATAATTAAGTCTTTAAAAAAAAAAAAAGAAGGGTCCAGCATGGTAGCCTAGTGGCTAAATCCTTTCCTAGCATCTACTGGGATTCTATATGGGCACCCAGTTCCTTTCCAGGCTGCTCCACATCCCTTTCAGTTCCCTGCTTGTGGCCTGGGAGAGCAGTGGAAGACGGCCCAAAGCCTTGGGACCCTGTACCTGCCTGGGAGAACCAGAAGAAACTCTTGGCTCTTGGCTTCAGGTCAGCTCAGCTGCAGCCATTGCAGCCACTTAGGGAGTGAACCAGCAGGTGGAATATCTTTCTCTTTGTATATCTTCCTTTCCAATAAAAAAAATTTTAAATAAATACATAATAAAATAAAAATACGCACCAATGAAAAATAGGAGACCCAGGAATGAATGCACACATCTACAGCTAAGCAATTCTCAAAAGGTACAGAAAAATATACTTTGGAAAAAGAACAGTCTCTTTAATAAATGGTGCTGAAAAAAATCAGATGGATATGCAAAAGATTGAAGCCTGACAGCCACCTTTGCCCATATAAACACTCCAAATGCTTCAATTACCAAACATAAGACATGAAACTACTCAAAAATAGAGGGTGAAACACTTCAAGACATTGGTACAACGATTTTTTTAAGTAAGCCCATGAAAGTACAGGCAACAAAAGCAAGACTAAGCAAATAAGATCACAAACATCTTTAAAAAGCTCTGCAGGGCAAAGGAAACGAAAGTGCAGCAACAGGACAGGAGAAGAAAATTACAAACTAATCATCTAAGAAAGCACTGACCTCTAGATATAAAAATAATTTTCAAAATCAATGAAAAAAAACTGTTTAAGAAATGGACAGTAAATCCAAATATATTTTTCAAAAGCAAATTAAAATGGGTAAATATATACAGAAAAAATGATCAGTATCCTTATTATAGAAATACAAATGAAAACCACAATGAGAGGGGCTGGCACTGTGGTGTGGCAGCCTGAGCCTCCATCTGCGGCATCAGTTCAGTTCTCGGCTGTACCACTTCAAACCCAGCTCTCTACTAGTGTGCCTGAGAAAGCATCAAAGGATGGTCCAAAATATTTGGCCTCAGCACCCACACAGGAGTCCTGGAGGAAGTTCCAGGGTCCTAGCACTGAACTGGCCCAGCTCCAGCTATTACTGCCAGCTGGAGAATGAACCGGTGGGTGAGAGATTTGTCTCTGTGTAACTATGCCTTTCAAATAAAAACAAATTTTAAACACACACACACACACACACACACACAAATAAGATGTCTATTTTGCTAGTGGTGGAATAGTCGTGGATCAGGCCCAGTATTGTAATGTATCTGGTAAAGCTAACGCCTCTGATGCTGGCATTCCAAATGTATACCAATTCAGGCCCAGCTACATCACTTCTGATTCAGCTCGCTGATAATGGCCCAAGATGGGCAGCAGAAGATGCCATGAATTCTTGAGCTCATGCTACTCACATGGGAGAGTAAGAGGAACTTTTGGTTCCTGGCTTTGGCTGGCCCACCTGTAGCCATTCTGGCCACTGAGGGGTAGTATACTAATCTTTTTTCTGCTATATCTATTCTAAATATATTTTTTGGTTTATTTTCAACTTTGTGTATGATACTATACCCATATTTTTTAATGTATCATGTTTATTAATCCTTTCCTTCGTTGATTTATGCTCCTAGATCTTTGTGTCTGCATTTAAATCTCCATAGAATTCAAATATACTCAGTCAGTTTTAAAAAAAACTAAGTATCTTGAAGTTAATAATGAAATAGTCAACATATTTTCCAATCGTTGAAGAAGTAATATTCTACCATCAATACTTTAGAGTAACTGATTTAATATGCATTTGTGATGATTAATCTCATGACAACTTGGCCAAAGCATAGTATCCAGACATTTGGTCAAACACATCTGGAAATGCTGTGAAGGTATTTTTTTTACTAAAGATTAAGACTTAAATCAACACACTTTCAGTTTAAAACATATTACCATCCTGGGTGTGGCTAATCTTAAGGAAAAGCCTGACTTCTTCTGAAGAGGTGGAAGTTCTCCAGCAAACTTGGCTTTGGACTTGAATGCAATATCCATTCTTTCATAAGCATCTAGATTGCAGCTCATCCTGCACATTTGAAGCTAGCCAGTCTATACAACCAATCCTTAAAATAAATCTCTGCATGTGTACACATTTCCCATGTATGCACATAGTGAAGAACCTTAACACAGTTCTGGTTTAAAATATTCAATTTCTACATAAGTTAGAAATACACATGTCATTCATACTTAATATGAACCACCAGGTTTTCTCATTCCATATTTTTATACATATGATTATGCTTTAATTTTAACTATAGATTTCAGTTCCTGCTGCTTTTTTGACCATCATATTGATCCTTGAGTTGGCTGATGTTTATCTGGAAGAAGTTCCTATAAAATTATGTCCCTATTCATAAAGTTTTTGTACTTAAATAGTTTGCTCCACCATGAAATTTCTTTATATTATTCTAACTATCAAATCTCTGGCATAAGCACTCAATTTACTGCATTGCATTTACATTTTCTAATTTTCCAGTAATCAAATGGTGATATTTAAATAAAATAGAAAACAATTTGTAATTGTTTAACATAAGTGTCTGATTATGATTCAATAAAAAAAATTGCACCAACAAAGACAGTGATAACAATTATTCTCAGGATTGAAAAAAATGTTTTTTTAAAGAAGTGGTTTTAAAATGTGGTTTTGAGGCTATATGACTAGCATAGAAGCTAGGACTCAATTAGCACAGCCATTGTCCCATATTAGAGGAGCAAGGGGTTGCTAGCTCTTGCTTCCAATGTCACCTTACTGCTAGTGCTGATCCTGGAAGGCAGAACCTGTAGCTCTCATTACACCTGAATTGGCTCAGGCAGCAGAAATTTGGGGAGTGAGCCAGTAGATGGGTCATCTTTTTCTCTGTCTCTCTGTTTCTCTCAGAAAAAATGGGTTTGTAACACTTTATATATCTTTGTATCTATGGGAGTACACAGAAGAAAACAATTTCCTGATCTGTATGCACTCTGGTTCATTTTCATCTGATGCTTCCTTTAAAATGTAGTTTAAAAAACATAGTGACATTTTCAATAGACAAACTCATGAACTGAAACCAGCTTTATTCACATTCTACACTAGTAACCAATAGTATTCACAGGACAAAATAATTGCTGATAGCGTCAGAAGTATTTTTAAACTAATTTCTTCTTTACATCTGTGCAGTGTTTGAATGATTAACATTTTGTTTGAGAAAATATCCTTAACTGTCTATTAAGTAACCACGTCTGCAAATGTGAATGAGTGAGAGATGAGCCGATATAGTGTGGATGGCACTGTAACTTGATAGGGTCACCATGACCCAAGCTAGCCTTTCCCTTGGAGGATAAAGTGTAACAGAACTCTTCAGTATTTCCCCAAACATAAACAATTCACACAGTTGTATGACTTGCCATTTTGAAATCATGTGTTATTCTTAGAAACATTTGCTGGTGTTATACAAGGATAGTTAATCACTAAGGTTCTTTACAGGATATCATTGTATTTCAGGATAAACCAAGTTTTCATTTTAATATTATAAGAACCCACATTTACAATGTAGACAGACTATAACAATTAAAAAATAAACTGCTGTTTCGTGTTTTATCTTCATGAAGTAGTAAATATAACCAAATGCTCAGAAAGTCTTAAGCTAAGACCTCCGTAAACCCCTGCCCCCACCAAGCAAAAATAAATTGAGAGAAAAGAGACCCTCCCTAGCTGTAATGCTAGTCATATTTATTCTGCTGGACAAAAATAATTTCTGTTTCTGAGAACTACTTTCTCCTCTGAAGAACACGGCCTAATGTTAGACTCACCTCTCTCATCCTGGAGAACAAGGCATTTTGCATCTATGTGTTTTTCCGATGGGGTTCCTTTTGAATCTTAAGTTCATCCTTCCCGCCAGGTTTGTGTTATTATTTGCTGCCTTCCCAAAGCAGAACAGCCCTCAGGAGTTTGAGGAGGTCATGAAGTAAAACTATCTCTTTTTAAAGAAACTTCCTGCCATATCACAAGGATACATCCAATTACTACTTTTTGCTTCCCATGCGAAGAATCTGAGGTCAGGAGTTGTTTCTGTGCTGTAGTTATCACAGTCGAGTTGCCCTCGCACCCCAAACCTGTCCCATAAATCCGTTCAGGCTTATATTCAAGCTATAGGCCAATTCCACCTAGTTCTTAGCATTTCTGCTTCAGCTATCCCTGTCCACTGGCAACTATCTTTCTCCAGAAGCACCATAACAACCTCTGACCAACTGGTCTTCTGCGCTCCCGCTATGTGACTGATGCTCACACAGGGAGCAGAGTGAGCTTTCCAAAACACCAGTGCGATGGCGCGTCTTCTCTGCCTACAGACTCTCCAGTGGCCACCTGAGACCTTCCAGGGCTTCAGTGATCTGGCCCTGCCTAGTTTCTTACTTCATCTTTCTCAACCTCCTCCCTAATTCACTATGTTCCAGTCAAGTGGACTTTCCTCTTGTCTTTCCAACGTACTCATCTTCTCTCTGTTTCAGGTCCTTTACACTCAATGCATTCAACTTCTTCCCCTCTCCCTCCTCCACCAGTTCTTTCCACAGTTACTTGCTTATGATCAGTTAAATGCTACTTCCTCAACAAGGCCTTTCTTTCCAACTGTAAGCAACTCCTATACCCCAATTGTATTGCCCTGTGATGCCCTCTTCATAATACCTGTCACCTAAACTTATTACATCAGTTTACGTGTCTTATCACTTTATGCATATTATTTACCAACTTCTACAGGATTACTATCCTAAGAGCTCCCGCTCAGGGCCTCATGTAAAGCGGCAGTTGGAAGTTAGGAAGGGCTGCAGTCATCTGAAGGCTCGATATATGATTTCAAGATGGCACAAACACAGGGTTGGCAGATTTGTGTTGGCTCTCAGACACAAGTCCCAATTCTTTACCAAATGGATTTTGTCAAGCTGCTGCAGTATCCTTAAAATATGGCCCTGGATTCCCTTAGAGCAAGTGATCTGAGAGAAAGCAGGACTAAAACCACAGCAGGCTTTGTAATCTAGCCTTACAAGTAACACATGGTCATTCCAACAGTATCCTGTTGACTACCGGCCGTCACTAGTCTATATGAGAAAGGACTAGATAAACACGCAGATATCAAAATGAAAGAAAACAATGACTAGCTTACAATACTCTGGGAGATTACAGATTCTGTGCTGTTCAAAATTTTCCTCCCTGACCTGGAAGATATCAGCGATTGTTTGGTAGTTGACTAGCCGGCTAGTTGTAAATCTAGGCCTCATTTTCTCAGTTTGTATTTATGCATATGTGTGTATTAGAAAGACCAACTGGGAAGAGAAAGAACTGAATTCCTTCCTAACTTTATCCTTAACTTAGTGCTATGACCTGATGTAAGTCTTTGAACTTCTATTATTTTGGGCTTGGCAGTGTGGCCTAGTGGCTAAGGTCCTCGCCTTGATCCCATATGGCCGCTGGTTCTAATCCCGGCAGCTCTACTTCCTCTCTATCTCTCCTCCTCTCAGTATATCTGGCTTTGTAATAAAAATAAAAAAAATAAATAAATAAAATATGAACTTCTATTATTTCAATAATTTCATCTAAAGTAGGAATAATATATCTCCTGAGGACGTTATGTATTTGTTGTAAACATTGTATACTGTAGAATCAATTCATCTGAAGTTCAGAATAGCAGCTAGTTTCCAAATTCACATCTAATTGGTGCTTTTTTGCTTCTGCTTTTCTTTTGCTTTTCATTTTGTTATTTTTGTCCTAATCCTTCATCTCTTCTTTGACAGAAATTTAGAGATAACCTATTATGTTCTTCTCATCTTGATACGGTAACAGCATTGAATGACGTGATATTATTTGATGACACTGTAAGGAACAGTATTGCATGGCTTAGCCAAGGAATGCTTTCATTTCCAAGAGAGTCAGAACAAGGTAACCTGTCATTCAAACAGCTGAGCATCTTCAACTGGGAAGATGGTGCCAACCAGCATGGCAAGGACACACACTGTCAGCGGGAGCCCAACCAACAGCTCGAGCTAGGACAGGCTGCTCCTGGCAACTTCCATCATTCAGCTGCTATCATTTCACAACCCCTCCTGGGATGCCTAAAACCTTGATGATGGCATTTAAAGTTTCCGACATGAGGGGCCAAGAAAATTCAATAAAGTGTGAGGAAAACTTTTCCACTGGGGCCCAAGAGGGCACCCTTGCGCCTTTCTAGAAATGAAGGAGAACAGCCCAGGCCAACCACAATTTGTGCACAGTATAAACACACACTGGTTTTGGAATTCTACTTAGCCTCCCTCCGTCCTCACATGTTCTCAAAGACCCAGCCAAGAACAACACCCGCCTCCCGAATTGTAACAAATCTTCAAAGATTATCAAATCGCTTAAGGCCAAAGACCCTTGCTAGTCCTCCTGGTTTCACTCAATCTCTTTGCTGTTGTTTCAGCACTAGTTTGTCAGTAGTCAGGTGGAATTGAGGCAATAATACCTACTGCACAATTGTTTCTTCAGTTTTCACCCATAATCCAAAAGTTTCCAGGTTTTATAAAAGCGATTTTTATATTTGGCATATATAGAGTTAACTTTACAATCTCTCACTAGTCACTTTCTTTTCTAAAAACAACTTCAACTTTGGCAATCATAACTAACTTAATCCTCATAGCCAACAATATGAGTAACAGTTTATTATACCGATGATATTATATATAATGACAGAAAAGTAAATGCCTAAAAATGCTACTATCTGCCCCATAAGATCATATTTCTCATGCTTCTGAGAACACAGAAATGGCTTTCATTTGTGTTTAGAATAGGATCTGGGCTGTAAAATTCTGAACAATGATGTAACTGATATAGTTGAACAAACATCTGTAGAACAAGACAAAGTGCCACTGATTTGTTTGTGAAACTAGACCATTTAAAGTAAAATATGAGGATCTTAGTGGTTTATTTATCAACATTTTTTGCCCGTTATAACTACTTACAATACATTTAAAACATTCAAGCATATTAACACAGCTCTGGGCATGGGACTCAAAGGAAAGCATTATGATCCAAAGCAACACAAAACAGTGCTACCAATTGCACTGCATCACACATCTTAAAGTCTCCATGTCTTGATGCTTAATCCCTCAAAGCCACCTTGAAGCCTGTGCTGGAGCCACCAAGAGTGTTGAATGAAAAAAAGACAAAGGGATTAAGAAGTCATTTCCACTAGACAGAAACACATTTTCTCAGCTGTTCTGGCTTCTCTGAAGAGATATTTTTTCCTGAACACTCCTGTTCTCTTATATTGCTTGAGTTTCCCTTCCCCCTAGCAGTAATTTATCATACTGGAAAGTTAGGAGTAAATTGGGCATGTTCAGTTCAGCTCCACTCTCTGTCATCTTTAGGAATTAGAAGCCTCTGCTTTTACAAGCTTTAATCCTCCTGGCAGTCCCACCATCCCAAGCTGGAGAAACTCGCCTGGCTCCAGAAATAAAAATAGAGTGAACAAATCTCACTGAGCGTCAGTTTTCAAGACTATCTCTCACAAAGTACAAGCTCTAACGTGGTTAATATTTTGTGCTTCTGTCAATCTTTATCTTCCCAAGACCCCAGTAGTGCTCCACAAATCAATTAACTGCAATGTCCTGGCAAGTTCCCATACACTTTGATTGTCCCCAAATCAAGCCACACGTGCAGCTGTACACTCAGTGGAAAGAAATATACATACTAAGAAGGCAGTTAAGACTGAGACTTCAGACAAATGCTCTTGATTTTGAAGCAAGTAAAAAGGGTGATGTAAACACTTCTATACTTTAAGCACTGTATTAAATATTCATGCAGCTCAGGGCTTTTTTCTTTTACAAATTCCTAAGTATTTTTATTGATTTGCATAAAAGAAACTTTTATGGTTCAGGTAGTTCTGCCTCTTCTGAAATATATCTTATTCTGGTTTCAAATAAGTCTTGAACAGAAACTTCTCACCAAGCATGCATGGCGATTTTTATACAGAATATAGATATATATTCTGTGGGCATTTGAATTTACATTAAACTCATACAAGTAGTAAGGTGGAAATGTATTTGGCATAGGGAATAATTCAGTAAAAATTTATAAGGAGAGAATGCTAACTGCTTCACAATCAGCAAGTGCAATAGCTACAATTATGCAATGACTTATTTTATCCAGTCATCATAGTTATGAACCTCCTAGTCTTTCTTCCTGATCTTTTTTGTTTCACGTCATCACCCCACACATTGTCCTACCCTTTGAAATTATGGTCATAAGTTGTACTTCCCCAGTGATACCCATTGTCAGAGGCTCTAATCTAAGGTGGTCAGCAGTTGGTCTAGAATTACTTAAGTCTTTGAGGTCTTCCTCAATTCAAGCACACCAGTTACTCAATGAGAATGTTTTGATCTTAATTTTTTAGATTTAGATAATTAAATTGATACTGATACCTATGTAATTAAGCAAGCGGAATCACAAACACATCAGGAAGGTGGATCTTTCCTTGCTATTATATTGAAATAAACAGAAAACTCATTTTCTAAAATTAATTTATTTGAAAGTCAAAGAGTCAGAGACAAACAGCTGTCCCATCTGCTGGATCACTCCCCAGATGCATACAACAGCTAGGACTGATCCAGTCCAATGCCGCAAGTCAGGGACTCTGCTGAGATGTCTCATGCAGATAGCATGGACCCAGCTACATGAACCATCAACTGTTGCCTTGTAGGTTGCACATTAACAGGAAGCTGGAATCAGGAGAGCCAGGACCCAAGCTTAGTTATTCCAGGATGAGATACAGGCAGTCATTAACCTCTAATGACTGCTAAGCCATTCATTGTCTACCACTGAAGGATGATTTTTCTGAAGAAAACTTTGAGATTACTAATTTATTACATTAATATTACAGCCTAAACTTATTCTTTATTGTGCATAGGGGGTGTGTGTGTGCGTGTATGTGTGTAATAGACATGAACTGAGAAACTCAGCTACAATGCCTGTATCACAGTCTTACAGCTTCTCTCACAAACCACCAGAGCATTTAAATTTCCTCTCTCAGGCTTTATTTGACCATCATGATAAACACTTCAATTATTTTTAAAGCACTCTGGCCTTTCGAGTTCCTTAGATAACAACTTGGTCCATTCTTTAAATTTATGATAGGTATCTTTTTCTAAAATGTTCAGAATACAACAACTTTTCCTTTGAAACCACTAAAGTGTTTTTGCAATGGCAACATTGCAAATCGTTAAGAGGAATTTTGCAAGGAAAATGAATAGGATATGGCAAGACCCAATATGAAATGAAAAGAAAGAAAAGGGAAATGAACAATGGAAAGCTACTCTGGATTAAGGAGTGAAAGTAGAAACAGGGTGATGAAGACTTTGCATCAGGAATTAAATGACTTTCAATTTACTTGGACTAGAAAGACAAACATGAGGGCTCTTTAAAGCTACTTCCATTTGGTTTTGGGTTTTTCTGTGCCAATATTTTATTTCTTTTTTAAATGATCATTATTTATTATGAAAGGGATATTGAAACAATATGAAAGAAATATCTAGACACGAAACACTCTATTTACTAATGCCCTATTACATTGAACTTACATGTCATTACCATGAACTTCCATTCTTGGACTAAATCAGGTACCCCATTTAAAATTCCTTGTATTTATCTTCACAAATTTAGTCAAGTAAAATATGAATTATTTTACTTTTGATTGTATCACCAGAATCTAGCATAGAGGATAATACAAAGTGTACAATTCAAAAAATAAATTTGCAGAAACATGAATAATTGTATAAATATTTGTCTTAATTACTCATCCATGAAACCCATATATCCTCATATTTCATGTGTTTGTAGATGCAAATGACAAAATGTAAGCCATTAAACTGAATTTTGCTAGCTCAAAGACTTCACCTGTTTCTGTAGGATTTCTTAGTCCCCAAAAGTCCCTCTGAAATATTTAAATTCCTAAGAATCTCTTGGGTCTTTGCAGCTTCAAATAGTAGCTGTCTGTAAATCACAACAGCACCAAGGCTCACAACGCCTCTCAGAAGAAGAAAATTAGCTCCTTTCTCACCCTTAGCAATGAGTGGGTCACAGATACCACCTGGGTTCTGAAATGTTGCAAAGCCAAACAGGCACATGGTCCTCTTCCTTCCCAATGCAAATGTAAGATAGCAGATATGAGCAATAGAGAAAGCCTACAGAAGTCAAGCTGTTCATATACTAGAGGGGAAATGGTGGCTTCTAATTCCAGCTCCGGCTGTTACACTTAGTGTGGGTAACCAGTTTACCCAGTAAGGTAATCCTGGTGAGGACACATATCATGTGCTGGAGATTCTGTTTTCCATTGTGTGTGTGATTATATTTAACTATAATCCATGAAATTTCTTTTTCACTCCCTTGTCTGTAAGATGCTATGACTGTCTGAATCCTTTCAGATTCTAGAGAAGCCTCATTTAATTCTCATTTAAAATTCCATTCTCATATTTCTTCATCTTCACAGCTCAGCCTTCCTCTTTGGCCTGTGAAATCAATAGTTTTTGAAAGATAAGGTCTATTCTTGTGTTCCTCCCTTTCCTCTTCCAATGACACGTCACAAGCTAATTGTCAAATTTACAGACAGAAGGAGAGACAGGGGGAAAGAACCTTCATCTGCTGGTTCACTCCCCAAATGGCCGCAAATGTCAGAGCTGAGCCTGATCCTGATCAAAGCCAGGATCCAGGAGTTTCCTCTGAGTCTCCTGTGTGGGTACAGGGTCCCAAGGCTTTGGGCTATCCTCAACTGCTTTTCCAGAAGGGAAGTTGAGCAGCCAGATCACAAACTGGCACCCATATGGGATCGTATTGCATACAAGGTGAGGACTTTAGCTACTAGGCTACCATGCTGGGCCCTATGCATGATTTCTTGGAGACAATTTTTCAGTGTTTCAACTCCAGCATGTTGAATTATTGCCTCTGTAAAAGCTACTCAATTTCTCATGGAAACAGAATGACCAACAATATGTCCCTATTGCATCAGTCCATTTAATAATAAAAAATGATTTTGATTGATTTAATTCAAACAACTGGCCAGGCATGGAGGTAAACAGGTTAATATGGGGCACCAATATCCCAATCAGAGTGCCTAGGTTTGGGTCCCAGCTCCACTCCCCACTCTAGCTTTCTGTTAACATGCCTGAGACAGCAGGTGATGTTCAAAGTATTTTGATTTCTGTCTCTCCACCCAGATCAAGTTCTAGAATCTTGGCTTTGGCCTTGTCTAACTGCAACTGTTGCAAGTATTTGGAGGGATAAATTAGCAAGATTTAGAATTTCTGTCTCTTTCTATATTTTCTCTGTGTGTCTCTCTGCCTTTTAAATAAGCAAAAAAAACTTTAAAAAAAAATGAATCCAAAGCAACTACACAGCTAGCATTCTTATTCTGTAACTATGTCTGTTCTTATTAAAATCAATATTTCATACTAATTTCCATGTATGAGCATTCTTTCGAGTTTTCTGTTTAACAATTTCATGAGATTATATGACATAGTTTAAATTAATACACTTGAGGAGCCTGGCATGGTAGCCTAGTGGCTAAAGCCCTTGCCTTGCATGCTCCAAGATTCCATATGGGTGCCAGAAGTGTCCCAGCAGCTCCACTTCCCTTCTGGCTTCCTGCTTGGGACCTGGGAAAGCAGTAGAGGACAGCCCAAAGCCTCAGAACCCTATACCCATGTGAGAGAGCTGAAAGAGGCTCCTGACTCCTGGCTCTGGATCAGCTCATCTCCAGCCATAATGGCCACTTGGGGAGTGAATCAGCAGATGGAAGATCTTTCTGTTTCTCCTTCTCTCTGTAAATCTGACTTTCCAATAAAAAAAAAAAAAACAGAGAAGTAAATCTTTTTAAAAAAATACTCTTGACTAGCTCTCATTAATGAATACACAGCATATGTTTTGTCCAACTTCAGCATAGTTTCACTGTGGGCAAAACCAACAAAGAAAAAAAGAAAGACAAGTTATTGAAATATCAATCCTGGTTCTCCTTGGTAGAAAAATACCTTCTTTCTGAAATAATACTTCCCTACAATATCTCAGGATATCGGTTAATTTCAGGCACTGTAGCCAGGCCTGTAAAACTATTTGTAGTAAGTTAAAAGTTACCTACTTGTTAATAATAAACTGGTGAATAAAATTTTTCGAACTCTTTTTACTTAGGAATTCTGGACCCTCTGAAAAAGCAAGAATTATCGAAATTGCTTAATAATCCAAGTATTCCTAGAATTTTCCACTTATTATAAGATTTGATGGTTAACCTTAACGATGGCCAAGAAAGTAGTGATGGGTTTTCCACTCTGTTGCTATCGCCACCCTCTGTCCCATGCCACAGAGATTTTATGCTGAATGCCTGTGGGGCCTGAGTAAACACAGCAGAGCACTCAACCATGTGAAACTTCACTAAGTGCAAAGGAACATGGCCCCAGTCCGAGGTTGGAGTCTTCAGATATGAGGCAACCTCTGGGGATAAGGAAGGAGAACCTGGATTTTCCAAAGACCAAATTTTAGTAGCTGGGAAAGCATTGAGAGGGAAAACTCTCATGTGAAAATCAAAAGTCAAAATGACAGAACATGAAGTGGGGTCAGAATTCCAAGGAATAGAAAGTCCATCAGGACAGAAAATTCAGAACAGGTCCAAGAAAGAGCTGTAAGGCAAGTGCTATAACCTAAAAGAATCATGGATTGACACTCCATGAACAAATATAAATACAGGGCAATCATAATCAACTCATATAATTAACATGAAAATTATAGAGAACATAAAAAGGTTCCAAATGCTCAGAAATAAAACATCCCATCAAATCTAAGGTGCTGTCCAGTGTACGATGCATATGGATGCTCAAGTGTTAAAATGTGGACTCTGATGCATCTTAGCCTCATAGAAACAGACTCTCAGATATAATTCATGATGTTAGATGTGTGGAAAGGTGTACTAAATTCAGGAGCTGCATGCTAATTCCACAGATTAGTTAGTAAATAAATCCTACATAGCAACTCCTCAGAGAGAAGTTAAAGGATGGCAGGATGAAATAGGACTATAGTTCATTAAAATATTATATTTATTGTCTTGGTTAGATGAACTACATGTTAATTATCAAAAATTGACTCTCAAATCTCTGTAGTGAGACACAGCACAAGTTTCTCTGTAGCTCACATCACAGTCTGATGTCTGTCAGGAAACCTTCCTCTATTTGCTGGACCACTACCTAGAGTTCCAGGTCTCCAGGCTACTGTCACTGATAGGAAGCCAACCGAGGTAACCAGCAGCTTTGGCCTCAATGTGGTTCTGCCCCTTGGGCTCACAGTCATTGATGAAGTAGTCATCTAGGGCCAATGGAACTGTAAGAGACACTAGAGAAAGTGGGAATCAGAGGGATACGTTTGAACCTTGTTTCTGGAATAGGAGCAGCGCATCAAAAGGCTTTGCTTACACAGAAAACCTTTCAAGCCCCGGGTGTGTTTTCATCAAAAGCAAACAATCTATGAAAAAATCCGCTGGTTCTTTTAGTGGTATCTCTGGGCTTCAGCATCTGCCCTCCTTGATAAATCTTTTTGGAAAGTAAATAGCATCTTCTAGCTTAATATTTTATAAGTGGCATCCTCCTGTGTAAAATAGCAAATATGATTTATTTAAAATAATTCCACTGGACATGAAGATTACTTTGAATGTGCCATGAGACCAAGTACTATATGGTGATACTCATGCACAAGCTGCATTTTAGATCTCAAGCTTTCAAGATTTAAGCATAAAGCATGCCATAGAGTGGTGAGATCTGGCAAAGCTGCCACAGCCCACAGCACACAGCCTGGCGAGTGTACTGTGTGTACTGCAGCAAGTGGCAGGGTGCAGGGCCACTTAAAAAGAGTAAGGCAAACCTACGCCTGGACACAGAAGCTCTGAGTGGAAACTTGGGAAAAAAATCTTCATGTTAATCTTTATTGAAAAACATGATCTTCCTTGAAGCTGTAATTTAGGTACATCAAGAAGGGAGAAGCTGTAAAGTAAAATGAGGGAAGATTTTTGTCTAAAACACTCTGCTTAAAATCAGGTGAAAATGAACTAAGACAAGAATTCAGCTGCTGACCTTAAACATGTGAAGCAGCATTGAAATAAATAAGGATAAAAGACACAAAAGCAAGACCAGGAAAATGGAGAATTTTGAAAAAGATGCATTTATTTTATTGGAAAGGACGATTTACAGAGAGAGGGAGAGACACAGAGAAAGATCTTCCATCCACTGGCTCATTCCCCAAATGGCAGCAGCAGAGTTAAGCTGATCAGAAGCCTGGAGCATCTTCTGGGTCCCCCATGTGGGTGCAGGGTTCCAAGGGCTTGGGCCATCTTCTGCTGCTTTTCCAGGTCATAAGCAGGGAGTTAAATCAGAAACACAGCATACAGGACCTGAACCAGTGCCCAAATGGGATGCTGGCACTTTCAGTTGAGCCATAGCAATGGCCCTGGATGAGAAGTGAAGCAACCAGGATACTTATCAGTACCCATATGGAGCATCAATGCCACAGGCAAATGATTGATCTGTTGAGCCACCACACCAGTCCCAGAAAATGGAGATTGTGAAGAGCCTAGACCCATTTAGACTCTCCAGGCTTCACCACCAGATGAGCAGGAGGGTTGCTTACCTTTTCGTTACTCTCCGAAGTCTGATTATATGTAGGAGTTACTGATGTTTAACAAACATGCATAGATTTATGCATTCAAGGGAATGTTGTTTGGATGGAGATAGGCTTCTTGGGAGACTGTGGAGTAATTTGATTGATTTTGTCATTTGTCCAAATATTTGGGGCAGCAATTCATGTGGAATCACCATCAAAGCACCTCAAAGGGCGGTTCTGAAAGGAAAAATCAGATTCGAATTACTAAGTTTCTTTTTAAAGTAAATTGCTTATAGCAAATTATCTGGCTGATTCATATGACTTTAAATGTTAAGATGCACACAAGGAGATTTAACTGGAAAAGTGAACATGATTTTCTTAACCTCTAGACAACTGTGAAAGCTATCTCACTAACCTTTTCAGCAATGAAAACTCATATAATGCTACTAGTAGATACCAGTCAGTGGAACACCACCATGTTTACTTTAAACTCTATCATATTGCTTAAAATCCCATTTTTTAATGATTATTTCTGTTCTCAGGTGTAAGTTCTCCATTTGAGTATTATAATAAAAAAATCAGATGGGCCTTTTGACATTTAAAAATTCATGTGAAGATACATTGTAGTGTTTATCTCTACATAAAAGATGCACTCCCAATGAAACTGCTAAATATATCTTGACAATATACTAGATTTTCTATACCTACAATGTCATGATACACTAAATACAGAATGTTGGACTTCTGACTGTTGCTGAAGGACTATGGGGGGTGGGAAAGGAGGAAGGTGAGGTCAAGGGGGAAATCCTAGACCTACAAAACCATATTACAGAAGATAATAGCAGCAAAAAAAATGTAAAAAATGTTCTGATGTTATTTTGTATTTCCACTATCTCATAAATAACTATGTAATCAAATTAAATATCACCTTAATCTATGTAGCTAATATTAAAAGCAATTTGAAAAAAATGCAATAATTTATGTCAAACTTTTTTAAAGCCTAAGATGAGGGAACGAAGCAACAGATTTTGGGCTCCTAATCCATGGCAGGCACTAAGTCTGACAAAAACCAGATGATAATTGGGGGAAGAAAGCCAAGTGCAACATACACCTACTTCTTCTACCAGGCCATGCTGGCCTCTCAGGAACCAGATAAGCAAGAGCCTCTGGGCACCCTCCTGACTGGCCCCCTAACCACAATGTGAAAACAGCTCCTACTGGGAAATTGCTCCCACAAACCCCAACTGCACACTGCTGATGGGCTGAAGCAGGGACCTCACACGCCAATCACATCCATGAGTCCGGAGGGCTAAGGGCCAGTACCTGAGTCACGACAAAGTCTCATCCCTTTCTTCCATAGGTGTTTATTTGAAAAAAACCAGGAGAATTTCACATTTAATTTCACACTGTTCTAATTTCTTGAGTGAAGTGTATAAATCTCATTACTTTTACTTTCTGCATCATGATCCTTGATGTGATGATACCACAGTGCATTCAGCCATTGCTCTACCTAACAAACATTCAGCTTCATCCTTGTTTTTCTCATCTTAAAAAGTCCATACTAAGCCCTGTAATACATACATGTTTATATGGTGGTATGTTCATTTCTGTTGGAAAGATGCCAAAATTGGAACTGTTAAGTAAAAGTACAGGTTATTTTAAGTTGTAACAGGCAGCACAACTCCTGAAAACTCACAATCCATGATAGCTATGTAGAGGACCTGCTTCACAAGTATTAGAGATGACTACTGAGCAAATATTGTAGCACAATGGGTTAAGCCACTACTTGCCATATTGGAGTGCTCATTGAAGTCCCATGCTAATGTGCCTGAGAATCCGGTAAAAGATGATCCAGATATTTGAGTCCCTGCCACCAATGTGGGAGACCTGGATGGAGTTCCAGGCTCCTTGCTTGAGTTAGGCCCAGCCCCAAATGTTGGGCTCTTTGCAGAGTAAACCAGAAGATGGAACATGTGTGTGTGTGGTGTGTGTGTGTGTTCTTTTTTGTCACTGTGGCTTTCTATCAAATAAGTACATAAGTCTGTTTTTTTTTTTTAAAAAAAAGTCTCACTTTTAGAAAAATCCTATCTGATGGGTGAAAGAACTCCATCATATCTTTGCACACTGTGTATTTTCCTGACTCACTAGTGAAGAAGGCATTGGTGTTCATTTGCCTTATTTACAATGTGTGTTAAATTGAGAAGTCATTTAGATATCAGAAGTATAACTCACCTGACTCCTGATGGCATCATGATTGCATACATTTTCCCTTATCCAGAGTTTTGTGTAAAGCATGCATCCAAACACACACACTTACATATTTTGTTATGTTTCTTCTCTATTTCAAAGTTCCTTTTTGATCAAAATTGTACAAATATTATTCTATTTTTATATTAAATTTTACATCTTTCTCAATGAAAAAGTTACTGAAAAACAGGTTCAAGAAGAAACCTTTTGGAAGCTAATTGGCCTTTTATATTCTAATATTTTCTACCACATCTTTTTCACAGATCATTCCTTTCCTACCTAAAATGTCCCACCTAAATATTCCTATTCGTGTATTTGGAAACTATTTTGATTTTTTTTCTAAATAATTTTTCTTATAAAATAGTACACCATTTTCCCTGATTTTCTTTCATTAAGTTAGAATGGATTTATTTCAACATGTACTTACTATCTATTGTTGTCCACTGTGCATCAAGTGTTCGGGGACACGTGGGCTGACAGACAGGAACACATGTGACAGGGATATTCCCCACAGCACCCTTCCAAAAACAGCAGATAAGATGTCACTCCTCAGATCAAAGCTCTGTGCCATTTACATAGTTAAGCTTCCTACTGGGGGACCAAGCTTTCATAAAATAATTCTCACTTAAAATGTGGTAGTGAGAAGGGCGCAGTGAAAGAATGTTGTGCGCAGGGTTGCCCTTTTTGCCCTCTGATGGAAAAAGATAAAATGTTTGCTTCCCTCTTCCCCATCCATTTGTGTGTGATTTAGAGGAAGGAAGTATTCAGTGCAGAAATCAGTTTCCTTTACGACCAAAAGACTTAGGGGACTGGATTTTTCTTTTGCTAAAATAACAACTGCAAGCGGATATTTATATAAAGAGTTAGGTCAATCCTAAGAACTTAAGGGTTTATTTTTAGATTTCTGGTTGGCCAAGAGGGAAAAATGGTAAATGAACCTTATGTTCTTAAATGGGCATGCAGTTGAACTTAAAATATTTCAGAAATCTGACAGAAGGCACTTAAGAACATCAGGCTTTGCAGGCATTATTATTAGAAACTCCAAACAATGATTATATTACTCCTGGGTGCTTTTCCTTCCTTTTACAAAGTCAGATTTACTTTCAGTTTTAGTATCCCTGATCTTCACATTTCTGAAGATGCCAAAACAAAAAAGAATAAATATTCTGTGAACATAAGAGGCATAAACAGAAGGTTGACTGCCTCCAGCTGAACCGGTCACAGAGCTGAACCCAGCAGTGTGGAAGCCATCAGCACTATTTGCCTATTGAGTATTTGGAATGTGGCTAGTTCAAACTGGGATGTACAGAGACATCAAAGACTCACAGATGGCAAAATGAAATATGAAAAAAGAATATAAAATATCTCATCAAGATGTAAACACCCACTACATATTGAGATGTTACTACTTCAGACAAAACTCACTCAATAAAATGTATTATTAAAATTAGTTGCACATTTGATTTTCTTTGTTTAAATGCATCTACCAGAAAATCTGAAAAAGTATAGATGATTCTGTGACTCACAGACTGTCTACTGCATAATATTGTGCTACATCACCAGAATTAAGAACTGGGCTCTGAAATAAACCTCTGGAATTCAAAGCCATACTGAAAATACGCAACCTGGTGTCCTTGAACCAGTTACAGAAGGAAATGTGTGTTTCATGTATCCTATGAATAAATCTTGCAGGATAAACTCTTCCTTATCTCCTAATGTTGAATGAGCTTTAAGTGTACATATCCAACACAGACACAAATTCACCAAGTGATGGCTCTGTGTTCTCACAAGGGTGAGAGCTATTTTCTGTATCGGAGAGTCTCACAAAGAACAGAAAAGAATAAGTTGAAACAAAAAATTTGCTGAGGTGATACTTCCTCAACCTTTCCTCCCCATTTTATTACATACAATTTATTGCATTGAGAAAAGTCATAGCATTTTTCTAAAATGGAATGTTTTTCAGATTTGTAAAGTTTCTTTAGGTATTTCAAACCCTCTTCTAGCCGGACCCTGTCCTCCTTGGAAACCAACACAATTAAGCAAAACTGTAGGTGCTTCATTTCTATTGGTATATTTTACAGAGAACAAGTGACTGTAATGTTGGACCTGAATAAAAATAAAATTAGTAGCACATATCTATCAACTGTATGATGGAAGTGAAGCAGAAAATAGTAACAGTTTCTTCTGTTGCACTCTTGTACTAATTAGGCTTTATACCTGAATTCTGTACACATTTCATCTCATTTAAAATCCACCTAACTTATTGAAATAGTTGTTAATTATTTTCTCCAATTTATCGTGAAATAGTATCTCAAAGAGGTAGAGTAATGCATAACTTGCACAGTCTGTGACAGGGTGGAGATTAACCCAGTTCTAGCTGTGAACATATGTAACATGGCGGGGGGGTTCTTACTGTTTCTCGAGCAATAATCGGTAGGTTTGTGCAGCACAGATTAGTCAGCCCAGTGGAGAGAAAAAAAGGCTCTCACCTCGTAGTATAGATAGCACATAAGTGAGAAAGAAGGTAGGATCAGCAAATTGTTTCTGCTAAAGCATGATCCAAATTAAATTATTTTCATGATTTCTCACAATTCATTCAGTGTGATGTTTCCTAGGTAAATGAAAAGTCCCCATATCACTTGTCTAATTCCACAGAGCATAATGCAGCACTGAGCACATAGTTGGTGCCCATTGATGTGATTGATAGATGAAAAAGTGTAGGAGTTTGTGTGTCATTAGGATTTCCCAACCAAAGTTTAACATCTGAACCACAGAACATAAACATGTTTTGAGTGATTAACTGTTCAATTCTCCCAAGCATGTACATAACAAATACCATTCCAGAGTTGCAGCAGGAAGATGATTCAGTGCTTATAATGTATGCCTTGTGACAGTAGGGCTTAATTCCTTCCTGGAATCCCATAGAGAACCAGGCTTAGGTAAAACTGTGGTCTTCAAGAACTCCCTTGAGATTAGCCAGGAGCAGAAACCTATACCCAGATCAGATCTGGCCTCTGACTTCAGAAGGCATATATGTTTTTAAAAGTTCATAAATAGCCACTGGAAAAGTAAGCAGCAGAGGCCATCTGTGACCTATCGTGTTTAAAATATTTACTAATTCTTTGTGAAAACATTTGACCTCCTCTTTAGATCATAATTGCTTATAAAATTGAAATGTATGTGATAGCATTTGAGGAGCCGTCTAAGATCCATGGTCCCTAAAACTTCCTCTATCAGTCAATCTGTTTCCAGATATCTTATTCTTACCTACTTTCATTTGTACTGTTAACATCAAAACAACAGCTTTGGCTGTCAGCAAGATGACTGACTACAGCAGCTTGCTGTCAAGGACAAAATGAGGAAACTGAACATCTTCTTTGGCATGCTTGAAACCCATCTAACAGAGTACAGTGGGGATGTGGCAGCGATATCGCCAAGCACAGACATACACAATGGCTTTCTAAACGAGAAAATTAAGCATACCGTACCTACCATCCTCTTTCTTGAGATCAGCTCTGGGCCAAAAGGGAGTTATTTTCGTGGGGAAAGCATAAGCGGTGGGCCTCAAGGAGTCTCTATTCATGACATTCACAACTGAATGATTCGTTGCCAGGGCAATGGAGGGTGGGGACCCTGCAGTCTTCTTGGACAGAATCCAGTTTGAAGAGCTGTGAGATCATTACATTGTTGCATTTCCCTTAAGGAGAGGTCCATCCCATATCACACCCTCCTCCATCCGGACTTCTGCTACACAATACCATATTGAGATGCCTGCTTATAGAGACTCCTCAGAAGTAAGTGTTCGGTTCTCTGGTACAGCCTAGTCAACTACACCTGCAAACAGCTCTGTACTGCCCCAGACACACAAATCCTGTTACACAAGCAGTCCATTCTAAATGGTTTTGCTTGCACAATCCTCCAGAAAATAATTGGTTGGCCCTACCCACACTCCTGTTCGCCCCCCAAAAAACTGGGCGGCCATGCCCACTGACCATGGACCCTGAGAAACAGGCAAGCAGCTGAACCCAGAGGCTTGGTTTGACAGAAGATCAAAAAATGCAGCAGGGCCTGGCGGCGTGGCCTAGCAGCTTAAGTCCTCACCTTGAAAGCCCCGGGATCCCACATGGGTGCCGGTTCTAATCCCGGCAGTTCCACTTCCCATCCAGCTCCCTGCTTGTGGCCTGGGAAGGCAGGAGAGGACGGCCCAAAGCTTTGGGACCCTGCACCTGCGTGGGAGACCCAGAAGAGGTTCCTGGTCCCAGCATCGGATTGGCGCGTACCAGCCCGTTGCAGCTCACTTGGGGAGTGAATCACTGGACGGAAGCTCTTCCTCTCTGTCTCTCCTCCTCTCTGTATATCCGGCTTTCCAATAATAATAAAATCTTTAAAAAAAAATGCAGCAAAGTGGCCCTGCCTGCCCTGCAGCTGAATGATGCCATTAGCCCACCCTGTTTATGCCCAGTTGTATGTCCCACCACTATGTGGCACTCAAACATGAATACGCATGCTGCCCAGACCCCTAGCACACTGTGCCACCCATACCCATCAGTACCCATGGCAGCAGTTCCAGCCAATCTAGCCCTTAGAAGCTCATGAGCATCACCTCTCTGTGGTACACTAACCATATCCAAGGTCACTGGTGCAGCTGCCCAATCCAAGGAAAATATACTCCTGCTTGTATTGTAGTCCTGCAATTTCTTGGTCACTGAGACCCATGCAAGTATTACTTATGCTGATTATAGTCAAAGAAGTTACATGGACACTACACTAAAGTATCCACTTGGAACCAAAGTCAACACAGCCTGTCAAGCCAGTACTTTAGAACACACCTCCAAGAGGAAGTTTTCTACTATGAAAGCTACCCTAAAGAATTGTTGGAGCCAACCGGTTTGTGTGAGGACCGAGTATGAAGTGGGCAGGATCGAACTGGACTACAACACCCGTTGGTTCACGAGGAAGACAGGACTGGAAACAGAACGAACCCAGCAATCCCAACGACCAGCATGAGCATAAGCTGATTGGTGTGACGGACGGTGTCGGACTCTGTACTAGCAAACTCGCACAAGAATCAGGTCTGGGATCATCTCAGATGAAGTTTCTTTGGAGATCCCTCCAACTGAACTGCTGATCTTAGAACCCCAACCATGAAGAGACTGTCAGCCAGTGCATTCTGAATAGGATTCATTGTGATTGGAACTGAGAGATTGGCAGCAATCCAGAACTGATGAACTATAAAACTGTATGAGCAGGACCCTCAGAGCGCGGCTCCCGTTGGGGATCTGGGATGGGTGGGAGGTTGGGTGGGGCTTTTCCCTTTGTTTTTTTCCCTGACCCCAGATACAGGGTAAAATGATATTGAAGTGGAAACAATGGTATTACCCACTTTACCTGTAGCCCTTGACACTTTGTTCCCTAATCAACTAAGTAAGATTACTAAAAAATAATAAAAAAAAAAAACAAGAATTGTTGGAGCCAACTTGTCTCCCAGCTGCACAAACCTTACCACAAGGACACAAGAAACATGGAAAAAAAGGAGGAAACAAGATAGCATGATGCCTCCAAAGGAACATAATAATGCTCTAGCAATAAGCGCCAGAGAAAAGAAAATTAATAGGTTGCCTGAAAAAGAATACAAAATAATGAGATACTAGAGACTGCACACACCCAACCCAATGAAATCAGGAAGACAATTCATAATATGATCGGTGATTCAGCAAAAAGGAATCACAAAAAGGAACAAAATATGTGGCTAAAGAATAAACAAAACTTGGAGAATCAAGATGGCGGAATAGGGTAAGGACACATTTATGCGGACAGAAAAAAATTTAATCAGGATGAAGCAGAGAGGACATATTTCAGGAAATAGGAAGGGACAGAACAACAGCAAAGGCGTACCTGGAGACTGACCAACACAGGAAAGCAGCGGACACAGCGGTGTGGTGTTGCAGAGTCTGATACTCCAGCACGGCAATCTAAACTCTATCAGCATCTGGAACGCCACCAGCAACCAGGTGGGAAGGGACTTTCACTGGGAGCTCGGGTGGTGAACCCAGACAAAGAACTGTCCGTTCTGCTGGTCCGTTTGATTTGACCAGGAGCAGAGACAGAGCAGCAGATCTCAGACGGGCAGTGCGAGAACAGAGTGGATTTCACAGCCAAGTCAGCTCCTTAGAGCTGAATTGGGCACCATTTTGCGAAAGAAGAAAAGGGCAAGGGAAGGGACGGAGCATGCGCTGAGCTGGGAGTGAGCTCATTTCTGTCTCAGTGAACTGTAACGACGTGGCATTCTACAGATTCCACCCAGGACAGGTTTGGGTAGCCCTCGGATCTGATCAAGAACTGTAGTGGTTGTATATCAGGCGCCATTTTGGGCACTGTGGCAATAGCTTTGGGACTGCAGGGGACAATAATGAACTGCGCATGTGCTGATCTCGCGAGAACTTGCTGAGGTCCGTGATAGCACAGGTCGCACAGGAAATTAATACTGACTCTGGCAGCGTACCGGTCCAAATAGGTCCGTGTGACACCCAAACCTAAAGTCCAACAGGTTCCAGCAAGATCAGCACCACCAACAACCTAATTATATAGGACACCTGGTGTCTCTCTAATCCTGGGACCTGCTCCAACCGGAAGTGGGAGAAAGGTTGCAGAGACAACAGTGCAGCCTCAGCACGGTATCACAGGAGGTGGGAGAGTGATGAGCCAAGAGCTGGGACTATGGAGACCACAGTGGAAATCTGACGTAAGAACCCAGACCTGGAACTCGCTGGAGGTTGTGGCACAAGTGGCTGCAAGGAAAAAGTTGTGTACCAACTGCAATAAGTAAAATCGCATTGTAGACCTGTGGGTGACAAAGCTTAGAAACCTGCCCCAAGGAATTCAAGACTCTGCTAACCAGAAGTACAATGAACGAGAGCAAAAAAAGAGACAAAGGCACAATCAATATTACTGAAGACTCCTCTGCAAAGGAGCAAAACCCTTTGCCAACCTCAGAGTTAACTGAGGAAGACATCGAGAAAATGGGGCACACAGAATCCATAAGACTCATTTTAAAGATTCTGATCAACAATGAGAAGCTCATGCAAGAGTTCAAAGAATTTAAGGAAGCAATAAAGCAAATCAAGGCTGATATATCAGAAATTAAGAACACAGTAGAGCAAATTAAGAGTACAGTGGAGAGTTTCCAAAATAGAATGAAGCAAGCAGAAGAAAGAATCTCAGAATTGGAAGGTATTTCCTGTCATCAGGGGGAAGAAAACCAAAAGCTGGAAGCAGAGCTGGATCAGGCCAAAAAAAAGTATTCAAGAATCGAAAGACACTATTAAGAGGCCAAATATAAGAGTTATGGGAGTCTCAGAAGGTTCAGAAAGAGAAGCTGAGTTTGCAAATGTATTTAATGAAATAATAAAGGAAAATTTCCCTAATCTAGAGGAAGAACTGGGAAACCAGTTCCAGGAGGGAAACAGAACTCCCAACAGGCTTGATCAAAAGTGATCTTCACCACGACATATGGTAATCAAGCTCTCTTCAATTGAACATAAGGAAAAGATCCTTAAATGTGCATGTAAAAAAAATCAATTGACATATAAAGGAATGCCAATTAAGCTCACAGGAAACTCTACAGGCAAGAAGAGAATGGAGTGACATATTCCAGATTCTAAAAGAAAAAATTTGTCGGCCTAGGATAACATATGCAGCAAAGCTTTCTTTTGTCTTTGAAAATGAAATAAAATTCTTCCCCAGTAAAGAAAAGCTAAAAGAATTTGCCTCTTCCAAACCTGCCCTACAAATGACACTTCAAGAAGTTCTCTTGACAGAAAAGAGGAATAGCACCTACCAAAACCAAAGGCAAATGTGAAGAACATCCCAGTAAAATGACAACAGAAGACTAAACCAATGAACAACCCATTCCTAAAATGACAGGACCAAAGTAACACCCATGTGTATTGAACTCTGAATGTAAATGGCTTAAGCTCAAGCAAACGTCATAGATTAGTAGACTGGATTAAAAAACAAAAACCATCTGCTTATTGTCTGCAGGAGACACACTTCAACAAAGATCAGCGGAAACTATATCGCATGGGTTTTGTTATTTTCTGTTGTTTTCATCTCTTCAAAACACTTCCTTCTGATTAAATCATTCAATGACTCATAGATCATGAAGTGGCATCATTTTCTTCAAGAAGGTTCTTGATTTTCATTTCTTCAGCTACACAGTAGTCATTTAATAGCATGTTATTCAACTTCTTCATGTTGTTAATTTCTTTTTTCTTCCAGATGTTGATTTTGTTTTGTGGCTCTTCATTTAAGGGGATGTATAGTAGCTGTGTAACGGAGACTGTCATATCTAGTAACATGTCATTTAACTTCAGGCATTGTAAATTTCTATTTTTCTTTTTATTGTTGATTTTGTATCATGACTTTTCATTTAAGGGGATGTTTAGTAGCTGTGTAGTGGAAACTGTCATATCTAGCAACATGTCATTTAACTTCATGGCATTGTAAATTTCTTCTTTCTATTGTTGATTTTGAATCATGACTTTTCATTTAAGGAGATGTACAGTAGCTGCGAAATTGAGACTAACATTCAGATGTGAGGCTATAGTGTGGTATGCGTTTCTACTTCCAGACAAAGATGGACTTACAATGAAACTGTTTACTATATCTTGACAATAGGATTCTGGACTCTCTGCCAGTGTCTATGCCCGCAATGATGGACATATGACTGAGTATGAAGAATTATATGTTAGTAATGATATAGAGGAACTGGGGGGGAGGGAAATGGCGAGGGGATAAGGGAATATGAAACTGTATTATAAAATAATAACAACAATAATAAAATGTATTTAAAAAGAATAAACAAAACTTTTAAAAATGCTGAATTGACTAAGTAAGATTATTAAAAAATAATTATAAAAAAATAAAAGAAAAGCAAAAAAAATGCTGAATTAAATGATATAGACTCACCAAACAGCAGAGTAGATCAAGGAAAAGAAAGAATTTCTGAATTCGAAGACAGGTCTTTTGAAAAACTCAGGGGGCCACTGCTGTGGTGCAACAGGCTAATCCTCTGCCTGTGGCTCAAGCATCTTGTATAACGGTTCATGTACTGACTACACCACTTCTGATCCAGCTTCCTGCCTACGGCTGGGAAAACAATAGAGAATGACTTTAGTCTTGGGGCCTCAAACCCGTATGAGAGACTCAGAGGACATTCCTGGATCCTGGCTCAGCTCCAGCCACTGTGGCCCATTTGGAGAGGGAACCAGCTGCTGGAAGACCATCCTTTGTATCTCTCCTTCTCCTTCTGTAAAACTTGTCTTTCAAATATATATAATACATAAAGTGTTTACCTAAATTACAAAAGAATTAATAGGCCAGAGCAGTGGCATAGCAAATCATCATCTGCAAGTGCTGGCATTCTAACAACATGTAAAGAACATTAAAACTGTTGAGACAAATGCACATGAAAACATAGGATACTGGATCTTATGAGTTACCATAAAAACAATATTGTTATAAGTTAAAGATCTGGCTCCCCAAATCACAAAGACATTTAAGTCCTGAGGTCTTATATTAACAGTTGATGAAATAATATAAATTGCTGACAGAAGAGAGGCAGACTAGGCTGGAGGCTTGAAATCAAAATCAGCAAGGTTTGGAAAATGACAACCTGGTCAATGACAGAAGGAAGGAAGGGGCTCTTTGAGATAGCAAAGAGATTAACACAATGAAAAGGGCAACATGTGCTAATGTACCAGCCAATGGGGAAAGACCCTGAAGGCTATAGAGATCTTTGAGACAGCCCATTATGTATCACAGGTTCAGAGGTCTTGAAGGACAAGAAGGGTTCCCTGAAATCCCAAGACCAACTTTGGATTCTGGCTTGCTGGCGAAGTTCCCAGAGGTGACTTCAACCCTGATTTAAGCATTTCTAAGTGTGGCTATCATCCATATAATGGCAGTTTTGTAATCATGCAGAATGCAAGAGTTATGGGGTTAGGGAAGGAGGTGGAAAAATGCATCACTAATTAAAATCAAAATCCCAATGAAATATCTCATACCCATTTGTATTAGTGATAAGACAAAGACAAAAAAAAAAAAGTGAGAGAGTGGAATTCTAACACACTACTGCTCTATTTCTGATCTAACTCCATGATTGTGGTCTGGGAAAGCAGAGGAAGAGGGCCCAAAACTTTGGGACCGTGTACCTGTGTGGGAGACCAAGAAGAAGTTCTTGGCTGTTAGCTTTGGATCAGCTTAGGTCTGGCCATTGCAATCATTTGAGGAGTGAACCAATGCATGGAAGATCTTTTTATCATTCCTTCACTCTGTAAATACGCCTTTCCAATAAAAAGAAAATGAACCACTTTTTTAAAAGTGCCTTAGGCACTGAAAAAGGCCTGCACATTCAAAAAAATTAAAAAGCTATAATAATAATTTCCCCCTCAAATAAAAGCTCCTTTTCAACAGTATGACATAATGAGGAATTACAGCTATTTAGAGTTCTACTTCCAATTTCATTAAATACTGCTTATATAGTGGAAATATTGGGTGTGGAAGAGGTAACTTCTTCACTCACCAGTCATTTGTACAGTAGATTTCAATCAATAATGTTTCTTAATACATACTCTTTGTACTAGGTTTATTTTTTTTATTTTGTTTTTGTTTTGTTTGCTGTGTAACAAATGACCTCCAAATTTAGTGGCTTAAAACACAATATTCTTTTGTTTCAGAATGTTCTGACTCAGGAATCTAGGCCTTTTATTTGATTCTGTATGTAGTTCATGATCTCTAACAGGATTTATAAAATTTGTCAGTTGAGTCTACAGTCATTTCAATATTGTACTGGGACAAGCTCTAATTTCAAAATCATTTACCAGTTGTTACAGGTATATCAGATGCTTGGTGGCTATTTGTCAGAAGTTGCCCTTGGTTCCCTCATCCATGGCCTTTGCAAAAGACAACTCACAAAATGGCAACAAGCTCCATCAAATTAAGTAAGCAAGAGAGTGTATAAGAATGCCAGAAAGCCAATCTTTTGTAACCGGACTTCAAATGTGATCTCCTATCACCTTTGTTGTATTCTACTCATCAGAAGCAAGTCATTTAAGCCCTGCCAATACTCATGGGTAGGAAATTAGGCAAGGGCATGCATACCAGGAAGTAGGATCATAATGGGAACCGTCTGAGAAAGCTGTCGTAATAGGCCTCATAATTGTTGTACAGAGAGGAAGCATGTAAGCATGGTAAGACCAGAGAAACATTAATAATAATAATAATAACTATCCGAAGGTTAACAGCATCTCAAGGAGGATGTGTGGTCATAGTTCTGCATTAAAACAGATCTAACACACGCTGTCACACAGAGACTATCCATCTTTGGATACGTTACTTGTATCTGAGTCTCTGATAGTTCAATGCAAAATGGAGACAATAAAATCTACTTTGCTGAGAGCTTGTAAAGTTTAAATCAGAAAACTCCAGAAAAGACCAAACACAGTACTTGGTACTTGGCATATGATCAATAACAATGGTTACCTCTGTTTTCTTTCTTACCTGCATGCTAAGCTAGCCAATTGAGAGTAAATATAGTTTTTTAAAGATTTATTTTATTTCTTTGAAAAGTATAGTTAGAGAGAGCAGAGAGAAGAGAAGACAGAGGGAAAAGCCTTCCATCCATTGGGTCACTCCCCAAATGACCACAAAAGCCAAGGATAGGCCAGGTAGAAGCCAAGAGTTTCTTCCACGTCTCCCTCGTGGATACAGGAAACCAAGCATTTGGGCCATCCTCTGCTCTCAGGCACATTAGCAGAGAGCTGAATGGAAGCTGGAGCAGCCAGACTTGAATCAGTGCACATCAGAGTTGTCAATACTGCAAGTGGTGACTTAACCCACTACTCACAAAACCAGTTCCAATATTTTTCTAAAATCCCATAACTGTAATTCTATTTTTTATTTATTTAAAATAAAACTGTTTATTTTAAATCACTGTCACTGTTCAGTGACACTGGCATCCAGGAATGATGTTTAAGTGAAATGAGAATTGCCATCAAAATATCATACCACTTCAGCACTTTGCGTTTAACACAGCAGTTTTATAAATGTTATCATATTTGAGCACCAAGAGATGTGCCAGGAAACTTTGGGCTTATCTATACATAAATGTAAAATGAAAAAAAACTAAGAAATACAAAGGTTGCATGAATTACCTAGAATTGCACAATAAATCTATCAGGGTAAGGATCTCTGAAAATATGTAGAAGGGATCAGGGATGTTTAGTGGTAGAAATACCAAGAGCCTGTTTGACGGGTGAGGGCTGGTGAGGCAGGGGAACAGTCAGGAATCTATGAGTCAGCACCCAGGAAGGTAAGTGGTAGTCAGAGCATTCCCAGACCAGCACTCAGAGAAAATATGTAAGACAGACAAGCAGATACAGAAAAGCCTGTAACCAGGAAAACAGAAACACACTCACACTGTGAATATAGAACAAGGCAAGGAAAAGGCCAGGGTAGACTTATTTTCAAAATTTCTGCAGATAAATATATTTTATGAAATGTATTGAGAACTATAGAAACATCAGAAAAACATTCAGAAACATAAATCATAGGAGACTGTAGGAAGCCGATGAAGGGAAGCAGGCAAAGCGAGCTACGTGACACTAAAACAGCATTACTCTGAACCAACGTAAATACAGTGTCACCATCCCTTGTTATCTGTGGTTTAATGATTCATCTCCCCATCTTCATCTGCTCCCCACTGCACACAAGAGAGCAAATCACACTGACGGCCCAATCTGGAGGTCCTCTGGGCATTTCATATAACACGATGCATCTTGACAGGAGATATCAGAACTCCACCGGCTGGACAGTTTACAGAGAGGGTTTTATGGAATGACTGCCCAGAAGTACTCATTTGTTAAATAAGAAATTGTCAACCCACATGTCAAAACACAAATTTATTTCTGTCTGCAACAGCTTGACCTCAACAATACAAATATGGTTTTGTAGAATATTTTTGCAATCCTATATAAAATATGAAAAATCACCAAGTTCTCTGTGAGATAGACACCCTAATCTGGGTAATCTAAGTTACATGACAAATAAATAGTTCTTGTAGAACATGAAAAAAAATGAGTAACATTCTTTCATTCTTAAAGTGTGATGAAACATAGACTTAGCCTCTATACACACACACACACACACACATTTCTTTAGTAAGACACACTTACTGCTTCCAACACGTACCATATCTAGGGAAGAAACTTCTACACCACTCATCCCAATAAAGAATAACAAAGACGGGTGGTGAGGGTACATGTTGGAATTAAAAACCAAGAGGCGACATTGAAGTTGAGCTTTGAGAGTAGCAAAGATGACAGAAGGAGCTAGGACCCAGTAAGCAGCCCAGCAGCCTGGACTTTGAGGCATGCAGTGAAGTTGTGTCCTATAACTCAATATCATAAGTAGGCTGCTTATAAATTATAGGAGACTAGAAGTCCAAGACAAAGGCACAACAGGTTTCAAATCTCCCTGATTGATTAACAGTGTCTTTCCCTGTGTCCTCATATGGCAGAAGAAATGAGGGAGTTGTCTGGAATCTCTTATAAAGGCATGAATTCTATTTATGAGGCTCCACCTTCCCAACCTAATCATCTCAGGTATTGGGATCTCAGCTTCTGAATTGGGGTGGGTAGATACAAGAACATAAACATTCAGACCAAAGAGATCTGTAGTAAACTGCTTAGAGAGGTTAAGCTCTTCAGCTTTGAGGGGTTAAGGAGGTAGCACTCTTTCCTATTGGCAACCTAATTTCACACAGAGTAATTTTAAGTAGGGAAATGACAAGGCTAAATGTGTATTTTAGCTAAATCACTTGGAGTCAGAGACAAGGATAGAATAATAGAGGAAAGCTTTTCAGCAAAATAATGTATTCCAAGAGAAGGCTCTGAAAAGACTGTACTTAATCAAAACAATCTAATTTTATGCACATTTTCCACTGCATGCTTTATTTGTACTTCTACTTTTAACTCATTGTTAGTGATTCCCATATCAGACATACCAATTTTAGCCTGAAAACTCCTTTAATTGATCCCCTGGATGGTGAGTCCTCTTAAGAATATCAAGTATTTTGATGAACTACATCTATTCAGCAACATCCTGAAGACACACACTCCTGGGTTCTGAGGGTATATGTATATGAAAGCATATATATATATATACTTTTTTCACGTTAGCTCTATATTTTATTTCAAAAGCAGTAACTAAAACATACTGTGTTTTGTGGAAATAATAAGCCATAGAAGAATTTTATTTTTGCCATTTGCTAGTGGCATCTGTCAGTCTGTTTGGCAGTATATAATAATAAATCTCTTTCTTGCTTTATGAAAATGACAGATTTAAATGATTTCACTTTTAGATTCATTTGGATGGCTAGAGATACACATCAGACACACAATAAAGCTTCAGAGAGTTTCACCTGATACTTTATACAGCTTCTTGGAATTCTTTAGAAGTTAAAAAAAAAGAAGCTAAGGAAATTCCCAAATGACCATGACCACAACCAGCAGTTGGCACTCAGGAATTAAATGCTTAACTATATGGCTTTAGAGAATGAAATGGCTTCTCCTGAATGTGGCACAAAATATAGTATGGTATAGTGCCAAGAAAACAAAATAGACTCGAGATTTATGCCACCGATTAGCCTAAATTTTGTTTTTTCCCCCAATTTCCTTTTAATTTTCCAGAACTAAATGATGATTTTTTTTTTAAAGATTTATTTATTTTATTACAAAGTCAGATATTCAGAGAGGAGGAGAGACAGAGAGGAAGAGCTTCCATCCGATGTTTCACTCCCGAAGTGAGCCGCAACGGCCGGTGCTGCGCTGATCCGATGCCGGGAACCAGGAACCTCCCCAGGTCTGCCACGCGGGTGCAGGGTCCCAAAGTTTTGGGCCGTCCTCGACTGTTTGCCCAGGCCACAAGCAGGAAGCTGGATGGGAAGTGGGGCTGCCGGGATTAGAACCGGCGCCCATATGGGATCCCGGTGCGTTCAAGGAGAGGACTTTAGCCACTAGGCCACAGTACCAAGCCCAAATGATGATTATTGAAAGTTAAGTCGCAAGGCAATCAACAGAGCCACAACAACAATTTTGGGTTTTCTCCTAAGCATATGGTAAGCCTGTAATATTCTGTTCTCCTTAAATTAAAAGTACCCCAGGTGACTTATTCTGGTCAATAAATGAGTTTTTAAAGGGTGATGTGTCCTATCTGGAGAGAAGCAATGCCATTCTTATGCCTCTGACCTGCCACATGGACATATTTTGGATGATGACATCAGTCTGGGTCCCAAAGGATGGACATAATGTGTACTTTATTGTAACAGCATTAGCCTACCTTGAATAAAACAAATAAGCTCCTATACCCAAGTGATACCATGGCAAATCAGCTCACAAAACATGTGGCAGCGGCTAAATGCTGGGCAATAAATAGTAAATAAATTATTGATAGAGACTAGATTGATGGTGATTTGTGTGATGCAGCAGCAAGAACTTGCAAAACTGTTGCCTGTGATAACACAAAGTTGGAAAGTATAGCTCTGGAGAAAAAATATTGAAAAAAGAGTGTTAGTAAAGCATGTTTCTTTTTTTTTTTTACAATTGGCTGCATTCAAAAGGATGCCACACAAATAGAAAGTTTGCAGACATCAATAAAAAGTAGAAATTTTCCAAAAATCTTAGAACCTGTAGTATTAGAAAAAGACAATTTCGTCTTTCCAATAGGTAAAAGGCTTTCAGCAAAAAGTCAAGTGAAATTTTGCCTTTAAAAAGCATGCCAAAAAGAGTATTGTGAGCTGAATTCTGTTCCCTTAAAAATACATATGTTGAAATTCCAACAATCAGAGGTAAACCTATTCAGAGACAATATCTCAAAAAGTGATTAAGTTAACATAAATTATTAGGCTGGGGCCCTACTCCAATATAACTAGCATTATTACAACACAGAGAAAAATATCAGGAATGATGGTTAATCTTGTCTGTGGAGTTCCAGGTGAGCAGATTAAAGATTATTTCCAACTGTGTCTGAGAGTGATTCTGGATGAGGTGAGCATGTGGATTGGTGGACCCAACAGAGCTAATTGTGCTACCCGGTGTGCTTGGATATCATCCAATCATCCGAGAGCCTGAACAGAACAACAGGCAGAGGAGGAAGGAGCTCACCCATTTGGCTGGCCTCACTGCCTGAACTGGAACATCTTGTTGCATCTTACAGCCTGGAACTAGGATTGACATCATCAGTTCCTCTGAGTCCCAACACTTTGTACTCAATTTAACTCAATCACCAGCTTCCCTGCAACTACCATTTGCTGCTAACAGAATACATGCATTATCCACTTTAATCACATGAGCTGTCTCTTAGCACTAGTAGATGGATAACTGGAAAGAAAGAAAGAAAGAAGGAAAGAAAGAAAGAAGGAAAGAAAGAAAGAAAGAAAGAAAGAAAGAAAGAAAGAAAGAAAGAAAGACAGACAAACAGATGATACAGATCAATCTGCCAATCTCCTATTGGTTCTGTTTTTCAGGAGAACCCTCCTACGCTTGGGATGCACACATAGAGAAAGCAGCGATTTAAGAACACAAAAAGCAGGCAGTCATCTTCAAACCAAGGCAGCTACAGGGCAACCAAACCTGCTGACACCTTGATCTCGGACAGCCTCCAGAACCTACTTTCTGCTGTTGACACTAGCCTGAGAGGCATGCTGTTATGGCGGCCCTAACAGACAAATACACAGGGAGTGGCCATCACAGTGTTGAATGAAATGATACATTTTGGCAAAAATTAGTAAGTGCTGTCAAATGAATCAGACATCACAGAGCTCCAAGAGCTTATAATGAAGTCAAGAGAAAGAGGCATGGACAAAGAGAAGATAAACACACTGCAAATCCATGACACATGCCAAGAAAAGCACTGTGAGTGGCTATTGACACAACCAGCTGTTTGAATCCAGTAGATAAGAGGCTGTATTGGTCAACTGGACAGGAAGCAGAAGACTCACATGAATCATTTAACTGAAGAGAATTTAATAAAGAGGCATTTTCCAGAAGCCTGCTAAAGTTAAGGTCCAATTAAGGATGATGATGTGCTCAGGAACCAGCAACCACAGGAATCCTTCAGCACACCTAGGCATACCAGCAAAGGGAAATTACCAGGTGGCAGGATCCTTGCATCAGAAGTTTCAGAAGAAAACTTACAGCGGAGAAATGGAAGCATGGAGGGAGGCAGTTTCAGAATAGACACCAGTCTCTCTAAAATTCCACCCACCCTGTTTCTACCTCTGCCTTCTTTTTTGTTTGTTTTTTCTTTTTTCATTTATTTTTTCACAATGTTTGAATTATTATTTTATGATACAGCTCCATAAGTTCTGGTATTTCCCCTCCCCGAGACACCTCCCGCCAACTAATTTCCGCTATATTATTACACTGGTATAGTCCTTCATGTTAAGTCTATCATTCTGTAATTTAACTGCCTTCTATTCACCAAATCAACAAAATCCACAGGGTAGAGATTTGTTATGGGGTGTAGCCAGTGATAGCCAGTACCCATTGACAGTGGGCAAATGAAATTTGGCTGGGTCCCCTATCCTCTGTCCTGAAGGTGGGTCCTAACAGTAATGGAATGATAACCCATTCTCAACCACTTCCCCCATGTCCTAATTTAGCCAGGATATTGGATGCAGACAAGTCCAATTAGTCTAGGTGTTTTAGCTACAAGCCCAGTTCCTGTTCCTGCCATCCCAATGAGCACTAATCAACTCTTTAGCCCACAACACTTAGATATTTGCTCCTGCCCACCTGTGACTCACCTCTCAACTGAGAGGGGACGGTATTGCATTGTCGTGTAACCACTCCCCTCACAAGCCCCTTTAAAAGGCCCATGAAGCAGGAGCTCTCACTCTCTCTGGCCAGGTGCTCCCATTACTCTGGCACCTCGACTCTTGGCTGACCCAGGAAAGGTAATCCCCTGAGCATGGTCCCTGTGTACTGCTTAGATGGGACAATGGTTATAATAATGTTGTTTCTGGTCTGTGTACTATCTGGAGTTCCAGGAGGGGTGAGGCCTAGCAGTAGTAGAATGTGGGCAGAGAAGCCAGGGAAAGGTGAATGTCTGCAGCTTTGTAAGTGTGTCCAGGTTCTTTGTGAGTGTGTCCAGGTTATTTGTTGCATGTCTCTTAGGATAACTTATATTGTTGGGGAAGCTGGGACATAGGTTTTCAGCTTAATGGATAGACTTAAGAGTAATGACCATTTGTTCCTTTGGGAATTATGATTCATTGGATTATGATTGGTTGGATTACTGTATGGACTTGTGATTTGCTATTATGCTCTATTATCACCAAACTTAGTTAATAAAGACTCCTTAATAAACTTTAGACATGTCTGGTGTGATCTTGCTCGCACCCTGCAACAGATCATGCAATTTCTAGAGTCAGTTTCAGGGATGTAAAATAAAGTAGATGAGATAAACAGAATAATCCACAAAGAAGCTTTCTGAATCCTTAATGAAGATACATTGAACAAGCAGGAATGAGTGTTGACTGAAGAAGTAACTGAGGGGCTGGAGCTCTGGTGTACCAAACTCAGTGTCTGTGGCACTGGCATCCCATATAGCTGCTGGTTTCAGTACCAGCTGCTTCACTCCCAATCCAGCTCCCTGCGAATGTGACTGGGAGAGCAATGGAAGAAGGCCCAAGTGCTCAGGCCCCTGCACACATGTGGGGGACCCCCAAAGAAGCTCCAGGCTCCCAGTTTCAGACCAGCCCAGCTCTGGCCATTGTGGCCATTTAAAGAATGAATCAGTAAATGAAAGATCTCAGTCTTTCCCCTCTCTCTCCATAACTCTGTCTTTCAAATAAAATAAAAATAAATTTATTTTTTTAAAAAAAGCAACAGCAACTGAGACCTAAATTGACTCTGGGGGCCCTAGTCTTCTGAACAGTATGGGGTTCAGGGCAAATAAGTCCGTAAGTCACAAGATGGCAGCTAATGGAAGAGCCCTGAGAGGGAATCAATGTCACTAGGTTACACGTGGCAAACAAGATGGTTACCAAAGGAAGAGCCCTGGGTATGAACCAGGTTGGCGGTCAAGTTGTTTTAAAGAAAGACTGATTGGCCAGGGGCCATTTCCTTGCTCCTCAACACTGCATGGTCCCCTGCCCCTGGCCTATGGGAGGTGGCTTCCCCAGTCATGCTGATGAGGATTGGCTCTTAGTTCCCCTCCTCTCTTGGAATTCCTGGAATTCCTGGCCTGAGGCTGTTCACTGTTTCACATAAGAATGTTTCCCAAATAAACTGCTAAGACAGAACCCCTGCTGCCTCTGTTTGTCTAGGACAGTAGGCTCACCTCCTCTGACAATGGGGAACTAGAGGTTGATTCTGTGGGGAGGGAGCCCCGCAGTAGAGGAAATACAGGAAAGCTGTTTACTCCTTCATTGAAGAGTTGAGACCTACAGATATCATATGTTTGCTCTAATATAAGATAATATGATGTCAAATCTGGAAATATTATATGTGAATCTTACTGTATGTCACTTCATACTTACCTGTACCTTCTGTAATAAGATCTTGTGACATAACTCATTAATCAACCATCCATAAGAAGCTGATTTTATATAATTACTTGAAATACTCAATGTCTCTTTTATCACTGTTATTGCTACTGCCCATAAATAATGAAGATCTTGTCCTCATTGTACCTTCATTAGGGCGCAGGGATACAAGAATGAGCTCACAATGAAATGACTGACAGTCTCCTACATGGTTGGGAGACACTCCAGTGGCAGCATGATGGACTTGGGAAAATTCATGAGACACCCATTGTGAGACTGGAGGGGAGATTAGAGGGGAGAGAATGAAGCCTGGGGGAGGGGGAAGGGAGACCCCAGCACCAATTAAACTGTATCAAAACACAATTTTAAAAAATACAGGGCCTGGCGGCGTGGCCTAGTGGCTTAAGTCCTCTCCTTGAACGTCCTGGAATCTCATATGGGCGCCGGTTCTTATCCCGGCAGCTCCACTTCCCATCCAGCTCCCTGCTTATGGCCTGGGAAAGCAGGAGAGGACGGCCCAAAGCTTTGGGACCCTGCACCCGCATGGGAGACCTGGAAGAGGTTCCTGGTTCCCGGCATCGGACCGGCGCGCATCGGCCCGTTGCGGCTCACTTGGGGAGTGAATCACTGGACGGAAGATCTTCCTCTCTGTCTCTCCTCCTCTCTGTATATCTGACTTTGGAATAAAAATAATAAATCTTTTTAAAAAAAAATACATGAGAAACAAAGAGTTGAGACCTAAACAAGCACCAATGTTTCGCTTTGCCCAGGGACCATTACTTTATAAATCAATATTTGCCTTTTGTCTCCCTTTCTTCCCCTTTCTGAATGAGCAAGTTCATTGCAGCTGTAGTGCGCCTGCTCTACTATTGTCTATCAGGTGTAAAGAGGGCAGGTAACGTTCCTTTACTATTCAGAGGACTCTGGACAGGATGCAAGGAAGCTTAGAATCTTCTCTGAAGAGGCAAAACTTAAAGAAATAGGACTTCCTCTGACCAGTAGAATAAGAACAAGGATGACAGAAGCCAATTGCAGACAGAAACCTTAAGAGCTAATATGTAATTCATGGTGTTCTCTCTTTTCCTTTTGACACAATCACCTGAAAGTTCAAGATAGCAGCTCCACCATCTGCTTGGCTGAGGACCTGCAATACGCAGAAGTGATGAATGTATGTCACAAGCAATAAATAATTCCCAACTGTTTCAAGTCAATGGGAGCAACCCTAGCCAATGCTGACTGATGTGAGTAGACAGACAATAAATTAGCAGCTGTCATAAGGGCTAAGGTGGAAACAGAAAACTTTAGAGCTCTTAATACCAATAGCTCCATTGTTTTTTCTAGGGCCAGCTGTGTTCATTGTGATACAGATACAATTTTCTAATTCTCATCAGTTATTTTCCCTGTGCCCAGTGAAACACTTGCACTTCCTGTATTTCCTAGAAGCTTAGTGATTGACAACAGTGTGAATTGAACCAAATTATAATGCCTAAGAAGTGTTTGTTCCTCTTTGACCAGTATTCAGTGAGATCCTCATTTGTGTCAGCACAGCCCATGGCCTCACGTGTACCACACTGATCAGACAGGTAAAGTTCCTGCTCTCATGGACCCTACCTGCTAGCAGGAGGACACAGACCACAAGGTGAGTGACTAAGCCACCTGCTAGAGTAGCCTGGAGTCCTCTCTGCAGAGGTGAAACTAAAAGTGGAATCTGAAAAATAAATAAGCCATCTGAGGACAAAGGAAACCTAGGAAGAAGAACAGAGCACCTGAGGACAGGATGAGCTTGGCATATTTGAGGAGCAGTCCTGAGACCAGAGCTCCAGCTGCAGGACAGTGGTTGAGGGAAGAATAAACAGAAACCTTTAGAGGTGCAAGCAGGTCCAGATGTACAGCTGAAGAAGTAAGAGTAAAGAGTTTGGAATCTATTGTAACCGCATTGTAAAGCCACTAGTGGATTTTTATGAGAACAATGTAATTTTAATGCAGGATTGAAAATTTACCCCAAGTTATGTGTACAGGATGAATTAAAAAGAAGTGTGATAGAAGCTGTACTTATTACACTATACTCCAGGGATGGGTGTGATAGCTCAATAGACTAATACTCCACCTGCATGTGCTGGCACTCTACTTGGGTGATGGTTCATTTCCCAAAAGCTCCACTCTAATCCAGCTCTCTGCTTATAGCCTGGGAAAGCAGCAGAGCATGGCCCAAGGCCTTGAGACCCCACATCCATATAGGGTGCCAGGAAGCTTGGGATCAGCTCAGCTCTAGCCATGGCGGCCATTTGGGGAGTCAACTAGCACATGGAAGATCACTCTATCTCTCCTCTCGCTGTAAAATCTGACTTTCAAATAAAAATAAATACATCTTTTTTTAAAAGAAACAATCAAGAAGGTACTCTAGCACCCACAATGAGATATCAGGATGATAGACACAAGAGGAAAAATTCAAAATACCTTTAAGGTAGATTTGACATATCTTAATGATAAATTGATCAAAAAGATGAGGGGACCAAGACGAACTCTAAGGTTTTTTATTTCAGCAACTGAATGAAGGTTGGTGCCATTTAAACTTCAGTGGATGTCAATCAAAACATTTGGATAATATTTGCATTTGTCTTGTGGCCTCTAATGCCTTAAGTCCCTGAGAACTCGGAGAATTCAAGTACTAGTAGGGGAAATATTTTTTCATGCTATGGGGAGAGTGTCTCCTTTAGAGCGAAAGGGACAGAAGGAGGGAGGAGCTCACAGTGTGAGACAAATTGATTGAAGTCTTCACTTTCCTCCTCTAAATTCATCACATTCCTTGTTAAAATCTTTTTGACAAAGTCTCACTCTTTTTGACAAAAAGAGTGAGAAACAAATGGAAATCCCAATTTCTCTCTAATTCTTTATCAAAATATGGTCATATAGCCTTATTTTTATTTGTTTAGAGCATCTCCTTCACCTTTAAGCATGATATTATTGAAGGAAATAAATGTGAGCCATAGCATAGTACTTGATTTTCTAGTTTTACAATGTGTAACTTTCCCTCAACTTGTTGGCCACCACAGTGTCTCTCAAGTTCCTAGTCAGTGCAGGAAGAAGGGGCAGTGGCATGTGGAAGGTCATTATTATATTAACATAGCCACTATCCAAACACTCAGGTCAAGACCTCTGTTTTCCTACTCTAGAGTCCCAGTGTTCTCTCTTCTCCTTAAACAAGCCTCCCCCTTCCTGAATGACCGTTGTAGGGATGAGTATTTCTATTCAGAAGACTGGGGTATCTGCCTCTTAAAGTTCAAAAGAATCATACACAAGCTATATAGCTGTACTTTACAGGATCAATATGGACCTGGGGAGGTGTTCTTACTTCTACTTTTCTTCTGGCATCTGTAATTGGTGTTTGCATAAATACTAGTGGTTAAGAACTCAGATTCTGGAAAGAAGTTAATAGTTTTTTCAAATCTTGCGCTATTGCTTACTAGATGACTGAATTTTGTGGGTTTTGTTTGTCTGTTTTTTGGTTTTTGCTTGTTTTTTTGTTTGTTTGTTTGTTTGTTTTAGTTTTGTTTTATGATACGGTTCCATAGGCTCTGGGATTACTCATGTTCCTCCCCAGGGTTCCTCCCTCCCCATTGATTTCCCTTCTAGTTTTACAATGGGCGTTCTTCATGAACAGCCATAAGTCCAACATGCTGTTATTAAACTGTTTTCCAACGATGTAAGTATGGACAATGTCAGAGTCCATCTTCATATTGAGCCTCAATTCTTCCAATAAAGAATTGGTATTTGTCTCACAGAGTTGTTATGAGGATTGCATGAGATAATAAATGTCAAGTACATACCTTAGTGACTTAGTGTATTTTAATGAATTCTTCACATATCTTAGCTGTTTCTGATGCTGTTCTTATCATTTCAGCTCTTAAAATGAAAGCACATTATAGTGCTTATTAATTTGTGTAATATCACTGTAAAAATAGTTAAATTTCTGGGGATTACGTTGGTATTATCATCAATAAATAAATATTTTTCGCATTCCTCCTCTCAGTATGAAAATATATCCCCTTACGCAAAACCATGTCAATTCCATAATGTTACAAATTGCTGTTAATGTTATATTGGGACTCTTAATTGACTGGGATGATATTCTACCAGCTCTAACTTTGGACCAGAAATGGTCTCCCCAAGAAACTGTTCAACCCATCTGGACAATAAGTAGCTGGACACTATGTTTGGTATATGTTTGCAAGGAAAGAATCTTGATTGAATTTGAACTGTAATACTGCACCAAGGTGGAGGAATCCACCAGGGGGAAGGGGTGGGGGGAGGGGTGGGGGGATTCCCAGAGCCTATGAAACTGTCACATAACGCAAAATAATTAATAAAAAAAAAGTCAAAAAAAAAAAAAAAAGAAAATATATCCCCTTTTTGGATGCTAAAAATAAACACTAAATGCATGATTCTTAAATACATTTTATAAATATTTTTAACTTTTTGCTTATTTTCGTATTGTTTTATTTGAAAGATAGTGGGACAGAAAAATATTCCCCATCTACTGGTTGACTCTTCAGTTGCCAAAAACAAGCTGGACTGGGCCCAGTGCAGTGGTCTAGCAGCTAAAGTCCTCACCTTGAATGCACCAAGATCCCATATGGGTATCTGTTCTAATCCTGGTGGCCCCACTTCCCATCCAGCTCCCTGCCTGTGGCATGGTAAAGCAGTTGAGGACAGCCCAAAGTCTTGGGACCCTGCACCCACGTGGGAGACCCAGAGGAAGTTTCTGGATCCTGGCTTCAAATCGGTGCAGCACCTGCCATTGCAGTCACTTGAAGAGTTCCATCATCGGATGGAAGATCTTCCTCTGTCTTTCTTCCTCTCTGTGTATCTGACTTTGCAATAAATAAATAAATAAATAAATAAATAAATAAATAAATAAAACATGCTGGACTGGGCTAGGCCCAAGCTAGGAACTGGAAACGCAGCCCAGGTCTCCTATGCGGTGGCAGAGACCTCAGGACCAGAGGCATCATTTGCTGCATTCAGGGGACACGTGAGCAGGAAGCAAGATTGGCAGAGCAACAGTGGCTCAAATCCAGTACTGTGACACAGGGTTTGGTCATTTCAAGTGTCATCTGACCCACTGAGCCAAATACCCACTTCAGCAATGCATTTTAAACTTCTAAGCTTCCCATTTGATATTAAATGTATCATTTGCTGGTATACAATTTCACATTTGGTGCCTAAGCACGGTGCCTCACACTTTGTTATAACTAAAAGCTGTCCCTTTCCAGTGGCCACCCTGTAATACCACATCAGCACTCTTCTAAGTTCACCATGGAGTAGCTGTTTGAAGACTAATCTTAAAAAGAGCGAAGTTTTGCTCTGATCTGTGATCATGAACAAATTTGAAAACAAAAAGGCAGATTCCCCAGCCATAAATCCTAGTGTTGGGAGAGAGCTGGGCTGCTCAACCAGATCCAGACATCTCAAAATTGTGAGATTCTGAGTCCCAGTAAGTATTCTCAACAGCAGGGAGGATTAAAAATAAATTCTTATGATGGATAAAGAGGTGGTTTACACAGAACTTTCCATTTAGGTCAAAAATAGAAATATAAATAAAACCAAAGACGCTGTCAAAGGAAAGATCTATTGGGCAATTTGTAATGAGGTTCATTGATGAGACCAGTCACTTTAAAATATCCATTTATTTTATTCTTTCTTTCACTCTTTAAAAGAGAAAACAAACAAAGCAAAAAAAAAAAAAAAAAAAAAAAACCAGAGAAGACAAGTTATATAATCTACACACTGGAAGCCGAAGCATTTTTATTTCTTATTGCAGTTTAAATTGGAAAGGAACACTCAGTGCTAGAACATGGTAATTCATCTCCTGTTTCTTTGTCCGCAACTGCAAGAAGGAGATGGAGCCATTGCCAATCAGAAACACAACAAAGCCGTGTTCATTTCTCGTTTGTTTATTGGCAGATCACAGAGCACAGCTCTAGAATCTCAGACATCCTGTGAGGTCTTCCAGGCTCCATCCAGGCATACCTCGAGTTCTGCAGAAAAGAAGCGAGGCCCCGAAAGGCTCTTCTTTTTTGTTCCGTGAACATGTCAGAATTGAGTTGCATTTTAAAAATATTCTCCACCCTTGTTTGTGCCTTAATGCAGTACCAAGATGTCATTTGTATGGAAGCCAAAACTGGAGACATGCTGAATATGTGAATACCAAGGAAGTGGTTTCCTTAGCAATAATAGGCATGTGAAAGTCAAAACTTCCTCTCCTTCTCATGTGACCTTTTCTCAAAGCAATTCAGATAGAGGACAATGGAATTGAATTCCAAGCACCCACAGTGTTCATGAATTGCTAAGCAATGATTCACCAAGTACCCAAATTACTCTAGACTGCTTGAGCATTTTATTAGTGAAATTGCTCTCTTTTTAAAATTTCTTTTTTCTGTTTTACATCCGTTTTCCTCATTCCCATCCGGGAGATATACAGAGAAGTCTTCTACAGTGATTAATATAAGGGATTTGAAATAGATTATCCAAACATTAAATATGGAAGCTTTCATACAATGCTCATAAATATTTTGTGCCACCTGACACTAGATGTTTATTTTAAAAAAAAGGGTTTGGTTGGTAATTAATTGTTTTCTCAGGATAGATAAATAATCTAGATGATGGAAAACAATCATTCATCTGAATTACTGAATTATTTTGGTCTACTTATCTACACACAGAGAGAAAGTGCTATGCTAGGATTACTAAGCGCATGTTCCTCTTAGTCCTCAAAGGTTAAATGGTGGTTAACCATATACTAGAAAGTCACCTTAAATGGCATCCTTTTTTCTGCCTTCAATTAAGTCGCAGTGTTCTTGAGGAACATTCACAAGCTATCCAATGCACATTTTGTTTCTCAGTATGACTAATAACCCCAACTGTTAACTTCCTTGATATTAAATAACAGGTGAATCCTAATAAAAGTATAAGCATCTCCAATAAATTTGCTTTCTGATCATGTTCAGAAATATTTGTGAAATGTTTTAAATTTTATTTTACTTTTAATGACACACCTGTGGGTCTTCGATTCGGGTCGGGAAGGTCGAGGTATAAAGGAAAGCTGTTGAGACAAATGCTTCAGTTGTTTTTTTTTTTTCCCCTGTGTCTGCAGGGAGGAAGGGATGGAAGGGAGGCAGGGAAGGGAAAGGCGGAGGGCCACTCCTTGCTGTCAGCTACAACAGCACCCTGGAGTAGGAGAAGGTCATCTGATGACATTTTAGAGACCATGATATGGGGAAGAGTGTTCTGAGGTTGTTACTTTAGTGGAATTTTTAACAAAGGCAATCTGAGCTGCCCAAGCAAGCCAAATGATTTCTCCTACCCTCAGACAAAGACAGTGGAGGAGATTAAAAGTTTGGGGTGTTCCACTTTCCCAGCACTATTTGTACTCTAGGTCTAAGAGAGGTCAGACTTTGGGGAGATTTTTCCAACCTGGACTTGTGTCCCTCAGTTTGTGTGTGGTACAATACTAACCTCAGTTTAACAAAAATTGATTTCATTTTCGGTGCAGTAATCCTATTATCACTGTTTTCCAAACAGTAGTGATTCTGGAAGGTAAGAACTAGCCCACACTATGGAGTCGACTAGTCCTGATGCTCCTTGGAACCAGAACTACTGTGAAAGCATTCGGTTGTCTCTTGGAGCAGAATAGCCAGGGTATGACAGTGGGAAAATGTTACAGAGTGATAAGTAATTGCATGCCAAAGTATTTATAGTGTTTATTTCTGGTTGACTCAACTGGTCAGAGAAATATGACTCCTGGATTTAGGAGTGACCTTGGCTAAGTCACTATTGCTCCAGGCATTAGAATTTGGGATTAAATCACAGGCTTTCAAATCATGCTTCACAGAACGTTAGAGATTTGTTGTGAAGGAAGTCAGGGGTAGTTGGTAAAGGAAATACTGAACAGGTGGAAGTTCGGGCACTTGTTCTTAGAGACACTTTGTTTTCATCTATTTTTATCTACTGACTTAATTTGCTCAAAATGTTCACTAGCAAAAACAAAAACAAAAACAATGGTAAAGGCTGAGGCTAGATATTTTCTGATTTCCTTTGTGCCTGTAGAAATTTATAGATTATAAACTATGTAAGAACTAGTTGGCAGATACGAACTGCAAACTCTGCTTCATGATCAAAGATCTTCTCCAACCCTAGCCAGAATCTTATAAATGTCTACTTTTGTCCAGAGGGTAACAAGAAAGGCATCATACATAATCCAGGGCAAAACTGCGACAATTAGTTAGTGTGCTTATTATCCGCTATAACATTCACTCCAACCTCAGTGGGGAAAACCCCTAACAGCAGTGATACATGTTGGAGTATCTCACAAGTACCTATTTCACTTCCGACCTTTGAAAACATGGCAAGTACTGCTAGGTGTTCAAAGTGAAGGTCACAAAAGTCAGTAATACTTTGTATCATCAGACAGTTTTGTGAAGACTCCGAACCACCGAGCTGCAGAGGAAGGCAAGCCTCTTTCTAGCTGTGTTGTATCTTCTGAGGTCACTCTCCCTGCACAGCATATTTGTTGAGATGAGTTGTTTGATACCTGCTTCACATTCTCCAGTGTCTTCAGAAAAGGGTGGAAGTAAAGCAGCCAGTCTTTCTGGCACGGTTTTACCCCTATTAAAAAAAAGCTATTGTTGAACTGTTCAAATTGGGATACTTTGATTGTTAGCACATTCAGAAGGCTGTGATTACAGTAATTACAGACCTGGGAAGGTCAAATTGACAAAACTGAATATAAACTGGAACTGAATATGAACGGGGACAACCCACCCCACTGGCTCTTTCTATGACCTTTATCTTCTTTTTTTTTCTTCCTGTGTTGTAGGAGTGGCTAAGTGGTAAATCTGTAATAGAAAATAAAAATGAAAGTCATTTATTTCACAATTTGGCGCCACTTCCTTAGGATCACTATTCAAAGAATTCAAGTGTGTGCTACATTGTGCTTTCTGGCACAGGTATATTTTTAGCTCTGTTGCCTTGTTCCTTGATCATGATCTTGAGTTTGTATATCTAGATTTTTCAAACATGTAATAAGTCTCCAGGGATCTGTTCCCTACTTTCTTCTTTTTAAGAATTTGATACTGAATACAAAATGGAAACATACATTGCATTGTGGGACTATTTAAAAGAAAAAAATCTCTCACATAAAGAGAATTCACAAAATAACATCAAATAAATGAACTAGTCTTTCTATAATTGCCTGGCAAAAGATCAAAATAAAATTGACTTTCACATACACTAAATGCAAACTACTCTTTTACTGGCCCTTGATAATGGCTTCAAATGGGTGGTCTAAATAATAACTATGCACAAATAGATCTATTATTATGTATGCCATGCAGAAAAACTGGAGAAAGATAATAAATAAATCATATAACCCTCTTGTAACACAAGTGCTTTAAAAAGTTTGGAGTCCGGACAAAAGCTGTATGTGAATGAAACCAAAAATAGCAGGCGGATGTAAATTAATCAGTTCACAAAACTCCAGATGTTTCTTCAACTGAGACCCAGCCATCTGAATTTTGGCTGCTGAAATTTTCACATTTTATCCAGATGTTTACTTTCAGGTAGACAGTCATAATCTAACATGTCTGATTTTATTATAATGTATCATTTTATTCAAAAGTTCAAATTTTCTCTGGCTTATGACAATAGCAAAGATAGACAGCATAATGTATCATTCATGATTTAGTGGAAATGACATTGTTAAAGGATAATTTTAAGATTAACAAGTGACTCTCATACAAATACAAAGTAAGCACACCACATAGATTTTATTTAACTTATCAAATAATGAGAAACAGAGTAAAATATTATAACTGTTCAATTCACAACTCAGGAGTAAGCAGGATCTAGGCTTTGTCAGGTAAGAAAGGTTGTTTTACTAGGGTTTTTCCTTATTGGCAAGAGTAGAGCAGAGAGGGAAATTATATTTAGACCACCTGAAGTTTTTCTAGTCTCACTAGATGTCAAGATAGCATATTATACTGAGTCTTAATCGTAGGCCTTAGAAGAAACTTCCTAAAATACCAACTAAATTTATCTTTTGAACAGACAATATTTGGAGCTCCTACTGTACTGTAGGTACTGTTTGAGGTTCTGGCCATGCAGCAATGAGAAGAATTTTACTATTTGTTTTTCAGTCTCGGAGAAGTCGACAAACAAGAGCAAATGCTTACTATGACAGATAAGGTCAATGATGAAATTTTCATCAGAGAATGAGGAAAGACATGTAAACTAACGGGAGGAAGACACTGTCTTGAAATGCTAAGTACCACACGAAGGGGGTCCTCCTGCTCAGAAGACGACATTTGAGAGATATCTTGTAGAAAATGAGCCATAAAACTGTCTGGTAAAAGACCAGAAAGTAACAGCCCTGCAGCAGAAGAATGTCCTCATGTTCAAGGAAAACAAAGACTCTGATTTTGCCACAAGAATGGCTGAGACTCACGTAACTGAGCTGTTACCTAGTGCCTCCCAGGATGTGGCTGAGCAGGAAGCTGAGTGGGAAGCAGAGCAGGACTTCAACCCAGGTACTCCACTAAGGGATGCAGGTATCCAAGCCAGGGCTTATTCCACTGTGCTGCAACATCCACCCTAAAGCAAATGTATTTCAACCACATTTTCTTATTATTATATACTCTTTTTACATAACTGAGAATGTATTCTAACTATTTGCAAATTTATACTGGGATAGACTCTTTTTATTTCTATTAACAAGTTTGCATATAAAAATATTAACTTAGCATTTTGTACAGTTAACAGACAAGACTCTTAATGAAGTCACACCTCTCCTGAGTAAGTGTAGATCTGTCACTGACATATGATCTAATCTTTATTTTACCCCACCTTGATCATTCATTTGATGTTTTACCATTAATAGTCAGAGAGTGAATAGTACAGCTCTCAGGAGTTGGAAAGGAAGACTGGAGGATTCACATCAATTACCATGGGAAAGTATCATCCTAAACCTGAAGCTGATTACCAGTTTTTTTGTTTGTTTGTTTGTTTGTTTGTTTACCCCCGCCCCTACCAGTTTTTTTTTAAATCATCCAATATTGTTTGGAAACTATTAGGTTAAGTCCTAATAATGTGGAAAGAAATTTGTCTGACACAAGGAAGCAAGGACATATGTGCACTCTTTATGATGCATTTTACTCCAGACATACTGAATATTCAACCTCTCCCACCCCCAGGACTCAACTATACAGCCTACTCAATGTAGAACCTTTCTCTTGTGCTTTTCTCCTCAAGCCTCCCAGAACTGACACACCATTGTATCTTCTGTTTTATTAACACACTACATACTCGCAAACTCAACCAGAAGTAATTAAAGGGAATGACCCATTTTAGTCATCTTTGTATTCTGAACACCTAAGACAATGCCTGGAACATGCAGGATGATGGAAATACCGTTGCTGGCTCAGACTTCTCATACTCACTGGCTAGAACATGATATACCACGTGAGAGGGAATCCCTACAGACTTTGGGATCTGAGACAGATCTCTCTTCCTTCTAAGACGCAGCATTGTTTACACAACAGAGTCATAACTAGTGGCAGCAGAGCTTGATGTATAAACAGAATATTCACTTTTACAAAATGCTATTTCAAAATTGTATTTCAAGAATTTATTGAGGCATTCTCTTCTCATCTCCAGCATCAGCCTTAACAACACATTACGAGTAAACGGTGATGCCCTTGACACTGAGCACAAACATTTCTCAACTTTCAAAGAATTTAAAGTGGTCTTTCATGAAGTTATCTATTTTGAGAGAATGAGAGAGAGATCATTTTGATGGGCCTTTTTTTAAAGTCATGCATATGAAATACTCAGCCAGAGTTCTTAGGGATATTCTGACAAAACATCAAAATGTTCATCCACTTGAACAGGTTCACATATACTGTATAATCATTTGTTTTCAAAAATGTGAGGCAAGCATTTGGAGCATCGCTTAAGAATCTGCTTGGGATATCTGTATCTCATTTGGGATCTGGTTCTGCTTCTAAGTCCAGCTTCTGCAAGCATTCTAAGCAGCTTCCTAACCTGCAGTACCACAGTACTCACCCCTGATGTCTGGCCTGACTCTGGCCATTGCAGGCATTTTTGAAATAAATCAGGAGATAGTGTTATCTCCCTCTCCCTCCTCTCTCCTCTCCCTCTCCCTCTGCTTCTGCTTCTGTTTCTGCCTTTATAATGTATCCCGACACTGCTATTAACACTACAGCATTCAATAATTTTTGTTGTTGTTATTTACTCTTATGGAGGCAGATATAGAGGGTTGGGGCGTTATGTTCTAGAAAGAGGGGATCTAAGGAGGATCTCATTTCCTACAAGTCTTCATGAGGATTATCAAACATGATAAGCTTATGTCTGGGGAATTAGAAGGACACTGTCAGCAGCCTAGGAAAGAGGTATGAGATCATTGGTCAGACATGGATTTTTGCTTGTGGTCTCTAGTAAGAAGAGACAAGCAAGAACCAGAAACACCTAGTGCAGCTTAAAGACATTCCCTAAGACAGCTCCAACACCACAGGGAACAGTCCTGGAATTCCTCAAATCGGGCAGTTGGATAACTCGGTTAACTGCTGTTTCACTGTGGAAGGAAGGAGGGGAGATTGAAAACAAGAGAATGAGAGGTGCTTAGGTAACAATGGAGGGATACTTTCCAAAGGAGTCTAAGGCCACACTAAAATACTGGTTACAGTCTGCCTCTCTCAGAGAGCAAAAGGTTTCAAATGAGTGTTCTGTTACCTATATGTCTTTAGGCCTAACAGGCCCTCTGAGACTCCTAGATGCCTTCTGGGGCAAGGGGACACAAAAAGATAAACCCAGGGACTGGCATAGTGCCTCTACAGGCTAACTGCATGTAGCACCAGTATCCCACATGGGTGCTAGTTCAAGTCCCAGCTGCTCCACTTTTGATCCAGCTCCCTGCTCATGAACTGGGAAGGCAGCAGAGAATGGTCCAAAGCCTTGGGACCCTGCACCAACATGGGAGATCCGGAAAGATGCTGTAGGCTCCTGACTTTGAATCAGCTCAGCTCTAGCCATTGTGGCCATTTGAAGAGTGAACCAGCAGATAGAAGGTCTCTCTCTCTATCTATCTCTCTCTGAATTTGTCTTTTAAATAAAGAATAAATACATTTTGAGTGACTGAGAGAGAGAGAGAGAGAGAGAGAAACCTCCAGGGGAACAACCCAGGAAAAATGGGAGAGCATTCTCCAAGGCTCTCAACACAGCTTGTATTATGAATATAGGTGATTATTAAGGAGAGAAGGTGGCAAGATACTGACATCCTGACCAACCAGGATGGCCAAAACAATCTATTGAAAATCACAGGGCAGTGGCCAGTAAGGCAGCAGGGAGCGTGCAGGAATGCAAGCAGGGCTATGATGGCTGAAGCCTGAGCCACTTTCACTATGCAGTTGCTCCCAGCAGAGGGACTTCTCACTATTGTAATTATTTACACCACTAGCCTGCCTGTGATGAAGAATTTATCTCAGGTAAATTTGCACACTGCTGGTAAGAATTCTACCATTCGGATCAGTCTCCTTTTGTCTTCTTTGCTAGGTTTTTGTATTTGCCACTTTTGTGCCCCTCCTCCTTTTCCAGTGTGCCCCCATGGATGCATTTGGCGTTTTGGAATTCTGTGGGTGGCAGGGGTTTCCTCCTCCATTTCATGTGCTCAGCAATGTGGAAAGAGAAGTATGAACTCTGACACTTTCTTTTCACAAATATTTTGATGAGCAAACAAGCGATAGTCGCAAATCTTACAGTAGGTGACAGGAGAGATGTAGAAGACACCTTCCACATTACCAGCACGGGTTCCTTTCTCCCATCAACCCAAATGCTGGCATGTGCCCAGCAGCCCAATTTGGAGAGAATCCTATTTTATTCAAGCAAAATGGAATAAGCTATGAATGGTTCATTGGATAAATACCCTTTCTCTCCCTCCTCCTAAGCCCCAAGTCTGTCCCTCTTGCACACCAGTCATCTTTGCTATTTCTCTCCTTTCATTACACTCCTTTGAAGTTGAGGATTATTTTTCTGTCTTTGAAAATTCTTTCTGGCTAGTGGATTTCAGTTGTGCAAGTGCTTTCAACTTTTCCCTCCTCTTTGGAATTAATACTGTACTCCACATTTTTTCCTTTCCATTTTTGGGGACCGACCACTGTGTTGTTTTATATTACATTTTCATTTCAGGACTATTTGAAAATGGAACTCATGCCATGCACGTGAATATTTTGCCTCCTCTTAGCTGATTTAATCAGCATGGAGACCATTATTCATGCAATTGCATGAATAATTTATTTCACTGTTGTAAAAGTTTAATAAAAGTTTTCTTGTCTTTATCAAATTCCGTGTTACTCTTTGTTCATTTTATAGCAGCAACATAATCAGAATACAAAGCAGCTCGTACTCAAAAGCACTGAATGGCATGGCCTTCTGTAGGACTCTTGTGCTATTTTTTTATTGCTATTTTACCTATGATTAAGTAAGTTTTTTTTTTTTTTTTTTTTTTTTTTTTTTTTAATACACAGAGGAGGAGAGACAGAGAGGAAGATCTTCCATCCGATGATTCACTCCCCAAGTGAGCCGCAACGGGCCGGTACGCGCCGATCCGAAGCCGGGAACCAGGAACCTCTTCCGGGTCTCCCACGCGGGTGCAGGGTCCCAGTGCATTGTGCCGTCCTCGACTGCCTTCCCAGGCCACAAGCAGGGAGCTGGATGGGAAGTAGAGCTGCCAGGATTAGAACCAGTGTCCATATGGGATCCCAGTGCATTCAAGGCGAGGACTTTAGCCACTAGGCCACGCCGCCGGGCCCGATTAAGTAAGATTTTATACATGGAGAAATTAGTAGCTCTGTGGATCCAAGCACAAGCAGCACCAGCCAATCTGTGGGTTAAGAAACTTGGAAATCACTTCATGATAGCATGGTATATGTGTAATTCTTCTGCATCTGTTTTGGGCTACAATAACAGTGAGTACCTTAAGCTTGAAAAAAAAAATGTTATTTGTTCACAGTAAATTGTCCTGATAAAGCTCTGAATTAGTTACTTTCAACCAGTGAAATTTATGCACAGATTGAAAGTATCAGCAGCAATCACATAAAACAAAATTCACCAACAGATTACACATCATGGCGTGGCAGGTAAAAGTTTCTGTCTGTGCCACCACCACCCAATATAAAAAGTCCAAGAAGCATTCATCACGTAAAGGATGAAGGCTTATCTGACATAACTACAGAGAGAAAAGAACTGCTCACAATCCAGTAAATGCTCACTGGCACACACAGGTCCACAGGGTCTTGTGTTAAACACTTCACTCCAGAAATGAGAGTTAGTATGGTTTTAGAAAAGCAAGACTAAATATACCATGTCTACAACATTATCAGTGCAGCCATCTCTAATGCAATGTTACCTCAGCAAAAATAATAAACATTCATAAAAATTCATACGTATTGATGAAACTTTTTTCTCAGATCAGGTTTTAATGCCACATGAATTCAGAATGTATCACTTTGGACTTTTTAGATTGGGGAATTCTGCCTGCATACCAATATACATTCAAGAGTTCCTGCCATGCTCTGGGTACTGAGGAAAGCACTGAGCCTGATAACAAATATGGTAAGATTCCTTCTCTATAGGAGCATGCAGTGTAGTTGATGCGATACTTAAGCACTAATATTCACATTGGATTATAAAGGAAGGAATAAAACAAATGAAGAAGAGCACCTCAACGTGACTGGGGAATCAGAGAAAATTGTTAGAGAATTTGCCATCTTTAAACCTGTAAGAAAGAGTTTTCATGGTTAAACATATATAAAGGTTTTAAGCAGAAGAAGTGTGCTGCTATCTTCTATGATTATTGCAGGAACTCAGACATAAACACTGCAAACATCAGTAATCTTTTAAAATTCCCTATGGGTGAAATTACATATTTTACTGCCTTATGCCACAATAAGAAATAATTTCAAGACTTTTATTGACTAAAGAAAGTCACAAGATAAGATCTGCTATCAGGAAGTAGAATACTCCCAAGTAAATGAGCCAAGGTAGTGTCGAGGAAAAGCAGCAAATATTAATAGTTAGTAGAGTCTTACCAACCTAGCCTCTCAATTCTATGGCCTGCATCCTTGTCAAGGTTCTTGCTTTGATGCTAGTAACATAGTGTTTCTACTAAGCAGATTATAATTCATTTCCACAACTAATGAGAAGCCTGTTTCTATCAAAGAAATATGTTGCATGTAGAGAAGATAGGAATTTGTCATAAGAGACGGTTGTTGAATATATTAGAGTATGAGATCTAAAGTCTTAAGAAGACACATTGATAAACAAAAGAAACTGGTTCATTGGCAAAGGGCTGAAAGGTTATCATCATTAGCTTAAAAATAGCAAAAGAAATCCCCAAAATGTAGCAACCAACTATTTCTGAAATCTTATGTAAATCACTTCAGAATATTAACTAAAATATATGAACTAAAAATATCTTAACTAAAAAAAGTGTTCTATACATAGCTATTTCAAATATTAAGAAATGCAATGCAGTCCCATGTTGTACAGTAATGTGTTAAGCCCTGCCTGTAACTTCAGCATTCCAAATGAGTGCCCATCACTGATTCCACATCTTCAACAAAGACAACAAAGTGGAGGCATTATAAAATTATAGCTTTATCTTTGCTTTTATTTTTCTATCAGCATGCTGAAAATAAAATCTGATGCAATTAAATTCTAGAAACAAAATTCATTCCAATGAAACAGGAAGTAGAAACTTACAGGCTTATGAGAAAAAGGTAAGGAGAAACACACAATTTTTAAAGAAATTGGTAGTAGGTATGTGTGGCTGGCATGAGGATGGGAATTCCAAGGAGCTTGTGCTTCCACACTCAATTATCAGTCTTATTCAACAGGGCCATCATCATTCAGAACCTGGGGTAGACCGCTACAGGATGTGAGCACAAGAGGAAGACAAAGAGATTCCCACAGCTCAAATACTGTTTACTGTTTAGCTGTGTTCTAAGGTTATAGGATGTGGTAAGGAGCTTGACAGAGCTTTCTCAAAGTGGATCAAGTCCTTGGTAACCAAAAATGAGCCCAGCAATGAAACTGAGGAACATCACCATGAGTCACCAGTTCCTTTATCTGCACGCCAGACAATGGCATATGAAATAATAAAGACGAGTGTACACCATAGAACTGGAAATGGGAAGTAGCTCTGAAGAGCCAGAAAACCACCTCATCTGAGCACTGGAAATCTCAGAGACTTAGAACCATGCTCAACCCTGGTGGGCAGGGGATCCGGTGGGGTTCCAGCAACCCAGTCCAGGTCCTTGGGCTTGCCTGCAAGATGGTCTCCTCGGCCTGGCGGGATAGCCTAGTAGCTAAACTCCTTGCCTTGTATGTGCCAGAATCCCATATGGGTGCTGTTTCATGTCCTGGCAACCCCTAGTCCCATCTAGCTCCCTGCTTGTAGCCTGGGACAGCAGTCAAGAATGGCCCAAAGCTCTGGGACCCTGCACCAACATGGGAGACCCAGCTGAGGCTCCTGGCTCCTGGCTTCAGATCAGCGCCATTGCAGTCATTTGGGGAGTGAATCATCGGACAGATGATCATATTCTCTGTCTCTCCTCCTCTCTGTATATCTGACTTTACAGAAATAAATAAATAAATAAATAAATAAATAAATAAATAAATCTAGAAGAAGAAGAAGAAGAACATGTCCTCCTCAGCAAAAAAAAGGCGGAGCAGTGGACACAGACCATGATGTAAAAGTACATAGCAGCTCATTTGTTACCAAAGCGGAAGAAGGAGAATACAATAAGTTGGGCAACTACCTCAGCCAACCAATGACAGCAAAAATCCTTGGTGAATGAAGACTTGAGATTGACTATGTCAGCCAATGGACACTGGGAGGGCTGCATCATTCTTGGATCAGCGAAATCAACAGCATTTTTGAACTATCCAATCCACTTGTGTAGAACCCTCGGAACATGCACACATCGGAACCCTAGGTTGATATCAGGTGGCGGTTCCCCATTCCTGGGTATTGGGACATCTGGTAAGTCGGGTGTGGTTTTCCCCTTTATTTCTCCCCTTACCCCCAGAAACAAGAAAAAGAAGTAGAAAATTCAGAACAATGAGTTCACCCACTTTTCCCTAAACCTTGATCCTTCCCACCCTGATCAACAAAGTAATCATTATAAAAAAATAAAACAAGTATTTTTTTTGAAATTACTGACTTTTTTTTAAAGATTTTTATTATTATTGGGAAGCCGGATATACAGAGAGGAGGAGAGACAGAGAGGAAGATCTTCCATCCGATGATTCACTCCCCAAGTGAGCCGCAACGGGCTGATGCGCGCCGATCCGAAGCCGGGAACCAGGAACCTCTTCCGGGTCTCCCACGCAGGTGCAGGGTCCCAAAGCTTTGGGCCGTCCTCGACTGCTTTCCCAGGCCACAAGCAGGGAGCTGGATGGGAAGTGGAGCTGCCGGGATAAGAACCGGCGCCCATATGGGATCCCGGTGCGTTCAATGCGAGGACTTTAGCCACTAGGCCACTCAGCCGGGCCCAAAACAAGTATTTTTTAAAAAGAAAGAAACATGTTCAACAGCATCTCCAGAATTGGACTGATGTTCAGATAAACTAATCCTAATCCCCTTCACAAAATATTTGGAACCTCTGGTGAGCTAACAGATGTAACAAAAACCACGGTACACCTCAATTAGATAGTACAGTTGGACAATTATAAATTAGATTGATCCAGCTTCATTATTTGCAGCCTGTCATATGAGCATGAATTCCTTTTCAACATAAAATAATATTTACAGTCTTCTGTCCATACTATCTGCAATAAATTTTTTAAATGTACAAAATGAAAACAGGATACTGTGTCTCTTAATAAGTTAAATACACGGTATATTCAAATGTAACCAAGTTGTGAGAACTTAACACTTGTTAAAAATCCAATTAAATATGTTATTTTTAAAAGATTTACTTATTTTTATTGGAAAGGCAGATCAAATTTTATGGAGAGAAGGAGAGAGAAAAAAAGATCTTCCATCTGCTGGTTCACTCCCCAAAATGGCCACAACAGTCAGAGCTGAGTCGATCCGAGGTCATGTATGTACAGCTTTGGGGGCTTATTCTACTGCTTTCCCAGGCCACACGCAGGGAGCTGAATGGGAAATGGAGCAGTCAGGACATGACAAGCACTCATATGGAATCCTGGCACTTGCAAGGTGAGGATTTAGACACTGAGTCATTGCACCCGGTCCCTAAAAATGCTATTTTTAAATAGTGGGAAAGGTGGTAAACACATAGAAATAGATGGAAAATTTCATCTCAGTATAGTACTAGAAACTGACAAAGAAAACAGAGGAATGTTTTAGGATTTAAAAATAGACTAACATAAATGAATAATCCATCTAATTTTTATAGCAGCCTAAAAAAAAGCAAAATAAAGGAACAGCGAATCCAGAAATATTTTAACTGGAATTATCCAAACCAAAATAAAGGCAGGAAAAATATTTAAAACTGTTAGAAGCATCCAAAACCTCTGGGAAAATATCTAGTAGTCAAATGTACATGCATGGGATCCTAAGAAATAGACCAGAATAAAATAGAACCAAAGGAATATTTGGAAAGACACTAATCAGGAAGTAACCAAAACTGATGGAATATATCAAGTCGTGGATCCAAGTCAAAAAACAGGATGAAACTCAAGAAGGTTCACACAAAATAAGGGTTCTAAAATCTAAAACTAAAGAAAACAAAATCCTGAAAGTAGTTCCCCACTCCCACAGCCCACATACCACAAAATACTCAGGAATTAGGGGAAAAAAAGGTAAAACTGATGGCACACTTCACATAAAAAATAACAGAAGTCGGGCCTGGCACAGTGGCCTCATGACTAAAGTCCTCGCCTTAAACACATCAGGATCTCATATGGGTGCCAGTTCTAATCCTGGCGGCCTGCTTCCCGTACAGCTCCCTGCTTGTGGCCTGGGAAAGCAGTCAAGGACGGCCTAAAGCCTTGAGATCCTGCATTCATGTAGGAGACCTGGAAGAGGCTCCTGGCTGCTGGCTTCACATCGGTTCAGCTCCAGCCAGTACAGTCACTTGGGGAGTGAGCCATCAGATGAAAGATCTTCCTCTCTGCCTCTCTTCCTCCCTTTCCAATAAAAATAAATTCAAAAAAATAATGGAAGTTAACTGACAATGGCAGAACATCTTTAAAACACTGAATGAAAAATAAAATTTCCGTTTATTATTCAAAAACCAAGGTAAAATAAGAGTTTTAATAAAAACAAAACTTGAGATTGGCTCTAGCAGAAACGCACTAAAGAAATGTTGAAAGAAGTTCTTTGTAAAGCTGTTCAATGTACCTTGACAACAAAACACCAGACTCTCTACCATTGCTTATACCTACCATGTCATGACACACATAAAGAGCAGAACCCTGGAGTCGAGGCTATAGCTGAAGGACTATGTTATTGCAAAAGCACAGCGGACAATGGGGAGGTAAAGGAGGGAGGAGGAAAGGGTGAGAAAGAGGGAAAGCCCTTTACCTACAAAACTGTAGAACAGAAAAGTAGAAAAAAATTTTTTAATTCTTTGGATGGATCAGAAAATGTCCAGTGAAAAATGCACAATACAGCCCGGGTCACAGGATCTTTTTTGTGTTCCAGATTCAGGAGCTCAGTATTTGTAGCAAGCCAAGAGCAACTTTTAAAATGTGAATCTACACTGATGAAGCAGCCTTGCCTTTCTTCATCCTACCTATTGTAACATTTTACTAGATCTTATCAAAAACGCCATATCTGATCCAAATCTACCATAAGCAATTCAAGTACATTGGACCCATTGTAAAACAGTTTCATTTAATTAACTGCCTGAACTCTTCCTATCTCTGGAACATACTTATCTCAAAGGTAGCTAAAATACAGTCTGAAAATCATAGCTGAAACAATTTGGATGCATGTGATGAGTGATGGTATCCTCTAAAATAATACAGTAATCCACTTAACAAACATCGTCTTCTGTTAATTTATTGTTGAGGTACAAACTACACCAAAACTTGATGGTTTAAAACCATTAAATCATATTTTTTACAAGTCTATAGTTTATACATAGCTTAACAGGGGTAGCTCAACTTTGTTCCACACAGTCTCAGTTTTAATAGCTTAAATAGAGTTAACAACATACTCCCAATGTGATTCAATCACAAAACTGGCAGATGATCATATTGTTTGTTGATCGAGGCTTTAGCTGAGGTGACCGATTGGGAACCCCAGTTTCTCTCGTATAGGATTTTATACTGGGCTGGTGGGACTCCCTGATAGCATGGTAGCTCAGCTCTGAGAGCAAAAATTCTTACAATTCAGGACATGGAATTTGCCAGTCTCCTAGGCAATGGCCCAGGAAACTGTCACAGCAACATTGCGCTGTATCCTACTGCCCAGCATATTCATATCCAATATCCAGTGCAAGAGCCCTCTCCCTTAATCTGAGAACTGTCAAGGAAATCTTTGTTCATCTTTCATCCATCACATTTTTTCAATATTCTTGACTTCCATGCATATAGAAAGGACACAAATATTTGTTCCCTGTTGACAGAGAAATTGGAGATTAAGAAGCAGGTGTCTCTGAAGAGATAAGTGACAATCTCAGTTGATCATGTGAAGTCAGAACTTAACCCTCAGGTTTCCTAACATCTAATTTATTTTTTTAGCATTTTAAATTTTAAGATTTTAATATAAGCATCCAAAAAGTTGATAAAAGTGAAGTAAAGTAGAGATTTCTAGTACTGTATTACTGAAGTCCAGCATAAAGAATTAAAAAACACAGTCATACTTTTGATAGTCTTTTTGTTGGGATAATAATGTTTAACAATGGCCATAGTTGCACAAGACACTTGAACCCAGGATACATAGTCCTTGAAGTGTATGCAGTAAATATTGTTAGTCTCATTTTATAAATGAGAAAACTGAGGATTTAGAGCTTCAGAGTTAGAGAAATAAGAAAGCTGGCCCTTACAACTTCTTTTTTTTTATTATTTTGTTTTATGACACAGTTTCATAGGCTCTGGGATTCCCCCAACTCCTCCCCATGCCTTCCCCCCATGTTGGATTCCTCCACATTTTTGCAGTAGTACAGTTCAAATTCAGTCATGATTCCTTCATTGCAAGCTATCCTAAAATTGGCCAAGTTCAGTAAAAATTATGCTTCAATACTATAAACTGCTAAATATGAAAGTAAAAACAGACACGGGACATCTGGATAGTACCCTATAACCATTCTAAAGTGTCTATCAGCCGGTTTTGTATAAACTAAAATTCAAAACTCCATGATGTGGTTAAGATCTTGCATTTTTTAACATATTGGTCACTCACTACCATGTTAATTAACTCCATAAGGTTGTAAAATGTTGTTGATGTTATGTTGAGGCTTTTAATTGATAGGGGTGATATTCTGCCAGCTCTACCTTCAGACCAGAGATGGTCTCCCCAAGAAACCATTGAATTTATCTGGACAATAAGATGCTGGACTCTATGCATGGTACATGCTAACATCTAATTTAAACGTGTCATTATCTTTATTATCACGTGAAACAGACTTTTTTGTTCCAGACTCAAAATGTATGAGTATCCTCCAAATCTATTTTTAATGAATTTTGGGTGGATTTTAATGTAATCCCAGAATCAAGGTTCTCTGATAAATTGGTGCGAGTGCCTTGACCTGACAATCACAAATCCCAGGAGGGCCTGAAGATCAGCTCACCTCAAATCATCTGGTCTTGTTTGAAAGGCTTTGGTCGTATCTACCTGACCTATAAATACACAAAATCTTCCTTTTACAAGATGCATCTCAAATATTGTCTCTGTTGCTATGTCTCCTTTAATTACCACAGCTGGGGATTCTGTGTCCCTTCTCGGAATTAATTCGCTGAAGCACTTATGGCTTTCTCACTCTTGGCATGCACCACACACTTTTTGATATGATATATTTAATACACCTTACATCCAAAATTTAAGGTCTTGGAACCCAGAGGCTGTGAAACAGCGATTCATATTTTTATGTTTTGCCTAGAGTACCCAGCATGGTGGTTTCTATGTAGAAATTGCTCAATAAATATCTTTCAGAAGCAGATAAACAATTTCAAGAGGGTATAGTGCAAACTATTTACGTAAGTGTTGAAACTATTTTATTAGTTCTAAAATAATCCTTCTCAAGCTGCATGAGGCACACTCTGTAATTGGTTATCCATGATTTAGTAAACTATACAGCATATTCGTTCCAATGAAAACTTTCAAAATATGATTTTATTTGAATTCCATTTCATTTTTTTAGAGTAAATTTAGATAATTAAAGAAGCAACAATTGGGAAAAATGCCACAAGAAGTTCAAAAATAAATAAAATGTATTTTGATTTAAAATAAGATAAAATTGGAATTCCACTATTTAAATACTGTTTTCAGTTTTAAAAACTCATGAGTTAATTATGTAGAAATGGATTTTAAGATTGATTTATTTTTATTGGAAAGTCAGATTTATAGAGAGTAGTAGAAAAAGAAAGATATTCCATCCCCTGGTTTACTCCCCAAGCAGCCACAACAAACAGAACTGAGTCAGTCCGAAGCCAAGAGCCAGGAGTCTCTTCCAGGTCTTCCATGTGGGTGCAGTGTCGCAAGGCTTTGGGCCATCCTTGCCTGGCTTCCCAGGCCATAAGCACAGAGCTAGATGGGAAGTAGAGCAGCCAGGATACAGACCAGCACCTATATGGGATCTCAGCACATGCAAAGCAAGGATTTTAGCCACTAAGCTACAGTGCTGGGCCCAGAACTACTTTTTAATTTTTTGCTCATTTCTTTCCATGGAACAGTTTTGTAGATATAGGGTTTACTCCCTTTTCTGCACCTAACTCCCTTCCCATCCCCCCCAACCATTTTCCCCCATATTATTACAGTAGTATAATCATTTGCTTACAATTAAAAGATTAACATTCTGTATTTAAGTGTATCATGGCAGTGTAGTTTTGGACAGAGGTTGAAAATGTAGTATCATATTGTCAAGGTATTTATGGCTGTTTCATTGGGAGTTAAAGATTAATTTATTTGAAAGACACAGCAATAAACAAAGGGAGAAATAGAAAGATTGTTCTTCCTTCCACTGATTCGCCACCCAAGTGATTATAATCAGCCAAGTCCAAGTCAGGCTAAAACTGGGACCCCAGGAGTCCATCTGGGTCTCCCACATGGGTGCAGGTGCCCAAAGCACTTGTGCCATCTTCCACTACATTTCAAGATACATTAGGCCAGAGATAAATGTGAAGTAGGGTAGCCAGAGCTCAACAGAGCACTCCAGTATGGAATGCTAGATCATGACCAGGGGCTTAACTCATGATGCCACAAGGCTGGCCCATGCAGAAATCATATTTTATAAATATAAAGCATTTTTTTTGCTTTTCTCTGCCACTCATACCTTACGTTTATAGAAAATCATGTTATTATGTTAAAAACATGCTTTTAAAAACTTTTCTGGGGGAGTTGGCAAAAAAATGATAATTATAACATGGCATCCAACATTGTATTAGCTAAGACAAATGTTCGTATCAGTAAAGCACCAGATCTCAGTGATGTGACACCATTTTAGTTTTTTACACTTCTAGTAGTTCAAAATGGACATTTCTAACTGGGCAGGGACTGAAAGACACAGCCTTCTTTCATCTTACAACTCTTCATCATAAGGAAGAAGAGAGATAAAACCCACTTAAGTCTTATAGAAGTTGATTAAAGTAATACATACATTTAGAGTTAGGAAAATAAATATCACTAGTTGCCGGAGACCTGCTCCGGCTGACTGAGAGCTTGCAAAGGATGCGTGGATCAGCGAGATGATAAGAAGAAGAGATAAGACACGGACCACTATGGCTTGATGCTCATAATGGACAACTCAGAAAAGTTGCCTTCTTTATTTATACACTAATCATCACAAACTTTTGCACAATATCCAATTGTTTCATTTCTACATCATGATTAAGAGAATACAAAAAACAATCCTAAGGAAAACATTTTCAACAATCATTACTCAATGAAACCTGCAGTCACCTGGCTAAAGCCAGGAACTCCACAGATGGCAGTGCATGTGGTTACATAGTGACAAATGATTTACTTATACTCAAAATCAATTTTTACTAAACACAAACAAACTAATATTGCTTAGAATATTAAGAGTACAGAATTAAAAGATCATAAAAGGATCTTATAAAAGCATATAACATAGATTCTTTGCTAAATCTTATAATCAAGTCATGCATTAATTACCGTCACCTTCACCTAGTACTGATTCAATTGTTCTTTTATTCTTTTGTTAAAGGGCAGTGAAAGGGATCAAGGCAGCTCAGCCAATCTACAAACAGAGGGCCTTTGAAAGCAACTTCCTTTTATCTTTATAAACTGTTTTCTTTCCCTAAACATAAGTGCCAATATAAGATTGAGATTTTAAGCCATTTTGAGGGGGTTCACATTTGTTTCCCTTTAGAAGATGCCCCATATACTTTTGCTTTCTGTGGTGAGAAACTAAAATGCATCATATCATGTGTTGTAACAGTTCGAGGCGCATGGTAAACAAACTCTTTGTACCTCCATATTGCCATCAGTTGCAAGATATTATCAAGCCATTTCTTAAGGAAAACATTACTTATACTCGGGCAAATTCCAGGACAAAAGTGGGCACATAACAGGATATTTGGAAACATAGTGGGCTCAGTTGTACCATTGTATGCTTTAGCTGTGTGTCATAGCCTTACATCACTAAAGATGTTTTTATCATAACATGATTGATCAATTTGAAATGTCATACCAGTTACAGGAATCACTTCACATTAGCAGAAAAACAACAACAACACCCTCAAGAGAATTCTATGAAACATCAGAGAGGTGATTGAGTGTCCATACAACGAGGTGAGGCAGCAATGAGGTGACCAGAGACATTCCGCTGGGCCTTGCCTCGCTGCTAGAAACTTCTCGTAGCCTTGCTAACCAAGGAGCAGTGCTCATCATACACTCATGCCATCCGATCCAACTGCATGGCTCCCCACACAACTAGTGAGTTATATTTCAAGTATATATTAAAATAATCATTAGATGATTATATCCTATAGGTTTCAACATGGCAGCTGAAAATAAATGTATAAAAAAAGGAACATTCCCAGGTGCTTATCTTCTGTGTAGTTTCATGATAGCATTGTACTCCCTTGCCCAATTGGATTCAGTTGTAACAAGCTAATTTCTCATGGCTATGAGCTGAAGTGGGAGATGAAAGGCCTATGACACTTCTAGTTGCAAGCTTTAAGCATCAGTGAGCTTGGGACATACCCTCTTTGCTTAGCTTTCCTTATGGAAACATGTTGAGATGGAACCTTTACTGTTTCTGAGGAATTCAATTAGCCAACCCACAATAGTCATATAAATTTAGGTGACAAATAACATTGGTTTCAGGCAATGGAAAACCTGGGCTTTGTGATTCCAATTTCCTAAGCTTTGCCTGAATGTTAGGCTCTCAGCAGTCAAATGAAAATATAAATAACAGATAAAAATTAAAGGAAAAGTAAGAGGTTGACAAACAGAAAACAATAAACAATAGTGCTAAATATGTCATAAATCACAATGAATTAAATTCATCTATTAAGACTTGTAATATTGGATTAAAAAGGAATCATATGCTTCTTAAATAGATATATCACAATTGACACAAACAGAAGTTCAAAGTCTCCAAGAAGCGGACATCCCAATAGGATTAGATATTCACAACATTCATTGGAGGGAATGTTCATGAATGAAAAAGAGCCACTGGGGGAAGTGAAAGGACTCTAGGGTTGGTCCTGCAACTCTGGCCCCCATCAGGGCAGGAGGAAGGAACCACTGAGTCGAAAGATACTTGACGGTGGTGTGGTTCCAAGATATTTCTGGCATTCTAATCAGGAGTCTTTGAGCCAAAGACACCTGTTGGGAGAGCTTCACATGACACAGAAGTGGGTCTGTTTTAGTTCTCCCCATGTGTTCACTGCCTGGGAGTAGCATGAAAAAGTGAGAGCTCAGTCTGAACACAGAGGTTTTTCCAAAAGAACAGCTGCTGTGGCTTCCTGACAATGAGGTTTCCTGAACAGGAGATCTGAGCCACGCATTTCCATGGCTTCCACAAAAAGAAAACTCTAAAGGAATGAGAAAGTTCTTTCAAGCAAAATCCACACAAAAGGGGGTAGCATAAGGATGCTGATAGCAAGTTTTCCTTATTGCTTTAGTCTATTTTTAGTAATGGCTAGAAGCATTTAAAAGAATAAAGAAAATAAATAACCTAGCAGTATGTGTTGGCTCTACACTGGGTCAGTATAGCTAAGCTGGAGCTATGCTTTCCAGAATTCACTTCTGCAAGCGTTGAGATTAAGACTGGCGTCAAGAGAATTTGTATCAAATTTGGAAGGCAGATGTTAAGCAACAATCCCTTTTGTGCTCGATGTCTCAGCTGTTGTAGCACTGGGGGCAGCAGTTGTGCCCAGAACTCCTCTGACTCTGGCTATATCTTGTCCTCCTGCTTCTCTGACTTCTGCACTAGCAGGTGCGACTCTGTGGCAATGGACACCTGCTTAACCTGTGTCATCCAAAGTGGAGGCCTAAGCACTAACATAGACACACAACCAGGGTGCCAGGGTTCCCACCTTGTCTTCATAGCTCCTAGATCACACTCCGCTGTGTTTCCATTTTCTTTCCTCACTGTTAGTTCTGCCACCTCAGACTCAGGACAGAAAAAGAAAAAAAAAAAAAAAAAGAGGCATTTTAAGCAGAGTTCCACAACTGCTTATGATCCAGCCAACATAGTAAATCCCTGGTTCAACATTATCTACAGTGTTTCTGATTCTCTCACTGCAGCCTGATGGAGAATTATCAAAGATGATTATGAAGAGGGACAAAGAAAACCTCACCAACTCAGGTAAATTTAGTTACAAAGTAAGGGATCAAGTAACCAAAAATTACAAATATATAAGACATGATTAGTAAATATAATATCAACAATATTATGTATATTATGTATACACCTATGTAAATGCAGTCATATATGTAGCTCCCAGAAAATAAAGAAACTTTCAGTACATAAGGAAAAACATTGTTCATAAAGCAGGTTTCAATTAATCCAGAAAGAAATTACGTTACACTGACATGTTCTCTGATAAGTAAAATATAAATCACCAACACAAATACAATAAGATATATGAAAGTGAATGCAAACTAAAGCCAACTAAATAATTATTAAAGAGGAAAAGGCACAGGAAGTTATAAAATTTTAGAATTTCTTAGATGCCATATATAAAACTATGTTAAAGCCAAAGCATATTTATGGATTAATTTATAGACAGAGCATCTACTAAAAAAATGAAACATATTTTTAAATATTCAGTATATTCTACTCAAAAATTAAGAATGGCTAGTAGTGTAAACCTGTGGGAAGTAGAAGAAAGTACATAACATGTACCCAAAATAATAATATGTAAAACTAAAAAATTATAGAACAAATTGAGAAATTCTTCTGACCCCTCCAGAAATATAATTCAAGAAACAAAGAGTGGTATAATAAACAATATTAGAAATTAAAAGAAAACTAACTAAAGATACTACAAAGAATCTGAAAATTTATGATAGGGGTGGGAATTAGGCCTATCAGTTGACACCCAGCTTAAGACATTTCATATGGGAGTGTCTGGGTTCCAGTCTCCAGTTTGCTAAATTCCAACTTCCTGCTAATATGCACCCACGGAGGAGGCAATTTTTGACTTAAGTAGTTGAATTCCTGTAATCTTTGTGGTAGATCTGGACTGAGTCTCTGCTTACTGGGAATGTGGAGAGTAATCAGTGAATGGGAGTTCTTTCTTTATATCTCTCTGCGCCATTCCTAAATAAACAAACAAACAAATAAATACATTTATTTTTAAAGTCACAATATACTAGGGAAAGTTATGGCAAACAATTTTACAACTTTGATGAAACATTTAGAAAAATGTAAATCAGTAAGGGAAACTCCAGATTAAGTTGGAAAATCATAATAAGACTGAAGATAATAATCCTTTAAAATACTATTATTACTAGTCAGATTATTATTAGATTCTACCAAAGAGCTGAAACCCAGAGCACTTCAGCAGTAACTTCAACGCTAGTGCAAGGATTGTTTTATAACAACTGTTATAGAAAACCACAATAACAATAAGAAATCAACAATCAATACCAGGCAGAGGATTGACCAATCAGCAATCAATATCAGGCAATACAACAAAGGATCTACTAATGTCACTTACACATATAGATGCAAAAGCACTGAATATAATGCAAGGAGATGCAATGACTCAATTAAAAATAAATCTATATGAACAAGAAGCTTTTATCTCAGGTGCCAAGATGATTCTACATCATAAAATCTAACAAGTTCTTTGACCAGAGTAACAAATCAAGGCGAGAAATCGAAGTTGATGCAGGGATATAAAAACTACATTTGTAATAAAATTTTAGTAACCATTAAGGAGAAGAATAATTCCTTAGCCTGTTAATTCTCTAATAAAAACTTAAGCAATCATAGCTGATGTTGTGAGGTTGCAGGAAATGCTACCTATGACACTGGGATCCCATATGAGTGCCATTTGGAAGCCCAGCTACTCCATTTCCAGCTGAGCTCCTCGTTCTTGAAAAGCAGCAGAAGATGGTCCAAACGCCTTTTGATGCAGCTCCCTGCTAATGCACTAGGAGGCAGAGGACGAACGATGGCCCAAGTCTCTGGGTCCCTGCCAACCACGTGTGAGACAAGGATTGATTTCCTGGCTCTTGGCTTATGGCTTTGAGTGTTGCTGGCATTTGGGAAGTGAACCAAAGGATGGAAGATCTGTCTCTCCCTCTCTCTCTCTACTTCTCTCTGTCTTCCTTTCTTCTCGCTCTCCCTTATTAAAATTAACAGGAAAACTTTTAAAACAAACCTCTGCAAGAAAACATTAATAAACTTGATCATAATTAGTACTTTACCAGTAACAACCTATGTGTTTTGATTGAAGCCTAATTAAAGTGCAAAGACAACTCCCACAGGAGTGCAATGTTCATTTTGGGAACCTGGATCTTGAGTGATATCCTTGGGTCCACAATCATCAGGAGTGGACCTCTCAGCTACTTTTTTTTCTCCTAACTCTGTTCCACACTTATTTGGCAAAGACAGTTTTTTTAGGCCAGTAGTAAAACTTTCCTTAAATGAACTGGGGAATGGTAATGTTGTAATGTTGTAAACATGGGAAGCCTAAATTAATGGCACTGTTGCACATCCATTTCTAGTACCATATGGTTAAAAGAAGCTGAACGGAAATGAAGCATATGGTTTATTTCTTTCCCTAGAACTTTCTACTCAATAGTGACACACTTGGAAGCAGCTAGTGTTTGAAGAAGCCTCCTCCGAGAATTTGCTTTGTTAAAATCCATAGACAATAAAAGTGCCCCATTCCCGTCATTATAGGAATTAAAACAGGGGTTAGAGAAACTGAGGCTTGGAGGAGTCCAGGGAATCCTTTAGAGTAGGGTCATCTCTGTCACTCAGTGACACAAAGGGAAAGACATGAAAGGAACCATCAACATAATTTCTAAGCTTCTCTGTGTTTCAGTACAATCCAAGCCACTGTGACCACAAGAGAAAAACATCTTCTATTCAATTCATAACCTAAATTCTCTTGCATTTTTTGCTTGGCTATGTAATTATGGCACCTGTATGCTTTTGATTGTCTCTAGATACAGAGTGGTACTGTTGAAATTAAGCACATTTTTGGAAACAGATGGGCCTAGGTAAGTTCCTGCTTCTCCCACTTTTGTATTGTGCCCTGGATGAGCTGACTTAGCAGATCTCAATTTTCTCATCTGTGAAATAAAAATTATAACATGGGCATAGCTTGAACATGTAAAATATACAGCATACAGTAAATAAACATATTCTCCACTGGATAGAATAAACTAATAATGGGTTTTCAATTTTAAGTATTTTTATAGGCTTTCTAAATATTTTTGGAAATGCTAGTATTTGAAAGAATTAAAATGTCTTCATAGTTAGGCACTCACTCACTTAAAATTCCTTAAGACTATTTTACTCATTTTTAAAACTTATGCTCATTATCGCTAAATTTATTGAAGCTACAAAACTGATTTAAATTACTTTAGATGAAATTATACCTAGACAGATCCACAACATTCAACTACAATATATATTTCACAAAGATGTTCTTGATCTTGTGAAGTATTGACTATATGTTGGATGAAAAAAGTAGAATCCAGAGAAAAATGGGTATTGTGATGAACTTCCTGAAGATTTAATCTAAGATTTCACAAATAATAGATTAGATCATAAGTTTGACATATGTGTAGTGTTTGTTTGCAAGAAACACATTTCTTTTACTCACCAAATTACTTTTTTATTCATTCAATCAAGATAGAATTATCTAAAGCCGACCAGAATTCAATTACTGCTATATTCAGTCACTAAACATAAACTAGGAGTTTCTGTCTCTACGTGCTTCTGCCATTCAATTGTCTTCCTTCTTTTTCAGCCTCTTAATGAATTACCTAGTCTCCCATCAAATTAACAAACTGTCCCTGCCATCACTTTATTTAAACACACCACACTTGTATCCTTGAAGTCACTCCTTCATAAATACATGTTTGTATAGTTATAGTAATAAGTTGCATAATTATCAAAATAGCTCAACAGTACAGTCAATATTTTCTGGACAGCTGTGCTATTTGTATGGATAGCAAGAATTCTTTCAAAAAATAAAGAAATTGTTAATTTGTTTATTAAAAATTAAAGATGCTACCATATGAAACTCATTTAGTTGTGGAAAGAGGAATGATAAACTCTCAGCTGTATTTAATTATCTGCAAAAATCACAGCAATTGTGACAAGATAAATGGCTGTAGCCTGGGTCTAGACACTGCTGTGTTAGAAGTCCCAAAAGGCAGCAAAGATAATCAGAAAACGAAGAGAAATGGGCCGGCATGACAGCCCAGTGGCTAAATCCTCACCTTGCATGAGCCAGCATCCCATATGGGACCTGGCTCATGTCCCAGCTGCTCCGCTTCACATCCAGCTCCCTGCTTGTAGGCTGGAAAAGCAGTAGCCCAAAACCTTGGGAGACTCAGGAGAAGCTCCTGGTTCCTGGCTTCAGATGGCTGAGCTCTGTCCATTCAGGCCACTTGGAGAGTGAACCAGCAGAGAGAAGATACTTCTCTCTGTCTTTCCTTCTCTCTGTAAATCTGACTATACAATAAAAATAAATAATTCTTTAAAAAAAATAAGTAAAGGGAGGTTAAATTGTGAGCACTGGAAGAGAGGAATTAAGGTGCTACAAGGGAACAATGGACTGAAGTAGCAGGAAGTTGTGACTGTATGACCCCCCCTTCTTCAGCACTACTAAACACCTAAACTTAAGTAACATTAAAAGCATTAAAGACATTAGAGTGTCATAATGATGTGAAAGGAAATTCATCTTTAAGTTTTCATAAAGTCTCGCTTCTACCAACCCCCTATTAAGTTGCGATTAATAAACTGCACACACAGGACTGAAGTTTTGAAGCCTTATTTCATCTACAGTTTAGTTATCAGTTTGGATACTGAATGTCACCCAAAGACTCATAGTTCAAAATCTTGGTCCCCGAGTAGATAGGACTGAGAAATGATAGAAACATAAGAGGTAGCCCTAATGGGAAGGTCTTAGGCAATTTGGGAAGTGCCCATGGAATGTAGTTCTCATAGTGTTATCATAAAACTCTCTCTCTCTCTTCTCTCTCTCTCTCTCTCTCTCTCTCTCTTTCCTCTCTCTTTCCTCTCTCTCCTTCTCCCTCTCTCTCTCTCTGCTTCCTGGCTCATCATGTGATCATTCCTCCATAGGCATTCCACCATTACTGTCTGCGACCTTCACTAGAAGCCCAGCCAAGAGAGTCATCTAGTTTCGGACTTGAGTCTCTAAAACTAAGCTAAAGAAACTAGTTACCTCACATATCTTGTAGTAATAAAAAATATAGCATAGTTCAATAGGATGTCTAACCAAATAGTTCTCTTTTATTTGATTAAATTATACACGTTAAAACATGAGACTTAAACAATTTTTGGCTAGTTAAAATAAGGATAATAATAAGGCTAATACTAACTCTCTACTTGGCTAAAAGCATATGGCTTCCTTGATAGTAAAGGGAATTCTCACATACTTGGTCATTTGTAACTTACAACTCATAATGTCCAGTTCCAGTGACATCATGTTGAAGAATAATGTGTCCACATTTTTCACTTTCATACATGCCTATAGGTTGAGATCTGGAAAATCTTATTCAGGCTCCTAGAGCAGATTACTCAGCTTTATTTTCCTATCATATCAATCACTCTAATACAAAGTTATACTGATACAATATAGAACCCACCTTAAACACTTATAAAGTGACAGGATATTTCAGGGCAATGTTTATAAATTTTCATTCTTTTATGTATTATGCTTACCACACACAAAGATATGCACAATTATATAAACATACCATCACTCACATACTACTCATAGTTAATCCAAGTTGGTAAATAAGATTAAGCCCATTATGAGGCACAAATGTCTTTTGTCATAATTCCATAAAACATTTCTTGGAAGAGCCCAATTTTATGTCTCTTGATTTAGAACACAATGGAACAATACTATTTTCTCTTTTTAAAAAGATTTATTTAAAAGAATTACAAAGGAAGTGAAGAAGAGACAGATAAAGACTTTTGCATCCATTGGTTCACTCCCCAGATGGCCACCAGGACTGAGGCTGGCGCAGGCCAAAGCCAGGTGCCCAGAACTCCATCCAGGTCTCCGTGCCAGGAGTTTGGCGGAAAACCAAACCCTTGGGCCACCTGCTCTTGTTTTCTCAGGCGCACTAGCAAGTAGCTGAACTGGAAGTGGAACAGCCAGGACTGGAACTGGCACTCACATGGGACACTAACATCCCAGGCAGAAGCTTAATGTGCACAGTGCAGCCCCACTCTTGTCCCTTTTGAGTAGATATTATCTACGTTGCTTTTTGCATTATGGAAATCTTTGTTATCTATCCAAACTGATGTTCCTGTCCCATCTATCATGTCTCAAGGGAATGTCCTGTTTTCTCAAGGAGAATCATATGGTATCTGAATCTGGGAGTGACCTCTCTGTTGGTATCTGGCTCTAATGCAGCAGCTAGTAGATGCAGCAGCTCTGAAAATTCTCTCTAAAAGAATATTCTATGCTAAATTCTTCAACACAAATTCTTCTTTGGTCAGTTTCAACCTCCAAAAATCTATTGATTGTCTTTTGAATAGCCTTCCTCATAAATACATTAATCCATTATCACTTGCTAGCTCTTTATTATAATAGATTCCTCTTCAGTGTCACATCACTTTCAGATGTTTTATTTATATAAAGGAAACAAATTCATGCATATCATAGTTGTTTTGGTTTTTTAAAGATTTATTTATTTTTATTGGAAAGTCAGATGTACAGAGAGTAGGAGAGACAAAGATCTTCCATCCACTGATTTACTCCCCAAGTGGCCTCAATGGACAGAGCTGAGCCAATCTGAAGCCAGGAGCCAGGAATTTTATCTGGGTCTTCCATATGGGTGCAGGGTCCCAAGATTTTGGGCCATCTGCTATTGCCTTCCCAAGCACAAGCAGGGAGCTGAATGGGAAGTAGAGCAGCTATAACACAAGCCAGAGTCCATATGGAATTCTGGTGCAAGCAAGGCGAAGATTTAACCACTAGGCTACCACGCCAGGCCCGATACATACAGTTTTAAGAGCATAATGAGACTTTCCACCTTATACTTCCTCCATCCTTCACTTGTTCCCACTCTCCCTTCTTCTACCTTCCTTAATTTTTCCTATACTTTTTATAATGACATAGTTAGTTTTTTAAAGAAGAAAATCTCATTCATGCAAAAAACTCACTTTTTACTTTTTAAAAAAATTAATGGATTTTCACAAAACAAACACTTCTATATAATTAACACCCAGATTAAGAAGAATGAGGAAAATAGCATTTTATAATATGTTGGGCCAGGCATGGTAGCCTAGTGGCTAAAGTCCTTGCCTTGCATAGGCTGGCATCCCATATGGACACTGGTTCTAATCCCTGATGCCCCTGTTCCCATAAGGCTGCCTGCTTATAGCCTGGGAAAGCAGTCAAGGATGGACCAAAGCCTTGGGAACCAGTACCCATATGGGACACCCAGAAGAGGCTCCGGGTTCCTGGCTTCGGATCAGCCCAGGGGAGTGAATCAGCAGACGGAAGATCTTCTTGTCTCTCTTCTTCTCTGTAAAACTGACTTTCCAATAAAAAAATAAATATTTTAAAAAATATCTCTAGTGTGTGCTAGTAAATATATTTATAAATTTGCAAGACAAGCATTTTAAGACATTGGTTAAGATATTTGCATCTTCTATCAGAGTTCCTGGATTCAAGCACACACTCCATTCCTAATTCCCGTTTGCCTTAATGTGCATCTGCGGCGGCAGCACTGCTTCCCTGCCACCCCAGTGCATTGGCCTGATTGAACCTCAGCAGGCATTTGGGGATTGAACCAGCAGACGGAAGCTTCTCACGGTCTGTCTAGTTCGCCTGTCACTCTTCCTGCTTCTATCTCAAATAAGTAATAAGTTAAACTCTTTTTGGAACTGAACTTCCGCTATCCTCCAATTTTTAAATAGCTAGAATATTTGCTCTCATGAAGATGTTAAAACTATGCCACTCACAGTGTGATACTTCTGGATAGTTCCCAGTCACAAAAATTTCATATTCTTCTTTCTTTGGGCCTTATGTGGTGACTTTTGTCTTTTCCACAGAAATCAGCTGACCTTCTGAGTTCCTCTCCTCTCCTTGTCTAAAAAACAGCTAAGAAATACAACTGTTCATTTCACTATCTCTCCTCGCATTCCTCAGCCTTAGGGAATTCCTGCAGGATTGGGAGACAGGCATGTTTCTTCCTTGAGATAAGATTCCTTTCCATGCCCTCTCCCCAAAGCCCACCCCTAGCTGTTTTTCCTTCGGAGGAGAAGAGGCATGAAAGCATATTCTTCAGTACTGATGAATGTTTAATTCATGCCACAAATATGTTTATTTAATACTTACTATAACACAGAAGATGCTTGGCATTATGATAGATATAAAATGGAATAAAAAGAACCAACAATCTTAAGAACTGTGAAGTACAGGGGCCAATGCCATGGCATAATAGGTTAAGTTTCCATTTGTGGTGCCAGCTCAAGTTCCAGCTATTCCACTTAAATCCAGCTCCTTGCTAATAAGCCTGCGAATGTAATGAGAAATAGCCCAACTTCTTGGGCCCCTGCACCCTATGGGAGACTTGGAAGAATCTCCTGGCTCCTGGCTTTCGACTGGCCCAGTGCTGACCATTGTGGTCATTTAGGGAGTGAACCAGCAGATGCAAGATCTCTCTGTCTCTCCTTCTCTCTCTCTGTACACCTACTTTTCAAACAAAAATAAATAAATTTCTAAAAAGAAGTATGAAGTCTATACATGAGAAGGGTTTCACTTGAAAAGTCTGGTACATGAAGCATACCTGAAAAGGGATTGAGATGAAAGCAGTTTAACATCTACACAGGCAAATACTGATCAATCATAATGCGTGTCCTGAGCAAAGCTGTAGCAGTGTGCAGACTCCAGATACAAGCTCAGAATGTTCAAGGAATGCAACCAGATAGAAGGCTGCAGCCAGACGGTGGAATACTTCAAATGCCAAGTGACGTGCCTGGACTTCATCCTCTAGGCCCTATCAAGCACCACAGAGCAATTCTGAGCAGAGTTATGATACAGTAAAGCTATGTTTGGGGCTGGCCTCTCAGCCTTTAGCCTACTGACAGCTCAAAACACACAGCAAAAAAAAAAAAAAAAAAAAAAAAAAAGATGGCTGTTTCCTGTTCTTGTTATTCCATTTCCCAACAACCTGTGACCCAATCACTGACTTACACTTGTTTTTTCAGTTACTATAGCTTTCACAAAGGCCACAAAGACAAGATCTCATTAGCTGTGTTTGGACATTTGGAATATTGCAGAGAGCTGTCACTCCCCAAGAAGCAGATAGCCAGCTGAGCTTTTGATTCGCGTGTGCCAAAGAACAACTGAAATAAAAAGCTCACAAGGGGGATGCACAATATGCCTGGAATTTCCCTCTGCCAGCTGGCCACTCTCACACTTGTGCTTCTTTTCATGTTTCCCACTTTGGGGGTTGCGAAGTAAGCTGCTCCAGCAAAGGTTTCTCTGGGGGTTTGGGCAAATCCCAGTGGAGTAAGACAAATGGAAGAGACACATCTTTTGAATTAACCTCCATAAGTATCCCCTTTGGCACAACTACTTTTTTCTTGAACTTATCCTTTTCAGAAAGGATCTATTCGTTTTTCCCATGTGAACGAAGTACCATTTCATCCACCAAGGATTAGTTGGCTAAATTTAATGGCTTGTATTATGAAATAGAGTTGAAAAACATCTCTTGGCTGACTAGTCTCAGAGAGGACAGCATGGGGGAAGTGTGTGGGCACTGGTGGTAGACTGTCGGTGGGTGACTGCTGGCTCCACACACACTTGTTGAGAGATCTGACACAGTGTTTGAATCATCATTTTTTCTCATTTATTAAATGAAGATAGTACTACTAACTACCTTATTAGGATACTGAGGATTAAATAAGTTAGCATGAATGTAAAAAAAATGACATGTAGAAAGCACACACAAATGTGAGTTGCTTTTATTATTGCCATTGATGTTTATATATTCCTGAGTTCTACAAGAGCTATCTATGAGCTATCAACTACTGAAGGTACATTCCCATGCACACATTATTGAAGAAGCTAAAGTAAAACTTTTAGAACTATAGTGAAGAGATTTATGCACTTTTTTTTCCCCACTATGACGACACATGCTCTGGTTTTAATTCTCTGGGTGAGCTAGATTGCTCCAAATGAGAATAATTATTATTTCTCCAAAACCAAAATGATATCTGATAACTGAGTGAAAATATTCAACCAAAATTATTCTCTCATGATGAAACAATAAATGTGCAGATATCCCTCCTGACAACACAAGTAGCTGCTCCCCCTGGCTGCCCCACAAAAGAGAACGTGCAAAGCTTGACCGTGCAGAGTGAGCATTTTCCATGGGGCGAGCAATGCTGCTAGTGGCTGCACGTCTTAAGCAAACACTGATCGCAAAAGGGAAGGATGCTTGGCTGCTGGGGTGGAGGGAGATCGTAGAAGCAAGGATCGTGTGACTTGGATTATGCTGTTGATTTCTGGAGCGACTGCTTGATAGCACCAGAAAGCACGTGCTTCTTTGTTCACACTGCTCTTCTTTAAGAGGGGAATGTTTGAAGAGTCTTCAGATACTGAAAGCAATCTAGGATTGATAAAGAAGAACCTATTATGTGCAAGAACAGATGGCACTCTTTGTTAGTTTCAGTAAGATCTGCAGGGCCAGCTAATTGTGTTATTTACAAGGAAGTAGGTCAACAGGAAGCACCCACCAAGATGCAAGACAGCAAAAAATTCCACATGTTGGCATGTGTATGATGATTGAATCTTTGAATTATTCAGTCTCATCACTACTTAAGTAATAGAGGTGTGAAATTCTGAAGTGTCCCCCAGAATTGAATCCATGAGGGCAATAGTAAGAGTTGGAAGGCACCACCAGAGATAAAGAGTCCTGTTTTAAAGGGGAAACTGAGGGGTTGGCTGCGTCATTGAAGCTTTTCAATCTTCTGAAATATGTTCATAGTTAAGGAAAAACATGAAAACTCAATGAAAGGAAACAGATTCCCAGCCAAACCTGTGCCAGAATTTGAGAGGAATGTTAAACAACAGGGCAGAGAGAGGAAGAGGTCTGAAAGCAGGATATTCAGGGAATCCCAGCTTTTCATGCATTTTTTGCATCTTTTCAGATGGACAGAAAGCCTTCATTTGTTGTTTAAAAAGAAGATAGCACCAAAAATAATAAAACTGTCAGACATATAGTTGCAACTGGTCTAAGAGTGGACATGTCAGCCTAAAAGTATCCCAGTAGAAAAATAGAAGTGCTAGGATGTATTTACAAAAAAAGATTAATGAGAAAATACAGTTATTTAAGTGTGGATAGAAACAAAAATTCAAAACACACAATAAGCCAAAAACAGTAAACAGAAAAGGAACATAACTCTCAGAATAGTTTATGAAATAGGAGCAGAAAGTTCTAAAGATAATAATAAGAAAAGGAAAATCAGATAAACCTAAAAGAGACATACAAGGACATTAAAAATGTAACTGATTTAGAAATTCCACTGAGACATGAGTTCCTGGAGAGACTTGTACAAGTGCAATAGCAGCAACGTAAGTGAATGTTTACACTATAAATATTTTCAATGACAAATATCTGTTAACAACACAAAGCAATAAAATATGGACAAATGTATTTCTGATTAATTAAAATATTCAGTAGTTGGATAAACCCACAACAAAAGGAATTAAGTTCCAGAATTCTCTGCTTGGAAATTAAAAGCAGGTATTAAAGACTCATCTAGTCTTTCTAGAATGCAGAGGAAAAGATTGTAAACTGAAAGATCTAGAAAGGTAAGGAAAGATCCCAAGAGTTAAAGGTAATGACAGGAAAAGCATGAACAATTGAAGTAGATTTCCTAGACAGAAAAAAATTAAAATTATATATATGACACAATTGGAAGGCTTAAGTATTAAGATTAAAAATCTTTTGTCATACTCAAGGCAAAAATCCACGAGGAAAAAATGGGTAGAATCATGCTGAGTCATTGTGTACGGGAAAAAATTAAATTCAATGATGAGGAAGACTTAATTCAAGCATCTAGGAAGGAAAAGAGCTAATGATTTTTAATAAGTCTGTTTATAAGACTTTAGTATCCACACACACAAAATAATTATAAAAACAATATAATAATATCTGTTCAGGGAAAAGTATGAGGATAAAGGTTTCCAGAATTGTGGTCTCAATGAATTTATACAGAAACAATAAAATATTCTCAGATTTGCAAGAACTATTGGCCATAAGATGAATCCTAATTCTCAAACAGAAGAAATTATCAGTTCAACAGAAAGAGGAATTTCAATAAATATAGCCAATACTGTTACGAAGCAGAAAACAACCACGTAACATAAAATTTTCATTTACTGACAATCATCTTGCCCTGGAATTGTAGACTACATTAAGGAAGACCTGGAAGTGTAGGGAAAATGAAGCAAATAGGAAACTAAACTAACTTCCTCATTTTGCACAAAAGGAGCCCAACTCTACCTTTTCTTTTATAATCATAAGCATCAGAAAATATAAACTAAAACAGTTTTCAAAAACCCAAAGTTGACCTTTAATACAATTAGAATCTAAACAATTGTCTTCTACAATACTAGAGTATATAAGTTTATAAACCATTCACAATATTAGTAAGGAAATACGAGGAAAATGTAAAACAAGACAAAATATAAGCTAGTATATTCTAATGATAAATTGTGAATCATTGAAAATTCTTTAACAAAGAAAAAAATAATTCATATTTGACATTAAATTATCTAATCTTTATTTTAAAAACTCGAAAACAAAACAACATAAATGAATTAAAAATAACAGAATTAGAAAATAAACATTTACAAAATAAATCAGACATTTCAGAAAAGGCGAAGAGAAGGGTGGTCATTTAGCCTACTATGCCTGTTAAAATGCTGGTTAATAAGGCAACATCTCATGTCAGAGAACCTGGGGTTAGCTCCTGGCTCAAGTTCCTGAATTCAGCTCCTTTCCACTTACCAAATTTAAGAACTTTAATTGTAAATGTCTACTATTGTTAAATATGAGATTAAAAAGTCCAACAACTTTTCTGGAAAGCAAGTTTGGCACTCTATTTCAGTTACCGGACATTAACCTTATAACTAGTTGTCTTACCACATGAGGAGGGGATATCTGAAGGCAAGAAGCTGCATTGCCGGGCCTGGTGCGGTAGCCTAGCAGCTAAAGTCCTTGCCTTGCATGTGCCCGGATCCCATATTGGCACCAGTTCTAATCCCAGTGGCCCCACTTCCCATCCAGCTCCCTGTTTGTGGCCTGGGAAAGCAGTGAAGTTTGGCCCAAGGCTTTGGAACCCTGCACCTGCCTGGGAGACCTGGAGAAGGCTCTGGGTTCCTGACTTTGGATCGGCACAACTTCAACTGTTGCAGCCACTTGGGGAGTGAATCAATGGACAGAAGATCTTCCTCTCTGTCTCTCCTCTCTGCATATCTGCCTTTCCAATAAAAATAAATAAATCTCAAAAAAAAAAAAAAGAATCTGCATTGCTACTTCCCATCTCCATTTACTTGAGTTTAGTGTAAATCAGAAAACACCGACAACAGTTGTGTGGTGCATCACAAATCATTTATTACTAATAGTGCAACAGTCAAACTCGGAAGATTGTTTTTAGCAAATTAGAGAGGCATCAAGATTATTTCAACCTGACTCACTTTGCATTGTACTTTCTAAGGGAGAAAGAATGGACAGTGATCGCAAACGCCCAGGGAAGAGCTTTGCATAAGCCTGAGCCTTTTTTCTTTATATGCACATCAGAGCACATTGGCTTGTAACTATTATGCATCCATGTATGTTGCAGAGGACAAAACCTGGCTCAGCAAACATATGCCTTGATGGGGAAGGAGCGTGAAGAGTTGGGTTAATGTTTTCCACAACAAATGGAGCCGAAAAAAGACAGGTTAGCACATTATGACCCATGTTTTAAGAAAGAACTGGAAGGAAACTGACTTATACAAAGAGTGGTCTCTGATGCTGTTTTTTCTTCTATGCTTTCCTGAATTTTCCAAAGTTTAAGGAATAGGTAGATATAATTTTTGTGACTAGAAAGAATGTGTTGTTGACAAAAAATACTGGGAAATCATAAAGAAGTACAGAATGTTTACAAGTAATTTTTTTTCTTTTCTTTTTTTTTATTATTTTTTAATAATCTTACTTAGTTGATTAGGGAACAGAGTGTCAAGGGCTACAGGTAAAGTGGGTAATACCATTGTTTCCACATCAATATCATTTTACCCTGTATCTGGGGTCAGGGAAAAAAACAAAGGGAAAAGCCCCACCCAACCTCCCACCCATCCCAGATCCCCAACGGGAGCCGCGCTCTGAGGGTCCTGCTCATACAGTTTGATAGTTCATCAGTTACAAGTAATTTTGTAATCTTCTCTTCCTCCTGAGTCTTACACCAATTAAACCCACAGCAAATATTTACAGATGTATGTGTTTCTAATTCAACTCACAGAATCAACTAAACAACCTCTAACAGCTGAAAGTAACTTTCTCCTCAAGATGCCTTCATCTAACTTGCTAGAGTTCTGTGACTGTTTTAAGCATTACATATTTAATGAAAAACTAAAAGAAAATATAGTTATGAAATATCAGTTTGTCTTTCAATGAGGGCTTACCTTTCTGTTTGAGCAAAAGAATAATAAATGGGCCCCCTGTAGTTAATAGCCTTTGGTCTTATTTGTAGATGGCCATATTAAAACCCTCACTAGGGAGAAAGGAAAAAAAATAGGAAAGGCAAGCTTGTCATTGAAATTTATGTGCTAACCAACATAAAGCATATTTTAAAATATATTATAGCAGCCAATGCATAACGAGTTAAGCCACTATCTGCAATGCTGTCATTCCATAGTGGCACACTTTGGAGTCCCAGCTACTCCACTTCCAATCCAGATCTCTGCTAATGGCCCTGGAAAACAGCAGAAATGGCTCAACTGCTTAGTCCCCTGTATACATGTAGGAGACCCAGATGCAGTTCCTGGCTCCTGCCTCCTGGCTCCCACCTTCTGCCCCTTGACTTCAGCTTGTCACAGCCCTGATCGTTGGGGCCACTGGGAAAGTGGGCCAACAGATGAAAGATCTTTCCCTCTGTCTTCCCTCTTTCTCTCTCTCTGTACCCTACCTTCCAAATAAACAATTGATAAATCTTTGTTAAAAAAAAAAAAAATAACCAAGTGGTAAAGTCCTCACCTTGCAAGCGTCAGGATCCCATATGGGTGCCAGTTTGTGTCCCAGCAGTTCCACTTCCCATTCAGCTCCCTGTTTGTGTCCTGGAAAAGCAGTTGAGGACATCCCAAAGCTTTGGGGCCCTGGACCCGCATGGGACGCCCAAATAAAGCTCCTGGCTTCAGATCAGCTCAGCTCCAGCCATTGCAGCCACTTGTGGAATGAATTAAGGGGTGGAAGATTTTTTTGCTCGGAGAACCTGATTTTCCAATAAAAGTAAATAAAACTTTAAAAAAAAAAAACCTTTGTGTAAATGTTTCAGGATTATAGGATGAGCACTATTAAAGATGCTTGCACATCCCTGTTGTTTCCCTAACCCCAAATCTTTCCAAGGGTCATGCTTCATGTTGGGATTTAGGGGAGAATAACTTTTGCCTTGTGTTCATGCCTCTGGTTCTGGGATTGTTTTCTATGAATCTGGGGTTCTGAAGGACACACAAGACACTGGAATAAGTGCATTTTGTGATTTCGTCTCTTTTTCCGGAGAATGGCAGTCATTAGTAAGGGATGCTCCTGGCAGACTACTGGATTCATGCTCCTGACCATTCCAAAGGACTAGCTAAAAACATGCTTTTGAGGAACATTTTCTTGAAAAGAAAGAGAGAAATAAAGAAAGCCAGCAAGCAGGCACTACATTCTCAGCTAACTTGCTGACACACATTTGGTCTTTAGGAGACTTTCTGTTCCAATTCTGGTGCTTTTTTTTTTTTTTTTTTTTTTTTTTTTTTTTTTTTTTTTTTGGTGTGTTCTTTTTGGAAGACTTATTTATCCTTAAATGGAAAGGCAGATTTGCAGAGAAAATGATCTTCCATCTGTTGGTTCACCCTCCCTCCAAATAGCCACAATGGCTGGAGCTGAGCAGATCTGAAGCCTGGAAGCAGGAGCTGCTTCAGGGTTACCCGCATGGTGCAGGATCCCAAGACTTTGAGTCATCCTTAACTGCTTTGCCAGGCAGCAAACAGGGAGCTAGATGTGAAGTGGAGCAGCTGGGACATGAACCAGCGCCCATATAGGATACAGGCACTGCAAAGTGGAGGATTAGTTAGTTGAGTCATTATGCCCATCTCACCGTTGTTTTTCTTTTCAAACATTGTGAAAAATCATTACCTTAATTTTTTTATTTTCTAAATTTCATATCACAAAAATATTAGAAATCTCTTATGGGAGGAGAAAGAAAATGTTTATGGTCCTTGCTTGAAAGTAAACATATTTAAAAAGGGCTGTTTCCTGTTAAGTTTCATGGTGTCATTGTGTTTCTGTGTAAATAATCAGGGCTCTGCAGAAGGGTCTCTCTGCCGTGTACTGCTGACGCGGCGGCAGAGCCTAAATGGCAGAGTCCCCCGTCGCGGGTCAGCTGCCAGGCAGCCTTGCTGAGCTCTGCTGGCCAGGTGACAGGTGCACATCCCAGAACGTGACAAGCAGAGCTGTCTCCACTCACTGCCAAACGCCCCAGGAAGGAAGGGGCAAACCTCCCCTTCTCGAGAGATTCTGGTCTAAATTCGATCATTCACACAACTTCATGTGGGTCCACCCTCTCTTCATCCATTACACACACCCTAAAGTGTGAAAATCCCTGCTTTTCAAAAGTTGAGACTGTTGGGGGGTTACAGAGATCATGCCAGACAAGTCTACGGTATATGAAGAAGTCATTATTAACCAAGCCTGGTGATGACAGTGCTCACTAGAAATTAGCAAATGAAATGTCACATTAACAATCCAGTGTGAATCAAAATGGCAAACCAGTCTGAATCAAAAGTCTGAGAGGGGGGCCTGGCACGATAGCCTAGCTGCTAAAGCCCTCGCCTTGAATACACCAGGATCCCATGTGGGCACCAGGTCTAGTCCTGGTGGCCCCACTTCCCATAGAGCTCCCTGCTTGTGGCTTGGGAAAACAGTCGAAGACAGCCCAAAGCCTTGAGGTCCTGCACCCACGTGGGAGACCCAGAAGAGCTCCTGGCTCCTGGCTTCGGATTGGCTCGACTCCAGCCATTGCAGCCACTTGGGGAGTGAATCGTTGGACGGAAGATCTTCCTCTTAGTCTCTTCTCCTCTCTATATGTCTGACTTTCCAATAGAAATCAATCTTAAAAAAAAAGTTAAAAACAAAAAAAAAAAACAACTCTGAGAGGAACAAATGATCGTTACTGTGAAATCCGACCATTAAGCTGAAGACCTATGTTCCATCTTCCCCAGCAATATAGATTAACCTAAGATACAGTGAACAATCTGGACTAACAAAGCTGCAAACATTCACCATTTCCTGGCTTCTCTGTCCACATTCAACTACTGCTACGCCTCATCTCTCCTGGAATTCTCAAAAATATACAAGTAAGAAATACAAAACATCTTAACATTTGCATCTTCACTGACTTGATCAGGGGCCATGCTCAGGGGTCTGTCAGCAGGAAGCCAGAGAAGAAGCAGGTCCTGGGGAGGCCTACTGACAGAATGAAGGAGCACAGGGAACAAGAGAGTGAGCCCCTGCCCCATCATGGGCCTTTACAGGGGCCTGGGAGGGAAAATGGTTAAAACAATGCAATACCACCCCGTATCAGGTTCCAGGTAGTGATAGGTGAGTGCCTTTTGACTCACAGGTGGGCAGGAAAGACCATGAAGGTAGGGAAGTCGTTCTAAGCTCGTGACTCTGAACTAGCTACCTAAGACAACAACAAGACAACTAGCTGTTATAATAGTCCTTAAACAGTCTACCTAGTGTAAGCTAATAAGCAACTATGGTTCTCTGTATCTTTTAAAGAAAACTATAAGAAAGAATGTTTTAGTGCTCCACAGTAGAGTGGGGGAAGTAAGTTTCACAGTAATTCTTCTATGCTGTAGGAAGAGCTGAAGAAGAGGAGCTATTAGGCCCTAAAATACAAGGACATTATAACAAGATGGAAAGGCTGGGGCACGGCTTGATCAGTTTATGCTCTGTTCATGAGTGAGGAATTGCCCTACACTTTGCATAAGTGAAAGCATTATGTGTTAATCATCAATTTAAACAACAAAATAATTCATATTAAAAGTGTTTTCAAAAACAAGGATTTTGTTTTTTTAAAAAAAAGGAAAGAAAAGAAAGGAAAAGACCTGACCAAAAAAAATCTGGACTTTAGATCTTTTTTCTTTTTTTAAAAAAGATTTATTTATTTTATTACAAAGTCAGATACACAGAGAGGAGGAGAGACAGAGAGGAAGATCTTCCGTCCAATGATTCACTCCCCAAGTGACTGCAACGGCCGGTGCGCGCCGATCCGAAGCTGGGAACCAGGAGCCTGAAGCTTCTTCCAGGTCTCCCAGGCAGGTGCAGGGTCCCAAGGCTTTGGGCCATCCTCAACTGCTTTCCCAGGCCACAAGCAGGGAGCTGGATGGGAAGTGGAGTTGCCGGGATTAGAACCAGCGCCCATATGGGATCCCAGGGCATTCAAGGCGAGGACTTTTGCCACTAGGCCAGGGTGCCAGGCCCTGGACTTTAGATCTTAAAGGTAAACTGTCAAGTTGAAATCTTATTTCATTCTTCTTAAATCCTTTCCTTGTTTTCTGTAGGTTATGAACATTTAAATTATTTTAGCAGGTTGAAAACTGAAACTTCTGGCTCACACATCTAACGAATATATTTTTAACAAACAGATTTTTAATATGAAGTAGATTATTGAATATAATTAATATATTATTAATGAAATTAATATTTTATAAACATTAAGATAACTAATGGATTGCAAGAAGAATAGTTTCTTTATAGTTATATGCATTAAAAATGCTTATATATAATATATATAAACTTTTTTTAAGTTTTAGTAGTAACATTTTATTGGAAATAGTTCAGGTACAGAAAAGTATGTAAATTACCATAATCCTACAGCACATAGATAATCACAGGTAACATTTATTCGAGACTGTATTCCATTCAAACAAGTATATTCTGTACTATATCCTTAGCAGGCCATAATTTATACCTTACTTTACATGAATTAAACATAACGTTTTCTGGATGGTACATTAAGCGTAAAATTAGCAATGATGAATAAATCTTGCTTCCTCAAAAGATTATTTTTCACAGCAGGGGGTCCCATGATGGTGGGTTATCTACAGACTGTTCTATATTTCAACAATAATTTTCATAAGCTGCAATTTTCTTTTCCACTTCTCTCATCTCCAGGCTTAATAATGATAAGCAAGAAGGCACTTCACACCTCAGGTAGTTTCAGAACTTGTGCTAGGGAAGGCTTTTTATTTTAGCTGTCCAAATTCCTGCCAATTTTCCTGAGAATTTTTGGGAATGTGAGGGAGGGATTTATATCTGCATGGTCACCATGTAATTTCCTTTACTCTACATGAATTCACTGAAAACAAATAACAACAACGTCTCAGATAAGGTTAATGACATGTAGAAGGTATCGAACGTGAAGCTTACTCTTGTAACCCAGTAACTTCTGTCTCATTCCATCAGTAAGACAATTTCCATGAACATTTTCATTCTTTGTAGTTCCCAAACTCACGCAATCTTCTTGATTCTCTGTCCTCTTTCTCAGAAGCAAGACAAATTCCTCTTGGCTTCCTACACCAACTCTTTAAGCACTCTTTTGATTGTGTGTAGCTCTTCAAGGACAAGGAGACTCCTACACAACTGAGAGAACCGAGTTTGTGATCATTGCAGAACCACCAGTGTTCTACTTCTACATTTACTAACCACATTTCAAAGCATGGGTCAAAGCTACTGGATGACTATTTGGGAAGAATTAGGACATGTGAGGTGGGTGTGGAGGGAAATCTATGGCCAAGTAACTGGATAAATTTTGCTTAATTATGGCATCTCTTTTCCATTAGCTATGAAATAGAAATAGGATCCATGTTAACAAAAGTTCTGGTCACTGAGATAATGGTTTGCAAAGTGTATTCACACATATTAGTTGCTTCTGTTCTTATAACAATGCACTGACTTAGAGATACAACATGTGTAATTATTAACATCTTCATTTCAAAGCCCAGAGGAGTTTATGGCCTGGTTGGGTCCTGTTGAAATGACAGTTTAAACATAGGAATCTAAATTCCACACCAAGCCTTCCTCTCATCATTCCAAAGAAGCTAAGAAAATCTTACTCCTTCCCAAATTCAAACATTATGAATTAAAACATGAAAACATTGTCAAACCTTAGAAAAATGCCATCTTCTTGAGAATCCTTTTGTTAGAGTTCAGGTAGTCTCCACAAATCATCATCTACACAATAGCACAGTGTATTATAAAACAAAACATTGTATAATAGAATGAAGCTTTATACTTGCACAGTAATTTTTCTATTCTGTTGTGATTCTTAGACTTGCATATGTTTGCAACTGGCAATGACCCATTTTTTTCACCTGTTCACTTACCACTACTACCCCCAGCTCCTCTCCTCTATACACATATGGCTTTTCTCCTGCCTTCACCGTGGCTATGTTTTTAGCCTTGTTTAGGAATACTCACAATGCAGCCAGCTAGTTCAGTGGAATGATTGCCCTCTTATCCAAGATGCTTCGATCTGGTAGACCCCTTTGAAGCACTTCACAGTCGGCCAATAGTCTCCATCACTTGCACAGAAAATTAACAAGTAGCTGTATTTGAAAATCTGCAGCCGCTAAAGGCTGAAAAAATGTCAATTTCTTAACATGTCAATGTTCCAGATTTCTAATTATTTTTGTAACTTTCCAGACTCTTCTCCAAATTTTCATTCATTTCTCGAGCAAGGAAGCTCACAATTGAACTCATTTTCTTTTGAGTTTTCTTGTGTGCTGAGTCAAACAATTTCAAATGATACAATTACTTCAAAACAAACAGCCATTTAACAAGTACTTTCTCATACCCAATCTGTCCCAGAATCTGTGGGATCTGAATGCACAGTTGTTCTTAATCACAAAAAAGATAATCTACTATGTGATTTGCTTGTGAAGTACATGAAATCATTTCACTACATAACCATCATATTTGTTTTCTTAAAGCCACTATAGCACTGGTGGTTTTACTAGTATCCTACAGTACAATGGATCTTAAATGCATTTTTATCCTGTACTATTTTATAATTACTGCTTCATACATGTAGCAATTCCCTCTTCCACTTATTTTTAATTTTTTTCTGTAACATTGACAATTTTTATCACACCAACATTCATAGTTGGCTAAAAAAAAAAAAACCTACAAATTTGCTCATACCCAATAGCAAAAATCGTCCTCCTGAAAAAGAATAAAAGAATTCCAACCATTTCTGCTATTAGTTTCAGCTTGTAGAAAACTAGAAAATAAACTTGGTGGGATTTTTTAGAAAGATGAAATGTGACTAATGAAATCATTAACATACATAATTTAAAAATATGTATTTATTGGGTCCAGTGTGATGGCTCAGTGGTTAAATATTTGCCTTGTAAGCACTGGGATCCCACATGGCACTGGATCACATCTCAGGCACTCCACTTCCCATCCAGCTCCCTGCTTGTGACCTGGAAAAGTGGAGGATGGCCCAAAGCCTTGGGACACTATACCTGTGTGGGAGACAAACAAGAAGCTCCTGGTTCCTGGCTTCGGATCGGATTGACTCAGATCCAGCAGCTGTAGCCACTTGGGGAGTGAACTAGTAGTTGGAAGATTTTTGTCTCTCTTCTCTCAGCAAATCTACTTTTAAGATTTACTTATTTTTATTGGAAAGGCAGACCCACACGGGTACAAGCTCCCAAGGCTTTGGGCCGTACTCCACTGTTTTCCTAGGCCACAAGCAGGGAGCTGGATTGGAAGTAGAGCAGAAAGGACATGATCTGGCATGCACACATGGAATGCCACACATGGAGGTTAGCCAGATGAGGCACTGCACCAGCCTCTGATTAATATATTTGTACACTTATTGTTAGTGTATTTCCTTAATGCCGTAGAATTTAAATTATGTGAATAAATAAATATTCTGTCACTCATAAATGAAGTCCTCCTAACTGCGAGAACCTAACTCCTGCTGGCCCAGAAACAGAATGTTACCTTCCACTTGTGTAAGTTCTTTCACTTTAAAAGAACATATAACAGGTTCTAGTTAAAATCTGTACATACAAATATAATCTAATAACATATAGATGAATAGTAATATGCTTATGTTTACACAAATGTTATAGTAAAGTATGCCATAATGTCTTGCTGAATTGAGCTATAGATTTAGTACTGAGCCTCTTGGCATTGAAAGAAAAAGAAGCTGTGAAATCTTTATTTCAGGGGAACCAAAATTCCTTCAAATACTTTAAAATAAATTTTTCTCAGAAACTGTGGTCCAAGTTAAAACAGGAAAGGTAGTCTGGTAAGCTCATCTTCAGTGTTTTCTGGAACTTTCTGATTCTCTACATACTTCCAAAATAATTTTTTTATCATAAAGACATCACACAATGAGGAAACTGCATGGTAAGACCCAAGAAAAGAGAAAAATAAAAGTTTTAAAAGGAAGAGTTAAGGGACTCTGAAGCTGGGATTCAAAGATGCGTTCCTCCCCCCCTCACATGTCAGAAATAGCAATACAGAGCTGATTAACTTTCTATTCTCTCTACAGAGATAGTATTTCTTATTTTTCTTATTCCAAATAACTTAATTTCTGGGTAACTTAATTAGATTCAATGAATTGCAAATAAGGCATGTGGAAGTCTGTCCATGACACAGAAAGTCGGGATCATTTCAATGATCGGAATTCAGAAGACATGAATTTGGTAGTTCTTGCTAATAAAGCAATGTTAAGATGATTGTATTGTCAATGTAGAGAAATAAGGATAATGAATTTGTCCTCAGCCATAGTACCACAGTCCTTGTCCAGAAACTTACAAACAACCTCAAATGATAATACAATCCTCGCAAATGCTAAAATTCATCTCAAAGTCACAGTTCCTGTACTAAATGTCCAAGCACGTGTTAAATCTGATGGCTTGCTAAGACAGTTACAGCAGTTGGCTTCTCTACTGGACACCTGCTGAGCAAATCAATGGTGAAAAACTGAGAATACCACTCAGTGAATAAAACATTATCCCAGTGGCATCACAAGCATTACCTAGACAATAGCGGAAATACTCATTCCCTATAATAAACAGGTGAAAACTTACCAATTACCAGGAAATTACCAAACAGTATTTTGACCTGAATAGACTTAAGTCATATATATTGGATGTATATTGATCAGTTCTTCCATAATTCTTTACTCAGAAGATGAAATATGTACAGTTACTTAGGTTAAAAAAACTAACTGCTGTTCAATTAAATTCAGCAAATTTCACACTCTAGTATCACCATATGTACAGTTGTTTAAAGTAATAATTAACTTTTGTACTAGATCACATATTTCAGAAGAAAGTAAACAAACTGTATTATGACACATGGGAATACATCTAAAAATACAAATCTAATTTCCTCTTTGAAAACTGAGCACCAAAGCCAAAAGTTAATTCTTATTAAATGCTGCAACATTTTAACTTTAGTGCTTGATCACATAGGGATAGATCTGATTCTGCCATTAATGACGTTCATGTAACAGTATGCACTGCTACGGGTACGCACCACATGTAGGCAGTGTCCTCACAGGCCAGAGATGCTAATTTGATTATACATGTGTATCAAAATGTATAAAGTGTTAAACATAATGGATGAAGTGCTAACTTGGGTGTTCTGGTCTATCTTGTTTGTGAGGAATGCATTAAGATATTTTTAAAAGGTTGTGGAAAATGGAATGAGAAGAAATTTATTTTGGAACAACTACTTTTTGAACTCAGTGCAGTTTTTCATATTACACATTTTTCCTGAACTCTTTAAAGATCCTGTGTAGGCATAGATTTCAAAATTTTTGCCTTTTAATTTCTTTTCCCATGAACTTGTTGAAATTTATATTAGGAATAATCAGTGGTGAACATCCTTTCTCCAACTTTTCCCATCTAGCACTCCCTCCTAAGTGTTATCTGCTCTCCTACATGCTCCTCCACACACACACACACACACACACACACACACACACACACACACACACCCCTAGATGCATTGCTTCCCTCTAGAAGCAGGAAGCAGCAATTTCACACCCTTCTCAGAGAAAACTTTGGGGCTTTAAAAATATTCCAGACTAAAACACATGCAACCATAGGTAACACTACCAGGCTGTTTCTGTCTTGATAACTGCCTATACAAAGGTAGACTACGAATCCACTGAAGATCACTTTGGCCTTGGCATAAACATTTCATGGAAAGCAAAGATTGTCCTCTTAGTAGAGAGTTAATCATTCAGAAACTTGCTGGAGATCTTGATCCCAACAGTCCTGGGGTAATGTCCTTTAAAAGTAATGTGATAAGGCATGATGAGTTTCAACCATGAAAGCAAGATAATAATAGAGCCATTTTTCTTCTTGCTAGATAGCTCTCTCAGCTATCTCTCCTTCTCTCTTTTTTTTTTTTTTTGGTTCACTATACAGGTCATTCTGTTAAAAGTAAATTTGAGCACCAGAATAATTCATGCAGAAGGAATTCATGCTGCCTGTATATGAAAAAATCTAAATGTAGTTTATCAGAAGTAAAGCAAGCGTAAATAACTGAAAGATGAGTTTAACATTATCTTGAAATGTGTAATTATATAAAATACTGTTTTCCTTGTGATGTGGTCACACGCCACATTCGATGAGGTTAATAAACTTCTTACAAATAAGCAATGAACAGTCATACACAAATCCACTCAACAAAGAACCAGAGTGCCTGTTCTTCTGTGCAAGACACCAAGATCAAAAGCCGGTTACTTGCACCCACTGCTTTACCCACATTCTTTCTCCATAGATGATCAGATAAGCAGGTATCTAGCCTGACCCTACACGTATGACATCTATATTTGTAGTCTGCTATCCAGTTTTTTCATAGAACCTTCACTAAGGATAGTTTTTATGACTTGGTGATAGAAATGAAGTTCACAGTAAAAATGACATACATACAAAACTCCTGTGTTTTCTGCCTCGAATATACTTTTCTCTTGGCATTGTAGTGCCAGTTGTGAGCCCGCATTTTAGAAAACTAACCTCTGTTTTAGGTACCTGGGATTCTGGCAAACTTATTATGCCCAAGCTGGGCACTGCCTGTTTGAACACTTGAAAGTCACATTTTAAAGCAAAAGGCTTTAACAAGGGGCAACCCCACACTTTTACAACGCATTCGTGCCGCTTCCTTTCCTTAACAGACTCTACACCCAAAAAGGGTTTTAAGAGTCCAAGAATGGGGTGTTTAGATGACCTACGAAAGAAGTGCGTCCTGCGTTCAATTTTTTTTATCAGCTCCTTCTCATCGTGGTAGTACAGGCACCGGGCCTCCCTCGACAGACTCGGGCTTGGCGGCAGAGTTCCGGGCAGACGTGAGAGAGCTGGCTCTGGGCGCCAGGGTGGCTCCGGGCGCCAGAGTCCGGGGTCCCACCCCTGCGCTCCGAGCGGTTCCTTTCTAGGCGATCTGGGCGGGTGTGTTGCCGGAGTCGCCTCTTATTGGCGACACTCTCGGGTTTTCGTATACTTGATTGGACAGAACTGCCCCCTGCGAGTCCAGATCATTGGAGGGCGTCGGAGCCAGGGGGCGGAGCGGGTTCCTCGGGATTCTTGATCGAGCGCGCCGGGCGGCTGAGCCGGGCCGGGGGCGCGGGACCGGGTCCGTGCGGGCGGCCGCGGAGGGAGGGTCTTCGCGCCGGCGAGGTCTCAGAGGAGCCGGGCAGGGCCAGGGCTGGCCCGTGGCCGCGTCTCTCGGGGGACAGTGCCAGTTTTCTCCCCCACCCCGCCAGCGGTGGCCGCTCCGAGACAGCATCTGTCAACGCTCCTCTTCTTTTCCTCCGACCCGGCCGGGCTGCGCCGGCGGCGGCCGAGAGGACGCGCGGGACCCGGCGTGGCGAGCCCATCAGCTGTCAGGCGAGCAGCGGAGCGGGCCCCGAGGGCGGCGAGAGACACACAAAGAAGGCGGTGGGCGGCGGCGCCGGCGCGGCCGAGGAGGAGCGGCCGAGGAGGAGCAGCCGATTCGGGACGGCAACTCCTTGGCCGCGCCCGCCGCCCGAGCGAGGTCCGAGGCCGCGGAGACAATGCGGCCGGGCTCGGCCCCGCGCGCGCCTCGCCTCGCCTTGCGGGGCGCGGAGCTCTCACCGCCCCCCCCAACTTGACCGTCCTCCCCGGCTGGCCCGGCCCGCCTCCCGGGGCACCGGCGCCCTCTCGCTCCAGCGGCGGGCCCAGGAAGGAGTTGGTGTGCGACGGCCGAGCCCCGGCAACTTGCGAGCCGGGAAAAGTTTGCAGCGCCTCCGCGGGGCGGCGCGGCCCGCCCCTGCCCGCCCCTCGCGTCCGCGGTCACCGCCGGTGACTTTCTCGGGTCGTCGTCAGCCGGGGCCACGGCGCGGCGGGCGCCGGCTGCGGGGAGGGCCGGAGTCCTACCGAGGACTCCCGCGCTCTGGCTGCGGGTGAGTCGCTGGGGCGGGGTGGGCTGGAGAGATTTTTGTTACTGTTTCCCGATTTTTTTTTTTTTAGGTGGGGGGATAGAGAGAGGGACGCGGGGAAGGCATGGAGGGAGCCTTTATCGTAGTTTTTTGCAGCAGGCGAGGAGAGCGGGTCGCTTGAGGCATTGACATGCCACTGGCTTGTGAACCGTATCCGTGGGAACCCCGAAGGGGCGGGGGCTCCCCAGGGTCTGTGCAAGTGGGGTGGAAAGGTTACTAGGTCTCAGGCCAGCCCTGCCTGTAACTGACCCTGCTTGACCTTGGACAAAGTGACTTAACCCTTTTGCGGGCTCTTCCGTGAGTGATCTATGGGGCTACAGCGCCCTGCTCTGTGATGTCCAGTTTGTACAATACATCTTGGTTTGAGAATGTCCTTGGGCCTCAGCGTGGTGAGCAAGTTAGGGAACAGTAGGCCAAGATATATTTACATGTGCCAGGGTTCACCTTCCGCCCAACTCAGAAGTAACTTTGAAGTCTAATGCTTTGGAATACTGATATTTAAAGGCTTTCTAAAGTGAAAAATCGATTACCAGTTACTTATTTTACAATTCTTAAGACTAGGAGGTTACTTTTGTGCCCCGCTTGGAGTCTAGGGGTTTCCAGGGGCCAAGACTGGGGACTGGCACCCAGCCTGCGGGTGAAGTGGCAGGTGTGCCAGAACCAGGATCCCTGCTAGATTCGGCTTAGGGGAAGACTGGTCATTAATTATGCAAGGAGGAAAGTAAGCGGGGCAGGTGTTTTTGCTCTGTCTTCTAAAAACTTTGGCTGGCGGAGGCTCGTGTGTGTGGAAAGGGGGGTGGTGTGTGCTCTTATGACAGAGAGGAAAGAAAATGTCACTTTTAACCAAAGTAAATCTAAAATTAATGTAAAATGTCCTCACAGGAACTGCAACACGTAATGCAAGTACATCTTGATCTAATTTTAATGAAGGATTGAAAATAGCTGCTGTGTTGAGTATCACTGACGCCAAGACAGCTGACTTACATAATCCTTGTTGGAATGTGTTAGTGGCATGTATAATTTATATAAATAATCAATGTTAAAGGTTTGGTCTGGCCTTAGTATTGCAATGTTGTCATCACGGTTTGTGTTACAAACCAATGTAGCATTAACTTTGTTACCACGTTCTTCCCTCGTCATTCGTGGGAGTCAAGTGCATCCTGCCAGATGTCAAGTGCTCCGCTGGACATTTTATCTTCGCATGGCACTCATAACTACCAAAATCGATTTTTTAAATGCACAAGTATGGATAAAAGTATGGATAATCGGTGAATACTAAATATTCAAAATGCCCCGTGCTGTGATAAAAGTAATTAGAAATCTGTTACCCATTCTTAAAAAGAGAGTTGCTGTCATACTGTCGTGGAGAGAAGGGTGTCAAAGAAAGAACTGCTAGTTCTGACATTCAGCATCAAAATAAGGATACATAGTCGCAAAGAGACAAAGATAATTGATGGATTTTATAGGAGAGGGACCACAACATTGACCTAACATGGGACATGTGATGACCTAGTTTCATTTAAGAACATGAACCTTTGAAAAGATGTTTTTTAATCAGTAGCTGTTTACATTGTGACAGGATGTCTAATTAAGTAACCTGATCACAGCTATAACACTATTTCATTTGAGTGTGGTCTGAGTTTTAAATTCATTTTTAAGGTGGAATTAAGTAAACTTTCAGTTTCATTGTATGAAGAAAAGGGTACCTTTTTTAAATCAACTAGATATTTAGTGAGAAAAGCTCTCCAATTTTACAACAAATGCAAATTAAGCACCAGAAATAGCAGCTTCCTAAGAAGGTCTTCACTCTACACAGGTACCGTGTGTAGGAGAGAACTAATATGGATGGTGGTGAGATTGGCTGTTATTTATTAGGGGTTGGTGTAATAGTTTGTGGACATCTGGAGAATCCTAAGGCCTCAATGTATGTAAACTTAGAAATTTCTGGAAGCCTAATGGCATTATTTAACAATAACCATTCGACCTAGAACTCATCTGGATATTTGAACAAGCTGTAGAATTTGTATTCTTCCTGAAGATTTGCTTGTTGGGGAGCCTTGAAGAGTTTAGACTGGTACATCTCAAATGTGGTTCTTAGCCCTGTAACCAGAGAATCACCTGTAATACCCTCACACCTTCAGATTTCTGGGCATCGCCCACATGTATAGAATCAGAGTGTCTGAAGCAAAACCTGGAATCCATATTCTTACCAAGCCCCTTCCAAAGTAGAGTTGATCACTCTATATTTTCAGAGTTGGCATTAAGTTTTCTGGCCGATGTTGTAAGGGCAGGTGTTGCTTTGTTCAAGGAACATGAACAGTGCTCCCTGAGTGCTTATTGCTCTGCTCCTTCTCCCACAGCCCCAGACCTGTTGCTCATCTTTTAGTTGGGCCAAGGCCCGGGACAGCTTCATGAGCTGCCCAGGAAATCCCATACAAGCAGAATTAAAGTCATTGAATGGGAAGGGAAGGAACAAAAGGCCTGGGAGAGAGAACAGGGTTACTAGCTGCAAAGTTGTCCCCTCAACACCTTCAACACTCACACTGGAAGATTTTGCAGGCAGCTGTGTAGATTATCCAATCCCCTGCTTTCTATCATCAAAATGTTCATTCCCAGATGCATATAATGGCTCCTATTACATCTGTGTCTGTAAAATCTTCACGTATAAGAGATTTTCATACTTAAACCCAGGTGGTGGGGGGTGGGAGGGTGATTATTATGGTGGAAGAATTTTAGAAAGAATTTCAAAACATCAGTTGAGATTGCCAAACCGAGTTCCGATCATAGCTTTACCATTACTGTGTAGGTGTCTGTGCGTTGTGCAGTTGACCCTGTAATCAACAGTTTCCTTACCTTGAAAGTGGAGGGGAAAAAAATCCTGCCTCATAGCTCTTGTTTTGTAAGCTTGCAGGTTAAAATAGCATAGCTAATAATCATCACTTTACAGGCAGTCTTTAAAAAGTTCATGGGAAATAAATATTATTAAAAGAACACAGATTTCAAAAATATTTTAAATTACCTAATTGATTTTAAAATTTTTCATTTGGAGAGAGAGAGAGCTCCTGTCTGCTAGTTCACTTCCCAAATGCCCACAATATCCAGGCCTGGGCCAGCTAAGATCAGGAGCCAAGATCCCCATCTGGGTCTCCCAGATGGGAGGCAGGGACCCAAGTAATTGAGTGGTCCTTTGCTCGGTTGCTGGCACTCCAATATGGGATGTAGGAGTCCAAAGATACAATTTAACCTACTGTGCAGCAGTGCTTACTTTTTTTGTTGGCACCAGATTCAGCTTATCTTTTTATTTCATATTTTCAGAACTGTATAAGTGCCCTCACATACTCAATATGAGTGCTTTTAATTTATTATAGTAACATTTAAAATCTAGTTTTTAGCCCTGGAGAGTTGTTTGGAAGAAAGAAGAGAGGAGGACAATGCCAAAGGAGATAAGTAGCTCTGGGCACAGTGGACCAACCCCTTTACTACCTCACGGTTTTGGGCAGAGGGCAAGGAGAGAAGAGGAAACTGCAGTAGCAGCCCTGGGCTTTGGTTTCATCCTGCAGCTCAGTAGCTCTGGTGTCTGTTCTCTGCCCTTCTCTTGTACACTTAGTTATGGACAGTCTTGACTCACTGAAAAACACTTGATTCTGTAGCCCACCTCAGATCTTAATCCTGGTTTTGGATTTTGGGGTCACTAAATCTCAACCTCTCAGCCTTAATGGTGGCAGCTGTGTCTCTCCCTCATGGGCTCTATCTAGATTTTGGTCTGGTTGAGGTGAAGTTATTTCTATCTGCAGTCCTATATGTAGAGATCCAACTTTCTAGTCAAAATTTGCTTTTCCAAAGGGGTATGTGTATATATATATATATATATATATATATCTCACCAAGACATAGGGATGTGCTCAGAAAGACACCTTGACTTTAACACTACGTTTACTTGCTGGCACTACCTAATGCGTGTCAGACTACATTCTCTCCCATCAGCTTTCTTGTTCCTTGCCACTGCCCTGTCTAGTATTGCTGGACAGACTCCTAGGAAGCACTTCAGTTTTCCTTCTTCCCACCTCTAGTCGCTTGGCACACCTGTTGCTTCTGTGGTTTGTACTTTCATAACATTTGTTTTCTAAAATCAGAATCTTTTAATCTCTATTTGTTCCCCTATCAAACTAAATTTCTCCTTCCTCAATTACGAAGTGCCCTTTAAAAGCCAGGTTCCCATCTTCCACGCAACCCTATCTCTGCGGTCCCAGGCTCACTCACCCTGATCCCGTTAGCCTATATCGTTGTCCTCATGGATGCTCTTGGAGCAACCAGATTCTACTGAGTTTTCTTTTTCGACTCTTTCCTAGAAGCTTACCAGATCATTAACATAAAAATTCCACCTTGAATTTCAGTGGTAGCCGCAGCTGTTTTGTTTGGTCAATTATAACATGGTCATAAAGTTCCAATTTAAAAAAAAAAAGCATATAATGGATTTGATGTAGAGGAGAAAACACAGGGAGAAGTGAATTTTAAGACTTCAGATAAGGAGTTGTGTGAGCCAACAGAGTTTAACTTATATTTCTACATTTCCTGATCTGGGAATGGAGAGGATTAATAAGATGACCCTGATGGTCCCTTATCATCCTAAGGCTCTAGGACAATTTGACTTAAGTGCTGTTGGCTTGGGGCTTTTACTCTAATGTTAGCTGCAAATGCCACTAAAGAGTTCTCAGTGCCTTCAAGACTTATTCTGTCTTTGAGATTTCTAAAGCTAAACTTGGCAACTTTCAAATGTCATATACCTTTTCTGGAAAGCTTTACAGCCACAAGAATTCAGAAAAGGTTACTGGGAAATAAAAATTAGGTATCAGGATGACAATGTGCTAGCATTATCCTTGAAAATATCTATGATAGCCTAAGTAGGTTCATTTTAAGAGTTATTAATTAATTTTAAGAGTTAAGAATTTACAGTCATCCCTCAGTATCTGTGGGGAATTGGCTGCAGTGTGATTCCCCTCCTTTCTTTCCACTGCACAAATATCAAAATCTATAGATGATTAAGTCCCTCGTGCGAAATGACACAGTGCATGCTCATAATCTACGTACAACTCTGGGTGTATGGATATCTAGATTACTTTTAATACCAAATGCAATGTAAATTTTGCGTAAATAGTTATTATTTATGGGATGACAAAAAAATCTGCGTGTTCCGTACAGACAAAATATATAAAAAAAATTATGTTTTTGGTTAGTTGGTTGTGGAACCTGCAGACTTAAATGGTGGGCTGCACTTTGCGTCGCTGCTTCACTGAATGCTGTTAGGTAATAGCAATTCTGTTTTCTTTTAATCAGGCCATCACTTGAGGAACATTAGCATAGTCAAAACCTTAGCATAGATGCTAGCCAACTTTCTGTCATAATCTGGCTGGAAAGTTATTTCAAGATCGCATATATACATACATACATATATCAGATACACAATGCATTTAAATTAAGAAGGATGCTCCTCAATCATGAGATGCTTTTATACATTGACCAGATTTAAGAATATCTGTTTAAAGTTTGTTGACATTTAATTGACCTTTGAAAGTTCATTCTGTTAATCATACTCCAAGTGCTAAAGCTATGGATACTGCTCTGGTGTTTTTACATTCACTCTTGCTCAGCATATAAATTCTTCAGCATAATTGCTACTTATTTAGCAAGAGTTTCCTCTCGTCTCTGAAAATGCACTTGTGTTCTTGTGTCTTTAGTTTTTTTTTTTAACTTTGCTTCAGGCTGGGTAATGCTAGAGGTTTGAATTAAAATGTTTTCCTGTATTAGTTGTTTGGGGCGTGACTTCTTAATATAGAAGTGATAGAAAGTTCTTGCCTAAATGCAGTGTACTTTTCTTCCTGAAAAATTTAGAATTGTTGATGGAATAGTGCTAAAATTTCAACACCTCAAAGCTGCTATATGGTTTTAAACAACATTTTTGGAAATCCTTGAGCTCCATTTGTTTATATGAAAGCTATCAGTGCTAATACCTGTTATTAAACAAGATTCAAAAGAACTATTTTCATAGGAAATTCTAATTACATGCTTTGAATTGTTTTGAGTAGAATTTTATTTTGTTATTAAGAAGTATTTGTTAAATAAAAGCCAGGATGCTAAATATAAATATACATATTTAAATATATATATTTTATTAATATCACCCAAAGTGCCTATGTTGAAATATTTTAAAATTTCTGACTTTTACATTTATGCAGACTTTTAAGTGATCTCTAATTTGATTAGCTGTCTTTATATGTTTGTAAATTGATGTTTCTAATGACCATGGAAAGCTTGATGAATTTTGAAAGAAAAATAGAAGCATATAATTAATAGTTTTTAATAATTTACCTCTAAGATTTGAGACATTTTTTAAAATGTTTTTCCCTAAAAGCAGTTATTTAACGAAACACTGAGACCAATTCAGTTGAATAAAGTTTACTTCACAAGAAAGAGAGGTTCAAGAACCAGACAACATTTCAGGGAAGAGATGGTTAAGAATCCACTCCCCGCCCCCCCGCACCTCCTGCCCCCTTTGCTGAGCTGCTTTTATAACGAGCAAGACAGGGTATGACGGGGCACAGGGCACAGCATTGTAGGGCATTTGCCTGCCTTGGACGTAGTTTGTCAGTCTTCATCCTGGAACTGACTACAGCTCAGCTTAGTTACCAGAGTACTTCACTATACTCATTAAGCCCTCTGGTTAAATCCATCATCATTCAGTACAGAGGCTTGTGTGGAGTAATTTATTCTAGTTCAACACTAAATAAGATTAAAATTTAAGCCAGAATTTTCATTATCATCAGGTGATTTGATACTTTGCAAATATGTAGCTCCAGATGCTTGCTGCTTTCTGTTTATAATAAATTTTGATGTAATTATAGCACTACAATTACATCAAATGTCCTGTTCTAAACTTAACATTATTTTCTGATCATTTTCTCTCCTTTAGTAGTGTACTTTTTAATTTCCCCTTTTTTGTTCACATCTGAGCTACATTTTTCATTTTATCAACCCATTTCCAAATGAAAATATGTCCACAAACATGTAACTTCAAACTTTACGTTTTTTTAAAGAAAATGCAGTGCAATATCTTAAATAGTATTATTTCAATAATACCTGTAGAACACACTGCCACATAGTCAAATCCAGGGGTGAACTCTCACACTGCTGTTCTGTAAGCTGTGATTTTAGCACAGAAGTAGATGTACTGCTTCCTTAATGATTAGTGTCTCAGGACCAGAAGTGACCCACCTGTAAGATAAAGCCTGATTCCTTCCCTAGGGAGTCTTCCTCACTTCTTGGCACTTCTGCTGCACTAATGATACAATGACAAAATCAGCATCTCTGCCTTCCTTTTCTGTTTAAAGTCTGTTGTGACACAGTTAAGAATGTTTCTATCATTTGAAGCTGAATATATGTATTCATAGATAGTTTGCTTAATTTAACAAATTCTTACACTTTCATATACCAAATAATGTTCTACGGGCTTTTTAAAGTACTAATTTTAAGTAGATTGCTAATTAAGTAATCTACTTAATCTCTTAATTGTATTATTTTTTACAATTAATAAAATTAAGGTACAGAGTGATATTTTTATGGTAGAGCATTACGTTGGGAAAGGGTAATACAGGCAGGTACAGTAAATGACTCAGCAATAGGACTGAAAAACGTTAGGAGTTTTGGGAAGATGAGTCTACTTAGGAAGCGACAGAAAAGCACAGCATTTCCTGTTTCCTCAATTTTAAGCCTGTGGGCTCTAGAAGCAGTGGGTCAACTTCAGTGCGTGTTCAGCCTGGTGCGGTGGGCTGTACCCCTGTGATTCCTATAGGGCTCACAAATCTTACTATATTGCCTCCTCCTGGCATTTTTTGGCTGGCCCTCCATGGTTTAACCACAGCTGGAAGCTCATGCCTTGCAAGCTAACGGTGGAGATTTCCCACCCACCAGACTTAACTCCAGCACGCTTCACCCGTCCTTGCCCTCTTTGTATTTCTTTGAAAGCATTTTTCAATAATGTTCATGTGTGTTTTATGCAATTTAGACACTTTTGTTAAGCAGTAGAACTAGAGGATAAAGCTATCTTCTCTGAATTGGGGATGGAAAAATGGGAAAGCAGAAGTTGGGGAAAACAGAAAAAATTGACATTGTTTGCAAGAGAGTATTTATTGTGTTGGGGGGAGATGATGAAAACAATGGAGGGAATTACTGATTTGCTCCCCGCCCACACCTCCTCCCTGTTTTCCCAGTAACAGAAGCAGTGCCGCTCTTTTTTTGCCTGGCATGTTCTTTACCAGGGAGTTATGTGGAGTGGGAGTGCAAAATTTTTCCCTTCTGCACTCTGAGACTTGGGTGTGCTGCTTTAAGATGCCACTGGTATCTAAGTAATGTTTATTTATACTGGATGTTTTTTCTCTGTAGCCTTTGTGGATGGGGCTTGGAATACAAACAAAAATATTAGCAGAACTGCAGGTACTCCATTGCTGTGTTTATTTTAACAGTTAAAAAACTGCTCATGTGTTAGGACATAGAAAATACCAGAGGCAACATTAGAAGTAGCTTTCAAAAGAAAGAAAAATGACATGAACAACTAAGCCTCACATGCTAACAGATACGTGTGTGTGTGTGTATTTGGTGTTTCAGTGACTAAATTAATTTCATCAATTGAATTAAAAATATAAATATGTAAAATATTACTCTGTATGTAAGTCCTCTTAAATGTCTAAGTAGGGTACAAGTGTGTGACATTTGTTCCATAGAATGTAAAATAATATTGGAACAAGAATTCTTCGGAAACTTAACATTTTTCTGGAAAAGACCTACTGATTTATGTTTGTATTGAGGCTGAAGAATTTAAACTGTGACCCTCCCAGAGAATGCATGATGCGTGGTCTTGTGCTTTTGCATGATTTATTTGATGCCCCTGTGAAGTTTTTCTGTTTATCATGTCCTCTATAAAAAGGGGAGATTATTCATTGTTAATGAAAAATTCTATAAGAAACAAAATGTTGAACTAATCTAAATGATGAAAATATTTGATTGGATAAATACATAAATTAGTTTCGTATTTATTTGAGAGGCAGAGACAGGCAAAATGAGGTCCCATCTACTGGTTCACTCCCAAATGTCTGTCATGAGCTAAGGCTGCACTGAAGTAGGCTGCCTAGAGCGCAGTCTAGATTTACCATGTGGGTGGAAGTTAGCTAACAACATGAGCCGTCACCATTGCCTCCCAGACTCTGTATCTGCATGAGAATAAACCAGCCAAAGCCAAGCATCAAACCTTTGTATTCCAGTGTGGCATGGAGGTACTTTTAACTAGTAGCCAAACATTTACCTGTACTTTTAAATAGTTGCTCATTTCCCAACTAGGGACGCATGGTCTAGTTAGATCCCCATCTGTAGCTAAGGTAAACTAAGGACTTTTTTTCGTGATCATTTCAGAGCAGTAACATGTTCAAATATTTGAGGAAACACTAAAAAATTACTCTTGGGGAACAGAAAAGAGGAAAGGAAACATACTATTTTCTCCATGTATCTTTTTTTTTTTTTTAGCCACTTTTCCAATCTTTGCCATGGTCATGGAATTTTTTATATTCCTCCACTGTCCTTACCATTATGTACCCTAGATGCCACATACCGAGTTTTTCTGGAGTTAGAGACGAAACTGAGGCTGATGGAAAATATCCCATGTTTTCTCAGTTTGTCTTCTCACCAGAGGCAAGAGGAACAAGACAGAAGTTGGTGGTTTATTTCTGTCACCTTAGCAGCTGCCCTGTTTGGTTGACCTGAGGTTTTGTGTGTGTGTGTGTGTGTTTTAACCTCCACTCTAACGCCTAATGCTACAAATGAAATTACAGCCAGTCATGCTGTATTTCCATCATCAGCTCTCCCTAGTGGATCAAATTTAGCACAGACCTGCTGTGCTGTTAATACGTATTAATTAGATGAATATAGGGGAAGACAATCATAACATGAATTTGAAAATAACTTCTTTGAATGCAAGTATGACTTTTATGTGTTTACGGCCTTTTGCTGAAAATTTGTAAAATCCTTGAGTAGCTGAGCTGCTGACAGCCCAAAACATTTTGAGTCAAACATTAACTTACCACAAAACACTACTGAAGGTGGCTTTGATTTTGAAGTACAGTGGGCCATTTCAAGTTAAATTGCCCATTCTCCTGTGGAATGCTGTAGAGGTCACACAACCTGATGTCAAGGTTGGGCTATTAAATAAGAATGTTTTCTGTGTGCTGTGTCACTGTCCGCCACAGATACAAGGTTCCTTTGCTTTTGCTGCTTATGACCCAATTCCCATGCCAAACAGTACTGGAGACAATTAAGTTCTTCTATGGAAAGCCACATAAGTGTGTGTGTCTGTAAATATACTCTCAAACTATTTTGTAGCCCTATTTTTAAAAGAGTGTGGGTGTGGGAAGTGATGCTGAATGGATTCAGGGTAATTGGTGGTTCTTTATATGAAGAAAAATCACACTAGTTAAGGGAAGCCTACTTCCATGATTTGTGTATGTTTGATTAAAAAAAAAATCCCTGCAGCCCTTCCTCCCCCTCCCTCCACTTCCTCTTGTACCTCATAAATTCAGGCAATGAAAGAATTAGAGTCATAGGGTTTTATAGCTGGAGGGATTTGAGAATCTGATTAACCCTCTTGTTATACTTGAGGGAATTGATGTCCAGTGGGGTCAAATGAGTTCACATCGTTAGCTTAAAAGCATAACGTTTTAGTAGTTTATTTCCTTCAATAGGAACCATTCTGTTTAATCTGCCCAAACATGTTGATAATCTGAAGGTAACAATAAAGAAAAACAGCGAATGTAAATATGACATTTTCTTATGTGTGCCTCAATCACTTCTCCAAAGAGCTCTATGAAATATAGACATCTTTCCATTCATGAAGTTAATGGGTTCAGTAAGGATAGGAGCCATGTCCATACCAGCATGTATCAGAATGACCAAGCGGACTGTCTTCCTATATTAACCAAAGCATTGACTGATCTCAAGACAGTACTCATGACCACTGGAGACGAATCACATCTCCATATAGAAGCTCTCATCCTAAATTTGGACCAGTCATTAACTCTTGTCTCTGTTTCATTGCTTTAAAAAAAAAAAAAAGATTTATTTTATTTTTTTATTGGAAAATCAGATATGCAGAAAGGAGGAGAAACAAACAAGAACTTCTTCTGTCTGCTGGTTCACTCCCCAAGTGGCCACAACAGCTAGAGCTTCACCCATCAGGAGCCAGGAGATTTTTCCAGGTCTCCAACACAGATGCAGGGCTCCAAGGCTTTGGGCCGTCCTCCACTGCTTTCCCAGGCCACAAGCAGGGAGCTGGATGGGAAGTGAAGCAGCCCAGACTAGAACTGGTGCCCATATGGGATCTGGTGTGTGCAAGGCAAGGACCTCAGCCACTAGGCTTCCACGCACCGGGCCCCTGTTTCATTACTTTTTAAAGGGGCACTGTTGATACTCTTTTTAAAACTATTTATTTATTTACTTATTAAAGATTTACTTTATTTTTATTGCAAAGTCAGTGCTACATGGATCTGAAGCCAGGAGCCAAGAACTTCCTCCAGGTCTCCCACGCAGGTGCAGGAACCCAAGGCTTTGGGCTGTCCTGGACTGCTTTCCCAGGCCACAAGTGGGAAGCTGAATGGAAAGTGGGGCTGCCGAGGATTAGAACTGGCGCCCATATGGGATCCCAAGGCAAGGACTTTAGCTGCTAGGCCACAGCGCCAGGCCCACCATTTACTTTTTTTTATTGCAAAGTCAGATATACACAGAGGAGAGACAGAAAGATCCTCTGCACGATGATTCACTGCCCAAGTGACCGCTATGGCCGGTAATGAGCTGATCCAAAGCCAGGAGCCAGGAACCTCCTTCAGGTCTCCCGTGTGAGTACAGGATAGATCCCAAGGTCTTGGGACACTCTCGACTGCCTTCCCAGGCCAAAAGCAGGGAGCTGATTGGGAAGCAGGGCTACCAGGCTTAGAACTGGCACCTACATGGGATCCCGGTGTGTTCAAGGTGAGAACTCTAGCTGCTAGGCCACTGCACCAGGCCCAGATTTTTTTTTTTAAGATTTATTTATTTTATTTGAAAGGCAGAATTCCAGAGTCAGAGAGAAAGATATTTATTCTCCCAGTTGCCATAATGGCCAAGACTGGGCCAAGCTGAAGCAGGGAGCTTTATCTCGGTCTCCCGTGTGGATTCAGAGACCAAGCACTTGAGCCTTCCTCCACTGATTTCCCAAGAGTATTAGTAGCGAACTGGATTAGAAGTGGAGCATTGGCAGGAAATTGGGTTAGGCATATGGGATGGCAGCACAGTGGGTGGCACCTTTCTCCTCTATGCCATAATGCTGGCCTTGGGAAGCTCAATTTTTGAAGAGCTGTGAGCTCTTAAATTTTTCGAGTCACTGTATAATTGTAGATAAGAGGTGTTTTAAGAATCTTTTTTTTCAGTGTCTTAAAAATCCATCTAGAGTGTAAAGAGCGTTTGCTATATATATGCAAGGCACATTATACAATATTCCAATCGACAGTAGTGATTGAGAGAGAAGCATAACCTTCAGGGAACAGCCCTACGCAATCTCTCCTTTCGAAGATTTACCTAAACATTCCTAAAATGTCTTATTCCTGTCTTCATTACTCTGGCATGAAACATACTGTTTCTTATTTCTGAAATGAGTCAATTTTTTAAAATAAAAAAGTAGCATTGAAATTTGTAAAATACAAAAACGTTTTAAAACATCACAGTGTTGTAACATGCCAATAACTGGATCATACACATAGTTTTTTTTTCTTTGCTTTTCCTTAACTAGATGCAATATCGTTCTCTGTATCATTACTTAGCATTGTCAATATACTTTAATGATTTTAAACTTTCAGGAAGAATCAGTTACTATATGTGATGATAATCTGTTTGTAATAGCTCTCCTTAATGTTATTTTGCAAAAAAAAAATACTTTTAATAGATTCCAAACCAAGTTTAGCTTTACAAATGTTTTGTAACATTAAAACCAGAGGCAGGCATTGTGGTACTGTGCATTAAGTCATTGCTTGGTGCCTAGGTATGTTGCTACTTGCAGTTCTGAGCAGGTTTCCTGCTGATGTGCACCATAGCTAGCTGATGGCTTAAGTGCTTGGGTGCTTGGAAGATGCAGACTGAATTCGTGGCTCCTGGTGTCCACCTGTCCCAGTCCCAGCTGTTGCAGGAGTTTGGAAGTGAACCAGTGGATAGAAGATTGATCTCCATTTCTTGCTTTTGCTCTCTCAAATCCTTTTTATAAAGACTAAAGAAAGTAATAGAGTATTCACTAATCTTTACTTTAAAAAATTATTCATTTTTTTAAATTTATCAGACAGAAAGAAGTCTTCCATCTGCTGGTTCATATCGCTATATGCCACCAGCAGTCTGAGCTGGACCAGGACAAAGCCAGAAGCTCGGACTAACTCAGTCTGTATGTTTGTGGGTGGCAGGGTTGTAATACGTGAGCCATTCCCAGCTGCCTCCCAGGACGTACACCAGCAAGGAAACTGAAACCCGAGGGGAATTGGCATTCTGAGGGGAGCTGCTGACATTGTAGTGTGAGGTATCAGTGTCCCAAGCAACTAACCTAACCACTGCACCGAAAATACTGCTGGATGTTTTTGATCTAAATTAAAAATGTGGTTTTTAGAGTATTTATTCATTTTTATTTGAAAGGCAGATTTGCAGAGAGGAGAGACACAGAGAGAAAGATCTTGTATCTGCTGGTTCACTCCCCAAATGGTCGGAGAGCTGAACTCACAGGAAGCCAGGAACTCCCTCAAGGAGTCCCATGCAGGTGCAGGGGCCCAAGGACTTGGGCCATCCTTTGTTGCTATCCTGTATCCTGTATCCTGCAGTGGGCCAGACCAGAAGTGGCGCAGCTGGGACTAGAACTGGTGACCATATGGGATGCCAGTGCTGCAGGCAGATAATTAGCTTGGTGAGCAACAGTTCCAGCACTAGAAATGTGGTGGTGGTGTTTTTTACATTGTTTTTATATGTAGTTTTTATATGTAGTTGAATTGTTTCTCCATCATTATTTATAGCTGTGAAAGTGTAGTACCAATCATGTTAAACTTACTGTGCACGGAATCTAATAGCTTTGGTTTTTCCAAAAGAGGCCGTTTGAATTGTGAATTCTGCCATGCGATTGCTACAGTGCAGTTCATCGTAAATTCACCTAAGGTTCTTTTGGAAATCCCAGCCTTGTGTTTCAGCAGAACTGAGATTGTATTTCCTAGTTGAGAGCTGCTCTTTTTTAGGAGTCTCCTGGGGGCCAGAGCCCCTGAGGAAGGAAAAAGTTGAGGCAGCAGGTGGTCTGAGGGAGGCTGCCTGGGAACTGCTGACAGTGGCAGGCTTGAGGGAAGGGAGGGAGCCTCTGTGGGAGGAGGATGGAAAGTCCCTTATTAGCCTGGAGGCTGGGATGGCCTGACCCTCTGGAATCCCCCTCCCTAGAGAGAATACCAGCCAGAGTAGGAGAGGCACTTGGAGGTTGGACGGTAGAAAGCAGGTGCTAAGAAGGAAAAAGTTTTCTGATGGGTTTTGAGAGCTTTGTCTGGAGAAACTTGACCTAGACAGTAAATCAGTACATGCTTAAAGGACAGTTTGGCCAATGAATATGCCAGGCAATCAATGAGTTGCTTTTACCACCAAAGAATCTACATATTTGTTCCTACTCTGGATACTTTTTTTTTTTCATTTGTTAACTTTTTATGCCCAGTTTACATTGGGAACAATGATTATTGAACTATGAATATTGGCTAGCTCGTATGTATTCACAGCCCTGCTCCCCTCTGCTCCATAAATGATTCAGAGAGGCTTACAGTAAGCCAAGCATCAGGGTAGAAAAGGGAGCAATGTGATTTGAGCCCTGCAGACTGCTTCTAGCTGGGTACTGGGAGTGATGCATGTGAAGACAGCTGCTTTCTGCTGCTGCGGCAGGAGGAAGAGCAGACCGTGCACAGACGTTGCTTGGTGTGCAATAAATATTTAATTGAGGTTATATTAAGGCCATAAACTTGCTTAATTTTCAACTTATTTTTCCTCTTTTATTAGAGAATACTCACTAAATAAAAATATTTACATCCAGGACTACAGTTGGAGAGATTTTGCTCTTCATGACTTAACTTCTACACTGTTGAAACTAATGCTTTTCTTCCTAGAATTTGAGTTTCCTAACCGCCTTTCATGTGTGCGAAACTCATGAGAAATTGTTCCTGATAAGCTCATAGAGTCTTTGTTCATTTCCAGGAGTTTAGGATGTATTTGTTTTGGTTAAAAGAGAAAAATAAAGGAAGGTTTCTCATTCCCAGCATTAGGAAGAAATATAGTGAGAGTTAGAAGCCTAGATAATCTGCATGGACACTAAGTTTGAAAAACTCAGTCACAAAACGTGGGGATAAATCTTAAAGAACAGTTTTGTGTGTGTGCATCACTTCCATTTCAGATCAGATCTTGGTGTATTTTCTACGAGAAGAGACGGAGATGGTTTATTTGTCTTGTCATTACGTATGTTTCCTGAAACACAGGACAGTGCAGAGTGTCAGTACCAGCAGTGCTGCTGCCCTGTCCTCCGCCACCAGCAGGGCTTGGGAGAGGAAGGATGCAGAGTCTGGGCACGTGGCCCTGTGCAGACATGGGGCACTCCTGTGCACAGTAGGCCACTCGAAACACTCAAGGCCACAGAGTACACAGGCCAGGGGACACGGGAGGAAAAAGGTGGGAGGCAGGGACAGTCATCCTTGTGATTGTGAATAGGAGAGCCCACATGTACCCTTGCGTTCCCACAACCATAGGCAAGTATTTAGGTAAACAGGTCAGTCGATGAATAGATAGAATAAGTAGTGGGAACTTCCACCACCTGCTAAGTGCCTCAGTTCTCATTATTATCTGTCACATGCACAGTATCGGGTATGTGAGTGGTTGGGGTCCAGGGAACTTGTCTAAGTAACTGTAATGTGTACGTAGTTTTTAGTTATGAATGACCTGGAGAAAGTGTATGATTACGTAGCCAGTTAAGAGGATTCCAGCTTAAACGGTTTTATGGCAGCTAAGGAAAATTCTGAGACTTTATCTGGGGCTGATCATAAATTTGCCACCCTCAGAAGAAATTAAACAGTCCCCCACAGGGCTAACATAAAATTGCTGTGGGGAAGATTATAAAGTCAAATGTCCAAAGCTGCACATTTGAAGGGCAAGACTGTTCGGAACCTTGTTTAACAGGGCAACTTGTTTAAACCACAACTGGGGTTCATACAGTTTGGGACTTGGTAAGCTGATATCTGTGAGCGTATCAAGGGTTATAGAGGACAAGTTAATGTATTGAACACACTTAGGTCTCACTTAGCAAAGTATTGAAATCAATCTTGAACTTCCACATAGTTTTCATCTAACTTGTATCTTGCCGACAAGACCCACTACAAAGTCTTGTAACTGATGCTTGCTCTTCCACTTACGATGTCTTGTAGCTAAAGTCTAGAAGTTTTTGCATACTTTGTGTGCAGACGTTTTTGCATTGGTTCATAAAGTTCTGAGCATGAAGCTGGATTTTCAAAGTTGTGTTAAGGCTTAATAACTCCATGTTCTTGGAATTAATTATTTGAGGTTGTTTGCTAAGTAGGTGCTACTGACTTAGTGTTTGTACTTTTTAAAATTCAAAGTTATTGAAGTGGTAAGATTCCACAACAAGGTAGAGAATCTCTTGGTTTGAGAAAAATGTATGGGAGTGAAAATATTTTTCTTTTTGTAAACAATTACTGACATAGCAATATCTTCCCAGGGTGTGAGGATTGGTGTTTCTCAGTTTTAATTAAAGAGTAGCCTGCCTGTCCCTTGGTGGCTGACTTTAAAGAATTGGGTGTCTTGGTGAGAAGTTCACAAGGTTGGGAGCTGTAGCTGAGGTCGGTGGATTCACTCAAGCTCTAGTCTGCAGCCGTATATGGATGCCAAGTACTAAGAATTTCTGGAATGTAGAATTGCAAAGCACTGATAAAGTTTGCTTTGTTCCCCTGTGTGACTTGACCCATTGAGAAAATGTGGTTCCCTAGGAAGTTTTAATAGTTCAAAGTCTTTAGTTAATGAAAAAAAAAACACAACATAATTCAGCTTGTTTTCACCTGCTGCCTCAAAGATTAACTTTTTTAACCTTAATGGGATAGAGTTACCCTTTACTTTGAAAAAGTAATTTATAGAGCTTTTCTCACCTGTTAGTTTCAGTAAATGCGACAGTGCTCCTGTGGATTTTGTTTTTGTTTGGAACTTCCTATCACAAACTGCTAAGACTTCTGCAACTTAGGGACCTTCTGGTAGGTAACTTCATCTGAAAACAAATCTTGGAAAGCTCCACCCATTTTTCTGTATCAATTATTCTAGCACTAGACTCAGAAGGGTTTTGAATTACTTCAGGAAAGTAGTGAGGGATAGAAGCTAACATTCAGTTTTCCTCGTTTATTTTCGTAAGAAAATGGGAGTGGAATTCAAAACATTCGAATTTGGAGTTCATATGCGTCACTTCGTTGCAAGTGATAGGTTCTGTGTTTTTCCAGTGGGAACCTTGGGCCCTCCAACTGATCCGTGGCTGTTGTATACCTCCCTATTGTGTGCCGTTTTTCCTCTCGATTGTTGCTTACCCTTTCAAAAATCAGCTGACTGTACAAATCCTACGGGAGCCGATTTCAGAACAAAAGTGGTCTATAAAGCAGCTCATTTTTTTTTTTTGTTTTTGTTTGTTTGTTTTGGTCAAGAGTTTACAACTTTCCAGGTAAACATTTGATATTTTTATTGATAGCCTGCAGTATTTAATGTGAAATGAACACACTTTATGCCGTTAGGATGACTTAGTTCCTGCGTTTAGTCAAGTTTACTCAAAGGAGGATTTTAATTATGTAATGCAAGTTGGACTGTATTAAATAAGCTGGCCACTTGCCTCTTGTTTCTAGTGTCTGACAGTAATGGATGGGAGCCATTTGCATGCATTCTCATAGTATATCACAAAATTCTGTAGAAACTTGGCATACAGATAATGGACATCCATGGAGCTTTCTGTTTGTTTTGCGTTTGAGGCATTTCGTAGAATAGTTCTGTGTGAATGGGGCTTTGGTAATTTACCAAGCTGTTGCTTATACATCTTAGAAACACCTGCTGGGGACTCCTCTTCAGGTTAAGCAAACATAGCTAAAGAAGGTATGTGGCTGCTGACAGTGAGCGGCTGTAAACATCCTCGACTGGAAGCTGTGACCCACAGATGGGCTTTCAGTCGGATGTTTGCAGCTGCCTACTGCCTCGGACTTCTAGGAGCTACTTGAGAGTCAGTGGCGTCGTTTGCTAAAACTGAATAGTTTGCATCTCTCCAACACATTTTTAAAAGATTCTGGATGAAATGATGTAAATGAAACAACTTTTAAGTCATTTCTGGACGTCTTTGGAGGACTTCAGCAGGGCCGGAGGAGAGGTACTTTCTGCGTGTGCAAAGAATTTGCAGCGTTTAAAAAAAAAGTGACAAAGTGTTCCCGAGAAAGTTAAGGAAATACATTGTAGTGTTTTTGTTAATTTCTATTCAGGAAATTTACATTGTTTGACCAGAAAAATTAGCAAAGGTTAAGGTGAACTGTTAATTCATTTTCATATCATTTAACTTCTTTTATTTCCATAGAGATTCCCACTTTGATAAAGGAGCAATTTTCAGCTTAATGAATTGTCTAAGAAGAGACTAATATTGACTCAAATAACTCTTACTTGAAAAATCTATGTGTTTTTTTTTTTTTTTTTTTTTTTGAGGTGACCAGAAAGTATTGCAGACATTTGTTGGTGCTGTCTCCATTCAACTGAATAGTTAAATTTGCTTTAGGTGGAAACTTGTATCTGTTTAAGATAATGAAAGGATCAAATTTTAGCCTAAACGTGTGAATGCAATTTATGATAGCTCTGTCCTAAATCTCTGTGAAGGACCTGCTTTCTAGTTTGTCTTATTTGAAAAACATTTTTTCTCATGGCAGGTTTGTTTAATAAATAAAGACTCTAATCTTTATTCACTCAAGGGTTAGCAACAGGACCTTTAAATAGAGTGAAGGTGGCATCTTTCATTTTATAAATCATTAGTTTCTAAATGTGTAGCATATTCATAATGTAGAAGTTATGGCCACTGCTCCTTGTTTCTAAGCCATTGATGATGCTCATAAGAAGTAATACTAAAACAGTGATTATTTTGACTTTCTGACAGCTGAGATATAAATATTATGTATAGGAGTGCATTTAAATTTCCTTCATGCATAAAGCCATCAAGTGAAAACAGTCAGTTAATTAGTCATGTGGGGCCATGAGAGGTTAGTAAACTGATGCTGAAATGCAGGGAGTCGGGGAGCCCTCTACTAGGCCTTGGGTCTGGAATTGAGCATGTAGCCTGTTTTAATAGCTAAACTAAAAACACTTAGAGCAAATAACTCGGCTGTGTCCCAGGGAACCTAACTGTTTTGCAAGTAATGGAAAAATGGCAAACTTCTCCTAACTCGGTGACCTTCACTTTCTTTAGGTTTTTTTCCTTAGTTCCGTGTCTCCTCTCTTCCTTCACTGCCCTCTAAATTTTCCATTTTCTATTCTTCATTCCTGTTTGATTATTACTTTCATGTAAGTAACTATCCGAGCTTCTTAAAAAATAGTGTCAACAGTGAGCTAGTTGAACTAAGATTTGGATGTGTCTTTATTTTACAAAAGAAACTTTCAAATTTACAATGTCACGTGGACAAATTATTAAGGTAAACTAATATTTAGTATAAATTAGAAACTAGTGCTAATTGCTCTCATGTATCTGATGCAGTTTTTAAAGTATCACATTTACATGTGAACTTGAATATAAATCCTTGAAATGGACTGCAGTGAGTCAGTTACCGAGTAGAAAATGCTGTCACAGCACATGCCAGATGAATGTGCGGCTGGGAGTCAGAAACCTTAGAAAATAGCACCACACTGAGGAATCGTCCTGACTGTTGTATATTCAGGTTTTATTTATGACTTGCTGAGGTTGGGTTTGGTGCATTCCTGCAAGGGTAATGCCTAAACAGTGTAAGGGTTTCTAAATGTGGCAGTGGTGATTCCTTAAAATGATATGTACTTTTCCTGCCCTTAAAACTCTCAATTTGAACCTGCATTTTATTTTGTTGCTATCTATAAACATGAGACGTGGGCAAAACCCTTCCTGTACTAAAGAATAGCTTTAGCTGGGGTGAGGACTGTGCAGACCAGACGAGCTGGCTCTGCAGGCCGTCCTGCAGAGAATGGGTTTGGCGCTATGACCTGCTCAGCTGGACCACTATCAGAATTGCCTATTGTATCACTAAAATGTCTGCTCCATATTACCATATGGAAGAAACACCAGAATCAATCTTTGATGGTTTAGTAGCACTAACATGAACAAAGTTGCCAGTTTTTTTGGTTTGTTGCGGGTTTTTTGTTGTTGTTGTTGTTATCAGAAGAGTAACAGGAAGTTGAGTATTTGTCTTCAGTCTTTATTTTTGAAGTGACTTAGTGAAATCTTAACAGATGATCATAATGGAGCCTGGCACGGCAGCCTAGAGGCTAAAAGTGCTTGCCTTGCATGCACAGGGATCCCATATGGGTGCCGGTTCTAATCCTGGCCCTGCTTCCCATCCAGCCATCTACTTGTGACCTGGGAAAGCAATTGAGGATGACCCAAAGCTTTGGAACCCTGCACCTGCATGGGAGACCCAGAAGAGGTTCATGGCTCCTGGCTTCAGATCGGCTCTGTTCCAGTGGTATCAGCCACTTGGGGAGTGAATCAGTGGACAGAAGATCTTCCTCTCTGTCTCTCCTCCTCCCTGTATATTTGACTTTCCAATAAAAAAAAATCTTAAAAAAAGATGATCATAAAGAACCATTTTAATGGGCTAACATAATGAAGATTGTCTTCATGTGGTACTATGTCAGAATAAATATTCCAGGGAGGTAGGGAAGATGAATTTGAAAGTGTCGACTGGAGTTGGGTGTGCTGCCAAGAACAGAGAAGCAAACTTGAGTAGTTTGAGATTAAATTGTTTATGATTATTTTCCTCATTTTTTTTACTCCCTTTAATGGCAAAAAGGTGTTAAATAAGGTTAAATAGGACTTATCCTGTGAAAATTCTTATTATTAGGAATAATATTCAATTAATTAATATTCCTTAACAAGCTTCTTCAGTTGGTAAGCACATACTATCTCTTTCTGATATGCACTTAAAATCTGTTCTGTGAATGTGGTGAGCAAATTAATGTTGCCACATGATACGTACTCTACCTTTCTGAATGTGTATATGTAATTATTGTATAAGCTTAATGATGTGGTACGTTGAGATCTGAGGCTTTTTGACGCAAATTAATACAAACTAGGTTAGGGATTCATTTAGTGCAAACACTAAATATGATTTTATTGTCCCTATAGGCTTCAGTGTCCCACACGACTAGAGAAATTAATGAGATGACGTCATCAGGCACCTTCACAACTCTGAATAACATCAGAATCTCTTAGCAGCTCTCATTTCAAAAATGAAACCAGGAGATCTCAGGGTGTGAGACAGTTTACTGGAAAATGTGGTGGAGCACACTAAATGTTACACAGTGCAATAATGTGCGCAGTGTGCCACCTCGTAGGGGACGACTACCTTCTCTGATTTTTAAGTGCATTTTTTTTTTAGCTAAAGAGTTGAACTCAAAAAGAGCAAGTGAATGGTTATGATAGTAATCCATTGATGAAGGAAGATTTATGTAAATGGTAAAGAAACACATACAATGAAGTAGATAAATAAATGTCTTAATGTCATAAAACTGGTGATTTCAGTCTTGATTCCCAGTCAGTAGAAACCTTTATTTGTAGGGTGTGATGTATTAATACATAGAAACATTGTTGCCCAACTTCAATGAAAACTTATTTGTACCTAGTGTTAAGTATGCTGGAATGAGTTAGAGAATTCGTAAAATTTGCAAATTCAAATAGTCAACTTTGAGGATTCCTATCTTGCATATCATCTTTCTAAATATATATACCAAGGAAGTGATTTTTTATCATCCTAAAGAGTAAATTTCTTACCCTTTATTTATCATGTTAGATTAAAATTATCTTTGAAATTATCATCTTTAAACTATGGGATTTCCAACTAGAAAATTTAATTTTCTTTTTTTTTACTTTTACTTTTCTATTTTTATTTTTTGTTTTCTTTTTAATTTTTATTATATTATTATTTAATGATACAGTTCCACAGGCCCTGGGATTTCCCCTGCTTTCTCCTGTAATTCCACTCCCCCACAACCCACTGACTTCTCCCATATCATTACAACAGTATCGTTCCTCATAGGCAGTCATAAGTCCATCATTGCGGGCATGGACAGTGGCAGAGAATCCAGCATCCCATTGTCAAGACACATCCAACAGATTCACTGGGACTGCATCCTCAGTCAGGAAGTGGAGATGCACACTGCACCATATCCTCACATGTGGACATGTCAGTCTCCACTACACAGTCACTATAAATTCCTTCAAGTGAAAAGCCATAAAACAAAACCAACAGCAGGAAAGAACCCAGAAATTCACAGTGCCATGAAGTTAAATAACATGCCACCGGATGTGATGGTCTCTATTACACAGTTACTATACATCCCCTTAAATGAAAAGCCACAAAAACCTTTCTGCACGTCAGCCTCATGTTATAAGTTGAGTTTATTTTTATTTTTTTAAACTGGATCTTGAACCCCTTAAAAATTAAGAATGAATCATTGAAAGTTATTAGAAATTCTAAAAATTTAAGGCTAATTTGAGAGTAGAATTTCAGTCTGTTGGAAGCAATTTCCTGGAACATAACTTATCTGTTCTTTCTACCTAGACCGGCATCAGTTTTTTTTTGTAGCACAAGCTCAATTCTTGTTGAATATGTGTGATGTGGTAATAGGAATTAAAACAACCTTTTAAAAATATCGTTCTGTTTATCACCTGAGAATAGATTGGGACTGCTGCCGGAAAGGCTAGTGTCATGTCCAGAGCTGAAAACAGCTTCCAGGGGTTAGTGTGAGCAGTTCCATGCCTGAGTCTCAGCATGTGCTCACTTTAATCTTCACCCTAACACCCTTCTAGCTCTATTGATTATTTCTAAGGTAGAGAAGACTAGGAGAATATCAATAAAGGCAGAGGGTTTTCTTTTTTCTTATGAAAAATGGCTATTGTAGATCTTAAGATAGAATCTAAAGGCTAAAATGCATAAATACTGTGCTGTCCATCTTACAGGGCCATTTGCAAAGAGGTCTCTGTCATTTGGCTCACACCCTATCTTCAAATCCCCACACCGAATTTAAATTCATCAAACAGCCTTGTTTTATGTCCGTGTCCATCTTAAAATGTTTGCCTAACTTCCCTCTGCACAGATATTACTTTTATTTTACCTACCTTTCTCTCATACACAACCAAGCATAAATACACACATACTTTAGGTCTCAATCTAAATATCATTATCTCTGGAAAAGAATGCTGTTTTACCTGTCTCAGCCTTTGGGCCCCTCTTCTGTCCTGAGGCAGAAATCACAGAAGTTGCCCTCCATCTGAGACCTGTTTGAAGCGGAACATCCCAGGCCCAGGAAAAAGCAGGTGCAAATAACAAGAATTGGAACAAGCAAGGCAAAGCAGATCAGAGGGGTAAGCAGATAATGGAGAGCATTGTAAGTCACAGTGATGAGTTTAAGATTTACCAACAGTCACTGGATTAGTATTTGTTATTATGAAATGTCCTATGAATTGTAAATTTGTTTAATTAAATGATAGGACCATATGATGACCGACCTTTCCATAATGTGAGTAGCCAAAAACAACAACAAAAAGTGAATAACACCTTGAATGCTTACTCGTATAAAGGATAATGGGTGTTGATGCCTGAAGGATACGAAGTTATGAGTTGTAAGTGTGAAATCCAGGATTGCCTGGATCCACCTGAGACTATTTGTTGCTCCCTGAAAATCTCTTACCAAAATACATGCTAAGAATAGGAAAAGGTATCTGCTTCAACACCAATTTAGAATTCCATTTTTTTTTTTACAAGATTGATTTATTTTACTTGAGAGAATTACAGAGAGAGAGATGTGTACTTTCCCCAAATGGCCAAAATGGCCAAAGCTGGGCAGGCTTGAAGATGGGCTCCAGGAGCTTTTGTGTCTCCCACCTGGGTTCAGGGACTCAAGGACTTGGATCATTGCTTTCCTAGTCCTTAGGCAGGGTGCTAGATCTGAAGTAGCACAGCCAGGACTTGATCTAGCACCCACATGGGAAGCTGGCACCACAGGAGGAGGATTAACATGCTACTTCACCACACCAGTCCCACCAATATTTATTTCTCATGCAGGTAGTACTGGAATCATTTATTTCATACCCTCTTAGTTAACCTGGAACCCCATAGTGAACAGTTCTGTGAGAGATACTGAAGAATATTAACTGAGAAGATGAAAGAAACGAAACTTGAGAGGAAGAACATCCAAGGAAGTCTGGGGAAATGGGACCAAGACCATGTCTAGGTGTTCTTGAACCTTCAGCCCAATTCGGTGACCAACAAAACAGACTTGACCCATCATGCGTGTGTATTTTGGAGATTGGACATGGGAAAGCAGTGCTTGGAAGGATGCTAATGTGTACCCATGCTCCCCATACTTGCCCTGAATGCTGGTACTTGTCTTCAGTCAATTTCCCTGAGGTGGAACAGATGGTTGACAGAGACAGTGATAATAACACATCATATATAAGTAGTAGTGAAATAATGAAAATCTGGATGGCATTGAATATGTGTTATGTGCCACCCACTGTTGGAGGTGTTTTACAGTGCCAGTCTCAATTTAGTCCTCACAATAGCTCGAAGAGGTAGGTGACATCGTAACTTTACAGTTGGGGAAACTGAGGCACAGAAAGGCTGACTGGTTTGTTCACAGTCCCTCAATAATTGACAGAGAATCTGAAGGAAATAATAATGAAAGTACTGAAGATGATATGAGGAAGAACTGTAGGTTAAGCTGAAAAAGCTGTAGGAGGCATCTGAAGAATGTTTTTTTTTTCCTCAGGTTGAGGATATGAAACAGTACCATGTGTGTTTTGAGGTAAATGTTAGAAGGTGTGGAGGGGGTATACCCGGAGACATTGTCAGGAATACAGTCACACTGGCCCCTCAGCAGGTAGCAGGGAGCTTGGCAGCAATACAGTCAGGATTATTGTAGAGGTTCTGAAAGAGTGTAAAAATACTGCTGTAAACTTATGGCATGCTGTACATGTAAATGGCGTTGAATTATAGGTTGAAGTTATTATGCAGACATATTTTGCTTCCCCTGAAAGCTGGAAAACAAGAGCCAGCTCTCACTGCATCTCTAAATAGGCAGCTATCGGTTTCTCTTTTCTTCATCGTTGCAAAGCATCATTCATGCCAGCCTGGTTAATCAGCTCCAGCAGCTGTTAAATGATATTATATATTCTGTTCAACTAGGATTTTCTGATGCTGCCATTGTTTCCTGAAAGTCTTGGTGTCTTCTGTAACACTGATGCTTGGAAACCACAGTGGTATAACTTCTTAGTCCTATGGAGTCTGAGGTCAGTGTCACACTTGGGCCTGGCAGAGATAGTCATGAAATAACATTGCCTGTATTTGGTACCTTTTTAAACAGAGGCCCTGGGGGTGCTATGGATCACTTTACACACTTCCAAAGCAAAATTATTGTCCAAATAAGATGCACAGGCACTAGTTTCCAATCTTCCAAATAGGAAATTTAACTGTCTTCATAGGAAACTGAAGCAGAAGGAATTGAGTGCGGCCAGATTCTTTTCCTTCAAGATTTTTGTTTCTTCCCCATCTATCACTCATGGAGCTTCCTGATCAGGTGTTGTGTAAGATTAAAGATGTTTTAATTCCACAATCAGTTCTTGCTCTAAATTCAGCCTTTTAACATTGTAACTTCTCCAATGACGTCTCTGAGATAATTGCTTTCCCCCAGTACATTCTAAAAAGATACCCACTAGCAGGTGCCATACGGAAGTCAGTCATACACTACCACCAGGCTGTATTCTTGGTCTCTGATATGCTGACCTCTTCTGAGCTGTCTTCACTTTGGTCCTCCCCTTATTTTTGGTCTTGTTATAGTTGGTACTTTTTGGTGGAAAGAAGTTAACACCAGGTTGAAATGAACTGCACAAGTCTCTTTCATTGCCCAGGAGCAATTTAACTCTGTGCTTCTTCAAACACACAGTGTCACTGCCTGCCAGCACCTCCCTCCCTTCAAAAGAACAATTTAGTTAGATTTTTTTTCCCACACACATCTCCATCATGTGTCTACCATAAGAAACAATATTTGCTATGTTTTCTTTGTCTGCAACATGACAAAAATAGGTCTAAGGTTTCTAGGTCACCATAAATAGCTACTGAAGGGCAAATTCTTGTAAAGTGTTGGTTTAACCAATCAAGTGGCGTTTAAGAGTCAGTCATAGGAGAACAGAAACAAGCAACAGTAATGTTTGAGTAGATCCAACAGGTATAATATGACTTCTTTGTTCTCAGGCTTTCTATTTTTTTTTTATCTGTAACTTTAAGTTACAACCTCCCGTGCATGACCAGTTGTTTGTCGTTTAGTCACTGAAGCTGTTTGCAGAATAGGTGCTGCTTTAATGGTATATTTCTACTTTGCAATTAAAAATACTTGCTTGAAAGGCAGAGAGGAGACAGTGTGCTCCCGTGTACCGATTCGTTCCATAGATGCTACAGCTAATGCTGGACTGCGCTACAGCTGGGAATGTGACATTCAATCTAGAATTGCTGCATAGGTGGTGAATAACAATCTATCTGCTGCCTCACAGAGTCTGCGTTGGTAGGAAGTTGGCCTCAGGAGCTAGAATCAGAAGTCAAAGCCAGGTCCCTGACATGCAACAGTGGGTGTCTTAACTAGCATTGTCATGGGTAACACTTCTCTAGTTGAGTTATTTGGATTATATTAGCTGCCTTTAAAACTGCACCAACATATGCATAATCTTTTAATCTCTTCACTTTTTGCACATCTTCACTTTGAAGGAGTTAGTTTCATCGGAGGTAAGGAAACAAGCTTTGAAGAGCAAAATACAGCCTGTAAAAAGAGAACCACAAGAACTACACACTTCTTACTCTTAGTTTCTGATCCTAAGGACATGTCCAAACTTTCTGGAGACTATGCCATACTCTACAACTAGAGCATAACTCTGCTGATGCATAGGTCATCTCTAAAATACTGCTTAGTAACACAATTCCAAATACTCTGGTGCCATCTCAGCTAAACAACAAGAGTCTTGTCTTGACTTCACAGATCTTCTCAGAGATAGGTAGTGAGTGATACATATTCAAAGACTGCTGCAGTAATAGTTTTTCATAGGTTAGGCAGAATCATTTAGTTAACACGGCGGGCATCTAAGACAGACTGTCTCTGGCATGGTGCAACGCAGCAGCCGCTCTGTGACCTGCTGACTAAACGATTAGGGTCCCTCAAGTGACTTAGCAAATCCCAACCTGCTAGAGATTGCATCCTTTTTTCTCTCCCAAAGAGCTTCTTGCATTTTATATATTTTTATATATATTTTATTTTGAATATTTGAATTATGTGGTACAATTTCGTGTAGACTGGGATTCCCCTCCAAACTCCCACCCCCACACACAGATTTTCCCCATTTTACTACAATGTTATAGTCCTTTGTAAGGAATCACATTCCATCAGTCTCAGTTATTTAAGTGTGCCCCAGCATTGCTGGTACAGACAATGTCAGACAGTGCGGCATCCCATTGTCTACACATCTCCAGCAGTTTCACTGGGAATTCATTTTTTGTCTGGAAGCAGGAATGAATGTTGTATTATACCTCCACATCTGGATATGGTGGACCCCAGTACTCCATTACTCTAAACATTTCCATAATTGAGAAGCCATGAAGCAAGGTCAACAACTGGTATGAGTTAGAACAACAGCCTCAGCAACAACGACGACAACAACAATAAATTACAGCACCACGGAAAAACACGCCACTGAGTAACCAACACATGGGTGACAAAAAGGAAACACAAAAGTCTCTTGAGAAAAATGATGCCACCATGTAATCCATGAGCCAGCAATGAATTTGACAAGAGAAAAGAAAGTCTTTGGAATAAATAAAACTGACATAAAAAACATCAAAACACATGAGATGTAGCCAAAAAAAAAAAAAAACAATATGGATCAGATTATTGAAGTTACCCTTTCCATGCTGGTTTCCTTATACAAGAGAGAACATATGGTATTTGTTCTTCTGTGATTGACTCATTTCACTGAACATAATAGTTTCTAGTTGGGACCATCTAGTTGTGTAAATAGTATAATTTCTTTCTTCTTACTAGCTGAATAATATTCCATGGAGTAGATCTACCACAGTTTCTTTAACCACTCTTCTTTGGACGCACATCTGGATTGTTTCCATGTCTTGCTATTGTAAATTGTGCTGCTGCAAATATAAGGTTACAGATCCCCTTCTCATATCCAGATTTCACTTCTATTGGGTATATTCCTAGGAGCGGGATAGCTGAGTCATATGGCAGATTTATTTGCAATTCTCCAAGCACTCTCCATACTGATTTCCACAGCAGTTGTGCTATCCTACACTCCCACCAGCAGTGAAGGAGGGTATCTTTCTCCCCACATCCACACCAGCAGGTGGTGGTAGTTGAGTTCTGCATCTAGGCTAGTCTCACTGGAGTTAGGTAGTACCTCAACTTGGTTTTCATTTGTATCTCTCTGATGGCTAGGGAGCCTGAGCATCTTTTCATATGTCTATTAGCCATACAAATCTGTTCTTTTGAAAAATGTCTGTCCATTTCCTTTGCCCATTTTGTTATAGGGTTGTTTTTTTGTTGTTGTTGTTCCTGGGTGTCTGAAGCTCTTTGTAAACCCTGATTATTAGCCCCCTATCACTTATATAGTGTGCAAAAATTTTCTCCCATTCTGTTGGTTGCTTCTTCACTTTGTTAATTGTTTCCTAGCAAAGAATTTCCAACCTTGCAGTTAAATTGCAGTTTCCCACTGTTGATATTTTAAGGAATAGCATTTAGTTGAGTCCCACTGATGGAAAACAAATAACGATGTGTGTGCATCTGTGCAAATATTTATCTAAAACTACATTAGTGAAAATCCCAGGGAATTTAGGTTTTAATTGCTGTACCTTGAGTCGTTTGAGACAGTCCTGTCATCAAGCTCCTGGTCCTTTATGGGTCATGCATGGGTGACTTCATTCCAATGTTTCCTTTAGAGGGTTATTTGGGAGACTCCCTTCCAATAGAGGATGTAGGTTGATGAGGATAAGTGTTCTCATTCCAAATCCTTCACATCTCTGGAAAGCTGCATCCTTTGTAGAAAATAGATCTGTACGAGTGCCAGATTGTAACCCTGATGTTTGTCAGGGCATAGGGAGGAGGCCACGTATTCCTTGTCTGTTGCAGCAGTAATCTTCCCATTTGGCAACAGCTGGAGAGGAAGTGTTTAACAATGGTATTTTATAAAATTCAATGTAGTAAAGAATGTTTTTAATATTCAAATGAATCTAAGGAAGTTTTGTTTTTCTCCCTCCACCTCCATAGTAGAAGATATTTAAGGGTAATGCTATCTGTGAATGTGTTGATAGGATTGGGCTGTTTTATCAGGCCTCGTGGAGTAGTTACTTTTCCATTCTATCATTTCCATGAAAGGTAATCCTCAGAAGGAAAAGTTGTAGACTCTTAACTTCACCCCAATCTTAAATATTTTGCTTAAGGGGAATTAGTGAGGAAATAACAGTCTCTCGGGAAGGTTTAAGACTATGATTTTATTCAACAACCAGAGGACTTTTAATGTCTCCAGCTGTGCCAGAAACGGTAAAGTTGCTTTCTTTTCACACATGTACCAGTTAGAACTGGTATTTTTAAAAAGCTTTAAACATAGTCGCGTCATGCTGAAATACAATTGGCACGGAGTAGAGGAGGCAATAGCTCTGGTCAGCATCCTGTTGGCATCTGGTCCCCTGTGCCCTCTAGGGGAGGTACTCAAGACATGGACCAGCATTCCTGTCAGATAGTGTCAATGATTAGTTAGCGAGAAAAAAAGACAAATGCCAAGGAAAAGGTAGACCTCTTTCCTCACAATCCGCCAGGCTTCCAGGTCGAGAATCCAAATGGTTTAGGTCTTCAGTGGCCAGTGACCCAGACAATCACCGTATGGAACAGAGGCTATACCCTTCTGTTTCAGAAATGTTTAACTGTCTGCTAAGAAATACTGTACTACCAATGCACCTTTTTTTTAAAAGATCAGTTTATTTATTTTTTTTGGAAAGTCAGATTCACAGCAACAAAGATCTTCCATCTGCTGGTGCACTCCCCAAGTGGTCGCAACAGCCGGAGCTGATCTGAAGCCAGGAGCCTCCTCCAGGTTCCCACACAGGTACAGGGTTCAAGGCTTTGGGCCATCCTCTCCTGCTTTCCCAGGCCACGAGTAAAGAGCTGGACAGGAAGTGGAGTAGCCAATACAGGAACCAGTGCCCATATAGGATCCCAGTACATGCAAGGCGAGGATTTAGTTACTAGGCTATCATGCCATGTCCTACCAATGCACTTTTAAACCAGTGTAGTCTGTCTAGGTCTTGTCTTTTAAAAAAATAACTTAAGGAGATCTTCATGCTAAATCATCATAACATCATAAATTCTGCTCTTTGGTTAGAAACATTAAATTCAGTTCCTGTCAAATGACAGCCCCACTAATTGGTTATCCAGCCAATGTTTGGATATCAGAGAACTTATTAGTAACTTCATAAAAATTAATCCCTTCAGTTTATAGGTGTTTATTGAGTACTTGCCCATATAAAGAAAGGGCAGAGAGCAAAGCAGTGCCTTATTCCAAGGAGTTGATAATTTCAGAATATTAAAACACATTAGCAGTGATGTTAGTAGAAAGAACCCTTAGTAGAAGCACTGTGAAGTGTTAGGAGGAAGGATGCACAGAGAACATCTAGAATCAGGAAAAAGTTCAAGAAGACACATTTGAGCATACTCAAAGACAAGCAGATCCCGGCTAAACAAGTCAGCAGAGCAGATAGCGGAGAAAGCTGAAGCGCATGTGCGAAGGATGAAGAGGTGAAAAGCAGAGCCTGCTTGCAGAGACGTGCCAGGGCATCCATGGCTACAGAAGCCAACATGAGAGCACTGTGGACGGAAATCCCCAGGAATGGCATCTGAGGGTACTGCAGCAGGAGCCTCTGGAGAGGAGGACAGTGAGACTAGACGTGTGAAGGATGGCCAAGCGTGAAGGAGGGAGAGGTCAGCAGAGAGGAAGGGATTTGCCTTGAGGGAGAATTGCTTTCCCTGTGAAAGGAAAGGATTGGTGCCCAATAGAGTAGACACAGGAGCGTGGAAGACAGGAAGTATCTTCTGAAATTCAAAGTGAGTTAGGTCACCCATGAATGGAATGAAAATAGCAAGAGGTGTGTGTGGGGGTGGTGGGGAAAGCTGCTATCCATATAGAAAGAGAAAGCCGGCTGTGAAAAGACATCCTGTGCTTCCCTAAGGGCCAGCTCAGAGCAGTTAGAGGCCACCATGGGGTGGCATGTGTTGACTTGGTTGCATGGTTTATTTTTTCCCCTTAGTATTGAAAAGTTCAAAAGCAGACACTAAGGAGACTGCTGAGCCCTAGAATCCCTCCTTTAGAGGGAAATGTGTCATTGACTTGGCACCAAGGCTGTGGGGAGTAACGTGATGCGAGTGTTTGGGTGAATTATACACCTAGCCTCATGTCGAAGCAGCAGCTTCCTCCCTCTCTTCCTGTTGATACTGCAGCACCTGGTTGTGACACAACCTGAGAGTACTTAAAACCCACAAGCGAGGCATGGCACTGCGGAGATGGTTTGCAGTCCCTCCTTTCTGGAAACTGTACACAGCAGTGTTTCATTCCTAACACTGGCTTCTGATTTATTTGAGCCACCCAGGATTGAGCTAAACCTTATCATTGAGTTTTTCAGCAAACTAAATGACAGCCCTTAAGGTAAAGCAATGGAACAGGACAGTTTCCAACATACATTTCTGTTGTTCAGTTTCTCTGAAGAGAGAAGTGGAGCTTATTTTACAGTACATTCTTGATAACTTTGAGTCATATAAACATATCACATTAGTTCATGGACTATATGTGCCAAAAGTTTCTTATTTTGTTTTCAGTTTTCGTTTGGGGCTTTGGGAGTTTTAGGGGTCATTTTCTTGATAGCAAAGACTGTCAAATCAGATCATTGTAGAACTGCTGATCTTGCTTTAAAAGCAGAGATGATGCATAATAGTTCTGTATCACACAGTATCCAGAACAAGGCCAACAGCAGCTCTCCAGATACCTGTGTGGTTTTTAAATGTAACAGAGTTCTTTTCATGTTGGCCAAAATCACAGTAGCTTTTTGAGGGGCGAGAGATGGGATGAGTAGTCAGCACTGTTACTGAGTTTGGATTGGCTTTAGTGTACGTTTGAAAACTCTCCCCCTTTTCACCAGCTGGTGCTTGGCAAGCCTGATACTTGATTGTAAGTATGCCTGTACATTTTTCTCTGCAACTTCGTAAGAGCATCTATGTCACCTTTCTTCTCCATAGGAAATTTCTTCTTCAAAGTTGCCTAATTGTTAAGTTAGCTTTGGCCCATTGCACAAAACAGTCAAAGTCCTCTGGAGTCCTGAAGCACTCATCCATTGTAATTACTAACGAATTTTATGTCGCATCGGGATTACAAAATGATTAACCTCAGATTCTCACTTAGGAAATGCCTAAGCAAGGCCAGAGCTTTCAGGGGTGACTCCTACAGGTTGATGTTTGCATGGCACTTTTGTTCACAGTTGTGAAACTCCCTCATTGTAATATGACTCAGACTACATTTCTTCACACGGGCATTTTAGAGATTTGGTCAGATTCATCAAACCTTTGCTAATCTTCTTTGTCCAAGTAGTAATTATGTAATAAAGCAAGGAGATTGAAGAATCAACAGCCATATTTTATAAATACCTACCTGCTTTCTCTCCCAGATCCTCCTCAGAAAAGATAATAGCTGATCGCAGCCCAGGGATTTCAGGCTTTTATTTATTAATTTACTAAATATCTATTAAGCAGTTAACTCTGAACCAGGCCGCGTACTAAGAGTTCAGGGATAGCACTGTGAACCAAGCAGGCGCCGTTCCTGCCCCCTACAGCAGTGCCCATTATTACCAGGCTCGAGAGGGAGGCTAAATGGTGGGTGAGAGGGAAAAGCAACTGTTGGAAGTGAATAATGGGCACAGCAGAGCTGGGAAGCAGCATGTACCAAAGCAAGAGCTCTGCGAGTTCCAGATTGTAAAATCAAAAATGGCATCAAGACCTAGCTAGATTGGGAAACTGATTGAACTATGTAACGAGTGAGCTTCCAGACACTGAAACTTGGAGCAGCTTGTTTCTGAAAACATTTAGTATTAATAAACTTCACACCAGCAATTTAAGTGCATACTAGTGGTAGCTTATGTATACTCTGGGATTGTCATCTGAAGTAAATGTCTTTGAACTCACAGCTGCCATGTAAGAATATATATATATATGTATATATATATATAGCCACAAGGGTAAAAAAAAAAATAGCAGAACAATGAGTCAATTTTTTACTACATTGCCCAAGTCTAATGTTCTTTAAAGAGATTTCAGAGAATTGCTTATGCAACAGCCATCTCCCCCACTGTTTCTCCAGAGGGCTTGTATTAATCAGTTTCTGAAAGTCCTTCATTGTTTAGGTGTGGGCAACACCTGGATAGTCTCTTTGCCTGACTTCTGAGTTCATCATACCCCATCTCAAAAGAACTCTGGAGAAACAAAGATAATTGGCCAAGACCCCTGTTTAACCCTGACTTGACTCCCCCTCCCTCCCTGCAGTGTAGCTTCTTCTTGAAGTTTAGTGAGTCCAGGAGGAAAGGCTGGAACCCAGGGGCAGTCATGCTGCCCTGAGAGGCTGCTTCCTGCAAGAGCTCACTGCTGGGAGCCCCTTCCCTTCCACACCATAGGATCCCTCAGGCCAGACATCTCCAAACTGCCCAAAGGGAATGAAATGATTTTTCTCATCATTGCTGTTTTCCTCCCCTTAAATTTTTTTTTTCTCGGTCTCGGCGGCATGGCCTAGTGGCTAAGGTCCTCGCCTTCATCCCATATGGCCGCTGGTTCTAATCCTGGCAGCTCCACTTCCTCTCTATCTCTCCTCCTCTCAGTATATCTGACTTTGTAATAAAAATTTAAAAAAAATTAAAAAAATTTTTTTTTCTCTATTTGTTTCTACTTCCTGGGTTCCTTTCAAATTCCCATTTCTCTATTTAGCTGCTTCCTGTACAAAGGTATGTCACACTCAGATGTAGAAACTGGTCTCAAAGAAATTGGGCAAGATACACAATGTTATTTGTGCAGTTCACACCATGGTTCATTTCATTTTCTGGTCAAATACTGCTTTAGTGAGAAAGGCCTTACCTGCCACCCACCTCCATCTAAAACAGCTCTCCCTTCCTTTCAACTGATCACAATAGCTGCCATGCTTTCCTTTGTCATATTAATCTCTCCCAATCACACAACCTTTCATTTTCTTAGTTCATTATATTTATCTCTACACAAATAACATGACAGCAGGATTTACTTTACCCTCTTGTAACCTAGAACAGTGGCTAGTACATGCTAATCCCTTAATTTTTTTGTAAAAGAAGAAGCACTTATTACAGTTTGACAGTTATAAAATTCGAGGTTTATCTTAATGAGAGTTGCTTTTTCCATCACTATTTTTTTATAAATATCTATTTTATTTTTATTGGAAAGTCAGATATATAGAGAGGAGGAGAGACAGAGAGGAAGATCTTCCGTCCGATAGTTCACTCCCCAAGTGACCACAATGGCCAGAGCTGCACCAAGGAGCCAGGAACTTCTTCCAGGTCTCCCACGTGAGTGCAGGGTCCCAAGGCTTTGGGCAATTCTCAACCTCTTTTCCAGGCCACAAGCAGAACCAGCGCCCCTATGGGATCCAGGCATGTTCAAGGTGAGGACTTTAGCCACTAGACCACGGCGCCTGGCCCAAGGCTACACAAGTATTAAGTAGAACTGTAATTTATCCTGACTATTCCTACAACCATATGAACTGTCTCAACAAAATAAATTAACACTATGAATGTTTATCATTGACTCTTTATAGAGAAAGTATAATGAAGGACAGTGCATTAGACCTTACCACAAGCAACTCTATATTGGAATGTGTCAGCTCCTCATCAGAATGCAGGATGTCAAATGTTAATGAAGCTTGTGGTTATTCTGAAAGTTACACATCAAATGAGCATTCCAGTTTCTGTCCAGAAACTTACAATATCAAATGATTAATAAAGAGCCAGCATTATAGCATGATGGATTAATCCACTGCCTGTGAGGCAAGAATCCCCTGCAAGAGTTCCAATTGGAGTCCTTTCTGCTCTGCTTCCTACTCATGTCCCTGCTGATATCCCTGGGAAGGCAGTGGAAGATGGCCCGAGTGCTTGTGTCCCTGCCATCTCTGGAGGGCGATCAGGATGGAGTTCCTAGCTCATGGGTCAGCCTGCTCTGTACCCGGCTATCATCATTACTTGGGGATTGACCCAGGGGATAAAAGGTCCTTGTGTTTTTGTCCCCTTCTCTTTTGGTCGCTGCCTTTTAAATAGATGCATACATACATACATACATCTTAAAAATCATATTTAAGAACTTGTTAAGGAAAAGAAGTGGTCCTTTTGATCTTCTCATTTCTCTGGCCTAATTCTAAAGGTGACTGTTCATTGCTCAGGATGTAACCAGTAATGCTGTATGTTCCTTCCATTTAGGGAGGGGGGAGAATTGGCAGGGAAATACATCTTTCAAAGTTTATAAACTCTTGCTTTCAGCCCCACTGATTTCTCTTCCTGCCCTGGAGACACTAAGGCACTGGTGATTAAGCAGCTAGCTATGGAGCCCATCATGCCTTTGAACTTCTCTTACTTCCCTTGCTAACTCTTCAGCTTTCAAATGAGTTGGAAAGGAAATGAATACTTCTCACATGAGTCTTCAGAGGGAAGGATTTTAAGTTTAGGAAAGTTTTTTTTTTGTTTGTTTTTTTGGTGGGGAAGAATTAGGGTGGATAGTGCTAGAAGTTTCTGTTTTGCAAAGGTAGCAAGATAGTTTATTATAAGAATTTCTAGCACATTTTAACTGAAAAAACCTTTCAGTTTTAATATAATGGAAAAATAAACATGTATGATAAATTTAATCTACAGGATAAACTCAAAGAGATTAAATATTAAGGCAAAATACCAAGATATTTCAACAATTTGCTGTAACATTTTCAGCACATTTTTCATCTTTACTCAATTTTTTGGGTTCTACTTTTCATCCAGAATGAAATATTTTGTCACGTTCATATACAATAGCCACAAAAACTACATAAGATACCACCCTCAGTGCTGCTGAAAAGAAATTGTCAGTTTTATAAAAATACAGAAAGTCCCCAATTTATATTTCATTGAACATAATCTTGCACCTGAAGTTTTTTCAATTCTTGTGACTACTTTAAAAGTACAGTTGATTATTGTGTGTCAGGCAAGCATTTTATTTGATCTCCCTACAAAAGAACATTGCATCATATATCTAAGCCTCCTGTTGGTGAGGCTAGGTGCTTTCCTGCTCCTCATTAAAATTAGCGAAACAGTGAGAAAGCAGTAAAAAAAGTCCTCAAACAAAAATTGTTCACAGGCCTACTTAAAGCCAAACACTTCAGTGTTGTCTGTTGTCTCCACATTTGTTTTACAGATGAAACAATGTGGTATGTTGAAAGATAACATACATTTTAAAAACTACACACAAGTGTCTTCAAAATGCCTATGAAAATGTGTATTATTACAAAAAAGAAAATAAAAACTAGGCACGAGGGCAGATATTTGGCTTAGTGATTAAGATATTGGACGGAGTTCCTGATCCAGTATCAGAGTGGAGTGCCTAAGGTTCGAACCGCTGCTTGGTTTCTGATGCCAGTTCCTGTTGCAGTGTCCACTCTCAGAACTAGAAAGTCCTTGCCACCTGTTTTGGAGGCTTGTTTTATGTTCCTGGTTCCTGGTTCCTATCCTCAACCTGACAGCCCTGGCTGTTGCAGGGGTTGGGGAAATGAACCAGAGAATGACTGCTCTATCTCCAAATGTCTGATTCTTTCTTTTGTGTGGATCTTTTTTTTTTTTATCTCTGTCTCTGATTCTCACAGAAATAAACTAAAACGTAATCTTTAAGATTGCACATGAACTCCAAAAAAAATTTTATACCAAAATAAACCCCAATCCATATTTTCACGTTTTGAAATCTTTTTGTAGATAGCTTGTGCATTACTGAAAGCATTATATTTATAAACTATATTGTACCAAATTACTGCTTAATTATTTTTACCTTTATTATTGGTACTCCAACTTTTTTGGTTTCCTAAAACAATTAACACCAACTCAAAAGCATATTTTTAAGTTTTACATAAGTACAACAGATTTGCTACAGCTGTGTCTTCACCATGTATGACAAATATGTCAATGTTGATAATTTAATACTTGTAAAATGTTATTTTTTAATTAACTGATTTGAATTTTTTAAATATGAAAAAGCAATGATTTCCATTTTATCATAGTAGTTCCCCTTTATCCTTGTCATATACCCTTTAATACTTCTCCCATATTTTAAAACAAATGTTCATTTATTTTCATCTACCAGAATGGGGGAGAGGGAGGGGAGAAAGAAAGGAAAAAGAGAGGGAGGAGGGAAGAAAAGGTTGGGGAAAAAAGGGAGAAGGAAGATGTTTCAGTTGCCCTGACGGCCCAGGCTGGGGCAGGCTAAAGACCAGAGCCAGGACCTCACCTGGTCTCCCACGTGGATGACCGGAAATCAAGCATCTGAGACATCATTCGCAGCACGCTGAATCGGGAGGAGAGTAGTCAGGCCTGGAACCAGAACACCAGTATGTGCTACAAGAGGCGTGCACATCTTAACTGGTGGCTTAACTTGCTGTGCCACAATCCGCATTCCGGCCTTTTCCGTCTAACAAGCATTCACATGCTGTGACTATAACTTTTGTGGTGTGAGGTGTAATAGCAAGACTGGCATGAACTTCTTTTTTCATCTTTACAATTTCATGAATAGAAAATTAATTCTTACCATAGATTTAGCAACTTCAGCATATGATTTCTTCCATTATTAGGTGAAGAACTTCCATATTTTCATTTAAAGGAAGAATCTTACAACGTTCTTGTGTTTGGGGCTTACTGTTAGGTTAAAAAATTATTTGAACATAATCAACATAATACCCAATAGTGCCTCTAGAAATTGAAAAGGGTACAAGAGAGTAAAGACAGTGGTGGCGTATCCAGTGTGGGTACACTGCACAAAAGGATGCATCCCAGGCATAACGGATTTCCACATGCTACACAGAACTACATGCGATTTAAAACTTCTGAAGTGTTTATTTCTGGAACTTTGCATTGAACATATCAGACCACAGTTGACTGAAGGTAACTCAGACACTGCAGAATGAGTCTAAGTATGGTAGTTTCTAAGGAGGGCCTACTGTACTTCAATTTCTTCTGTTGAGAGTCACACACTCATGCCTCTGGAAGCAGGTATTCCTGATTACATTTTGAATATTGATAAACAAGCATTTATAATGACATTCCATGGTCACTGGAGAATTAACTTGAAATTTTATGTATTGTACTATTAATTTATGATACTATATAGTATCCATATACATCTGAGCCTTTAATTCTTTTCTAATATTAATTGATAGTAACATTTTAAAACCAAGTTACATTTTCAGAGTTTTTTTTTTTTAATTTTTATTGGAAAGGAAGATATACAGAGAGAAGGAGAGACAGAGTGAAATATCTTCATCTGCTAGTTCATTCCTCAAGTGGCTGCCACAACTGGAGCTGAGCCAATCTGAAGCCAGGAGCCAGGAGCTTCTGGGTCTCCCACATAGATGCAGGGTCCCAAGGCTTTGGACTGTCCTCAGACACTTTAGCCACTGAAATATTGCACTGGGCCACCAAATACATTTTCATTCATCCATATCTACTCTATTTAGGATACATATATGTTTACAGTAGATACTGGAAGACTTAAACCTGAATTCAAATCTAACTCTGAAGTGATTTTTATCAGTTTTAAATCTGAATTTCTTCATATGTATGAGGTTATTCTCAATATTAGAAAAACACAGCACAGACCTTGGGATATAGAAGGCAATCAGTGTAAGCTATTATAAAGAGCTGATTTATCATGTTAATTCAGAACTATTGCAACATGTGGCTTATTTTGGTAATTTAGTGGAAGAACTGCCTGCATTTTCTTACCATTTGAGGAATTTGTAATCAGGTGTTGGCAGTGATTGATAACATTGCATCAGTCAGTGTGTTGCAGCAGATGTTTTCTGAAACAAATCTAAGTGATGGAAGTTCATTGTCATCATGAATTGCATGTAAACCTTACCTACATGGTAAGTTGTACAGTGGGTAGTATAATGTAGTCAACGTGTTTGTCGCCAGTACGAGCTCATGACACAGTGACAAAGGTAGAGGTTCTCTGTCTTTGACAAATTGACAACGCATAAATTATGACAAGATTCCAATTAATAACAAGCGCACTATCTGGGCCCAGTGAGGTGGCTCAATTGACTAGTTCCCCACCGATGAGTGTCATATGAGAATACTGACTCTGGTTCATGTCCTGGTTGCTCAACGTCTCATCCAGCTCCCAGTTTGTGTCTTGGGGGAGCAGTAGAGGATGGCCCAAAGCCTTGGGACCTTGCATACACATGAGAGACACAAAAGAATCTCCTGGCTCCTGGCTTTGGATTGATGCATCTTTGGCCCTTGCAGCCAATTGGCAGATGAAAGATCTTTCTCTGTAAATCTGCCTTTCCAATAAAAACAAGTAAATCTTTTTTAAAAATAATATATACTGTCATAATGGAAAATAATCTGAATTACCACTGTGGTAAAGGGCCATATAGGAACCGTATTGAACCAGTGGTTCATCTGTGTATTTCTTACATATATCCTATAGTTGAGTCTCACTGTTTTTATCCAGCTTGATCTAGTGTGCTTTTTGATTGGTGTGTTTCGTCTACCCACAATTACTGTAGCTAGTGATGTAGTTCAATTTGATCTACCATCTTGCTAATTTTTTTTTCATGTATTGCTTGTTCCCCACTCCTTCCTGTCTTGGTCTGGTGTGTGTATTAGGAAAATGTTTCAGTATACCATTTTATTGCTGTTGTCTTTTTTAAGGCTACATTTCTCTGCATTATCCTTGATAATGAATATCATAAATATAATAAGCTACTTTAATTCCTCCTAATCATCTTAAGTTGCAGTGCTATACTTCTGTTTGTTCTGTATCCACTCATTGTCTCACTGCCATTTAGAGCTTATCTATCTGTAGGACTTAATACCCAAAATACATAGTCTACATTTTCCCTAAAGTAGTCACATGCCTTCAAGAAATTAACCAGGTACAGAAGTGATGATAATATACTGGGTAGTAATTAAAATGCAGTGTTTCTAAAATAAATCTTTAGTATAATTCATTACTATATAATTCATTCAATTAAAATTCATTACCATAATTTTGTTATGAGAATTTTCTTTTTTTCTTTTTTTCTTTTTTTTCGTAAGAGGTGAACTCAGTCTGTGGTAGAGAATGAGAAAATGCCAGGCAACTGGTTGGGCTCACTCCCTCCCTCCCAGATCGAGTCTGTTCAATCAAGTGACATATCACAGTAGCAAGGGCCTACAGTTTTGTGCACCAGTAGACAAAACGGAATATGTGAAAGGCTTGCTTCAGATCTCTTTAGCATATTTTAAATCCTTTAGTGTTCATTACCTTGATCTCTATTAATAGTTCAAAACCTTACAGATGTGCCCTTTCTCTTTTTTTTCAGAAGAGGTTCTTTAGTAACTATATGATGATATAAATTCCTGACATGGAAAACCTGCAAAAGAGTACCCACGTGTAATGTGAAGTCTTTGCCTTTCTCTTTCAATAGGAAAGCAATCAACCCATGCTTTGGGTTATAGTGACATCTGGCGGTACTGGTTTTTAAATTTTTTATTTGCTCTTATTTTGTCTAGAACAATTTTTTAAGCAGTTATTACATTAACTAGGTTGTGTCTTAATAGGACCCCCCACCACCACCATCTTTTTGTGGTAGATACACCGGGTTAGCTGCCCTGATGAAGACAGCAGCAAATGTTCCTGACATGCTTAGCTTGGGAAAAAGATTTGTGCTCAGTGTACAAAGAGAAAACTAATTAAGGCAAAAGAATGGTAAAATCAAAAGCATTAATACTAATGGTATAATATGAAATACTGCTTAATGAGTACCTTTTGCTCTGTCCCTTGATGAAAGCTGAGGCGTGGAGAGGATCATAGGAAATACCCAACATTGCGAAGCTGATCAACTTGATTAAATCTTAAGGGGAGCTGTAGTTTCAAATAAGCCTTATCTCTAATTTGCAGAATGAGAGAAACAATTTAAATGGTCCAATATAATTTTCAAATATGCATACATATATATGTAATTCTTAAAAATAAAATTGCCAGTACAGTTGAAAGGTTTTTTTTTTTTTTGATATGCAGTCTGCACACCCTCTCCAACCCTTCTCCCCATCCACTGCCTCTCCTCTACCAACGGTAACCACTACCATTGGTTTGGTTTGTGGGTTTTCAGATATCCCTCTCTGCTATCCGTCCCTCTTTTCCCCACAGAAACACATTCAAACATACCTGGATGTAGAGAGTAGGTGGTTGCTTGCTTATGAGATTGATATGTAATAGGTAGTGCTTTTATACTGATAAAGCCTCAGTGTTAGAGGGACTAACCTCATCAAAATCTGAATCCATAGCACTGTTAGTAAGAACAATTTGATGTTTTATAGTAATGTGATTTTCAAAGTTACCTAGTATATATTTAAAATTCAGTTTACCTAAAATACTAGCAAGACCACCATTTCCCAGATTAAATTAAGAAACAACAATTAGTTTGTGTCAACTAGTTCAAGTTTTCCTGGTAACATCATAGCTTGGCAGTCCTGACCAGGATATTTTCTCTTCTGTCACCGTGTCCCACCATATTTCCCATGACTGTCCCCAGATTGAGCTCACTTGAAAACTTTAACACCTGTAATTATTTATTATGGCCAGAATATCTAGAGTGAGCTGTTGCTTGTAACCTTATTCACAAAATATTTGGGGTAAGGAGTCCCAAAATTACCAATGAGGATTTTTTTAAATCACTTTCTCTGAACGTATGTTTTTCATTACTTTCATTGAAGATTGACATATGTAATCATTCAAACACTTAGCCCCCATTAGACTAAATTTAAAAACCTTGAAATTAGGAAATTATATTTGTAGGCAATGTGAAAAATAAGGAATTATAAGAAAGTTATCTTCTGAGCACAATAGCATCAATGAAATATTAAGTGTAGAATGAAAAACAAAACAAAAAAAAGCCGGAGACCAAAGAATTTTTAAGGAAAGCATAACTGAATAGGTTAATCAAATCAAACTGACCTGTCTCCTAACTTTTATAAAGAAAATCTATTCATAGCATTGTTTAGAATGATAACACAGATTTCTAGCTATTCTCTCCCAGTACAGACTACTTGCTACATTTTAAAGTTAAGCAGGCTGATTTGAGCTACAGTGAGAAACACATCTTACAGACTCAAAGAGTGGTATTTTGGATGCATGAGTTTTTCCCACAGAATGAACATGGGAAGGTTGATTAACAAGGTAACAGATACAAAGCAAAGAATGTTTTCATTAAAACCAATGAATTTTTTGAGTTGGATAAATATCTCAATTTTATGAATATTTACTGTAATCTTATTTACTTTAAAGAAATATTGGAGCTGGAATCACAGCATAGTGGGTAAGACTCAACCTAGGCTGTCAGCATTGTATATGGCTGCCAGTTCATGTTCCTGCCGCCCCTTCACTGATCCAGCTCTCTGATAATGCATCCAGGAGAACAATGGCAAATGGCTCAATTATTTAGGTCCCTACAGAACTCACATGGAGCTCCTGGCTTCTGTCTTCTGACTTCAGCCTGCCCCATCCCTGATCATTGTGGCCATCCAGGAAGTGATGCAGTGGATGGAAGATTGAGCGCTTTCTCTGTCTTTGTCTCTCCCTCCACCACACACACACACTTCTCTCTCTGTAACTCTTCCAAATAAATCTGAAAAAAAAATCCTTGATTACATATGTGTTTTCAAGGACTTATTTATTTGAAAGACTGACAGAGAAATGAATTTTCCATCTGCTGGTTCACTCCTCAAATGGTTGCAATGATCCATTCTGGGCCAGGCCAAAGAAGTCTGGGACTAGCAGTTCCATCTGAGGCCCCCAGGTGGGTTCAAGGGTCCAAGGATTTGTGCCACCTTCCACTGCTTTCCCAGGAACATCATCAGGGAGTGGAATCAGAAGCAGAACAATTGGGACTTGAATTGGTGCAGTGATATGGGATGCCACAGTGCTGGCTTCATTGTAGTGAGGCTGTCTATACTTGTAATTTGATATGTATGCATATTTATGATATATATATATATTTATGTATATATATCATATATATATGACAAAATGAGAGAGATTAGAGACTGCTAAGTCTTTTCATCCACTTGTTCACTCCCCAAGCACCTGTAACACCCAGGGTTGGGCCAGGCTGAAGCCAGGAGCCAGGAATCACATCCATACATCTCACTTGGGTACTTAAACCAGTATCTGCTGGCTCCCAGTTGCGTTAGCAGGAAGCTGGATGGGAAGAGTGGAGTAACTACAAGGTGAACCAGTGCTCTAATACAGACTGCGAGCATACCAGGCGCTAGCCTAACCTGCTGCACTGCAGTGCACGGCTCTATACTTTCCTTTCCCTTTAGAATCAAAGGCAAATAAAAACAATCTAAAGTAGAACTCTTCTAAGTTATTAAAGTCTTAATTGAGTAAGTATATAGGATACATATGGTTGTATATCAAAAAGGTAACAGTACATCTTATATATTAAAAAATAACAGTCCATTTTGTTAAATTTTCATTGTGCTTTTCTTATAGTTGTTTCTTGGAAATTTCCTTAGAGTTAATTATTCCTTCAGGAAATGTTTATACATTATGAGAGATTTGTGGTTTTGTTTTCAACAGAGTGGAATTGTGATTTATTCTTAAATGCTCTTTTCCCACAAAGGACAAGATAAAACAAGAGTGGAAAGTGAAATGATAAGTATTATCCTGGATGAGAGGAACAGGAGACAAGGTAGCTTATGAAAATAAACACAGACATAAAGTAAGACGCTCACATTCTCTGCAAAAGAGAATTTTCTTCCACATGCAAAATCTGACAGGCAGGAGACCTGGAGCCCAGCTTTATCACTCATGGCTGGACAGAACATAGGTCCTAAAAAATCCTAGTATACAAGATATATATTGGCCTAAAAAGGGGAAACAATGCTTTTTCACCAGTAAACCACCCATGACTACTCTAGATCTTCTACAATATATATGAAAGCCGAGGAAAGCTATTGTGTGTTGTGAAAGGTGATATGTACTACTGCAGAATTATTTAAGATCAGACTGGTTAAAAATGTTTTCTGAATACAAAATATGCCGACTGTGATCAGATACATTATACATTTGCAATATATTTTCATCCCAAACAAAAAGAGCCAAATATCAGTGATTGCTTTTATGCATCTAAAATGCTTAGTGCATAATAAGATCTACTGAAGCAGAAAGTCAATTATACATTACAATGGGAAGTTTTCAGACTTGCCTTTTGGGTGATTAAATTCAGCATATTACAAAACTAAACTTGTTTGAATGAATGTACTTAGTGCGGGTGTGGTTCTTTCCAGTTATAACAGCTTTTTTTGTATTCAATTACAATATTTTTGTACTCAAATGATTGCTCAGTATTCAGACCTAACTAATAAGAGTCATTTCCTTCCATTCTTATCAGTTTTAAAACTGATCATATTGGGTTTCTTCTCTATGCTTTCTGTGTACAGTGATTTTTCTTCTCTTGAATCCAAGACTTAGGCTGCCTGCAGGAAAGGTTACCTTCCCAAGGGTATTGCTACTGTCACGTAAGAAAGATTGCCCATGATGCAGCATTCTCTTCTTAGCATGCATTTCTTAGAAAAGTACAACGGCTTACCCTTGAATTGTTGAGGAATTTCAAAAACACATTTTCATAAACTGGTGATATCTGTCAAAGATTGAAAGCTTGAATTATTCAAAGTATCCACCAGCTGGTAGATGGCATCATGCATTCACTCATTCATTCACAGAGCATTTACTGGGAACTTCTTTAGCAGACAATCCTAATTAGGGTGAATTTTTAAAATGAAGTGAAGTGAGATGTTTTTCTCTAGTAACTTGATTTTCGGTAGAGGTAGAAAGGTGTACAAATCAGTGTTAGAAAGTTACGTTCTGAGACACAGGGCTGCACAGAGCACAGAGGCGGTATAAGAATGGAATGAACCATCCCTGCCGAGGTCTTAGGGTGCTGATGCCAAGAGGAGGCTTCAGTAGAGCAGTAAGCAAGTGCAGAAACAGGAGAGCAAAGAACAGGCTTATCTGATGGAGTCCTTCAAAATATCTTCATTCCCTCAGTCATGACAGAATCTGATATCCAGTAAACCTGGGTCCATAAACGTGCCAGCACAGACCCAGCAAAGTCATCCCCAGCACCCTTCAGAGCCCTTTGCATTCCACCTCTCTTCTCACAGCACAGGCCTTACCTCCGGCTCCTCTGGCCCTCTCCCCTTAGTCACATACTAAGTTCTGCTCTTCCCTGTATCCTTTTAATTTCTCATATTTGGTTTCACTGTGCTCTTATTACTCCTTCCCTAATTAAAGCTTTCATGCTGCCTTCCATACTATTATAGTCGTAGTCCCTTTTTCTCATGTGCAGCCTTATAGCAAGAGGGCACCAGCACTGTAATGTAAAGGATACAAGCTGCCACCTGTCATGCTGGCATCTGACAAAGATACCAGTTTGTGTCACGGATGCTCCAGTTCTGATCCAGCTCCCTGTCAGTGTACCTGGGGAAGCAGCAGAAGGTGGTGCAAGTGCTTGAGCCCCTACTACTCACATCTTAGACCTGAAAGAAACTTGACTGCTTTTTAATATTTTAAGATTTATTTATTTATATCGGAAAGGCAAATTTATACAGAAAAGAAGAGACTGAAGGAAATCACTCCCAGGGCCTGGCGGTGTGGCCTAGTGGCTAAAGTCCTCGCCTTGAAAGCCCCGGGATCCCATATGGGCACCGGTTCTAATCCCAGCAGCTCCACTTCCCATCTAGCTCCCTGCTTGTGGCCTGGGAAAGCAGTTGAGGACGGCCCAAAGCCTTGGGTTCCTGTACCCGCGTGGGAGACTTGGAGGAGGTTCCAGGTTCCTGGCTTCGGACCGGCGCAGCAGCGGCCATTGCGGCTCACTTGGGGAGTGAATCATCGGACGGAAGATCTTCCTCTTTGTCTCTCCTCCTCTATATATATCTGCCTTTCCAATAAAAATAATAAATCTTTAAAAAAAAAAAAAGAAATCACTTTCACCATCTGGATCACTTCCCACATGGCCTCAATGGCTGGAGCTGAGCAAATCTGAAGCCAGGAGCTTCTTCTGGCTCTCTCATGTGGGTACATGTCCCAAGGCTTTGGACCATCTTCCACTACTTTCCCAGGTCATAAGCAGGGGGCTGAATGGGAAGTAGAGCACCCAGGACACAAACCAGCACCCATTTGGAATATGGGTGACTGCAGGTGGAGGATTAGCCAACTGAGCCACTGTGCCATCCCCTTGCTCCTGGTTTTGACCTGGTCCTGCTCAGCCATTGCAACCAACTGGGGAGTGAACTAGCAGATGGAATCTCTCTCTCTCTCTCTCTCTCTCTCTCTCTCTCGGACTCTGACTTTCAAATGAAGAAATAAATATAGAACACCAATGACATTCTTTTTCATCTAGCTGTCTTCTGCACCATAGATAAATTTGGTGAGCAATGTCCCAGAACCATTTAGCAAGTTGTTTTTAGAAAACAACTTCAGAAATCGGCTAACTCTAGTCATGTGTATACCCTAATAACAAATATAGTTCCTCTCAAATAAAATATGTTTTAATGTCTGCACTTTGTTAACAGTTTGCCATACGCTGTTTTATGCCTCTAATTTGTATCTTAAACAAATTTTCTTTTTGTTCATTTGACTGCATTGGATTATATATCCCATAATTAAGGTAAGTAACTTTCCACAATTAAGTTTTTGGGTGGTCTTCAGTCTAAGGGCACAGATCAACCATTATTTGCTATTCCATGCAGAATTTAGCTGGAATAAAATTATGAAGGTCAGAGAGTGAGGGCTGGATTTCATGTCTTTGCAAAGTTCATAAGGAAATGCATGCTATTTAAGGAAAGGAGTGGTAGTTACTCTTTGGAGCCCATTTTAATAAAGCATAGGATATTGAAAATCCAAAGTTAATCAAATCCATTATCATGCAAGGCTGAAGCTGAAGATGCTGGGAAAATCCTATGATGTGCAGAATAGGAAAGCAAGAGATCTGAGTAGGCAGCAATATAGTCCTGTGGTCTCCCTAACAAACAATTCTAACCCTAGACTTAAAAGGAGCCATCATTTAGACCCAAATACACCTTTCAGAGCTTTTCCTGCATACTAAGCTATCTTGAATGGTCCTGAGTTTGCTGAGGCTTACGCTGTTGACTCCCAACCCTGCCCTGGAAAGCACTGAGGGACAGACATTGTAAACATCCTACACTCTCAGCTGTGGAAAGTAAGAAAGCTGGGAGAAGGCTGTTTACTCTCTCTGCCTTGGAAATCAACTAAAGAGGAACATGTCTGGAATATTTCCATATGCCTTGCAATTGAACTTACATAACGTCTACTATAATGTCTATTCTAAATGGGAAAAAAGTGGAATTTACTCAGTAATTCTAAAACATGTAAAACAATTTGTAACACTGCTTATATTTGACTTTTTTCCCCATTATGTGTGTGTGTGTGTGTGTGCGCGCGCGTGTGAAAATTACAAAATATCCTAGAAATCAGAATTGTGGATACTGGCATGAACTTGCACTGGGGGAGTTGTAATCTGGTTTAAGAAAACAAAGACATTAGTAATACATGCTCAGTGAGCCAAATGATTCTCAATTGCCCTGAATAGCATCACTACACCAAATTTCAACTTCTCTGGGGGTGAAGGTGTTGATGTCTGAGAACCTGCTGTTTAATCAGCTGTCAGGTGGTTTAGAGGGGAGTGACAAACAGCATAATAAGGCATGGTGTTAGGTAAGGATGTAGTTGTACCTTTTAAGAAAAAGAGGAGTAAGAGGGGTCAAGGTAAGATGGCATGCAAAAAGATAATTTTAAGAGCAATCTTAAAAACTAATTAGATTCAAAGCTAACCAGAAAAATCATACTGTTTGTTTACTTCTTCCACATAAATCATTTCAGTCATATTTGTTGAACATTTAGTTTGACGTACCCACATTGAGTCATACTTTTTTTCTAATCAAGTTCAAATAAACCTTCTTTTAAAAGCAAATGAATAATCGTGTTTTTATGTAGCAAGCCTTTAAGAGCATAAAATAATTAATGCTTACTTTAAATATCAGACCTATCTTGGCACAATTGCTTGCCTATATACTCTTGCAATGTTTGCATATTCTAGTCATTTAAGTTAAAAGACACTGCATTGCTCTGAAATAATAGACAAACTTCCTCTCTGAGTGTAGAGTCCAAGACAATAGAAATGGTTGTGTTTTTTTTAAAGATTTTATTATTATTATTATTATTATTGGAAAGCTGGATATACAGAGAGGAGGATCTTCCATCCGATGTTTCACTCCCCAAGTGACTACAACGGCTGGTGCTGCGCTGATCCAAAACCGGGAACCAGGAACCTCTTTCGGGTCTCCCACACGGGTGCAGGGTCCCAAAGCTTTGGGCCGTCCTCAACTGCTTTCCCAGGCCACAAGCAGGGAGCTGGATGGGAAGCGGGGCTGCTGGGATTAGAACCGGCGCCCATATGGGATCCCGGGGCTTTCAAGGCGAGGACTTTAGCCGCTAGGCCACGCCGCTGGGCCCTAGAAATGGTTGTTTTATGACTCTAACAAAGAAACTGCATAAAAGCAATGCTTTCCGCTTCTGATTTCAAGCGAGTATTTGAATGAGCTGCTCTTCCTGTAGCAGGACCAGCACTGTTGAAGTGCTTGCTGAGCAGCCCCAGCTTGGTGGAGACCTGAAACTCCTTGGATTGTCCCTGCAGGCTTGTGGAAGCCCTTTCTGAGACAACGCTTACAGTCTTCTGGGAAAACATGGAATTATGGAATGGTGCTTTCTGCTAGGAAACGGGAATTATATAGGTAAGGGCAAATGCTTGAAGTGGAAGGTGGGGAATGACATATGTGTTCCCTTTATCATAGATTTTGAGTTATTCTGACAGTGTTTAAACAAGGCATTTCAAATCTAAATTAGTGTTAACTTTTAGTGTTTCAAAGTTTATCAAAATTTGAGCTGAAGATCATTCCATTATTCAACTTATGGAACACTTACTATGTGCCAGTTCTAGGCATAAGGGATATAGGAGAGGACAGAAACAAAATTCTTGCTTTGTGGAACTTACAGCTAAATTAATGATATGTCATGGTATAATACCCTTTCTAGTCTGTATAACTTTGTATTTCATTGTATTCAGTAGTATTAGATTCTTTTTTCAAAACTAAATAAATTTAGGGCCCGGCGGCGTGGCCTAGTGGCTAAAGTCCTGGCCTTGAAAGCCCCGGGATCCCATATGGGCGCCGGTTCTAATCCCAGCAACTCCACTTCCCATCCAGCTCCCTGCTTGTGGCCTGGGAAAGCAGTTGAGGACGGCCCAAAGCTTTGGGACCCTGCACCCGCATGGGAGACCTGGAAGAGGTTCCAGGTTCCTGGTTTCGGATCGGCGCGCATCGGCCCGTTGCGGCTCACTTGGGGAGTGAATCATCGGACGGAAGATCTTCTTCTCTGTCTCTCCTCCTCTATGTATATCTGGCTGTAATAAAATGAATAAATCTTTAAAAAAAAAACTAAATAAATTTAAATGTTGTAAAACACTTTGTATTTTTTAAAATCTTCTGGATAAACAATTGTTAGCTTTTGTTTAGCATTATTCTTCCAGATATGTTCTCACTGTTATTAACCTGTTTTGTGTCATAGGTAAGCAGCATTAATAAGGATGTTTGACAGTTCACTGCTGTGTGGGTCTGCATACACTTGTATATATACATATATACACATATATAAACATATATATGATCAGCTATGGCTAGGCATGTAATATAAAATGTAGTTATAAAAAGTTTTATTACTATTTATATTACATATGTATGTATTAAAATTATATTTGTATATAGTACAAGTAAATTTTGCTAATTTAAACCCTACACTGTTCAAGTTTATAACTGTGTTACACTGTTATGAATTATTTGTTGGACCTGGCGCAGTAGTGTAGCGGCTGAAGTCCTCATCTTGTATGTGCGGGGACCTCATATGGCCATCAGTTCTAATCCCAGCAGCCCCACTTTCCATCCAGTTCCCTGCTTGTGGCCTGGGAAAGCAGTTGAAGATGGCCCAAAGCCTTGGGACACTGCACCCACATGGGAGACCTGGAAGAGGCTCCTGACTCCTGGCTTTGGACTGGCGCAGCTCCAGCTGCTGCGGCTACGTGGGGAGTGAATCATCGGACAGAAGCTTTTCCTCTCTTGTCTCTCCTCCTCTCTATATCTGATTTTGCAATAAAAAGAAATAAATCTTTAAAAAGTATAACTTGTCTTTATATTTGTATATTTGTTGCTAGGCAAATGCTGTAAAGACTTGAAGATAATAAGTATTTTTAAATTTAAAAATCCACTTATGCTTCAAAAACAAATCTTGACAAATCTTGCAAGCCTAGTTGTATCACTGAAAACTCAATACAAGGGCCCGGCGGCGTGGTCTAGCGGCTCAAGTCCTTGCCTTGAATGCGCCGGGATCCCATACTGGCACCGGTTCTAATCCCGGCAGCTTCACTTCCCATCCAGCTTCCTGCTTGTGGTCTGGGAAAGCAGTCGAGCACGGCCCAAAGCTTTGGAACCCTGCACACGCGTGGGAGACCCGGAAGAAAAGCATCTTCTCCAACCCTTCCTACTGAGTATACATGAAAGAATAAAAGAAGCAGAGGCACCACTTTAATACTATTAAAAAAAAAAAAGAAAACTCAATACAAGTAAAATGTGTGTATTTGTGAATTCATAATCCCCTTTATCCTTAGCTGTTTATTTATTTTCTTTTAAACATTTATTTTTATTACAGTCAGATATACAGAGAGGAGGAGAGACAGAGAGGAAGATCTTCCATCCGATGATTCACTCCCCAAGTGAGCCGCAATGGGCCGATGCGCGCCAGTCCGATGCCGGGAACCAGGAACCTCTTCCAGGTCTCCCATGCGGGTGCAGGGTCCCAATACATTGGGCCGTCCTGGACTGCTTTCCCAGGCCACAAGCAGGGAGCTGGATGGGAAGTGGAGCTGCCGGGATTAGAACCGGCGCCCATATGGGATCCCGGTGCGTTCAAGGCGAGGACTTTAGCTGCTAGGCCACATGGCCGGGCCCCTTAGCTGTTTATTTTTGTCTTGCAATGACCTAGCTCTCTGTAATTACTCTGGCATATAAGGGAAATGAGCCAATCCCTAAAGGTTAAATGCCACATGTTTGCATTAATTTAAGATGATATGATGTTATGTATAACATGTTAAGTTATGTATGTTATATGTTGTGTATCAACTAAAATTGAAATGTCAATGAGGTGGTCACAGAAGGTGGCTAGGGACTCGCATTTACTTTTAACATATTGGTTACTCATTACTATGTCAATTACTTCCATAATGATGTAAATTTTTGCTGATGGTATGTTGGAGCTTTTAATTGACTGGGATGATACTCTGCTGGCTCTGTCTTCAGACCAGAGAGGGTATACCTAAGAAGCCGTTGAACTTGACTGGACAATAAGATGCTGGACTCTATGTTTGGTATATGCTTGCAATGGGGGAATCTCAACTGAACTTGAACTGTGGTTATGCAACAAGGTGGAGGAATCCACCATGGTGGGAGGGTTTGGGGAGGAGCGGGGAGAATATAAGTACCTATGAAACTGTGTCACATAATACAATGTAATTAATGAATTAAAAATAATAAATAATAATTAAAAAATTATTCTATATGGACTCTAAGTATTAACTGTCATAAATACTACAGGTATTTTTTTCTCAGCAGTTTTTATTGCTTTCAACATTGTGACTTTTTTTGAACAAAGTTATAGTTTTGACGTCTTGAAATTTGATTATTGTGTATAGTCTTTATATGCCTATTGAATGCCGGACCTTCTGCTTGTTGAATTCCTTATTTATTGAGGGATCAAGCCTGTGATCATGAGCTAAATTGAAGGTGTTGTTATTGCAAAAATAGAAAGAAAAATAAGAGCAAGGAAGAAGGTCAGAGAGGGAAGTATCATTACACGATGATGTATGTGCATGAAACACATGAAACCTGCTCTGAAAAAGGTTCTCCTTTAATAAGTGAAGACTTTTACTTTTGTCCAGTTTGATTTCTGGGTGTTGAGTCATGCATAAAACACTCTCGGGATGAAACTATTCTAGTTTTTTAAAAATATGTTAAATAATATATAATATAGATAAATATAAATATATAAAATAAATAAATATAAAATAAATTTTAAAAATTACTCTGGCACAGATTTTTTTTCACTTTTAAATGTGATTCAGTCTCCATCTGAAAACTGCAAAGAACAAATTATGAATAACCATATTGTTTTTAGATATTTTAGTTAACTCACTGAAAAGCTTTGTAGTAAATATATGAAAATAAGTTCTGTGTCTATATGGTTGCAACAAATAAAGATTTTGAAAAGATGCTAGAAAAAAACTTACATGGCTGAGGGCAAATCTAGCAAAATTGTAAGAAGAATATACTAGAAACTAAGTATTATTGAGAGAAATTCAGAAGACCTGGATAAATAGAAAGTTACACTGTATTCACAGAGTACAGGACTTAGTATTGCTAAGTGACTATCCTCAGTATGATCAACAGATCTGTTCAATCCAAATCAAAATGTAAACAAGTGTGTGTGTAAACTGATTAGCCAGTTCTAACAGATATAATTCAAATGACAAGAACCATAAATAAGGTCTGTTATAACTTAATAATGATGAGAATGTAATATTGGTATAATAATAAACAGTCTAATCTAGATGGGCGAAAACAGAGATGCCTTTATGAGTAAGATGACAGAGTTCACTGAAGGACTAGCACTGTGGCATAGTGGGTAAAGCCACTTGTCTGCGATGCTGGCATCCCATATGGACACTGGCTTGAATCCCAGCTCCCTGCTAATGTGTCTGGGAAAACATCTGAGGATGGCTCATGTCCTGCACCTCCTGAACCCATGTGAGTGACCCAGCAGTTCCTGGCTCCTGGCCCCTGACTTCGACTGGCCGAGCTCCAGCTGTTGTGACCATTTGGGGAGTGACTCAGAAGATGGAAGTACTCTCTTGGTGCACACTCTGTCTGTCTCTGGGTCTCCCTGTAACTTTGGTTTTCAAATAAATAAATCTTTTTGGAAGAAAGTGCACTGGGGAAAAGACGGTCTGTAAAAGCTAAAGTACTAACACTTCTAGAGACAAAAGGTCAACCCAGCAAACAGTATGAAAGTGAGCTCAGATCAAAGGGAACTACCTCGGAATCATCAAGATATTAGGGGAAAGGACTCAAGGACATCTTGGAAACCTCAGAGGCTGCGCCTCTCACTACAGGCTCAGAATTCTGTGAGGGCAGAATTTTTAGGGAACACTGGAGTGCCCTCCATGAGAGCTCTGGCTGTGCTAACAGTGGAGCAAGTGAGCTGGGAATAGGTCTCACCTTTGATTGTAAGGGAACCCTAAGCCAATCCTTGGGGTCCCTTTGGTGCTGAATTCAGCTGAAGAGAATGTAAAAGCTGCTTGATCAAGAAAGTTTCCAATGAAATTTAGAGAACTTGACTTCAGGGAAGGAGTCATTGCAGAGATTTTACGCTGGAAAACCTACTGAAGCCATGGGAGTGAGACCACTGGGCATGAGATCCCAGGAAGGCAGAGGCTCTGACAGCATACCGTGCCAGGCTGTGAAAGTCATAGATGGCAGCAGGCAGCCTGCGGGAGCAGCTGTCTGGGCTATGAGCAGCAGAGCTACCAAGGCAAGGCTGCCTGAGGCCTTACAGGTTCATCCGCTACAGTATGCATAATTCTGGATTTAGAGCTTTGACATCTAATGTGTGACCTGTTGGATTTCTGTTTTGGACCATTTATTCGTTTCTACCTCTCCATTTTGAAATAGGAAAGTTTATCTTATGCCTGTCTTAACCATTGTGTCATAGAAATAGTTAGCTTTTCTGAGTTTTCAGGCCCACTGCTGGAAGAAGTTTGCCTTCAGTCTCAGTTGAGGCTTGGACTTGAGGTCTCTGGAATTGATAATAGAATGTGTTGGTAGTTTGGAACGATTTGGAAGTGCAATTTGTGTATGGTAAGGACATGCATACCACAGCGCCATCGGCAGAGTACCATGGTTTAAATATAGTTTGTCCCCTCTGAAATTGAAGTTCAGAGTTAATCACCATTGTGAGATTTTAAGAGAGTGATCCCTTAATCCACTGTGGTGTTTGAGATGGGGCTTCTGAGAGCTAAATAAGCAGGATTAGGTAAGATCATCAGGGTGCAGCCTCCATGATTGAACAAGGGTGGCTTTATAAAAGGGAAACAGAGCACACACGTGCTCTTTCTATCGCTTTCCCTGTGATACCCTGCATGATCTTGGGACTCTGCTAGTGAAAGACCATCATCAAATGTGGCTCCTGGATCCTGGTTCACCAAAAAGTAAAACCTGTTTGATTTATGACCTATTCAGTCCTTGGTATTGTTGCATTAGCAGCAGAAGTGAAGTAAGATTGGGTACACTGCTCTTTTCCAGCAGTGAAGAACTGGAGCAAGGATAATGACAAAGATCTGAACTTGGCCTTTTCCCAAAAGTTTGTAACTTGGAGCAGAATTCAACAGAAAATAAGCAAGACCTCTTTAGCCATGTTTGGAGACTTAGTTGGAGGTAATGAGTGCCTCATCGCTAGAGATATTCAGGCAGAAATGTTAAAAACCATTTAAGCTGTGTGTTACAGCAGTAATCTATGCAATGGAAATGTGACAGTTCTTCAGCCCTGATATGTTAATAAATGGCTACTATAATCTCAGCTTTACATCACTCGCCACCTTCTTGTCGCTTAGCTTCTACAGGCCACAGCTTCCTTCAGTAGACAGTGGGGGGATGTTCACTTACAAGGCTGTTAGATCAAATGAGGTTGGAGAATAATAGCAGCAGCCTGATTCCAAATCTCTGCATCACAGTCCTAAAATAACCATAGAGCCTCCCAGAGAACAAAACTATCCAAGACCTATTATTTAAGCAGAAGAAGGGAGAAAGCATGAAATGTTCAAGTCATTTATAAGGAAAAAAATCAAACGAAGCTTTAAGTATGTACAAAGGAGTTGGTAAAACTTCAACGAGGGGAACAGAGGACTTAGATTACATAAGGATGACCCCCCTTCCAATATCAGGAGGAAGTGAGATAGTTCACACAGATGGATCAAATACAAGTTGAGGTTTGGTCATTCATATTCTGGCTATGAGAAAGGAGCTGCTTTCTGCAAATAAATTGAACTGCAGACTAAATTTCTTAGGTAACTGTTCTGTACTAAAACCCCATAGAAATATTGTCTAGCTCTACTGCATAATACCACCAGGCCCAGAAGTCTACCACACAGGAGAAATCTATCATATCTGTAGATATCAGACTATGTCAATGCTAAGTAAATTATCTCAGCTGGGCCTCGTGCAATAGCCTAGTGCCTAAATCCTAACCTTGCATCTGCCAGGATCCCATGTGGGCACTGGTTCATGTCCCAACCCCTCCACTTCTCATCCAGCTCCCTGATTGTAGCCTGTGAAAGCAGTAGAGGACAGCCCAAGGTCTTGGGACCCTGACCCATGCGTAAGACCCAGAAAAACGTTCTGGATCCTGCCTTCGAATTGACTCAATTCCAGCTGTTGAGGCCACTTGGGGAGTGAATCAGTGGATCGAAGATCTTTCTTTCTGTCTTCTCTCTGTAAATTTGGTCTTCCAATAAAAAAAAAATAAATCCTTAAAAAATAAATTAACTATAGAAAACAGTAATTTTCAACTTATTTTTTAAAGATTCATTCTTTTGTGTGGGTAGGGGAGACAGACTTACAGAGAGGAGAGAGAGCTCTTCCATCCACTGCTTCATTTCCCAAATGTCTTCAATGGCCAGAGCTGAGCCATTGTGGAGCCAGGAGCCAAAAGCCTCTTCCGGATCTTAAGTGCAGGGTTCCAAGGCTTTGGGCTATCCTCAGCTGCTTTCCCAGGCCACAAGCAGGGAGCTGGATTGGAAGCGGGACTGCCCGAATATGAACTGTGCTTGTAGGTAGAGAATTAGCCATTGAGCCATCGTGCTAGCCTCAACTTACTTTATATATATATAAGATTTCCTTCATAGACACTGAAAATGGATTTTGGGAAAATTTTTCATTCAATAAAAAGAAAAACTTTAGGAAAATGTTAATGTGTAAATATTTCTGTGCTTAATCAGGAAAGAAATCAGTAGAGGCCTTCACCCTGAACACGGTGACTGTGTGAGGAGGTCCTGCGTCTCTACTGGCTTCTAGCACTGTTTGAAGTTAACAGTGTAGTTACACTAGAGAAAACAAAGAGTAGTAGGAAAATAAGAAATAAATTTAGCTTTTATTTGCAGATATTGAAACCTTAAAGAATCAATAATAAAGTGAATTTTAAAAAGCAATAAAAAACCCAGTAAGGCAGTAAGGTAATAGAATATAAAATTAACATGTAAAAATCAACATTGGCAGCTAGCATTGTTGCAGTCAGTCGAGCTGCTTCCTATAATACTAACATCCTATATGAGCACTAGTGAGTCCCAGCTGCTCCACTTCCCATCCGGCTCCCTACAAATGCCCCTTAATAAGCAGTATAAGATTTCACCCACGGATGTGGCCTCGATAGAGTTCCCAGCTACTAACTTCAGTCTGGGTCAGCCATTTGTGGAGTGAGACGGCCATGGAAGCTTTTCTTTCTCTGTCTCGTTGTAAGGCTTACCTTTCAAATAAATCTTTTTTTTTTTTTAAGAAGAAGTTAAAATGTTTAGGAACAGACTTCATAAGAAATGCCCAGGACCCTTATTAAGAAAAAATATTTCTGCAAGAAAATTAGTCATCATTCACTATTAGCACCTCCCAACATCAAGATGTCAGTTCTACCTAAGAAGATTTCCAAATATAATTTGATTTCAATAAAAATTCCTATGTTTTCTTTCTATCATTCAACATTTCCTATTCTATATTTCCTATGCAAACTAAACATACCGAGATGCCCAGGGAGTGGGAGCAGAGGATAGGTAAGTGGATGCAAAAGCCGGAGAGACTGACAGCATGCAGGTGGCTCGAGCTGCCTGCTGTTTCTGAAGACTGAGGGAGGTGGCCACTTGTCAAGGAGTGACAGCAGATTCTGGAAGCTGAGAGCAACCCCAGCTTACGGTCAGCCAGGAAACGGGGCCCTCACTGCTACAGCACATGCAGCTGGATGCTACTCACGGTCTCTAAGATCATGGAAGTTAATTCACCCGGTCTCTGAAATTCAGTCCTTAACACACCTGAATTTTATGCTTATGAAGTCAGAGAACCAGCCAATTCAATTGGCTCCAACCTCAGAAATGTACAAGTTTTCATGAAGATGAATTTGAATAAAACTGCCAACTCTTCTGATACCTAAGACTCATGTTAGAGACATGAAATGGCTGTCCGGCGCAGTAGCCTAGCGGCTGAAGTCATCACTTTCATGTGTCGGAATCCCATATGAGGGCTGCTTCATGTCCCAGCAGCCCCACTTCCCATCCTGCTCCCTGCTTGTGGCCTGGGAAAGCAGTCCAGAACAGCCCAAAGCCTGCACCCGCGTGGGAGACCCGGAAGAAGCTCCTGCCTCCTGGATTTGGATCAGCTAAGCTTTGACTATTGCAGCCGCTTTGGGAGTGAATCAGCAGATGGAAGATCTTTCTCTCCTTCTCTTTGTAAATCTGACTTTCCAATTAAAAAAAAAAAAAAATCTGGGGGCAGGGTGGAGGTGGGAAGAAAGAAACATGAAGTGTCAGCACTGTGGCATAGCAGGTTAAGCCACTGTTTACAGTGCTGGCATTCCGTATGGGTGCCTGTTCATGTCTCGGCCTCTCCACATCTGATCCAGATCCCTGCTAGTGTGCTAGAGAGCAAGTAAAGGATGGCCCAAGAGCTTGAGCCCCTGAACCACATGGGAGACGCGGGGAAGGCTCCCGGTTCCTGGCTTCATCCTGCCCCAGGCCCAACTGTTGCAACCATTTGGAGAGAGAACTATTGAGTGGAAGATTGATCTCTCTCCCTCTCCTTCATTCTCTCCAATTTTGCCTTTTGAACAAATAAAATAAATCTTTTCCAAAAACATGAAATGAAATAAAAATATAAAGTATAATTATGACCTTGGAGTTAACGAAATTTTCTTAAGAATCGTTCAAGACCAATTTGGGGACAGGATTTTAGTGGAGTGGTTAAACAACACCAATCAAAATAGAAAATAATAATTTGGGCTTCAACAATATCAAAAGCTAACATTAGGGGCTGGTTTGGTGGCTTACAGGTTAATCCCCTGCCTGATAGCAATGGCATCCCATATGGGTGCTGGCTCTAGTCACAGCTACTCCACTTCCAATCTAGCTCCTGCTAATTGCCTTTAAAAGTAGCAGAAGTTGACCGAAATCTTTGGGCCCCTGAATCTACGTGTGAGACCCTGAAGAAGCTCCTGTCTCCCAGTTTCGAATTGAACCAACTCTAGCCATTGCAGTCATTTGGGAAATGAACCAGTGAACAGAAGAGTCAGTCTATCACTGTCTGTGTATATCTCTTCTTCTCTAACTCTCAGGCAAAATAAATCTTTTGTTTTTTTAAAAAAAAAGATAACATTAAGGGGACAGGCATGATAGTTCAGTGGATTGGGCTGCCACTTGGTACACCAACATCCTGTTTAGTGTGCCTGGGATTAACTCCCCCCTCCACTTCCAATATTGCTCCCTGCTAATGCACCTGGGAGGGAGCAGATGTGTCCCTGTCACTCACAAGGGAGATCAGATTCTGCTCCTGGCTCCTGGCTACAGTCTAGCCCAGCTCTTGCAGCTGTAGACATTTGGGAAGTGAATCCGCAGATGGACAATCCCCCAACACCCCTTTCTGCCTTTTAAGTAAATAAAATTTTTTTTGAAGTGGACATTACAATGCAAGTTATTCCAAATAGGATGTGAAAGCAAACACTATAAATACACACCGGCAAACTTACAATACAGAATCAACAATTATATCATGTGTTCTTAAGTCATTAAAACCAGAGACTCAAATAGAAAAATGAGAAAAATATATTGAAGTCCCAAAAGAAGATATTCAGCTATATAATAAAAAAATTAGAAGCTTTAACACCAAAAGCAATTGCAAAAGCTTCTAAATTGAAAGTTTTCTACCACTGAAACAGCAATTATTTTCTGTTTGAAAAGTTAAAGCCTCATGAAATGGTCTATAAGCTTGTCATATCACATAAAATTGAGACTCTAAGTCTGTGTGGCTCCAAGTTCAAGCTGCAATTTTTAAAGCTTTAGACTATGTCAACGGAGTATAAAATTCTATTGATCAATTATTTCATCTGGCTATCACTGAGATTATAAAATGCCCAGGGCTAATGGTGAAAATGGCACTAGGTTTGATGAAATCTTAGAGGAGATACATTTTTTTTTTAAAGATTCATTTTATTTTTGTTACAAAGTCAGATATACAGAGAGGAAGAGAGACAGAGAGGAAGATCTTCTGTCCAATTCACTCCCCAAAAGACCACAATGGCCAGTACTGTACCAATCCGAAGCCAGGAGCCAGGAACCTTCTCCAGGTTTCCCATGAGAGTGCAGGGTCCTAAGGCATTGGGCCATTCTTGACTGCTTTCCCAGGCCACAGGCAGCGAGCTGGATGGGAAGTGGGGCCACCAGGATCAGAACCAGCGCCCATATTGAATCCCTGTGTGTCAAAGGCAAGGACTTTAGCTGGTAGGCCGCTGTGCCAGGCCAGGAGATGCATTTAATATGCTGGTTTATTCCAAGAAAAGAAAAAGAGAAGCAAATGTTCTATCTACCATGATAAGCATACATTCCACGAGACATTGTGGACCTTTCTGTATCACCAAAGTCATCATATAGAATTTAATATTTCCTTCTTTATTTACATATTTGTTTGAAAGGCAGAGCCAGTGGGTAAAGACACGTTTCCCTCTTCTGCACTCCCCAAATTCCAAGGGCCAGGGATGGGCCCAGCCAAAACCAGGAGCCAGAAGCCCCTCCAGATCTCTGAAGCAGGTGGCAGGGGCTCAGGCACTTACACTGTCTCCCACTGCTTTCCCAGCTCATTCATAGGAGCTTCCGAAGCAGAGGAGCTGAGATGCAGCTGACATTCCCACTCGGGGTGTCGATTTTGCAAGCGGCA